>NC_141696.1:1503458780-1504922006 GCF_964263255.1 Lissotriton vulgaris
GCAGTTTACTTTCACAGTATGTAGAGAATAGAGAGACGGGCGTTTATCAATAAAGGGTTAACATTTATTGAACAGTCTTTCTTCTCGTACAAGAGAAATGTATTGCCACAATTGCAATAACTGTTATTATGAAAAGTACGTACAGTAAGATAAGTATTGCGAAATAGAACTGTAAAAGCATTGATATGGTTTCTTAGCCATACAATGGTTTAAAAGTAATAAAACATATATACAGTCATATATACATTAGGCTAACATACTCAACTGGTGCTTCTAACTAAGCCTACCCCAGTGTGCCTGACCTAAGCCTAACACGTGAAAAGGGGGAGTAAGTAAGTAGCTTAAGTTAAGTTGGTTTTGCCAAGGTTTGTTTCAAGAATTCTCGTCTAAGGGTTTAGTCAACACCATACCTCTGAATAGAATGATGGAGGATTGGTATCTCCTTCAGGGGTCTCTCTCGATATCCCAGTCACCTGCGAGGGTAAACCGGAAGCGCCGGGACTGGATTTCTCTGCACGAGAAAGGCAGCGGCTTCTCTCAGCGCGTCGAGGAAGGAGGGGTGACAGCGTCCGCGGGCAGCTGGGCTGGATGTCTTCGCAGAGGACGGCTGCACGGCTCCTCAAGCGTACTGCACCATAGGTCGCGCTGTAGCGGCGATAATGGTAATCAGCAGCTTCACCACCACAGGATAGCAGGCTGCAGCGACAGAGTGCTAGTTTTTACCAACACAGGGTCATGCAGGCAGCTGGCATCAGCAACAGTAGCTTGCAGCTCACAGCTCACAGCTTCGCATTGCTTAAGGCAACGTTGGTAATATTTATACCTGACAGGTGCCGGGTTTGACGCAAGTTTGCTGGACATAAGACGTCAATTAAAGATGTCACTAGGAAGTGACAGTTATCAGTTGCTCATTAGAGTTCCATTACTAATCAAAACATAGCAAGCGGGGATTTCCAGGTTTGCTAAGTTTTTATCTTGTTGAAGAACTCGGAGTGTTATCTAGGAATATCAGATAGTGACTGCTGCTCTGTCATTGCACTAATTGGTCGCAAAGGAAGTAGCAGAGAGTCATGCTGGAATGTGGCTCTGTTCGTGTGAGGCCAGAGATGACTTTACAGAAAATCGTACTTGAACGGTTATGCCAATATAGGGAATAAATGGATTTATAGCCGAATAGGGGCATAAGGTCACAGTATCGATCAGGAACCTAGATAAGCACGCAACACCCACTCCACGTATACATGTCCATCAAAATTACTAAAACTTAAGCAATTAGATGTATGTGTAACATTGCCCACCCCAAAATACATAAATGCATTCGAAATAGGCGTACTTGTAATACATGGAATTTAGGTACTGTACGTTTTTTAAAGCATATTAACCATTCAAAAAATTATTGCATATGAAGTCAATGAACGATTATGCAAAAAGAATTACACATGAAGTATCTCTGACAGAAGAAATGCCAGATAAATCATCACATAAAAATGCATTGTAATAACATGTGTGCTAGAGGCTGGTGTTATGTTGTTATGTCTCTAGATGTGTTTAGAAATAGAAGTGTGAAGCTTCTGTTCTCTAAGAATAGTTTTTACGTTAAGCAAAGAATTGTTCGTGCCAAAAAGGTCAATATTTGAAAAAATTGTCCAATTCAAAGAAAATAGATTTCCAAAGCTCCTGGCAGTTTTTTGTTGATCAAAACTGAAGGCCGAATTCAGAGTTCATGGGAACACTGTGTGTCGGAAAGCTTCTCAAAAGTTATTGTTTCTCTATGGGTGAGAACATCGTATCAGACAGGCTCGCAAAGAATTGGTCTACAAAATCAGGTGATAGTTCAACCAAATTAGATAGCGCTGTAACTTGGCAGGTGTGAGAATGATTGCTGTCATCGAAGGCAGGACCAGCAATGCTCACAGAACGTTGTACCTGGATGATGTTGCTTTTGTCACTCGCTCCACTGATACCACTTGGCTGTAGTACAGGAGTCTCCACGAATGCCCAGGTTTGCTAAGTTTTTATCTTGTTGAAGAACTCGGAGTGTTATCTAGGAATATCAGATAGTGACTGCTGCTCTGTCATTGCACTAATTGGTCGCAAAGGAAGTAGCAGAGAGTCATGCTGGAATGTGGCTCTGTTCGTGTGAGGCCAGAGATGACTTTACAGAAAATCGTACTTGAACGGTTATGCCAATATAGGGAATAAATGGATTTATAGCCGAATAGGGGCATAAGGTCACAGTATCGATCAGGAACCTAGATAAGCACGCAACAAGGCTGACCATGTTGCTCCTGGTCTACCTAGTGGACAGAGCCTGGTAATGTGATTTAAATGTTTTAGGGCACCTTTAAACGAGAGGGCATGCTCCTGGTATGTGAGTGGAATTTCAATATTCTCGTAAGGAATATATTCCTCTGGTGGATCATCTTCTTTGTAGAAGTGAAACATATGTGTTACTGTATTTTCTTCTGGGAATACTGTCCATGAATAGAATACCTCTGTCTAGTGATATTCATGTGCCTCTTTTACAAAAACTGCTCTACCACCTCTTGATGCTAGGCCATGTTTTATAGTGATGGCTTTTCTTAAATTTGAAGGAATTATTACAGCATTCTCGTCGGTTTCATGGAAACCTGTAAAGTTAAAACCTGCTTCTGCAATGTCGCCTGTAGCTCCACCATTTTCGGTGTGGTTGTTTTCGTCAGCCATTTGTTTAATGAAAGTTGGACAAAGATAAGGTGCACAATATTTTAGAACACTGTATCCTTCAGCCTTGAACAAACCAAAAAGCTAATACATAGGATTTTTCGTACTACTCAGCTATGGCGGATATTATCCCTTACCCACTACAGACATCTATTGGAGTATTATGAGTAAAGGGGTCTCTGAGAAAAGCACGACTGAGTTACTTTAGTATCTAGCTTTAAATTAGTGCCTTTCCAAACCGTTGGGCGCCGTATAGTGTAGTTCCTATATCCCTGATGGGCTCTGCGCATTGGAATAATATACACTAGAGATTTGACATAGGACTGAGATCAGTATGTCTCTATCGAATACATTAAATTTAATTACTTGTGTGTGCCAGCTAATTCAAAGGTCACTAGAAACTTTCTCGAATAAACAAGAAGGGATTCGTTTCTGACAACCGCATAAACATGACAACTTTGTTTCCCTTAAAGTCGGAACAATATCTTCAGAGTCGTGGAAACAATACATAACCATTGCACTCAGTCAGTCGTGCATGCTTCGTTTCTACAGAGTTGCGCAGAAATAGAGAGCCGGGCGTTTCAATAAAATAGTTTTTTTGAACAGTCTTCTTTCTCATGTAAGAGATATAAACTGCTACAATCTTAACACAGAATGCGAAGTATAATGCGTACAGCATAAACAGTAATATAAATAATACTGTAATAGCATGGTCTGTTGCTATGACATATATAAAAATACATACATAAATAACACAGGCTAAAATACTCAACTGGTGCTTCTAAAATAATCCTACCCCAGTGTATCTAACCTAAGTCTAGTATGAGAGAAGAAGTAGGTGCTGTTTTAGCTATAGTATAATTTCGTTTAGTTGTGCCAAGAGTTGCCAAAGGTTTCTCTAGGTTCTAATCAGCTTCATACCTTAGAATGAGAGAGGTTGGTATCTCTTTCCCGGGACTCAATTCTCTAACACCCCACAAGGGGAGTCAGAAACACTGGAGTTGGATTCTTGGCAGGGAGGATGACAGCGTCTGGTTAGTGCATCAGTTGGGGAGATGACTTCCTTCGGGACTTGCTGTGGCGAGCCGAGTCGTGCAAGGACTTAGCCGAACCGCACCGTGCCTTGCCTTAGCAAGTGAAGGTATATTTATACCTTGAAGGTGTTTAGGAATGCCAGTATTGACGTAAAAGTCGGGCATATGACCGTCATTCATGAACCCCTAAGGAATAGATGTTCATGCACAATAAATGAGTTCTTGGAGAAATCAATATCCAAGCAAGGGGAAGTCCTAAAGGCTTAAGAGTTTGGTTTTCCAGGAACTCGTTGTGTCGTAGATGAACGGATGTAAGTAGCCATGCCTATATCTGGTTAGCACGGACAATGCCTAAATAAGGACTGGATTTCTATGCCTATGTAAGAGCAATGTGAAATGTTCCTAGATAAGTGCAAGAATCGAGAAATTCATACGGCATCAAAATCGATACACAACACAGTGAAGGTTTATTAAAAGAAAATCGCCACCAAATAATCACGCATTGTGCCCTCCATGACGCGGTTTGCTCACATCACGCGAGCTTGATCACATATATATATATTCCAGGACTTTGCCACACAGCATCCACTTCACAGACAAAGACGAAAACGGGCACAATCAATAGTGTGTCATTCTTTTAATTTTTTTGCCACGCACCTCTGCCATAACCCGTTTCAACCTACTAGAGATCTTGGTCACATGATATATATATATATATATATATATATATCATGACCCCGAATGTTCCAAATCACTGGGGATGCAGATAACGACGTGGCCCCAGCTCCGAAATGCCTTTGATTTCAGGAAGCGCACTCTTGCCTTCCTTAGTGCTTCCGGGGCATTCAGATTTTGCAGATCGCGACAATGGTAAAAGATTAGTTCGTAGAAATGTGTCCGCTATTGAAATTCATGAGAATACTTACACCTCGAGTGCAAACCTCTTTAGAGGAACTCTGTGTGTATATAGATCTATATAGATAGATTCTGTGGCATATTTTGTGTATATGTGGCACGCTCAGGATGTCTAAATGATGCAATCAGTATATCTATGGCTTGTCGATAGCTCCATCTCATCTGTTGTCTGCAAGTCCTACCCTGACAAGTCGTGCCTCCCTAGTCATGGGCATTGACCCATGGAAGTGGGACTGAAGGTGCTCTGCCAATCCATCTGTGGATCCAGCAGAACCGACTCTTCTCCGTGGGCTGGCGCATCTCCAGTAGAACTGGTGCATCGCATTTGCTATTTGATGCATCGCCTTCGGAACCAATGTATTGCCTCTTCTGCAAGGGGCTCCGCATTGACCCCGCAGCCCCATCACATCTGCCACCTCTGCAAAGCTTTGCCATCGCAGGCCATCACATTTCTAAGCAGCCTCAACAACGATGCACGTTCTCGCACCACAGCCTCACAGCTCCTCAAAACCAATGAATCTTCGACCCTGGACCATTGCAAGCACTCGCCTACTGGATCCTTGACGATGACATAAGACCTTGGATTGCAGCTCTACATCACCTTGGATTCAATAAATCACCTGGGCTGCACGCCGCTTCTTTGGTGTGGAATCCTGCAAAGCTCTGCAAACCAGGATTTAAGGTACTCTTGTTCAGAGGACCTAACTGGGTCACTCTATCCAGCCCACACTCCATTGAGGTCGGCTTGAACTTTTGCCTTTGTCCTGGTCCAGCGTGACCAGATTTCCTCTGTTGACGCTTTGTGCTTTTTGGTGCTATTTTTACTAACGTCTTTAAACCTGCATATCTCTTTTTCTACTGATTTGTTGTTTTGTTCTTGATTCATTTATTAAAAAATGATCTTTTTCTAATCTGGTGTGGGGTCCTTTTGTGGTGTGTTGTCACTGTGTTACTCTCTGAAGTGTTGCACAAATGTACACATTGCCCTGAGTTAAGGCTGGTTGCTCTGTGCCAAGCTAACCAAGGATTGAGCACAGGTTAATTTAGGGTTTGCTTGTGACTTCACCCTAACAAGGATTGCGGTTCCTGCTTGAGTAGAATTTCACCCCATCAACCAGTAACCCAATTTCTTACACTTAACATTCAGAACAAAGAAGAATATGAAATCAAAACATTAAAGATTCTTGAAGCTCACTCTGTTGTTTCTGATGAACAACACATCATGCATGATTCAAAGTTTTACCAAGGAGTTACTGTATCACAAATATGATGGATATCCAGTCCACCTTATTACAAGTGACATAGATTATGATGCACTTTTATTTAGCAAACACAAGGAGATGATGGATGGAGCACTGAAACTTTTCAGACACTCACACCCAGTCACAGATCTGGGTTGAATTCATCAACATTCTTTAGCTCACTTTGCCACCTCAGTTCAGACCAAGCTATATGCAAATCAGTTTTGACCCTGTGCCTCATGGGAACAGTCCAACCCGAACTGCCAAGCCAGGTCTTCCCTGAACCGGAATCAAGCATCCTGGGACCGGTTTTTGGGTAACTCCCTTCATCAGATAGACTAGCTTGAATCCAGTGGCAAAGTGAGCAAGGGACCGCCATTTGGGCATACCCTACCAACTTAGGGCAAACAAAGCAAACACAAGGAGATGATGGACGAAGCACTGAAACTTTTCAGACACTCACGCCCAGTCACAGATCTGGGTTGAATCCATCATCATTCTTTTTTTTTTTTTTTTTTTTTTTGGGAAAACCTTTATTTATAGAAAAAAGTACACCGCTATTCAGCCATACATCCCGGAGGCCAGGCAGCAATAAGGTAGCAGGTAGACTCATGTACAAAACAGTGCGCAGAAGCAGTCAGGTTTAATTTTCAATTACGAACAACTTGGAAGGAAAAACAAAAAGAATATGAGGGCCCCGAAAGGCCACCAGAGAACGAAGTGCCTGGGCACGAAAGAAAGTAGGAGAGAGAGAAAGAAGAGAAAGATTTGGCCGAGGACAGTACATAAGTAGTAAAGGGGCACAGCGGGAGGGGGCCTGGGGCCGCACATCCAACACAGCTCAGAATAGCAATTGCGACACGAAGGTATGGGGGGGGTATCATTCCAGGATGTTCTGTCTGGAATTACGGGAAGGGTTGCAATCTATGGGGAGGAATGGACTTCCAAATCCGGCTCAAGCGGGGGTTCGCATAAATCGCCCCGATACGAATTCCAGGCACCCCACACTGATCTCCACATTCTGGGCTTGCCCCTGGCCACATACACTGTTTTCTCCCGCAGCATGCACCAGTCCATGTTGTTCTCCCAGAGGCTAAGGGAAGGGGGAGCGGGCGCACCCCACTTCTGGGCAATGTCCCTTTTGGCCACCATGTTGCCTAAGGTGACCCATCGGGTCTGGGCCACACTGTAGTCATTCGGACACCACACATTAAGGAGGCAACGTCGAGCCTCGGCCGGCAGGGCCACTCCAGTCACCTCCTCCATCACCTCATGCACTCGTTTCCAGAACCGGGCCACACCAGGACACTCCCAGAGGATGTGTAGGAAGGTGGCAAGCATACCACAACCCCGCCGACACAGGCCATCCGTGGAAAGCCCCATGTGGATGAGCCTGGGGCCAGTGACGTACACTCTATGCAGAATTTTCAACTGGACCAGACGCAACCGCGCCGATATGGCCACCTCCCTGGGGGAGGAGGCCGCTGACTGCCATTCCTCGTCGTCCATTTCTATGCCATCATTCACCCAGTGCATCCGCAGTCGTTCAAGCAAGTCCACCCTCACGTTGATCAGTTTTTTGTAGGTCAGGGAAATGGCGCTGTCCGGCATGTGGCCGTCCAGCACCCGATCTTCCAGGGGCGAGGACTCAGGGATAGCACCACCATCAGAGATGTGGGGGGAGAGGGCATGGCTAAGCTGGGCGTGTCGGAAGTATTCCGTCGACGCCAGCTGGTACTCAAGTTGCAGCGAGGCAAACGACTTGATCCTCCCCCGCGCAACCATGTCACCTACTTTAGATATTCCGATGGTGTCCCACCGGTCGAAACCTTTGGTCTTCCACAGTTTCCCCAGCGCATCCGAGTCATACAGGGGAGTGGCCAAAGTGATCTTATCTTTCCAGCCAAGGGTGTCCGTGACCGCACGCCATACGTGTACCATCGTTCTGGTGGGGCCCGTCAACTTACGATCCAACGACCTGGAGTAAAGAGCTCTGTAGTAGTTACCGTCGTTAACTAGCCATCGATCCATGGCGTAGCCCGGACTTACCGCAGGGCCATAGAGGCCATGGTTAACCGCCGCAAGCTGGGACGCCCAATAATAACGCCGCATGTCCGGTAGTGCGATACCACCGTCATACCAGGGAATAGTCAATTTAAGCAGTGATATTCTCGGCCGCCCATCCCACAGCAGTGCCCGCTGCAGGGACTCGATCTCGCCAAAGTACTTGGTTGGGACCGGGTCCTGTGAGTTCTGCAAAGCGTATAGGAAGCGGGGCAACGCCATCATCTTAAACAGTGCGGCCCTGCCCATCAAAGAGATAGGCAGTTTCTTCCAAATCTCGACATCCCTCCGTAAGCGCTCGAGCGGTGGCAGAAGATTGCGTGAGTATCGGGCGCGGGGGTCGCGCGACACGTAGATGCCCAAGTACCGGAAGCCCTGTTGGGCCACCTGAATCGAGCACCCACGGGGGAGGCGCGGAGTATCCCCACACACCGTGTACAGTGAGGATTTAGACCAATTGATCACCAGTCCCGAGAACGACCCAAAGGCACCCAGCAGGTCAAAAACCACGATGAGCGAGCGACAAGGAGAGGTAAGGTAAAGGAGGATGTCGTCCGCGTAAAGCGACACTCGGTCCTCGAAACCAGGCGACCACGTGATCCCTGAAATATCAGGGTGGGTTCTAATCTTCGCCGCCAGGGGCTCCAGCGCTAGTGCAAACAAGAGCGGCGAAAGCGGGCAGCCCTGTCTGGTGCCTCTGTGCAGTGCAAAGGAAGCCGAAAGTCTACCGTTAACAGCCACATTAGCCAGCGGTGCAGAATATAACAGATGGACCCATCCAATGTAGGATGGCCCGAAGCCCAGCTTGGCTAGAACTGCCCACAAATAATTCCACTCTAAGGAATCGAAAGCCATAGTAGCGTCAAGTGAGGCCAGGACCGCCGGATCGCGAAGCAAGTGAGCGCGTGCCAGAACTGCATGGAGTCTCCTCAAATTAAGCGCCGTGTTCCGGTGTGGTATGAACCCGGACTGGTCCGGATGTACCAGATCTGTGATCACGCCCACCAGCCGGTTGGCCAACAGTTTTGCTAAGATCTTGGGTTCGGCATTTAACAGTGAAATGGGCCTGTAGGACCGGGACAAATTCCGCGGCCTCCCTTCCTTGTGGATCACCACAATAGTGGCAAGTCTCTGGTCGGGGGGGAGTTCCCCCTGCTCGCGGGCCTCGAGGAACATTTTGCGCAACGGCGCGGCCAGCGCGTCAGCCTTTAGCTTGTATAATTCAACCGGGATACCGTTAGGACCCGGCGCTTTGCCAGATCGCAACGAGCGGATCGCCAGGGCAACCTCGTCATCAGACAGGTCTCGATCCATGTCCTCACGGTCAAGATCAGATAGGCAGGGGAGGTCAATATCTTCCAGATAGGAGGCCGAAGCGGACTCCGGGAGGGGAGTTGCGGAGGTATAAACCCCTTCAAAATATTCAGCGAAGGATCCGGCTATAGCCGCTGGGTCCGTCAAGGTTAAACCGTCCTCACCCACCAGTTCCGGGACCACCCGGGACGCCAATTCCCGCTTGTCCAACCAGGCCAAGAGCTTACCAGCTTTATCACCGGAATCGTAAATTCTTCCCTGCTGTTCCCTGCTCAGGGCCTTCGCTGCGTCAGTGGCGGTGGCCCGAAGTTCGGATTGCTTAAGCGAGATGGCATGGACCAAGTCGGGCGACGGGCCCAGTTCCAGCTGGGTGTCCAAGTCTGCAAGGTCCGACTCCAGCCGCACCACGTCTTCATCGCGGCGGCGACGTGCCTCCGCGATCAGAGAGAAGGCCTCGCCACGAAGAACAGTCTTAAAAGCCTCCCAGAGGGAGACGGCGGAGTCTACGGAGCCGGTATTCTCAGCAAAGTACCGGTCCATAGCATTGGTCAGGAGAGATCGGGTCTTCGGGTCGCGAAAGTACCACGGGTTGATGGGGGCAACTCGCGAGGATGCAGGGACCTGGAAGTCGAACGAAATCCAGACCGGAGAGTGGTCCGAGATGCCTCGGGCCAGGAGGCGCGCGGTGGAAACAGACTGCGCCTGGGCCGCCGGGGCCAGGACGTAGTCCAGCCTAGAGAAGCTACCGTGAGCACCCGAGAGGAAGGAGTACTGTCGCTGAGTAGGGTGTAGCAAACGCCAACAATCAATCATCCCCATGGAACATACAAAGTCAGGCATCCAAGACTGGGAAGGGCGAAGATCCCTGGGAGGAAAACGGTCCAGTTCCCCTGAGACAACCGAATTGAAGTCCCCACCCACCAGTAACAATCCCTCGGGAAGACCTAAAATGGCGCTACCCAGGTCCCTGAATGTAGTCTCCTGCAGCCCCGGGGGTACATAAACCGAAACCAAAACTAGCGTGCGGCCCTCCCATCTACCCACCAGTGCCACGTATCTGCCTCTATCATCAGCCAGCACAGACTCCACCTCTAACGGAAGGGACGCACGCACCATTATGCCCACTCCCCTGGAGCCCGAAGAGAACCCTGCGTGAGCCACCATTTTGTAACCCCGTCTATTCAAGGCCTTGCAAGCATGACCCACCAAGTGGGTCTCCTGTAGAAAAACTACATCTGGCGAGCATCGCTTAAGCATTTGTAACACAACGCCCCTCTTGATACGGTCCCCCAACCCGTTTACATTCCAGCTCAGCAAATGAAGCAATTTACCCCCCATCGTCAAGGACGCTCCGCGTCCCCCTCCCCACCCCCCACATCAGCGCCCAGTGCAGCGAAATAACATACCAGAAGTTCCTCAGCCAGAATAAGAGACTAAACAAAGAGAAAATACAAAAACACACACCCCAACTACCCACCACCCTGCACCCCTGCATCAGACTAAAATCCACCCCAACTAGCAGTGTGCCTGTCGCCCCTTAACTAACCTACAAAAAGCCCACGAAGGAGAAAGGAGGCATCCCATCCCCTCCCGTTATCCCCCATATCAATAACAAAATGAGTCAATTTAAGCAGCATTGTCAAAAAGTCGAAGCACCTCACGGCTTCCCAGTTCTCGGAAGACAAGTAGCCAAGAAATCATTCCTGTGCAGCCGCGCCTCCGGTGGCTTCCTCCGTCCGGTTGGTCGATTCAGGCTGTTCCTGGGGTAGGGTGTCGAGCCAGTGTCCCGCGTCGTCAGGAAAGTCGAAGAAGAAAGTCCGGTGGTCTCGCTCGATGCGAAGCTTAGCAGGGTAGAGCATAGAGTACCGCAGGCCCATTTCCCTGAGTCTCCGCTTCACCCCGGTGAAGCTCTGCCGCTGTTTCTGAACGGCCTGGGTGAAGTCCGGGAAAAAGTTCACTTCTGAGTTTTGGAAATGGAGAGGGCCCGCGGTCCTCGAAGCCTGTAGGATAGCGTCTCTATCCCTATAATTGAATAGCCTCGCAATGATGGGGCGCGGGGTTGCTCCCGATTTAGGCGGCCCACCAGGAATCCTGTGGGCCCTCTCTACCGAGAAGAACTTGCTCAGGCCCCCCGGTTGTAGGTTTTTCACCACCAGTTCTTCCACGAAGAGTTCAGTCGAGTCCTCCTCGGCCTGTTCCGGTACCCCGGTGATGCGGACATTTTGGCGCCGCGCGCGGCCTTCGAACTCATCCAGCCGACGCGCCAGCACGCCATTAGCCAGTTTCAAAGTGCGCACCTCCGACTGGATGGCCGATACATCCGTGATCAGGCTGGATGTCTTAAGGTCCAAAGATTTCACCCGGTCATTAGTTTTCCCGAGGTCCGTCCTGATGAGATTCAGTTCAATTTTCAGAGAGTCGACCTTGCCGGACAGCTCCTCGCGAAGTGTGTGCACCTCCGTCCTCACCCCCGATATCGCGCCCATGATGTCCCTGAGCGTTATCTCGGAGTCGTCCGGCGACTCATCTCTCCTCGGGTCACTTGTGCGAACCACCTGTACCGGTGATCCCTTAGACTGAGAGAAGCGCTCGGGAATAGTGGACTGGGACTGGGATGGCTTCCTGTTGATCCGTTGAGTCTTACCCGCATCCGAGCCACCCCTGCCCGCCATGTTGGCAGTCACGGGACAGGGGGGACACCAGGGGCGAAAGAGTCCAGCGGGGTACGTCCAATGCACACCACAAGGATTTCAAGGTCCAGAATCAAGATCGCCCAGCAAGGCGATCGAAGCTCAGGTGCACCCCTCGGGTCGGAGAAGCACTGGCAGGGAAGAACTCCGTAGGGACACCGCTACGACCCGCCCTGGCACAAGCGGTGCGGGAGGAGCCTCCGGGAATCGTCGACACAACTTAGGCTAGGAATGTCCAATTTTCGGTCCGAAAGCGGGAGCCGCATCAGGCCCGGCTTAGCTACCGATTCCCACCGTCGTGGGACAGGATGGAGAGCAGGATTAATTCGGAAGATCGGGAGGTCTTCGGAGCTCCGAGCTCACGCGGCCATCTTGGTTGGCAGCGAAGCTCCTCCCCCCCATCATCATTCTTTAGCTCACGTCGCCAACTCAGTTCAGACCCAGCTATATGCAAATCAGTCTTGACCCTGTGCCTCTTGGGAACAGTCCAGCCCGAACTGCCAAGCCAGGTCTTCCCTGAACCAGAATCAAGCATCCACGGACCGGTTTCTGGGTCACACCCTGCATCAGCCAGGCTAGCTTGAATCCAGTGACAAAGTGAGCAAAGAAACCCTCGCTAGGCATACCCTGCTAATTTAGGGTGAACAAAGCAAACACAAGGAGATGATGGATGGAGCACTGAAACTTTTCAGACACTCACCCCCAGTCACAGATCTGGGTGGAATCCATCATCATTCTTTTGGTCACTTCGCCACCTCAGTTCAGACCCATCTATATGCAAATCATTCTTGACCCTGTGCCTCATGGGAACCGTCCAGCCGAACTGCCAAGCCAGGTCTTCCCTGAACCTGAATCAAGCATCCTGGGACTCGTTTCTGGGTAACATCCTTCATCAGCCAGGCTAGCTTAAACCCAGTGGCAAAGTGAGCTAGGTAACCACATCTGGGCATACCCTACCAACTTAGGGCGAACAAATCAAACACAAGGAGATATTGGACGGAGCACTGAAACTTTTCAGACACGCACCCCCATTCACAGATCTGTGTTGAATCCATCATCATTGTGCTCTCCATGCCACTGGAGTCAAGCTATACTGGCGGATGAGGGCTGAAAGCCCAAAACTGGTCCCAGGATGCTTGTTTCCAGTGCCTGATTGAGAGGACAAGGAGGGGCGCAAGAGTACAAGTCTCCCCTGACCACTCGACAGATGCTGCCTGACCCCAAGATGGCGGACCAAGGAAATCCACACGCGTTGCAGTGAGGCTGCACCTCCCAAGTGGACCACATACTGACGGGAATTGGAGCTCTGCCAGATTGACTGGGTCGGTCTGAAGGCACCCTGTGGATTCAGCGCTGAGGTGAGGTGTGTGATCCTGGTAAATGGCGTTGCGGGAGACTGGCAGCACGGGGAGTTGTGGCGTGAACGGAGTGAAGAGTGCGCTGCAGACTGGGAGAGCAGCGAGGCTATCCTGGACTTGTAGGGCCAGTGTCGCGCCACGAGGAAAAGGTGCAGGCACATAGAGGCGAGAGCAGCATACAGAGATGCCCAGGGGAACTCAATTGCCTAGAACTTTGTGGACCACAGCTGTGACCCATAATCAGATGGGTGTTGGTGGGCACTGTGCAAGCCTTCCCGGACCCGAGTCTCGCCCAGGGATACTTGAGAGAGTGCAGTGAGGGCTGCCTGTAGAGACCACCTTGGAGTGCAGGGCAGTTGAACATATGATTGCCCTGCACTCTGGAACATTGAGACGTGGGCCTACCTGCTGAGGGGTGCACGAGACACAACCCCCAATGGAAGTGTACAAATAGTGTTGCACTTGAACTGGGCATAACGCGCCACTGTGCAGCAGACAAAGAGTCCTGAATCTGGGACCGGTTGAAGGGGAGTGCTACAGTGCTCAGGTGCGAGGTGGGCCCATCTGACCGGAATGCGTTAGGTGAAGGCTGGGTGACATCACTTCAGAGGGAGTCACGACACTTCATCAGTGGCTCTCCTCAAGCGGTATTGGGTCTGTCGGTTACGGGGCGCAGGATGGGCAGAGTGTCCAAGAGAAAGGGATTTGAGGTCCTGCGGATTGAGGAATCAGAACAGCATACGGATGACGACGGTGCTGCCACTGGGGGGCGAGGGTCTGGACAGCCCACAGACCCATCATTGGGGGACATTATGCAGGCCATCATAACTTCGAGAGAGGCGCTTGGGACACGGATGGATGCCATCGGCTCGGATCTCACCCTTTTGAAGGAGGACCGCCGAAAACTCAAAGAGAGAGTAGCGACCAACGGTACCACCATGAGAGACATACCGGAAAAGGTCACCAATCTGAGAGACTGTCTGAAGGAAGTAGTGAAGAGGTTCAAAGTGCTGGAGATGAGGGCTGAGGACAGTGAAGGGCGCTCAAGGCGAAATAATCTCCGCATCATAGGTGTGCTGGAGCGCGAAGAGGGAGCGGATGCGGTTCAGTTTTTGGAAGCCTGGCTTAAAACCGAGGTGGTGCCGGAGGGCCTATCCCCCTGCTAGATGCTGGAATGTGCACACAGGGTCCCGGCGCGTCCGCCTAAATATGGAGCTCCTCCTGTCCTTTGGTGGTGAGACTGCTGCATTATAGGGATAGGGAGTTCATATTACAGAGATCCCGGGAGCAACAGTATCTGCAGATTGGGAATAGTAGGGTAATGATATTTACTGATTACACCAGAGAGATACAACGGCAGAGAGCTTCTTTCTTGGCTGTTAAGCGAAAGTTACGCCAGCCCCATCTCTCATATGCCATGCTGTTCCCGGCCGGCCTCAGAGTGACTGCGGACTCAGAGACACACTTCTTCCTTACTTCACAGGCCGCGTGGGACTGGTTGGAAATCCGTGCCAGCACTGGAGCGCGCTCCCCACAACCAGCTTCTCCTCGACATCGGGTGCCCACATCATAACCGTTAGAAAGACCTATCTCCCCTGCTGATCGGCGACAGGAGCGAGACAGAGCGGTCCTGGTAGTGGCTGCCATTAGTCATGGCGAAGTTAGCCCGCAGAGTAATGAAACGGATAAGGGGAGCGCAAGGATGGAGTGTTCGGGAACGAGCAGTGCGCTGGGTCTTTCTGATGTTGAGCTGCCGGACGTTACTCCACAGACAGCAGATGGACTATTTGGGTGATCTGGTTGAGGAGGGGATGCGGCATGAGATGGAAGGATTCCGGTGGTGACTCTGGGGCCTAGGTTCCCAACCGACAGATTGGGAGGGAGCCTACAAGAATTAAGGGGACCCATTGGGTAAATTAGCTCCAACGGGAGGGGGCCCAGGGGGATTCTGAGACCAACGGGGCGAGCCACGAACCACCCTTTTTCTATGGTTCTTTGTATGATTGTCTTTATTTGGATCGGGACCTGTTTTCGCATACCTGTCCTGGGGAGTGGGAGTTGGGTAAAGTTAGAATTTTTGCAGACATGTCGCTATGGGGGCTTTCTGGGGTCAGGGCCTAGATTTGGAACCATGGGCACCTCTGTAGGAATAAAAATTGTGTCCTGGAATGTTAGGGATATGCACACTATGGACCAGAGACACAAAATTCATGCCTACCTAGTGCGCAGAGGAGTGCAAATTGCATTACTACAAGAAACCCACTTGACAAAGACTGAGAGGGCAGCGTTACAACGCTGGTGGAGGGGACAGGCGTTTCATTCTACATACTCTGCCTTTTCAAGAGGGACCTTGGTGTGGGTGCGGGCAGGGTTGCCATTTCAATGTATCCGACAGTTTATAGATACTGAGTGCCAATACTAAGTGGTGGTAGGGCACCTACATGGCCGGGATATTACGATGGGAAGCATATCTGCCCTAATTTTGAACAACCAGCTTTTTTTGTACAGCTGTCGCAGAAACTGGCAACAGTCTTGACGGGCCCGATGCTCCTGGTGGGAAATTTTAATTGTGTTACTGATGTGGACCTCGACCGCTCCCTGACGCTCCCACACGTAGGGTGGCAGAATCACGGCGAGACTGGCAACAGCATTGGGGATTAACAGACCATTGGCGGCCTCATCACCTGGGGGAACGGGACTACTCTATTCTCAGCTCTACATGAGCTGCATGTACAGTTGGGTTCTATCCTCTGCTCCCCAGATGTGCACATGACGATAGGGTTGAGTGAGTACTTAGGCAATTAAAATCAACAGTGGCAGCACATTTTATGGACAAAAAGCATAACATAAGCCAATTGAGGGCTTGCGTGTTGGAAATAGTTCCTAAAAAGGAAGGACCCTTGAATAAAAAAACTCTCTTACAGAGAGAAAATCATTGGATCTATCACTTGTGTAGCCTCAAGCCGAATGGACTAAATGAAAGAATGGAATTTACGTGCTATTTATAATGTTGAGAGATTACTGTACATTGTGAATTTTCCAGAATTTTATTACATCTTAGTAACAGTATTGACTACATTATGACTCTATGAATGTGAAACGTGCAATTTATCTAATTGTGTTTATAGTGCAGGACCCGCGAGATTGATAAATAGTAAACCAATACTCAGACGCCGCAGAGCATGCCACCTGTGATAGTACTCTACATGTCGATGAAGTTAGCTTTAAATTGACTTTTTTTATAAAAAAAAAGGGGGGATACCTTTAATGTGCGCATGTGCGAGATTCGTGTTTGAACTAACAGCGTTGAAGTCAAACGGAGCGGAGTGGCTTCGCGTAGCTGAAACTCTAAAGCTGGGAGTAAGGTGAGAGGCGAACACCGGGCTTAGATACTTACCAAAGGTTAGGCGATCGCATACTATAACAAGAGAACGCTCGTATGGGCAGCAGCCAGCGTGTAATGGTTAATAACACGCACAGAGAATGAGGTAGTAGCATTACTCACTAACCAACGGTTATAATCCGAAGGTGGAACACATAGCGGGTATCGCTCGGGATGCAGATCTCGTATATCGAAGAAGTAGACTTAGTGAAAGTGTAGCATTTAATGGGTATATTAACGAAAGAAGTTATCCAGTGAGATAGAATGGAACTTTCAGAGTTACAAAGTGTGTTATTTGTTTAATTTTCAGGTGTTCCCTGATGAAGGTGCACAATGCACCGAAATGCATTGGAATTAGGAATGATTTGCATTTACGCCTACTATGATCAAATATGAATGAAATGTGAATTAAACATGTGGATATAAGAATTAAAGAACTTTAATCTACTGAATTACTGAATGAACATTATCATTTACTAGAGCTGGTATCCAGCACTTGTAGCTTGTGCCTAGGGTGATACGCCTGTGACGTAACAGGCGTGCAACCAGTGGAGGTATCAGATACACCTCAGGCGGGAGGTGATACCCTAGAGCACGGTTTAAAAACGCACACAAAAACCAAGGAGCGGTGCACAACCCACTGTCTAGAAGCTACTTAGGCAGGACGACATCTGATCATAACCCGTTACTGGTGTCCTTGAATTGGGTTAAAATTAGGTCCACTATCCCTAGCTGGCGTCTTCGCCCGGAAACACTGGACGACCAGGTAACACTAACATGTCCACTAGCCTGCATAATGAATGCGATGCATTTAAAGTGGTGATACGTGGTCGATGCATCAGGGAGGCGGTAGGTGTTCGTAAAACCTTGCTGAACGACGTACAGAAAGCAGAACAACGGCTCCGTGGGATAGAAAGGGAAAGGCTCGGGCGGGACGACAGACAAGGGGATCTTGTGGCGGCCAGGGCGGCGTTGGTGTTGCAGGTGGAGTGGTTAAGGTGTTTCGATTATAGGGCATACATAGCACGGGCACACGCGGAGAGGGACAAATCTGGCGCACTGTTGGCTTGGCGAGGGTGACACAACAGATTATGGGTAACAGGCTATCAACACGCAGTTTCTGCGATACTAGACTACACTGTACCATAGTCGGCTAGATCCTAGAGTTCTAGAGGAGGGGGGATTCTTGGACATTGAATTGCCACAGGTTACGGCAGAGGATGCAGAGGTCCTTGGCCGAGTAGTGGCGCTGGGGGAGATCTGAAGAGCCATAAAGCGTATGGCCCGGAACAAAACCCCTGGCACCGATGGGCTGCTGGTGTAGTTCTATGCCACATATGTAGATTTGTTGGCTCCCCAGTTGTTAGCCCTCTACAACCGGTCAAAACAGGATGGCTATCTGCCTAGTTCAACTAGAGAAGCAGTAATTATACCACTCCTTAAGCCGGTTAAACCAGCGTGGGATAGCACTGCCTATCACCCTCTTGCGATGCTTAACCGCGATTATAAGATTTTAAGTATTATTTTGGCCAGTCGATTGATGGTCCATATGACTGCACTTGTGCATGGGGACCAGGCCGGGTTTATTCCTTCACGGAACACCGCACTGAATATACATAGGCTGTGTCAATTGGTACAGGGCTCGGTTGCTGGGGAGGAAGAGGCGTGCATACCATCGATTGATATTGAAAAGGCTTTCAATAGCCTTGAGTGGCCATATTTGTTCAGGGTCCTGCGGGAATTTGACCTGGGCGAGGGATTTGTGGCTTGGACGCAGATTCTTTATAACAGCTATACTGCCAGGGTTCGAACGGGATGCATAATTTCAGAGGCCTGCGGAGTGGGCACGGGGACGAGGCAGGGTTGCCCGTTGTCTCCGCTGCGGTTCGCTCTGGCAATGGAGCCACTAGCTGTCCATGCACGATTGGGGCGGTATTACAGGGGCCTGGACGGGATGGGTCAGGCACACTACATTGCCGTGTATGCTGACGGCCTTTTAATGTTTCTCGCCAATGCTACTGAGGAGTTACGGGGAGCCCGGGAATCGCTGACTAGCTTGGGGCGGATGGCAGGGCTCAGGGTAAACTGGAATAAGACGTGCCTTTACCCAGTCTGCGGGGGTAGAGCTGAACCGCCGGAAGGACTGGATGTAAGATGGGAAAGCAGCTGCTTGCCTTATTTAGGAGTTAGAATTTATGATTTGCTCGAAGGCAATATAAGACGGGCAATGAGAACTACCAAGAGCAACTATGATTTTTGGGGGATTCTGCCTCTGTTGGTGGCGGGGAGAGTGGCACTGCTAAAAATGGTGACCCTGCCCCGCCTCCTTTACTATTTTGGCTCTCTGACCATATGGATTCCTGGGAAATATTTTACCCAGCTAAACACCATGGCTACGGTTCTTGTATGGGTCTCTGGGAGGCGTAGAGTGGCGCTAAACACCATGATGCGCCTTAGTCAGGAGGGTGGGATGGCAGCCCCTGATTTTGAGGCATATTATCACGCGGTCCAATTTCAATGGTTCACACAGTGGATGGCAGGATAGCTGCGGGTAGATGAGGACCGAAGGAATATGGATCTGGGCCTCCGCTGGCTCTCTCGGATTCTCCTCCAGCTACCGTTGCACGAGAGGGAGGTGCTGAAGGACCTGTAGGTGGTGCATCAATGCTGGAATAGAGCCACTAGGAGAAATAAGGTGGGACCCTTGTATGCACCTGAGATTACACTATGGCTCTGTGAGGTGCTGCCGCAGGGGGGAGACTGGCGGAGATTGCAGGACTGGGAGGACCTGGGGATCTCCAATATTGGGGACCTTTATGAAGATGGTACACTTCTACCCTTTGAAGACCTAATGGAAAGTATGAAATACCCAGACAAGACTTTCTCTTACATGCGGCATTGACGACAGCCATTCGTAAACAATAGAGGAAAGGGATGGAGGAACGCCGACCTTTCTCACCTGTCAATAAGTGGTCTCTTCTGCGGGAAAGATCAAAGCGGTTTCCTGTCTGTATAGGCGAATTACGCGGAGTTCAGAAATTCTTTGGAGGGGCTGCGCTTTAAATGGGAGGCGGACCTATAGAGGAAAAGCTGTGGGAAACGTTGATGGAACGGGTGTGGAAATGCTCTAGAAATGCAAGATTTCAACTAATACAATTCTATGTGTTCCACCGAGCGTATCTCACACCTCACAAAATTAACGAGTTTTTCGGATCCCGCACAGCCTGCCTGCAGTGCAAACTAGAAAATTCCACATTTATTCACATGCTCTGGGAATGTCCACTGTTACACAGGTTTTGGGGGGAGCTCATGACCAGACTACATGAGGTAACAGACAGGGAGATTCAGCAGACCCCAGGGTTTTGCCTGCTACACTGGTTCCCCCACACCGCCTGCAATAAGGTCACCAGTAAATTTATGGACTTAGGGTTAGTCCTAGCCAAAAGAGAGATTACTAGTCACTGGAAGGCGATCACTGCAACTAGTGCCTCACGTTGGCTGTGGGAATTTATAAAGTGGCCTGACTGTGAGGGGATTTTCAGACTACTAATGTCGCAGAGAACCGATAATGACAAATTGTTGGAAGCGGCTAGGGCATGGGTAGCGAAGGTGGACGTGCTCAAGAGCCCGACTGACGACAGTGACTGGTCCGCTAAAAAGGGGGGACCCACATCTGTGACTTGGGCCATTGCCTTTGGTGAACTGGGGGTGTGGATGCTACGTAGTGAGACTGGCAGGAAGAGCATCCCCCTAAGTGGACGCTTTCTTTCTGGCACAATGATTTTGATTGGACTGTAGGAGTGAATGAGGTGTGATATTTTGAGATACAGGGTAGAGCGACGTGTCTGACTGGGAGTGGCGAGTAGGGCTTGAGGGGGGAGGATAGAAGGGGGAAGTTGTTTTTCAGTTAACTCATGGAATGTCGGGTGCACTGAACCATGATCAAGATTGGAGCGGCAAAGCTTGGACGACCTAACCAGTCTGGGAGGTCTGCTCCGAGACTGTGGATGGCGATGAGGGCCTCGAGGAGGCTGAACTGATTGGGATTATGACATAACATATGTCCAAGGTGTTCAATAATGTAATGTGCATTGTATAATTTGATTGCAGATGTACTTACATCTGGAGATAACGAATAAAATCTGTTTACAAAACAAAAATAGGAGACATTAGCGAGCAATCTGGGGGCAGGGCAGCCGCTTGAAGACTAAAGGTGGTAACACTGACACACTTAAGGACCCAGTGGCATGGAGGTTGAAGGGGCTAGGCAGGAGGCACTGCCTCATAGAACCTACACATCATATCAGCCCCATTTAGGGGTGGAGAAGGCATCTGTAGTAACTTCTAGATCTACCACCACCAGTAACATCAACACACTCTCTCCTGATATCGCAGAGATGGGCCAGCACACAGCCTGAAAGAAAATGCTAGCGTCTACTTCTCCCCAGGCACCTGAGCTCCTGCCCCTGTCTACCCAGCAGTGCTTTCTGAGGAGGCTACGGAGCTTGTGCAAAGGCTCTCTGTAGGGCAGACTGCACTGTTGTGTACCATCCAGGGAATCAGCCAGCAGCTGACTCAAGTAATTGCCTTCCTCAGTGTCATCCACTGTGCTGTGTCTACCCTACTCTCTTTGACAGGTTCAGAGCCTACTCAGAAACCACTGCCTCACACATACAGTCACCTTCCCGTCCATCTGTTGACACCCATCCCCCTCTGGACCCTTCATATTATACCCGTATTCTACTGCCACCATTCCATCCTTCTCAACCCAACCACCACCACAGAACCCAGCACCACGCCCAAAGCCACACCTTCATCCAAATCTAAACACTCTCCCAAAACCAACAACAACCCAGTACCAAATCCGAACTCACATCCTCGACTAGATCCAAACACCCACCCAAAAACACCCCACCACAATATTACTCAGCGTCACACCCAAATTCACACCCTAATCCAAATCCAAGCTCCCACCCAAACCCACCACCCCCACCATAGAACCCAGCACCACACGCAAACCCTCACCCTCACCCAAAACCAGCACCACTACCACAGAACCCTGCACCACATCCGACACCCTCAATCAAGCAACTGCACCGATCCCAAAGCATCACCACCTGTGAACCCTGGACAACCTTCAAACCTACAACTCCCACCCAAACACTCCATCCACCTACCTCACCTGGATCCATGAAAATCCCCAAACTATGTACTATGGCGTTATATAAAGCCAAACGTGCTCTATCTGGGGTCTCCAAAGGCCGTCATACGTCGCCTTCAGCTAGTCTAAAATGCTGCAGCTCGGCTCCTCTGTGACTGTCGTAAACATGACCACATCACAGAACGCCTGAGAGAACTACATTGGCTTCGTGTTGAAACCCGGATCAAGTTTAAAGCGCTGTGCTTTATGCACAAGATCAAAGCCGGAGCAGCACCCCTCTAACTTCAAGTCCTTGTCAGTCCTTACCTTCCAGCTCGCTCTCTCCGTTCCTCATCTCACCATCATTTTAACGTACCCAGGTTCAAACTTACCAGAATGGGAGGTAGTTCCTTCTCGAACTTAGGACCCAGACTGCGGAATTCACTTCCACTGGCCCTACGGATGGAAAATAGTCACACGCGATTTCGCAGAGCAGTGAAGGCCTGGCTCTTTGACCTCTAATTCTTCTGTCTCATGTTGTCGGTCTGTCTCTTAGCGCCGGGAAACCCTTACGGGTAGCTGTCGCGCTCAACAAAATCAATTAATAAATAAAAAATCAATTAATAAATAAAGTATAGTAATTTAAACTAAAATTAAATTACACCTAAAACAAACATTTTGAAAGGAGGTTCCATCTCAAATACAAAGCAAATGTACGCCCCTCCATTAAATCGTTAAGGTGTCTGCATCCCATCATCTCCTAGAGTGACAACAGTCTCTCTAAAACGAGTAATATGCAGTGTTCTGGAAGGCAAACAGAGTCACACAAATTTTGAAATTTTGACTGTGATAGGAAACTTGACCAATTGTTAGACTCAGTTTGTTGATCTACCCTGAGTAGACAAATATTTAGTTTTGCCCCTTTGTTTGAAAAATACCCTTAATAAATTTGAATTTTCTTTTACTTCAACATTGATTGTTTATGCATTTTGACAATAAGAATAAGATTTTTTGAGTAATATTTAAAATAGGAAAAAAGGTAAAAGCTATTTAAAAGACACTGAATGCAAATGTGATCAAGTAGATTTACATCAATATAGGTTGATTACAGACAAATATAAAGATACGCAAGGTGTAACGTCTTTGCATAAAAATGTAACAGAGTGACAACAGTGACAGACAGATGTGTAGTACACATGGTATTACAAAACTTATCATGTTAGGTGAAAAGGGTACACAAGTATGTTAAAAACATGTGAACTAAGCTTTTTGAAAATCTACTACAATTGATGGACCTGGCTTAGCCTCTTTTCCTCAACCTAGGTTGATATGCAGTTAGTGTCTCTTTGACCATAGTGCAGGTTCACTTTTTACATCATCAGACATAACCATGAGTGATCAAAGTGATTTAACAGTTACTTTGTAAAATATAATTTGTAGTTTCTAAATAACTATATTGCACAAATATTACATCAGTGGATAGGTTATGGAAAAAGATATTTTATCGGGTAGTTTATGATCATGCACTTAGGGGCCGATTACGATGCAGTTTGAAAGGCCTCCTAATGGCATTTTCTCCAATAAAATTGGATCGGGAACGTGCCTTTCTGACCAAATCGGAAAGGTTTGACTGACGATTACGATGCGAGTTAGGTTTTAGGAATATCCTAATCCGAACAGACGCCATTCGGAATGACCGAGCCATACGGGCCGCGTTTCCGAACGACCGATTATGATGCTGAATTTGGACAGCCTTCCCGAATCATGCCGTCCAACTCGAATTAGCAGTCGGAATCAGACTTTGGGGGCTTGTAGCTGGCCCCCTGCACATGATGCCTTCCCATTCATGCTTGCGGGGTACCAATGAGCCCCCCTTACCAGCCACGCACAGTTTGGCAGGCACCAGGGGGTGCCCACCACAGGGTGCCCGATTTTCCCCAGCCACCCCTGTCTTCAATGGGAGCCTATGTATTTGGTCGGAATATAGGCTCCAAATTAAATGGTACAAAAACTGAGGTACTCATAATAGGAGGAAAGGACACAAACTGGACCAAAGACTGGTGGCCTACCTGTCTGGGACCTCTACCCACCCCCAGTCAGGAAGCTAAGAACTTAGGCGTCTGGATCGACAACAAACTCTCTTACGACAGCCATGTCAAGAAAATTGTAGGAAAGTGCTTTGGAGTCATGAGAACTCTTAATCGCACTCTGGATTTGCTCCCTCTAGACTCCAGGCGTACCATGACTCAGGCACTTATTACCTCCCGAATAGACCATGGCAATGTGCTGCTGCTGGGCACTTCCGAAAAGAACATCAGAAGACTGCAGGTCTTACAAAACTCAGCCGCGCGCTTAGTGTTAAGACTCCCCCGAAGAGAACCCTCTAGACCCTCCCTGGCTACCCTCCACTGGTTGCCAATCAGTAAGAGAATACTATTCAAGGCACTTCTTTGGTGCCATAGGATTATCCATCAGAAAGCTCCATCCTATCTGTCCGATTTAGCTATGCCTTACGAGCCCAACAGATCCCTCCGTTCCAAGGGAATGAGTTTACTCAAAACCTCGCTCTCAAAAAAAGCTAGAATGGGAGGTCGGTCTTTCCGCTCTCTAGCAGCCAACAAATGGAACACCCTCCCCACCAACATCAGATTAGATAAGAATGAGTCCTCTTTTAGAAAATTGCTGAAAACTTATCTTTTCGCTCTCTAGCTGCCCCTTCTCTCCGTCCTTCTATGACTCTCTCTCCACAGTGCGGGGACACGCCGGGAGGCGTCACCAGGCGCTTTACAAACCCCTTTAATAATAATAATAATTGAAGTCTGGAAGCATCCGGATGAGTCGTAACTGGCCGGTCAGACATCTCTAAGTGTATGTCTTAAGCCGCACAAACTCATGAAGACCAAATTATTTTGACTTAGGTATAGTTTGCATATATAGGGGCTCATTACGATATCAGGCAACAAACCCTCCGCCTGAAACCGACTCAGAATCGGGACCAACCGACTTCCGGTCAGCGTTTCTGACCGCCGGATTATAATGCGATCGAACAGTGTTTGGTCGGATTCCCATTGTTTCAAATAGGAGCTTGTGCTACACCAGACAAACGTCTGTAATACAAGCTCCATTTGTGGAAATAGGGAGTGAGTGGAAAACCCTGCACCCTGTCGCAGGCACCCCACAGTGCCTGCCACACAGTGCTGTTTTTTTACAAGGGGTAGGGTACCTTCGGCCTTCAACTGTTGGGGCAGATTCACTTTTCAATAGCCTTTCCATGTCAGACAGGCAGACGCAGAAAGGCTGTTAAAAATTGACATCATAAATCCGAGGGCATAAATGGTGCCCATAGGGTTGTACAATGAAGTTCTGACCAACACGAATACTCTTGCGAGTTGGTTGGAACTGTTTCGGAATGACCACGCGGTTTACGTTCCGTTAGCAAACATCATAATCGGGTGGTCAGAATGAAAACCGACAGAGTCGGTCAGAAGGGCACCAATGCTTTTGAGGCGATTCCAACTGGTGGGAGGAGGCTTTCCGCCCGACATCGTAATGTGCTCCATATATGTTTATTTTAAAGAATAGTAATCTATCTCTATCAAATCGTAAATGCAGGTCTAGGTAGAAGGGTCGCTTTTAGGACTCTGAAATATTAGCATTAAGACTTCTGTTCACACTATACATTTTCTAAACAATTAAGCGTTAGAGGTATGCAAGCAAGAATGACTAAAAAGCTGGAGATATTATTAATGATATTGTTTTGTAGGCTAAATTAGCTTTGTTCGCCCTAAGCTTGGCAGGGTATGCCCAGACGTGGGTCCCTTGCTCACTTTGCCACTGGATTCAAGCTAGCCTGGCTGATGACGGCTGATTAGCTAGAAATCAGTCCCAGGATGCTTGTTTCCGGTCCAGGGAAGACATGGCTTGGCAGTTCGGGCTGGACTGTTCCCATGAGGCACAGGTTTAGACTGATTTGCATATGGCCATGTCTGAACTGGGGTGGCGGAGTGAGCTAAAGAATGATAAAGGATTAAACTCAGATCAGTTCACTGGGGGTGAGTGCTTGCAGTGTTCAACACTCCGTCCATCATCCCCTTTGGTTTTGCTAAATTAGTTTTTATACTTTCTATTGGCTTATCGATTTTTGGCTTATATAATATGTCCAACAATATGTAGCATTGCATTGCAAATGTCTATACAGTATGTCATCAAGTGTGAATGTATGTTAAGGGGAGTTATTTTTACAAGTTAATTTTTAAATAATTACATTAAAAAACACCATTCCAATTTTTTATTTTTCATTTTGAACATTGGTGAAAAGGCAACTGTAAATCACCTTAAAACGTCACAGTACAGAAATTGTGACTAAATACAGTATTGTTTCAAAATGTTTTAAAAGAAATCACATTTACAAAATTAATTTGCAAAAAAATGGTGTTGTATAGAGCCAAACACCGATATAAAGGATAGTAATTTAAACTGAAATTAAATTGCACCTAAAACAAACATTTTGAAAGGAGGATCCATCTCAAATATAAAGCAAATGTGTTTTTACCTACGAGTCTGTTGTGTTCAGTGTGGCTTCTCATCCATATCGAGCAGCAGAAAACCAAAGTGATTGAGTGATTGAATAAGATTGGGTGCCTGTGTTTGAGCCATTTATAATTTGAAGACCGCTAGCTCAGGTGTGGAGCGTTAACTGGCATGAAGATGCAGACAGAAACCTAATTTAAAATTGTCTAGGTGAAGTCATGGCTGCAACACCTCAGTCAGCTGCTTTTACAATAATACTCTGTCGACAAAGTAGAATAGGAGCGCTGAGGTTAGCAGAGATTTGACAGCGATTCGCCCATCATACCACTGAAATCTAAATTGGGTGGGTGGTCGGTCATGGAGGGGGATAGGTACACAGATTATTTTTGGGACTCATATGCCTACTAGAACCTAAATTAGGTCCAATGTTCTTTCCTGATAGGATGTACTAGGGTCCATTCCGTTCCAACAATTGTTTCATATCACTCCTCTGGGCATAGTTAATTGTAATCATTGAAGTGGCGTGCCACTGGATAATTCTTTTCTACATTCTCTATGTCATACATATACTATAACAATATTTTATGCTCTCTCTCCTTCTCTTATCTGGGGTCACTTTTAGTTAGTCCAGGACCTGGTCTGATCATATTGTACAAAGCAGAACTAAGTTCTCTAGTGCTGTTGGGTCTCTGCTTAGTCTTCCTTCACCGTTTGCAAATATATTTTTCACAGTGCGTCCCTATAGCAACGTATGGGGCAGGCATATGAGGTCTGGGCTATTTGAATACCCTCCAAAGGGAAAAAATTTGATTTTGTAGGAGAGTCATCTCAGCCCCTGCACCAACCTCTAGTTTCATGTGCCACAGTGAACTACGTTTAGATTTCCTGACTTAGACTGTTCGGCTTGTAATGAGGTCTTTGGATCCCCTGAATAGCGTATGTTAAAAAATCGCTGGAAGGTAATGGATTGGGCAATATGTTTTTAGATAGAAGGCCGTGGGCAGTCCATGTCCGAAAGCAAGTACAAGCTTTATTGCTAGAGTGAGCCAAAGAAGAGGGGATGAGGGCAGAAAGTCAAAAAACAAGTGTTAAGTATTATTTAAATCTCCACCCCGGGACCATTTCCACTAACTATTTACAGACTTCTAATAAGAGTTAGAAAAGATTTTTACTGTTCCATTTTTGTACCGGCATAGTAAAAAATTCCTTTTGTTTTCCTAGCCGGACACCAATCCCTGCTCGACTCTAGAGATTATCCACGTACTAATTTGCACAAACAATGTTACATTTTCTGTTTTTTTTTGTGAATATTATAAAATGTATACTTGTACCCAAAGAAATACACAACCTGCAGTTTCAATATTTATTGAAGCAGTGTGATTCTTGAGAAAAATACATGCACTGCAATAATCAATAGAAGGAAACAGAATAATGTAATTAACATTATGAAAATAGTGAAAAAGATTAACAGTTCCACCATTGTGCTAGAGCAGTGAAATATTTTGGCATATATGTACTATGTATAGTTTACTCCTACCTAGCGCTTCTTAACCTAGTTTTCCTAGGATGGGTGATCTACCAGAATCTCTGCTGAGTGATCTAACTCCCCAGTACCTGTGGGTAAGTATCATCGGGTGCTTGTCTTGGTGTAGAGAAGCCATCTCTCCTTGCAGAGGTAAACAGAGATCCGCTGGGCTGGATTTCTGGCATTCAGCAACCTCACAGTCTCAATGGAGTTCTCCTCTAATCTAGTCAAGGAAATGGCTCTGTGTATATATAGTAAATAGCACCCATGCCACCATGTCCAGGTCCCAGTCAGTCCACAATTGTTTATTTTTGTATGATAGCTCTGTTGCCTACCAGACAATAATAACTACAGTGTTTGCTCAGTGAACTTTTTCCCTTGTCCTGAACGTTAAAGGTGTTGTGATAGTGTGCCTTCGAAGTGGAAATGTAAGCAATGCTGTTTCAGAGAATGTTAGCCTGCATAGACATGCATGCTTTTATGTGTCAACTGTCACCATGTTTAAGCAAGAAGGCAACTTAAGAAACATGAGCATGTAAAATTGCAGTGTTTCTAACTGGACCTATTGTGACCACATGGCACTGTGTTTGCTGATTAAACATTTTTGCACTCTGATGCACATTACTTGATAGTAGCCATTTTTTTCCTGAATACTGGAAATCTACTCCCTACTAAATGATCATTCATTGAATTAACTTTCCTGTAGGTTGTCATGGAAATTAGTAATGTCATAGAACCCCACCCCCTGCTTCTCCTCAAACTATGGACATGAGTACCAGAGCAGTATAGCTGACACCATATCCTCTAATTACAAATTCTAATGTGAAGGAACAGCGTAAATCCACTAGCTCCATACCATACAAGGAAATTGTGAGCTCTGAGAGGCAGGGAGAATTATCTCTTGGTGAGACGACTACCAGCCTAGCAGTGAATTCCTCCTTATTCACAACTGGTCTGGAAGCTATGATTGAGGCCTCAACAACGGTCAAAGTACTAGGCAGGAGGTTACCACTTCAGACGTTACCTCAAAATAAAAATGCGGAAAACATTGATGTACAATACGATTCTACTAATTTCCTGCTACAACAGATTTTGACTGAACTAAAAAATATCTCAAGAACATGCACATATGAAAACCGAATCACAGCTGTGCGCAATCCAATCACAGATCCAACAGCTCTCGTCACACATTGGCAGCGTAGAGCACTTGATTTCAGATTTTGAAGACAGTTTACCATGTTGAATGGTTCAGGTGACTAAATTACAAATCGAGGTGGCAGAGCTCCAAATCAAAGTCGATGATGCGAAAAACAAATCACGAAGATCTAATTTTCATATAATAGGAGTGCCTGAGGGGCATGAAAATGGGCAGTTGGTAGCAGCTGTTTCATCAGTTCTTTTTTCCAAATATGTATGTCCCGAAGTAGTAGCTCAGAAGATCGACCTCACGTTTACAGGGGCTTATTGTCTTCCAGCAATCCAGTATTTTAATGCCAAGTGCCCTCAAATTATCATTGTAAACTCTGGTGACTGCAGAGTTAAGGAGCCAATTTTGGCATGTACTTTTCGAGATAAGGCATAGCAGACCCTAGAAAACATTTTGTTTAAGTTATTCTCACACATGTCCCCAGTGGAGAAGTATGGCTCAATTGTTAGAGCGCAGACCCTGATGCAGAGGTCTAGCCCGGGACAGGGGTTCAATTCCCCGCCTCGGCGGGTCTTGGGCTCAAAATTCCACAGACCTGATCATTCTCGCCATGGTGCCTATTCCAATCATGGAGTCCCACTCAGCAACTCTGGGTAATAGCTTGCTTAATCTCCACAATGGCCCCCACAACGCTAAGGATGCCTGGCCTCCACCTTGGGGGTGCCCAGTAGTGGACGCCTCACAGGGAAAGCCAGGATGGGTTCCACAGCGGTATTCGTACAAGCGCCTTGAGACCCTTGCGGGTTAGTAGTGCGCTATACAAGTATCAATTTACATTTTCAGCAGTGCATTGGAAGGAATTTAGAGACATTAATTGTTTTCAGCAGCTTGGTGCCCCCACGGGCATCATTCAACAGTCAACGCTGAAAGTACTATACAAGTGGAGGGCACACATCTTTCAGTCAACTGAATTGGCTTGGACGTTACTTCAGTCTCTACCGCGCAAAGCCAGGGTTACTTACTTCCTTTTTTTCTTGTTCTTTTAAATGTACAGTGATGAGTTTGTAAAGGTTTTTCTGCCAGTGTATTACCGTATGGTTGCCAGCAACCCACTTGACTGCCCTACACGCCAAGTCACAGCACCCCTATTCAGGGTCTGGGGTAAAGCATGGGTGGGAATTGAGTGGGTGTAGAAGGGCACTTGGGTGGAAGGGTGTGTGCCTTCCCAGGGACCCCAGTCATGGATGGTCCCCTTGCTGGAGGAAGGTGAATGGGGATCACAGGTTGTGTGGGCATGGGGAGGGGGGGAGTGATTGGGGCGAAGGAAATGGGGTTAAAAAAAACTGGATTGGTCAACTCAAGCAGAATGGTTAAAATCTTGGGAATTTATGGTATCTTTTCTAGTTTTCATCAGGGTACGCTATGGTGATCAGGGCGTTCATTTTAATAATTTGTAATGAATGTGATCTGAATAGTTTCCTGCAACACTAATGGCATCGATAATCAGAATAAATTCAGATCTGTTATAGCATGGCTAAAAGAATCAAAGGCGCAGGTGATCCTACTTCAAGAGACCCATCTGAAAGCTTCAGCCAAAGGTCTACGGATGCCACGATGTATATCTCGAGCATTTTTTGTATCAGCTAGTGCTGCAGTTCGGGGGGGGTGGGGGGGTTGCAATTCTTTTTACTAATACATTTAGGGTGGGAGGAGCTACGCGGGCATCCAAGATGGTCGCGTGAGCAGAGAGCTCCTGAGACCCGCGCCGCCCTTCTTGATCTATCCTGCAGATATCCTGGTCACTTCGACGGGCTTTTGGAGTGCTACTCTCACTGATGCTGTCGATCCTTTTTTGGTCGAAATCGGACCTCGGGGACCATTTTTACACCGTCTCCAACTTTCTGGCCTAACCCCCGACGCGACCGGGGTCTCAACTGCCTAATATGGCCGAGCTGTAATGCAACAACAACGGCTGCCTGACATCTGGCCCGCCGGTGGTGTGCCACTTTCACTTTCGGTTTCCAGCCCTCTCGTCTCTGACTCCTTGGGACCTCCTACTCTGTCTTGGCCAGCCGCTCTCAAAGTGAACGCTTTCTTTCTTTGTGTTGGCAAGGAGGTCCGTGGCATCCTCTGTGAAACTGGACTTTTGAGGATTTGGACTTGTCACCGTTCCGCTAAGCTTGGGTGTCCCCGGCCGACTCTGAATGCAACATGGCGACGAAACCTGAGGCGGAGAAACGCAGGAAGAACATCACTCGCGGGGGGTCGATCCAGTCAAATATGATCGAGCGCTATACCCAACCGAGAGGTTCACCCGGTGCTACCAGTGTCGGCTTGGAGGACCCGAAGACCGACATGTCGTCCTCCTCGGAAGTGTCCCTTCAGGACCTGTTGGCCGCCATTTCTGGACTCAAGGCCGATATGAGTCAACAATACGAGGCCATCGTGTCCAAAATAGACACGGTGGCGGTGGATGTTACTCTTATTCGGGCCGACTTGGCTAAGACGAACGAGAGGGTCAAGGCATTGGACTTAAAGGCATCGAGTTTGGTGACAGACATGGCGGAGGCGCAATCCGAGATAGGGAATCTGCGTTCCTCACACGACCTTCTGCTCAAGCGCATGGAAGACTACAATAATAGGGCCAGGCGGAACAACATACGCTTGGTCGGAGTGCCGGAAGACAATGGTGCCGCCTCGATCGATCTACTGGTCGAGGAACTCATTGTCCCTAAACTCGCTCCCGCAGGTCTCAGCAAGTTTTTTGCGGTTGAGCGTGCCTATCGCTTCCCAGGTGGTCAGGTGAAGCCAGGAGGCCCCCCAAGGCCTATCATCGCTAGACTGTTTCACTATCGGGACAGAGACGCTATCCTGCAGGCCATTCGTAAACAGAGCCCGTTGAAGTACGATAATAACTCTGTCTCTATATATCCTGATTTCACTCCCCAAGTGCAACGACAACGTTCTGGGTTCCTTGGAGGGAAGCGTCGTCTGAGAGATCTGGGACTGAAGTACGCCATGCTGTTTCCTGCTCGCTTGCGGATTGAGTTCAGAGAACGAGCTTACTTCTTCCATCAGCCGGATCGTGCTAGTGACTGGTTGGACTCGTTGCCGAAAGATGATACCGAGAGTGGAGGCCCTGGTGGTGCGGAAGGTGGTGCGACGGCCCAGGGTTAATGTGGGCCCCCAGTGGTCCGTCTTGAGACTATGAACTTTATAGAGTAATTTTTATTGCAGGCTTTATGACTATGCCCGTGGTGGTGCGGGTACGGGTGGTTTCTCCCTTCCTCCTCGGGGGGTTCTTTGTGTAGATCGGATGGGGCGACAGGCACACTGCAGTTTGGGGTGGCTTTCTAGTCAGCAGGGGTGCAGGGTGGGGGGCGTTGTAACGGGCTCTTGGTTGGGGGGTGGTCTCTGGGTACTTGGTTGTGTTTTATGTTTATTGTTATTTCTCTTTTTTCATGGTATGTGATTGATTGCAAGTATTCTGGATCTGTGGTTGTGGGGGGGGGGGGGGTTGGATCGGGTCGCTTTTCCTGGGATGGGGGGGGGTGAGATGCAGGTTCTTTCTTGGAACGTCAATGGTCTGGGGGACAGGATTAAACGTGGCATTGTGTTACAATTTATAAGGCGCCATGCCCCTGATGTAGTGTTCCTTCAGGAAACCCACTTGATCGGTAATGCCTGTAAAGCTCTTGACCGTCGGGGCTACCGATTGGCCGCTCACGCTGGTTTCACCTCCGGTCCCGGGGAGTGGGTATAATGGTGAAATCCTCCCTGGCCCTTGCGATTGATGATGTTGTCCTAGATGATCGGGGACGGTACGCTGCTGTCTCCGGGAGATGGGAGGGTAAGCCAATTGTATTAGTGGTTGCATATATTCCCCCGGGGCTGCAGGCCACCACATACGCTGATCTTGGCAAGACTTTGCTTGGTCTCCCTGATGGTCTGCTGATTATGGGCGGAGACTTCAACTCTGTTATGTCTGGCGAATGTGATCGGCTGCCCCCTAGAGTGTTGCCGCAGTCTCAGATGTGGCTCAATGATATGACTGAGACTTTTGGTCTGGTGGATGTTTGGCGTTCGCTACACCCCGCCCTGACACAGTATACCTTCCACTCTGGTGCGCATGGCAGCCTCTCTCGGATAGACTACTTCTTTATGCTGGCTTCTACGCTATCCTTGGTGCGGGAGGTTCGACATCTTCCCCGGGGTATCTCGGATCATTCCCCCTTGATGATTAAGATTTCTGTGGGTGGTCTTCTTGGTAACAGAATTCCCCCTGTTCCCCCCTGGCACTTCCGGAACCCCCTCTGCTCAGATATGGTGAAGGCTATTGACTGTTACTTTGATGAAAATGTGGGTTTGGTGTCCTCCCCTACGGTTCTCTGGGAGGCCTTTAAAACTGTCATTCGGGGAGCCGCACTGTCTCTCATTGCTGCTGAGCGGAGGGCTAAAAGGGAGGCCGTTTTGGCCCTCGAGACTGAAATCACAGCGCTTGAAAGTGAGCTGGGTGGCGATGACACGCCTGCGCTGTTACACACTTTGGAATTGAAACAGGCAGATTACAAGGCCTGTGTTACCGATGCTGCAAAGTTGATGCGTGCGAATCAATTGGGCCGGCTGTATGACGTGGGTGACAAGGCTAGCAAACTTTTGGCGTGGCTGGATAAGGCTGAAAGAGCGAGTCGTGTTGTGCCCGTTATTGTTCGCGAGTCTGGTGAAAGTGTGTCTGATCCCGGTGAGATTGTTGACTGCTTTGTTGATCACTTCCGGAAGGTTTATACCCCGGTGAGTGATCGAGATGAGGCTGATTCCCGTCTGCTGTTGCGTGATATAGCTCTTCCTTCTGTGCTGGAAGAAGTGGGCCTGGCTCTGGAAGCTCCCTTTACAGTGGATGAGATTGCCCTCGCTATCCGATCTTTGCGCACAGGTAAGGCGATGGGCCCCAATGGTTTGCCCATCGAACTTTACAAGCTTTGTCCAGACAAGATGGCCACCCATCTGCGTACCATGTTTCTTGACGTGTTCGAGGCAGGAATCCTTCCGCTTGAACAGCGCCTAGCTACTATAGTGGTCATTTATAAGTATGGCAAGCCTCGTGATCGCTGCACCTCCTATCGCCCCATCTCCCTGCTAAACGCGGAACCCAAAATCCTAGCCACGGTTCTGGCCAATCGGTTGTTGACGGTGATTTGTGACCTGATCCATCCGGATCAATCCGGCTTCATACCGCACAGAAACACGGCCCTTAATCTGTGTAGGCTTCATGGTGTTCTCGCGAGAGCTGCGACTCTCACGGAGCCTGCGGTAGTGGCTTCTCTAGCCGCTACGATGGCTTTTGACACCATCGAATGGCCTTATCTTTGGGCGGCCCTCTCCAAATTCGGCTTTGGCCCTAACTTTATTGCCTGGGTCAAGCTCCTTTATGAACAGCCGCTGGCTCAGGTTGTGGTAAATGGCAGAAGCTCTGATCCCTTCCCGTTGGGCCGCGGCACCCGCCAGGGATGTCTGCTATCCCCGCTCCTATTCGCGTTGGCACTTGAACCCCTTGCGGCATGGCTCCGGTGGGAACCCTCGATTAAAGGGATCCGGTGGACGCCAGATCTAGAAGATCGCGTGTCACTGTATGCCGATGACATCCTTCTATATTTCACTTCTCCCCAAAAGTCCTTGAATGTACTCTTTGACGTCCTTACATGCTTCGGCAAGAACTCTGGACTGGTCATCAACTGGACCAAATCCTGTGTTTATGTCATAGCCGGGGTTTTGCCGCCTTTGCCTCGCAGGTTCCCAATTATGGTGGCGGCTGACGGCTTCAAGTATTTGGGGATCTATGTCTATGGTTATGAGCGTAATCTGTATGCTCCGCTCCGCCGACTCAAACAAGATGTACGACAATGGCGTGAGTTGCCCTTGTCTCCATTGGGTCGAGCGGCGCTTTTTAAAATGATGTCGCTCCCCCGATTTCTCTATGCCCTGCAAAATTTCTTCGACCCTGTCCCCGCTCGCTACTTTCGCGAGATCGAGAGTCTACAGCGGCAATTGATTTGGGATGGTCGTGCCCGTATTGCGCTTTCTAAGCTCACCCTTTCCTGGTATGATGGTGGTATTGCTTTGCCAGACATTAGACGCTATTACTGGGCCTCGCACTTGAGCACCATTAATCATGCTACGTACTCATCGGAACCCGCTCCTGCCTTCGCCTTGGATAAAGTTTTACTGCCCGGTGGCAATTTTAATAGGGCTTTGTACTCGAAGTCGCCAATCCGGCTTCTTACGGGTCCCACGAAGTGTGCAGTGCGGGCCTGGAGGGATGCAACTGTGGCTACGGGCTGGGGTGGCAAGCTTACACGTATGACGCCATTGTATGATTCTGATCGATTGGGCAACCTTTGGAAGACGAAAGGGTTCGACAGGTGGGACATGATTGGGATCAGTAAGGTGGATGATCTTTGGGCCAGGGGCGCTGTGAAGTCCTTTGAAGTTCTGAAACTGGAGTACCAGCTTGACGACAGAGAGCACTTCCGGTATATGCAGGTTCGACATGCCTTGTCCTCCGTCTTTCCCCCCGGCACTGATATTCCGCAATATTCCCCCCTGGAGGATCGTGTCCTGGACGGCCATGTCCCCGACAGTACGATTTCCTTAATATATAAGAAGCTCATTAACAATAGGGCTGACCAGCTGAGGAAACTCCGTGCTTCCTGGACAGCCGACGGGCTTGAACTAGACGACGAGGACTAGCAGTCAGCTGTTTCCTCCCCTAAGGAGGTGGCTATTCCGGCTCGGCTTCGCTTTGTCCAGCTAAAAATCCTCCATCGTGTGTATGTGACTGGTATGCGTCTGGTGCGAATGGGGTTTGCGACGCATGGCCGGTGTAGGCGTGGGTGCGGTATGGATGGTACTTTTCTCCATGTTCTGTGGGGATGTCCGATTGTCTCGGCCTTCTGGTCTAGGGTGCACGATGTGATGGGACGTGTCACTGGAGTCCCTCTTCTTCCTGAGGCACGACGTTGCTTGCTTAATGTGTGGGAGCCTACGGATTGTACTGCTGCTCAGACGTTCTGGGTCACTCTGGGCAACATGGTTGCAAAGAGAGACATAGCTCAGCTCTGGGGCTCCGCCAGACCATCGCTCCTCAGTGCCTGGAGAGATAACATGGACTGGTGCATGTTTCGAGAAAAGACGGTGTATGAGGCACGGGGACGTCCCAAGAAATGGTCCAGAGTTTGGGCTCAGTGGAATGCGTACCGTGGTGATATTTGTTCCCCTCCACTTGACTACGAGGTCCCTCTCCCCTCCTCCCCATGATTGACGTTCCGTTGTCTGTTCTCTGTATCATATGAGTCCTTTCTTCCTTCATGCTCGCTCCCCCTTACCAGATGCGTTCCTTTATATATTTCTTCCCTTCTCCCTTTCCCCCCCTCCTATGACCCTTGCCAGTATGATACCATGTGTTTGTGTGTTGTTGTTGTTTTTCTTCGACAAAATCATAAAATTAAACCTTTAATATCCTTTTGCTACAGTTTCATGCTCTACGCTGTAATATGCGCTCATAGTTCGTCTTAACAGTGTACTGTCCTTTCTTATCCTTTCACCCTATGTCATAGCGGCCGGCCCTGAGGGGTTGTAGGCAGACGCTGTGTACTGTGCATTTCCCAAATAAAGGTTTTCAAAAAAAAAAAAAACTAATACATTTAGGGGGAAATTATACAAGTTATGTGAGATCCCAAAGCTAGATGTATTAGGGTCAGCTTGAAACTTTACGGTCAGGTTATTCACTTGGTCAGAAACGGAAATTACAATGGAATTAGATTGTTAGCACATACAAGTTATTCAGGACAAATTCAAAATGTACAATTGTTGGTTAGGCATGGAATGGGGGGCACTATGTTACCAAAATAGTGTCACATATATGAACCAGTCACACATATAAATCTGAACAGAATTTGTCCAGAGCACCACCACTATACACCAGTTATAAGGTTCATATTCTCTGTGGTTCCTTATCAGTTGTGTCCAGCAGTATACGTCAATTAGTATACAGAAAAAGACAGTGGAAAGCTCAGAATTCTTTAATTGTTCACAAATCAGCTTGAGCACACAGCCAACACGTGTTTTGTCGAATGACGACTTTTTCAAGGCTCAGCCGTACAGTAGTTAATATATGGTATATTTCTGATCCAAACAATGTAAATTCAGTCCAGCGCGACACAGTTGTAGTAAAGCTTGGTTTGAGAACCAAACTCCCTGTATCATAGAGCAGTGTAAACGGGGAGTCACTAGCCCTTAATTTCCAAAAATCTAAAAGACTATCCGTCCCAACACAAGTTTATCTTTGGAGAGTTGTGAACAATTAAATAATCTAGAACTTTCCACTGTCTTTTTCTGTATACTTATTGAAGTATACTGCTGAACACAACTGATCAGGAACTACAGAGAATATGGACCTTATAACTGGTGTATAGTGGTGTTGCTCTGTACAAATTCTGTTCTTACTCACTTGGTCAGTTTTTATGGGCCGATTCAAGATGACGTAACATCATTAGATGAAATGTACAACATGTTGGTACTTCTCCAAGGACTGCTTTTCATTGGAGGAGATTTCAGTCTCATTTAACGAGTGAGTTGGGAATGCTGTTGTTTAAATAAATGTCAGAATAAACCAAAATCAGCTTGGGTTTTGGCTAGTCTTTTACGAAATATCGCACTTGTGGCTCCATGAGGTGGCGGAAGCTGTTGTGTAGTTCTAATAATACATAGGATCTGTGCGTTTAGACAACTGACTTAAGGGATTGGTGTCCATACTGATTCCAGACACCCCCAAAGGATATGTCAGCCTTAAGACCAGCAAGCTCACAGGGCTACCATAAGTCCCCTAACTTTACAAAGGAGCAGATAGTTTCTGCCAACTATCGAACATGACAACTCTTGGTCCTTCAGGTATCATGGAAACTGTCAGGGAACAGCTCCGGTTCCATATCCCACCATGTCTCATTTGTACCCACCCACTTTCCCTTGTTTATTATGCTTTATAGGGTTTTAAACACTGCTTCTACATTCACTACTGCAGGATTCTATTGGTTGTAGCATTGCTTGTTTAATCCAACCTATAAATGCCAATGATTGTTTAATTATAGCAATGCTTGTTCCACTGCCTTCATTATGACATGTGATAGCCAACTGTCATATTCGTGGGTGTATCAAGCCTTGTGCAGTGCATGTGGAGGGGCGTGGTTTGCCTCATGTGGAGGGGTGTGGTTTGCCTCATATTTACAAGCACCTGTCCTACTGCAGTCCTGCACCTCTCCGGCTGTCAAGCCTGAACCGATTTCTTCGATTAGGCTTTCAAGAGGATTCCTTGCGAGTCCGACAAGCTAAGAGCTGCACGTTTCATCCGCTTGTCTTTTCATCATGTCTGTGACTTCTTGACCTCGCGCTTGGCTACTTCTTTAGTGCTCGGTGTAGAACATTAACCACTGACTCTCTGAAGTGGCAAAATTGCTTTTGAAGGCACGTTTCTTGGTGTCTGTCTAACAACAAAATGCAAGACTATTTAGGAACAAGAAAACTAAGACTTTTAGTGCGCTTATCGCCCTTTAGGAATTAATGAACAGTGTTTGTACTCAGTATTTCTTATTGTTAGTATTGTGGCATAATGGGCTGTACTTTCCTGTGACAAGTTGAGGGATTGGAATCTAGTGCACATTATGAATGATGCTATCTGTTCTTGAAACACAAGTGCACGTTATGATTGGTGACTTATTCTTTAACCCTTTTATTGTTCAGTTCTACCTTATTTTGTTTTTCCTTATAATCTTTTATTTTGAAATACTTACTCCTGTTGGAAAAAGAGACTATACTTTAAAACAAAAGCACAAAGTATACCATAAAGAGAAATCATACTATATTCATATCTACCACCCCTTTGGTTGAGCTATTAAGAGGCTGCAAGTGGTCCTTGCATAAGGCGAATGCACGTTTATTAGATGACATTGATATATCTAAACTTGTGAGTGTATATGTGTGCAGAGAAATGTAACTGTACTCATCCTTACTATTTTTACCATCAGACTATTACACAAACAAACGCTGTAGATTCCTCAGAGACCCAAGACGTGGTGCCCGGCTGGACCAGGCTGAGTGAAGAAGCAGTGTTTTTCTCTTCTCTTTCTCATCCACTTCCTCTTCCCTTTTTGGAAGATCTGCGAGTGTGACAGTGTTCTAGTCACAGCACTGAGAGGTGTTCCAAGAGGTATCAGGAGCATTCGTCATTCATCGCTCCTGCAGACATCCTGAGATTTCAGGTGAGTGGTCATGCACATCCTTACATTAAGCCAAGTCACATGAAAACGGGACTGCCTGCCTGGGCGATGAATGTGCAGGGGGTTCCCTAGACGCTTTAGAACAAGCCTTACCAGAAGAGGCTGAGGCCGCCCTGTCAGATTTAACCAGACTACTAACTGGCCTACAGCAGGAAGTTTCCTCCCTTAGGATAGAAAACTAGGATTTGCGGCGCAAATTACAAAGATAAAAACCCAGAGAGAACCCATCGGATGGAACTAAACCCTTCATGCAGCCCCCTATGTTCGAATTTCCGCACTACTACATCCAAATTAAGTGCTACAACTAATATGACCACACAACTTCCACGCCGGTTCCCTTGGCCCCGCCGGAGAATTCTATGGTGATACAGCCAAGTTTAGAGCTTTTATGACTCAGTGTAATTTGTAATTTCTGTGCTGTCCTACAGCATTTCCCAGTGATGCTGCCAAGGTGGCCTTTGTTATCAACTATCTTGGGGAACCACAGCAGCCTGGTCCATATCACTTGTAGAAGGAGATGATCCCCTGCTTTACAATTTTAAAATATTCAAGGACGCTATGCACAGACTCTTTGATAAACATTTATTCATCCAAGCTAGCAACAACGAATTACTCAATGTAAAAAGTGAAACCAAAATCTGTTGACCTATATCACATCATTTAGTAGACTTGTTGTAGTAACTGCTTAGCCATAGCAGAGAAGAACATCTCTTTTCTACCGTGGGCTTTGAGATGACCTGAGGGACGTCCTGGCTCAGATCCTCCTACCGAGTAAAAAGAGTATTGCAGCACTGATAGGCAAAGATACCCCTGTGGAGCAAACGGAAAACTAGTCGGCTCGATAAAGTCTGAGACCGCCTTATCGAGTTCTTACATGCATGGCGTCTCGCATCATCTAGCAAACATCATGACTCCCTCCCCCGTCATCTCACTCTCATTGTAACACTTGTTCTTTCCCGACTAGCATGCAAGGTTCTGCCCATATTAGTCAATTCTGTAACTTTTTGGATCTAGGACTGGCCAAAATATTGGGTATACCGCTAGTACGCAAAGATCAGCCGGAACCTGTTGATGGCTCAGAATTATCCTCCTGGTTAATTGTTCTTCAAACTGGACCATTACCAATGGTATTGCCAAATATTCATTAAGTTTTGATTTTCATGATGTGTTTAGCGAACATCAGGCCACAAGATTGCCACCCCACCGAATTTACGACTGTCGAATAGACCTGGTCCCAGGGGCTTCATTGCCCTGTGGCAGAGTATGTGCTCTATCCGAACCAAAGACAGTGTACCTCCGTGAATATTTTGACGACTTACTAGCAAAAGGGTTCATTAGGCATTCTACCCCCCCCCCCATTTCTTCTCCCCTCTTCTTCGTTCCGAAGAAGATGGCGAGCTGCGTGCTTGTGTTGACTATCGCGCAACCAACAAGGTACCAGTTAAAAACCAATACCCTCTTCCACAGATTCCTGTCTTATTGGACCAAGTTCATAGTTCCACGATCTAGACAAAGCATGACCTGTGAGGTACCTATCATGTGATCTGGGTAATGGAGGGAGACAAATGGAGGACAGCATTACGGACCAAATACAGGCTCTTTGAATACACAGTGATGCCTTTAGGTCTGTGTAACGCCCCTGCAGCCTTCCAGTTTTTTATAAACAATGTGCTGCAGGAATTCCTGTGTCATCATATACAAAGATTACATTTTAATGTATTTCTCTTCCCCAGAAGATCATATTGGTCATGTTCGAACAGTCCTCCAAAAGCTTGGGGAAAATCACCTATTTGCCAAATGAGAAAAATGTGTTTTCCATGCTAGAAGTATAGACTTCTTGGGATATGTCATCTCCCCTGATGACATAGCAATGGGTACTTCTAAAGTACAAGCCATCCTAAATTGGGAAACACCACGCTCAGTGAAAGAAGTACAACAGTTTCTTGGATTCACCAATTTTCATTGGCGTTTTATTCCTAGATTTTCTACCATTGTGTCACTCATCACACGTTTGTTGAAAAAGGGCACACTTTTTCTTTGGGATTCACAGGCGGAAAGGGCATTTCAGCAACTAAAAAGACCTACACGAAAGCCCCCCTCCTTTGGCACGCAGATCCTTCTCAGCAATTTTTTGTCGAGGCTGATGCCTCTCAAATTGCGGTTGGGGTTGTCCTTTCCCAGCGAGACCCGGAATCTGGGCGCTTCCATCCTGTTACATATTTTTCAAAAAAGTTACTTCTGGCAGAAAAAACTATCCAGTTGCCGAGAGGGAGCTCCTTGCCATTAAGCTTGCCTTTCAAGAATGGCACCACCACCTGCTGGTAGCACGGCATACTATAACAATACATACTGACAATCACAATCTACAGTATTTACAATATCAATCCATCAATCAATCATAGCATTTATATGGCGCACTACTCACCCGGAGGGTCTCAAGGCGCTTGGGGAGGGGGGGGGGTCCGCTACTGCTCGAACAGCCAGGTCTTGAGCTGCGTCCTGAAGGCGAGGTGGTCTTGGGTCAGGCGGAGGTGGGTCGGGAGGGAGTTCCAAGTCTTGGCGGCCAGGTGGGAGAAGGATATTCCTCCTGTTGTGGCTCTTCGGATGCGGGGGACGGCGGCGAGGGCGTGGCTGGTCGATCGAAGGTGGCGTGTGGGAGCGTAGAAGTTGAGGCGGCTGTTGAGGTAACTCGGGCCTTGGTTGTGCAGGGCTTTGTGTGCGTGGGTGAGGAGGCGGAAGGTGATTCTCTTGTTGACCGGGAGCCAGTGCAGGTCTCTCAGGTGTCTGGAGATGTGGCTTCGTCTGGGGATGTCGAGGATGAGTCTTGCTGAGGCGTTCTGGATTCGCTGGAGTCTCTTCTGGAGCTTGGCGGTGGTTCCGGCGTAGAGGGCGTTGCCGTAGTCCAGGCGGCTGGTGACGAGGGCCTGGGTAACCGTCTTCCTGGTCTCGGTGGGGATCCACCGGAAGATCTTACGTAGCATGCGCAGGATGTTGAAACAAGACGAGGAGACGGCGTTGACTTGTCTGGTCATGGAGAGGGAGGAGTCCAGGATGAAGCCCAGGTTGCGTGCGTGGTCTGTTGGTTTGGGTGCGGAGCCCAGGGCAGGTGGCCACCAGGAGTCGTCCCAGGCGGAGGGCGAGGAGCCCAGGATGAGAACTTCCGTCTTGTCTGAGTTCAGTTTCAGGCGGCTGGTCATCATCCATTCGGCTACGTGTTTCATCCCTTCGTATAGGTCAGCTCTGGCGGTGGCGGGGTCGTTGGTCAGGGAGAGGATCAGCTGTGTGTCGTCGGCGTAGGAGATGATGTTGAGGTTGTGTTGGCGTGCGATGGCCGCAAGGGGGCTCATGTAGACATTGAAGAGGGTGGGGCTGAGCGAGGAGCCTTGAGAAAACATCAAGGCCTTAACACCTTGTCAACTCTGCTGGTTGTTGTTCTTTAACAAATTGGATTTTGTTATTACTTGTCGGCCAGGGAATACACAACATAAAGCAGACATGTTTAGAGGCAAATCCTACTATACCAACAGAACAAATAATAGAGGGGCGCGGCTTAGCAAGATGGCAGTGTAGACATGTTCCCAGAAGCTCCCGTTAACTCCAGTAATCCGGAACCATCCTGAGTGTAGAAGACAAGCATAAAACTGACATGTAAAGCAGAGGGATTGTCTCACCCTTCTTGGTGCCACCCGGAATCCTGCCATTGTTGAAGTGAGATGATACCCGTGGGCTGAATCGGGCAGCGGCTGAAAAAACTGCCACTAATGACCTGTGTGGTGGAACTGCCGCAGCGTGATCCTGATGGCAGCCACGTTGATACACAGAGGCTGAGACATGTAGAGTAGGCCACCAGCTGACCACGGGAGGAAAGTGACCTTGGCTACCCGCAGAGCTGACGTCCCGGCAGAAGAGGACAAGCCCTCTGGAGAGTAGGTGAGGAGACTCAGGTGCAATATTGCTGAGCTGTTGAGATGACAGCTGCCGGCCCGTGGAGGGTGGCTCCACAATACAGCAGAGCAGAGAAGACAGACGGAGGCAGGCTGCGAGGGCGGGTGAGGTACCCATAGGCTAAGCCCATCTGTGGGGCTGCCCCGTGGATGCAAGGACTGGAAGGGAGGGCCGGAGTCACAGGGAGAGAAGCACTTGACTGGGTGCGGAGGCTCCCGTAACCTGACGCCTTTGCTGAAGAGGACCTGTGACTCGAGGTGAGATCATCACAAGCAGCCCAATTGTTCAGACCCTCTACCAATGACGCGGTGCTGCTGAAATGCTTAACACTCCCTTAGGAACTGAGGCCTGGATTAGAAGCGGCCCGGACTGCTGTATCCGAAGAGGGGGCCAGTGAAGAAGGTATGAGACACCCTCTTGAAATGTGGACACTGGCCCCCACAGACAGGTAGGAGGCCAGTGTGGGCAGTGATTAACTGGTGCCCATGACACAGATGTACGAGCACTTGGTGAGCTGAGGAGAACAATACAGGCAGTGGTGGAAATTCTGAACGAGGCTCACAAGGCAGCATAAATACCGACAGGTGCCTGGTGGCACAGGACTTCCGCACACAACAGTGGGGGAAAAGTTTGGTGTCTCTCCATATTTTGACCTGTCTAACACAAGGGGAACACTTGCATGCCAAGGAAGTAGTTGGGCATGAGAAGTGTCCGGGCGGCCTGGAGCCTGAGGTGGCAGTCCTGTCCATGTACACGGAGTGAAGACGGGAGGCACTGCTACTTAGGAGCTGGGTCCAGAACCCCCGCCTGGCGTAACGAAAGAGGCTTCCTGATGAGTGTAGAAGTGCCATGGAGTATGAATGATGAAAGAGAAGGGAGGCAAGGCGGCTCAAGCCAATAAAATCTCAAACTAAGCGCACCCTCTCCCCCTGGACCAAGGGGCAGTGACGGCGGCCTCGGTCCACAAAACGAAGAGCGAATCCCCTCTATTGCTGATGTGCTGACGGCCATCCACACTACGAGGAATGAGATGATCCATAAAATAGACTCCGTCGCCATCGAAGTTAATTTGCTCCGCTGCAATCTGAGGAAGGTCTCAGATAGGGTGACCACCACTCAATAAACAAAGGACACTCTGCAGACGGTTCTCAAATGCCTGAAGGGAGAAGGTCACTGACCTTCAGAAGCGAGTGGTGTGCCTCGATGATCGAGCTGAAAATGCGAATGGAAGGTCAAGCTGGAACAACCTCCCGCTTGTGGATTTCCCCAAAAAAGCAGAGTGACCGGCTGCTGAACTGTTCCTGGAGGACTGGCTTGTTGCCGCACTGGCCCCCAAGAAGCTCTCAAAGCTTTTTACCGTGGAGCATGCACATAGAGCACTTGTCCCCCCTACTGAGACCAGAGGCACTGACCAGGTCTCTCATTGCCAGAGTTCTCAATTCTCGTGACCGGAATCCTATCCTGCAACTTACACAAAGCCGGGGACCGCTGGTATATGAGGCCCACCCGATTTCCATTTACCCGACTACACGCAGCGAGTGCAGGATCAATGATGAACTTTCCTGGCAGTGAAAAGGTGCCTGCGAGATTTAGACATTGAATACAGTCTCCTTATTCTGGCAAAGCTGAGAGTTGAGAGCAAAGGGGCAGCACTGTTCTTCTTCTCTGCGGCAGAGGTGAGCTACTGGCAGGGCACTTAAGGCTTACCAGGAGCTTGTTTGGTACCTTCAACTGAGATGCACCGGGTGATGGGGTATGGCAGGCCACCCCGGGCTTGGTGAAAGCAAACTCTTTCACAGGTAAGCGACTAGTCGAATTAGGGTCTTCCCGGATGGAGCATCACAGGCCTTGGATGTTGTGCTGGACCCAAGGGCTTTGTCACCTAACCGACTCACAAACATTATCCCTAGCGAAGACACTGACAACTAAAGGAGGCATGCAGCTGAGGAATGAGAGACAGATAGGTGGAATTAATGGTAACGTCGTTCTAAGATACTTGGTAAGAATAAACAATTGGATGGTTGCCAGAAAGAACCAGAGAACATATATCTATAGATGGAGGCTTCTACACATACACAAAAACTGAAGACAGCGGTTTGTCCACATCACCGGCTGGCCAGCCACAACTGGACGCCAAACGGGACGCCCCTTCGCTGGGGCAGCAGCCGCGCTTTACAAGAAAATGTAACATAACATAGCATAACTGTTGGGAGGAGAGGAGAAGAGTTTCTACCCGTAGTGATGGGTTTTGTTTCCTATGTCCTGGGGTTTCTCTTGTGGGTTATGGGGCAACATCTACATGCCTTTACCTGTGATGTCCGGATGGGAAGGGAAATGTTATATTGACCAAAGGGTGGGGGGGGGGGGAGTTGATAATATTTGGGATTGGTTCAAAGAGTGTTTCCTTCTTGAGTGTCAGATGACAGAACTTGAAACAATGGTTGCAGGGTTAAGGTTACATGAATGGTCCGTGGCCGAATGGCCGCATTGCGAAAAAATGGAAGGTGAGTGCACTCTATGGTGGCCACCATGACTAAGTTGATCACATGAAATGTTCGAGGCATAGCTGCCTTTTTTTCAAAAACGTAGACATGTATTTGCATACCTGAAGAGATATAAGGTCCCTGTGGCTTGCCTACAGGAATCAGTGGGGACACTATACCATGCCTGCAGAAGTGCTGGAGAGGACAATTGCATGCCACTTCATATTCTGGGTTTGCTAGAGGGGTTCTCATTTGGGTGGCGCCGGGGGTCCACTTTCAACACCTACATCACGTTGTAGAAACAGAGGGGAGATTTGCCATTCTGCATGGGTACGGAAGTGTGTATTATCAACGTATATGCCCCAACAATGATAGTGCTTCCTTTTTCCTGCTCTCATGGAGGCAGCTTCACCATATTTGGTGGCACCAATGATTCTGGCTGGGGATGTCAATTGCGTCCTGGATGGCTTCCTTAACCGTGAACCGCTGCAACCCTACACTAAACTCAACATGACTAGCGCAGTCCAGGATATACTAAAGGGCATGCACCCAAGGAATGTCTGGCACAAGCGCCATCCAAACATTAGGCAGTTCTCCTGTCAAACCCCACCACAGGGACCTCTAGTAGACTTGATTATTGGTTTCTCGCTGTAGACCTCGGTTGGAGTGTGTGTGTGGGATAAATTATATACCTAGATACCTTCGGACAATTCCCCTGCTCTGCTGGAGCTTGGGAGGGCAACATAACATAACATAGCATAACGGGTTAGGTCTGAGATTCCCCTGTGGCGGCTCAGTACTGAGCCCTGACAGACCCTCCATTTGTGGTCACACTTTCCGAAGAACTAAGCCGTTACTTTGAGGAGAACTAAGAGTCGACCTCTTGTTGCACGACCGAATGGGGGCCATGACGGAGGCCCTCCTGACAAACCTCCGGAGACTAGAAAAACATGTTCATACGGCCTATCGCCAAAGACTGTACAGGGAGGGGGACAAAACAGGAGCTTTATTGTTGTGACTGGTGAGGCAGGAAACCCCTGTGGTCCAAATAGTATAGATCCGCACTGACAAAGAGTCATTGGTGTACACACAAGTAGCAATAGCGGAGACGTTGGCGAGTCGTTTACAGGTGGTATATAAAGGGCGGCCTTCCTCAAATGAGGAGGCAATTCTCGCCTATTTCAATACTGCCGAGATACTCCAGCTGAAGCCAGAGGCTCTGAGTGCCCTGATTATCAAAGAGGAATTTAGCTTGGCCATACACCGACTTAAACCGGCTAAGATTCTGGGCTCCGATGGGCTCCTGGCAGAGTTTTATAGGCAATTTGTCCCACTACTGGCAGATAGACTCTTGGAAGTCAATAATGAGGCATTGGGAAAGTGATCTCTACTGCCCTGTATGTGGGAAGCAATGATGGCCTTGATACTGAAAAATGATAAGGATCCCAACCTACCCAGTTCTCATAGGCCTATCTTGCAATTGAATATTGATGTAAAAATACTCAGCAGGGTCATAGCGGAACGTCTCCTCTCTAGGATGCCCCAGCTTATCCACTCAAATTAAGCAGGATCTATACAGCAAAGAAGTGCGGCTCATAATTTGTGGCGTTGGCGCATGTATGGCACGCCTCAAGTTATTGGAGACAGGCTGTGCAATAGCACTATTGCATATTGAACAAGCGTTCGACTCAGTTGATTAGCCCTATATGTGACAGGCCCTTAAACAAATTGGGGTGGGTGAGCGGTTTCTAAGTGGATGCAGCTGCTTTATACAGCCCCTATCGCCAGATTCAGAGTTGGGAGAATGGTGTCTAGACAGCTCAATCTTTGTCGAAGCACCCATCAGGGATGCCTGCTCTCCTGTCATGAAACTCTTAGCATTCACTTGTTTGCAGCACTCTCTGGAGCAGAATTTCGAATGTTCCCAATTCCCTCCTCAGGCCTTCCCATGAATCCCAATTGAATAAATGGGAGCCGCTGGAACCCCGCCGGGTGAAAGGGGTAGGGGACAAAGAACAGACTGCCTGTCTTATCTTCGGTTCTCCACTCTCTCTCTCACTTTCTTCTAGTCTTCTCACTTAAGTTTCTCTCTTTATGTGATGAACCTCGAAGCTCAGGTCGTTCGCTTCTCTTCGTATCAAAGAATTTTTTACATACACCTACTTATTTACTTATCTTCTCTGTATAATTTCAGGGACTCCTAGACACTGTATGGAGACTTAATCAAGGTAAGTATACTAATAACACTGTAACACTTTTACTGAACTTCGCTCTCTCTCTGTATTATATGTATTGTTCAATTAACGGAACTCTCTCTCTCAAACAGGAGAACACTTGTGGATGTCATCTTGCGAAAGAAAGGACTCAGCCTTCAAGGATTCAACAGAACCCACTGAGGAAAAGTCTGCATCCGCAGGCTGTTCGTGAATTCTTCGGTAATAGGGAAATTGAAAATTACATCACAGAACAAACCTTAACTGTCTTCTCGACGAGAACTCAACGGTAACTACCCTGCGCCTAACTGGGCCAAAATAATCTAGTACTCACTCTGACCAGCTACAATAGGGAGCACAGGTCCTAACCTGAAGAAAACTATGGTGAATTGCGCAGCATGAAACGCTGCTGCGGAACTTCACAGCTGCGTCGGTCCTCTGGCTCGCGACCAGGCTCGAGCGACTAGACCGGCAATCATTCTGGTACACCTCCATCTTGGGCGTGATCGCCTGATTGTTCGGCTTCTGGTGACGATTACCCGCGATCTGCGGTAGGTTAATCCAGAACCCGGGTTATGTGGCACTGAGAAAATGCTGACGCTTGGAAGTGCGTTAGCTCTTGCACCCCGAGCCCTGACATCTCCCCTCTAGTATTTGCAGTGGTAATGAATCCTCTGGCGGCATGCCTGTGGCCCATGCTGGATCCTTTGGGTATTAAATTAGGGGAGAACAATCTTATAGTTTCCCTATATGCAGAGGATACACTGGTCTATTTAACACACCCGGAGAGTGCTATACCTCTGCTCCTAACAGAGCTGCAGACCTTTGGTGGCATCTCAGGACTTCACATCAACCTGGGAAGTCCAGAGTGATCCCTGTGGATAGATTGGCCATGGTCCCAGTATTAGATCTGCTGCACACAGAGCTACCGTGGGTGGGAGAGGGGGCGCAATATCTGAGGATTCGCTTGGTGAATACAGTTACTACCTATCTAGAGCTCAATATTGGTTGGGTCATTGAAGGACTGCAAGGGTCAGTTCTTTTCTGGAAGGATCTGCCTTTGTTGCTCATGGGGCGCATTTCAATCATTAAAATGATTGTTCTACTTCGCTGTCTATATGCAATGCAACACTTAATCTATATAATTCCACGACACTACTTTCACACACTAGAGAGCCTAATGGTAGACATCTTATGGGGGAAGAAACTTAGAAGGGAGCGGCTAACAACCCTACATAGGACGTGGACCGAGGGAGGACAGGAGGTGCTTCGCTTGGAAAGCTATTATATGGCCTCTCAGTTGCAGCATGCGGTCCACTGGATAAACAGCGAGGATAATTGGGAAAAACATCTACGGGCGAGGACGTGAGGAGCCTGTTCGCTGGTAGAGCTACTGATGCTGGGCTGCGAAGCCCCCAGGGAATGCCTGTATATTGTGCGACATATAGCTGTAGTGTGAGAGATCGTGCAGCGGGTGATGCAGCATGCCCCGTTTGCTTCTGATATGCCCCTGATGGCGCTGCACCCTTTTGCCAGTATCGCTGACTCCATGTCGGTATGCTGTTGGAAGGATGGCGGCTGCCAGACACTAGGTGACCTTTGTGTGGACAGGAAATTCGTGACTCCGGAGGAAGTACAGCCCACCTTTAGAGTAGGACTGGGCCAATTCCTGCAGTATGGGAAAATCTCCAGAGTGACCTGCAAATTTTGGCCAGAGTTCCTAGAGGAACATCAGACCACTAACATACTGAAAGTCATGTTGTACATGGCGCAGGGTAGGCAACTGATTTCTCATCTTTATAGAGCACTGAGAGATGACTTGCCGGGAGATGCCCTCAGAATTCAGCAACAATGGGATATGGTTGTTGATGAAGCCCTGACAGAGACTGAATGGAGGAAGGTTCATGAGTGGGTACAGAGGGTTAGCGCCAACGCATGGTTTAAGCTCCTTCAATACAATCTAGTACATCAAGTATACTTTACCCCACGCATGCTACACATAATTTACCCGTCCCGTAGGAATGAATGCCCCAGATGTAACCAGCAGGGGACGGACTTCCTCCTTTTGGTTTGTTCCTGCCCGATACTGCTCTCTTACATGGAGGAAGTACTCACACGCTTACAGGTGGCCACGGACTGGAGCATTTCTAGCGATATTAGGCAAGCACTACTAGGATTGTTACTCATTCCAAAGCACTTAAAACTAAGTAGGGGGTTTTTTCTTCTGGGGCTTGTCCTGGCTAGGAGGTGTGTCGTTATAACATGGATGGGCCCTCTGCCTCTACAGCCCGAGGAATGGATTAGACATGTGCGAATGGGCGACAGCGCAGTCGGTACGAATGAACTTTGTGCAGAAGGATGATAAAGTTTGAGGGGATCTCCTAGCATGGGCCGCCATGCCAGCAGACTTAAAAGAAGAACAAACCCCGGGGACCTCGGTGGGACAGGCCTAACTAAGAGGGGAATACTGATTAGACTATACTTGTTGTTCCAGTAAATGTAAATGTAGAGGTACTTGTTTAGCGCACGACTAACCGGAGGCCTCTCAGCTCTTATACGAATACCGCTGAGGAACCCTTCCTGGCCTTTTCCTGTCAAGTGCCCACTCCTCGGCACCCCCAAGGTGAAGCCAGGCATCCTAGCGTTGTTGGGGCCATTGTGGAGACTAAGCAAGCTATTGCCCAGAGTTGCAGAATGGGGCCCCATGATTAGAATAGGCACTGAGGCGAGAATTAACAGGTCCAAGGAAATTGAGCCCAAGACCCGCCGAGGCGGGAATTGAACCCTGGTCCCGGGCCAGACTTCTGCATCAGGGTCTGCCGCTCTAACCATTGAGCCACACTTCTCTAGTAAATAGATATAGTACTGCATTTTCCATGTAACCTGTCACAGATTCAATGGGGTAGGGGATGGTGGGGGGAGGGCGGCGGTGTTAGTTCTATGAGATGTTTTCTGTGCATTATATTACAAAGGATTGTGTGGGTCAGTACATCGTCAAAATGTGGATACCAAATGTAAACGAGTCCCATGCATACAGATATAATGCTTCTCTTTACAAAAGCCAATAACATTTTATGGAGAAAATAAAATCAGAACGAATAATAGCAATTTGTTCGACACTCGAATTTCATAAAAAACTCACGCAAATGTATACTTTTTTTAATGAGTTTTATATAGCGTGAACTTGACCCGAAGGTATCGGGTATCAAATCTCTTTACACGAGCACTAGTTGTGTTACATGAAGATACATTCATTTTTTGTTAGGCACAGGGAGATTAAGTGATTTTCCCAGAATCACAGGATGTTCAGCGTCATTGCCGAGACTCGAACCCGGTGCCCCAGATTCCAGGTCGACCGCCCTAGCCGTTAGGCCAACTCCTCTCCCCATGAAATGAAGGCTATTACTTCATGTCCCCCTGATGTGGTGGGGTTTAAGGGTTTACTCTATCACAAGGAACAATTATACATCCCCACTCAAGAACTGCAAGAAACAGTATTACCTTGGAACCATAGATCTTGCAGGACACATGGGAGAAAAGAAAACCCTAGAATTATGTAAACGCTGGTTTGGTGGCCTACGCTGTCACCAATGTTAAAAACCATATAGAGAACTGTCCCACGTGTATCCAAGCAACAGCACAGCAAACTGCACGATCCTGCCTTTTACACCATTACCAATTCTACCAACCCCATGGCGTACAATCAGCATGGATTTTATAACAAATACCTTTCTCTTGCTCATGGTCCCCTGCTCATGGTCACACATTCATTTGGGTGGTAGTGGTTTATCTGACCAAGATGGCACATTTTGTCCTGTTAAAAGTCAGTCACACTGCCAAAACACTAGTCGCCCTATTCATACAACATATTGTACGACTCCTTGGGCTACCTTCCACAATTGTCTCGGACCCCAGTTTGTATCACAATTCTTGCAGGTTTTGTGCTCTTCCTTGGAAGTTAACGTTCGGTTATCCTCTGAATATCACCCCCAAACCGACAGACAAACAGAACGCACAAAACAGTCCTTAGAACAGATTCTGTGGTGCCTTCTTGCCACTTGGTCTTCTGACTGGGATTCTGCTTTGCCACTGGTTGAGTTTGTGTACAACAATAGTGCGCATACAGGGGCGTGGCTAGCCAGATAAGATGGCTGACGCGAGTCTTTAGCGCTCCGCCCACACTGCCTCGTTTATCCTGTGAAATCATCGGGTGTTAGGGTTACTGTACAAAATTATGCTCAACCCCTCTCTGACTCATAAATAATAATGTTGGTCTCTGTATTGAATACCCTGTCAGATACTCATAAATAAGGGAGACAGCCATTACCACGCGGTTTTTACACCGCAGTACTATTACAACGCGTCAATCACAACGCAATTCGTTACAACGACTTGCGCTGGATGGCGCTATGTACTAAGGAATTACATGATTTACAATCCCAACACCTTCCCTACTGTAATGTAGGCTGGAGTTGGAATAGTAAATCATACTTTTCCAAAATCCAGCGGCTCCAGCGCAAGTCGTTGTAACGACTTGCGTTATGATTGACGCGTTGTAATGGTACCGCGGTGTAGAAACCGCGTTGTAATATCATTCATCCCATAAATAATAATGTTGGACTTCGTATTAAAACCCCTGTCAGATAATGAATAGATATGCCTTTTGTATTTGCCAGTCCCTGTTCCTTTTGAGTGTACCAGGGTTTGTTTTTGCTGAACTGTCAGGACTTCATTAAACGAGCACTCGAGCGTTAAACTTAATTAGCATAAGCTGCACTTTGTCAGAATAGACAGTTGGACAAAGATCGCACACGTGCATTGCAATCTCTCCTTCGCCTCGTGAAAAGGCACCACCCTCCACTTCTACTATAAAAGCCCTGACCAAGCGTGCAAAGGCGCTTATGCTCGTATTTGTCTTCCTTACCTCAAGCCCGGGATCATTCTTCCAGCGAGTCCTCCGTCAGCGCCTCTTCCTTCCTGACAACGCGGTAAATACCTTCTGGTACGGTGGCATTCCTCTTCCCCTCACATCGTGGAAACGTTTTCTTTGGCTTCTTGAGTCCTCTAGAAATCGCGCTTCAACCTGCAACAAAAGTAATGTTTCAGATTAAAAAGAAACACACGCTTACCGCGCGCAAAGAAAACAGTAAATTGACTTGTGAACAATTTAACCTAATCCTTTTTTTGAAGCAATGTGCATTGTGCTTAAAGGTGAACAACACTTTTTGACAGTTCAAGAATAAAAGAGAACGCATATTGGAAGTTTTTATGTTGGCACATATGATTGCAAGCAATCGTGTATGGAGATATAAATTAAGTTAATGAGAAAGACTGTTATTTACCTTGAAGTGCAGAAAGAGGAACTTCAGGAAATCATTGTAGCTGCAAGAGAAAACAGAAAATTAGAATTGTAATAATTACTTCTTGATATAAACAGTTTATTAGTGAGTTTCCTTTTCTGTAAAAACAATATCTATCTTGAAATTCACACTTTTTACCCTAGGTACATGGATGACTAATGTTTTGTGAAATGTTAATATTTCTTTACAGAGGTTTGTCATTTTTAAAACCAAAAAACTGCGTCTTGTCAAAAATTAAGATTCTGGTGGAAACATAACCATAAGTGAAAGGTACATTACTTTATTTTGTGGTAGCATATGAGCGCAAAGGACAATAGCTAATTTTTCTTTCTTTTGTTATTTATTCTTTGTGATTAGAGACGCAGTCCTTAGATGTCAGAATCTTCCTAAGCATGCGAAGCAGAATCTTGGAGTGTCTCTTTCTGTTTATTATTTTATCCCAATTCCCCCTTCCCCTGGGGTTTTAGTCTTGTCTAGCTGTATTTCATATTCAGTCATTCAGGAGTAAATTCTTAAGGGCAGAAGAGAAAAATCTCCTCTTCTTTCAAGTTGAACCACCTGGATTTTCAGGTGAGTGAAGGTTATAACATCGGGTGATCCTGCCCGCTGCACTGCAGAGTGGTGCAACCAATAGCGGACACGTCAGTGCAGATGGTGTCTGAAAATCAGGGATATTATGCCGCGTGCACCTCAGCAACGGGTGCACTCTAACAGAGGGCTAGACGATGCGGTCGCGAGCCCCTGGGTGATTGTTGTCGGTGAAAGTCGACCCCGGGCACCCCATCATGACACGCCACAGCAGGGAGTGATGCGCGCCTGTAGCCAAAAACAGCGACCCACTGAAGATCAGCGGTGAGAAGATCAAGCCAAGAGACATGAGGTGAGCGGGACGCCGAAGGAGATCCGGTGCCACCGATGGCATTCCCTGTGCTGAGCGTGAGAGCCAGGCCGCAAGATATCAGGTGTGGGTGTGGGGCGGCTGCCGCAGGAGAACACGGCACTGAGATGTGGTGCGAAGACTGGATACGTCTAGACGCTGCAAGACAAGTGCGATGCCCCACCACAAGGATGCAGTCCCACAGTGGCCTGTGGCGGCCGCAAGCACTAATACAGCTCTAGCAGTTGCGGGCAGAGGGGGAAGAGCACTGCGGAGGAGGCGGCTGCCCCGGACACCGCGCATCTGGCGTACAGACAGGGAAGCGCTTGGGGCGTAGTGGGCAACCTGCCCCAGACAACAAGAGGCGAACGTGGACAACAGCCCCAGAGAAATAGGCAGGAAACACGACAGGAGCTGGTTTGGGGTGTCCTTCATGGCAAAATAAAAGTGAGGAGAGATGCGCAGCCTTCTTAGCGTAACACGGCCCGGGACTAGGGATTGGCTGACTAAGGCCCTAACGGGCATAGACAGCTGCGATGAAACGCTATGGGGTCAGAAGGGCGGCCACAGCAGGCAAGAACCCGGCAGAGACAGGCGCTGGATGTAACACTGCACACTAGTACATGTGAAAGGCGGAGCGTGTGTGCCCTCTGGGGCATGCGACCCTTCTCGGCCCGACCCAACCACAGAAGAAGAAGAGCAAGTGTGTACACAGCGTCAAGGACCAATGCCAGGGCCCTATAGAGCCAACTCGCAGAACACGAGAGGCGAAACGTGATGTGAAGTAAACCGCTACACCAAATTGCGCAGTTGGCCAGAGACTGTCGAACCTCGGATGCATTAGATAGGTATACAAATACTCGCCCTCCCAGGTGACCAACTATGCATGGAGACGCAGTTGGGTGAATAGGCCGACTGGCATGACAGTGCGAACATACGACAAGACAAGGCCGCTAGGTGGGAAGTTCCTAAGAAGCAAGGAGCTCCAGCAACAGAGGGCCCCCACTGGAGGACTGGGGCGCACCATTTGCAGCTGCGGACATCACAGTGGACATAATCGTGCCCCTTGAGAACAAGCAGCAAACCGGAGACACAGCAGCAAGCGCAACAAGGACACCAGCAGTTCTGTAGGACAACAACTGGCATTTGGCTTTCGGACAGATGCCTTCCACTTAGCAATGGGCGGCGGCTCCACTGGGACAAACAACATCTGTGACACAGTCAACTGGAGAAGCTGAGGACCCTTCCCGGGAGAACAGCAGGGCCCTGAAAACCTAGGCAGTCGTAATATATTGCTGAGAGATGCGCGGGCGGCGTCAGGGCACCGCGGGGGCCGCTCCGTTGAGTGGCACTGTCATGTAGCTGGCAAGCAAACTGTGGACGTCTTGCTCTCTGTGCGGTGGTGACCCGCCTGGACCCTCTGTTCTTTTCATAGCCACGGACCCTAAAGCGTACCTGCATGCCCAACGTGTCATGGGGCACCTCAGAACTAACACACATAAAAGTGGCAGCACAACTCGAGGTGCAAGATAATCAGCGCATGGAAGTGGCGGGCAACAGACGAAGCTCCAAACACTGCAATCTTAACAAAGCTAGATGCAGTACCGGTGGCAGTAGAAAAAATCAGCACAGTCTTAGCACATACTTAGAGTTCACTGGAGGCAAGGATAGACAAGGTTGCATCAGACTTCACCTTGCTGAAAGCAGATCACGGGAAACTGGCCGAGAAAGTCCGAACTAACGACCGAGCCCTGGCAGAATTGAAGCTAATCACGCACAGCCATGCATCAACACTGGTGGACCTCGTAGATAGAAGGGACAACCTGGAGGACTGTCTGGACGACGCGGAGGAACGCTCGAGGCGCAACCGCATGCGAGTGGTGGGCATTCCTGAGGGCTAGTTAGGGGCAAGACCCAGTGGCATTTGTAGAGCAACGGATGCAGGACATCTTCCCGGAAAATGTACTCTCAACACATTTCGTAGTGGAGCAGGCCCACAGGGTGCCGGCTCGGCACCTACCCCCAGGGGCCAAACCCAGGCTGCTGCTTTTCAAACTCCTCAATTATAGGGACAGAGACACCGTACTGAGGAAAGCACGTAAACTCATTGAGGTACAAGTGCAAAACCAATTGGGGATGATGTTCCCAGACTACACAATATAAGTTAAAAAAAGACAGGGCTCTCATCTTGAAGTTAAGCAACAGCTATGCTCCTTGAACATACAAAACTCTCTTATGTTCCCTGCGAAGTTGCGTGTTGCCTGCCGGCAAACAAAATTCTTGCAAACGCAATCCGAGGGCTGGCACTGGCTAGAGGAAACAGGCTGACTGACCAGGCCTAGACCACAGACAACCGGGCAGCCGCTCTGACAAAGCAGAAGAGGCCGTCAAAGTGGAAGGGCGAAAAGCCCCAAACAGTCCCATCCGCAAGCAGCAATACCAGATATGGAACAGAGGGAGATGGAATGCCACAATTCCCTCTATGCAGTGGCTGCTATGCAGGCTCACTCTCTGATCCGTGACTCCGGGACGCGCACCCTCAGTCCTGCAGCCGGGCTGAATCGTCGCAGGCGAGGTCCGAAGACCACTAATCCCTCCAGCTAACAGACAGCATCCTGCATACTTCTGACGAGATAGTTTGAACATTGAACAAATACTTGCTGTAGAGTACCCTTTTATTATAAAAATGTCCACTAACAGGTTTTCATATATGCACTGCGCCTTCACAAACACGCTCCTCAACACACTGCACATCCACCCAATGCAATGACTACTAGGCATGTCTAGCATAAATAATCTTGCTCTGTTCCCCCAGTTGCCATGTAGACTGTACATCACACGCTCATGGTGCTGCTGGCGGGATAAGTCACCACAATATTCACTTCTCCAGTAGACACCGGGGCAAGTGATACAGCACACAATCACACAGCTCATGACTCCATAGTTAAACATGTTGTACACACCAGTTGTCACTTTTTGGCCCCATTGTTTGGACGAGCATCGGCTACATAGTCGCTCTCATGGCTTTAAGTGTCCTTTTACACACCTTCAACTCCTTTTCAGTTCACCCTAACCCTAAGAACCCTGGCTGGCATCCCTGACACTGTGGACAACTGCAACCCCCTCACACAGGGGACCATAAAAACGCACTCAAATGTGATGGCCATGCACACGACAACCCGTAAATATCCGGTGCATGTGTACTGTGGCACAGGTGTGCCCAGATCAGTTTCCTGCAAGAAACACACATTACCCAGACTGAAGTAGAGCGCCTCCGTAAACGCTGGAGAGGTCAGGTGTATAGCATAAATTACTCATCCCAGGCACAAGGAGCACTGATATAGGTTAAGGCGGGAGTCCCCCACACTGTAGAAGAGGTGGCAGTAGACCCGGAGGGAAAGTACGTCTTTGTTAAAGGTAAACTGAATGGGCAGGCACTGCTCATGGGCTTGGTGTATGCGCCAAACGTTGACTAAGCTGCGATCCTCCCCAAACTCACAGAAGTGCTCACTAGATACAGTGGACTCTCCTGGATGATAGGGGGAGACTTCAATGCAGTTCTAGATGTACATTTAGATAGGTCATATCCTCCCCTAGCACGCACACAGGCAATCTCCAAAGCCTAAACTTTGCAGGAGTGGCTCATGAACTTGACTTTAATAGATATCTGGCACACCCACAACCCCATGGCATGCATATACTCATTTCACTCCCCAGTCCACGCCCTACACATTAGACTTGACCGCTTTGTTGGGTCTCCCTCTCTGCTCCCATTAGTCAAACACACCGAATACCTGGGGCGAACGCGCTTAGATCACAATCCCCAGCTTCTACAGCTCACCTGGGACAAAGGACGCCCCCCAATCCCCACATTTCGCCTGCAGCCAGCGGCTCTGGAAAAGCAAGTGTTTTGCTCCTCGCTAGGGAAGGCAATATTAGATCACTTTGAAAACAATGACGACTCCGCAGATGACCACCTCCTCGAATGGGACGCCTTTAAGACAATTCTCAAAAGGCAGTGCATGGGGGCCAATTGGAACATATGCAAAAAGCTAACTGTTGCGCTTGGGAAAATAGAAGGGAAGTTACTGAAGTATGAGATGCAACAGTTGGAGGGGAACAGAAACAAGTACACATGAAACTCCCTACGAGCGGAACACGCAGACCTGCTAGAGCAGCTCAGATGCCACAACTACACGGCACACACTGCCCGCACACACGCTATCTCCGATCGCGCAGGAAGAATGCTTGCGTGGATACTGTTTCAAGATGCACCACCCCAGAACCGCCCTAAAAACAGAAACAGGCTCAATGGTGTACACACAACACGAAATACACAAGGTAATGACACAGCACTATGCCAAGCTATACCAATCCAAGGCTCTCCAGACGGGGAGTCAAATCGCTGCATTCTTAGAGTCAATACACCTGCCAGAAGTCACAACAGAGCAAAGAGAGGAACGTAATGAGTCACTCAACGCTTGAGGAAATCCGCATTGCAATTATGTTGCTGGCGAAGGGGAAAAGCCCAGGCCCAGACAGATTCCCAGTGGAATTCTATAAAGCCTACCACAGGCTACTCATTCCCTACTTGCATGAACTGTACACAACAGCCATAATCGAACAGAGCCTCCCCCCAACGATGAAAGAGGCTAATTTGGTGTCTCTGCCTAAACCTGATAAAGATCCCACAGAGGAGGGCTCATACAGGCTGCTCGGTCTACTCAATGTATATTGCAACGTGCTAGCCAAGCTTTTAGCAGATAGATCGATGGAAATGGTCCCCACCCTGGTTCACTATAACCAGAAAGGATTTGTGCCCTTGAGAAACACCTCCTTAAACCTCAGGTATTTTTTCAGGATTGCTTATTCGCAAACCCAATGGCTGAGAGCAGGCTGCCTCATATTAGATCTAGAGAAGGCATTCGACTCTAGAGTGGGGATTACTATTTGCAGCACTAGATAAATATCAATTGGGGGGCTCCTTCATCAATATGGTGAAGCTATTATACAGTGCCACAAATGTGCGGGTTAAAACAGGCCCCTACATATCGAACCTAGTGGAAGTATGCATAGTGACCAGGCAGGGTTGCCCCATTTCTCCACAGCTCTTCGCACTGGCAATGGAGCCATTAGTGGAAGCAATACATATTGAAATTTCAGATGGCATCACACTAGGGCATACAATATCTTTGTACGCAGACGACCTCCTGTTATTCTTAAAAGACATCAACTGCAATCAACTGAGATTAGAAATCATATTGGAAGGCATATCAGGACTATGGGTAAATGTTGCTAAATCCGGCCTATATTCCTTTGGCGAACAATGCGGAGACCTAGGGTAAGCAGTCAGTGGTACAGGGATCCGTTGGTCGCAGATACATTCCGCTACTTGGGCATCCGCATATACAGAAGCCCAAAAGACTTACAAGACCGCAACTTGAGCAGAGCACTGACTGCAATCCACTCTGAGATGACGTTCTGGAGTACGCTCCTGTAATCAGTAACAGGCAAAGTAGCTATAGTAAATATTGTGATATTACCCAGCTTTTTATACTATTTTACGTATCTCCCACACTACATCCCTCCGGCTTTCTTTCGGGCCCTTGAAAAATTAGTAAAATACTTCATATAGGGAAACTCTAGACACAGGGTGCTGACCGCCGTAGAGGGGATACAGCAACTACCCAACCCCCCTGTAGACTGCGGAACTGGCAGTGTTATTTCACCCATGCTCAAGAACCAAGCCACCGGACTCACTACTGCTGATCGTGGCATATAAGAGCTTCCGCAGAGTGCTTTATATCCCCTGCACAACCACACCATATGTTCCAGCTCTGCCTTTGGAAGGGAACACCCAGAGGAGGTACAGTAACCACAGCAACTGAGCTCAGAAGTTGGCACGCTGCCGGTGTCCAAGGCATGGGAGAGCTATACCGGGAGAGCACACTAGTACCATACACGACACTAAGATAAGAAGATGAACTGCCCTCCTGCCAATTTCTGCTGCACAGCTACCGACTAGCGTCCATCACAGCCAAATGGGGAGACATGACTACCGAACTAGAGATACACCTCGCTATACAATACCTGCATGTCACAGAGGAGAGTAGCGGAGTGGAGGAGCGGTGAAAGACATCAACTGCAGGCATGAGCACACCCCAGGCCCAGCTAATAGCCAGCGCCAGTGCACAAACAATATACACCAGCACAGTTGCTCTCAGTGTTCTTAGATGTCAGTCCCGCAGTTCAGATCCCGTACCCGTTCGGTATTATTTTGTCACAGTTGTCGTTATTAACCCTCCTCCACAGTTAAGGGACCCATTGTGTGCAACATGCATACAGCACAATTGCACAGCGTGAAATGCAGAAGCAAAGTTAACGGTAAAGCTGCAGACACATACCCAAGGCAAAGTGCTTGATGTCGGGTGAGATATATAAGTTGTCAAATTTGATGTATAATGCACAGTGAAATTCTAAATTCTAAATACCTCGCTGAACATTGTTACACACAAATGGCATGACCACAGAATTGTCCCCTTCTATTATTAGAAATCATAATATGTTGCAATACCACGAACTAACGTGTGCTCTACATGTGTTTAGTATGAGGAAAGACTCTCAAAACAACAGATGTTGCAAAACTATAACGCTTAAGTCCAACAGTTATAAGTAACTTGTTAGATCAGATATTTGAAACACTTTTTTGATGCTGAACAGATAGTGTATCCAATGCACCCGGCCTGCCACTAACATGTTACTTGCTGTCTGTAACTATGAATAATGGTGCTTATTCTTTGTTTGTTTGAAAATCAATAAAAAGTTTCAAACAAAAAACAATAGTGCCCATACATTGACAGATGTGTCTCCCTTTTACTGTCTGTTCGGTCATCACCCCAGGATGCTTCCTATCTTAAACTCCACCATAGCAGAGAAACTCCCATCAGTTTAGAAACACCACACAAGGTTGAACAATACCCAGTGCCTAGTTCAACAACACATAACACATTATCAAAAACAAGTCAAGAACCAGACTGACAAACATAGAAAACTTGCTCCCAATTATCTGGTGGGGGACCAGGTATTTTTATGGTTATCACTCCCCCACCGCCTGCAGTGCTTGTGAATGACCATTGGGAGTTTGATTCTAAGCAGGTTCTGGGCCGAATATACTATCTTCTGGCTTGGAAAAGTTTTGGGCCAGAAGACAATTCCTGGGAACCCCCCTCTGCTGTCCATGTCCCACGGCTTGTCCGTCATTTCCACCTTCAGTGTACCACAGAGCCCTGTCCTCTTAGAGGTTCTTGGGTGGGGGGGAACTGTCAGGGAACCTCTGCGGTCCCAGGCCCCACCATGTCTCATTTGTACCCACCCAATAGGCTCCTTGATTGCTTGCGTATATTATCCTTTATAGGGTCTTCCATACGGCTTCTACATTCACTACCGCAGGATTCTATAGGTTGTAGCAATTCTTGTTTAATCCAACCTGTAAATGCAAATGCTTGTTTGATTGTAGCAATGCTTGTTGCACTGCCTTCATTATGATGTGATAGCCAACCGTCATTATGGTGGGTGTGGCATGCCTTGTGCAACTGCTTGTGAAGGGGTGTGGTTTGCCTCATTTGAATTGGCGTGGTTGTCATGTGATAGCCAACTGTCATATTGGTGGATGTGGCCAGCCTTGTGCAACTGCATGTGGAGGGACGTGGTTTGCCTCATGTGGAGGGGCATGGTTTGCCTCATGTTTATAAGCACCGGTCCTGTTGGTAAAAGGGCAAGCCAAGCACATGTCAGTGCTTGGCTTATTTCGTGGATTCCTGCAGATTTCTGTCTCAGCATCTCTATGGTTGTCAAGTACCAACGCCCGATCCGACTTCTTCGATTAGGCTTTCAAGAGGATTCCTCATGCGTCCGAAAAGGTTAGTGCTGCACATTTCCTCCAGCTTGTCTTTTCATCTTGTCGGTGACTTCCTAACCTCACACTTGGCTACTTCTTTCACGCTCGGAGTACAATATTGAGCAGTGACTCTCAGAAGTGGCAAAATTGCTTTTGAATGCGCTTTTCTCGGTTTCTGTTTAAGGCCCAAAAACAAGACTTTTGGGAGCAAGAAAACAAAGACTTTTATTACGTTTATCGCCCTTAAGGAATTAACAAACAGTGTTTCTACTCAGTATTTCTTATTGTTAGTATTGTGGCATAATGTGCTGTACTTTCCTGTGACAAGTTGAGAAACTCGAAACTCTAGTGACATTTTGAATGGTGACATATTCTTTTGCCTTTTTATTGTTTAGTTCTGTCTTATTTTTTTTCCTTTGAATCTTTTCAGACCACTCTGTCCCATTTGCAGATCTCAAACTATGCGATTCTCGTATGGCAAGACCACACTCGTCATTCGATAAATCCTTACTGACAAAAGAAGGTTACATTACGGTCATGTGCACTCGCCTGGTGAAACTCCGGCAGCTGAATGCCAATGAACCCATCCACTCTGTTTGGGGGGCTTGTAAATCAATTATTAGGGGGAGGTTATATCTTATACTGCTCAGCATAATAGTTCAAGGCAAGAGGAAATTCTGGCCCTTCAATCTGACCACGAGCAATCTAGGCAGTTGGATTCCAGGGTCCATTCGAAAGTATTCAGGGACAGATTGGCCAAGGCTACCCTGAGGCTATGAGATATTTTCTTTATCTGGATATAGTGAACCAGCGCACTTGTTTTTAGGAACAGTATGAAGAGAATGAGCATACTGGCCGTCTCCTAGCATGGTCATTAAAAAAGAATCGTAATTTACAAACTATTCAGGAGATCTGGGACGGGACCTTACATCTATAGTTTCTGATTCCAACCAAATAGGGAAGGTTTTTCTGGAGAATTATGACCTGCCATATACCTCGGACTGCAATCCTTTGTCCTATATAATCGAGACGTTCCTCCAATCTATTGTACTTCCTTCTCTGGAAAATTATATCCGGTGCCCATTACATGGGGCAAACTTTAAGAAGCTAAAAAGCTGCTCCTGAATACAAAAGCTGTTGTGTAGTTCCTAATAATACAGAGGATCTGCATTTTTAGACAACATAAACTGTGGGCCCGATTCACAAAAGTAATCTGAGACAAAATCCCAGCTTTATGACTTCAAATATTCACAAAGAGCATTTAGGAGTAGTAAAGTTAGGATTTTTTCTCAGTTAAACTAAGGTTTTAGTCTTAAGTTAAACTTAAGTCCAAAACTTAAGTTTAACTGAGACAAAATCCTAGCTTTACGACTTTCGGTATTCACAAAGGGCATTTAGAAGTAGTAAAGTTAGGATTTTGTCTCAGTTAAACTTAAGTTTTACTTAAGTTAAACTTAAGATCAAAACTTAAGTTTAACTGAGACAAAATCCCAACTATACTACTCCTAAATGCCTTTTGTGAATAACGAAAGTCGTAGGGCCCAATTCACAAAAGTAAATTGAGACAAAATCCTAACTTTATGACTTTTGGTATTCACAAAGGGCATTTAGGAGTAGTAAAGTTGCATTTGAAACTATGTTCAACACAATGCAGAAACATGTCGACCACCATGTAGTACGGTGATTATTTGAAACCCGTACTTACACTTGCTTTTTAAACCTTAGGGATTGGGAGACACTAATAAATGTTGTTCGTCCACCCGATCACCTAATTTTATATCTTTCCCTCACTGAACACTCTTACCACCACAACACTGCCTCTACAGTAGCCACTTTAATTCTTTGTACTTTATACACCACCCTTATCTCACACATATCGGTTACGGTAACATCTGACCGGCCGTTCAGTCTCCTGGGTAAGGAGAACCCAGATGATGAGAAAAAGGGCGGTACAGTGTGGCTTCTGATGGGAACTATTTCTCCATTTGCTCTTGAGCCTTAGTCTGGCCGGCATTTCACTATCGGAGCCCACTCACTGGTGTCTTTTGTGTTGCATTGGTTTTGTGATCCACCCTTTTCTGTGACCCCCAGGTGTTTTCTGTTGTGATAATGACTATGTGTATTACCCTGAGGTCACCAACCAGGAGAGGCAAAGGTAACAAACAATCCAAATGACTGTTTCCCTTGTCTCAAACTTACAACACATGGTAGAGGATTTCTACCGCAGATTTTATCCCTCAGAGCCAGTATCTTCAGTTTGTCAGACGCCTATTATGCAGCCTTCCTTGCTAACTAGGTCCTCACCTCCGGCTTCTCCGTTACCTACAGCAATGCAACAGCAGGATCAGGATGTTCACACTATTGATAGGGATAGAGACGAGGGAGAGTTAGAGAAGATATCCCTTCCCAATGAATGAGATGGCTATCAGATCCAGACAATAACACCTTCAACTCCACCTCCAATAAATTCATTACCTCAAGAAATAGGGGCTTTCCATACCCTTATGGAGAGAGAAGGCACGGAGGATTCTGCTTCCCATGACAACTAAACAAGCTCATTGTTTCTTGTATGATTTCAAGGAACAGACAAAGAGCTAGGTTTGCTCTATTCCGATAGTAGACTTCATATGGCAAGAAGGCTTAAAAGTAATGAAGACACCAGGCGCAATTCCAGCAGTCTTGCCAAAGTTGGAAAGAAATATAAAGCTCCTGATAATTCGCCTTCCTGCCTTACCGGGCAACTTATGCCAGATTCTGTAATCTCGCAAGCGGCCCAATGCTGTGCCAGAAATTCTGCTTCCCCACTGTCGGCCCCTCGGATTGAGATGGAAGACGTATCGACTCCATCGGCAAGACATTTTCCACCATGGCAGCAACCACTGTTAGAGTTGCCAATTTGCTTGCTATTCTAGGCAGATACGACCTCCAAATGTGGTCAGATATTTTGCCCTTTATAGAAATCCTACAAGAAGAATACAAAGCTGAGGCACTCAAGATTCTGCAGGAGGGAGAAAGGATCTCAGCTGAGATCATCGATTGCACAGTGGATGTTTCCTCCACAGGATTCCGCCAACTGTCTGGGCTGCAGTCCTGAAGCGTCAGGGCTGGTTAAAAGCTACTTCTTTCAGATAAGAAGTTCAGATGAAGGTGATTAGCATGCCTTATGATGGCAAATACCTATTTTGACACCACATTGATAATGCCCTTCAGACCATGAAGAAGGACACAGATCCTGCAAAGGTTCTTGGCACTCTACAATTCAGCCCTTTCGTGGGGCAAGAGGGCGTGGGTCGTCCTCCTTTTGGGGAGGTAAGGGCCAGTACAAGCAGTTCCAGCCATATCAGGGTCAATCAAGGTTCCCATCATCACAACAGCAACAGTCGTTTAAATAACTTCCTGCCGCTTCCTACAAGCACAACAGGGGAAAAACGTCCTTCAGAGGCAGGGATAACTTCAAGAAGCAGTGACAGATGCAAACTGCCGGCCACAGTTCCCATCAACTTTGTCAAAGGTGGAGAAGTGTGGCTCACTGGTTAGAGGAAGCAGACCTGAAAGCAGAGGTCAGCCCGGGACCAGGGTTCAATTCCCGGCTCGGCGGGGTCATGAGTCCTAAAATGTCCATGGACTCGACAATTCTCGCTCCGGTGCCTACTCGATTCACGGGTTCACACTCTGCGACTCTGGGCAATAGCTTGCTTAATCTCCACAACGGCCCCTCGCGGTGGGATGCCTGGCTTTCACCTTGTGGATACCCTGCCGGGGTTATCTCACAGGAGAATACCAGGACGGGTTCCCTAAGCAAGCGCTTAAAAACCGCTCAGTGATTTGCGCTATATAAATTCCTGTACATTTACACACATTTACATTTAGAAGTTGATTGGAGAATTCCCTTTTTCCTTTCCGAATGGTCTACAATAACACCTTTATGGGAGATGACAGCTTCTAGGAGCTGCTGTCCTGTACTGATGAGTGCCCACTGTCTGCTGATCCTGCCCAGCCTGGCCTGCCTGCTCTCCTAAGCCCAGCACTGGGTGAGGGCGCTATTTGAAGTGACTGCGTGCCCTTCTGCTTCCTAGCTCCTTGTGAGCACTATAACTGTGCCCCAGGAGGAGGTGAGGAGCGTGGCGCGCCCTGGAGGAAACCCTTGGTGTGAAATTCTTCCCCATACCCCCCTTGCCCCCCCCCCCCACCTGCTGGCCTGCGCGGGAGGCTACCCTGCATCATCGCCGCACTTTTGCTGAGTTAAATTATTGGGAGCCCACCCCGCGTTCGTGCCTCCAGGAGGAGAAACCATAATCCCAGCGGGCCCCCGTGTGGCAGGGAGGGCCCCGCGTTGCAAGGGAGAGCGGGTGCCCAACCGGCGTGAGGACGCTATGCTTTCTTAAAACTAAAAGTGGGAGCCCACCCCGCGTGTGCCTGGGAGAGCTGACATTGTAAAACTGTCGCGGTGTCTACCCCGCATTCATGCTTGGAAGAATAGCGGGAGTCTACCCCGTGCGTATGCTGAAAAGCGGGAGCCCACCCTGCACTACAGAACTGCTGCGGATCAAGCCGCAACCCCGGCCCAGAACAAAGTGAGCTGCAGCGCCACACGCAAAGCGGAACCCAGGCACCTCTGCCTGGTTGTGGGTGAGGCCTGCACATCGGAGCCGTGCGGAGGCCATATCCGCCTCCCCCTGCCTGGGGAAAGCCTTCCAGAGCCTCGCGGGCTCCGCATCAAAGTCCCGGGTCCCAGGAGGGGCCCGGGTGAAGCCAGCTGAGGCGCTGCTCTTGGCGGGGCTCCCGTGGTTAAGAAGAGTGCCCCGCATGCCCCCTAGACCGCCAGGGCAAGCCCTGGAGACTGCAGCCAAGGAGCAGAGGCCACCTAGGAGTCCCGGTGAGTGGGGGTTCTGGAAAGCTTTGTAGGTGCCAGGAAGGGCACCATGAGGGCCCGGGCGACGCGCTGCACAGCTGCCCCACCTGACAGTGGGCAGCTGCTCCGAGGGGGCATTCCTGACTTCCGAGCCCCAGAGGAGGGGCTCCAACTTCCCAGTGTTGTTTTGGGGGCTCCAACGATGGGGCCATATTTGTTTTGACGCCCCCAAGGGGCTCCACCATGGACAGGGCCACAGTGCCCCAGGGGCTACACAGCGGCGCCGCAGTTGTGGGTCGCTCAACGTTAGGCATTTATTTTTCCCTGAGTCTCTGGGCCCAGGATGGGACCCCCAACTGGCCAGAACTTTGTGGGCCACCTAATATTTGATCACAGAGTCCAGAGAGGAGCTCCATCTGGGCTCCTAATTGCACAGTAGTGCCAGTGTTCCTTTGGGGCAACTCAGCGGCTCCGCCTTTGCTGGCCGCTGCAACGGTTGTGCATTTGTGGTGACAACAGAGTCACAGAGGGGACTCCGATGTGCCCAGAACTGACTTTATTTTACACCACTGCCCGACGGACAGTGGGCAGGGGCAACGTGGGGCGCATTTGTTTGCATAGCAAGAAGGGCACTACAAGGGGATGGGCCTGCGGAGGGCCCTCCTGATAATGTCTTTATGCCCATAATGTTACCTAATGTTTTCCCTTCAGGGTTGCTATGCTGTTTTCATGCGTAATGTTTACTACCAAGCTGGTTTATGCCGAATGTTATGCATAATGTAATGTTTATGCCCACGAGGATGCCTAAAGTTATGCTTTTACGCTACCGGTGAGGTCTGCATGCCGCATGTGTTTAGACCCCATGTACTGTATGATACGAGTTATGCATGTGATAATGCCCAATGTCATGCACCATCTGTCTGATGCCCCTAATGGTGCCCAATGTGATTTTGCCTAACGGTATTACCATGATGTTTTAGGGTTATGCCCACTGTTAATGTTGGTTATGCTAATGAGATACCTAATAGGATGTTTTAGGTTACACCTGATCTCATATGTTCCTGCTTAATACTTCATGCTACTGATGATGCCGTTACGCTGCATGGTTATGCCCAATGTTAACATGTTTAGGCCTAATGCTTTTCCCTGAGGTGTACATTGTCGATTTCATACCTAATGTACTTATGATGATGTTATGCTCGTATGTTACGGCATTGTGATTAATACAAATGCTTTTATGTATAAGGGACCTGTGATTCATGCTTTTAGGCTCCTGTGAGGATGCTGTCGTTTTATGCCTAGCGCAATACACAAGTTATTTTCACATCACCGGGTGTGGTCTCTTTTTGTAGTGTGCCTAGTGTGTCGCCTGTGAGTGTGTTGCGCAGATGCTTTACACAATGCCTCCGAGTTTAGCCTACCCACTCCTAACCACGCTACCCTGTTTCTAACACTCTCTCTCTTCCAATCACTGGGCCTCTCCCTACATTTTCCAAAGTCTCAGGTAATTCCCTCAAAGGCGAAAACAATCCTAGGGGCAACCTTGGACAATCATCAGGCAAAGGACTTTGCCTCACAGGAAAGACATCAAAAGATGCGCAAGCTGGCAACTTTACTTCTCACAAGAAAGTCCACTTCAGTCCGCAAGAACAAATTGCTTTTGGGAATGTTGTCCTCCTGCATTTCCCTAGTTCCCAACTGTTGCTTCCAGATGAGACCCTTACAAGAGGGCCTATAGTTCCTAGTGGATTTGTCAGGTTACATAATAACAACTGATGCATCCCTCGAAGGGTGGGGAGCACATCCAGAAGGACTAACAGTGAAGGAAAAATGGGACAACCATCAACGGACATTACAGATAAACCTTGTAGAGTTAAAAGCAATATTCCCGGCCTTGAAACCTCTCCTCTCGATAATATCAGGAGCTTCAGTATTAATTCGGACAAATAACACAACAAGCATGCACTATTTAAACAAACAAGGGGGGAAAAGATCAACCATGCTATCTTTACAGGCCCAGCAGATTTGGGATTGGGCTATTCAACACCAAATAACATTAACAGCAGAACATGTTTCAGGAGTAGCAAACATCCTAGCGGATTCCTTGAGCAGGTCAATTACAAGCAACCTTGAATTCGAACTCCATCAACCAACGCTGAATCACATTTTTTGGTTGTGGGGCAAACCAAGGTTAGACCTGTTCGCGACCAGTCTGAACTCAAATGCCAAGTCTTCGCCAGTTGGCTACCTCAACAGGGATCATACGGGAATGCGTTTTTGATAAACTGGTCAAAGATTTATGCCTACGATTTTCCTCTGATTCCTTTAGTGCCAAGGGTGCTTCGGAAGATGAGAAAGGAACCCTGCTGAATACTTATCTTAGCTACCAGATGGCCTTGCCAGTTCTGGCTCACAGAGCTTCTGCTCCTATTGGAGTGCAGACCCAGGTTATTACACCCATTACAGAACTTGCTGACAATGAATTGCGCCCAGGTCTGCCATCCGGACCCAACATTCCTACGATTAGGAGCTTGTCTCCTGAACACAATGAATTTGTCAACTTAGTAATTCCAGCTGACTGTCGAGAGGTCCTGGCTAATGCTAGAGCTATGTCTACTATTAAGACTTACAAACTCAAATGGAAGAGATTCTGCCATTGGTGCGTAAGCTCTGAGGTGCACCCTAGTCACGGTGCCTTTTTTCCTGCAGCTGGCCAAATCTGGCCTTTATCATTCTACTAAAGGTATTCCTTGCCGTTATCTCTAGATTTTGGCGGCAGAAAATATTTCCAGCGGTCGTCCTTTGAAATTTTTGGGGGATTAAACACATTTCATTGGTTTCACAGAAAGCACCAGCCAGTCATCACGACACCACAGTAACGTAAAGATGTATGCAATGTTCATAGTAACCCATTCAACAAAGGTAGACATAGTTAAGATGATACACATGTGAACATTCCCGGTGAGACTAAACCATCCCACCTAACCACTTCCCCCAGACCCTTCAGTTTTTCTTGGACAGCCACGTGCCTCATACATGATCTTGCACTTTGGAATTTATAAAGATTCCTCCCAACTGTCTTCCCAGAGGTCCCCCTCCTGCTCATCTGAAAGAGGTTTTGTCTCAAATAAAGATAATGTTAAGAAAGGGTGCGATCAAAGTGATACCAGCTGTACTATTGAGGAACAGGGTTCTATTCAAGGTTTTCTTCCTCATAGGGAAGAAATCGGGAGAGTGGCAGCCCATCTAGGACCTTTGTTGTCTCAACACATTTCTATTGTTTTGTCGCTTTGATCGTCAAGAATAATAAACATTTCTTAAAGGACTGTTTTGAATGTTCCCTTCAATTAGGCGTCTTCCTCTGCTTTGGCATCTCAACATTGTTCTAACGCAGAGTATGAAGGTCCCATTTGAGCCTATTCATAGGACTTACTTAAAATACATTACATGGAAAACGTCTCTTCTGCCGACGCTTAGATCTGCCAGACGAGTAAGCGACATAGAGGCTTTCACTACTCTTCATCCTTTCCTCCAGTTCACTACAGACTCTGTTATACTCCGTACAAATCCTACCTTTATACCCAAGGTGCCATCAGATTTTCACCTAAACGAGCAAGTGGTATTGAAAACTTTCTTCCCAAATCCACAGTCACCTGCAGAAAGATCTTTGCATTCCCTGGATCTAAAAAGGTGCAGAAAATTCTATTTACAGAACACAGCCAGCATACGTAAGGCTGATCATCTTTTTGTGGCTTATGGAAAATTCAGAAAGGGATATCTTGTCACTAAACAACCTATAGCACGTTGGATATCCTCTGCAATTCAGTTTTGCCATCAACAAGCATGCAACAGCCTATTTAACAAATTTGCAGAGGAGCAACCTGGTCCAATAGGCACACTTTCACCAAGCATTACCATCTGGAAGCTGCAAGTAATACTGATACAGTGGGGCAGGTGGTGCTATGTAATCTTTTTCAATAAGGTGAGCCTCTATTCTTCCCACCTTTGTTTGTGTTTGACAATTGTTGGGATAATAATTGATATTATCGTTATTCTATACATATGCATCGTCAGATACTAATGTATTTAGAAACATTTTATATACATTTGTGTAGGTATATATATATATATGTATATGTATATATGTATATAAGTATCAATAAGTGGCATGGGAATTCGCTATATACTTTGTGATGTACAAGATTCTGTACATTGTGTAAAAACATGCATAACTATGTTACAACTTCTATCCAGATTCAAGCATGTGAATCTATGAAAGATATCCCAATACTGTAGAAGAAAATAAGTAACTTACCTGTAAACTGTGGTTCCCCAGTTTTGGTATCTTTCATTGATTCACATGGGACCACATGGAGGCTCCCCTGTTTTTTAATAGCTTTATACTACACTTGTGCCTGGAGCCTCTGTGGAGAGGATTCTAGAGGGTGCTCTCAACTGATTGGTTGGAGCTTGGACCATCCTAAGCACTAGCACGAGATACTGAAGTGAATGTTTTTTTCTCTATTAATTTTGATGTTATAATAATTCTTACTGCTTTTTATGTACCGTGGGACTCCCACTTCGACGACGGGGAATGATTCAAGCACAGTGTCTGGTTAAACTGAGGGTTGTGATTCAATTACCCACCTGTAGATTGTTAACATGGTCGAAAAACACATAAAAGTGGCTGTTTTAGGAACAGATGCAGCTTGCAGTAAAACAAGAAACGGTCGCCTCGGCTCGCAGGGAAAACAGAGAAACGAATTTACAGTTTTTAAGTCGAAGCTCGTGATTGTGGAACTGATGTCCAGATTGTCATGGTAAGCGCTTAGAGCGTTATGGATGTTTCCGTTTATTAAATGAGTGGCAACATTTTAAACTATCGATAAGGAGGGTATTTGTTTAAACCATGGTGTTATCGTGCTTCGGTAAATATATGCAAGGAATTTGGAAATAGGAAAGACTGTATGCAGCTTATAATAGGAACCTGTGAACACATGTTGGATGAATTTTTAGCGCCTTTTGGTTAGTTCTGGGTGGTAATATCAGTATTTCCATGTGTTGTTTATATTTTTAGTGACATATTCTCAGTGAAATGTATTGTTGATGGAAATGGTTAATAAGTATATGTATGCTTGCACTTTTAGATGCCCCTGACGAAGGGAATTCATTCCCAAAATGCTTTGGGTCTGCAAAAATAAATCATGACATGGAATCAATTTTAATGCTCCTGTGCTTTTTTGAAAACGGATGTTAAGCATGTATTGAATAGAATGAATTAAACTAAAGAAAGAAGGATGAAAATTAACAATATAAAATTGGAAAAGTTGAACTAACGACAAGAATTTGATTAATTGGATTCAGGCAGTCATCTGACTGTGCAGCTTGGTGGAGCCTAGGTTGGCTCCCTCGTAGTTTAGTTTTAGCCAAACCTGTCCCGTTCTTAGGATTTCATAATGTTTGTAATGCAGAGCTAGTGAAGCAGGAATCTACTCCCTCCACCATCAATAGGTGGCACCCAAGAGATACATCCGGGCCAATTCACAGAAGTAATCTCAGACAAAATCCTAACTCTATGACTTGCAGTATTCACAAAAGGCATTTCGGAGCAGTAAAGTTAGGATTCCTAACTTAACTACCCCAAAACTGAGAAAAATCAAAACTTTACGACTTTCGGTATTCACAGAAGGCATTTAGGAGTAGCAGAGTTAGGATGTAACTTTACTACTCCTAAACTGAGAAAAGTCCTAACTTTACGACTTTCAGTATTCACAAAAGGCATTTAGGAGTAGCAAAGTTTGGATTCCTAACTTTACTACTCCTTAACTGAGATAAAATCCTAACTTTACAACGTTCGGTATTCACAAAAGGCATTTAGAAGTCGTAAAGTTAGGAATCCTAAGGTTATACCAAGGATATCTGAAAATATCCTTGGTAAGTCTATGTTATTTATTATTTTCTAAAAGGGCAGTTTTTGCAGCTTGTGAGCATTAAGGAGAGAGTTCAAGATACTCTTCACTATATTGCTAATATTTGTTGGTGTAAAGTAGGCAAACGTTTAGATTTTGAATGGTCCGTGATGTATCAGCTTGATCTTGACTGAGCGAATAGAGAGGATATTTAGTGATGTGAATAAAAATTTGCAGATTTCATGACAGCTGATCACATAATTGATAGGGGGCGGAGATTTCTGTGTTTGTCAGGGTTGTCTGATTTCCTTTGGCTATTACTGGAGAGGGTAAGCAATAACCTATGTATGCTTGACGCTGCATTGTCAAATCTAGGAGTTACATTATTAATGGCTAAAAGCAAAGAAATTGTTTAACAACTTCGTTTTTTAAATCCTGCTTTTACTTTTAAACCTATATAAAAGTCACTATTGCATATATTTTATGTGGGATGCATTCTAGCGAACAAGCGGGGATAGGAGCTGTTCAATAAACACTTTGGTGTACATGCATCAAAAAAGCCAATTTCGGTTCTTTAATTGCGATTATTGAGGAATTGCAATTAAAGAATCGCAATTGGTATGAATGCTAGGAATCGCAAAACAAATTGCGATTCCTACACATTCCTTAATTGCTACTCGCAAATAAGGAATTGATTCCCATTCATTCCTATGGGCCTAGAGGCCTATAGGAATGAATGGGAATTGCATGCGTAATTTGTGAGTACCCAATAGGTACTCGCAAATTGTGCATGCAATTTCAAGTGTGCCAAAAGGACACCCTGTTGCAACCCTGAAATTACAATTTATCCACATGTTTCGCGCACACATACCCCAAGGGCATGTGTGTGTAACAAGGGACTTTGAAAAATGCACTTTTGTGCATTTTTCAAAGAAATCGCAAATTAACATCAACTTTATATTGACGGTAATTTGCGATTCATATTTGCGAAATCGCAATCTTTTTTGCGCTAATGCATTGTATTTAAGGAATCGCAATTTGCAATTCCTTAAATTGAGATTTTTGCATGCAAAAATACTGGTTGCAAAGGGGCAGATTCTGCTAATCTGCCGGTTTGCGACCGTTTTTTTTGGTTGATGCATGTGGCCATTTATTCTTTATCTGGATTTCCCATTATGTGTGGGGTTCGTAGAGAATCCACTAACTCTGAGACTAGTTGAGATGAGCATAGAACATATGACCCAGAGAATCTTTTAGTGTTCACAGCAATATGTATTTATTTCACAATTCTGTATAGTGTTCCTACACCCTTGGGAGTATTCGCTGAGTTTAAGTAGAACTTATCTTGTAACTAGGTTACGTTGCAACTGATGTGAATAACATTGAAAAAACCTTACCAGTTCTAATGTTGGAGCTGGGTTTAATATGTGATAATTAGCTTAAAGCTGCTTAGCCAATTGGTCATAAGTAGTATACTGCAGTTAAAAGGGAAGAAGTGACTCGATTCAGGTTGCTTTGAAAGCGGAACATTTTTAGGTGCTTCCTGAACTTGAGAAGAGCTGGTTGCTTTCTTATGTCAAAAGGCAGAGATATCCAAGCATAGGTGGCAGAAAAATAGTTTTTCTGTGAATGTAAGGTTTTGAAACGAAGGACTCCAAACAGAATACATTTACATTTGCCATCACCTATAAAGTCCAAAATAGCAATGCAAAAAGAACAATTGATGGACAAAATGTAGAACAATGTCATACATTCACCCAGTACATAGATCTGGGCCTAAATCCTTCGTTTTTTTTCTCCCCATACCATTCCCGTTTTACCACAGCATATGCAAATTAGTCTTGACCCTGTGCCCAATGGGAACAGTCCAGCCCAAACTACCAGGCCAGGTTTTCTCTCGACTGGAAACAAGTATCCTAGGACTGGTTTCAGGGTTTCACCCCTCATCAGGCTGGATAGCTTGATTCTAGTGGCATGGAGAGCACAGGACCCATGTCTGGGCATACTCAAATCGCTTGGGGTGACAAAGGCAAAAAGAACAATTCATGGACAGAATGCAGAACAATATCATACATTCACCCTAGTACAGCGAAGTGGGCCTAAATCCATTGTTTTTTGCTCCTGTGCCATTCCAGTTTGAACCCAGCCATATGCAAATCAGTCTAGACCCTGTGCCCAATGGGAACAGCTCAGTCCAAACTGTTAGCCTAGGTCCTCCCTGGACTGGAAACAAGCATCCTAGGAACGGTTTCAGGGTTTTACCCCCATCAGCCAGGACAGCTTAACTCTAGTGGCATGGAGAACGATGGATTTAACCGAGATCTCTTGACTGGGGGTGAATGTTTTATTTGCTCTGCATGCCATCCATCAATTGTGTGTCTTTTGCCTTCTCGCCCTAAGTGTTCCGGGTATGCCCAGCCGTGGGTCTGGGGCTCACTGTGCCACTAGATTCAAGCTAGCCTGGCTGATGAGGGTTGATGCCCCGAAACCGCTCCCAGGATGCTTGTTTCCGGTCCAGGGAAGACCTGGCCCTGAATTGGTAAAAGAGATGAGCTGTGTGCTGTCGATGTAGGATACTATTTTGATGCAGTAGTCTCTAATGATGGCCATGAGGAACATCATTTTGATGTTGAACAGTGTTGGGTTGAGTGATGATCCTTGAGGGACTCCGCAGATGATTTTCTTTTTGTTCAGCGGTGTAGGAGAGAAGTCTAACTCATTGAGGTCTATCCATGAGGAAGGAGGATATCCACTTGAGTGGCTTTCCTCAGATTCTCAGATACCCAAATGCTGAAGCTTTCTGATGAGTGACTTGTGGGAAATCTTATCGAAACCTGCGGAGAGGTCGAGGAGGATGCGTGTAAGCATGGGCGAATTTTGCGAATCTCGCGTTCGCGAATTTTGCGGATTTGCGAACTCGCAATTCGCAAAATCCACAAATTTGCGGATTTTTTTTGTGTGTTCGCGCGGGTTTCTGCCAGTTCGCGAGGGTTTTGTACAATTTCGCAAACGCGAACTTACCTGTCGGGTCGCAAGTTTCGCGAACTTGTTGTTTCTACGTGTCCAGCCTGTTTGGGACACTCTTCTTCATCACTGCCACTCTCTGTCACCACTGCCACTCTCTGACTACTCATGCCACCCTCTGGCCCACCCATGCCACCCTCTGTTTCATCACAGCACCCTCTGGTTGTCCAGTCAGTGTACATTATTGTGGCAAAGCAAGCACACCTTCCCTGCCTCAAGTGACCTGAATTAATTTGGGGCTGATTAATGTGTCACAGAATATTTTTTTAGCTGGCACCTGCTTCCTTAGTGCTTCCTGATTAGTGATCTTTTGCACTTGCTAAGTGCTTTCATTGTTGCAATATTAGTTACAACACCTGCCCTGCCCCAACTGACAATAATGAATTAGGGGCTGATTAATGGATTTGAACTTCCAGCCTGGCTCCTGCTTGTCTCCCTTAGCTGTAATTCAGGACCTTTGTGGCATATGTGTAACTATTCTGAGGTGAAGTAGTGTGGCTCACTGGTTAGAGGCGGCAGACCCGAGAGCAGAGGACGGCCCGGGACCAGGGTTCGATTCCCGGCGCGGCAGGTTTCTGGACCAGGGTCAGCGGACTCGATAATTCTCTCGCCTTGGTGCCCACTCTGATCAGCGATCACACTCGGCAACTCTGGGCATTAGCTTGCCTCATCTTCACTAACGGCCCCACCAGACCGCCGGGGATGCCTGGTCTCACCCTGGAGATACCCATTAAGGGACCATCTCTCAGGGAAGCCAGGAAGGGTTTCGCAGCGGTCGAAGCGCCTTGGGACCCTACGGGTAAGTAGTGCGCTATATAAATGCCAATACATTTACATTTACATTCAGAGCAGGGTCACATAATAGTTGCAACTGGCAACTGAACTCTGGAGGGGCCCCTCAGGAAGCACTACAGGAAATGGCTACTAATGATGAGCCTGAACTTTTGAACCTGGTAAGTAGTTTCAGTTTTGCTAAGATCGTATTTCTGCAATTTTGCGCTTATTCGCGGGGCGCGAAGTTGTACTGGGAAGCCGCGAACTCACGCAAACAGTGCGAGCAAGCCATAAAATCCGCTGCTCGCGGATTTGCGGATTTTGCGGGAGATTCGCGAATCTCGCGGATTGCGAATTTACCGAAAATCCGCAAAATCCGCGAGCGAAACGGATTTTCCGCCCATGCTTAGATGCGTGCAGCTGTTTCTCCTCGTTGAGGATGCTTCTGATGTAATCGGTGGCTCCTGTTAGGGCTGTCTCTGTTCTGTGGTTGGTGCAAAATCCTGATTTAGAGTGGTCTCTGAGTTTTAGGTGGTCTTCGAATTGGCTATTGATGGCTTTTCCCATTACTTTAGCTGGAAAAAGGCAGGAGCAAGATGGGTCTGTAGCTGCTGGGGGTGTTTGGGTCAGCTGTTGGTTTCTTCAATAGGGCATTGACTTCTGCACTTTTCCAGCAAGATGGGCAGGTGATGGTGGTTATGAAAGTGTTGATAATAGCGGTGAGCGTGGGGGAGATGATGGTTCATCCAAAGTTGGATGTGAAGTGGGGGCATGGGTCTGAGGGGGCTCCTGAGTGGATGGTATTCATTAGGGCTGTGGTTTCTTTGTTCGAGAAGGGCTTCCAGCTGCTGCTGTGGTGATGAAGGTGTCCAGCCGAGTTAGTATTGTTGTGCTGTGGGGCAAATGTGTTGTAGATCTTTGCAACCTTCTGCTTGAAGAAGTTTGAGAGGTTGTTGCAGAGTGTTTGGGATAGGATGATGTTTCAGGCAGCTACAGGATTAGAGAAATACTTGATGATAAAGAGTTCTTTGGGTGGGCGTGGTCTAGCGCCGATGGCGACGGCCGCCTGAGTGCTGGGCTCTACGACCGAGCCCTGCATAATCCTGAATTACATCGCCCTGAGACCCCATCTCCCGCGATAGAGTGGGGGAAAGGGTTACCCACCTTCGTGGCTGGAATCGGAGGCTGGATCAGACCCGCGCACTGCGAGCAGAGCGCTGACGTGAGGGCTGGTCCTCCGGCGAAGCCGCAGCTTAAAATGGCGGACGGAGACGAGCGCAGAAACCTTGAGCGCCTGTGAACAGGAGGCAGCCGGGACACGCACCTGGGCAGTGCGGATGTCAAAGGTGTGCAACAATGCAACCCGGGGTACAGTGGAGGGCCCCAGAGGCATTGAGTGGGGGATTGAAGGCCACAGGGAGGCCGCCTCCGTGTGACGGCTGACGCACGGCCGGAGGGGTGCTGCCCCCTAGACTTGTTCCGACGCGGCGAAGAGATCTGTACAGGCCCGACGCGCGGAAGTGAGGCAGAGGCCGAGGCTGGGCCCGCGGTCCGAGAGGTGCCGGCGGGGGGACCGCCCTGCAATGCTGAGTGAGGTGAGCCACCCTCAATGGACTCCTGACTGCCCCTAGCTGCGAGAAAGGCAGCAAAGCATCCCTAAGGAACTAGGAGAACAACCCACAGGTGCGGCGACGGCCGCGGGGCTGCTATGGGAACATTGGCTGCCAGGGGAAGACCTGTCACACCCCGGTGATGACACAAAGGCACCCCGAGAACACACAGATTGATGCAGAAAGACCGTATTTGTTGGGACTGGAGGAAGCCCATGGGACCCTTGCACTGGAGGACCTAAAGAGGCCTGATAGGGTGGCAGCCTGGATATAGTGTAGTGGCTGCGTGGGGGAGCCCACTGGGTGGACGGGACTCATAGCGACAGCGGGCGATGCCAGGGCATACAAAGCGGCACAGTTAATGGAGACGCACAGGGATCAGTTACGGTGCGACACATCACTTTCTTGCGTACACCTGCAGAGACGTCGCCACTGCCCTTGGGACAGGCTTGAGAGGGCCGTGGCCTTGGCAGGTGGGAAGAACTAAGCGGAGAACCCGAGAAGCACAGCAGAACCGTTACCCGGACCCTGAACTTGGACGCCCAACTTTGCGGACTAGACGGGTGCTACTACTGTGATTCAAGAGTGCCGAACGGACCGAGGGCCATTGATGTGAGGAGGTCCTACAGTGTAACAGTGAGCGGAACAGACGGCGACAACCCAAAAATGGGAAAGCTGGAAGGGACCAAGAGTAGTGCCCAGCCGGGCTCTGACAGTGAAGTGTCGGATAAAGCTGAGCAGACGGAGCCAGGACAGTTATGAGACCCCCATTTGCAGCTCTAGCTGGACAAAATCCTGACCGCGATAGCGGATTCCCGAACAGCGCTGCAGCAGGACATTGCACAGGTAGCTACAGGTCTGGGTCTACTACGTGCCAATCATGGAAAATTGGCCGACAAGGTTAAAACAATGGAAGGGACATTCCACACCTTAGAACCGTCGCAGAAGGAACTTAAGGCTACTATGGCGAATGTACTTGAGCGGGTCGAGGCGCTAGAACGAAGAGCGGAAGATGCAGAAGGACGCAATCGACGGAACAACATCAGGATAGTGGGCCTTCCGGAGAAAACGGAGGGGGAGGACATGGTGCACTACCTCGAAACTTGACTCCAAGCAGAGGTGGCGCCGGAGGGCCTCTCCACTTTCTACACGCTGGAACGGGCACACATGGTCCCGGCCAGACCCCCGCCACAGGGCAGACCCCCACGCCTAGTGGTAGCCCGCCTGCTACACTATTGGGACAGGGACTTACTGCTCCAAAAAGCATGGGTAAATGGCCCCTATCAAGTAGATAATAGCAAGCTCAACATATTCCCGGATTACACCTACGAGATGCAACGCCGACGATCCTCTTTCCTGGCTGTCAAGAGAGAACTGAGGAATGAGGGATTGCAATACTCCCTCCTTTTCCCAGCTAAATTGCGGGTCATTGTGGATGGTAGGACATGGTTTTTCGACACTCCCAGTAACGCGTGCGAGTGGCTGGAACAATACAAAGCAGGCAAAGATGCAAACGAGCAGCGAGAGAGAACTACAATAGAAGAGTTGCCGCCGCGGAAGTCTCGACGGATCCGAACAGACAGAAAGGACTGAGAAAGCCATCACCATCACAAACGACGGCAGAACGGCGAGGTGCCGTAGGAGCAGTGTCTGCATTGTCAGGGACTCCAGACGTCCCGTCACAAGAAGATCTGGAATCGGAAAAGGACAACGACCAATCAGACACTGAGCATTCAGAATCGGGCAATGTGACTTTGCCCTCGGTTACTCCGGAAACGGCAGATGGCATGCTGGATGAGGGATAGGCGAGTCCGGTGAACTGCACTGGATTAGCATGGAAACTGTGGCAGACTCACTGTGGTGTGATCCGGGAGGGGGGGCTGATTATTGATGGGAGGTGGGGTGCAGATAGGGACATCTTTTATCTTGGTGCTCGGTTGGGTTGGGAAGTGAGCAATAGTTGGGCAGCGGCCTGTTGGCGCACGACCCTCCTTCAATGCCCTTAAGGCAAACCCACGGCGGCTGCTGTTGGGATAATCTTTTGTTAATGGTTTGTATGGGAGCTAGATGGATATTGCTAGGTCCTGTTCTTGGGGGGGAGAGGGGATGGGAATGTTTGGGTGCTCAAGGGGGGGCTCATCACCGATGCATACACACTGTTGCGCTTACTCCACCTGAGGAATGGCTGGAAAGGGTGGCGAGGGATGCTGTGGGACAATGGGTGATTATACTAATTTAAGATGTATGACTTGGAATGTGAGGGGCCTTCACACCATGACGCGGCGTTACAAGATACATGCCTACGTGGTTCACAGAGGGATACACATAGCGCTACTCCAGGAAACGCATCTAACAAAAGCCGAAGGGGTGGCACTGCAGCGCAGATGGAGGGGCCAATTATACAACACCACATACTCAGCATTCGCTAGGGGAGCGCTAATATGGGTTAGAGCAGGGGTCCCATTCCAGGTAACTAAGCAGGTGGTAGACCCTGAGGGCAGATTCGTGGCAGTTGAGGGGAGGCTACGGGGAGGGATATTGCTTTTTGCAGTGTATACGCCCCCAACGTCGATCAAGTGAACTTTCTGGTGAAACTATCTGGCTTCTTGGCACACTTCCTTGCGGGCCCGGTGGTGATGGGGGGTGACTTTAATTCCATAATGGACGTTTCCCTGGATAGGTCCCATCCCCCCTTGCCTGACTCTCCGGTATACCGCTTGACCAAGGGCAGGCTGGAGTGGCAAACGTGCTGGGGATTAGTGGATGCCTGACGCATACAGCACCCAAATGACCGAGATTACTCCTATTTCCCGGGTATGCTTGAGCTGCATGTAAGGCTGAATGCAGTGCTGTGCTCCCCGGGAGTGATGCCGGCCATTGCCCAGACCGAATACCTGCCGAGGATGATTTCTGATCATAATCTTCTACTGTTCACTTTAAGATGGATGCCAGAATTGTCAAGCGTTCCCACTTGAAAACTACGTCCTGAGACGCTGGATGATCCTCTCCTCCAGACTGCGCTGGAGGAGGTTATTACCCATTACTTTGAGGAGAACGATATCACGACGGCGACACGGGCGACTGAGTGGGACGCTTTCAAGGTGGTCATAAGAGGGATCTGCATAGGGAAACAGGCAGGAACGCGAAAAGTACTCCTAGACAATCTAAACAGAGCTGACAAGGTGCTCCGCGACATCGATACCCTAAGGCCCGGTCATCCTGAGCTGCAAGAAAAGGTTAGTGAAGCGAAGTAGAAGGTGGCGGAGGAAACAGAACGCCTGCGTTGTTATGACTATAAAGCCTACACAGCAAGAGCTCACGCAAGGGTGATAGAGTGGGGACTTTGCTGGCTTGGCTGGCCAACCCCGCAAAAAGGGGATCCCCTATTGTAGTCATATGCAACACGGAGGGCAAGGAGGTTTGTTCTCAGAGAGAGATACTGCAGTGCTTCACGGACTACTACACGGATCTCTACAAGAGCAAAATGGTAGTTGGCAACTCGGCCGTGGATGGTTTTTTGGAGAATCTCCGGTTACCTGGACTGGACCATGACCAGGCGAAAGAATTAGGGAAAGATATAGAGATAGGGGAAATATGAGGTGCCATTTAACACATGGCGCGCAACAAAACACCAGGGCTCGACGGATTGCCCGTAGAATTCTATGGGAGATATGTCGACCTCTTGGCGCCGAGGCTCTTAGAAGTTTATAAAGAGGCGAAGAAGGTAGGACGGCTGCCACAAACCAAGAGGGAGGCACTAGTGATACCCCTACTAAAGCCCGATAGAGAAAGTACTGACACAGCATCTTTTAGACCGCTGTCGCTGCTGACCACCGACTATAAAATACTGAGTAGCATCTTGGCACCCCAATTGTTGCGTCATATGACTATGTTGATCCATGAAGATCAGACGGGGCTCATACCTACGCGGCGCACGACTGCAGGTATCCGACGCCTAATACGTCTGTTGGAGGACGATCATCCAGAGGCAGAACAGCCACTGATCTTATCAGTAAATATAGAGAAAGCCTTCGATCGGCTGGAGTGGGGATATCTGTACAAAGTGATGAGATGCTTTGGTGTGCGGGAGGACTACCTGCAGTGGAGGAAAGTGCTATACACTTCAGCAGTGGCCAGAGTGAGACTGGGAGCGTTGATACCCGGTGGAAAGGGGAACGAGGCAGGGGTGCTCACTGTCCCCATTGCTCTTCGCCTTCGTGGTCGAGCCCCTAGCGATCTGAGTCCTAACGGGAACCCACTACGGCGGGCTGCGGAGTAGAGATGGGCAACATTACATATCGCTCTATGCAGATGGCCTCCTGCTCTTCCTTGAGAATTCGAACAATGCAATGGCAGGGGCAGACAGATTACTGACGGACTGAGGTGAACTCTCAGGATTGAGAAAAAACTGGTCTAAGACGTGTCTATTTCCGCTATGGCAGGGAGATGCCCGGCCTCCCATGCCACAGATGAGATGGGAACCCATTTGCTTGAAATATCTGGGTGTGTATGTCTATCATATAGCAGACGCCCTGCTGGAAGGTAACATAGGTCGCGGGATTAGAGCCCTGAAAGGTAGTGTTGGAAGCCAAAGTTGTCAGGTCACCTAGGGTAGCCTGGCCTAGGGTAAGACAATCCCTAATAGAGGCACATGTGTGAAGGTTGCATACCACCCAGCAATAACTTCAAGGAATTCCACTCAAAAATTACGCTACACCAATCTTTGTGGAAAAATATGGTTTGCTTTATAAAAATAGTTTGGTTTCTCTATATAACTTCTTTATGTCTACACCACTATTTCTCCTTATATTTCTTCTCACTTCATTTCACAAGTGTCATTTCACATTTCTTTTGCTATATCCTTAAACAGTACAGAAAATTTGCATTCAACAGTGACTTTATCAATTACTACCAGTCTGCATAAAGATCCCACAATTCAGTTTACTAGCATTAGACTACGTTACATGGGTTTACAGAATCAGTGGCTGGCCACCTTACAAGCTCAAGTAGAATCTGGACCTCCAGAGTAGATTATCTCCAGTTATCCTCCTGACTACAACCACAAGGTGGGATGGTTAATAACTCCCCACCCTACTACTCTATGTAGATTCTTCTCTAACCCTGCCACAAGGGGGTTTGTGAATTATTACCACTTAACAAAATTCCAGATTAGTTTTAATCCGAACGGGTTCCTTGTGGAACTCTTGAAGGCACTTGATAGATGTAGTTCACTCTAGCGAGGCCGACCACTAGGTGTCGCTCCTCGGCCCTTCGATCCCCAGGTCTCCAAACTCTTCCCCCTACACCCACTCCTTACTTTGTTGTGCTGGGCCTCCTGGGCCAAAGTTCCGGTTCGCCAGGGGAGGGAAGTTTGGTGTGCCACAGCCTGCTATTCGACCCTCTTCACCCGCTAATACAGCCCCATTTGGTAAGAGCTGACGCCGGGAGAACAGGCCACACAAGCTGAAGGGGGCCGGCGCTTGCCTCACGCCCGGTTCCTCTTTAGACGCTGTCTCCGCCTTCGTTGAAGAAGGCAACCTTACTGGGCATGCGCGAGAAGGTAGCGACACGCGGACAGCGCCTGCTCCGCTCCGGGGTTCCGCCTTCCTCTGCAGTCCAGCCGAGAGTTCCGTTAGCCCTCCACTGGGCCTGCGCGGCGCACAGGACGCCTTCACTCCTCTGGGGCCGCCCGCCTTCACACGCTGGTTACCGCTTCGCGCTACTAAGCATGCGCGGAGACCAGCGACTCTGATCTCCTACTCCAGCCCAGCAGCTCCGCTAAAATCCCTTGCCTCCGCCCCACAGAGTCTTCGACCGGTGCAGGAAGCCTCACTGCCACTTCTCGGGGAGACCGGTAAGGCAAATCAAAGGGAGAGGATTTTACCCAGTTCACAGCGAGGCTTAAGGCTAACAGGGGCCGGGGATCTCAACTAGGGGGGCCAACTGAAATCTCTGAGCTGCCTCACTCGGATAACAAGGCCCCACCAGAGGGTTTAGTTAAAGGCAAAGGGGGGAACGTCTACCAGAAGAGGCTGTCAAACTTTCTGTGAAACTAACTTCTCTCTGTGCGTCCACCTCCCCTCACCACCACCTTACTCCTCTCACTCTCTAAACTACACAAAATGGCTTCCTGACCCCTGCCCTTATATAGCCTGTCCACACAGGGTCCAGTAGGGTCCAGAAGGTTCTGGAAGGCCCCAATGTTAATCTATGAGGGCATTCTAGGGAATGGCAGTTGTGACAGTTGGTAGCCACCATTTTGTGACTCTAAGTGAATTCCTGTCAAGAAAGGCATCTAGGCCTGAGGTGGAAAACTATGAGGGCAAAAGAGCACCTATCCCCCAGACCAACACCATAAAAACCTAGTGGGCACAAAAAGATACAAAGGTGTGAGGGGCAAAAAAGGGGACAAAATAAATAATAAATTGGAGGGACTACGCAACGGGCCAGACAGGTCTAACAGGTAGCATGTCCTTCTGGTCCAGTCTTCCGTTGTCAGTAACAGGCCGTGTAGCCCTGCTTAAAATGATAGCGTTGCCTAGATTCCTATATTATTTTCGGACATTACCAGTGTGGATACCAGGCTCTATATTTCAATCGCTAAGATTGTTAATAGTGTCCTTCCTCTGGGGCACCGGCCGGCGCAGAGTAGCGCTAGCGACGCTCATAAGACCTAAATCGGAGGGAGGACTGGCTTTGCCTGACTTTGAGTTATACTATCTGGCGGCCCAACTGCAGATTTACACGCAAGAGATAGCGAGGGAATTCCGAGGGCCAGTACATAAAAGGGGCCGAGGTATTCCTCGCCATGTCCTTTCCTACATAGCGCTCCAGCAGAAGCTGTATATTAGGGGTCTAATGCAGGAGAAGGCAACGATTAGACTATGCTGGAACCGAACACAGCAGCGGGTTGGAGTACTGCACCCATATGCCCCCGAAATCCCATTGGGGATGGTGACGGCGTTACCACACGGCAGTGATTGGTCACCAATGCAGACCTGGGAAGAAGCGGGAGTTCAAATGATAGGAGACCTATACGAAGACTTGGAGTTACTGCCATATCAAATACTCCTGAAAAAATATGATCTGCCGAGGGGGGATTTCCTACTGCACGCGGCACTGACGAGGGCGATACAAACTCATTGGCGGGAGGGTCTGACAGAACCACAGACGACGAAGGCTTGCCAAATACACCATGATGGCGCGGGGACCTTCAAGGCGGTTACATGTTTATATTCTAGGATGCTTTGTGAGGGCCCGGCACCCCTAGGCTTGCTTAGAGTGAAATGGGAAGCAGATATAGGGAAAGATATTCCAGAGACCGCGTGGGCGCAGATAGTGCGGAGAGCCTGGAAGGGCACGAGAAATGCGAGATTCCAGCTGGTCCACTTCTATATCCTTCACAGAGCGTACCTGACACCGGGGAAGGTTAAGAAATACTTCAAAGTAGAAGAGGCAGACTGCCCCAGATGCACACAGGCCGGAGTCGAGTTGGAACATATGCTGTGGACCTGCCAGAAATTAGATATTTACTGGGAAGAGGTAGGGGATACCCTAAATGCACTGACTGAACGGCAAATAGAGTTTGACATGGCCGCGAGCATCCTACACTGGTTTCCCCATACACCAAAGTCCAAGATCACAAGTAAGTTCATAGATATGGGTCTAATATTAGCGAAACGCGAAATTACAAAACACTGGAAGGCAACGATAGGACCTAACAGCGCTAGGTGGAGAAATGAGCTCCTCAGGTGGGCCAGTAGCGACAGTATAATACTTTATTTATTTATTTATTTATTTATTTTTATTTAAAACGTTTTATATAGCGCTGGCTAGACCCGGAGGTATCAGAGCGCTTTACATGAGAATCAGATCAAAGTTACAGGTTACACCGTTACAAAGGTTAAACAGTTCTAAGAGCATGGCAACATAGTTACTTGTAGGTCGAAAAAAACAATAAGCTCAAAATACGTAAGGGGAAAAGAAGGCAAGGTGAGAGATTCAGGGGGGGGTTGGAGTAGGGGAAGTAGACAGATAAAGAAGGTGGGAAAGAGGAGGGGAGTGTGAGAGACATAGCCTAGGGAGAAGAGGGGAAGGGTGACAGGGAAACAAACTGGTAGACGAGTCAAGGCAACGTCCAAAGTCCAGTAAGCTGTGATCCCAAGGAAAGTGGGATCCCTACCCTATCTCTATTGCGAGAGGCTCCCTTAACGCAGTGGACTCTCTCAGAGAGGTCTCTGAGACTCCAAGGCCTACAAACTGGATCCTTCCCCAACAAGAGGAGAGGGAGTGCTTTGGCAAGGGGTGCCATACCATACCTCAAGTGTGAGTGGCTCCCTTTGCACAGTGGACTCACTCAACGGGTTCGCTGAGACTCCAGAGTATAAATATTGGATCTTTCCCCAACAAGGGGAGAAGGAGGGCTTAGTCAAAAGGGAACAACGTACAGGGAATAGGCAGAGTAGCAGGCAAGGGGAGAGATTCAGGAGAGAGAGGATAGGGGCTAGGGAAGAGACAAATAAGGAGAGACGAAAAGAAGTCTGCCTAAAGACCGACTGGGTAGGTGACGACCAAGGAGGGAATCCAAGGCCCATCTCCCCTATAGCTAAACCAAGTAGCTCCATCGGGCATCAGACAAAATAGTTTAGTCTCAAAACATTGAGAGAGGAGGGAGGGAGAGACATAAATAGAGTGAGGATGCGGTAGAAGACGAAAGGAGAGACGACAGGAGGTGCAACAATGTGGTTCAACAATATACTAGAAGAAGATCAACAAGAAACATTAAATCAAACAATCAGCAATACAATTAGGGGAGGAGTGAAAGGCGAGGGAAAGTAGTGGGGGGTAGGGGAGGAGAGGGAGTGAGGATAAGGGAAGAGACAACCATAAAGACGAAAGGGAGTCTGTCTAAGGATTCACAGAAAAACAGGGTGGGGACAAAGGGAAAGGGCATGGTAGGGCAGAAGACAGAAGCTGGAAAGAGTCAGAGCAGAGAGGGGGGAAGGTTGCATAAGTTTTGAACAGACAGAGGCATGTAACTCCTGCCTGGGGGCTGTATTGTCTTGTTGGAGAATGAGGGCAGTGAGACTCCGTTCATCTCCGATTGGTGAAAACGCTGGCGTAAGCGAGTCCTTTGTTTCTAAGCTTGTGGCAACTCCTGTGGCAGTCCTAGGAGGGGGTATTCAGTTCAACAATGAGGCCTCGCCGGATCCCTCAGCCAAGGAAGCGCCGCTGCAGGAGATATATGAGGGGCCTCGGCTCACCTGATGTCCATGGTGTTGTGAGCGCGTCCAGGGGGGCTGCTGTGTCTGCCTCCTCACTCGCGGCGCTCCACGGGTGCCATCTTGGGGTCAGCTTGTGAGGATACCAACTTGCAAGTAGACAACGAAATGAGAAACTGTTGGATGCAGCGCAGGCTTGGGAGGCTTTAGTACAGGCTTTGCGCGATTATGAGACAGCAGACAAGGAAGCAGAGTAGGTGGTTGACAGAAGAATGGCCTCGAAACATGTCAAGTTCATCACACAGAACAATACACGGTTACTCCTATACCCACATATTATAGTACTCAGACACGACTGAAAGCATCGGTGATGGAAAGTTGGGGTGGTGGGAGGGGCACCAGGGAAAATTTTGTAGCTAAGAAACGGTTGACATTAAGGCTCGATTGAACTAAGACAGAATGTATAGATTGCCATGTAGGACTGGATTGTATTAAAAACTAAGTTGCTAGGGAACCTTAGACGGGCTTGTTGAAATTAGTGATAGGGGGAATTCTGTAACGATTAATGTATGTTTTGTGACAGAAAACTAATAAATTACGTTTTCAAAAAAAATGATAAAGAGTTCTTTGCCGTTGTTAAAGCTAGCTTCGAGTCTGAAAGTTAGAGCCATTTTCTTTGCATCTTGTAGTTGTTGATGTTAGAGGTTGAGGGCGACTTTGTATGTGGATCTTGAGGTGCCGGGTTTTTAGAGACCCGGTGGTGCCAGGGGACCACACCCGAAGACCTCTAGGTTCTCCCTGTTCTGGACTTACAGAAACACGGAGTCTTCTAGATGAAGTCAAAGATCGAGTTTATTGGCTGCAACCAAGTAACATGCGTCCTAGAAGTACGACAACACGGGCCGTAAGTTCTCAGGAGACTGTTCGTTTTTACAGAACCAGACTTCTCCTTATATACATAAATAACAGCTGCAGGCAAGAATTCTTAAGTTTACGATATGGCAATACAAATATTTCCACAATAATACAAAAAGCGAAGTCATGCTGGTCAGCACATATTTTAGATGTCCAGTTTATGATGGATTACCCCGCCAGATCCAGAACTCCCATCAGATATCGATGAAATGCCAATAAGGTCGGGCCCCCTCCCATCATAAAACGGGTCATAAACAAGAATCATGGACAGGTGTGTGTGTGTATGGAAAACAGGGTTTGTATGCAGTGAAGGGTTTATGACATGCCACTGGGCGAGGAGCTGCCCAAACAGGCTTGGCTGGAGGCAGTGGAGTCAGCTCGGCCAGGTCATGGGGGAGTCAGCTACAAAGGACGTGTCCTTTTAGATCAAGCTCGGCTTTAATCAATTGACTTATATGAGGGCAAGCCATAAGATGGATGCCGTTTACAAAATGGAGTCTGCGGGTTCGAGACGCAAATCAAGATTTGAGGGTGTTAGCATCGCTTAATCATGACGCAAATGCATGGAGATGATGTCCTAATCATTACCGGTTCGTAGATACCAAATTCGTCATGATACGACGGTATTTTATAATACGAGTTTTGTACCCCGAGGCTGGTGAAACGGAGGGGTCCAGAATTGCAGTACCACAATCTTGCAATGCTGTTTTTGTCAAGTCTCCAGTTTCTTTCAAGTTGTTTGCAGTGTCGCTTGTACTCCCTGAGGTCGTTCGTGCACCAGCTGGGTAGATTGTTTTTTTTATTGTCTTGTTTCTTGGAGGAGCGGTGCGGTTGGCGCAGTCAGCAAGCAATTTAGCGTAGACTAAAAAGTTCCCAGTGTGGTTTGTTCGGCGTTCCTGTAAAGTCTTGGTCACAATTTCTTTGGACATTTTGCCTCAGTGTCTTGATGGTGCAATGGATTTTTCTGGTGGGGTGACTTGGTGGGCGTGTATCTTGAGATTTTTGATGTAGTAGTCTGACCCTGTGAGCGGGGTCATGTAGGTGAAGAAAATAGAGTCAGGGGTGGGTCCTTGGAAAGCTGTGTGGGTCTGAGGTTGCTGAGACTGTCAAGGAGGGCCATGGAGTTAGGGTCTTAGGTGTTTTCCAGGTGGAAAATGCGGGCCCGAGTAGGATGTAGTTGGTTAAACTGATGGAGAGGAGAGTGATAAAGTCTGCAATGTGATTTCAGAATTCTGCTTGAGGGACTGTAGGCGAGGGTTCTCTTATGGATGGTGTTGTCCGTTTTTTTTTTTGGTGCAGTCAATTATGTTTTCGTGGATGATCACAAGTCTTCTACCTGGTTTGTGGATTCGGTCCTGGTGTAGGATTTGCCAGGCGAGTAGGAAGGCTGAGATGATATCCGAGTTGGATGCTGGGTTGAGCCATGTTCCGGTCAGGAGGAGGTCGAGTGTGTTGCTGTTGAGGAGGTCCCAGATTGCAGTGCAGTGTTTCCAGAGGGATCGTACAATGAGGAGCATGGCAAACAGTTGGTGTGGGGTGGTGATGGTGGTGCTATGTATCGGTTGTTTGAAGGTGGTCCTGTTGATGTCTGAGGTGTCGCAGGTGGACTCGCAGTGGATGGAGGAGAAATGTTCTACTGTGGTGTTGTGGGTTGAGTGAAACCAGCGTGTTTGCCAGTGTGTGTTGTTGAGGTCGCTGAGGATGGCAAAGGATTAGTAGCTGCGTATATTGGCTCTGGTAGCAGCTTTGGTTTGGGTGTTGCTTTGGATGGTTGTGGGGCCAGGGTTTCTAGCTCTGCACGGGTACGGTCGGGCTTGCCTTTGGCACGCCTTCAGTTGGGCGGTATGTGTTTTAGTTGCTCACTGTAGTTTAACTGTGCTGGTTATATGTGCTCTTAATAATTGTTGCTAAGCCTGTGATGCTAGCTATGTGTCTAGGCATTAAATCTGTGTGGCACTGACTTAGTACACTGCTGTAACAAATGCTGCACTTCATCTTAGGTATATGTGAGAGCACAGTTCCTATAGTCATAAGTCACTATATGATGCCATTCTCTACGGAAGGCTTTGGTACTTGAGTGACGTAAATGTAACCTGTATGATAATTCAATTTATAAAATAATTAAGAACGGCAATGAAAAATGCCCCATTTGCAACAACTGTCGGAGATATGTCATACAAGCATAGTATTATACACTTGAATGTAGAATAGCACGATTTAGTGTACCGTATATAATGAAGCATCTTAATTCACTGTGTAGTATGGACATTTGAGCCTGCCTTATTACATTGGTTCACAATGAATGTGTAATTTTAGGTGTAGCATATAATCACTACAATCTTTAGAAATAGAGATAGAGGGGCATATGTATCAAGCCCTTTTCCTGTTCGCAAACGGCCCGATTCTCAGAATCGTTCTGTTTGCGAACAGCAAAAGGCCTTTTGGGATGTATCATCCCAAAAGGGCATCGCAAATTAGAGAATCGCAAAATTTGCGATTCCCTATTTTGCGATTGCATTTAAGGAATCGCAAATTGCGAGTCCTTAAATGCGATGTAGAAAGCACCTAAGTCGTGCGAATTTGGCATAAGAAATCGCAAATTACCATCAACTTTCAGTTTGTGGTAATTTGCGGATTCTGTGAAAAAAGCACTTTTTTGCTTTTTTCAAAGTGCCATCTGGCACACATACATGCATGCCCTTAGGGCATGTATGTGCGCTACATGTTCACACATACACATTTCAGGGGTGCAACAAGGTGTGCTTTTGAAACCCTTGCACCCTTGAAATTGCATGCGCAATTTGTGAGTACCTAATGGGTACTCGCAATTTGTGCACGCAATTTCTATTCATTCCTACGGGCCTCTTGGCCCATAGGAATAAATGGGGAAGGGATTCCTAAATTGTAACTCGCAATTAAGGAATATGAGGGAATTGCAAAATATTCGTGATTTTTCAAAATTAAATCTCGTTTTGCAATTTTCAAATAGCAATTCTCTAAATATCGCTATTTGGAAATCGCAAAACCTTTCATTGATACATATGCCCCGGAGTTCTAAAAATTATGTATAGGAAGACCATTTATATGAGATGTCCTTAACAAATGTTTGTTATTCTATGTCCCAATTGCCTAAAACTTTATTTCCCATGTCTTGCAGAATTGAAAAACGGTTACAATGGAGCCATTCTAAGCCACGAGACTGGGTGTGTTGGTAAGTACCAGCTCTGGTGTGATGGAAATAAATCATGTATATTTTCGAATGGTATGGAATGCCTTAAATAATTGTTAGACTGGAACGTGATCATTTATTACATTTGTACCTTGATTAAATCTGTGCCATAAGCGCAATAGACTTTGAGGAAAGTGAGAATTCCAAAATCCATGGCTGACACTACATATTACAGTTGAATTCCTCTGTTCCAGCACCCTCGTTCTAATCAGGAGTGAATCCTTTAATTGAAATAGGGTTATAATACAGGGGCATATGCAATCCCTGTTAAAAAAAAAAACTGTCTCTACTTTCTTTATAATCAGTGACTTGTGACGCACTAAGTTGCCTATTATAAAGGTAAGATGACAGTACTCAACTCACAGTGCCTGCTGCCAGAGCCAATAGCTCAAGGGAAAGGAAGCTGTGTAAAGAACAAAATGAAATGTGGATTTCCTTTCTTCTGCGTCTTTTTTCTAGCTGCATATTAAAAAGAAATAAGTAGATATTTATTGCAACATGTTTAATTTTTGCACTCCTTAGCTGTTTATAAAAAAGTTAGAATCTTTCGACTTATTTTTACACATTCCGACCTACTGTCTTTTTTTTTAACTGCCTTAGATTGAACTGATTCTAATAACATTATGCACAAATATCTAACAGCTTTTTGATGTGTTTAATTTTGCGCTAGAGATTCTATTTTTATCCTTCATGTTTGAAAACATGCTCTCTCTTTCATATGCAGGAAAAGCTGATAGTGTGATCATGTATTATAAGGAATAATGTATCCCCTGCCTTACATGATAAGGATAGTGCAAGTCACCTCAGAGTTCCATGACCTTATAAAGGAACTCGACCGTCAGCCTCGTTCCTCTGTATGCTCATGGAACATCTCTGTGACTTGAAATATCCTTGTAATGTGCAGAAGGGGGTACTTTATCCCATATTTAATATGTGCAAAGTGACTGTATGGGGCAGGCAGTTATTTTCTGTATAATTCTCCCCGAATTTGTACTGAAATAAAATGCACTATTAGGATTTTTGCAGAGCAGAACGGGCGAAAACGTGTTGTATTAATATTATCTCCCAAACTGCAGAATTGTGCTGAGGGACTCCGTGCCTGCCTTGGAAAAACAGAACCCTGTAGTTTAGTGATTTCCCCAAGCATTGTTCTACTACCAGTCATCTTTCTTCTGTGTGCAGCTGACGGGAATAAAGTAGCAATAGTTTAAGCTTTGTGGAATTCTGAAACCATTTACAGAAAATAAGTATTCTTACTAATTTCTTTTGTGAGTTTGTTTTACGTGCTAGTAACTGACGCAGTGCAGTTTTGATTTTTAAACTATTGCATTAAATATTTTCAGAAGTGGTCTGAGATGGTGGTAATATTACACTCCCCGTCCACATCATTCAATCATCTTTTTAGACAAAATGTCATTATATGTACCTTCTTCCACCACCATGAGAAATTGTATCTTATTAGTCAAGAAGGATGAATCATGGGTTGTATGTGGAGTGTGATCAGGATGATAGACACTAACTGCAAGTGTGTAATTGGGTAAAAGCTTTCAGTTTAGAGCATATGAATGCAAGAGAACTGCTGAGGATCACATGGGGAGTCAGAGGCAAAAATTGATCAAATGGGGAAACTGTACAAGATATCAAGAAAGTTAAAGTTTAGCGAGAACAGGCATTCTAGAAGCAATTTTGCATTCAGAATAACTAAAACCCATGTCACGTAAAACATACATAAAACAAAGTTGACAGTAGAGCAAATGTGGGGAAAGCTCTCGGGAGATCCACACTTTAAGACTGAAGCTCAGTAACTTCCTCACATGTAAGTGCTGTTACAGGTACTGACTTCAAATATCTACATATTAGATATACATGAAAAGGCAGGGCCTATTGGGCTGATTCCTTTTGAGGAAACAGAAATTTTTAGGTAGTCAGTGTGTCCCCCCCTCGCACCCTATCCATGTACCTATGCCCCATGTATGTCCCTGTTATTGTGTAATTCCCTTCCCGTGCCTGTTTCAATAATGCCCCTGCATTTCTGTCTAATGTTAGCCTGTCAGGTATTAGGCCTTCCATGTATGTAATGTTAATTCCGCACTGAGGCCTATGTTTCCAATGCATTTACATGGTGCACTTTTAGCACACGTTTTTGTGGCTCAGCCGAGCCAGGCCCTGAATTCAGGCTCCGAGCCTCTTCTGTCTCTGTAAGCTGCAGTTTAGGTATGCATCCCTGACCTCTACCTTACTCCCTGCCCAGCCGAGCGCTGCCCGGCCTGGCCTGCCTGCCAAGACGGTATTTTGCCTACAGTTATCTGTTCAGCCTCCGCAAAAACACATTCCAGTCTAGTGAAATAGGTAAACATATTTCCGCCTGCAGAGCATAGGGCCCAGCCTTCCTGTCTCCATGCAAGTGATTTACTGAACCCGTTACCATAGTATGCCCATGGCCCCACGCATTGCACGAAGACATATATGCACACACTAGCATTCAGTGATGAACGGCCTCTGCTCGAGAGACCTTTACTTCAGACAATACATCCTCCAAACATAAGATATCAGATATGCCAAAGGTGCAGGTCGTTCTGACATCCCAGACTCCAGACTCCTCTACTAGTGCTAAAGTCAAGCCCCCCAGCTCTCCCCGGTTACACGTCAATCTCACGTCATGTTCAGTTGCGCGCACATGTAGGGTAAAGGTTTCTGCTGACCCTGCAGACTTTCTCTATGCATCCACCCACCTATGACACGTCTATGACTCATCAAGTGCACACCTACGTGTACGCCCCTTACACGCCTTCTTTTACGCCCATATGTTCTTATCTCTCTCTTCTCACTTGTTACGCCTACTGTATTCATTACAATTGTATGGTTTTACTATATATAATGTGTGATGTCAAGAAAACGTTAGATATCCCTTCCTGAACCTTAGTGGTGATGGAACCCGATTCTCAGTGACTCGAGTCATCTTACTTAAAGCCCGTATGACTCAGATACCACGGACTCTGCCTCTCATTTTATGAGCTATTCTTATTGTTATTAATGTATTGAAAAATAGTCCCGGTAATTTTATTTACCACATAATCTGGCGCCCGAACAGGGACGAGTCCCCTTCCCCACGCGCCGGCGATGTAACGCAGCCCCCTGACCCCTTCTACAGCCGTGACGGACCCCTTTCTGTGCACATTCGCGGGTTTTCCTGCTAACTCCCTCAGGCCCACGGAGGAGACGGAGACTGCGACCAGGAATCCACACGAGGCGGTGAGGAATGCGGACTGTCCCGACCAGAGCCCAAGCCGAGAGAGCAAGGTCCGAGGTATCCGGAGGCCCACCTGTTCCGAGGCGCATGCGTAGCAGCCAGAAGCCGTAGCAGTCCAGTCCAGTGTCGAGTTTCCGAGGCCTTCAGTTCTGCTTCCCGGTGAGTACCGTTGTTGGGAACGCATATAGACAGGTTCATTTATCTGAGCCCGGTCAAGACGGGTCTGGGTACACAGACCCGGTATAGACGTGTCCATTTAGGTGGATGCAGTATGACATGTCTCTTTAGGAGACCGGTATGACTGTACTGTTCTAGCAGTGCATCCAGTATTATAGTGTTGCATTTCGAGATTTTCAGGATTGTGTTATTTTATGTACCAGGTAGTATCTGTTCGCAATGTTTTAATGTCGTGGTATGCATGATTGTTTGCAGTTTATTATTGTGCTTAATGTGTTTTCGTTCAAGTTAGTTCAAACATGCCGCTGTTTTCGAAATTACGTCAGATAGGAACCAGGAAAGGGATACTCGAAGAGGCAGTTCCCGTCCCGCCTAGGGACACTCCCGGACATTTTACGTACCACAAACATGGCTTAGATGCCATACTGTACTTAGATTTATGGGTGGATTATACTAAAGACCTGGAAGAGAAATATAGATGGCCTGTCTCAGGGACATGGGATGCTGATTGCATCATGAGAGTAGAAGAAGCACTGTGGAAAAAGAAAGCCAGACAATCCCAGAAAGATGCCATAGAATTGTGGCGTAAAGAAGCGCATTGAAGAACAGAGAAAGAAATTAAGAAAGCAGAGAGAAGTAGAGAAGCCTCAGAAAAAGCCCAAGAAAAGGAATTACTAGAAGAAGGTGAACGAGTTAGAGCAGAACAATTAGACCGACAAAAAAATGCCCTTATTAAAGGCATGTATCCCCTTCTCGCCGAGGGCCTACCTAAGGTGACCCCGGAAGTACCCAGTAACTTGCCGCCACCACTGATCCCGACTAAACTCCGTAGTCATAAACAGACCGCAGCGGACATTTTCCTTTCCTCCTATTTAGATGACGCTGCTCCAGAGTATGTAAACGTATGTGTACCTCCTACTAATCCTCCCAACCCTGTTAATAACACGAATCCCCCCACTGTTCCTCCTGCTACCAACCCCCCTCCGAATCCCTTTCTCCCAGCACCTGTAGGCCAAGATCAACCCACATTACCAGCGACAACGCTGACAGTGACAGCGCTGCCAGTAAAATCTGATTCAAGCCTATGCGAGTCCAGTTTGGGAGCAACGGGAGGGGGCCCCTCCACCCCACCTCAGTTAAAACGATCATCACTACGAGAACTAGCATTACAGCACACGCCAAAAGCAGCTACACCCGCATCTCTTAGACAGCACCTTACTGATTGCATATATGATCCAGTACCAGGGGAGGGTTCAATGATTATATACTCAGTGCGATTAAGACGCGTTACAAATTACTTGCTTATTCTACCAGACATGAAGGAACATTTAGACAAAATATATCACTTCATCAGAACGAGGGAGGGACCAGAAAGTATCCACGAGGCCATGGCACATAGAAAAGTGGAGCTTCAACGTATGATCTTACGTTTTTTGATTAATTGTTTGATAAGGGAAGAAGACCAGCCGAATAAAGAAGTAACTAAAGCCATGACAAACTGGAGCGACAACATAGCTGCTGGTAAACATGAGAAACAGAGTTGTGTAGAAGCCTTGTATAGAAAAATTCGTAAAGAAATTGTTGAGATACACGAGAGAGAACGGGCGGAGAAAGAAGCCGAGAAAGAAGATGACAAAGTCTCAGAGGACCATGATTTAGCAATTGAGGACACTAGTAGAATAAACTACGTAGGTAGGGCGAGACCTTTTGATAGACCCATACGACTAGAATACAAGAAACGTTCTCTCTCTCCCATACCTGAACAGTATTCCCTTGAACACGTATTCCAGGCCACTGACCAAGTATTGAAACAACGAGTAGGGAGTAGTGCACTTAGTACCATGCATGAACAGGAACTAGCCCGGTCAGCAGTACAATGGGCCGGCAATTCTAGCTATAAAAGGATGACATAGTAGTACAAACATTTTTTTTTTTTAAACTTTATTAACATGAAGGTATAATATGCATTTAGTTTCTTACAGTCTTGTGGTTATGGTTACATTGTGAACATATCTCGGCGTAGTTGACATTTCTTCAGGACAAATAGCATAGTCTGCGATGTATTAAACCTTAGAAAATCCTTAAATACGTTTATGCTTGGTCTGTTCGCAATCATTGTACTTCGTTACTTTTTCCCCCCGTTATATAGTATTCAACATGAACATTACTTTTAAACGTTAGAATAAACAAACACCCCCCCCCCCTCCCCAACATGTGTCATCATTACCAGTGCGATCTCACCCACCGTCCCAATCAGCAAAGTCCTTGGTTCTCTCGTTGCTACTTAGCCAGGTTAGCTCAAAGACCGGTATGTTTTTGGTCCGCTGAGGTTAATACTCCCGTTCCCATCATTTACTCATCCTCCCCTTCGGATTCCAGGTCGTCCCCCTCTGGCAAAGGGTCACAGATCTCTCCCCTATATACATTCCACGCCGCCCACACCTTGTTCCATTTGCGGGGCGCCGCTCGCAGGACATATACCGCCCTTTCCGTAACCATCAGGATGTCCATGTTTTTAGCCCACCTGCTCGCGGTGGGTAATTCTGAAGCGCCCCACTTCTGTGCGATATCTCGCTTGGCCACTGTCATGGCCAGTGTTGCCCAAATTAGTTCATATCTACCCAGGTCATTGGGGTCCCATATGTTCAAAAGGCATTTGCGCGGTTCAGGCAGCACAGAGGTTTTAAGTGTCTGGGAGATCGTGCGCAGAATCTGCCTCCAGAATTCTCGTATCTGAGGGCATTCCCATAGTGTATGAAATAGTGTCCCCTCCTCCCCGCAGCCTCTCAAGCAAAAGGGATGTGGCGCTCTCTGTCTTTTGTGAAGTAGCGTCCTGGTATAGTAGATGCGGTGCAGAATTTTGAGTTGTACCAATCTGAACTTTGTTGAGATCCCAACCTCTCTTGGGGAGGCTAACGCCTCATTCCATTCAGATTCATCCGCCTCACCTATTTCTCCCTCCCATTTTTCTTTAAGTTTCAGTGTGGGGTCCTTCAGATTATTGATCAGTTTTTTATATGTAAGTGAGGTTGCGCTTTGGTTCATGAATTCCGTTAGTAGTCTATCTTCTAATGGTGAGGATTCCGGCAGAGTAGTGCCCGCAGGAATCGCCCGGAGTAATGCGTGTCTAATTTGTATGTATCTGAATGTTTCCGTGGGTCCGAGGTTATATTGCTGTTGCAGGTGTGGAAATGGTATGACCGTGTCTTTGTCCCAGAGGTCTCCCACCGTGGAAATCCCTATGGAGTCCCATCGCGCAAAGCCCTTACACCCTCTGAGGTTTCCCAATGCTTTCGTGTCCCACAATGGTGTCATTTTGGTAATTCTTCCTGCCCAGCCCAGACGTGCCTGCGCTATGTGCCATAGGGCCGCCGTGTGTCGTGTTGGACCGATTAGACTTTTAAGTTGCGATTTATTGTACAGTACTGACAGCATACAATCCGTCCCAAGCTGTGACCAATCTGCCCGGTAAGCTGGGTCCTCTTTCGGGGTGTGGATCCACTGATTAACTACCTTAAGCTGGGCCGCCCAGTAATATAGCTGAATGTTAGGGAGTGCTATCCCTCCCTCATACCAGATTTTAACCAATTTTTCGTATGCTATGCGTGCCGGGCAAGTATCCCAGAGCAAGGCAGAGACCAGCGCTACTATTTGTTTGAAGTATCGTGGTGGTACTAGATGTGGGGTGTTTTCTAAGACATATAGGAGCCTCGGGAGTGCCATCATTTTGTATAAGGCTGCCCTTCCCAGTAGGGTCAGGGGCAGGGCCGCCCAGTGTTTAACGTCCGCCCGTAGGCGATCAATAGGTGGTTTTAAGTTGTTGGCAAAGAAGTCCGCTTCATTATTCGTGATGACAATACCTAGGTATTTGAAGGAGGTCGTTGTCGTAGCCAGGGGACAGTCAGCCTGCAACCTCGGTGCCGGGCCTTTCAGTGTGTATATTACTGATTTCGACCAGTTCAGGGCATAGCCCGACGAGTTCCCGTGTGCGTTACAGAGGTCCAGCAGGGCTGGGATTCCGTCGTCAGGTGCAGTCATGTAAATTAGCATGTCGTCGGCGTACAGGGAGATTTTGTCCTCCCACCCCTCTTCCCATTTAATTCCTTGAAATAAGGGCGTAGCCCTAATCTGAATCGCCAGGGGCTCAAGCACCAGCGCAAAGAGCAGGGGCGACAAGGGGCAGCCCTGTCTGGTCCCCCTGCCCAATTGGAACCTTGGGGAAATGTGGCCATTAGCTACTACTTGTGCGACCGGCTTTGTATAAAGCAATCTTATCCATGCTACATACTTTGGTCCAAAGCCCATACGTGTGAGTACCGTGAAGAGATATTCCCATTCCACGAGGTCAAACGCCATTTTGGCGTCGAGGGAGAGAATCACTGCCTTCTCCGAGAGGAGGTGCGAACAGGCCAGCACTCCATGAACTCTCTGGAGATTCAGTGCCGTGCTCCGGTGAGGCATAAAACCGGACTGGTCAGGGTGGATCAGGGTACGTAGGTGCGGCATCAAACGGTTAGCCAGAAGCTTAGCCAGCACCTTGGCCTCAATATTAAGCAACGATATCGGGCGATATGAGGTACATGCAGTCGGGGTTTCCCTGGCTTAGGTATCGCCACAATCGTGGCCGTGCATCTATCCAGTGGCAATTCCGCCTTGTCCCTGCTGTCCAAATACATGGCTAGCAGCGGTGCACTGAGCTCCGGAGCCATGGACTTATACCATTCCATTGGTATCCCATTCGGTCCCAGTGCTTTGCCAGACTGTAGTGCCTGAATTGCCAGTTGAATTTCCTCTTCTGTCGGGTCTACTTCTAGGGCCTGCATATCGTCTTGCGTAATGCTGGGGACAGCAATGTCCGCCAGTGTCGCCGCTGCCATCTGTTCTGTGACTACATGGTCTGGGGTGTATATTTCCTGATAGTGCTGAGCCAAGGCGCACACTATTTCCTCTGGGTGTGTCAGTGCCTGCCCTCCCTCCGTGTATAGGCTTTGAATACCCTTCGCTCCACCCCCTCGCTTATCTAAGCAGGCCAGCATCTTCCCCGCTTTGTCCCCTACATCATAGATCCTATGTTTAGTGTTTGCGATGTATCCCTTCTCTGTAGCCTTAAGGTGAGCCTGGTATTGCTGTTGCCGAATCATGAGTGTGTGTGTTGTGGTTGGGGAGGGGTTAGCCATGTGTGCATTGTTGGCGTCGTGGAGTGCTAGCTCCAACTCTGCGAGTTCTTTCCGGGAATCCCGTTTGTGCCCCGTTATTGCTGCTATAGCCGCCCCCCGGAGGACCGTTTTGTATGCTTCCCACAAGATTGATGGCGAGGCCACGGTTCCTGTGTTTTCAGCAAAATATTGCGTTGTTACTAGTTTAAGTTTCTTCCGAATCTTCGGGACTTTCAAAAAGTTTGGGTATATTGGGTAGATCCTTGCACATTTTTTTTCCCTGGTGGTAAGTGATAGAGTAATCGATGAATGGTCAGAAATTCCTCTGGGCAGGATGTCTACTTTGTCCACCATCCCCAAGTCTAACCCAATGGATAGAAAGTAATCTATACGAGATAGGCTATTATGGACAGCTGAGTAAAAGGTGTATTGATTATCCTCGGGGTGCAGATGTCGCCATATGTCTGTAATGCCCAGGGCTTCTAAAAAGTCCGGGAGCGACGTAGTACCTCGTGATCGGGCTCTAGAGGGAACGGTGTCTATCATTGGATCTATAATTGCGTTTAGGTCCCCCCCCACAATCGTATCCCCCTCCGGGAGGTCAAGGAGGAATTTGCCCAGTGCAGGCAGGGCCACGGAGTGTAGTGCCTGGGGGATATATACAGATACTATATTGAGAGATCTGCCCTCCCACTGGCCATGCACAGCAGCGAAGCGGCCCTGATCATCCGCCACGCGGTGTGATATTATAAAGGGAGATGATTTTTTCAGTAGTATCCCTGTCCCCCTGGAGCCGGAAGTGAATTCTGCATGTATTGCCATTGCATAGCCGCGCCTATCTAGTGCTTTGCAGGTTGTCCCTGCCAGGTGGGTTTCTTGTAGTAGGACCAGGTCCGGGCTTTGTCGCTTTATGGCCTGCAGTACCAAGCCTCTTTTTATTTTGTCCCCTAGGCCTCTGACATTCCAGGTTAGTATGCGCAGTGGGGGCACCCCCGTAGGGACAGAGGAGCCCTCAGCGGGCGTATCATAATGCGGCCTGGCCATTGAGTCGGTGTGAGAGCGACGCACGTAGTGCGTCCATAGGATTAGAGTATGTAGCACATTGTGTAACACTGAGTAGGAATATGCCGATACTCGGAGTGGTAGTATAAAGTGATGGCTGTATGATGACTATGAATAAGAACACGAACCTTAACAAAAAAACCTTATCCCCGTCCCCCCTCCCTGCTACACTGCTCCACGGACAAACCCCCGCCCGTTTCTCCAACTTTGCAGAGTGCTTTAGTCCTTCCCCAACTATCTTACTTGCTCGTGGGGTTGGTGAGTCCCTTACGGGCACTGACTGTGCCCACCTTACTCAGCTACGCCAGGTCCAAGGCTCCTCGTGCCACACTCAGTTCCGTACAAATACAGTCTGTCTTCAGACCGGAGCCGGCTGCCCAGAGTCAAGTGGGTCTCTTTCAAGGTCGGATTCCGCTTCTTCCGCACCTCCTTGCCGGGGTGAGTGGGAGGTTTAACTGTTCATTGTCGCTTCGCTACGATGAGGATGTCGGTCCCGCGGTGGGCGATGTCTCTGTCCAACCGGTCTCCAGCCATCCAGCCAGTCCTGTGCCATTTCCGGCGTGTCGAAAAACCACGTCTTTCCATCGGCCACAATTCGCAATTTAGCAGGAAACAGCATGGAGTATGGTAATTCTCTGTCCCGTAGTGCTTTTTTCACCTCCGTGAATGATTTACGGCGTCTGGCCACCTCTGCCGTGTAGTCCGGGAAGAAGGCCAAGGTTGCATTTTGGATCTTAACAGGTGGTGAGACCCTTGCTGCTTGTAGGATCGCATCCCTGTCTCGAAAATTGAAAAGCCTTGGTGCTGCTCCTGTCTTGGGCGGTCCCCCCGGAACCCTGTGTGCCCTTTCCACTGAAAAGAAGTGGGACAGTCCTTTGGGCTGCAGTTTGTTCTTGATAAGATCTTCTATGTAGAGGTCCATGGCCCCCTTCCCCTCCGTCTCCGGAAGTCCAAGGATGCGCCCGTTATTTCGTCGCGAACGCCCTTCTTGGTCGTCCAGCTTGTCTTGCAGGAGCTTGGTGACTTTCTGCATGCGTTCCATGGCTACCTGGAGGTCCGATGTATCTTCTACAAGAGATTTCGTGACCACCTCCACCTGGGACACTCTTTCAGCCATTTTGTGGAAGTCCGCTCGCAGCAGCGTAACTTCAGAGGAGATGGCGCCCACCGTAGTTTTTACCTCTGAGAGGGTTTTCATAATGTCCTCCAACGTTACTTTTTTGGTCCCCTCCTCGTCTTGGGCATTACCCGTGGAGTTGCGCCCCGAATTGTGCGTCTGACTTTGTTGGCCGTAGGCAAATTTATCCAGCTTGGCCTGTGTGGATCCACTCCTAGTGCCTTTGCCCGCCATGGTTCCGGGGCTCGTGGAAACCGGATCTGTTCCCTACCGAGTCGTGATCAGCGCTCCGTCGTGTTCCGCGACTCGTATCTACTATTCAGGGAGCAGTTGGCTATTGCGTGACTGGCTGAGTACTATCACCCTCCTCCTGCACATGCCAAACAAGCCTGTATTGATTTTATTGTTTTGCTTTTGCTGCGTGCTATCACCAATGATTGCGACGTGCGCTGTGGTTCTTCGCGCCGCAGGCCGCGCCTCGTGTTTCGCGTTTTCGCCTTTCAGTGATTCCACCCTGAGCAGGGATGGTTCCTACGGCCTCTATTTCGGGTCATCTGGGCCAGCCCACATCATTCATGTATAACGGATGGCGGAGGGTCCTTTTCAGGCATCTGCTACACTACCCACAGGTCAGGCAGGCCGGTAAGCGCTTCCGTTGGTGGATATGTCCTGTGTCCCCACTGTGCCAGGGCTGTCTACACCGCTGGGTTGTGAGCCTCGAGCCCCTTCTGCGAGTCTCTGCGTTAAAGCGCTATTCACCACTGTCCCCCGGGGGTGCCTGCGCCTCTCACCTCTGGTCGGGGCTTATATCTGTGCCCACTCCGTCTCTGCAGGCAGTTGAGGCGCGAGGATCGCCGCCACCGTCTCGTACAGTTCGTCAGGCCCCCAGGGGGGGGGGGGGGGGGGGGGGGGGTTGATGAGGTATTGCCGCTGTGTTGCGCGCTCACGGCCGCCCCGGTTCTCACTCTCGTCTGTCCTGTACGCCAGTATTATGCAGGCGGTGTGCAGACGCCCGCATGTGCCCTGTGGAGCGACACCACTATGCGGAGTCCCAAGTGGCTATTTTGTTCTGTTGGGCGGGTGCCGGGACGTGTCATTCAGGCCGGGCCGGTCCGGTCTCACTTCCGCCGGGGTTGGTGTGTTACGCCAGGCCGGTGCTTCCGCCCTGCGTGTAGGACCAGATGCGTCAGTGCTGAATCAGTCGGGTTCCGGTCCTCCGATGTAGCCGAAAGTTGGTCCGGTGACACCGCTACGAGCCCGGACCCGATCACCGCCGCTTCAGGTGTGCAGTGAATCGGATTGGTGTGTCGAATTTATAATAAGGCCTCAGTGCCCTCAGGAGCACTCACGCTATGCTGCCGCCATGCTTGGCTTCTAGCCACGCCCCCCACCAGTACAAACATTTTTGAGTCTTCCTCCGGAAGAACAGCGATTAGCTGGTATGTACATGATTCAACATCTCATCACACTGTACGAGAGTCAGCATTCTGATCCAGGTCCCCTATATAAATTATTGGACGATATACTCCTAGCAAGATGGAGAGGTCTAGGTACCGAATTAATTAATGTCATACTAGAACAACGACATAAATACAGGACTTTCCTGACCCCACATTTTGTTCCTGTTCCACACCAAGAAAGGAAGACCTTTTACATAGACAGACAGAATCCCTTACGAGAGGTTCATCCCGTCAGAACTGACCAGGGTACGCTTCAACGAGTATTTGTTTACACACCCTTGACGAAAATGGAATTATTGGAAATGAAAAAATTACTGCCCTGTCATGATAAAGATCTAGCAGGGTTTCACCGTGAATTAAAAGACATGCTCCGCATGGGAGAGTATACATATGCTGATACAATTAAAATGTTGAAAGTCCTGTTACCTGCAGGCATTTACGAAAAACTCAAAGAAAAAGAATGGGAGGTGGGCGAGAAAAAGATTAACTGGACAGAATTAGAAAACGAGGATAATACACGAACCCCTGGTACTGGTCTCGGGGATAAAGTTAAAGAATTACCCGAGCTATTGATACAGGTTTTGCCGAGATTATTGATTACCAAAAAGGAAGATTGGGATGCCATTTCAGCCTGCAAACAGAAACAAGATGAAGACACTAGTGACTTCTATTCTAGATTTGAAAAATGTTTCATTATTAACAGTGGCCTAAAGACAAGTAGTGAATCGTATCCACATCTTTTTGTGACCAAATTAGTAGAGAATTCCTTACCCCAGATTAAAAATAGAGTTCTAAAGGTTGAAAGTACCTGGCAAGCTAATAGCCCTTCCCAAATGTTACAAATGTTACAGTACCACCAGAACCGAATTAGAGAAGAACAGGAACACGAAAAGAGACGTATGAAAGACACGAAAATGAAAGTACTAGTTGCACAATCAGTTCCAGCCGCCGATAGTCAAAGAAAGGGCGCGGCACCTGTAAAAGGGAACTGCAACTACTGCAAGCAGCCAGGTCACTATATAAATGAATGTACTGTCCTGAAACACAATATAGCTACAGGCAAGACGAAAGAAAGACCGCGTCCTCCTAGACACGAACACATTCCGCAGAACACGCATTCTCCACAGAACGCACAACAGACAGTAGCTGTACCCCAACCCATAGCTGCCACACAACATGTCACGCAACAAATGTACCAGTATGCACAGTCAGACTACCCAGACTATCAACAGTATTCATGAAACAGCCTAGAGAGGGAGGTTGGCTTGCCCCTTATCGAGGTTCCTGTAGATCAAGAGGGTCCCTATGTGCATAGTCATGTATTAGGGAAAGACAGAAAATATTTGATTGACACAGGGGCGAGCAGAACTACCATCAGTCATGACGAGGTTCCAGGGGCACCCCTCTCAGGCACACAAAATACTTCCCTGGGATTTTCAGGAAAACCTATTGTTAACGACAGAACGAGACTGCGAACGTGCATCACTGACAGTATTATACTTCCTAGCAGAAAAGGGGCACAAAGTGTCCCCTTCAAAGTTACAATTCTGTGCCCAGCAAGTGGTATACCTTGGACACTTGCTGTCCAAGAGGGGTAGACAGTTGACACTTTTACCGCATTCAGTTAATTGCACATCTTCCACAGCCCAAGACACAAAAGGAAGTACGGGCCTTCATTGGCCTCACTTCTTACTGCAGACAATGGATTCCCCAGTATGCATATCTAGCCAAACCACTTATACAGTTGACAACACAGGAGGCAGCGACTTCGACTGTCCTCCCTTGGACTCAGGAACATACACTTGCTTTCGATGAACTGAAGAAAGCCCTATGTCAAGCACCTGTTTTAGCGACACCATGTTACAGCAAACCTTTTACACTTTTTGTCACTGAACGCGATGGCACAGCATTATCTGTTCTTACACAAGATCAAGCAGGAAAACACAAGCCTTGTGCTTATTTTTCTAGTACATTGGATCCAGTGGCCCAGGCTCTGCCTGCGTGCCTAAAATCAGTTGCAGCAACAGCTCTAGCAATCAGACAAAGCGACTCCATAGTGTTAGGACATCCCATGACAGTACAGGTTCCACACTCAGTGGAAATTCTCTTAAACAGGACACAGACACAACACCTGACCATAGCAAGACTGACAGGATATGAATTGACACTATTTCAGCCACACATAGAGATCAGACGTTGTAACATATTAAACCCTGCTACACTTTTACCCTCAATCTCAGCGGACCCTACACCACATGACTGTGTGGAAGTCATTAACACAGTGACGAAGCCAAGACAAGACTTGACAGACATTGCATTGCCTGACCCAGACCTGACACTTTATGTGGATGGTTCATGTATGAGAACAAGCACAGGAGAGTTAGTGGCCGCATATGCAGTGACCACCGATACTGAAGTCATAGAAACACATCGAATTGACACCTTGTCTGCCCAAGCAGCAGAGCTCATTGCTCTGACCCAAGCCTGTATACGAGCCAAGAACCTGAAAGTAAACATATACACAGATTCACAGTACGCATTCGGAGTCGTTCACGACTTTGGTGTCCTCTGGCAGGAGAGAGGTTTTTTGACCTCTCATGGAACCAAGATACAGCATGGTCCCCTCATTCAGGCTCTGTTAGATGCAATACACTTGCCTACAGCAATAGCCATCATGAAGTGCAAAGCACATACTAAACTCACTGACACTATTTCCCAGGGTAACGACCTGGCAGATCGAACTGCCAAACTTACAGCACAGTCTCAACCCGACAGTCCAATTGACACGACAAAGACTGAAGTACCATCACTGACGAATTGCATGACAGTCAGGGATCCCTCACAAGATGTACTCGACATACAGACAAATGCCACTCCAGATGAAATCAAGAAATAGACTGAACAAGGAGGGGTCCAAACCGATCAGGGATGGATGACAAAGGGAAAAGCCACATGGTTTCTCCCCGACTCTATGGTTCAAGCTATCATAAATACAGCACATAGTCCAGCACACTTAGGAGAAAAGGCCATGTTAGACAGTATACAGAAGATCTGGTTCAACAAGCATTTACGTGCAGCAGCGAAACAGAAAGTGCGTACCTGCATGATCTGTTGTCAGTTCAATCCAGGCAAAGGCATTCCCGTGGAACAAGGTGGATTTCATCCTCCTGATCACCCCTTTGAAGTCCTCCAGATGGATTATATCCAGATGGACAGATGTCGAGGATTCAAGTATGTCCTCGTAGTTGTATGTGCCCTATCCAGATGGACAGAAGCGTACCCAGTCCCAGATTACACTGCTGTGACCACTGCCAAACAGTTGGTCCGTGAATTCTTCCCGCGATACGGCTTGCCCCGTGTCGTGTACTCAGATAATGGACAGCCATTCTCTTCTGAATTAATGAAACAAGTATCTCTTCTGTTAGGGTACCAGTGGAAGTTCCATTGCGTACGACATCCAGAGGCAGCTGGTCTCGTCGAGAGACACAATCAGACTCTAAAAACACGGTTAGCGAAGGTCTGTGCAGAAAAAGGTGTGGATTGGATGGTAGCCCTGCCGGTTGCCCTCTTTTACATGCGTATGGTAGCCCATTCCAGAACCGGACTATCTCCATATGAGGTTGTTTTCGGTAGACCGCCAAATATGTGGGGTACGCCTATACCTAGAAAAATCACAGATGTTGACAGTAATATGCTGACAGATTACCTGGCTTCCTTGATCTCTGCACTACTCTCTTGTCGTTCACAGGTTGCCGCGGCTTTCCCAGACAACACCCAGGTTAAGGATCACGTCATCGTCCCTGGTGATCTCGTCCTCGTGAGAAATTTTGACCGATCAAGCCCCCTGGAGCCGCGTTGGAAGTCACCGAAGCTTGTGCTACTGACGACGAGGACGGCTATTAAAGTGGAAGGACGAAAGGGCTGGATCCATGCCCACCACGTGAAGCGATTTCATGAACTTGGCCCGGGAAAGGATTCCAAAGACTGTTTTGCGAAGGTTTCTGAGAACAGTACTGATATTGACACTAAACTCCCTTTGGTAGAAAAAACTCTGCAACAGGAGTATCGTTCTAAGTTACGGTCTAGTAAGTCAGACAGCGTTTAATTGTTTAAGTCCCCCTCGGGTGAAGCGGTTAGACAGGTTCCTGACATGTATAAGACTGTAGACCCAAATAGAGAGAGAGATAGACAGAGACAAATGAAAGTTAAATATTGCAAAAATTTACGCAGTCGATGCATAGTTACCTTGCTTATTATGTTTTTTCTGAGTATATCGATTATATGTATAAGCTTGACGCTACATGTTTTCTTTCCTCCACTTGGTTCACATGTACATTCTTCTTTCAATGACACTGTAGAGCACTCATTCAGTGACCTGCCACCTCACGAACTATCCTATCGACTAGCACTGCGCAACAACACTTTTATCCGTATGTTACAAAATTCTCACCAGACCAGCAATGTCACGAATTGCTGGGTATGTGGCCGACTCCCACCCTACCAGAAAATGAAGGGAGCTCTGCCCCTCTTTCCTTATCCGTTTTCGCACAATGGTTCGTGCGGAGCATGGTTTGCTTTAATGTCCTCATTAGACAGTAAGTCCACAGTTTCCCAGAGCGATTGGATATGGGGAGACCTGAATACAGTTATGAATAAAGCATGTTTCCCAGACAAGGACGGTCTTCCCCGAAGGACAGGGACCGATCTAGAAAATGAAGTGTACGAATTAGGTAATTTTTCCCTTAATCTCATGATCCTGAATGTCCAGTCCGAGGCCAATACAGATTTGCCATCTATAACCGTCTTACCAGTGAAAGGTGAATTATGCGTTAGGAAAAATGGTTCAGTGTACTTAGGACACAGTGATTGTAATACTGTGGTCGAATTCAGTGATAAAGGAAAGTCTACTTTCAAAGCTTCCCGCCATTCCTATTTTATTTGTGGTCAGACAGCTTATGTACGTCTGCCCTTAGATTGGGGTGGAACATGTTATATTGCATTCTTATTGCCACCAGTTTTTCTAGCCCCATCCGAATATCATCGAGATTCCCGACTCGTACATGTAAGACACAAGAGGGAGATCGAGTCCCCAATTGTCGATCAGACTGAGACAACATTGGAGCAATATACAGATTTCAATAAAGGATTCTTTTTCTTCATAGGTCCCATTCAAAATAGTAAATTAATACGTAGATTAACCAGAACTTTGGAAGCAGTAGTGAATGAGACTACTTCTGCCTTAGGAAACTTAACGGAAGAGCAGTCTGCTATAAGACTTGTTGTTCTTCAGAACCGCCTTGTTCTTGACGTCATTCTGGCCGATAGGGGCGGAGCTTGTAGAGTGATCGGCTCCAGTTGTTGTGTGTTTATTCCTAATAACGCACCATCAGTATATGCAGCAATAACAAGGCTCCATAAAATAGCTCACCAGATACACCAGAATCCTGGCACCTGGACTTGGTCCGGTTGGCTCTGGAGCATGATCTCAGCTTGGGGATGGAAAGTATTGTCATTCCTGGGTATGATATTGCTCATACTATTCAGTTGCTGTCTCTGTCTGCAATGTGGCCCAGCGATTTGCGGCTTGTGTGCCACTGCTTGTATTCCCCATCCACGTTCACGTTCCCGTGCTCGAATAAAAAAAACGAGCAAATGATGTTATATGAACAAATAGATGGTCTCATGAAAATAGATATATCCTAAAGGGCGCAGTAGGGGACAAGGAGGGAATGAGGAAACAGAAATTTTTAGGTAGTCAGTGTGTCCCCCCCCTCGCACCCTATCCATGTACCTATGCCCCATGTATGTCCCTGTTATTGTGTAATTCCCTTCCCGTGCCTGTTTCAATAATGCCCCTACATTTCCGTCTAATGTTAGCCTGTCAGGTATTAGGCCTTCCATGTATGTAATGTTAATTCCGCACTGAGGCCTACGTTTCCAATGCATTTACATGGTGCACTTTTAAATATCGCGAAGCACACGTTTTTGTGGCTCAGCCGAGCAAGGCCCTGATTTCAGGCTCCGAGCCTCTTCTGTCTCTGTAAGCTGCAGTTTAGGTATGCATCCCTGACCTCTACCTTACTCCCTGCCCAGCCGAGCGGTGCCCGGCCTGGCCTGCCTGCCAAGACGGTATTTTGCCTACAGTTATCTGTTCAGCCTCCGCAAAAACACATTCCAGTCTAGTGAAATAGGTAAACATATTTCCGCCTGCAGAGCATAGGGCCCAGCCTTCCTGTCTCCATGCAAGTGATTTACTGAACCCGTTACCATAGTATGCCCATGGCCCCGCGCATTGCACCCACTAGCATCCAGTGATGAACGGCCTCTGCTCGAGAGACCTTTACTTCAGACAATACATCCTCCAAACATAAGATATCAGATATGCCAAAGGTGCAGGTCGTTCTGACATCCCAGACTCCAGACTCCTCTACTAGTGCTAAAGTCAAGCCCCCCAGCTCTCCCCGGTTACACGTCAATCTCACGTCATGTTCAGTTGCGCGCACATGTAGGGTAAAGGTTTCTGCTGACCCTGCAGACTTTCTCAATGCATCCACCCACCTATGACACATCTATGACTCATCAAGTGCACACCTACGTGTACGCCCCCTTACACGCCTTCTTTTACGCCCATATGTTCTTATCTCTCTCTTCTCACTTGTTACGCATACTGTATTCATTACAATTGTATGGTTTTACTATATATAATGTGTGATGTTAATAAAACGTTAGATATCCCTTCCTGAACCTTAGTGGTGATGGAACCCGATTCTCAGTCACTCGAGTCATCTTACTTAAAGCCCGTATGACTCAGATATCACGGACTCTGCCTCTCATTTTATGAGCTATTCTTATTGTTATTAATGTATTGAAAAATAGTCCCGGTAATTTTATTTACCACACTTTGGTGATGATTTAAAAGTAACATAAATGCTACACTCACGGTGGAATAGAAACCTCATTAAGGGTGTCAGCTAGGCCCATGAATTCTGCTGATCACACAGGAACATGCTGGGTGATAACAACAAGGGTAAAGAACTAAAATACACAGCCACAATAAGCAAAGAGCTAGAGGGCAATAGTGCTTAACAGGAAAGAATGGAAAACAAAGAGAACACTAGGGAGAAAGTGAGTTATAAACCATAGAAGTATACTGGAAGCTAAGGCAGTAGGGATAAGTTGCAAACTAGAAACTGGAACTGAAAAGGGAAATAAAAGCCGGGACGGGGAAAACAGTAATTACAGAAAGAGTAAATGTTCAAGAAAAATGATGCACTATAACAGGGCCAGCTTAGAAAACATAGAAGCCATGCAGGACAGTGTTAGTTCAAGGCTAATTAATTTTCTGGATAGGAGAATAAACAATAGCTCAATAATGAGGAACTCTGAAGCAAAGATTAACAAGAGTAGGAAACCGGAACTTTCTGGAAACATAGGGTCAGCCAAAACAGGAAAATTGCTACAATGACCGCTGATGGATTCAAGGAAACCTAGGCTTAAAAGAGCTCACTATGATCAGTTGGTAGATGTGAGCAGGATAGCACCTGTCAGCCACTTGTGTGTTGAATTGCTCCACCCATCCTTTGCCTGCAGATATAGAGAAGTGAAATTAGACGGATATTCTATGTATTGGAGTCTTCAGCAACAAAAGAAGACTGACTTCATTAAAATCGGTATGTACCTGGCATGCTTGTAGAATTCAAAATATTGTCCAAGAGATTGAAAATCAATATATGGATATAGCAGAGCCTGGAAGCTTATTTGATCAAAGAAAGTCCTACAGGTAGATCCTGAAGTAGTGGGCATGAGAGTGCAGGGACCGTTTCATGACAAAGACAACAAGAGCTGTATGTGACCTACTAGCAGGGCATCCTTGCGGCCTGTGTGTCAGTGCTCCTGGCATTTGGGGCTGGAGAAATGAAATTTCCACCTGGAGGGCTCAAGCATGGACAAATGTTAGTAGGACCATCACAAATCTAAAGGCAGGATGGTTTAATAGTAGGTATGGCCCGAGCCACCAGCAGCCCGATTTCTGGAGATTACCCTAATGCCAAGAACATTTTCAGTAGGCATCAAAGTGCCAAGGAGAAAAGGAGTCTGAGGGAAACGTGAACCAGAAAACTTCAACGTGGCAGTAAAAGAGTGTTGTGGTGTGGTTCACTGTTCTTTAAGCTGCCAACCTTAGTTTGTGAGGGTAAGCTGCAACCTCAGTCTGTATACCCAGGGATAGCCTCGATGTGGTCCTCCAGTGTACTAACCCAAGTTGTCCCGACATTAACTCCTGGAACACCCAGCTTAGAGTAGATCCTTAAGCAATGCAGAAAAGTTAGAATATTTCACTGGCCCATGTTTCCCCTCTAGTGCTTTACTGACTGTTGAGGGCTACCATCAGGAAAGGTGATAGACACTTCAAGGATGTGGCAAGCACAGAAAGATGTCTCACGAGTCCTTTAGCAAGAAAAAGCCATCAGAGAGATATAACTCAGTGTCGTAATGACAGTTTCACACAGAGAGGGTTTACTGTGTAGAGGTTTTGATATATATTTCAACAAACAAGATTTTATTTCCAACCAGCCTATTCGGATGGCCATTGTGTCCTGCATATTAAGGGGCCGATTATGATCGCGGACGGACTTGCGTCCGTCCGCGATCATTGAGGAGGAGGGGACGTCTGCATGGGCTGCGGAGTCCCCTCCTGTGCGATTAGGATGTGGCCGCCACCGTGGCGGTCACATCCTCTATTTTTAACATTGCAGCGGGTGCAGCTTCAAGCTGCACCCGCGGCAATGTTAAAAATGCACGCATTGCATTTGCATGCAGAAAGAGGCAGGCACCGCGCGGTGCCTGCCGCTTTCTGCATGCAAATGCAGGGGGGTACCATAGGTACCCCCCATGTGCACCCCCCACCCCCCTTCACCTAGGGGGCCCGCAACGGGCCCCCTAGGTGAAGATCCGTATGCTTTTCCACGGCGGAAAACCCGCCGCGGAAAAGCACTTTTAAAAGCCCATCCTGATATGGCGGACGGTGTCTGAGAGACACCGTCACCATATCAGAGCTTTTCCGCCGCGGTTGTAAGCCGACCGCGGCGGAAAAGCTGCGGACGGAAACCAGGACCCACCAGCCATCCTAATGTGGCGGTGGGTCCTTGGTCAGTCCGCTGCGGTTTTTCCGCATCCTCGGGGCCGGCGGTGGCTTCCGCCGGCCCCGAGGATGCGGAAAAACCGCAATCCTAATCAGCCCCATAGTATGGATTAACTTGCCATGTAGGCAGCCAGCTGGTGCACTGGACACTTCGGGCATATGTATAAAATGATTTTTTATTCACAAACGCTGCGATTCGCAAAAAAACAGCGTTTGCAAAAAAAAAAAATAGCAAAATGCGATGTATGAGCCTTTTTCGCATCGCATTTTTAATGAATTGCTAATTTTTCAATTCCTTAATTTTGCGTAAGCATTTAAGGAATCGGAAATTGCGATTCCTTAAATGCTATGCAACAAGCACTGTAGCTGTGCAATTTCTCCTTAAGAAATCGCAAATTACCACCAACTTCAAGTTGGTTGTAATTTGCGATTTCTTTCAAAAATGCACTTTTTGGCAAATGTGTGCCATATGCGCACACATGTTCATTTCAGGGGTGCATTAGGGTGTCCTTATGACACCCTTGCACCCTTGAAATTATTCTCAATTTGCGATTCTCAACTTGCGAATCGCAAATTGAGTATGACTTCCCATTCATTTTTATGGGCCTCCTGAATGGGAAGGTATTCCTTAATTGCGATTTCGCAATTTGCTAATCGCAATTAACGAATACTAAGAAATCGCAAAAAAATTGCAAATTTTTAAATACATCCCGTTTTGCAATTCTTCAAAGATCGCTATTTGAGAATCGCAAACATGGATTTTCATACATATGCCCCTTGGTATCCGGTAACTTCATGTTTGTGTTTAAATAGCACAGTATAACATCCATTTAGTTCCTTGTGAGACTTTATGATGAAATTCTTCAGTAGACTTCTTTTCGATTCTTGAATCCGAAGAATCAAGTAGAGGAGCAAATTAAGTAATAACTTACAGGACGGGTTGGGATATATATGCATGCCAGTGCATAAATAAGGTGTACTTGTGAGCACATATTCTTATCTTTATTACAAAATATGAAGTGTTACTGATTCTTCATAGGTTAGCGCTAAGACTGACATACTGACCATGGGAGTGGCTGAATCCTAGATGGGAAACCAGGACTACAACAGGCTTCTCCCCCCCTACCCCATTGTGTACAAAGATTCCTGCAGCCGAGATAGACCCACATTTTGCATTATTTTCCTTCTTAACCCAGCTCGTCATGAGCCACGGTGCTCATGACGATCTGAGCTCGTCATGGCCGTTAGAACGCTCACGCGCGGGGCTAATTCCTCTGCTGTGCTGAGCGTTCTAAGGAAACGGGTGTGGCCGTGACGAGCTGAGCTCGTCATGAGCACACGAGCACAGTTATACGAATAACCCCCGCAGCTAAAGGGTTAAACAATCATTCTGCATCATAACAACTTCATTGATCGTCATAAATGTTAGAACAAATTCCTGCTTTTTTTGCGACTTGTTAAATAGAAATTGCGAGTAGCTTTTAGGAAGGGGCATTCCATGGGTGGCCCTTCCTAATAGCGAGTCAGAGGCCTATGAAAGAATGTTTTGCGACCGCAATTGCGGTCGCAAAGCACTCACAATTTACAGCCCTCTTCGAGAGGGTGGTAAAGGACTCTCAAATGAAAATATTTTTATGGGGCTGGCAGTGGTCCCATGGACCACTACCTGCCCTTGAAGAATGAAACAAAAACGTTTCATTATTCTTTTTTTAAAGGCATCCTATTTTCCTTAAAAAAATACCTGCTTTATTTAAAAAGCAGTCCCAGACATGGAGGTCTGCTGAGCACAGCAGGCCATCATACCTGGGAGGGCCACCCATTCCTAATGGGGTTGCAAATTGCGAGTGCCTCATTAAAATGATGAGGCATGCAATTTGTGACCCATTAGGAATCACTAACAGTGCCTCAGACACTGTTGTACATGTCATTTAGCGACTCACAAATTGCAATTCGCAATTCAGCGCAATTTGAGTTGCTAAATCACATGGTCATAATACATCTGTCCCAGTGGGCCAGATGCATCATGCAAAGAAATAGCGATTCCTTATTTGCGATTTTTAAGGAATCGCAAATAAGGACTCGCTGTTGGCTATGCATGATGAGGATAGCGAAGAAATAAGGAATCGCTAAAAATCGCAAAATACAATAGCGATTCCATGTTAAGGCATCGCAATTGTAAAAAAAATCCAATCTCACATTTAGCGATCCTGCTATTTGCGATATCGCAAATAGCGATATCGCAAATAGCGATTTCGCAAATAGCGGGACCGTGAAAACTACAGAGTCGCATTGGGAGCAGGCTGATGACATCACAACCAGGAAGTCAATCAGCCCATGCTGCCACCTGTGCACAGAGGAACACAGAGGCAGAAGCTGAGTGCAGGGAGAGAGAGCAGAAGAACACAAACTGCAGTCTGCTCACAGGTGGAGACAGCCATGTCTCAAACAGCTACAGAGGAGGGTGCAGTGGGCAGGAAGCGAAAAATCAAGTTCAGTGAGGGTGAACTTGACCTCCTCATTGAGGAGGTTGCAAACAACCATGAGAAGCTATTTGGGAAGCTCGCCCTTAAAGTGCCAGAGGCAGATAAGAGAATGATCTGGAACAGGATCAGAGACAAGGTGAATGCTGTGGGGGTCACACACCGCAGCATAGATGACCTGAAGAAACGCTGGTACGACCTGCGCAGTCGTGCCAAGGAGCGGGTAGCGGAAAGGCTGAAGGAGGCGAAGAGGACTGGAGGAGGAGGCCCAACAGTCCCGGACAACACACCCCAGGAGGACATGGTTGAGGGCACAATTGAGCCAGAAGCAGTGGTTGGAGTAACGGACCTGGACACATCCGGGGCGGCCAGTAGCACACAAGGTAATATGCATGACAATCAACAGAACAATGTACATACTGATAGTGCCCAAATGTGAATCAACCTGCAAAATAACATCAGAAATAGTCCAGCACACATTTTACATAGGGACACCAATGCATCATGGGACTTGTAGTCAGTAGAACCCAATTGCCTGTCAGAATCCAACACAGTAAGCCCAAATGCTAACAAAATGCAGCACAGTCATTGATGAGAGACAGTGAGAACATTAATGTATATTTTTATTAAGGTTGCTCAACTCATGCAACAACTTTAAATAACATTGCACTGTTTCACATCACAGATGCAGCTGAAGCAAACACTGATGACAGTGGTATTGGAGACAGCACACAGGTCAACCAAGAGTCTGCGGTGACAAAACCTGTGACACCACCACCCAAATCCAAGGCACCAGCAAAACGCAGGGCCACAGTTACACCACTGCAGCCAATGGAGACAGAACAGGAAACATTTACCGCACCTAGTACAAGCCGTCAAAGTGCCAGCAACACAACTACACCGCAGGCACATGTCCGGCCAGGAACAAGATGCAGGCCAAGGACCCATACTTGGGCACAGGAAGCAGGAACTCCCAATCAGTGGGGTGGCGTGGAGTCACAGATGGTGCGGGTGCAGCGCGTGCAAGCGAGGCACATGGGAGCCATCAACCTGCAGATGACAAAAATGAACACAAACATTTCTGCAATGGCTGAGAGTGTGAGGGAGCTCACTACTGCACTAGTGGAAGCACACAGAGAATCCAACAACACCCTGCTGGAGGTGGCGCGCGTGATGCAGGAGGGACACACCACACAGAGGAGGAGGCATCACCAGTTTGTCACCTGCATGGGCGCCTATACCAGGTCCAACAACAAGATCTGCGCAAGCATGGCACAGCTGTCACATCGGTCTGTGGAAATGCAGATAGATATGGGCCATTGTTGTGGGGATGTGTCCAAGGCACTCGGGCAAATTACAACTGCCGTTGAACTGATGCAGGCTAGCACTGGTGTTCAGGGCGATGTTACAGCGGAAGAGGGTAGTGAGGCTTCCAACCTCAGCAGCATCACTGCGCCACTCACCACTGTCAGGAGGAGCAGTATCCATAGACAAGCACCTCCCGCTGCATCCGGGAATGCAGATGCAGATGCAGGAGAAAGACATTTGGGTGTGAGAGGGAGGAGACGCTAAACCTAATCAGAGGGGTGTAAGACTTCATGGTGACGTAACCATGTACAAGACTATCTTTGTGACTGCATTACAAGTCCTTTGTGTGTCTCTTGTGTCCTTCAGTGCATGCAGGTAATGTGCTAATGGACACCATCTCAGTTCAATTTCACACCCCTACAGCCTGACGTGGTAATAAATAGTTCACCTTCAAATGCAAATGAGTGTTGTGTGTCATTGTTACATACCTTAGAAATAATGCAGGGTGATGTCAGTACGTTTTCTCCGTCCCTCAGCTGAACTACCAAGATGTGCCCGGCGTGGTTGTGCTGGGGGCTGGTTGCCCTCTGTGTCGGATTCCTCAATGGGGATACCTCTCCTTGTTGCTATGTTGTGCAACATTGCACATGCTGCAATAATCCTGCAGCAGGTTTCCGGTTGGTACAGCATTGCTCCTCCAGTTTTATGCAGGATGCGGAAGCGACTCTTGAGCAATCCAAATGTCCGTTCTATTACATTACGTGTCCTGATGTGGGCTGCATTGTACCTCTGTTGTTGTGGGCTGGCTGGGTTCAGGTATGGAGTCAAGATATGATGCCTCACCGCGTATGCACTGTCACCTACAGAGTTACAGACAATATGTTAGTGTCAGGTATGCATTTCCATAACCTAGGTCGGTGATGAGTATAGTATTCAACTTACCTAGCAGGTGTCCATTTCCAAAATCTCCCCTGAGCAGACGTGTGTGCAAGCCACTATGGCGGAAGATGTATGAATCGTGAGTGCGTCCAGGGTATTGTGCAACGAGGTCGGTGATGATGTTCTCAGCATTGCACACTGCTTGGACATTGATTGAGTGATATGCTTTCCGGTTGCGAAATATATACTCATTTACGGCAGGGGGACCTATGGCTACTTGGGTGCAATCAATGCATCCAATCACGTGTGGGAACTGTGCTACTTGGTAGAATTCCTGTTTTGTTTGGCTCAATTCCTATGGGGTTGTGGGGAAGGTGATGTGGTTGTTGATCACAGTCATCATGGCGGCCAGGAAGGATTTGAAGAACCGCGAGAGGGAGCTCTGTGATACCCCTCCTGCTTCTGCCACTATATCCTGGAAGCTACCTGACGCAAGCAGGTGCAGGCTACATAGCACCTGGACATGAGTAGGGATTGCCTGGGTCCTATGTGTTTGGCGCTCCAATAGTGGGTCCAATTCATCTATTAAGTCTAGTATCATTGCTGCATTCATCCTGTACTTGTCATAAATTTGCTCACGAGTCTGTCCCAACAATGTGATGCGCAGCCGGAAGATTCTCTCCTGGATTCTCCTTCTGGCCTGGCCTGCTGCAAGTATCCTCCTCCTCCTCGCAAAAATGTAGAGTCCTGCCATTGTGGGAGGCCACTATGGCCTCATGGGTCTGTTTAAATACACCTCTGATGTAAGGCAGGTGAGTGGGATTTTTTTTTTTTTTACCACCTGATTGTGATTCCCTTTAAACTGCTATTGCTAAATTGTGATTTTAGATATAATCGCAATTAGCGATTCTTCCTGCATAGGATTAGCGATTTTATTGCAAAATCGCTATTTTGATATAGCGATTTCGCAATATGTTTCGCAGAATCATTGGATTCTCGCTACTTGCGGTTCGCTAATGGGGTTCGCCCTTGTTTCTGCGATTCTTTTTGCGAATTCGCATTTTAGTATTTGCGAATTCGCTATTTCCTACGTTTTCACATCATGAATGCCATTTCTTTCTTTTGCGATCGCAATTGGTAATTCGCACCTGTTGCGATCGCAATTTTGTTTGATGCATCTGGCCCTAAATCTTTTGACCTGTTCGCAATTTGTCTTTCTTAGCCAGCATAGCACTGAGTCTGCTCTGATTACAACCTCGGAGGAACTGGGAGCAATTCTGGACAATAGGAATACTGCAGCACTGATCCTGCTGGATCTTTTGGCCGCTTTCAACACAGTCAGTCACAAGGTTCTGATTGACCATGTCGAATCTTTGGGAATAAGTGGCACTGCTCTTGCATTGCTGACATCCTTTCATTCTGAGAGAGAGCAATTTGTATCAATAGATGCCTTTCTTTCCAGCTCATTCTCTCCCCCTTGTGGGTTCCACAGGGCTCATCATTGACCCCTACCCTTTTCAATGTATATGTTACTCCTTTAGCCACTTTAATAAAAAAGAAATCGGTCTCTCTGTCAACCGCTGTGCTGATGATACCCAAATAGTTGCTTCCGTGTCTGGAAATTAGGAGGAGTCAGACGCTAATTTTCTCAGCTGTATACAGCATGTCAACAACTAGATGCAAAACAATTGCCTAAAATTACATTCAGACAAAACGGAAGTTCTGCTTTTAGGCAATTCAGTATCCTTTTGGTCTCCAAATGGGTGGCCATCTGACAAGCTTCCTCACCAGCAGTCAAAGTGAAAAATGTAATTTGACAAGCAGGTGAACGCAGTCACTCTTTTCTTTCCTTTTTTTCTGATTGAATTGAGGGAATTAGTTGTAACTGCTCTCATTCTTTCTCAGATTTATTATAACAATGCCTTATATGTCAGCCTGCAGAAACGGCTATTGAATTAACTACAGAACCTGCAGAATTCCCCTGCCCAGTTGCTGCTTGGAAGCCATAGGCACCAGTCTGACTCTACGACGTCGGTCTATCTTTTCTGGCTGCCAGTACACAAACGCATCAATTTAAAGGCTTTGTGCAGTGCAAAGCTCTGCATGACGTGGGAACAGACTGCTTTAAAAAGAAATTCATCTGGTATGTTCCTCCTAGGCCTTTGCGTTCCTCCTTAGCTTTTACTCTTACCATTCCTAAATGTAAAATAGTTTTCTAGAGGGGAAGTATCTTCATTCATGTGACATTCAAACTTTGAAATGCGTTACTACTACATCTGAAAATGTGTACCTCCCTGTAATTCCTTTAGAAAAAATCTTAAAACTTGGAATTTTAATCTGTAGATCCTTATTTAGATGCTGTTTCTTATTCTTCTTCCATCTCTCTGTTGTTGGACTAGTGGCAAGACGCCCACAGACATTCAAGTGCTTTATAACATTTATTTTTATTTCATTTTATTTAGGGAAAAGTGGAGCCAAATAGGCTTATATTGTAAATCGGTGAGGTAAGTCTGCTTTCTGTTTAAGGCGCCTGGAGTATCCACTACCCATGATGCATTATAGTGGCAATTGCCTCTCAAAGTCAGTTCTTTGTTCTGGCCTGTGAGGAAAGATCCCAGAACACCTAGCGTTTTTCCCACCGCTTTGTTTTGAAATCAAGTTTTCTCAGAAACTTGTTTTTTTCCAGGTTTGCTCAATGTCCTCAGCTACCATCTACTAAATACATCTGCTATTCTTCCTTTCCCAACAACTGTTCCTGCCAAAATTCCTTCAATATTCTTGAAGTGCCCTGCAAGGAGCAGAAAGTTGGCAGCTTCAAATCAGCACTAAGTGTGGTAGTGGTGTCTACCATCATCCCATTCTTCCAAAGAACGTGAACTGTGCCAGAAAATGTCCAAAAGGACAATAAAGGGCGTAGATTACACCAGGCTATGAAGGAAACGTGCAGACCGGATGGCTAGGGAAGAGATGTAGAGAAAGAAAAGGACAGATACACATTTAGCCATTCAACTTCGTAGGAGCTTGCATCTCAGAAAGACTCTTCCAGGGGGAGAGCTGAAGAAAGGAGAATGGACAAGGGATGTCAGGAAACATTAACATTAGTATTACATCTGATATCACTTTCGTTCGATGTCAAAGATCTTGTTATCTCCATCAAGGGATATGACACTTACCTGCAAAGGGTGGGTCATCACCAGCAGAGCATCACCGTCACAGGTCAGCCACACCCTTGTTCTCAAGACATTCTAGAACCTCCCTTTCTTCCTCAAGGTTGAAATAACATAGATCGATGCTGACACATTCTTCATTGCAGCCGATGTCAAAGCAGACAAGATTACCATTAACAGAGACTCAGCCTCCATTAATGTTGAAGAAATACCAGTTGATTGCGATTCCATTTTCATTGAGGTCGAATACCATTGATGATGTTCTCTATGCCGCCCACGCTTATTTCTACAATACATTCACTGATATTGAACTCCATCACATTTTTTGATGTTGCCAAAGTTTTAAACATCTACCTACACAACAATTCCAAAGAAAAGGTTGAGACTCTGAAAAATAGACCTCACATCCCTTGTGTGTACTACGGTTTGTTATTGCCATGGAGGATCCCTACAGACTCATTTTGTTCCACTCAACACTCCTCCGCTGCAACCTCGTACTTTGCGAACACCAATGCAGCCATTGATTCTGCCAAAACCAAAAATCTTTTAGAGATCAAACTCAGTGTTGCTGTTGAGAAACATACCATTGCCATCTGTAAAACCTATATTTCCAATATCATAGGACACTCCAGGTACTCCTCAAAGGAGTGCTTGACTTCTGAAAGGCATAGAAAAAGAAGCTCCATGAAATCATCTACATGTCCTTCTAGTGACAGTCATAAACTTCTTACATGCTAACCTTGCCTGCTGCCTCATCTTCTAGGATTACAAAAATGGCTGTCATTCCCACCTTTCAGAACGTGCTTGTGTGGGAACCAATAAGTTAAACTTTCAAATGAAAGCTATACGGACGTGTTAGGATTGGGGGTCTCTAGTTGGCACAGGTAGGTACTTGTGACAAATAGGGACCCTCTCCTCTAGTCAGGAAAGGGAATTACACTCCAAAAATAACCCCTGGTCACCCCCTCGGTAGCTTGGCACGGGCAGCAAGGCTTTATTTCAGAGGCGTTGTAAGTTAAGCATTTGTGACCACATATAGTAACCCAGTGACAACACTAAAAATGGACACCACACAAGGTTTTATATCAAAAATAAGTATATTTTATATAGAGTTACCACAAGACCAATAAACAACCAAAAATAATCCACAGTACTATTAGGTTGCAAGAGTTCTGGTTAAAAAGGCTGAAATCCAGGTGCTATGCGAGTCGGTAGCCTGGACGGGCTACAGCGTTGTTGAGATAACACAGAGTCTAACAAATCCAGCGGACCGTGCCGGTACGGGCCCACTCAATTGTCGACAGACTCAGTCGCAGTACCTTTTACTTGAGGCAGCCGGGACGGATGTGCGAGCCGGTTCCGGTGTTCGTCGCGGTGCAGAAAAACAAGAGTTGCAGGTGCAGGCAGAGGCCCGTTGACAGAGTCAGTGGATCCAAGGTGTGCGTTGCAGGGCGAGACAGTGCTTCGATGCGGTGCATGCAGCTTGCGGTGCGGCGACAGAGCCGGAGTGGGGAGGCAGGCGTCGATCAGTCCGGGCAGCGGTGCGAGTCAAGCGGTGCGTTGCAAAGCGTGCGAGGCGGTGCCCAACTCCTGTGCGTTCACAGGACTCTGAGTCAGCAGCAGTGACCACGTCGGTCAGCCCAGTACTAGTCGATGTAGCGAGGTGCTGCACGGCGGGGTGTCCACCAGATGCATGCAGGCACCGGCTCGGTGACGGCGTCAGGACGGAGTCGGTGAGCTCAGAGCTTGCATTGTTCGAGGCGGACGTTGCTTGATGCAGTGCCTACAGGACACCGGGCCGGTCGTGAGAGTCAGTCACAGCTCCCTGCCTCTGTAGCCACTGAAACAGAATTTCCAGCAGCAATTCACAAAGGCTGGTGAAGTCCGCTGGTCCTGGGACTTCGGTCAAAGGGCAAGCTCTCTTCTAACCCCTTGGAGATCTTTTCACAAGTTGAAAGTAAAGTACACAAAGTTCTTTCTCCTCTCTTTGGCAGTCAGGCAACCACTGCAGGCCAAATACCCAAGCAGCACTTCAGCTTGGGAATAGTCTCTCCTCAGTTTCTTCAGGTTCCTCTCCACAGCAGAGGTTTCGTCTTGTAAGTCCAGAAGTGATCTAATTTCTTGGGATCAGGGTCCCAATATTTATACCCCAAAATCCTTTGTTCTCTGAGGGGAGAGGGTTCTGTGTCTAGTCCAAACCAGTTCTGAAGCACTCTGTTTACCAGACTTGTCATTCCGTTTCATAGTGCACGGCAGGAACATCAGACGCCCCACAGTAGGTGGAGCCAGCATTGTGAAAGGCAAGTACAGCCCTAGAGCACTTTGTTGATAGTCTTCCTTCTCTTCTTTCAGTATGCAAGGCAGAGACATCAGACGCTCCACAGGGGGTGGAGCCAGCACTGTGAGGGGCGAGCACAGTCCTATTCAGGTTCCAGGTGCTACTCCTCCCTCCCATCTAGATGCAGATCTCCCTATTCACCACTGGGCTGACTCATTCTGTCTCCTGGAATCCCCCAGCCCTGTCATTCAAACTCCAGACAAAGGAATTGTTGTATATGAATCTAGGACCCTAGTGTAATTTCCCCAATTCATGCCCATATACAAGTATGAATCACCCTATCCTTATATAGGCATAGAAATCATAACCATATTTAGACTTAGCCTATGCTGCCCTAATATGGCATGTCTACTTCCACTAGTTCCGAGAATCCACAACGATTTCTTGGAAAAACCCGCCTTCAGCAGTCAGGGACTTCCCCTTGCTTGAATATTGATTTATCCAAGAACTCAAGGAGTTTTCAAAGAACTGAGTCTTTGCTGACATTATTATGTCCAACCTTACGTCAAACTCGGCACCTTCAAGGTATAAATATGCCCACTTTTGCCCAGGCAAACACACAGTGGTTTGAAGCAGTTCGACTATCTACTTGTCTGACGCACCCTGCAGCAGCAAGTGCCGAAGGAAGCCGACCCTCCAGTTGACGCACTGTATGACGCTGTCTTTTCTCCTGCTGAGAAATCCAGCTCCAGTGTTTCCAGGCTACCCTTCAGGGTTGCTGGGAAACGAGTCCTGAGAAAGAGATACAAGACCTCCTTCATTCTAAACCAAGGTACGGAGTTGATTAGCCCCTTAGAGAATTCTTGGAATAGATTCTAGGCAAAAAGAATACTAAACTTAAGCTACTCCTCACTTACTTCTTCCCTCGTACTAGACCTAGGTTAGGTACACCGGGTAGGCGTATTTTAGAAGCACCAGTTGAGTACTTTTAGTCATTATTTATTAATGTATGTGCTATATATTATTTTATATGGCTTAGAAACCATACCATGCTTTTACAGTATTATTTCATAATACTCTTCGTACTATATGGACTGTACTTTATAACCAGTATTACGATTGTAGCAGTAAATTTCTTATGCTTGAGAAAGAAGACTGTTCAATAAATACTTTTTATGAAAAAACGCCCGTCTCTCTATTTTCTCCGCACCTCTGGTGAAACGAAGCATGCACGATTAACTGAGTAAAATAGCTATCTATTGTTACCGCGACTCTAGAGATGGATTTCTTATTCTTGGGAAACAAAGTTGTCATGTTTATGCTGTTGTCAGAAACAAATCCCTTCTTGTGTATTCGAGAAAGTTTCTAGTGACCTTTGAGCTAGTTCAAGTTCAGGGATTTATATAGCACACTACTCACCCAGAGGGTCTCAAGGCGCTTGGGGAAGGGGGGTTCATTTTTTGTCGAATAGCCAGGTTTTAAGTTCTTTTCTGAAGGAGATGTGGTTTTGAGTAAGGCGGAGGTAAGTGGGGAGTGAGTTCCAGGTCTTGGCCGCCAGGAAGGAGAAGGATCTGCCACCCATGGTGGATTTTCGGATGCGCGGGACTGCGGCGAGGGCTTGATTGGATGATCTAAGTTGGCGGGTGGGTGTGTAGAAGGACAGTCGAGTGTTGAGGCATTCGGGTCCTAGTTTGTAGAGGGCCTTGTGTGCGTGGGTGAGAAGACGGAATGTAATTCTCTTGTTGACGGGAAGCCAGTGGAGGTCTTTTAGGTGTCCGGTGATGTGATCTTGGCGAGGGATGTCCAATATGAGTCTCGCTGATGCGTTGGAGTTTTTTCTGTAATTTTGCTGTGATTCCGGCGTATACTGTGTTACCATAATCCAGTCGACTCGTGACAAGTGCGTGGGTGACAGTCTTTCTTGTTTCGAGGGGGATCCAGCGGAAGATCTTTTTGAGAATACGAAGTACGTTGAAGCAGGAGGATGAGACTGCGTTGACTTGTCTGGACATCGAGAGATAGGAGTCTAGGATGAAGCCCAGGTTGCGTGCGTGGTCTGTGGGTGTGGGTGCTGTGCCCAGAGCGGAACCCCACCAAGAGTCGTCCCAGGCAGAGGGGGAGGATCCTAGGATGAGCACCTCCATTTTGTCTGAGTTGAGTTTTAGGCGGCTATGTTTCATCCATTCGGCTACTTCTTTCATGCCTTCGTGAAGATTGGTTTTGGCGATGTTAGGGTCTTTGGTGAGGTAAAGGATTAACTGGGTGTCTTCGGCGTAAGAGATGATGTTAAGGTTGTGTTGACGCGTGATGGAGGCGAGTGGACTCATGTAAACGTTGAAGAGGGTGGGACTGAGTGATGATCCTTGTGGTACTCCACAGATGACTTCAGTGGCCTCTGAGTTGAATGGGGGAAGTCGGACTCTTTGAGTTCTCCCGGCGAGGAATGAGATGATCCAGTCCAAGGCTTTTCCTTGTATGCCGATGTTGCTGAGGCGTTGTATAAGGGTGCTGTGGCAGACTGTGTCGAAAGCGGCAGAGAGGTCGAGTAGAATGAGGGCCGCTGTTTCTCCGTTATCCAGTAGTGTTCGGATGTCATCTGTTGCTGCAATGAGGGCGGTTTCGGTGCTGTGTTTGGCTCGAAATCCGGACTGAGAGGGATCGAGGGAGTTGTTGGATTCAAGGAAGGCGGCGAGCTGGCTGTTGACGGCTTTCTCAATGACTTTGGCGGGGAAGGGGAGGAGGGATATGGGTCGGTAGTTTTTAAGTTCGTAGGGGTCTGCTGTGGGTTTCTTCAAGAGGGCGCTGAGTTCGGCGTGTTTCCAGCTTTCTGGGAAGGTGGCAGAGTTGAACGAGCAGTTGATGACATCACGGAGATGGGGTGCGATGATGGAGTCAGTTATGTCAAAGATGTGGTGGGGGCAGGGGTCTATTGGCGAGCTAGAGTGGATTGAGTTCATTAGGCGGATGGTGTCTTCGGTGGTGATTGGGTTCCAGGCGCTGAGGATGTTAGTTGGCGGTGTAGGATCTGAGGGGGGTGGGGAGGGTTGTTCGCCGGAGTGTTCTCGAAGCTGTTGTGAATGTCGGCAATTTTGTTGTAGAAGAAGGAGGATAACGCATCGCAGAGGTCTTGGGAGGGAGTGATGTCGTTAGATGCTGCGGCGGGGTTGGTGAATTCTTTGACGATGTTGAAAAGTTGCTTGCTGTTGTGGGCGTTGTAGTCGAGACGATCCTTGAAAACTGATTTCTTGGTGGATCGAATCAGTTGGTGGTGTTTGCGGGTGGCCGCCTTGAGGGTGGCCATGTTGTCGGTGGTTGGGTTTTTTCTCCATGTTTTCTCTAGGGTGCGGCATAGCTTCTTAGATTTTTTAAGGTCATCATTGAACCAGGGAGCCTTTTTGCTGTCTGAATTGATCTGGTGCTTTTTCAGGGGTGCTAATTCGTCAGCGCTGTGGGTGATCCATTGCTTGAGTTTGGTGGCCGCTTGGTTTGGGTCCAATGAGAGGGTGGGAGGGTTTTGGTTGAGTGATGTGAGGAGTTGGTCGGAGGTGATTTTGTTCCAGTTCCTCCGAGGAATAGGTTGTGGGCGGTTGTGGGTCAAGGTGGTTTTGTAGCTGAAGTGAACACAGCTGTGGTCTGTCCAATGGAGAGCTGTGGTGTGGTCGAAGGAAATGTGCTTGCTGGAGGTGAAGATAGGGTCGAGCGTGTGCCCGGCTACATGGGTGGGGGTGTCCACAAGTTGTTTGAGTCCGAGATTGGCCAGGTTGTCCAGAAGGGAGTTGGTGTTGCTGTCATGTTTGTTTTCAAGGTGGAAGTTGAGGTCTCCTAATAGAATGTAGTTCTCGGAGGCGAGGGCATGTGGGCTGACGAAGTCAGTGATGTCATCGCTGAATTGAGTGCGGGTTCCGGGAGGCCTGTAGATGAGGGTGCCTCTAAGTGTGGTCCTAGGGTCGGTGTGGATCTGGAAGTGGAGATGTTCGGCGGTTGCAAGATTATCGTCGAAGCTGGTCGTGATTTTGATGGTGTTCCTGTGGATGATGGCGATGCCTCCTCCTGTTTGGTTGGTGCGGTCTTTTCGGATGATCTTGTAAGCGTCCGGTATGGCTATAGCGATGTCGGGTGCTGATGAAGTGTTCATCCATGTTTCTGTAAGGAAGGCGATGTCCGGTGACGGAGTGTCGAGTAGGTCCCAAAGTTCATTTGGCTGTCTGTGGACCGAGCGGGTGTTCAGCAGGATGCACTTCAGGTGGTTAGAGTCGGAGCTATGTTTGGAGGAAGTGAATTTGGTGAGGGTCCTGAAGCAGGTGAACTTACAGGTGTGACATCCGAATGGGCCGTGGGTACGTCCTGGGGTGGCTTCGCACGCAACCTGGGCTTCATCCTAGACTCCTCTCTCTCGATGTCCAGACAAGTCAACGCAGTCTCATCCTCCTGCTTCAACGTACTTCGTATTCTCAAAAAGATCTTCCGCTGGATCCCCCTCGAAACAAGAAAGACTGTCATCTACACGCACTGGTCACGAGTCGACTGGATTATGGTAACACACTATACGCCGGAATCACAGCAAAATTACAGAAAAAACTCCAACGCATCCAAAACGCATCAGCGAGACTCATATTGGACATCCCTCGCCAAGATCACATCACCGTACACCTAAAAGACCTCCACTGGCTTCTCGTCAACAAGAGAATTACATTCCGTCTTCTCACCCACGCACACAAGGCCCTCTACAAACTAGGACCCGAATGCCTCAACACTCGACTGTCCTTCTACAAACCCACCCGCCAACTTAGATCGTCCAATCAAGCCCTCGCCGCAGTCCCGCGCATCCGAAAATCCACCATGGGTGGCAGATCCTTCTCCTTCCTGGCGGCCAAGACCTGGAACTCACTCCCCACTCACCTCCGCCTTACTCAAAACCACATCTCCTTCAGAAAAGAACTTAAAACCTGGCAAGGATTAACTGGGGGTCGTCGGCGTAAGAGATGATGTTAAGGTTGTGTTGATGCGCGATGGAGGCGAGTGGACTCATGTAAACGTTGAAGAGGGTGGGACTGAGTGATGATCCTTGTGGTGCTCCACAGATGACTTCAGTGGCCTCTGAGTTGAATGGGGGAAGTCGGACTCTTTGAGTTCTCCCGGCGAGGAATTAGTTGATCCAGTCCAAGGCTTTTCCTTGTATGCCGATGTTGCTGAGGCGTTGTATAAGGGTGCTGTGGCAGACTGTGTCGAAAGCGGCCGAGAGGTCAAGTAGAATGAGGGCCGCTGTTTCTCCGTTATCCAGTAGTGTTCGGATGTCGTCTGTTGCTGCAATGAGGGCGGTTTCGGTGCTGTGTTTGGCTCGAAATCCGGACTGAGAGGGATTGAGGGAGTTGTTGGATTCAAGGAAGGCGGCGAGCTGGCTGTTGACGGCTTTCTCAATGACTTCGGCGGGGAAGGGGAGGAGGGATATGGGTCGGTAGTTTTTAAGTTCGGAGGGGTCTGCTGTGGGTTTCTTTAAGAGGGCGCTGAGTTCGGCGTGTTTCCAGCTTTCTGGGAAGGTGGCAGAGTTGAACGAGCAGTTGATGACATCACGGAGATGGGGTGCGATGATGGAGTCAGCTTTGTTGAAGATGTGGTGGGGGCAGGGGTCTGTTGGCGAGCCAGAGTGGATTGAGTTCATTAGGCGGATGGTGTCTTCGGTGGTGATTGGGTTCCAGGCGCTGAGGATGTTAGTTGGCGGTGTAGGATCTGAGGGGGGTGGGGAGGGTTGTTCGCCGGGAGTGTTCTCGAAGCTGTTGTGAATGTCGGCAATTTTGTTGTAGAAGAAGGAGGATAACGCATTGCAGAGGTCTTGGGAGGGAGTGATGTCGTTAGATGCTGCCGCGGGGTTGGTGAATTCTTTGACGATGTTGAAAAGTTCCTTGCTGTTGTGGACGTTGTTGTCGAGACGATCCTTGAAAACTGATTTCTTGGTGGATCGAATCAGTTGGTGGTGTTTGCGGGTGGCCGCCTTGAGGGTGGCCATGTTGTCGGTGGTTGGGTTTTTTCTCCATGTTTTCTCTAGGGTGCGGCATAGCTTCTTGGATTTTTTAAGGTCATCATTGAACCAGGGAGCCTTTTTGCTGTCTGAATTGATCTGGTGCTTTTTCAGGGGTGCTAATTCGTCAGCGCTGTGGGTGATCCATTGCTTGAGTTTGGTGGCCGCTTGGTTTGGGTCCAATGAGAGGGTGGGAGGGTTTTGGTTGAGTGATGTGAGGAGTTGGTCGGAGGTGATTTTGTTCCAGTTCCTCCGAGGAATAGGTTGTGGGCGGTTGTGGGTCAAGGTGGTTTTGTAGCTGAAGTGAACACAGCTGTGGTCTGTCCAATGGAGAGCTGTGGTGTGGTCGAAGGAAATGTGCTTGCTGGAGGTGAAGATAGGGTCGAGCGTGTGCCCGGCTACATGGGTGGGGGTGTCCACAAGTTGTTTGAGTCCGAGATTGGCCAGGTTGTCCAGAAGGGAGTTGGTGTTGCTGTCATGTTTGTTTTAAAGGTGGAAGTTGAGGTCTCCTAATAGAATGTAGTTCTCGGAGGCGAGGGCATGTGGGCTGACGAAGTCAGTGATGTCATCGCTGAATTGAGTGCGGGTTCCTGGAGGCCTGTAGATGAGGGTGCCTCTAAGTGTGGTCCTAGGGTCGGTGTGGATCTGGAAGTGGAGATGTTCGGCGGTTGCAAGATTATCGTCGAAGCTGGTCGTGATTTTGATGGTGTTCCTGTGGATGATGGCGATGCCTCCTCCTGTTTGGTTGGTGCGGTCTTTTCGGATGATCTTGTAAGCGTCCGGTATGGCTATAGCGATGTCGGGTGCTGATGAAGTGTTCATCCATGTTTCTGTAAGGAAGGCGATGTCCGGTGACGCAGTGTCGAGTAGGTCCCAAAGTTCAGTTGGCTGTCTGTGGACCGAGCAGGTGTTCAGCAGGATGCACTTCAGGTGGTTAGAGTCGGAGCTATGTTTGGAGGAAGTGAATTTGGTGAGGGTCCTGAAGCAGGTGAACTTGCAGGTGTGACAGGCAAATGGGCCGTGGGTACGTTCTGGGGTGGCTTCGCAGCATTGTGGTGTGCGTCCGGGGTTGAGCGCGAGGAGAGTTGCGGCATCATATGTGAATCTAGTGGGCTGGGTACGGCGGGGGCCTGGGGGTCTGGCGCGGGCCAGGCGCGGACGGGCGTGGACGGGCTTACCTTTGGCGCACCTTCGGCGCGCATGGGGCGCGACCGCTGCGCGTGAACGCTGCGCGCGGGAGCATCTGTCATATATGGATGGTGGAGTGGGTGGGGGCGAGGGAGGGTCAGCTGGGAGGCGGGGTGGGCTGTGGGGGACGGGCTCTGAGGCACCACAACAATCAGTAAGATGGCGGCAGAGAAACTAAAACGAAACCGGAGGCAGGCACAGACAAACAACAATGGCTGTACTCCACTTCAAAGCAGGCAATGCACAGTCAACCCAGCGGCACAGATCGCGCAACAGCTGCGAAAGCGCGGCTCAAAGCGCCGTATCAAATCACCCCAAAAACGCTACAAAAGTTCTAGATGTTTTGTAAAGGCACTCGCACTACAGTGCTATGCTGTGTACGAGGCGACAGTGATGCGGATACAAATTGTGCAAGATCGCAGATCGCAGTGTACAATACCAATCAGGAGCTGGGGGCGAAGGGAGCGACCGCCTTCAGCAACAAATGTTGTCAGAAAGAAATCCCTTCTCGTGTATTCGAGAAAGTTTCTAGTGACCTTTGAGCTAGCTGGCACTCACAATTAAGTCTAACATATTCGATAGAGATCTAGTCGACCTCAGTCCTACGTCTAAACTATAGTATATGTTATTCCAATGTGCAGAGCCTATTGAGAATATAGGAACTACACTACATGGCACCCAACGTTTGGTAAGGCAATAATTTAACGCTAGATAATAGAGTAACTCAGTCGTGCTTTTCAAACAGACCCCCTTTTTTCCCGTAAAAAACTCCAATAGAAGTTTGGAGTGGGTGAAAGGATAATATCCGCCAAAACTGAGTAGGACTAAAAATCCTATGTATTAGTTTTTGGTTTGTTCACGTTGAAGGATACAGTGTTCCAAAATATTGTGCACCTAATATTTGTTTCCTTGAAAACTTGCTCTGCACACTTTTGGTCAACAAAATGACTGATAGTGACGAGGAATTGACTAGAGCTGCAGCAGCAGCTCAGGAAGCTTTAGACAATAGAGCACTACAACAGAATGACCCGGATGTTATAATCATCCCAGTAAATGTAAGAAAAACTATAACTTACAAACTCATAAATAATGGGGTATCATCGAGAGGTGGTAAAGTAATCTTTGTCATAGAGGCACATGAATATCGGCAGACAGAGGTATTCTATTCATGGATTCAGTTTCCTCCAGCAAATGAAGGAACACACGAGTTCCACTACTACTAAGTAGAGGAACCTCCTACGGAATACGTTCCTTACGTTGAAATTCCATTAACATACCAAGAGCATCAGCTCTGGTTTAAAGGCGCCCTACAACATCAAAATCACATTACCAGGCTTGGTCCACTAGGTAGACCAGGAGCCACATGGCCGGTTCTAGCCAGCTAAACACCACATCCTGACATAGAAAACATGACAGGTCGAGAACTGTTAGCACAGCTAAAATAGTTAATTAAAATACATAGACAATTGGTTCAATATTACGCCTCTGGCGATTCTCCAAGTCCTCCACCTTCCACTGCAAATCTTCCATGGTCTTGATCTGTCCCTCTTTAGATGCTTGCCACTCAGTTACTTCGTCTTCTAAGCGACCAGTTCTTTCTTCAACTTCAATGATTCTTTCCTCCACCTCTTCAAATTTTTTATTTATTTTCCTAATTGAGGCTTGGATTTTTTTTGTGTCATGCCTGGCCCTTCGACTTTCAGCCCTTGCCTCCATTTGTATCTGTTTCAATGTGGCAAGCATCAAATCCAGCTTCCCTCCATCATTTTGTGTCTCTTTTTCATCTTCTTTGTATATACTGGAGGTAGCGGAATAGTCCCATACAAGCCTTTTAGTTGTTCCCTTGTGCATGTTCTTGTGCATGTTTTGGGGAGAGCCTGTTCTTCTCGCTGCTATTTTACTCTTCTTTTGCGTGCCTCTCCCTCTAGAACTGTCGCTATCTTCAGAGCTCGAGAATGAACCTGATAAGTCTCTCTCTTCCTCACTGCTTGCCAATGTTGACTCTGATTCTGTTTCCTCTGGGATAGAAAAGAAGCCCTCACCATCAGCCCCTTCTGCGCCATCCATACCTGCCATATTATCATTATATGTCCCCTGTGTAGCATTCTCTTTGTCTTTATCTTGTAGCTGCTCTTCCCGAATTTCCTTTTCTACCTCTTTAAGAGCCTCGAGCATTTGTCCTGTATTAGATATCGCACCCCCACCGTTTGACTCTCTCACCTCTTTAGCCGGGTCTTGGTTTCCATCCTGTAACTCCAGCGTCTGATCTTGTTCCAAAGCGCCGCCGTCTGCCTGTGTCAGAGCTACTGTCTGACGCTCCGCTGGAGGCTCCGCAGGAAGCGTGAGCTCCGTAGTCCCTGGTTGCTTGGCAACGCTTCGGCTTGCGTCCTCGAGGACGTTCTGAGCCGAGCCGGCGGGCGGCATGATTGCCGTGTTCTGCAAAGTTCCTGATGATCCTAGGTTTCCTGATGCCTCCGCTTGAGTTTTGGCGCCGAAGACCTCGGATACTGAGGGTTGCCGATATACGGTATCGGTTTTCTTTCTTTCCGCTGCATCCCGGATTGATGGCGCAATGCTAGCGCCTCTCGTGTCTTTGTTGTGGTTCAGCGATTTCTCCTTTTCTCCGGCTTTCTCCAATTTTCGTAGCTGTGTTTTTGTTAAGGTGGAGACAGTGGGGGTTGTCTTTTTGTTGTTAGGTGGCACTTTTGTTTTAGGGATAGCGCCCGATCTGCTCGCTTCCTTTTGTGTTGTCTCCTTACTTGTAGCGCTAGACGTGGGTAACTGTTGCTGTATTTTCTCCTTCCCTCAAATACTCATCTCTGCCATCAGTACTTTAAAGATTCTGGAATACCACAATTTTGCTTTCTTGAGTAGGCTTGCAAAGCTACTAGTACCTCCGTGGTAAATCAAAGCTGCGGATTGCATGCTGCTTACAGTTCATCATTAGTGCCTGAAGTTTTTACTCATCGGCAGGAGAGGGGTCTGAGTGCGACTTACTCCCACAGCGCCTCGGCGGCCATCTTGCCTCTTCAGCGCCTCGGCGGCCATCTTGCCTCCTGGGAATAGAGGAAGGGATTGAAGGCCAAGACCCCAGAGGCTTTGTCGTCAAGTTGCTAAAGGGAGCATTCCCAGAGGTACCATGGAACTGGGAACAAGAAGTGCAGAGAGCCCACAGATATCCACTCTTTGTAAGAAAAAATCACAAGGAAGGCTCAGGAACGCTACCCAGGGCTATGTTAGTTTTTTTCGGAAACTTCCTGGCAAGACAAGAACTAATGGAGAGAGCCAGACCTGATGCCAAAAAATCGGTGGAAGGGTTAACTTTTTTTGCGAGACCTGACTTCTGTCACATAACAGTGGAGAGGCGTTGGAGGCTAAGACAGTTGATTAGTGCGTTTCAGTCCCAAGGAGCAGAGGCATATCTAATGTTTCCTGCGAAACTGAAGGTCATAGTAGCAGGTCGCACCAGAATGTTTTTTTCTGAAATAAAAGCGGTAGAATTTCTGACAGAACTAAAAGAACAAGGGGGGACTCGAAGAAAATAATTAAGGATATTTGACTAAGCCTGATGGATAATGTAGTAGATGTTAAGAGGGAAGGAGAGGGGGAGCGACTCTACAGTGCTAAGCGGACACGCATAGGTCAGGGATGACCTATTTGCCTGTCACAGGGGGGGAGCAATCGGGGTGGGGGGTCTCAAAGGGGGGGGGAGAGGGAAGGGAAGAAATCACGGGTGAAAGGTGGTTGTGTAAAATAATACAGATTTGTAAAGTTTGGAGTGAAGCAGATAAAGAATGCATAGAAAAAGACAAAAAAGTAGTTCTGAGGCTGGCAAATGCTAAATTAGAATCATGGCAGTTAGGATAATGACGATCAATATTTGTGGGCTAAATAACATGGAGAAAAGGCAGAAGCTCTCTTCACTGCTGCGATTCTGGAAAATCGATATAACTTGTCTACAGGAAACACACATAGCAGTTGAAGATAAGTTCCTGCTTGGCCAGATGGGATTTGAGGTTCTTGCTAGTACAGGTCAAGAGGGAAGAAATAAGGGGGTGGCAGTTCTGGCCAGAAAAGGCGCTGTTAAAATTAAAAAGAAAAAAGAGGATTCTGAAGGGAGATGGGTGATGCTAGACATAGAAACAGCTGCGGGAAGATATACTTTGGCCTCACTATATGGTTCAAACGAAGATGATCCGGAAATATTAGATTTTATTGATAGGGAGTTAGCCTTGTGGCCAGAGCCTGTGATCTGTTGTGGGGATTTTAATATCAATGGATTGAATGGAGTAATAGACACAAGTGGAGGCATGTATCAGGGAAGGAAAAAAAAGGTGCATAAAGCTGTACAAAACCTTGCTAGACATAATGCGTTGGTGGATATATGGCTGGAATTTAATCCCCTAGGCGTTGGTAGTACTTTTTATTCAGCGCCACATCAAACAGTAGCCCGATTGGACTATTTCTTTATCTCCAGCTCATTAGTTAGCAGGGCAAAAATAGAATGTCTCCCAAGAATAATGTCGGACCATAATCCGCTGGTATTAAGTCTAGCAATGACACAAAAAGCAGAAAAAGTAAATTCGACATGGACGTTTGAGAGAGGTTTGTTGAAGGAAGAGGACTATATTATAAGGATGCAAGAATGGATGATCCAATTTTGGGATATAAATAGATACTCAGCCCCGGCAGATACGGTGTGGGACAGCTTTAAAGCAGGAATAAGGGGAGAGACACTAAGCTATACGCTACGAAGAAGTAAAAAAGAAAAGGAAAAGGTGGAAGAGGAGATTAGAAATTTGATTGTGCTGGAAAAAATGCTATTGGACGCGATAGAAAGACAAGAGCCCATCGAACAGATTTTAGTGGCTATAGAGGCGCAGAAGGCGGAAACAGGGACCACCTTGGCACAAAAAACAGCAAGAAGATACCTAGCAAATAAAGAAAAATGTTATGAATATAACGAGAGGGTGGGGCATCTGCTTGCAATCAGAACGAGACAAACGCTAGCTGCAGGTGAGATTAAAGAAATTAAGGACTGCAATGGGAGAATCGTTAATAAAGTTGAAGAGGTACAGGAGGTGTTCAGAAGATTTTATGAGAGGCTATATGAGCAAGATAAAAATGATGGAGAGATAGAGACAAAAAGCCTGGAATACTTAAGGCAAGGCTTACAAGAGGGGTTGAGTATAGAAGAAAGGGACAAATTAGATATGCAGCTAACCATACAGGAGATAAGGGATGCAATATTCAGCTTACCTTCTGGTAAAGCAACGGGACAGGATCAGATCCCGGTAGAATTCTACAAAACTTTTTGGGAGGTACTAGCTAAAGATATCTGGTCAATCTGCTGCTTGGCACAGGGAGGCAGAATAGTTCCTCAATCTTGGGCGGGCGCTGATATAATTGTCATCCTGAAAAAAGATAAACCCCCCACTGAGCCGGGCTCTTATAGACCCATCACGCTGCTTAATGCTGATGCAGAGATATTCTCTAAGGCACTGGCCAATAGACTGAGTAAGGTGATAGAGAGGGTGGTGTCCCCTACACAGCATGGATTTATACCGGGCAAAGGAACTACTGAACACACCAGACAGTTGATTACTATATTGGATGCTGAAGCGGCCTTAGGTGACCCTGTCGCGGCTATCTTTCTGGATGCCGAGAAGGCTTTTGACAAGGTCTCTTGGGTGTACCTATGGAAGGCTATGGAGTGGGCTGGTATTGGTCGAGGGTATATAACCGCAGTCCAGGCACTATATAAACATCCTAGTGCTAGGATACGCATTAACAGATCATATTCCAATGCAGTACAGATCAGACGGGGGACTAGGCAGGGATGTCCAGCTTCACCTTTACTATTCGCAATTTACCTAGATCCCTACCTGAGAAGGCTTACAAAAAATAGGTGGATTAAGCCAGTCATATTACACGGAAAGGAGTATAAAATATTTGCCTACGCAGACGATGTGGCTGTGATAACACCTACACCAGAGGAGTCACTGGTCGAAATAGAACAGGAGGCAAGAAAATTTGGGGAGGTGTCTGGCTATTTAATAAATAGGGGGAAAACACAAGTAGTTCAGAATAGACATACTACATTTGTAGATGCAAGAGTTGTTTCAGACACAAAATACTTGGGTGTTAAGGTGACGGCAGACTTGGAAAAATTAGTAGAGATAAATATGGAACCATTACTAGCCAAGGTCAAAAGCAACTTGGAGAGGGTCAATAACTTACACTTGACTCTCATGGGTAGAATCAATTTTATTAAAATGGTTACTTTTCCGAAATTTCTATATTTGTTTAGGGCAATTCCACTCTTTATAGAAGGTATATGGTTTAATAAAATAGAATCAGTAATAAATAAACTAATTTGGGCACAGGGGAAGACACGCAGGGCATACCGGTTTTTAACTCTATCACGAGAGAGGGGAGGTTGGGGAGCACCTGATTTTAGACTTTATTATTGGGCAACAGCTCTACAATACTCCAAAGGATTACTAGGTGGAAGTGCTCAGGAGGAGGAGGGGAGAAAGGGTCCGGCGAATGTATATGAAGCCCTCTTAGGTAAAGCGGCTGAAAACGCTTTAGTAACAACAGTGGACTTCGCATACTTTAAACATACAAGATTTAAGACCCTGAGTGCGATTTATAAAGTTTGGAAAACAATAAAGAAAAAACTGGGACTGGGAAGGTACAACAGGTACTTAAGGCTCTATATGAATAATGATCTACCCATGGAAATTTTCTGTGACACAGTTATGAAGGAATGGGAGGAAAAAGGGATCAAGAAATTGGGGGATTTAATGGACGCAGGGGGAGCAATCTTGACATTTCAAAATATACAGCAGAGGTATAATATAGCTGGGAACACCTTCTTCAAATATCTACAAGTGAGGAGCTACTTCCACACAAAAACAGGGGGTGCAGGAGGGATGGAGAGCTGTAGGATAATGGATTACCTGGGAAGTAGCCTCTTATGCTCAATAAGACGGTTGTATGCAGAGCTTCAAGTTTATAAAATAGACGACAGAGAGAAATACAGTAATAAATGGAGAGAACAGGTAAAGGCACGACCGGAAGATCTTCAAACTTCCTTAGATTTTGGTCGAACTATTTTACGCTCAGCTACACTTCAAACTCAACATTATAAAACAGTTTATTCATTATATTTCACACCGGCTAGAATTGCCAGCTGGGGAGGCTCCACTGGAATAACGTGTCCAAGATGCAATTCTACACAGGCTAATATAACACATATGTTTGCCAACTGTCCGCAATTGTATACTTTAAAATTGGCAATAGAAGAGTTTCTGGAGAAACCACTAGGAATAAAAATTAAATTAACTGAGGAGTTGATAATTCTGGGGGTAAGCTTAGAGGAAAATATAACTTATCCAGAATTCTTATTCATGGTCACTGCAGTATACAGGATAATTGTAGCTAAAGCATGGAAGGAGAAATCTGCACCGTTGTTTCAGACTTGGGTAGCAAGACTACTATCTACATACAATCTAGAGAGGGCCATATATGACAGAAAAGGGAGGAAGGCAAAAGTTCTGGGGGACAAGATATGGCTTCCCATTGAGCAATGGAAATGTAGGAAAATTGTTTCTGGTAGTAATTGAGAAACTCGTTAGCTTCATAAGCTTAATGGAGAGGATGTAGGATGTACTATTCTTAAGATTAGTGGTTTTGGTTGTTTTTTTACATTGTTGTTTTAAATCTGCATTTTCTCTTTTCTTTTCCTTTTTTTAATACAAATCTGTATTTGTTGTAAAATTTTAAGAAAAAAAAAAAAAAGACAATTGGTTCAATATGTCATGTGGACCTTAAAAGTCCAACCTACTGTAAGCTTTCCACAGCACACCCCTCAACAAGGGAACACAAACAAAATCACACCACAGACTATACAATCGGTCATTGGTAAATTGCCCGCAAAAAGGGAACAAATTCCGTTCTGGTTAGCTCAAAAAATTACTCAGATAGAGGCAGTATTTCCTGATAGTACACCTCATGAGAAACACAGAATTCTGACAATCTGTTTACCAAAACGGATAGCACCACATGTGGAGGACTGTGACACTTGGGGTACAGTCTTTGCTTCAATCTACACAAAAACAGAAGGTGTTCCGTCTATGGCGATAATACCAGACGTCCTAAGACAGATTCAAAATGAATACAGACCAGAACCTGCCTTAAATCTAGGTATGAAGTTACTAAAAGATTTCAAACAGGTCTCGGCTGTACTATTAGCTAACATTAAAGGTGAAGCAGCATCCGTGGCAATCCGCCAAAAGCTAAAAGAAACAGATATAACAGAGCAGCCATATGAACTTAAAAGAATTATTGAAAAATCATATGAAGAACTAGGAAGAGATAGTTTAGGTGGGAAGCCATTAAAACCCCAACTAACAGAAAATGAAATGAAAAATTATACTTGTATAGCGCGTATTTACCCGGAGGCCTCGCAGCGCTTTAACTGATTACTGTGGCGAGCTACAGGGTAGATTAACACGCTTTGGCAAACAGATGGGTTTTCAGAGCTTTCCTGAATGCCATCCGGTTATTATTCTCTCTGAGATCCAGGGGGAGAGAATTCCAGATTCTCGCAGGACTGTGCGAGAAAGAACGGCTGCCCCAACGGGCCTTATTGATTTTAGTTGTGGTTGCTAGATGCAATGCACCAGAGCGGAGGGCTCTGGAAGGAGTGTAGGGCACAACTAGGGGAAACAGGATGGCAGGGCCTGTTCGATGGAAGGATTTATGCACAATGCACATGGCCTTAAAATGTACTCTGGCAGCCACTGGGAGCCAGTGTAGCTCTTTTAGGGCTTTCTTGGCTGACTGCCAATGGGGAATGTTAAACAGTAATCGGGCAGCGCAGTTTTGAGTGACCTGGAGTCTGTTGGTCACTGCTGCCAGGGCTCCTAGATATAATGCATTTCCGTAATCCAGACGGTAGAGTATTAGGGCCTGGACCATGATTCTCCTCGCCTGGAATGGAAGCAGAGGGAGCACTTTCCGGAGCATTTTCATTAGTCCGACACACGTGGATGCCGTTCGGATGGCCTGGACAGAAAAGTCTAGCGCTTTATCGAGCCAAATTCCAAGGCTCTTTATCTGAGGTTTGGGGGGTGGGGGGGGGGGGGGGGGGTGCCGAGGCATATGGGCCAAATGGAAGCCAGAGTGGTCGGTAGAGGGTTGCCCAGCAGCATAATCTCCGTCTTCTCCCCGTTAAGTCTGAGACAGGAGGGTTGCATCCACTTAGCTACAGCCTCTAGACAGGGGCCCAGGGTGTTGGACGACCCCTCATTGTGGTCCAGGGAGACCACCAATTGGGTATCGTCCGCGTAGGTGACAATACGCACACCGAAGGGATGGACTATCTCTGCTAGAGGTCTCATGTAGACATTAAAAAGTGTGGGGCTTAGGGCAGAGCCCTGGGGAACACCACAGCTGAGTGGTTGCTTGGGGGAGACTACCTCGCCCTCGAACACCTGGAAGAAGCGCTCATCCAGGAAGGAGGTCAGCCATTCCAGGGCCGCGCCCAACACGCCCATGCCCTTCAGACGATGTAATAATGTGGCATGGTTAACCGTGTCGAACGCGGCACTGAGGTCTAATAATATGGTGGCTGCCTTCCCTCCCCGGTCCAGCTCAGATCTTGTTTCTTCCGTCACTGCTAGAAGAGAAGTTTCGGTTCCGTGTTGAGGGCGGAATCCCGTCTGAGAGGTACACAGCAGATTGTTAGATTCTAAATAATCTACTAAGGTGTTATTAATGTGCCTCTCAAGCAGCTTGCTCATCCAGGGGAGTAAGGAGATTGGGCGAAAGTTGGCCAAGTTGTTCTGATCTAGGGTAGGCTTTTTCAAAAGAGCTTTAACCATCGCACATTTCCACGGGGCTGGGACAGAGCTAGAGGTGATGGAGGAGTTGAGAACATCTAGGATGACCGGGCGGATGGCATCAATGACTTTAGTGAGGGTCTGCGGGGGTGCTGGGTCGTTAGGAGATCCCGAGGTGATTTTCGGGATCATTCTATCTAATGAGATGGAGTCTAAGAGGGGGAACTCAACAAGCGAGCAGGGAACTGAAGGATCAGAATCTGTGGCGGCGGCCATCTCCATATCACTACTACCAGTGGCGAATGAAGAATAAATGGCCTGGATCTTCTGGGAGAAGAGGTGGCTAGGTTGTTGCATCGGGCCTGCGCGCCGTCAGATGACAGACGCTCGGGGGGGAAATTAGAGACTTTGCAATTTTAAAGATTTCTTTGGGGGAATTAGCAGCTAGATTGATTTTGGATTCGTAAAATTGGGCTTGTGCGGATTTTAGTTATTTTTTATATAACTTAATTGCGGCTCTGTATTCTGCTTTCTTAGGTGGCGAGTGTTCTTGTCTCCACGCTCTCTCTAGTTTACGGCAGGATTGCTTCATAGTTCTGAGGGTGGGGGAGTACCAGGGGGCAACTTTAGATCTTTTTATCAAATGCAGGGGTTCCTTCGGGAGAACTTGGTCAAGGGTGTTGAGGATCCAATTGTCAAAATTGGCAGTGGCTGTGATGGGGTTTGTCACCTTCGGAGGTGAGTGTTCGGTAAGAGACGATTTCCACTTTGAGAGGGGGAGCAAGGCCCATTTTCTCCCCCAGTGTTTGTTATGAATTTGTGGGATGGGGGGGGGTGCTCATGGACCATATGAAGGGTATTAAGAAGTGATCTGTCCAGGGCAGTGGTATGGGTAACTCGACATTTAAGACAAAATCCGAAGGTTCCCCCGTCTGGGGGGAGAACAACCCAGTGCACAACGAGAGGGACCGAAGTCTTATTCCATGAGCAAAGTAAATCACAAGTCTATATTGACCATCTCAGGGTTTATTCATAACGTTGTTGAACATTCTCATATATTCAAATCCAAGATTGGTAAACAAACCAAAAACGTGTCACTGCATTATTTTAACTGAGCCATTGTAATCCTCAAAAAATCCCGATGCATTTCGGGCGGGTGCCCTTTGTCAAGGGATTACTCTACAGAAAAAATAAAAATAACCAGAATCAATCTAATGTCCATATGAAGATTTTCAAAAATCCATACAGCGTAGAACATATAAAAAATTAAGTGCCTAAATAGCGGTGACAGAAAACCCAAAGAATGTGCAAGCAAAAGATATAGAACGGTCAAACATGCACGGAAGTCCTCAAATTCCCTAGACGTGTATAAGTGTGATAAAGGCGTAAAGTTCAGAGGAGAGTGAGTGCTGGATATATAGAGGAGAGAACCGACAATGAGGACCCAACCCGATGGTGCGTGTATAAGTAAAGAAACAGATTACACCTCGAAGTGCGATCCAGTAAACGTATAAAAGGTCTCCCGTGGAGTACTCACATACAAGCGTTTACGCTGTGCCTCGCGGCGTACCAGCAGGGCAGTTGTGCGAGTGAAGCGTGCTCTAACGAAAATTAAACCAATGAGTGTAAACACAGAGGAAGGGCGGTGAACCCGGTGCGCATAGACACAAAGGAAGGACCACATGGTGATATCCAGAAGGGTGAAAAATGACGGAAACAGGTCGCCATGTTGAAGTGTATGAAGACGAAACATGAGTGTAAACAAAGGAGAAAAGAAATGAAAACATATGCATGATCAGCAATATGGAACATTACAAGTAACAAAGGAATTCAATGCGGTCGTTCAGCCCATTGGGCACCATCGTGGACAAGAATCGGATCCAGAAGTTTTCTCGTTTGAGCAAGGTGTTCTTATTATTATAGGTGACTTGAACTTGTTCCAAAACCTGAAATTTAAGTTGAGCCACGGTGTGTCTAAACTCCGTGAAGTGGGAGGCTACAGTAGATTTAAGGTTGTTCGTACGAATGTTACTTTTGTGTTCTAAAATCCTGACTCTGAGTTTTCTTTCGGTATGACCGACATAACATTTACCGCACGGACACTTCAGAAGGTAAATGACATTGCTAGAATTGCATGTAGCATTCACTTTGAGCTTGATTGAATGTCCTTTCATAGGGTGACAGATGACATTGCCAGTGATACAGTTGTTACAGTTGGAGCAATTGTAACAAGGTTTGAGTCCTTTGTACACATTCTGGACATCATGTTGGCTGGGTTTGCATAAGATCTCTTTTAAGTTTCTGCCTCTTGTGAATGCGAAGATTGGTGGTTGGTTAAATAGACCCTTGAAATCTGGTTCCAATGATAAGATAGACCAGTGTTTCCGAATGATGGCTTGAAAACGATTGGATGTTTTGGATTATTTGGATACTACGACCATGCGTTCTGATTGTTCCTTAATTTTTGGTTGCAATAAAGCAGTCCTGCACCTTTTGTCGCTTCTTTCCATGGCAAGATCCAATATGGGTGTCGGGTATCCTCGTGCTTTCAAACGTTCAAGGGTGCGTCTCATTTCCATTTTGCATTCATCTTCTTTGGAAACAATGCGTTTGATCCGAAGAAGTTGGGCATAGGGTAAGTTATTCTTAAGACCAGGACGGTGAAAACTTCTGTAATGAAGAGTAGAATTTCTATCCGTGGGTTTACGGTATACAGTGGTAGACCAGTCTCCTGGGCATCTGTGGATTTCCACGTCTAGATAATGCACTTGCTTCTCACTGTGTTCCCATGTGAACTGGATTCTCTGGTTTAACTGATTCCAAGTGTTTAGAAAGGAATTCAAAGTCTCTGTCGTGCCTTCCCATAGAAGGAAATTGTCGTCGATGAAGCGTAGATATAATCTACCATGTTCCTGCCAGCTGTCTTGGCAGAGAATGTAGGACTCCTCAAACTGTTTCATGTAAATGTTCGCATAACATGGAGCTGCCGAATTTCCCATGGCAGTGCCATTGAGTTGTAGTATCCATTTGTCTTGTACTGTAAAATAACTGTGATACAAGGTAAACATGGTCAATTGCATGAGAAATACTTTGAGGTCTGCATCCAGATCAGATGAGGTGAGAAAATTTTCGATCGCTTCAATACCCCCATCATGGGGGATGGAAGTATAAAGTGAACACACGTCCACCGTACACATGATGAGTTGGGTGTTTTTTAGATCATTAATGATTGGTTCAATTTTTAACAAAAAGTCTGTGGTATCTTTAACGTGTGACTTCGTTGCAAGAACAAATGGTTGGAGATATCTGTCCAAGAATTTGCCTACATTCTCGATGGGTCGGAAAGGCGGGTGAGTAGGATGCTTATGCATTTTGGGAAGCATATATAATACAGTAGGTCTAGGATTTGATGGTGTCAAGAATCTGCGTGTTTTGTCATTGATGGTGCCATTATCGAATGCTGTCTTGATAATGTGTGTCAAATCTTGTGAGAACTCGAGGGTCGGGTCCCCAGGTAAAAAGTCATAAGTGTCGCTGTCATTGATGTGTATGTCTATTTGTTGTTCATAAAAAGTGGTGTCCATGATGACAAGGGCACCACCTTTATCAGCATTTTGACAGGTGCTAGCAGGGTTATCAGCCAACTTTTGCAGGATGTTTCTCTCCTTCCGGGTGAGATTCCCTCTTTTGATGGTTTGTTGGAAAGGCAGGTTAAGAATTTCTTGCTTGATCAGATTTTCAAAAGCATCAATGATTTTATGGCTTTGTGGTGCCAAGAAAGTACTATGGGGTCTTAATCCTCAGAGGCACAGCGTAAACGCTTGTATGTGAGTACTCCACAGGAGACCTTTTATACGTTTACTGGATCGCACTTCGAGGTGTAATCTGTTTCTTTACTTATACACGCACCATCGGGTTGGGTCCTCATTGTCGGTTCTCTCCTCTATATATCCAGCACTCACTCTCCTCTGAACTTTACGCCTTTATCACACTTATACACGTCTAGGGAATTTGAGGACTTCCGTGCATGTTTGACCGTTCTATATCTTTTGCTTGCACATTCTTCGGGTTTTCTGACAAAGGGCACCCGCCCGAAATGCATCGGGATTTTTTGAGGATTACAATGGCTCAGTTAAAATAATGCAGTGACACGTTTTTGGTTTGTTTACCAATCTTGGATTTGAATATATGAGAATGTTCAACAACGTTATGAATAAACCCTGAGATGGTCAATATAGACTTGTGATTTACTTTGCTCATGGAATAAGACTTCGGTCCCTCTCGTTGTGCACTGGGTTGTTCTCCCCCCAGACGGGGGAACCTTCGGATTTTGTCTTAAATACTCACACTGCTTGGCCAGACAGTGTCTTAATCCAGTTGCACACTACAATTCTTTATAACACTCTACATCAGAGTAAATTTGCTGTGCGAGCTCCCACTTAATTTAACTCGACATTTAGGCTGTCCAGATTGCTATAGATGTGATCTAGAAGATGTCCTTTGATATGCGTCGCGTGAAAACCTTTCTGGAGCAGGTCAATGGCCTGGAGATTCAGTCGAAGACTGTTGGCTGCTGAATCAAGCGGATCGTCCAGATGCAGATTCAGGTCACCCAGCAGGGTCAGATTTGCCGAGGTGAGCACTAAATTGGCGGCTATATCCGTCATATTTGTGACAAAAGTCGCCAGGGGTACCAGGTGGTCGATAGACTAGAATGCCTAAGAAGGTGGTGGTGGGGGTAAATTCGAGCGTGAAGTGTAGGCTCTCACAGACTGGCGTGGTGGTGGGGGTGACACGGCATTTAAAGTTATATCTGTAAATGATGGCCAGCCCTCCGCCTCTGCCTATCTTGTGATCAAGTCGCTTTAGAGCGTCGCCCTGGGGGGTGGCCCATACTGTTGCAGGATCATTTTCCAACTGGAGCCACGTCTCTGTTAGAAAGAGGACGTCTGGGTTGAGCTCCTCTATCAGAATGGCTAATTCAGTACAATGCTTCGGCAACGACCGACAGTTAAGAAGGAACATCCTCCACTTTTGTCTGGGGCGGTGTTTCCCTGTACTTGGGGTGGACGTACCCCAGTTACATGTTTTACAGCGGGCCTTCGAGTTTATAGGGAGGACCAAATGTAAACATAGAGGCTTGGCGGTAGGTCGTAGTGCGTGCAGGGAGGAGGCGCTGTATGAGAGGCGATTTCCTACCATAGTGGAGGACTGGACAGGGATCAGGGCGCATCTTGACGCGGACTGGCACAGACTTGCTTCTCTTCGACGCGTCTACGGCGCTCCCGCTGCGAGTGCCGCTGCGCGGCGGAACAGGAGGCTTATATAGATTGGACTCGAGTAAGACTGGAGCGTCAACCTAGTAAGATCGCCGCCGAGTATTGGCACCACCAGGAAGCATGAGCGCTCTGTTCTCCCTCCACAACAAACAGCCTAAATCGCTGCGGTGGACCGGGGAGTCAGCGCACAATCCGATTTTAGCAGCAACAGCAATATTTTTAAAAACACAACAACGTACTTTAAAAACACTTGCAGTAATGCACAAAAGGTGTTGTCACCCAGAGCGCTAGCGCAGGAGTGATCAGTCAAGATTTACTCGGCGCGTCAGCGCTGGGAGCCTAAGTAGTCAGGGCTCGAGGAAGATTGGAGCGTCAACCTAGTAAGATGCCCGCCGAGTATTGGCACCACCAGGAAGTATGAGCGCTCTGTTCTCCCTCCACAACAAACAGCCTAAATCGCTGCGGTGGACCGGGGAGTCAGCTCACAATTCGATTTTAGCAGCAACAGCAATATTTTTAAAAGCACAACAACGTACTTTAAAAACACTTGCAGTAATGCACAAACGGTGTTGTTACCCAGAGTGCTAGCGCAGGAGTGATCAGTCAAAGTTTTTATTAAAAATAATCTCACTACTCCTAAAAAGAAGTGGGTAAACAGACACTTCCTAAAGAGAAGCGTTCTCAGTCCAGAGGAAGATCTCCCCAACGGGGAGGTAGATCTCCCCAACGGGAGCCCTCTGAAAAAAGGTATAACCTCAGTAACAGGGATAATTTGAGAAAACCTGATTGATATCAAAATACTGATACTCGTTCCTCTCGTACCTTTCAGAATTCCTCGCAGAAATCCGAAAGAAGAGGATGATCAGAACAGAAGGAAGAACGCGTAACGCCCAAAGACGAACAGCAGGTTCCAAAAAATAAGAAAACTGAATTTACAAAGAAGAAGGTAGCAAGCGTAAAAATCAGATATGCCGAGGATCTTGTGGACACAACTCAGGAACGGGGAGAGGGCCCAGACAATGCTAGACAGCGCAGCAGAGGTAACCATAGCTCGCAAGATCTTGATGGATCATCTGGAGACAGTGTACTTGAATTAAAGCATTCAAGTGGAAACTGCCGACACCAGGGTTAGTGTACCCCACAAGTTATATGAAGTAACACTCCGGATGGAGGGGGACATACCTAGGAAAATACAAGCACTCTTTTGGGAGAAGCTATCTAAGGGTTATGATATTCTTCTTGCTGAACAAGACTGGCCACCTGAATTTGTCAGGGAGTGTCCACATGGCGAAGCGATTACTATGCCAGTCTTCTCAAATCACATTCCAATTAATAAAAAATATACCTATGCCAGAAAATGGGCTGTAGCCCAGGCTCCAGCATTATATAAAAATCATGTAGGATGGGATGAGGACTCTCCTCACCATAAAATCAAGTTAAAAAATCAGCCGACTGCACAAAGGCAGTATCCGGTTAAGCAAGAAGCTAAAACACAAGTCAGGGAGATCTTAGATCAACTTGAATGCCAAGGGGTGTTTGAAACATGCACCTCGTCTATGAACAATCCTTTGTTTCCTGTCTCCAGACCAAACAATGCATATTGTCTAGTTTTGGACTACATACATTTAAACTCTTGTTACAAAACACAGTGCAGCACTGATGAATAACATTGTGCTTAAAAAATATAAAACCACATTGCACCAGAAAGCAAGCACTTGACCGCTTTCTCAATCATGGGGACACAGCGACCATTTTGCTGTCTCCCCCACGGATTCAAGAATAGTCCAGGGTTATTTTCAGCCAGGGTAACAGAGTTACTACAAATGTATGATGATGAGGCATTATCTTATGTTGATGACATTTATCTTACAGATGACGACTTGGACGTGCACTGGAAAAGAGTGAACACCATAATACTTGGGTTCGCTTCGGAAGGGTACAAATTCAATTTTAAGAAATCACGAATTGCCCAACTCAACGTCCTATTCTTAGGATACAAGTTATCAAGTGAAGGCAAAAGTCTGGCAGACAACTTTCTAGAGAAATGTGCGCTGCTCCAACCTCCAAAGACGCTGAAAAACATATAGTCAAATCTAAGTTTCCTGAATTTTGGTAGAACTTATGTTCTGAACTACGCAGAAAGGGTTAAACCTCTCTATGAACTAATCAAACCTGATTTAAAACAAACCAATTGGACTCAAATCACACAGAAATTTTGCATTAAGGACAAACAGACATGTTAGCAAAAACACAGTTAGAAACACACAACAATGCGTGCCACCTTGTGATCCGAATCATCCCAGGGAGATGCAGATTCACATACCTAACCTTTAATGAAGGTGAAAAGGTACCAATAGCATACAAATCAGACTTGTACACACAAGCTGAAATAAAATTGACTTCTACTGATAAAATTCTGACAGCGGTTCAAACTGTAGTGGCAAAGAAGAGAGCTCTCGCACAGGGAAAACGCATAATGATCGTTACACCTGTACCTGCCTTAGAAGCAGTAACAAAAGCAAGCATTCCCAATGCTAAGGCTTTACATCCGAGAGGGATACAGTGGGTTAACTATCTTGCTGCTACAGATGTTGAATACGTCTTTGACCCCTACTTAAAGACACAAGAATTCCTACAATACGAACACGAATGTCTTCTGCCGACCGAGATTCTGCCTCTATAACATTACGGATGTATAATCTATATAGACTGATCAGCATAGCCTAAAGTGCTGCGTGCGGGTTTGTTAAAGGTCGCTGGCACGAAGGTAAATTCAGACCTATGGTCACTAAAACTCAATCACTCGGAGACTGTACAGCTCAGCGAGCTGAACTACAGTCTTTCGAGATGGCGCTTGAAAATACCGATCGCGAATTCCCCACACTCATAGTGTGCGACTCATATTATTGCGTCCAGTCTTACAATGAATATATGCAGAACTGGGTTCAAAACGGTTTCAAAGATGCAAAAGGTGGCACAATTAAGCACAAAAATGTTTTGGGAACAAATAGTTCTATTACAGAAAGAACTACAAAAGACTCACATGTTTCATACACTGAGTCATCAGCGTGATGGCGTTCACGTTGCATGGAATACATTGGCTGATAAAGCCGCAAAGGCAGCTGTGCAAACTGCTTCCGTAGCTACAATCAATCGTTCTAAAACAACGATAGACGGTGAAACAATGCTAGTAGTTAATGCCTCAATGAAAGGCAACTATTGCTGCATTACCACTGAATTATCCACTCGGGCGTACATACATAATTGATGCAAACTCTGTTCCTTTTGCTCAAATCCCTGGAGTGGGGGGTAGAGTCATTCCAAACAGGAATCGGAGAGCTGCTTTGGTTCACGAAGCACACATGGGAGAGGGTCTGACACACCAAGGGATCTTACAATCTCAAATAGAATTAGAAGAGATGTACTGGTGGCCAGGAATGAGCGTCGTCGTTTACCAATTTGGAATTAATTGCGATGTCTGTTACAGGGATCATAGCTTTGAAGACCACCAGATACCTGACTACAGTGTAGCCAGCCCAGTTCAGACACCATTGTTAGACAGCATTAGGCTGTCTACAGGCAGACGTAACCATGGACGGATGCTGTCCCAGAACTATTAGGACACAAGATTCATTTGGATGTGGCCACAGCGCTCGGCTGATGCTGGAACTGTTATAAAAGGTTTTTTGAGTCGTTATCGGCACATACACAATCGGTACGCTACGTACTGACCAGGGTCCTGCGTTTAGCTCTCGAGCTTACAAGGAGGCCATGGCTAGCTTGGGCGTTGCATTGCGCTATTCTAGTCCCTTCCATCCTGAGGGTAATGCGGTAGTGGAAAGAAAAAACCGTGACATAAAGCAATCTATAACAGCTAGGGTATTAGGTTCAGATGACGGGTGGGTCAAACATCTAATAAGTGTCCAACGTAGTCTTAACAATCTGCTAAGAAATTCTCTGGGTGGAAACACTCCATATGAATTACATGTTTGGTACTAGAATGATAATCGAAGACCTCGATTGTCAAACTTCAGTGGTGGAACAAAAACCCTTTGATGTCAAAGATCGTTTGGCTGTTTTACAGGACTTAAATGAAACAAGAAGAAGTCTGAGTAACACGATACAGAAGCCAACAACCACTGAAGAGAAACCACCTGTCCCAGCAAGACCTGTCTGGATTCCAAAGATTGGGGATCTGTTCAGGAAAAAGATCGCGGTGAAGAAGGAATTTTGGCCTTCTTACAGAATAGCAGTACCTGTCTTATCAATCCACAAAACAAGATCAGTGTTACTACCGCCCCTTGCTGGTAAAAGGGAGAACAGAGTTGTGTCCATCGACCTGGTCAAACCACATCATGTGGCCGATAATAAGTAGTAGGTCCAGTGGACTCCCAAGATGTAGCAGACGACCAAATCTTGATACAATCCAAGAGGTTCAAACTGAAAGACTTGTTTGATAAACCTACAGTAAGAAAAGAATGACTATGCATCAAAACCATGGAACTTGTGCCTCTAGATACTCAAATAACAGTTCGTCAAGAAACACCTGTCTACAATGATATAACATCTGAATATACAAATATGACAAAGGAAGAAGCAGCTCCAAAGATTCATAACAATTCTGATACAATTCCAACAATTGACAGAACTGCCTCTGGCTACTTCATAAACTTTGATACATTTTCTTAGGATCCCAGTGATTCTGAAAATATGCCAGCAAATACAACTTTCAAAGAAAAAATAATAGACCTCTTTCATCAACTAGAAAACACATATCTGGTTTCACCATGGGTTGAATTTTGGTTTATGTTAGGCTTACTTTTCCTCCTGCTTTGGCTCATATATGTGATAAGTTTAGGAAGAATGATAGAAGAAAAATACAGTACAATGGACACAGCAAGTAAGAACATCAACTTGCTCCTGAAACCTCACAAATCATCTCATCGTGAAAGAGACCTGTCATCAGTAAACATCACAGCCGTTCCTATTCCTGGTGGTATAGCATGGGATAAAACTGATTATGACATTTATGGCCCGTGAAGCTGTTGAAGTTTCTACACCGGTTTAAGGTTTCTTTAAGTGGCTTTGTCTCACCCAGCACATTTTCTGATGATTGGGACTTTGAAACTTAATAATATGATGACAGATTTAGAAATGTCAGCCAAATTTACAAAACATGAATACTTAGAAGGTTCATCAGATTATGAACAAATGTATTGTTTTATTCATTATGGTCACCATTATTTGCACAAATCTGCAAACCCTAGAAAGGTTTTTACTTTCAATCAATGGGAACATTGTCCAACACCGCCAAAAGGCAGCTCAAAAACATTCTATGAAAAGTTTCCATACTTCTCAGAGTTTAATGTCACAAATCCAGAAACGTTTTATTTCAAAAATGTGAATAAAACAGGAATGAAAAACATGTTGACCAATACTAAACAAATTTATTCTGCAAACTTTTATGCTCAGTTGTCTAGATTAGGTTTTTTGTCAAAGGTCTTTTTATTGATTTTAAAAAATATATAAGAAGATGCGACAATCCCGCACATTGTCCCACACAGGGGATAGCGTTGCTTCCGCCCCCATGCACCCCTTACACTAGGAGAGAAGTCTTGCCCAGATCCCCAATAGATAGCATAACACTTCTAAAGGCACAGTGTCTGACTTGCGTGGGGATTCCAGGGCTCCCTGTGGTTAGCGGGGGGTCAACTACAGTCTGAACAGCCTCTATGGCAGGGTAGCAGAAATCTATGTGCCTGGACACGGGTCTACAATTCCCACCCGTGCCAGTTCTGACAGCGCCCAGTTGCATGTAAGTAACCCTGGGGGGCAATGCCGTGGGTAGAGCTCATGTGAAATGCATGGAAAAAACAATAAAACCCATAACCCCCCCGCTACCTAACCCCCCCCTTCGGCCCTCCCCAGTGGTGGTAGCTACTGTGAGGGCCATGAATCAAGGTACTTAAGGATGGAAGTTCAAAGTTGAAATAGGTCAAGGGATCTAACATTAGCCGGGCATACAGCAGACGGCAAGCCTTGGGACAGAAACCTAACCAAGGGCCCCCAGCGGAATTCAAAGTTCTTGGAATCATCTAAGAAGATGTCCGCCATTTGCTCCAAACTTAACAGTCTCCAAAGCCGTGAATGCCAGAGGGAGACGGCCGCCGCCTCCCCCCGTTTCCATGCTGCAACAAGAGTGAGCTTGGCCGCCCCGATACAAAGCCACATAATCTTCTTGTCCGCCCTAGTCTGATGTTTGAGGCTAGGATCACGGAGGCGCAGAAGGGCAGTGGCTATAGAGGTAGGAATGGGGTACCCCAGTATCTCTTTAATTTGGGCAAGAATTTCCTCCCAGTATGTGCGAATGATAGGACAGTACCACCAGATGTGCTGGAAATCGCCTAACAGCCCACATCCCCTCCAGCATTTATCAGAAGTGTTAGGGAATATCTGTCGCAGTTTGACTGGGTGAAGATACCAATCCATCATGGTTTTCATGTGTGCTTCCTTAAGTTCCATGGATGGAATGGTTGAACTTGGATATGTCTGACTATAAGTGTGACCATTCTGCATCAGTGATATCCAGCTGAAGGACTCCCTCCCACACGGACATGTAACGGGGTCTGGGTGTGATTGCCGTGGCGAGTAGGAAACCATAAATAAAGGTGATAGCACCTTTCATGGAGGAGGTTTGGGTCAAAAAGGCTTCAAACTTTGTGAGGGGGCGTGTGGCTGCATCTCTCACTGGGGGAGACAATGCCCAGTGGAGTTGCTGAGCGTGGTGGTGGCGTTGCTTCTCCTGAACCCCATAGTCCCTCTTGCAGTTATCGAAGGTGTGTGGGTCAAAGCTGTGAAATAGGTGTGTGAGAGCTAGACATCCCCCCTCCCTCCAGGCGTCAAAGGGCACCTCAGAAGCTTCTGGGGGGAAAGCAGGATTAAAGTGTAGAGGTGTAAAGGGAGAGGGGAATGTTGTCCATCTATCGTCCCGGGAGACAGAGTTCCAGACCCTCAGGGTGGGGCGGGTAGGGGTACTGATGTAAGTATTTTGAGGCCTGTCACTCTTGGGCTTCCACACTAGGTCCCAGATAGTCCTTCCCGCAACGCTCCGCTCCATATGTAGCCAATGTTTTTCCGACTCCTGCTGTGACCATTCCACTAGCACTCGAAGCTGTGCCGCTTTATAGTAGAGCAGCATATCGGGTAGCCCCACCCCCCCATCGTCTTCCGTCTGCGTAGTGGGGCGAAGGAGAAGCGCGCTCGACCCCCCCTGCCAGATGAAGCGTAGCATCATGGATTTCACTCGCCAGAAAAATTCGCCGTTGAGTTCAATGGGCAGGGCCTGGAGTAGAGTTTCCCCAGCGTGGGTGTCAGGTGAACTCCCAGATAAAGAATAGAAGAGCTGCCCCATGGAAGGCGTATTAACGTCGCGAGATGACCGACCTCAGACTGGGGAAGTGTGAGATTAAGGGCATAGGATTTACCATAGTTGACCTTGAATCCTGACACCGCTTCAAATCGCTCCAGTTCCGCTTGGGCGTGGGGGAGAGATCGGGCCGGGTCAGAAAGGGAGAGAAGGACATCATCTGCGAAGAGAGTGATCTTGTGCTCTTCCTCAGTGAAGGGTAAGCCGTGGATGTCGGGGTTGGCCCTCACTGCCAATGCTAGTGGTTGTATGCTAAGAGCGAAAAGTAGAGGCGAAAGAGGACAGCCCTGCCTGGTGCCCCGGGAGTGCGTGAAGAAGGAGGACGTGTGGCCATTCACCGATACTCTGGATCTAGGGGAGAGGTAGTTCGCCCGAATCATCGTCAAGAATTTAGAGGAGAAGCCGAAGGCGGCCAGAGTCTGAAAGAGGAACCCCCAGTCAACCCTGTCAAACGCCTTTTCGGCGTCAAGCACCACCAGCACTGCCGGGATTTTGAACTTATTGGCCTTTTCGATCAGGTGTATCACCCGTCTCGTGTTGTCGTGTATCTGCCGTCCCTTGATGAATCCGGATTGATCCGGATGTATGAGTGCTTGCATCAGGTCATTGTGTCGCTGGGCGATGATGGAGGAGTAAAGCTTTGCATCTAGTTTTACGAGAGCTATCGGCCTATAGGAGGCACAGGCACTGGGGTCCTTCCCGGGTTTGGGAATGATCGAGATTAGGGCTTCAGCCATCGTACCTGATGTCTCGCCTTCGTCTGCCATGCTGTTAAATAGGCGGGCTAGATACAGGCTGAGTTCCGAGGCGAAGGTTTTATAAAAGATGGCTGTGTATCCATCTGTCCCCGGGGCCTTATGGGGTTTCAAGGCCTTAATAGCTGTAGTCACTAGTGAAGGGAGCAGTGAGTGCCTCATTCCACTCCGCTGAGACCTGGGGTATCGGTAGCGTTTGCAAGTAGTCCTTCTGCGCATCAGTATCTAGCGATTCCCCTGAATAAAGGGATCGGTAGAAGGAGCCGAATAGCTCGGCTTTACTTTCGTCTTGATGTGTCAGCTCGCCCTGCGCATCCCGAATCCCTCCAATGTATTCCCGTTCTCTCTTGTCCCGAAGTTGCCTGGCTGGATGCTTCCCCACCTTGTTGCCGTGGGAGTAGTCAAGTCAAGTCAAGTCAAGAGATTTATATAGCGCGCTACATACCCATAGGGTCTCAAGGCGCTTGAGGAAGGGTGGGGGATTACTTGTCGAATATCCAAGTTTTAAGTTGCTTTCTGAATGCTAGGTGGTTCTGAGTAAGGCGAAGGTGAGTAGGAAGTGTGTTCCAGGTTTTAGCTGCCAGGTAGGAGAAGGATCTACCTCCCATGGTGGTTTTGTTGATGCGAGGTACAGTGGCAAGGGCTTGGTTGGAGGATCGTAGCTGACGGGAGGGGGAGTAGAAGGACAGACGTGTGTTGAGGCATTCGGGTCCAAGTTCGTAGAGTGATTTGTGTGCGTGGGTTAGGAGGACAGACGCGGTAGTTTTAACAGAGTATACTCTGCTCTATTATTATAATGCGCTCTTAGCTTATCCCTGACGGCCGTAAGTTGCCTTATTGCGCGCCTAGAAGGGTTCTCCTTATGCTCTTTCTCCAAAGTGGGGAGGTCCTCCTCCAATTGCTCCCTTTCACATGCTCGCTGCCTGTTGAGCAGAGCATTCAGAGCCATGCATTGCCCTCTGATGCAAGCTTTAAGAGCGCCCCATGTGGTAAAGACTGAGGTATCCCCGGTGTCATTGTGGGCAAGGAACTCCGATATGGCGCCCCTCAGAGTGTTACAGGAGGCTTTATCACGAACCAAAGAGGCCGGGAAGTACCACCTTGGGACCGACTTACTTTTCACTGCCCACTGAAGGCCCATCGCGAGCAAGCTATGATCGGACACCGATAAAGGAAAGATCTTTGTCTCGCGAAGGTCGCCCCGGAGTGATTGGCTCAAAAAACAGTGGTCTAGCCGGGAGTATGAGCGGTGAACGTGTGAAAAAAAGGTGTAGTCTCTAGAATGGGGGTATAAGAACCGCCACGCGTCAAAAAAGCCCATATCCAAGACCTTCTGCTGCGACTCCGGGGAAAAGGAGCCCATGTCAGATCTGTGAGCGTGAGTACTGTTCATGTCCCTCTGCCAGACCAGGTTGAAGTCCCCCATAATAAGCTGAGGCCCTTCAGCAAAATCCAGGATTTTACCCAATAGAGTGTGGAGGAAGCTATTCTGACCAGAGTTGGGTGCATACAGTACAACAAAGGTGCATAGTCTACCCCGCAATAGGCCCTTCACCATGACCCAGCACCACTCTTTATCATTTTGTACACCCGTGGGTTGGAAATGTAAAGTCGAACGGAACATAAGGGCCAATCCCCTCTGCTTCGTGGAGGCGGACGACCTATAAATAAGTGGGAAATGTTTGTGCTTACGGCGGAAGTCGTCCGTTTTAGTCAAATGAGTCTCTTGAAGGCCCACGACATCAAGCTGGTGATCAATAATATATTTCCAGACCTTTTGACGCTTCTGGGGGGAGTTCAGTCCCTTAACATTCCATGTCCCTAATGTCAAGGGCGTCATCTAGTGAGTGGGGACTCTTCAGCTCGCTTCGTACCATCACGGATCGGACCCCTGCTACCACCACTGCCCCCCCAGACCACCCACCCCCTGCTCCTGGCCCCCCCACACCCCCTTCGGTCCACCCCTCCCCCTCCCTTCCCCAACCCCCAGACTACAACGCCCCATCCCCCCCGGCCCCCCACACCCCCCTCCCAACCACCCTTCTCCCCCCTTCCCTCTTCCCAACCCCTCCCCGCTACCCCCCTCATTAACCCCAACTGAAGGCCCCAACTGTGAGCCAGTGTCCCAGGCCTGTCTGAGCACCATTCAGACCTGTGGTGAAGAGAAAACAGAGGGGTGTGCGGCTCTGACGACCTCGCTGGCCCCCCCGCCCCGCCCACCAAGTGTTCTTGCAAGGACAAAACTCCCGCCTATCAGTCCTACTACAACGTAAATGTGCTGTGTCTTTGGATACTTCCTGGACTGCTGCTGCATGTTCCTGTGCCACTGTCGCTGGGTCTGGTTTGAGAACCAGTTTGGGTGGGTGTTGTCGGCCCACTCTCTGTCATCGTTGTCGGGAGGGGCTAGAAAACTTATCTTGAGATGGCCGAGGCGAGGCCACTTCCGTTGGAATACCGGGTCAATGCCCAGCACCTCGCATGTTTCCCACAGGGAACGTAGTTGATGCGGAATCCCTTTCCACTTTTATATGAGCCTGAATGGGTGGCCCCACGAGTAGGGAGTCCCATTGTCCCGCAGGAACTTTGTTGCCACCCGGAAAGCCTTCCTTTTTTGCAGGGTGAAGGTGGAGAGATCCTGGTATAATGCCACTGGATGGCCTTGACATTGCAGTGTTTGCTTCTTGCGGGCATCTTTCAAGAATGTCTCCTTCAGCGGGAAGTCAGGGAGGAACGCTAGGATGTCTGGCGGGGGAGCCGGTGCTCGGCGAGCTAGGCCCACTCTAATCGCCCTGTCAATACGGATCTCAAAGTCTTCCGACTACCCCAGTATCTCGCGGAATAACCCTTGCAGGAAACCAGCCACATTGTTCCCTTCCAGTTTGGATGGCACTCCCCGTACACGAATGTAATTCCATCAGGAGCGGTTTTCAAGATCTTCTGTATGCGCCTGCAGGTCCACTTACTGTTCCCGCAGGCGCACCACTTCCTGCTGCAGTTGCTCCACTTCCTCACTTCGAGTTTGATCAGCTTCCTCCACTGTTGCCACCCGTTCCCCCAGATCGTCGACCTCTCGCCTTAGTTCCTTGTGTTTCCCGGCCATGTCTTACTTCAGTGTTTGAAAGTCTGCTCTCAGGGAGTTAACCCCTTTACTGCGGCGGCTATTCCGCCGCAGTGCTAAGGGGGCAGGGCCGGCGCGCGGCGGCCGCATGCTGGTGACGGAATCGCTCCGTCACCAGCGTCGGTGGCGCTGTGCTTATGACGGAGCGGTTCCGTCATGGCCCGCCCCGCTCAATGGAACGCTCAGCGCAGGCGCGGAATTCGCGCCGCGCAGGCGCTCCGATCGGGCCATGACGGAACCGCTCCGTCATCAGCACAGCGCCACCGCAGCTGATGACGGAGCAGTTCCGTCATCAGCAGGCAAGGGGTTAAAGAGAGAAAACCAAATTACACAAGCACCCTCTTAAAAGTCCATTAATCTATGAACATAAATGTAGTTATTTCCAAGGTTATTGCACCAACATCATTCAATGGTTCAATGGCAATTCAAAGTATGGATCCAAAACCAAATCTTGTGCTTCAAGTTCTTTATTGTTCAAATAAGTTAAAAGTTTCCCAGCTTTACACTGCCGACACGTGTTTCGCCCTCTCCAGGGCTTTTTCAAGGCTATCTTGTTCTGGTCTTATGCTGCTCTGGCATCGGAGAGGTCTATAGTTCGAAAAGATATGGATATGAAGCGTTTATGCGAAACCTATTGGATGTCTTGGTCACAGCGAGCTATTCAGAAAGTGGGTTCCCTCTAGGTAACTTTACTCTTGTTTAGTCCCTCGTGGAGCATTGAAAGAACAAAAGTGATTTGGATGCAGATTTGTCTTGTTATGGGGGTGCGACTCGCTGCGTGGAGGTAAATCCTATCTTGTTGAGTGAAAGATTCTTGAAGACCTTGATAAGTCTGTGCATCCAGCGGCGGATCCCGGTCATAACAAGACAAATCTGCATCCAAATCACTTTTGTTCTTTCAATGCTCCACAAGGGACTAAACAAGAGTAAAGTTACCTAGAGGGAACCCACTTTCTGAATAGCTCGCTGTGACCAAGACATCCAATAGGTTTCGCATAAACGCTTCATATCCATATCTTTTCGAACTATAGACCTCTCCGATGCCAGAGCAGCATAAGACCAGAACAAGATAGCCTTGAAAAAGCCCTGGAGAGGGCGAAACACGTGTCGGCAGTGTAAAGCTGGGAAACTTTTAACTTATTTGAACAATAAAGAACTTGAAGCACAAGATTTGGTTTTGGATCCATACTTTGAATTGCCATTGAACCATTGAATGATGTTGGTGCAATAACCTTGGAAATAACTACATTTATGTTCATAGATTAATGGACTTTTAAGAGGGTGCTTGTGTAATTTGGTTTTCTCTCTTGATTCGTGGTATTTGCATTCAGTTGCATTGCTCAAACACCCCTGGTGGTGGGTGTCTTATCAAGTTCTCAGTGCACCTCTATTTTTGATACCTCACGCATTACGTACCCGGGGAGAATAACTAAAACAGTAGGTGCGGACGTTTTCTCTGATGAGAAACACTACCGCCATTTTCTTTGTATAAAAAAGGGGTTAAAGAGGGACTCCAAGAAGTCTTTAGTGATGGGTGCTCCCCCCTCGTCCTGCCTTGGGGGTCTTTTGTTGCTGCCGAGGGTGCCGGGCTCTTGTCTCCCTTGGGGGCACCTTTGGCTAGCATCTCGGTGATGGTGCGGCCCCCCCTCCGGTTCAAATTGGCCATGTTGGAACCAGTGTCCGGCTCTCCAGAGCCTGCCTGAGCCCAAGGCCTCCCGGCTAAGGAACGGCCACTCGGCAGCTGAGCCGCTCCGGCCTGTGCTAGCCCCTCTAGGGTGCAGTCCCACTGTTCAGTGGCGAATACACCCTGCGCGGGCCTCCTTCGGTTGCCAAGTGCTGTCCGCGGGGCAGTACCCTCCTCCGACTGCCCGGGCTCTGCTGCGTGCTGGGGCCTAGAGCTGATGGCTACTCTGTCTCCCTATCCCTTGGTGAAATACTGTACAGGGACTGGTACCTCTTGAGAGCGAGCCGCTCCGTCCCCGACGTCTGGGACCCCGCTGTGTACCCCGTCGCCGCTGACTGGATTCACGGCCCTCACCTCTGTCCCAGGGTGCTACTGCTGCCTTAGGCTGCTCCCGCCATCCTCTTGTTGGGCGCGGATCCTGTGCGTATCCTGCGAGTCCCATCTCGGCCTTTATGTGTGCGGGTCCTGCTCGTGGTACTGCACCCCAAGAGCCCCCAAATGAGATGTCCACTCTCCAGCTTTAACTGGAGGCGCCAGGGATGCCCGGTAGATGATGGTCTACCGATTTGCCGCCTTCTCTGCTGGCACCGGGTCCGTGGTCGAGAGTTTTCATGGGCTGGGGCTGTGCAAACTTGCAGGGGCTCCTCTTCAACCCCCCAGGTGTCCGCTCCAGTCGTTGGGGGGGGGCTTCCGCTCTTCAGGCCCACAGTACCGTTCAGCAAGGCCGCAGAATCCGGAGCTCAAGTTTCGCTCCCACTCCCAGCAAGCTTCGCGCTCACCTGGCGTCTTTCCGAGCGGTTCCGCGGCGATCCATGGTGTCTGGCAGCAGGGGGCCTGGGGAGACGCCCCGTGATATTCTGCTCGCCCCGCGGGGCTCCGGTGGATCACTGCGTTCTCCCTGGACAAGCCCCAAGACCGGTGTCTCGATTTTGGCATCCGCCGGCTGCCCGCCCACACCGGCGGCGACCCCACCTCCCTTCTCTGCTCACCGTGGTCTCCAAGAGGAGGACAGAGCAACGCTCCGGAGGTCAGTCCCTGTCTCCGTCCTCCGACCTGTTAGCCCCCCTCCGGGGGTTCTCTGTGATTGCTGACAAGGGTAGGGCCGTCCGCTCAGGCCGCCATTTGTTTCGGCCCCAGTCGGCTCTGTCGCGTTGATGAAGGCGTTCCGGAGAGCTGAACCTGCTCAGTTCTTTGGGTCAGGCTGTGCAACTGCTCCCACAACTTATGGAGGCAGATGCTAGTGAGTTTAAGGGGGTGATGTGCAAGTTATGGGCTGCGGCGGGGATCAGGGTCGGGGAGCCATGCGATGCTGCGTCCGCTCAGGCCGCCATCTTGGCCATGCTCCCTAGATTAGGTTTTAACTTTTGGAAAGATAACATTGAGACAAAAACTGTCTGGGGCACAAAAGACTGGCAGGTACAAGGTTTAGAAGCCTTATTCAGAGCCTGCATTATCCCAGAACAAATAATGTTTTTAAACGACACTGTACAACAAACATCTTGTCTTGGCTTGGCTAAGATAAAAGATTTAAACAAACCATCCATAGCTAAGCCTACGCCTGACAGTAATAACACTGCAGATGAGGAGGTAGACGTAAAACAGATTTTACAACAAAACAGAACAAATCCTGATTAGAAAAAATGGTTAATCTGGCCCACAGACACGAATAACTGTCAAGATAGATTCCTAAACAAAACACAAGGGTTCACAGTGAATAGGCCAGATCCAAGATATTCCCAGAGACAACATACAGGGATAGTAAAAACTTATAGTGTAGGAAAACTATGCCTTGAGTGGCTACAGAAATCCACACTTCCAGAAATTAAACAACACTTAACTTTACTTAAAGAAGGCGTTGATTTGCCAGACTTTTTACTTGGACCTCACAAACAACGACAAAAACATTTCATATAAGCCAGTATGTACGCTGCTTACAATGAAACATGGAAAAGCACGCAAATGGAAACTGCAGAAAAAATTTGAGAAATTGATCGTATTAATTTAGAGAAATCTCTCTCTGTAGTGGACAATGGGTTAACCACTCTGTCCTCTAGAGCAGGACTTGCTAATGTTACAACATAGCCAGTCCCAATTACGTTCTATAATGCAGCTAGGCTGGACGTTACAAAATCTACATTCAGGCTACGTGCCATAGCGTCTAATCAACACCATGTCTTTGTTTTCTGTATTTAACCTTACAGATAAACAAATCTCGTTGGCACAAAGAGGCGCAGACTATATGGTGCTGAGCATAGAAAAACTGGTAAGATTAACATTAACTGTTTCTGAGAAGCCAGTCGTGGAATGGATAATACATGGTACCATCACGATACCAGTAACAATTTTTCAGTTTCAGTATTGCTTAAGACACATACCAGCAGGCCTGTATGAAAGGTTGGGTAGAGAATACATTAAGTCAACCTGGAATTTACCGTATACACACAAATGTTTGAGTGGGAGAAAGGAAGTATTTCTTAGTGTTAAAAATTGTAAGAACTCACTGAGCAGTACATTTTTTTGTCAAGGTATTAATTTACACGGACCCTGCGAAGGTTCTTCAAATAACCTTTCTTGCCACCTGCATGGGTCACCAGCAGCCTTGATAGAAGCAGTTTTCAGGCAGCTTTCCAATGGCAGCTACGTTATGCTCAATGATCACAGCTGTTGTGGCATGTTGCCAGGAAGAGAGTATCTAGTTAGTGTGTCGGCCAGGGTCACTTGTTGTATGCAAGTATTTTATCCAAAAAGCAAGACAGACAGGGAGACGGAGTTATGGCCTTCACTGAATATCTCTTCTATACGGATTGATACTTTAAGCAGAATGAAAGACATTCTTTTGCAAAAAACTGTGCCACTGACCTCGTCTAGAGAAACGTATGATCTGCAAGTTGCAAGGACTTCTGCAGAGATACATGCATTATTACAAACTGCCCAGTACATTTCGCAGAAATGTTAGGTCAAATCTTAAACATGTCTGATGCCAGCCGCATTGCACATGTATTTAAGATGAACTATTTCGGGACTGTTAACACCATTTGAAGCAGTCCTCAGCATTTTTCCAAATTTCGTGCACTGGGTGTTCGGTGGCCTGCCTCTCATTTTGTAGCAGGAATTCTGTTTTTATTCCTTCTGCTCCAATATGGCAAGTCCAGTCACCAACGATACCCAGTCTACCATGGAACAAGCCCTCCTAGCCATGCGGTATTGTGAGAGGATTACACAGATTCTTGGCTTGGCTCGTTTAAGAGATCTGAATACCACTTGGTACCTTTCATTCAGTCAAACTCTCAATGGGAGCACAGAGGGAAAATAGGACTGGGTCGCCCTCCACTCAAACATAGACCTACAACAAAAGACCCTGTCCAACGGATGTCAACATGTATTGGTGACTGAAAGAATAGAGCAGTCTATATGTACTGATACCTATTCCTGTCCTCTGCAATTTATGAGGGGAAAATTCACTGTACTGCGCCCAAGTTTACGTTAAAAAAAGGCTTATCTTCCTTGACAGATACACAGAACAACAAGTACTATGACCCTTCTAGGTCAATATCAGAGATCCACACCAACAATGTTGGACCAAATACTACTTAGAAAAAATGTGCGAGAAACAAGTGACACCTCACGGAAACACTACCAACGGGGTAACTGGGGGCAGATTTATGAAGGCCTTGCGCCGCCGGTGCGTCACTTTTTCCCATGTTAAAAATGACGCACCGGCGGCGCAAGGCCTTCATAAATCTGCCCCCTGGTATGTAATTTCCAGACAAGCCCCTGTCTCATCATTGGTAGTCACTTGATTCTCAAAGAAAATAGAAAGAAAGAAAGTGTCCAAAACAAACAAACAAAAAACGTGTAACAAACAGTGGAAAGCAGAGGCATCTGCTAGTGACAAACACACAACATAAATAAGTGCAGCATACAGTTCCCTTAACCAACTTTATTTATAGGGAAATGAGTGTATGCTGCACATATAAAAAGGCTGGTAGCTATTCATGCATACCATTACCTACTGCCAGTGCCGACATGTTTCACTGCCATATCAATTTTAGCAGTTTCATCAGGGCTGCACTATATGCTGCCACTCCACTCTTGGACACTCGTTCTGTGTTAACTGCCAAGGAAAACAGGCGCATAAAACCAGTCAAAAGCATGTAAACAAAACTATTGGTAGCCGTGTGTATAGTGTGTCATATATAACCATTGTTTACCCAGAGTCAGCCTAGTTGCTCATACCAGCTGCCCAGGGGTTGAGAAGGATGTAGGAGTACTCCAAACGTGAGTTCTCGCCTTCACTTAGCTTTAAGCTTTCTGATGGTTTAAACAAACAACATTTCTACACCTGTATAGAGAAATTACAAGCCTGTCTCATTGCTGAGAGACTAAAAGAACACTCTTTCAAGTCCTCGAGATGGAACCATCCATACTGTCGCGACTGGCAGTAGCGCAAGACACAAGAGCACCACTAACCTTTTCCTGGAGCCAAGCAGAGACGATATCTGATGCTAGGTCCCTTATTTCCTCACAGCACGACCCCCAACAGAGAATAGTAACTACTCTGCCCGACTTCGTGCCCCAAGGGAAAAAAGGGAATGAGGATGAAAGTGTATTCACAAGACTTCTCTCCGGGACGTGGTCAACACTCTTGGCTGGGTCTATTATACTTGCAAGGCTGTAGGTAGAATGACAAAGCACACCATTACTCATGTGATCAAGAAAAACTTCTACTCTCGTTATTGTGAAAGTGTCTTTCTTCCACTCACCAAAATTCCTCTATTCCCCTCTTCATATAACTTCCAAGGTAGACCCAGTCTGTGTCTCTTCTATGCCAGGATACAAACAAGTCCCAAAAGGCTATTTTGACAACTTGAAATTCACCAGGATATAAGTCTCTATGAAGAAAGGAACCTTCCTTCTTTCCTTCTCCCTCGTGTTGTTACTGTCACAACGCGGAGACTAAAACATCCACAAATTAGTTTCTTTATATCCGGATAATGAAGGGTTTTGCGTAACGCTTTTACTAACGTGTTCTCAAAAGACAAAAGAGCAAGCAGTATCTTAGTAGTCCCGCACTTGCTTGCTCACCACACCCTCTCTACAAACTATAAGCGTTAAACCTAAACGCGTCTGAGCCCAGTCGCGCTACAGGTTTACACGCTTCACTTATCTCGCGGTCCGTCAGAAGCGTCTTTGCACTTCTAAACAGACACCGCGGCTTCCCTGACAAACTAAATACAGCTGCACAAAATGTCAGGGATCAAGGTTCCTTTAGAAACAAAAGGCAAGCCCGCACTTTTAACATGAAATTACTAGAAACAGTCTCGAATACCATCCGGTACTGCAAAACTCGATCTCCAAAATAACCAGACGTCCACGAGGCTTGAAATCTTCACGCTGGGATCCGGCGGGGAACACCATCCGCCCTTCCTCGAAGCTCAACCAGAATAATTGACAAGCACCTTCCCCTTGCAGAGGAAGGGCTTATGTCCAACGAGAAAACCCCAGGGCAGTCTGGGACTTGTAGTTGGAAGAACTTTCCCCGTTTTTTCTGCATATCCGGAATTCCGCCCCCGGGATCTCAGAATCGCTACAGAACCCCCTCTCGAGGACAGCCGTCCCGGCGGTCGTCCAGGCTTCCCAGGATGTCTCTCATGGAATTGAGCTACCAGCTCAGGACAATTTAGATTAGCCAAAGGCTCCCAAGTCCTCTCCTCAGGTCCATAACCCTTCCAACCCACCAAGTACTGAATCCTACCCCTAACCATACGGGAGTCAAGGATAGCCTGCACCTCATATTCCTCCTGCCCATCAATGTCAAGAGGAAGTGGTCTATCCAAAATTCTAGCACTAGTAGGACAAGGAAGGAGGAGGGAAACATGAAAAACAGGATGTATCTTCCAGGCTTCAGGGAGGGACAACCTCATTGCCACAGGGTTAATAACTTCCACTATGCTGTAGGGCCCCACATACTTAGGTTTCAGCTTGTTTTCCCCTTTCAAATGTATGTGCCTAGTGGAAAGCCACACCCTGTCCCCCACCCCATAATTGGGTGCTGGTGTCCTCCTCCTATCAGCAAAGCGTTTCTGGGAAGACTGAGCACTCGCCAAGCTGTTCCGTGCAGCAACCAGCACAGCTTTGAGATGGGCATGATGTTCATTAATGCTGGGTACAGGAGAATGTACGGGCACCTCAAAGGGAAGTGCATTAGGATGATAGCCATACAGACAAAAAAAAGGAGAACAACCCAAGGTGGAGTGAATGGCATAATTGTAGGCAAACTCAGCCATCCAAATTAACATAGTCCAGTCCATATCGTTTTGCAGAGCGAAGCAGCGAAGATACTGCTCCAACGTCTGATTCAGACGTTCCGTTTTGCCATCAGTTTGGGGGTGGTAGGAGGAAGAGAGTCGAGCATCGACGTCCATGGTCTTACAGAGAGCCTTCCAAAATCGGGAAGTAAATTGAGTTCCCCTATCCGTGATGAGCACACAAGGAATGCCATGTGCTCGACAACATGTTGCAGAAAAACCTGTGCCAGTTCAGCTGAAGTGGGAAGTCCAGTCAACGGAATGAAATGACCCATCTTTGTCAAATGGTCTACGACCACTAGGATCACGGTCTTATCATTACAGGGTGGCATTTCAACTATGAAGTCCATAGACAATGTGTGCCAGGGCTTAGGGGGAATAGGCAAAGATCTCAGAAGTCCCATGGGTTTGACATGGACGGATTTCACTTGCATACAAACAGCACAGTTTTTGATATACTGTCTCACATCTTCCCTAAGGTTGGACCACCAGAATTCACGTTCCACACCAGCAATGGTCTTGTAGATCCCCAAATGGCCGCCCAAGGGGGAGTCGTGTATCCATCTCAAGACTTGTAGTTGCAGGATCTCTGTAGGGACATAGATAGCGGACCCATAGTAGGCAAGATCATCTTTTACCATTCGATGTTCAGGATCTTCTTGTACCCATTCTTGTACTTCCGAATCCGCAAGGGCTACACGCACATCTTCCAAAAAGTCCTGTGTAGCCAACAAGGCTATTGAGGGTGGTTGACCACTCGTTTCTTTCAGGATTAGCGGGGGTTCTTCATCAGTCCCTGCACGTTGTTCTTCAGTTTCGCCTATGCGAGACAGGGCGTCCGCTTTACCGTTCTGTGGCCCAGGTCTATACTTGATAACAAAATCATAATCTGAAAAGAATAATGTCCATCTCAGTTGCTGAGGCGTAAGCGCCTTCGCTGTTTTCAAGAACAGTAGATTTCTGTGATCTGTGTAGATTTCAACTGTGTGAGCAGCTCCCAATAGGTAATGACGCCATTCCTCACATGCCCTTTTGATTGCAAGGAGTTCCTTATCTGAAATGGAATAGTTAATCTCACAGGGAGTGAGTTTATTTGAGAAAAAGGCAACAGGATGCAATTGGCCAGTGTTAGGATGGCGTTGTGATAAAATACCCCCTATCGCATATTGAGAGGCATCCGTTTCCAGCACAAAGGGTATTTGAGGATCCGGATGGCGAAGGATGGGAGCTCGCGTAAACTGATCTTTCAAATACTGGAATGAGATAGCAGCCTCCTGGTTCCATACAAACGGAGTATTTTTTCTCAACAAGCTGGAGATTGGATGGATTATTTTGGAGAAATCTTTAATAAACCGTCTGTAATAATTGGCAAAGCCAAGGAAACTCTGAACTGATTTAACATTTTGAGGAGTACTCCATCCGATGATAGCCTCGATCTTACTAGAATCCATTTGAAATCCTTTTGCATTGATGATATATCCAAGGAATGCAACCTCCGTGACATGAAACAGGCATTTTTCGAGCTTCGCATACAAGGAATTATGCTGCAATTTACTGAGTACGATCTTCACATGCTCCACATGCTCAGGAAGAGTAGATGAATAGATCAAAATGTCATCTATGTATACTATACAAAATGTTTCCAGACAACCTCTTAACACTTCATCCATGAAATACTGGAAGGCGGCAGGGGCGTTACAAAGCCCGAAGGGCATCAATCTATATTCGAACAACCCAAACTTTGTTCGAAAAGCAGTCTTCCACTCATCCCCCTTCTGGACTCTGACCAAATGGTACGCCCCTCTAAGATCGAGTTTGGTGAAGAAACGGGCTCCCTTCAATTGATCCAAAAGCACCGGTATAAGAGGGAGCAGATATCGATTCTTTATGGTCATCTATTGATGGATCTATAATCGATACATGGTCGTAACTCGTCGCAGTCCTTCTTTGGAATGAAAAACATAGGGGATGAGGCAGGAGATGTTGAATGCTGAATAAATCCTGTAGCCAAATTCTCATTGAGGTAGTTCCTCAGATACCGCGTCTCCTTTTCAGTCAGGGCATATACTCGACTACACGGTATGTCTGCTCCCGGAATGAGTTCGATACGGCAGTCGTATACACGATGTGGAGGTAATTCCGTTGCCTTTTGTTTATCGAACAAGGAGCGATAAGAATTGTATTCTTCAGGAAGAAGAGTGGCACAACAATAATGTCCTCTAGTACACTCTGTTGCTAAACACACGGAAGGCGTGGTGTTAATCCTTTCCTGGTCAGGCAAAGCTTGTCTACAATTCTCTTTACAAAATTCCGATGACAGAGTGATTGTGCGCGCAGCCCAACTGACCTTAGGATCATGAAGGGTCAACCATGGCATTCCTAGGATGAGCCGGAATTGAGGAGCATCAATCAGGTCGAATTGTATATGTTCCTGGTGATTCTGGCTTGTCTGCATCAATAACGCACGAGTATGATAGGACACAGGACCCGATGACAGGACAGTACCATCTACTGCTTTCACTAGCTCCGGTTTGTCCTTCTTCTCGCATATTATTCCTATCTTCATAGCGTATTCTTGATCGATGTAGTTGCCGGTAGCACCAGAATCAAGTAACGCATCGATCTCCATGGCTTCACGAGAATTGACCCACAGGGTGACCTTCAGATTCATATGAGCTACGGCTGGATGCAAGGTGTTCGCAAGCATTGGTGAGATCGTTTGTATTTGACAACCCAAGGCAGAGACCTCTTCCTGATTTGGGCTTTCTAGTTTTCCGCCGGTCGTCCTGATTGTATCATCGCTTGGTTAGGTGGCACCTGGGATCGTCCAGGCAAGGCATTCCTAGCTCTGCAATCCTTAATGAAATGGCCTCCCTTGCCACAATACAGACATTGCTTCAGTCGTCTTCTCTTCTCCTTCTCTTCCTTGGAGAGGGGTCCCCGTATACCTCCGATCTGCATAGGCTCTACCCCATCAGGCATTTTCGGATGCTCCTCTGTGGTACTCTTGAAACGAGGATAGAAGAAACGCCCTTCTCCTCTGCTCCGATCACCCCTTCTTTCCAGGAGCCGATGGTCTAATTGGACTGTCAGGTCGATAAGTTCCTCACAGGTGGAAGGGAGCTGCACTACCTGGGCCAACACGTCTTTAAGCTCCCCTCGTAGCCCTTGATAGAAGATGGATATTCTTTTTGCCGTGGGCCACTCTGTTTCGACCACTAGTCGATTAAACAATGTGATGTATGAAAGCAAGTCTTGAGACCCTTGTCGCAATGTTAATAGTTCTCTATCCAAGGACAACATGTGTAGCTTCCGATCAAAAAGCCTTCGTAGTTCTGAACAAAAGTCCTCGAAACTGTGTAGCACAGGATCATTTCTCTCCACCAAGGGAATCGTCCAACTTGATGCATTGCCTCCCATATACGACATCATGAACGCCGTTTTTGCAGCATCATCCTGAAACACCCCCGGTTTGCACAAAAAGTGCAACCTACACTGATTCAAGAAAGTCTCGAACTTACGGGGATCCCCGTAGAACCTTTCAGGGGGCGCTAGAGGAATACCAGTGTTTTGTATCACATGAACGGTTGGTACGGTGTCAGAAGGTGAGGAAGTGACTGGAGAGGACAGTGAGAACCCCCCCCCCCTTCTGCTCCCTGAGTAACAGTAGATGCGGGGGGTTGCAAAGTAGCTGGCTTTATGTAAGACGCCCCTCCCGGGTTTTTACGTGCTAACCCTGCCACTTCCTTCCGAAGCACTCCCACTTCTTTATATAACACCTGATTCTCGGTTCTAGAAGTAGCGACCTCTTGCTGCAGAGCCGCAAGGCTCTCCACCACAGAATTCAACACACTTTCTACATTCATCGTCTAGGCCGGGCTTGTATACGTGGGCTTGTCAATCTGTCGCGACTGGCAGTAGCGCAAGACACAAGAGCACCACTAACCTTTTCCTGGAGCCAAGCAGAGACGATATCTGATGCTAGGTCCCTTATTTCCTCACAGCACGACCCCCAACAGAGAATAGTAACTACTCTGCCTGACTTCGTGCCCCAAGGGAAAAAAGGGAATGAGGATGAAAGTGTATTCACAAGACTTCTCTCCGGGACGTGGTCAACACTCTTGGCTGGGTCTATTATACTTGCAAGGCTGTAGGTAGAATGACAAAACACACCATTACTCATGTGATCAAGAAAAACTTCTACTCTCGTTATTGTGAAAGTGTCTTTCTTCCACTCACCAAAATTCCTCTATTCCCCTCTTCATATAACTTCCAAGGTAGACCCAGTCTGTGTCTCTTCTATGCCAGGATACAAACAAGTCCCAAAAGGCTATTTTGACAACTTGAAATTCACCAGGATATAAGTCTCTATGAAGAAAGGAACCTTCCTTCTTTCCTTCTCCCTCGTGTTGTTACTGTCACAACGCGGAGACTAAAACATCCACAAATTAGTTTCTTTATATCCGGATAATGAAGGGTTTTGCGTAACGCTTTTACTAACGTGTTCACAAAAGAGCAAGCGGTATCTTAGTAGTCCCGCACTTGCTTGCTCACCACACCCTCTCTACAAACTATAAGCGTTAAACCTAAACGCGTCTGAGCCCAGTCGCGCTACAGGTTTACACGCTTTACTTATCTCGCGGTCCGTCAGAAGCGTCTTTGCACTTCTAAACAGACACCGCGGCTTCCCTGACAAACTAAATACAGCTGCACAAAATGTCAGGAATCAAGGTTCCTTTAGAAACAAAAGGCGAGCCCACACTTTTAACATGAAATTACTAGAAACAGTCTCGAATACCATCCGGTACTGCAAAACTCGATCTCCAAAATAACCAGACGTCCACGAGGCTTGAAATCTTCACGCTGGGATCCGGCGGGGAACACCATCCGCCCTTCCTCGAAGCTCAACCAGAATAATTGACAAGCACCTTCCCCTTGCAGAGGAAGGGCTTATGTCCAACGAGAAAACCCCAGGGCAGTCTGGGACTTGTAGTTGGAAGAACTTTTCCCGTTTTTTCTGCATATCCGGAATTCCGCCCCCGGGATCTCAGAATCGCTACACATACATACTGTATAGTTAATTCTGCTAAGAAATCAAAATGTGCAGCGCAAGAGCGCACAACCATACTGAACATTCGTACTGCTTCAAGCATAACATAGAAGGGGCTCTGGTAATAGCCTCTGACCGTCGCCTAAATGGGCTCAAAAGGGTCCTTTCATTCAGACCAATCTGGCAAGATTGCATCTTACCTGTTCTACGATGCCTGCTTTGTGGAGAAGAATGCGTGTTGGACTTCTGTCTTACACTTCCATCAGTCCTGCCATCGGATGTTGACACCTTGCTGGGTCCGGTAACGACTCATGCATCGTGTTGCCCCCAACGGCTACCAATTCTGATGACGGCATTCATTGAAGTCTCACCGACAAGTCTAACTGAGGGTGAGATAAATGTAACTACAGGCACACAGGTACCAGCTACTGCGAACATTGCTAATGCGACAACTGCTGGCGGTGATGATCCTCATTTGTGCACCTTTGATCTACTTGATGAAGTAGTTTCACTTTCACCTACTGTGGTAGACGATTTCTTTGCCAAATTAGACGATCTGATGTTTTCTCCTGACACCGAGAATAACTTTTGAAATCTGCACACAGCGTTCCATGAGCACTGAATTCGGCCTTCACTTTTCCAAAACAATCATTCTAACTTGGGAACTCTGTTTTTCTACGATTAAAATGTGAAAATGTTTTCTAAAATAGAAGCTTTTTATGGCACAGAGTAATCTGCTTAAAGTAGAACTATTCTTAGAGAACAAGAAATTCTTTTTGAAACACTTCCTAGACAATATTTGTCCTTGTCCTCAACACCAAAACAGTTTTATATATTCTGCTGTGGAATGGTCTCGCCCTTTTCTTGTGTATTCAAGAGCCATTTTCATAAATGTAATTTTATGATTCATTCAGTTTTGCAATACCGATATCATGCTTTATGCTTAAGAATGACACCAATTACTTTAAATGCGTACTATTGACATACTCATTTTCCGTGTACAGTCATTTCAAATGCATTTCATGTATTTTGGTTGGGATTGTAAACACATGCTTTAGATATGTTTAGATGCTTATAATTTAGTAATGTTGAACATATTAAAGTGGAGTGGGTGTTGTATATGAATCTAGGACCCTAGTGTAATTTTCCCGATTCATGCCCATATATAGGTATAAATCACCCTATCCTTATATAGGCATAGAAATCATAACCATATTTAGACTTAGCCTATGCAGCCCTAATACGGCATGGCTACTTCCACTAGTTCCGAGAATCCACAACGATTTCTTGGAAAAACCCGCCTTCAGCAGTCAGGGACTTCCCCTTGGTTGAATATTGATTTATCCAAGAACTCAAGGAGTTTTCAAAGAACTGAGTCTTTGATGACATTGTTATGTCCAACCTTACGTCAAACTCTGCATCTTCAAGGTATAAATTTGCTCAGGCAAACACACAATGGTTTGGAGCAGTTCGACTATAGACTTGCCCGACGTGCCCTGCCGCAGCAAGTGCCGAAGGAAGCCGACCCTCCAGTTGACGCACTGTATGACGCTGTCTTTCCTCATGCCGAGAAATCCAGCTCCATTGTTTCCAGGCTACCCTTGCGGGTTGCTGGGAAATCAAGTCCTGAGAGAGAGATACAAGACCTCCTTCATTCTAAACCAAGGTACGGAGTTGATTAGACCCGTAGAGAATTCTTGGAATAGATTCTTTGCAAAAAGAATACTAAACTTAAGCTACACCTCATTTACGTCTTCCCTCGTACTAGACCTAGGTTAGGTACACCGGGGTAGGCGTATTTTAGAAGCATCAGTTGAGTACTTTAAGTCATTATTTATTAATGTATGTATTATATATTATTTTATATGGCTTAGAAACCATACCATGCTTTTACAGTATTATTCCATAATACTGTTCGTACTATATGGACTGTACTTTATAACCAGTATTACGATTGTAGCAGTACATTTCTTATGCTTGAGAAAGAAGACTGTTCAATAACTACTTTTTATTGAAAACGCCCGTCTCTATTTTCTCAGCACCTCTGGTGAAACGAAGCATGCACGATTAACTGAGTAAAATAGCTATCTATTGTTTCTGCGACTCTAGAGATTGATTTCTTATTCTTGGAAAACAAAGTTATCACGTTTATGCTGTTGTCAGAAACTAATCCCTTCTTGTGTTTTCGAAAAAGTTTCTAGTGACCTCTGAGCTAGCTGGCACTCACAATTAAGTCTAACATATTCGATAGAGACCTAGTCGACCTCAGTCCTACGTCTAAACTATAGTATATGTTATTCCAATGCGCAGAGCCTATTGGGAATATATGAACTACACTACAGAATACACAACCTTGCAGAGGCAGGCTTACATGGTTAGGCAAGCAAATGACTACTTTCTAAAAAGAGATATTTGCAAACACAGTATATTAAAATCAACTTCACTAAAAGATGTATTTTATCATTCTGAGTCCAGGCACACTAAACTCGAATTTCTACCAGGTTCTCTGAGTCAGTTAGGATTATAAAATGTAATAATTCTAACAGCCCATTCTGAGGAATGGAGAACAGGTAGTCTTCCAACAGTGAAAAATGAAAATGGCTGTAATTCACTATTAGGACATGCCATACACATTATTATACTTACAATGCACCCTGCCCTTGGGCGTACAATAGGGGTGGCTGATATAAAGAAAAGGAAAGGTTCAGGGACTGGCAAGTGTGTGCACTTGCCCAGTCAGCATGACAGTTCCAGTCTGCACGCAGGCTCTGCAATGGCAGACCTTAGACACATTGTTACAAGGCGGCTTCTGTGGGTGGCACAACCAGTGCTGCAAGCCCACTAGCAGCATTTGGATTTACACACCCTGGGCACACTCAGTTCACTTCACTAGGGTTTGACAAGTAAACCAAATAGTCAATCATGGAATCACTAATTAATACCTCAATTTACAATAGGGAGAGCATATGCACTTTAGCACTGATCAGCAGTGGTAAAGTGCCCAGAGTCATAAAATAGCCAACAACAGGTCAGAAAAAATATAGGAGGGAGGCAAAAAGTTCAGGGATGACCCTGCCAGAAGGGCACATATTTAATCCTTGAGACCCTACAACCAAGACCTTCTCCAAAGCCTTTTCTTCCTTTAATGCCAAGCTTCCTAGAAATTGAAGTAGATGCATTTTTCCACTATCTACAGTCAAAACCAATCTTTCCTCTGGTTTTGACGAAATGTAAACCTCCACAACAATTCTTGAAATGAGCGAAAACCAGACATTAGGCATTAACACCAGAAACTATTGCTTCTCCTGGAAAATAAATCTATAGAATTTATGGGTCTGGGAGGAAAATGTGCAATACTGCGGTCATTGATCCAAAGAATGGCAGCATTACGGGTTCCGACCAACAGAAATACCTGGGATAGAATGAGATCTTTCGTAGTGGATTTCCAAAATGACGTTGGAGAGATAATTAATTTAGGGTCTCTGTTTGCCTTTCAAGCGACAGTGTCCAGGGCAGAGCTGACAGCAACAGGCTACTGCTGTGAATTCTCCATGCGTAGGTTATGTTATGTTATGTTATGTTATGTTATATTAATTTATTATGCGCACAGATACTCCAGCCAAGGAGCGTCCTGGCGCAGAGACAAGGTAGAATATAACACAACAGGAGAGTGAAAAACATAGAAGCAGCTAAAACAGGAATGTTTTTATGGCCCTCCGGAAAGTCAAGAGGTCCTCCATCAGGCGGATTTCAACAGGAAGGGAGTTCCATGCTGACGCAGCCTTTACACTGAACGAGCGGCCTCCCATGCGACTGAGCCTGAATCTGGGGACCACAGCAAGGGCCAAGCCCTGGGAACGGAGGGTACGGGTGGGAACGTAAAAGGAGAGACAGCTAGATAAGATTTCCGGGCCTATACCTCTCAGAATCTTAAAGGCAAGGCACAGAACCTTAAAGAGGATGCGCTTCCTTACAGGGAGCCAATGTAGGGAACGAAGTACACCTGCCACCGAGCTGAATCTGGGCAGTCCGACAATCGCCCTCGCCGCAGCATTCTGGACCCGCTGCAGACGGGTTAACTCGGCCTGGTTGGCCCCAGCCAGAAGAGAGCTGGCATAATCCAAGCGGGAGATGATAGTTGCCTGGATCACCAGCTGCCTGGTCGGGGCGTCAAAGAACTTGAGAAAAGGTCTCAAGCCCCTTAGCAGTCCAAAACAACAGGCCGCGGTTTTTTTGGTGTGCCCTACAAAGGAGAGGCCCGCATCCAGCCAGACCCCCAGGTTTTTTACCTCCGATACCGGGGTCGGAGTGGGTCCCAGCTCTGAGGGCCACCATTGGTCACCCCACAACTCCACTCCCTTACCGACAACCATCACCTCCGTTTTTGTGGCATTGAGCTGGAGACAGTTATCCTGGTTGAGGTTGACTTCCTGAAACCCAGATGAAAAATGGAAACTGATGAATTTTCCTTCCTGTAGCACAGCCTTATATTTTTTTACTGAGCTTTATATAGCACAAACTTGACCTGATGGTATGAGCGCTTTACATGAGCACCATTTGCATTACACAAGGACACATACTTTTTTTTGTTAGGCACGGGAGGATTAAGTGATTTGCCCAGACTCACAGGTTGTTGAGCGCCATTGCTGAGACTCGACCCTGGTTGCCCAGATTTGAGTTTTACCGCCCTCGCCGCTAGGCCACAAACGCTCCCTTTGTTTGGTCATTACACAGAAAAGAAAATGAAGCAAGATGAAAAATAAGGCCAAGACCCTATAAGTCTAAAATCTGGGAGAAATGAACAAGACACAAGAACAAGCCCGAACATGCCAGGCACTACCTTTGGAGCATTCAATCCACTTGCTGGCCATACCTGCAAAAACATCAGTAACAACAGGGCCAGACATAACAGTACCAGAAAAAGTCCTCAAAACCTAAGTCTGTATAATCAATTGTTATGTCTTGCCGAACAGAAACTGCAAGTCTTTGCGGACCCTGGCAAATGAGAACTGGAACCATGCATCTTTGCAGGCACTTCTCAGTTCATTCGAACAGTGGGATTTGTGGATTCTATGTTCCTTCTCAAAACACTTATATCAAACACAAGAATTTGGATAAAAGAGTTATACTTTGCTTTAGGAGACACTACTGTCTCTTGATTCCAACCTTCTTTGTAGTACCAAAACAGTAATAAAGATGGAATGCAAAACATAAAAAATCCCAAACCAAATTAGAAATATAGAGTATAATGTAATAAACAAAATGACAAAGAACCAGTAAGAGAAACCAGAAATATGAATTTTGAATTTTAAATGTTTTAAGTAGGATAGCGCTGAGAAGCATAAAGTGACAATGATATTTAAGAGTCATGCTAGACCTGGAACCTAGGTGCATCTTGACGCAGATCATGATGAAGTGTGGGTCAGATACACCAACCAGGTCCATCCGGGTCAAAGATTTTACTTACTAACTTTAGTCCTTTACGTCCAACCTACCACAGTAGTTCACTTCTAAAGCCCCCAGGACCTCAGGGGAGGAATGTAGAGAATCACAGGGTGTCAGAGGCGTAAGCAGTGTCCCGTTGCCACTGGTTAGTCTGGCAGTTGCAGGATAAGGTTGGTTGCAGCCTGTGTGGGATATTTAGCTTTAACAGGTCAGCCGTATCACCTTTGGAGTCAACTTCTTTTTACTGCCTGTAAGAGGGAGCAGGTTAAGTCTTCTTGTGTTCTTCCTCAGATAGAAGTTGAGTATTAGATAAGTATTTTACGCCTCATTTCCAAGGCAACTCGCGCCGCAGGAACGTCACTTTTTGTTAAGTTCAGTGGAGCAGAAGCCTGCACGATATTTATCAGGCAGCATTAAGCCACTTTTTTTGACTTGATGCTGCCTGATAAATATTGTTCCTTTAACGCAGTTTTCTGCGATAAAGGGGCGGGCAATGAGCGTTGCTGGGGGGTGTTCCCAGCAACATCCATAGCATTTTACACAGACCCAGATTTATGAGGAATCATAAAATCTGAGGTAGCACCAAAAATTTACAAGGCACAACGAGGAGAAATATCTTTATTTCTCCTTGTTTCTTTTTTCTATGTATGCTGCATTCGGCAGCACCCCTAGAAATTGGAAAAAGCTTCTCGTGAAGTTTTCCCTTTGTACACAAAAACAATCCTACCCTCAACGCAGGCACCCTTGCCCCATGGAGCAAAGGGGCCTGCGTTGGTGCACGGCAGCCCATTGCGTGCCGATGCAGGGAAAAAGGGCATGAATGCTGACAGGAATATCTGATGGATACGGCACATTCCTTCCCTTTTATTTTGCAACAGGCAGCGCAGCAGGAAGCCCTACAGTGCTGCCTTGCGGCAAAAGTGAATAATTGAGGCACTTTGTGTGTAGTATGTTTACAAAAATTGACAAACAGGTATTTAAGTTGGTTTTGGTATTACTACTTATCCAGTATTGGGGTATCTTTCATAGATTCACAAGCCTGAATCATTCCCCGTCGTCGAGGCGGGAGTCCCACGGTAAAAATATATACAATAGCAGTACCTAAAAACTTTCTTGTAGTAGGCTGGAAAAGCCTAAAGGCCTAGCTAGGCCCTAAAACTTAGCAGCCTATCTACCTCATTATGTAAAAAGACCTAAAATAGTAGCCTCAGCCAATCAGCTCTCCTCACTCTCTAGAACCTTTCCAGTTCAGGCAGTTCTCCTCAGATTTTCACCGCACTTCGTGTGGAAGGGAGTAGTCTCCCTGAGTGCCTACTCAGTTTTTGTCTTTTTTCTCTTCAAAATGTCTGAAAAGAAGGCTCTTTTAAAGGCTTGTGGAACTTGCAATAAGAAGAGGGTCCATGTGGAGGACCAGCACTCTGATTGCATTTATTGTCTGCACCCCTCACATGTTGTTAAGGATTGTAGAATTTGCCGTACCTTCCCTTCAAAAACTATTAGGGATAGAGAGGCAAGGGTTCTTTTATGGTTAAAATCATCTTCCACAGATGATGAGGACAAGGTCTCTACCTCCAGCAAGAGAGCCAGATCCAGAGAGAGCTCTTCTCCTGAGAGGAAGAAAAAACTTAAACCCTCTCAAAGAGTCTCAGAACCCTCAAAGAGTGCATCGTCTCCTTCAGGACCGTCCACTGTGAGTACAACCCAGACTAAGACTGTTTCTCTGGTGTCTATTCATACTACTACTTTGACTTCTACCTCTTCAACTTCTTCTCCTATGGTCACCACTTCGGCTATTACTTCTCCTCTGGTGTCTGCTAAAATTTTGTTGTCGCCTGTGAAACCTTGCTCGACTAAGAAATCATCATCGACTGTCCCGTCGTCGACGGCTCCGTCGACGAAGATTCCTCAGCCATGTCGACGAAGGCCCCGTCGACGAAATCTACAGGCCCGTCGACGACAGTTCCGTCGACGAAGACATCAGTGGCCTTGTCGACGAAGGCCTCGTTGACGAAGACACCATCTACGGCCTCGTTGACGAAAACACCATCGACGGCCTCGTCGACGAAGGACTTGTCGACGAAGACACCATCGACGGCCTCGTCGACGAAGAATTCGTCGACGAAGACACCATTGACAACCTCGTCGACGAAGAGTTCGTCGACGAAGACACTATCGACGACCTCGTCGACGAAGAGTTCGTCGATGAAGACATCATCAACGGTCTCGTTGACGGCAACATCAATACTGTTGACGACGGCTCCGTCGACGGAAATGTCATCGGCAATTCCAATGACAACAGGTTCATCGTCATCGACTTATATGAGAGCATTGACATCAGCTCATCTGCTGCACATCCCACCTCCCAAGAGGATGCAATATACCCATTTTCAGATGAAAACTTATCAGAGAGACTACTCTCACATTTCTCCACTCGTAGCATCACATCTTTTGGTGACATATATGGACAAAGAATTGGATGGCGGCGAAGAGGATGAGGGACCTTTTGGGGTTGCCCCTCACCCTTCACAATTGAACATCAAGTATTAGGGGGAGGATGAGGACGATGACCAGGAGCATTATGCGAATGAAGACTTGTCAATGCCATACCATTCGCCCCATACCAGAGCCCCTCGTTCAGAGGACACAAGTCATCTACCAACTACTTTAATCCAAGATTTACAAGCTATGCTGGCAGACTATCGCCAGAGAGTTCCTCCAGCTCCAGTTACACCTTCTGTGCAGCCTATCCCAGTTGACATGCCAAGGCCTCCTTCGCCGCAAGCTTCATTGTCACCAAGGCAGGACACTGGCCCTACACCTTAAATTGACACGGATACCTCTTCTCAGGATGATGATGAGGGCAGGGAAGAATGCGAGTTGCCGGATCATACACCTACGGATCCATGGGATGATTATGTAATTTCCATGCCTTCACCGCCTGTTCCACGCCCATCGGATTCTCCGCCTGAGGATATTGGCGGATTTCATAATATTATGCACCGTGCTGCTAATAGATTTGAATTGTCTGTCACAGTTGAGCAGTCTGACTGCTTTTTTGCATGACTTTAAAGAGGGGTATCGCAGAGTCACCAGAGCTATCCCTATTACCGATTACATATGGAAAGAGGGCCTCAACATCATGAAAACGCCTGCTTCCATTCCGGCAGTCCTTCCAAGAATTGAGAAGAAGTATCGAGCTCCACCTGATACTCGGTCATATCTCAGGCAGCACAACAGCGGTCCAAGAACCCTTCAACTCCTATTTCGACACCACCTGACAAGGAAGGCAGGAGACTGGATGCAAGTTCTCTGCTAATGCAGCAGCCTCCATTAAGGCAGCTAATTCGCTAGCAATTCTGGCCCATTATGATAGACAGATGTGGTCAGATGTGTCTGAGTTCCTTGATCTGATCCCTGAGGATCGTCAACAGGAGGTACGCAGAATCGTACTTGAGGGAGAAAGGGCGGCATCGGAAGTCATTGATTGTGCCCTTGATATTTCCAACACCAACTTTAGGCAATTGGCGGGAGCAGCAGTCCTTAGGCGCCAAGGTTGGCTCAAGGCTACCACCTTCAGACCTGAGGTCCAAACGAAGATCTTGGACATGGCGTACGATGGGGATTCACTTTTTGGAAAATACATCGATGACGCTTTACTGGAAATAAAAACGGATACGGACAATGCCAAATCGCTAGGTAGCCTACAATACAAGAGAGGGTCCTTTAGAGGAGCAAGAGGCCGTGGCTACTATTCCAGAGGAAATTATTCCAACCAGCAAAATCGACAGTACCAGTCCCAGTACAAACAACCGTACTTTCAGTCATCCTACAGACAACCTGCCTCTGGTAGTTTCTCTCGTCAGGGAGGGAAACGGCGCTCAAACAATCAAGGGTGTGATTCCAACAAGCGCCAATGAGCTTTGCCGGACGCCAGTCATTCATCCTCCCCTTCCCGTGGGCGCCAAAATTTCCGCTTTTTACCAACAGTGGCAGAAAATAACTTCGGATCAGTGGGTCCTAGATCTTGTTAGGAATGGACACACTCTGGAGTTTTTACAGAAACCACCAACAGCGCAGCCCAGGGGTCCCCCTCCCCCTCGTCTTCACTTACTATTCAAAGAGGCCTTAAAGATGCTACACAAGAATGCAATAGAACGAGTTCCTGCCTCTCAGAAAGGGAAAGGATTTTATTCTCGCTTCTTCCTTGTAGAGAAAAATTCAGGAGAGTGGCGTCCAATATTAGATCTGCGCAAACTCAACAAATATCTGAAGAAACAGAGTGTTCGCATGGTAACGCTAACAGACATTCTGCATTGTCTCAACAAAGGGGACTTTATTGCTTCTCTGGATCTGGAAGACGCCTACTTCCACATTCCTATTCACCCAAAATACCGCAAATACCTAAGATTTGCAGTGGCTGGCGTCCACTTTAAATTCAAAGTGCTTCTGTTCGGCCAGAAATCGGTGCCAAGAATATTTACCAAATGTTTAGCCCCGGTGGCAGCCATCCTGAGGTCACAGGGAATACAAGTTTTCCCATACCTCGACGACTGGCTACTAAAAGGACCATCAAGAAATTCCACGATGGAGGCGGTCAAGAGTTCCCTCTCCCTATTCTCAAATATGGGACTGACCCTCAATTCGAGCAAATCTCATCTTCAACCTCGCCAGGAGTTGACCTTTCTGGGAGCGGTGTTGGACACATGCCAGTGCAAAGCGTTCTTGACTCAGGAGCGGCAAAAAAACTGCTAAAGCTGGCAAAACAAATATTTGCAAGAAGGTCACTTTCGGTTCGAACATTTGCTTCCCTTCTAGGGATGTGCTCGTCTGCAATCAGCCTCATCCCTATGGCGAGACTCAGAATGAGGCCGCTGCAAGAGGAATTACTTCGACAGTGGAGGCAAGTCGACGGATCGTTCAACGATCGCATCAAAGTAACATTCAAGATGAAGCAAGCCCTTCTTTGGTGGTCGAAGGCGCACAATTTGTCGCCGGGCCTCACATTTCTCCACGACATACCAGAGTTCATCCTGACAACAGACGCTTCCATGGTAGGTTGGGGAGGTCACATCCAGGACCTTCAGATTCAAGGGCGATGGTCTCGTCAGTACCGGCATAAGCACATCAACAGCCTGGAGCTGAGAGACATTTTTCTATCCCTACAAGCCTTCCTTCCAAGTATTGCGAATTCGTCAGTGCTAGTGTGCACGGACAACACCACCAGCATGTATTATATAAACAAACAAGGGGGAACAAAATCGCTCACCCTGTCCTTGGAAGCTCAAGAAATGTGGGAATGGGCCATACTCCATGGCATATCCCTCAGAGCAGAGCATGTACAAGGTGTTCAGAACTCTCTAGCCGACAACCTCAGCAGGGCTTTCACAGGCTGACACGAATGGGAACTCGAACAACAGCAAGTGGAGAGGACCTTTCAAACATGGGGAACACCAACACTGGATCTGTTTGCCACGTAACAGAACAGCAAATGCCTATTTTATGCCAGCAGGTTTCAATAAACAGGGATCAAGGGGAATTGCCCTTTTGATGAGATGGTCCGGGATATTTGCATACGCTTATCCTCCGATCCCGCTCATACCGAAAGTACTACAAAAGATGAAGAGAGAGCATTGCCCTCTCATCCTCATTGCTCCCCATTGGCCAAGGCAGTATTGGTTTCAGGAACTCCTTCTACTCTCTCAGCAGCTTCCACTTCGTCTCAAACCAACTGTGTCAATGTTAACAAGAGAGGGGGGCCAGATCCAACATCCGGATACTCAGTCACTGCACTTGCACGCCTGGCTCCTGACTTCTTAGAGTTCAAGGATCTTAACATCTCCTCAGACTGCAGGGCGATCTTATCACAGGCCCGTGCACAAAGTACCATCAAGACATATCGTTTTAAGTGGAAACGTTTCTGTTCCTGGTGTGGAGAAAATAATGTTCATCCACTCCACGCACCCCCTGAGGACATTCTTCCTTATCTACTGTCCTTAGCTAGGGCAGGACTGGTTTTCTCGTCCATTAAGGTACATCTGGCGGCAATATCCAGATTCAGAAAGAGTTCCAACAAACCATCTTTATGTTCATCATCTTTGATCAAACAATTCCTTAAAGGGCTATTCTGAGCTTTACCTCCAGTTCGGCCTCCTCCTCCTGAGTGGGATCTCAATATTGTTTTGTCCCAACTTCTGAAAAGGCCTTTTGAACCTATTCATACGGCGGATCTGAAGTTTCTAACTTGGAAAGTGGCAATCTTACTGGCTCTCACCTCAGCCCGCAGAGTCAGTGAGATATAGGCCTTCACGATTGCACACCCTTTCTTGCAATTCTCTAGAGACTTTGTGACGCTTAGAACCAACCCAAGATTCATCCCAAAGGTGCCGACTCAATTTCACATCAATCAACCTGTCAAGCTCAAGACTTTTTTCCCGGATCCTAAAACTCCGGCAGAGAAGGTTTTACATTCCCTTGATGTGAAACTGTGTCTGAAGTTTTATCTTCAAAAAACAAAGGACATACGCAAATTTAATTCGCTTTTTATTGCTTATGGTCAAGCCACCTTGGGTCAGGCTGTAACAAAGGCAACTATAGCTAGATGGTTGTTATCTACGATTCTCTTCTGTCATGACAAAGCTAACAAACCTTTAGCAAGAAAGGTTAAAGCGCATTCCACCAGAACAATGTCAGTGTCGACGACCCTTTTCGCTGGAGTGACGCTGGAGAACATTTGCCGAGCTGCTGCGTGGAAAAGTGTGCACACTTTTACGAAGCACTACTGTCTGCAGTCGGCAACTCAGGATGATACCGCATTTGGGGATGCGGTGCTGCAGCATCTTCTTCATTAAGGTTAGACTCTTTATAGTCTCTTATCCTTCTTTTGACTGTTTTAAGCATATGTATTTCATTATGATGTTTTTATCTTTTCAAACGCTGTCCTATTCTGTAATGTACTTTATGAAGGTTTTTTGATGCATATGTTATGTAAACAAATTTGTGCTCTATAACCTTCCAGGTTGTGTGGGGGTGTATACAATTTATTTTGTCTCCCACCTTCCTCTAACAACAGACATGATGTCACTGCTTGCTACTCTGATTCAGGCATGTGAATCTATGAAAGATACCCCAATACTGGATAAGAAAACAAGTTACTTACCTGTAACTACGGTTATCCAGTATTGGTGTCTTTCATAGATTCACATGCAGCCACCCTCCTCCCCGGCAGGGCAGTTCTGTTTTATGGATACTTATTCTCACTTGTGCTGGGAAAATCTGAGGAGAACTGCCTGAGCTGGGAAGGTTCTAGAGGGTGAGGACAGCTGATTGGCTGAGGCTACTATTTCAGGTCTTTTTACATAATGAGGTAGGTAGGCTGCTAAGTTTTTGGGCCTAGCTAGGCCTTTAGGCTTTTCCAGCCTACTACAAGAAAGTTTTTAGGCACTGCTATTGTATATATTTTTACCGTGGGATTCCCGCCTCGACGACGGGGAATGATTCAGGCATGTGAATCTATGAAAGACACCAATACTGGATAACCGTAGTTACAGGTAAGTAACTTGTTTTCTTATGTTCATCAGTAGATGGCAGTGTTATTTTGTATTTTAAATATAGTGTTAAAAGCAGAGGGACTGATTCACAAAGGTAATCTTAGCCAAAAGTCTAACATTACGACTTTTGACATTCACAGAGATCATTTAAGAGTTGTATCTTTATGTCCGCAGTAGAGCCGGAATCTCCGCGCCCGAGGTGTATCCTTCACACCCAGGCCATACTCTCCAGTTGGAGCTATACTATCTAACTCAGGCCATACTCTCAGGCTGGGGCTGTACTCTCCGGCTCGGGCCGGATGAAATGTAATCAATGGGCCGGAATGCAATTTTTCCCAAATAGGAACATTAGGAACGTGTGACAAATGGTAGAGGAGGTCATGAAAATCAGTTTGAGCAGGGAATAGTATGTGGCCAGACACTACATCATATCCACGAAAAGTAAGCTCCTTTGCATCATGGTACATACAGTCCATGATTTACGCTCCCCTGAGTGAACACACTGTACCATGCACACTGAGGGAGTGCAAATCGTGGACTGTATGTACTACCATGATGCAAAGGAGCAATTGTCTCTGGGATATGATGAAGTGTCTGGCCACACCCTTTTCCCTGCCTAAACTGATTTTCATGACCTCCTCTACAATTTATTACATGTTTGTTAAGTTCCTTTTTGTAAAAATTTGTATTCCGGCCCATTGATTACACTTCTGAGCCAGAGATGACGGCCCCAGCCGGAGAGTACAGCCTGGGTGCGGCGAGTATGGCCCGGATGCGGAGATTCCGACCGCGGACGTAAAGATACAACACGTAAATTACCTCTGTGAATACCAAAAGTCATAAAATTAAACTTCTGTCTCAGATTGCCTTTGTGAATCGGGCCAACTATCTTTACTTTTATCAACAGGGTTTTTAAAATTAACATTGCAACTTTAAATAATGTATAAAAGTAATATTATAAAAAATCTGAAGTAATGGAATGCAATATTAACGTGTGTGTGCCAGCCATTTGCGTGGTATGTGTATTTTTAATGTAAGCAAATGTAAAAGCATGGTAATGGTATGCATGGTAAAAACTACAATGTAAAGATGTGCATACTAATGTCATACAACTGGGAGACTAGATCCTTCTAGCAACGGAAGAATGGATACTGAATATAGTGAGTTGAAGATAGTCAATCTGTCTAAGGGTCGAACCACCGGATGCCGCCAGAACAAACATGAAAGCACCAAAATGCTATATTAAGTAGGGAAGCATATTTTCTGTTATATAAATATAAAATGGAGCTATTACCACTCTGGCAAAAAGTAAGGAGTATATTCCAGACACTTCATGGTACAGAAAAAGAGTCCCCACTTTAAGTGCAGACCAATATTGCATTTATGTTTGGTCAATAGATAAATTTAGAGAGGAACATTCAGAATGCTGATGCTCCATCAACTATATTCTGACTTGAAACAAGAAGGCTGGATTTACGCAGTCGTTCTTCAAGATGCATATTCCATATTCCAATAGCAAAACATCACAGATCTGAGGTTTGTTGTTGGCAACTCAGGCTTCCAGAATATAGTTCTACCTTTCAGCACTATACATGTTCCCTAAAGGTATGGCAGTAGTAGAGGCTCACCTGAGAAATAAAGAAATATTTGTCTACTCCCTTCTGGATGACTGGCTCATCAAATTCAGTCAGTCAACAGTTAAATAGGATTGTCAAAACACTGTTGCTAAGCAAATTGGAAGACCAATTGATGATCATATCCCTCTTTCTATCCTCCTAGAAGTCACTCTTTGGCTCATTATCTCTCCCAGTTTAATGCAGTAGTCTCAGGGTAGCTGACTTGAAGATGTGGTTCCCTAGTAAGAACAAAGTTAGAAGGGATTCAGAATGTGGCTCCAGTGGTACACCACTGCGCATGCCTCACTCGATGCTACTGTTATCCCTGGTATTGTGTCAAGCCCCTTGTGATCACCTATACTTTTTCCAACAATTATTTGCACATCCGTCCTCATGTTACCCACCAAAGTATGCCTTATAACTTGGTGAATTCACTAGTTCGAGGCCAGAAATCCTCTCCTGGGCCGTGGCATATGGACACTTCTTCCTTCTGGCCACCAGGTCAATCATAGTTAAACTCTGGTTCCTCCAAGTCTCTAGGCTCCATTCCTTCCCAGACATCTTTTCCTACCTCACTCATCTCAGCTCTAACTCTAAGCTCTACCGTACATTGGCTGCCTGCTCCAAGCAGTTGTTTCTCCTTCGGGATCCTTCAACTATCTCCTCTCAACTCGCATTCTCCATCCTTCCTCCTCTCTCTCTTGCTCTTGTCCGTCCTCCCTTTTGCTCCTGCTTCCCCCCTACTTCCACCTTCTTCTGATCTGGCTAACCACTAGACCACTCACTCACTCCCTCTCCCTCCTGAGATATGTAGGCGGCCATGTTGAAAGTCATATTATTATTGTGCTCCTCATTAGTGATTAACACTGTAACCTTTAAAAACGTTTTTCGACTATGGAAATCTTTGGATCCTTTCCTGACAGCTCCAAACAAAATATGCTGAGATTTTGCAGCCATATTGCAGTGATAGGATCAGCGTGGAATCCAATTTTAAGATATTGGTTGAGGAAATTAGTACATGACCAAGGCAATGGTTGTACCCAGACTTGATGCAGGTGTCAAGCAAACCTCGCGAGCAGTTGTCATACAAGCCAAACCTTCTCAGCAGGCTTCAACGGCAAGTGCACATTTCGAATATCATATCACTGAATTAGGCACATGACATCAAAATTCTCACAGTATGGTCATTTTAATTAATTTATCAGTTGCTTTTATGGACATTTTAAACTGTTTGCTGCTAGGCCGTATCCCTCCCCCTCTCCCCCGCATCCCTCTCTCCCCCGGTGGTAAGCTTGTTTTTGGCTGTTTAGAATGATTAGCGCTTAAACCTCAATAACTTTTCCACATGAGGTATCCACACCAATTATGCAACCTTTTTCTCCAACATCATGGGGATTTCAATGGCACCCAGGGTTTGTGGATTTCCTGAGGGGGTGGCGGGCTAAGAAATTAGCCAACATATAGCAACATTTTGGTTTTTGGGGACAAATGGGATACAAATGCTGCAAAAGAAAGTGTCTGTTATTTTTGCCTACAAATGGCATCAATGAAGGGTTTACGGTGCTGAAATCACCATCTTCCCTGCTTTCAGGAACAGGCAGACTGGATGCGGAAAACAAAAATGTTTATCACAGTTTTGCCACTTTACTGGAAGATAGCCCATTTTCCAACTTTTTTGTGTCCAACCTCATTCCAATCTGTGGTAGAAACCAGTGTGACAACCATGGTGGATCCTGGAAAGCTATACATTTCTCACAATTCTGAATTCAGCAAGGGGTCATTAGTGTAGATGCTTTCAGGCTTTCCTATAGAAAGTAAAATTTGAACTACAAAAAAATTTAAATTGCGTTGGAAAAAAAACTGTCATTTGTGTCTACGTTTTCATCTTTAACATCCTCTTACTATGACATTTTTTAACAAAATGTACCGTTAAATCCAAAGGACCTTTATGGTTGTGGGGATATATAGGGTTGGTTTGTAGGCTCTCCAAGAACCTGAGGTACCCAGAGCTAACAATTTAGCTGCACCATACAATGGCTGGGCAATCACACGCAATAAAAGAAGAACAAACAATAATCCAAAGTGTTCTTCTACATGTTTAATTTATCATATAAATACTGTGTTTCTTACCTGTTGAACCCTGACACAGAGAAATTGTTCCATATACATTATTGACGTGTGCACAGGCCCGCTTTTGCTTTGTTGACCCTGTGTCTGTTTCCAGGGGTTTAAGGTCATCCCCCACTTGTAGCACTGTCGCATAACTACAGTAGTCAGATACTTACGTACACCCGGTTCAGGCGTCACCACCTATCGCACACTTCAAAAACCCTATTCCTTGCACGGTTTTTCATTGTGTTTTGACTGTAGAGCAATTTATATGGTAAATGATAAAGAATGGAAAATGGGTATGAAGGAAAACTATATTTCTGGAATGTATGAGTTTAGGAGCAGTGGTAGTTTGTACTTCGCTGAATTTATGGGTACCCATACTGGTATGTGTTTTCATTTTGTAAAATGTCTTCTTTGTTACACACTTGCTTACAATTGAAAGGCACAAACATGGAGATATTGAATGGTAATAAGAAATGTTCTACTATGCTGTATTCCACATGTCTCCCAATCAAAATGGTACCCCACTTGTATGGCTGGACCTTGCGCCTGCAACATAAAACACCCCAAAACGTGACCTAGGAGACATCATATTTCACACAACTGAATCCATGTTTTTTTCACCAGGTGGCTAGCTGTGGATTTTGGCCCCAGCTCAGCTGGTACCTAGGAAAACATATGAAATCAGTACACCTTTGAAAAACTAGATACCTGTGGGGGTCTAGGGTGGGGGGACTTGCGTGGCTCTCATCAAGTTTTTTTACTCAGAACTCCTTGAAAAACCTCAAACTTTCCCTAAAAAACAAATCTTCCCTGTATTTATGCGAGAAAAACTCTTGAATTCTGCCGGGTTACACAATTTCCCTGCCACCCAGTGTTCTCCCAAGTCTCTTGAGAAAAACATAACGCTGGGTGGTGGGAAATGTGTTAAAATCCGGAAAAAAAGAACCACTGACTTACAGCTCGTGAGCTGTAAAGCCACGTCAAGGCACAAACCACTTTACCGTCCATTCACACTTGCGAGACAGAAAACCATTCATACTTGCAGCTGCTGGCTTAATATAATACAACACTTACCTTTACAAACAGGGCAATTCAAGGGCACATCACTCATACACCAACAGGACTAACACACCAATCACACCACCAAGCACCAGAATATCAGACAGCTTACAAACACATCTCAAGCTAGTCAATACACAAACTGCCTACCAGCCACCAACACACATCAAGCCCACACACACACCACCAGCCAGGAAGCAGGTGGAATGTGTGGACTGGCGTTTTTTGTGGTGGTAGATGTAATGACTTGCTCCTGGTCACAACAAAAGCACACTGGCAGCCAAAGGCCAGTCCACACACAATGCCAGCCACACCCTGCCAGCCAAATACCTGTCCACACACAGTAGCAGTGAAGCGCCAGTCCGTGCACATCGCCAGCCGCACACAGCTCCAGCCAAACGCCAGTCCACGCACACTGCCAGCTATGTGCCAGTCCATGCACACCGCCAGCCAAGTGCCAGTCTACACACTGCAAGCCAAGCTCCAGTCCATATACACCACCATCACATTCTGTTTTACCAAACAAGAAAACATAAACCAATAAGATGGAAAACCAGCTGTGACTACAAACACAACAGCTCTAAATAAATACATCAAACAACTGCCAACTGGGAAACTGATCAAAAAATATAAAACAATGCAGACCAGCTAGTTCACTTTCACTATCACGGTTGCCCCCAATACTTGATTTGCGTGCGGTACGATTTAAAACATGGAGGCAGGGGGGGCATGGCTAGCAGCCGAGCATGGCGGCAGCCTAAAAGAAGAGCTCCGTAGATCGGACGGCCTCTCCTAATATCCGACTACTTATCCGTGCAGGAAAGATGCTCTAACGGAGGGCCCAGGACCGGGCAGAGCCCAGGGCAGCAACTTTGAACATTGTCCGACACCGGCGAGACTTATGTCGTGGCGACTCTGAGGCCTACACAGTAGAGACGAGCCGGGTCCTATCCTATTTGATAGTCCGAGAGGAAGTGGGGGCAACTCGGATCGACACCACAGGAAACGCTCGACCACTACGATCCAAACAGGCGTTCATGCATCCGATAACAGCATGGACTTATCGCTATGGCCTAATTGGAATTTGGTGCATATAAGAAAAGAAACTACACGGTTGTGAAGGAACACATTCAGACTGCGGACAGGTGAAACCGAAACTACAGTGGAACAAAGGATCGGTCTGCCATCTTAACACGTCGCGATCAGACCACCGAGAGACAGCCTTGAGCGCCGTCACCACAGTACTGCGTTTAGCATTCTAAAAGTTGGAACTCCGGCCTTGTAATACTTGCTCCCAACTTGTTCGGGAACTTGCAGAGTAACAAACTGCGAGAACCTGCGCAAAACGGATGGTGTGGGCCTACTGATCGTACGAAGGGAACGGCGCAGACCAGTTGCAGGAAACGTTCACTGGACTCCGAAAAGCTAAGAGACATAGCCTACGAGATTCTTGTGGTGCGAACAAGCAAAGATGGCTGGCAAGAACTCGAGAGGAGGCACTACGCAGACCCGTATCAATAGATTTGCCTTCGGACGGGAAGGCCCCAGCCGGCAAAATTGGCGGATGGGACAAACACACAGAAAACAACCCTGGAGGACATCATGCGAATGTTAACCCAAGTGCAGGCCACAGTAGGCTCAATATCAACGGAAATCACACTGATTAGGGCAGACTTCCAAAAGATGTCCGAAAAGGTGAAATCAATGGAGGTGGTCACGAAGTCGCTTGTGGAGGATGTCTCTGAGCTCCAAACGGCGATGGAACGGATGGCGGTGGAGAACAAAACACTACGCGAGAAGCTGGGCGATCAGGAAGGTCGCTCAAGAAGGAACAACATCAGAATTCTTGGCGTACCGGAATCTGAGGGCAATGAAGCAACAGACCTATATGTGGAGGACTTGATTAAAAAAGAGCTCCAACCCAAGGGACTGTCTGCCTTTTTCTCGGTAGAAAGAGCACATCGAGTACCGGGGGTAGACCTAAAAAGGGCGCGACACCACGGCCCATTCTAGCCCGTCTATTCAACTTTCGGGACAGAGACGCCATTTTGCAGGCGGCTAGAGTGTCCCCTCCGGTCAAGATCCTGAACTCCACGCTGGCCTTCTTTCCAGATTACACAGCAGAGGTGGCGCGCCGCAGGAGGACGTTTCTGGAGGTCAAGAAAGAACTGAGAGCAAGAGAGATCCCATACTCGATGATTTTTCCGGCTTGGCTGAGAGTGGTATCAGAAAATAAGACTTGGTTCTTTGACACTCCTGAACTGGCGAGAGACTGGCTGGAGGGATGGAGACCGTTGACCCAGCCCCGCAGATCGAACAGGACACAAAAGAACAAAACTACGGGAATTCCTGAGGGCTCACAAAAATCTCACAGAACGGAAGAGGAACTCTCACTAGACGGAGATACTATGGTCGACGACGCCAATAAGGAACACTAACCTCCTGGGGGACAACTAATGACTTGGTCTTTAACTTTGTGACCTGCCTGAAGGGCATCCGAGGAGAGTAAGAGGGGCCACCGGCTCCGTAGAATCTTCACCCCCACGAGCAAGTATTTGGTGTGGAGAATGGGTTAAGCACTCTGCTAAGTTGTGGGGGCGGGCGGTTCTATGTCCGTATAGCAGGGGGGCAGGGAGGGGGGGTGTTCAGGATAAAGGTTTTTTTTTCGTTGTTTGTTTTGTTTGACTCATAGGGATAACGCACAGCATGACGAACTGAACACGCAGATGGGTATATGCCGGACACTAGGGCAACCAGGCTGTGAAAACCATGTTAGTCCTTCCAGGCATGCAATGGCACACAACATACAATCTGACACTCTAGGTGAGAGCGCTCGCTCGGGGCCGGTAACTCCACTACAATTCATGTCCTGGGGCGTGAGGGGACTGGGAGACAAGATAAAGAGGGGGTTGGTTCTACAGGGTATTAAACGACTAAATCCGGATCTGATCCTACTTCAGGAGACACACCTAGTGGGAACGGCCAGTAAGGAGTTAGACAGACGAGGCTACAGCATGATAGGACACTCAGACTTTACCTCAGGGTCCCGTGGAACGGGCATCTTAATGAGAAAAGCATCCCGTTTTATTTTACATTCCACTTGAACTGATGAATACGGCCGTTTTGCGGTAGCAATTGGGCAATGGGAAGGTAAACCACTTAACATTATTTCTGTATATATTCCTCCAGTATTACATGTGACTACCCTTCTTGATTTGGGGAAATTACTGTTAGATCTCCCGGAGGGCGACCTTGTGGTGGGGGGGACTTTAACGCAGTGGCACACAATATAGATTTCCGGTCCGATCACATGCTCTTGGACCGTCCCGTTTCAATGAATTCCTCGAGGAGCAAGGACTGCTAGATATTTGGCGGCATCTTAACCCCGAGGACCAGCAATACACTTACTACTCTGCAACTCATAATAGTCTGTCCCGTATAGATTACTTTCTTACACTGGGCGATGGCCACCTTACCATAAACGATGTGAAGATCAGACCCAGGGGTATTTCGGACCACTCCCCCCTAACACTGAGCCTCTCGAGCTCAGAAAGAGCCCACAAAAGAATCTACCCAATCTATCCTGGTTATATTAAGATACCGCATGTCCAGAAGGAATTGAAAAAGTCGACCCAGCACTATTTTGCAGAAAATACTGCCTCTGTATCATCCCCCACGACCCTATAAGACGGTTTTGAGAGGGCATGCAATTACAACGATAACGGGGCATAAACGCACACAACAAAAGGAATTGCTGGACCTAGAATTGAAACTTGAAGCAGCAAACGCGGCACACATGGCACATCCAACAGAGGACGCACTTCACACACTTAATCTCCGCCAACAACTACACAGTGATCATATACGGCAGCAGACGGTTGAGAATATAGCTGCGACAGCAAATAGAGTGTATGATATAGGTGACAAGGCCAGTAAACTCCTGGCTTGGTTGGATAAAAAGAAAGAGGGTTGTAGGACCATATTGCAATTGAAAGACCAGGTTGGGAAGCTACACTCGCACCCATCGGACATAATAGAGATTTTCGCGGACCACTTCCAGGGAGTATATACCCCGGAAGTGGAAGTCACAGCAGATGCAGCAACACTGGCCGTCCAGACTGTACGAACCCCGACTCTACCCCAGGAAACAATGGATGAACTGGAGGCAGACCTATCGGTAGAGGAGATACAGGCAGCAATCAACGCACTACATACAGGAAAAGCGGTAGGCCCCAACGGTATCCCGGTCGAATGGTACCAAACAATGGCAGACACACTAAGTGGGCCATTGTTGGCCACGATAAAGGATAGTTTAGATCGGGGGATCCTGCCCTTGGATCAACGGATGGCAACTATTGTGGCCATCTCGAAACCGGGTAAACCACCCGCCGAGTGTACATCGTACCGCCCGATCTCGCTTCTCAAAAAAATGTTGGCGAAAACACTAGCCATTAGATTGATGCCCCACCTATCCCATCCGGACCAGTCGGGTTTTATGCCCCATAGAAGCACGGCACTGAATCTTCGACGTGTACATGGCGCATTGGCACGAGCCCCCTTACTAACGGAACCAGCAGTCATACTATCGTTGGACGCCAGAATGGCGTTGGACATGGTGGAATGGCAATACCTATTCGCAGTCCTAGCACACATGGGCTTCAGCCCTAAATTTATCGCATGGATAAAACTTCTGTACACAAATCCTGTCGCGCACGTGGCGGCCAATGGCCACATCTCCCGAGAAATACCTTTGGACAGGGGGACGAGACAGGGTTGCCTGCTCCCCCCCCTTACTATATGCCTTGGTCCTAGAACCGTTAGCGACTGTCATTAGAGCCACCCCATTAATGAGAGGAGTGAGTTGGGGGGAGCACTGGGAGGACAGGGTCTCCCTCTAAGCAGATGACATGTTAATTTACCTGTCCAACCCAGCCACTGGTATCCCGATACTATTAGAAATATGCAATACACATGGTATTAACTCTGGTTATACTATCAACTGGTCGAAATCGGTCATCTATGAGCTGAAGGGTCCGCTGCCAGACATTCCCTGCGACTGCCCGTTGGCGATTGCAGACGCCTCGTTTAAATATCTGGGAATATACGTCGCCCGAGACGCCTCGATATACTATGACCAAAACTTGATACCCCCGCTCACTCGTTTGAAGGCATACGTGAGACACTGGAAAACTCTGCCGTTGACGCTGCTAGGAAGGGCGGCTCTGTTTAAAATGAAGGCGCTTCCACGTCTTCTATATATTCTGGAAAATACACCAACTCTAGTGCCACCCTCATATTTTCAAAAAGTGACTGCAGTAGTTTTAGGTCTGCTATGGGGGTAACGCCCGGCTCGGGTAGCGTATATAAAACTCAACCGAGGCTGGTACGACGGTGGAATAGCTTTACCGAATATGCAGTTGTACTATTAGGCGTCGCAACTCAAGGTGATAAACCAATGGATCCACGCACCACAAGAGGACCCACCTTATCTAGCAGACAGAGCGCAGTCAGGCACACACAGTCTATTGACACCACTGTACAATAAAAGTCTTCTAACAAAACTGATGGGTCCGACTAAACCCACGGTAGTACTCTGGCATAAAGCACAGGCCTGGCTTAAATGGGGGGGTGTGATAACTAAACTTACTCCTTTATGGGACACTAAGTCACTAGGATGTCTGAGACATAGTAAGGGGTTCACCCAATGGGACAATATAGGGATTACCACAGTAGGGGATTTGTGGACGAATACTGGTATGGTTCCTTTCTCGCAATTACAACAGCAGTATGACCTAGGTCCTAATGAGACATACCGGTACATACAGATACGACATGCATTGATGACTGCCATTGAGCCGGGGTCAAAAGTCCCCGAATCCTCCCCGTTGGAGGACCGTTTTCTCACTGATTTTATGCAAACGGGTGCCACGTCCCTCACTTATCGGAAATTGTTGAACAACCTGCCTGATCCACTAACTAAACTAAGAGAGAAATGGGAGGAAGAGTTGGGTGAAATGGAAGAGACGGACTGGAACGCCGCATTGGCATCCTCACGAGAAGCGGGCATTTCGGCCCGCTTCCGGCTGGTACAATTTAAGATTCTACACAGGGTATATTATACCAGAACTACCTTATACAGACTGCATAGGACATACCATCCAAACTGTTTGAGGGGCTGTGGAGAGGAAGGGACACTGCTGCACACACTCTGGGGTTGCCCGATCATCAATGAATACTGGCAACGCATTATGCGGACCATTTCCCAAACTCTAGAAGTATCGCTCACACCGGACTCAAGAGTATGTTTGTTGAATGTATGGGGGAAGAATGATTTGACATGTCAGGGACAACAGTGGGTAATAGTGGGAGTAATGTTAGCCAAGCGTGATACAGCGCAGAAACGGGGGGCGGCGGAAATACCGACTTCGGCACAATGGTGCAGAAACATGGATAGATTGATGGTAACCGAGCGAGCGGTGCACAAGATAAGAGCTAACCCTCGCAAATGGAACAGGATATGACTACCATGGAACAAGTATCGGGATGACCTGTGTGAACCTCTTCCAGAAGAGGACGATGATAGCACTGGAGATGAGGACGAGCTAGAGGACTGACACACTTAGAATATTGAAGAGTAGCGGAAGGGGGTCTAGGCACACATGGGAATGTTAGTTTATACTACCCACAAGGGAAGAGATAGAATAGTGGTTCGGGGAAACCCACTGATGTGAACGGTTGAATGTATATTGATATCTTTCTATAATGTTCATCATTCCTAATGAGTCTATAGTTATGTTTAGATAAAAATAATAAAAAGTAAGACGTTTAATTTTCTCTAACTATTACTGGAATGTCCTAAGTACACTGTCCACTATTGCTGCCGGACCGGAAGGTTGTCGGCTGAAGAGCTGTGTAACACCAAAGTTGAATCACTGAATGTATGACAACTGATCTCCAGACATACAAGTATTGTAATGTACATTTGACAACTGCTAATAAAGTCTTACAACAAAAAAAAACCAACAATAAAAAACATGGAGGCACACATAGACCAATCTTAGAGGGACACTCGGGCAATACATAAGACTCTCCTTTCGCACCCCTCTTTTGACACAGACTCTACATCTCCTAGAGGGAACTTGTTTTGGGTGCGGAAGTAATGTAATCAGGAAAGTAGCAATTTTCCATTCTAAACTTATACCAAAAGGGAGTCACCATTCTTAAGTAGAGAGAAAAAGAAGGGAAGTAAGAGGTACTCTTGTCATGTGCTGCTCTAATTGTGGGGGGGGGGGGCAGGGGGGAGGGGCAGTGTGTCCTCATCTTGATGCACTCACACACCCCGGAGAATGTCATTCTTCATCATTAGGCATTTGCTCCCTGTCGGGCCGGCGCTCTATGCCCTACGGGTCCCCTGAAGGGTCTCTTTTTCGGATATCTTTTGATGAAGCTGCATGCGTGTAAGTGGCAGTGAAGTCCTAGAAGGTGTGTTAAAAAATGGCTGGAGAGAGAGTGATTCATTTTTATTAAGGTGATCCCTCTGTCATTATTAAAACAAAGTGTATGGTGCTGCTTTAAGGGATATTATGTCCCTTGGTAGCTGGGTAACCATAGTCTCTAGTTCTGGTCAACAGGTTTTGCGCCTTAATGGTCTTGGGGGAGATCCATGGCACTTCATCAGAACTGAGTGAAAAAGTTGTATCACAGAGGCCTGAAAATTTCGGTGCCCCCGGATAAATAAAGGGAGTAGAACTTCTAAAACAACAAGAGTCAAGAAACAAAGATACAGTTTACCATTAGGGTATCTATACCAATGGAAGGTTTGCTAAGGTCTTGGCTCTCCATTGGAGGGCCAGGTGCTTGCAGTTTGTAGCGTGATCATTACTGCTAACAGTCGCGTTATATATATGTAAGCTAAAGACGCTGTGGTCATTCTAGAATTTATTAAAAGGGAAGATATAGCTAAGTGACAGACAGACAGAAGTGTGGCTCAATGGTTAGAGCGGCGGACCCTGATGCAGAGGTCTAGCCCGGGACCAGGGTTCAATTCCCCGCCTCGGCGGGTCTTAGGCTCAAAATTCCATGGACCTGATAATTCTCGCCTCGGTGCCTATTCTAATCATAGAGTCCCACTCTGCAACTCTGGGCAATAGCTTGCTTAATCTCCACAACTGCCCCACAACGCTAAGGATGCCTGGCCTCCACCCTGGGGGTGCCCAGGAGTGGACTCCTCACAGGGAAAGCCAAGACGGGTTCCACAGTGGTATTCGTACAAGCGCCTTGAGACCCTTGCGGGTGAGTAGTGTGCTATACAAGTATCAATTTACATTTCATTTTATATTTACAGACACATTAGATCAATGATTAGTGCTGAGAGAATGGTGACACGGTTGTTCTCTGTATCAGTATTTGTATTTGTTAGCATGCCCTGGTTTTATCAAGTAGACGTAACCCGTATAAATAAAATCAAAATTCAAACGTAAAAAGGTTCTATTATCCAGTAGGCTTGTGAACCTTTTAAGTCTAGGTCATTAATACCGTCGGGCCCCACCATTGATGGCAAACCTCGAGATGCTGTTTATATGCACAGATAATATATCTCACCCCTTAGTAGGTAGGGTAAGATTCCATGAGATCAGTGAAGGTGACTTGAGAGCTGTAATGAAAAAGAAAACAGAAAACCACATATGTTAAAACACTCCAATTGAAGAACCAAGAGTGGTGAAGTACCTAAAAATCCTCAAACTCCTTCTCAGGGGTCTTACCAATAAGTAGTCAATTCAAAAGCAGCAAAGAAATCAACAGAGAATCTGAAATATGAAAAGACATCTTTCTTACAATTAATTGTGAGGCTACGTCGCCCAGTCACACCTAAAGCAACTGAATGAGGCAGCCTCCTGAATGGTCTCAGCACAGACCTTTTATACCATTTATTATGCCCTAGGCAAACATTTTCTCTTTGAAGTACATTATTGTTGGTCACTCCCAGGACGTGCACACAAAGTACTGTATGATGACAAACCCACTTTCAAGATAAGTCCAGGCCATAAACAATGTCCACATAATGCGTACATTCTCTAGCTGACAAGGCCGAATAAACCCAAAACAGTAAGATCACAGCCCATGTCATAAATAGCTCGTGGAGGCAGGAACAGGAACAGATGGAAGTAAAATAGGCACGTGTGTGTGTAGTAAATCTTTACAATGCCTGTGCTCTGATCTATAATCTTGATCAGCTAAAGGGCTGGAACTGGCTTGGCAAGGTTAGCCTCAAGCAACAGGGTCAGCTTTCGCCAGGTCATGCAGAAGTCAGCACAAACCCATGCTTAGGTTATGTCCTTAAATACTTGTTCTGCCACGGTGAGGGCCTACTGTAAGGGCAATGCACAAAATGGCTGCTATTCACAAGATGGAACCCGAGGGTTCAGAACAAAACCTTCAAATACACAGTGAATCCATTGGTGTAACATGACGAAAACACCTGCACTTGCTGAACTCACTGTTTACGGTCTGCTGTTACCAAATACATAACAGAATCATGATATTTAAAACACAGGTTCAGAATTTTCAGTACCACAGTGGACACAAAAGAGACACACCAATTGTACTACAGAAAATTGTGTCTACATGGTGAACTATCCTTGTAACCTACTAAACATAGGGATGACCTCTAGAGCTGTAAGAACCTGGGTGAATGAGCACGGGAGCAACATTCAGTGCGGTAGGAACACCACCAAAATGAGCAGGCACTACATCGAAAAGTGACATACACCAGACCAAGTCAATTGGACAGTCATTGAGTGCAATCCCCTTTGGACAACAAAGACCCTTTTCCAAAAACAGCAAAGATGGGTCCATTGCCTCCAAACGAACGCCCGGGGTCTTAACGATGAAATACCTTGGATTGAGGTACTATAGAAGCCAAACTCTTAGCATCGACCCCACTAGTGCAGCACTATAGTGATGACTATGTTAGCACACCTCTCAATTCTTAAAAACTATGAAAATATCCAAAGTGCACCACCCACTGCAAAATAATGCACCAACTGTAAAAACTGACAGGGGACACATAATTTTTTTATATATCTTTATTAACATTTTGCATTACCATTACAAAGACAATTTATATGCCAGTGGCCACATATGCAAAGAGGACACTGATGTGCCGCAAATAACACCAATAATTGTGGTATCCTTTTATTGTTATTCATTAGTCCACCAGAGACGTGCCCATCAAACCAGTGATTAAACAATTAATGCCCCACCCGGAAGCAGGATACTCCTATAAATGAAGACAGGGATTTTACTTCTCCGGCGGAGACAGCGAGAGGCACACAGGTGACATAGCCCAGATCCACTGAGAGGACCGTGAGTAACTAAGATGTAAGATAGGTTCAGGACAGATCCCGCACATGGCTGCATCCCCTACCTTCATTTGAAAAAGACAGTTGTGGGTTATACCTTAGAGCCTTAGGAAGCCCTCCAAAATGTCACATGTGGTTTTCAGTTTTCTTTTTCATTACAGCTCTCAAGGGACCCTCACTGATCTCAAGGGATCTTATTCTACCTACCAAGATCAGCAGCACTTTCAGACTCCAACACTCATTATTTAGTGTCAGAGGACGCTCAAGCTGCTCTCTCATGGGCACCAGAATGTAGTGCCTTTCCGTCGGAGCAAAGGGAAAAGAGGTGTGTGTGTGGCCAAAACTCGGGCCAAGAGCTCAAGGGACTGTACACTATCAGAGGTTTCCAGCACATAACAGGTACAAAACTCAAACAAACAGAAGCTCTCATTCTGTGGCAAACAAGGAACCAGCTCCTCTTTTTTTTCTGCAACGCCTTCCAATGAAGCAAATCTCTTGCTTGGGAGGTACCACTGATGTCACACTGATGATCGCTGTCCAGCCTCGCGACTTTCTGGTTGCAGAAATTGTAGAGCCAAGAAATCTGTCATTCATCTGTAGCGGTTACTGACGGGGAGTGGGCTTAGTCTCGATCACAGGTCTTCAGGGTATCACTCTTCCTTTGACTCTGGAAGATCCCGCAGAACCTAGTGATATAGGAAATGTAACACACTTGTTAGTTTCCTGCAAATCAAGCACAAAAAACAGTTCATGGGTTTTAACAAGGGGACTGCAAGCAGGTGGCCTGCAATCTGCAAGGGAGGGGCAATACGCCATAGGAATCTAAATGGATGTCCTCACACAGTGGCATTGTCTAATGGGGTAAATACATATTTTCCTCCTTATTAAGCCTAGGTGTTCCTAAATTCCTTATCTAGAACATCTTGAATAGAGAAATGACATAATACAGATTATCAAGGACATGAAGAAAAGTCCCTTTAAAAAAATGTGCATCAAGTGCACTATGCAATACAAAGGCTAATGATCAAATGTGCAGACAAAAAGACAAGAACTAAAGAGTCCTGGTATTTGCATGATTAGAACACATCTGATCCCACCAAAAATTAAAGCAGCAGGAACAGAAGAGAACTGAAAAATTAAAAATAGACATTGAAAATTCGTCATGTTCAAAAGGTAAATTTAAGATATCTCCTACTGAGATGGAAAACTTGTCTTACTATAATATTGGGTCAGTTAACCAGTCTATCACTACCCCGACAGTCAGTCTAAAAAAAAAACATTGAAGTAGGCCTAAGAAAAATTCTTGAAAACCAGTCTGGTCATACAAAAGGGAATTATACATAACATGGGGGGTCTCTGATACATCACTGCAGTCTAGTAGTGTGAACATAAACAATACACCCATAATAATAAATGGGCTGACTGGTGAAAGGAATATGGAAAAGGGAAATGGAACTAGGACACAGCTAAAATCCCCAATAACTAAGCATGATGCGACATCGGTCAGGGGAGTAGTGACAAAAGAAAAATGTGTAGGAAGAACAAGAAATTACTCGGGTGATAGTCAAGCATGTGACACGATATCAAGAGTGTGAGTGATGCACAAAAAAATCACAATAGTTAAAAAGTTTAACTCTACCGCTGGCCGCTACACCATATACGGTAACCTTAGCTAATGTTCCAGTTCAAAGCCATACACTGCTTAGGAAGCAGAACAAAACTGAGTAATGTAATATAGAAATCAGGTCGCCATGTACAAGAGTCACAGATCTATAATTTTATCCTTACGTCCAATCAGGATACATAATTTTAGGGCTGCCTATTCCTTTAAGGGAATGTGCAGTAAGTGACTAACATCAGGTGACACTTTGAACCTGTATATCTTTTTAGTTTTCTTCAATATCATTATAGCCAAATTTAGGCATGCACTGGTAAAAGTGCTGCCTGTCTTCCTCACAGTATGAAAACCATATCTGTGAAATTTATCATTATACCAAATCCATCCAACTGTTGTACAACGATACGTATCATCATACGGATCCCTTCACAACACAGGGGAACTTGTAATAGTAACAACATAAAACAAAACATACACAAAAAAAGCACATGTCAAGCCATCAGATATACTTGCTGTAGATCAAGCACAAAAAAGCAGTACAGCCAAAACAATAGCATATGTGAATAAGCGGTGACACACAGCACCATGGCACATGTACTTCATGCACTGTAAACCTGCAGCCCAAAACCCAATATTTGGGCCTCTCTAAATTTGTCAGGTCTAAAATCCCTACCCTCCTTTTGACAGGAGAGTCAGTAGAGTCTGCTGTCAGATATAACTTGGCTGTCTCTCTTCTAACATACAGGACCAACTAAAATATTTCACGACAGGGCCAAATACACAAACGAAAACATGAACATTTCTTTCCAAAGAAATTACGCAAAAACACATCTCCTTTAAACTAACTAAACTCACGTGTCTTGTCAGCCTTAAAACAATCCATGAATAATCTGTAGGCAGAAGCAGAAAAATACACAACACAAAAAAGACACATTTTAACATACACAAAAATACATTTTCATTACTTAACTGTTACTCTCTTGTCAGTTCACCTCACAACATCAAGCCACCTTATTTTTACTGTTCTAAAAGAAATGGTTACACAGACACTCCATATTAATTTGGCACCTATAATTTCCACTGTGAAAAATAATTCCTAATTAGCAAACCGTTTTTACTTAGGCCTGTAGCCTTCAAAAATTTGGGAAAAGGGCTGCATCTTATTTTTTTATCTAATACTTAATCCAACACTTCGTTTTCTGTCAAATAAACGCAACTAGCAAAAATTATTTTACTTAGCGTGGAGACACAAATGTATCTGTTCTGCAGAGCATTTAACACGATGTTTAGGACCTTCAAAGAAACCCCTTTTTATTTTCCCTTTTAAATTAGGTTCTTTCATTTTATTGATGTTCTCACAGAGAAACCAGAAACCCCACCTTTAGAGGCCCGTTCAGCAAGGTCATTCTGCATTCCTCTGAGGCAAAGTCCTAATTAAAAGGTCACAAATGTCAACATGACAGCCTTCTCCATTGTTTACAGGGAAACTAAAAGATAACATCTCCGCAGCACGACTCGAGCCAGCCTCTGCAACCCTCTCAGCCCTCAGCTCCTGCCAAATTGAAGCTGTCAAAGCCAGAAGGCTCTAACCTGCAATAATTCACTCTATTTTGAAAAATAATTTCCCTTTTTTAGGCGCTAAAATTATCTCTATTCCCAGATCATTAAACTACATTTACTGTCAATAATTCTCAAAACCTAATGACACACAGACCAGTTTTTTTTAGAGTAAATGCTTGTTGCAATCCTATGAAACACACTTCATCAGTCTTAAATGAACAAACTTTTCCGCATGCCTAGCTGAAGCTATAACCTTCAACCTTGATATTAAAACAAGCCTTTGTACTGGCACATTAACCCACTGAATCATAAGAAGGCACAACCTGCAAATATATATCAAAACCTAAATGTATGCATTTGCTTAAGCCTGAGACACTTTAAAAAGTACTCTGAATGAAAGCAAAATGCAGTTTAAACAGTGTTTTTACTCAAAATCGACTTTCATATTTTGGGCATTAAAAGACGAATATCCTACACTTTTCTTGCATAATATGCATTACTAGAATGTTTATTACATAACCCATGAGTCAGGCATTTGAAAATAATAACTTATACGTTATAAAAATGAGCTTGCTTGCGCCTATGCCAAGGGGAAATTATACACACAAATTCTTGTCATTTTAGTGATGCAACATAACTTAAATCAAATTTTAATGCTAGGAGGTCATAGTATGAGTGTTAAGCTTTATAAATATTAAAAAACGATTTTTGTAGCACTTATTTTTAATAATTATTTTTCATAATTAATAATTTTTTCTAATAAAACCAATTATTCCTGTTTGTGATTGTTCTACATATAAGAGCCCGCTGCATCCCTTGCCTATCATTTAGATGCATTAACTCACAAACCTAAGTGCATATGCCTAACTTAAAACGCGTCACATTCCTGCGTCACATTTTTGCGCCACATTTATTTAAAAGGACGGTTATGCAAAATTCCACCCGTGTTTAACTGGAAAAATGCTGGCTGAATGAACATTCCTATCAAATATACTGCAGCTGAAATATTTGCCTGTGAACATCTAATACAGTGCATCTAAGGAAAATGCTGTAAATTTATTTATTTTTACAAAAATAGATAATTTCGGTTTTTTTGGGGGGCCTTATTTATATCTATTGAATGTGACCCACACACACACATTGAACTCATTTCAGACATAAAAAGAAAGTGTTGAAACATTCAGGAGACACAATACAGAGCTTTTAGGTATTTGTTTCATAAATTGCGCGAACGCTATCCACATACCGAAGTTACACTAATGAGAAAAAGCCACATAAACATTTAAACATACATTAAACCCACAAATCAACACTCAGGACGAAAACAGGACAGCCCAGACTGTACTTAAACCAAACCATTTGTAAATAGTAGCTGTAAGTCATATTTACAAGAAACACTTCTCAATAGTGTTCCAAAAGACTGCATAAACAGCCCAACAGACCGCCGTATGTGCAGGAAACCAAAAATACAATCAATTCCATGGCTTTAGCTGGAAGAACACCAAAAATCGTTCTGCATATCTCCATTCATAAAATTGCACAGAGCAAAGGATCTTTGTTTTGTATTATGTCATATTTTAATTCCCTGGGGATACAAAATCACCCAGGAAGAAATATGTTTGTAAATCTAACCTATTTAGATATTCCCTTTAGGGGAAACCGGCTAATCCAAACGTATACAAAGTTGGCCAACACAAATCTTCAAATTTGCTAAGATCAGGCATCTTATAGCTCACTAATCTAGCTTCAAACTTCAAGGGGCTATCTCTATCGATACACTCGTAAATATACAAGACCCTCGGTTATTGAAAATTGCAATCTTCAAATAGAACTGAAGACCAAACAAACTAAGCAAAGAACCACAGAACCAAAGAACAAAGGACTGGGAGCGACCCACTTATACCACAGCTAAAGCAGATGGAGAAAAATCCCTTCATTACCTGCCTAACAAATTGCAATGAACATACATACCTATCAAAGCTATACTAAACAAATAGTTGTCCAAATTCTAACTGACAAGTTCTAACTGCACTAACAGTCTCTTTTTTTTAAAAAAAACACTTACGCCAAAAAAAAGGTTGCTCAGTCAGGAGTGACATCTTTTGGAGAGTTTAAGTCAGAAAAATCAAAAATATACTGGGCCGCAAAGACAAAGAATCCCCCAGAACCTCTGTGCACAGAGTACCTCTTTTAGTAGATTTCTGTCTTGCATTCCCCAGTAGATTTCTGTCCTCTGACAAGATTACTCCTCCAGATAGTCACTTCTTAAAGAGGCCCATCGTTGGTCGCGCCATTTGAAGTACCTAAAAATCCTCAAAATCCTTCTCAGGGGTCTTACCAATAAGTAGTCCATCCAAAAGCAGCAAAGAAATCAACAGAGAATCTGAAATATGAAAAGACATCTTTTTTACAATTAATTGTGAGGCTACGTCGCCCAGTCACACCTAAAGCAACTGAATGAGGCAGCCTCCTGAATGGTCTCAGCACAGACCTTTTATACCATTTATTATGCCCTAGGCAAACATTTTCTCTTTGAAGTACATTATTGTTGGTCACTCCCAGGACGTGCACACAAAGTACTGTATGATGACAAACCCACTTTCAAGATAAGTCCAGGCCATAAACAATGTCCACATAATGCGTACATTCTCTAGCTGACAAGGCCGAATAAACCCAAAACAGTAAGATGACAGCCCATCTCATAAATAACTCGTGGAGGCAGGAACAGGAACAGATGGAAGTAAGATAGGCACGTTTGTGTGTAGTAAATCTTTACAATGTCCTGTGCTCTGATCTATAATCTTGATCAGCTAAAGGGCAGGAACTGGCTTGGCAAGGTTAGCCTCAAGCAACAGGGTCAGCTTTCGCCAGGTCATGCAGAAGTCAGCGCAAACCCATGCTAAGGTTATGTCCTTAAATACTTGTTCTGCCACGGTGAGGGCCTACTGTAAGGGCAATGCACAAAATGGCTGCTATTCACAAGATGGAACCCGAGGGTTCAGAATAAAACCTTCAAATACACAGTGAATCCATTGGTGTAACATGACGAAAACACTCGCACTTGCTGACTCACTGTTTACGGTCTGCTGTTACCAAATTCATAACAGAATCATGATATTTAAAACACAGGTTCAGAATTTTCAGTACCACAGTGGACACAAAAGAGACACATGCGGGATCTGTCCTGAACCTATCTTACCTTATCTTACCTATCATTGTACTACAGAAAATTGTGTCTACATGGTGAACTATCCTTGTAACCTACTACACATAGCGATGACCTCTAGAGCTGTAAGAACGTGGGTGAATGAGCACGGGAGCAACATTCAGTGCGGTAGGAACACCACCAAAATGAGCAGGCACTACATCAAGTGCTTAATTTGTACCGGTGCTTTCCGGTGCTTAGCACCGGCACTTATTTATTAGGGCCGGGGCTACACGCATTCGCACGTCATATGGCATTGATGATATATTTATCTCACTGACTCGGGCAGAAAGTATTATGCTGGTTCGTCTACCGAGTGAGTCCAAGACAGTGAAGAGTTTTGCGACTGTGGGGAGCCAAGATTCACAAGATAATAATCATTACTGGTCCGATCATAATTATTAATGCAATATCCATATCGCATGCGCATTGCGAATTTGCTTTTGGCGGCGCCGAGACAGCCCTTAGTTCAGTGTTGCCAGTGGGCGGGCGCTGGGCGGGACACCGATCGGGCTGGATTTGGTCTGGTAGGGGCCCGTGCAGCAGGCAAAGTGCACAGATTTTTTTCAGAATGCCAATATCTGGCACGCCCGCACTCCATGCGTCATCAGCGGTTCAGCTGGGTCAGCCCGACAACGTCGAGCCTCGAGGGCAGGCAGCACCAGGCCCATCAGTTAAATAAAGGCAGAGCCCGGTCGCCCACCACCAGCAAACCGTAAGTACTAAGTAAATGAGCGCAGCCTATTGCCAAACCAAGGTGCTATTTTTTTTTAGCCAAGCATGGTGGCGTGACGGTCACCGTAGTATAGCTCCGGCTGAGCGCCACAAACTGAAAATTTGACGAATCCCAGGGGCCTGGCCTAGCTGTACATTATATAACAATAGGGAGGGAGGGGGTTAAGTTAATGGCCCTGCCCGGCCCCTGCCCTTTCAACCTGCTTGTCCTGGCCAGGGTGCTAACGAAGACCGCGTGCCACTTAAACCTGTGATTAAACACAGCAGCTCCAGAACTGTTGGGTAAACTGTCTCAGCGCCGCTGATCATTGGCGCTTGGGATCGAACTCTCTATAAAGATGCTGAAAGTTATTTTCATTCCTGGCAAGGGCCACAACCTGCAGGAACACACCATTGTACTAGTTGAGTGAGGTTGGACTCGGGATCTGCCTGGGGTCAAGCTGAAAGTCGTGAGAGGGAAATAGGACTGTGCTCATGTGCAAAAGAAGAGAAGTGATAGAAGTGCAATACTGAGACCATTAATTAACTGCTCCAAGGTCGGTTTGAGGGGAGTGGTACCTTTTCAAGGCACTTTGTGAAATCAACAACAAACTACTGTTTGGATGGCATTGTATGATTCTCGGGTGTTGCTAACAGCAGAACAGAGTGCTGCAAGTAACGCTTTGTCTTCATAAAATCTTATTTCTTGTCATGAAACCACTTGAGGACATTTTGGGAAGTTAACACTTGCTGTTTTTCTTTTCCAAGAGCACATCATGTCTCTCGATGCTCATACACGACCTACTTGGATTTTCTACTTTATAGTTAAGACTGTTGACAAATGATGATCATTGTCATTTGCAGGCACTTGTTTCTCCATAGTCGTCCACTGCGGATCACGTTCAAACAGTGAGCCTTTTCCAATAAAAGCATATGCCAAGTACAAAAAAAAAGATGCCAAAAGTCTTAAAGAGAGATGAATTGGTGCCTGGGGTACAGTTAAATCTTTCCCCCAGGGGGTACTGGAATAATGCTAAGTAACAGCTTCGAGATGACAACGTGTCTGGTAGAATTATCTGGCAGCACAGTCATTATTTCAGGTGCGCGGTAACCTCAGTTCAAGACGCCTACAGCACGGTTTGCTGAGATTAGAAGCCACTGAAACTTTATCGAGGCCCTGAGCTCAGCTATAGCACCTCGTTGAAAGCTATTGAAGAACAAACACAAAAGAAAAGAAACCAAGATCTGATTTAATGCGCGCCAGAATGGTGATTACAGCAGAGCACAATTAATTTGGCAATTACTTTCATGTACATACACTTGATTTACAGCCCGGACCTCTTGGGCTCATGACTCCCACCTGGGAGGGGAGTCAGAGAAGAGCAAAAGGCCGAAACACAAGCGAAAAGCCAGGTGTGAAATAAATACACCTGGGAGAATGCTTTCTGTAGCTGGCAGGGTGGAGTCTGAAAGGCAGTGTGCAGTCTGAAAGAAAGTGTGCAGTGCCTTCTCAAACTGGGCCGCCACAGTTATTTTCTCTGAAGAAACCAGAAAAGTATATTTTCCTAGCAATCGCCAAACAAGGGTCTAACTTGTGTAATTAGACTAAATTCAACCAATACCGGGGTAGGACCGGAAACATGATCCTGAAACACTACCTAGAACACTGGTGATGTGAGCAAACACCACAGTAGTGCCCGTCGCCTGACAATTTAGCTACCCACTGCATTCATTCCCCATTAACCCTTCGCCTAGCTCCTTAGTTTTATGATTGTTAAGTTCTAGCCTTCTACCAGGGCCTGGGCTGGAGCTGCCGATTTGAAAATGCCCCTCATCTTGCACTATAGAGGTGTGCATATATCACTTTGTAGTACCGCTTTCACAGCGTCCCAGGTGCCCCTTCTGTACTGGACCTAACTCTCCCACCACTGGAAGTCAGTGGGAAGAAATATAACCAAGTACACCCAAACCTACCCCGGGTCAGTGCGTCTTGGTTACAGATGCTGGCCAAGCATCTCTCACTGTGTCAACCCCCATCTCTTTTTCTCTGTTTCTCTCAATCTTTTCCCACACTCTCAAACATCCTCGTTCTTTAAATCTTTTCATTGCTCTTACTTCCTGTCTTTCTCTCTTCTCAAGCATCCTCTCCTCCACGGTCTTTAATCAGCTTCCTCTCTTATCCCATCCTTTTTCCTTCTATCACCAGTCACTAGTCACTTATCACTGCGGTTCTCACCTGTCCTCCTTTCTCTTTTAAAACCAGTACCCTCCAGCAAAAGTGTCTCAACGCTACGACTGTCAAGTTGAGAATGTTCTGATGAAGACAAATGTTTACCAACATGCTGATAGGATTTACACATACATTTTAAAATAAATATTTTGCTGACCTTTTTGTGCTTTGTGGAGAACATCTGTATTTGCTGGATGAACCCTTTAGTTATCAGAGGTTTACCTTTTCTTTCTGTATTTTTATTAAAGCGTTCTTAATGTAATTTGCAATATCTTTTGTGATCTAATCGCACACTGGCTAAGCGATGCTATTGTCAAGTGCACATTTTATGTTGCTCTTCTCCACATTTGAATGAATGATATGATTTAATCTTTTTTAAATTTTCACAGGGTAGGGAACCTCCTATTAAAACTTTACTATGGGGAAGGCTCCCTTGCTGAAATTCAGATAGGGTATTACCTCTGACTATTAGCAGTGCCAGTTGAGGATGTGGGTGGAGCCACTACAGTAAGTGGGTGGAGCTGGGGGAAAGTAGGCGTGGCCTCCGATAAACATTTGAGCACCTGGACTTCATATTTTACAAATTAAGCACTGACTACATCGAAAAGTGACATACACCAGACCAAGTCAATTGGACAGTCATTGAGTCCAATCCCCTTTGGACAACAAAGACCCTTTTCCAAAAACAGCAAAGATGGGTCCATTGCCTCCAAACAAACGCCCGGGGTCTTAACGATGAAATTCCTTGGATTGAGGTACTATAGAAGCCAAACTCTTAGCATCAACCCCACTAGTGCAGCACTATAGTGATGACTATGTTAGCACACCTCTCAATTCTTAAAAACTGTATGAAAATATCCAAAGTGCACCACCCACTGCAAAATAATGCACCAACTGTAAAAACTGACAGGGGACACAGAATTTTTTTATATATCTTTATTAACATTTTGCATTACCATTACAAAGACAATTTATATGCCAGTGGCCACATATGCAAAGAGGACACTGATGTGCCGCAAATAACACCAATAATTGTGGTATCCTTTTATTGTTATTCATTAGTCCACCAGAGACGTGCCCATCAAACCAGTGATTAAACAATTAATGCCCCACCTGGAAGCAGGATACTCCTATAAATGAAGACAGGTTTTTTACTTCTCCGGCGGAGACAGCGAGAGGCACACAGGTGACATAGCCCAGATCCACTGAGAGAACCGTGAGTAACTAAGATGTAAGATAGGTTCAGGACAGATCCCGCACATGGTTGCATCCCCTACCTTCATTTGAAAAAGACAGTTGTGGGTTATACCTTAGAGCCTTAGGAAGCCCTCCAAAATGTCACATGTGGTTTTCAGTTTTCTTTTTCATTACAGCTCTGAAGGGACCCTCACTGATCTCAAGGGATCTAATTCTACCTACTAAGGGGTGAGATATATTATCTATGGATTTGTGCATATAAACACAGCGTCTCGAGGTTTGCCATAAATGGTGGGGCCCGACGGTAATAATTACCTAGATCTAAAAGATTCACAAGCCTACTGGATAATGGAACCTTTTCACTTTTGAATTTTGATTTAATTTATACAATTCATGTCTACTTGATAAAACCAGGGCATGTTTACAAATAAAAGTACTGATACAGAGAACAACCCTGACACCATTCTCTCAGCACTAATCATTGATCTTATGTGTCTGTCTGTCACTTAGCTATAACTTCCCTTTTAATAATTTCTAGAATGACCACAGCACCTTTCAATGCAACATATCGAGATGAAACTGAATTCTTCTAGGTACGTAAAGGCGCCAACCATGCCAGGCATAATCTCTACAATTAACCTGAAGCGGTTAAAGTGGACGAGCAATACACTGCCTCAAATAGCGTTGGACGCTAAGAAATTATTTAAAACATCTATCGCAGAGAAGGATTTATGCTCAGAAACCTGGTCTGACTTCCTGGAAAAGTTACCAAGGTCCAGTAGCAATGCTAAAAGGGAGACCTATCCTATGTCTGATACCAAACTCACAAAAACTACACTTTCTATGAAGAAACATCTTCAGAAGCTCACAAGACGGGCACAAGGTCCAAAGATAAAACCAAGCCTTTGGCAAGAAGTCCGATCTATAAGGAGAGACTACAAGAAGCTGGTATGGATGGAAAAAAGGAACAAAGCCAATGAATTCTGGGCTAAATTGTTGCATAACACAAAAATATCAGACTCCAGGGCATTCTGGATGCAAGTCAATTCCATTAATAGAACAGCACAACCTATAAGTATGACATGCATCAATGAAAACGACTGGGCCCAACATATAGTCGACACATTCTCGACAAAACCATCGGCACACCAGATTATAACGTCAATAACGGCATCTGAAACATCAAGAGCAATGGACCAGGAAAGCATGGCTGTTTCTAGCACTAATGGCATGATCTACTGCCAGGAAGATATGGGTCAACCAATGTGGACAGACGACGATCGCCGAATATTACTAATAATCAAGAAAGGCAAGCAAGAGAGTGCGCCAGGACCAAACGGCATCCCGCAGGCAATCTATAAAGAGGACCCCAAGTTCTGGCATGCAAATTTAATCTCTTGTTTCGGTCAATTAGCGACTCAGGTCGGGTCCCGGAAAGCTGGAGGGGTGCCATCATCAATCCCATCTATAAAGGCGGAGACCGCAAAAATCCAATCAATTATCGCTTAATAGCTCTGATCAATGCGGAAGCTAAATACTACGCATCCCTGGTGCTAGCTGATCTAGCACAATGGTCGGATATGAACAGCAAAATCCCGTTAAATCAGACAGGGTTTCGTCGTGGAACAGGCACCATGGCAAATGCAATGGCATTATGCTTGATGGGTGAAAAAAGCCTCCAAAACCATCAGGAACTTTACACCTGTTTCATTGACTTTAAGGCGGCCTTCGACCGTGTCAACAGAAAATTACTATGGACTAAATTGAAGCAGCAGGGCCTGCCAGACTCAATCCTAACGCCGATCATCGACCTGTATAGTAACACCTGGATGCAGGTAAAGATCGACAATGGACAGAGGCTAACCCGGAAGATCAACACATCTGATGGACTAAAGCAAGGCTGTGTTTTGGCCCCCCACCTCTTTAATTTATTCATGGCTGACCTAACAGTAAGCCTTGACCGGACTAATGCTCATCCGCCGCGGCTAGGTAATCTCCGTGTAACACACCTATCCTATGCCGACGATGTGGTCCTACTAAGCCAGACAAGAATAGGCTTGCAACGTCTTCTAAACGAATTGACCCGCTATACAAAACAGAATTTGCTAGAAATAAACAGTACAAAAACAAAAACCATGGTTATAACCCGACGACACAAAGTGCCACCAACCTTCTCAATAGACAATGTTAAATTAGAAGCGGTTGGAAGTTACAAGTATCTCGGGATACTACTGGACAAGCGTCTCGATTTCAGCATGCAATTTAATAGCATGGAAAAGAAGGGCACAATACTATTGCACGCCTTTAATACCCTAGCGACCAAACTTAAAGGTCCTTTGGTCTCCCCCTTGCTAACAATTATGAAAGCTAAGTTACTCCCAACAATAGCTTATGGGAGCGTATTACATCATGGCAAGAGTGCACAACTTTTGGACAAAGCACAAATGAAAATCTACAAGCGAGTATTCGCATTACCAAGAAACGCATCACCCGCACAAGTAAGGCTTGAATTTGGTCTGCAATCCCAAATACTGCTGAAAAAGTACGAGACCATAAAATTTTGGTGTAATGTCTGGATGAATCAAGAGATAGCGGTCCATCGTGCTATGTGGGAAACAATTAGCAAAAGTCCCAATTCTCATTACGCCAAATACCTTAAATTGTCATTAGAATCAACCGACTTGGCTACTCTCTGGGAATCCAAGCTTCCAGTACTTTCCTTTAAACAGTTGGTAAAGAAGGCTGCCAACAGGCATTCGTTGCTCGACGATAAAATAACCTTCAGTCGTCGGTCCCATGCCTGGATGACAATTCAATCTTATAAAAAATTAGTACCGGCAACCTATCTAGACCTTGCTTTCTCGCCTTTCATCAAACGTAAATACCTCAATTTAAGGCTGGGTAACTTTCCAACAAATGCCGAGACACCAAAGTGGAAGTCCCAAGAATGTGACGGATGCGGTTTATGTGGCGCAGGAAGACAAGACTTTATCCATCTGATTTGTATTTGCCCGGCTCTGATCCAGGAACGTCGGAGTGGGTTAAAAACCAAGTTTAAGGAATATGGAATACGTACCTGCCGGTCTGCGATCATACAAATTTTATGCTCAGTAGATCCGCAACTCATTTGTAGGGCAGTCAAATTCATTGACATTTTTGAGAAAAACAAAAGAATACTGGCAAAGTCTTGAATCCGGAACATGTTAATATTCAAATTTGAAAGACTTTTTCATCTTAATAACTTTTTTTTCATTCGCAGAGCAGTGTAAACTTTCTGTGTTTTAGTATATTGTCGTATTTATACTTTGTAATGGTTTTTACTAACTATACAATAAAGTATTATTATTATTATCACAGCACCTTTAGCTCACGTATATATAATGCGACCGTTAGCAGTAATGATCACGCTACAAAGTATAAGCAACTAGCCCTCCAATTGAGATCATTACAAACCAATCGAACAGAAGAAGGGGCCACCAGTTTCGTTACTCGGCAAGAGCAAGGTATATTATGCTCTGATTAGAAAAGGCACAGACGAAATTCGCATGATGAACAGATTTCATAAAGAATAAGTATTCCTTGACACAAGCTTTAAACAACAAGCGCACATTTGGAATATTAGCGGGTATACTTCACTATTGATTTTAACGAGCCCAGAACAAGCCAGATGCGCGTGATAAAATCATAAAAAAGTGGGACTGGCTTATCGTGCCGTAGTGGGCTCATCTAGTAGATTCATACTAATTAAGGAAGTACCAAGCCTCGTAGATGGATGGAAGAGCATAACAATTGTTATCAAGTACATTATAGAGTGAAACATCGTTCACCTGCCTATTAATTTTTAAAGGACGGGAGTACATAATATTACGGTCTTGATAAAGAAGGTGGAATGAGATAAAGCCTTCAAAACGCCTTTTTCTGTTGCCACAAATCCATTTATATGAACATCACCCACTGTAAACCATTCCTACCCCTTGGGCATCAGCCCCACCATGCCCTATCCCAGCCCAGCATCTACAAAAAATAAAATGATAATAACAACATTATTATTGTTTTATTTGTCCTACTCTGTTCTGAGAATAGGACATTGGGGTGGGGTGCTGTTTAGTTGGGCTGGGCTGGTTTGGGCAAGGGGAGGATACGTTTGGGTTGAGGCTGGGTGTGGTAGGCGGGTGGGTGGGAGTGATGGGCTCGAAATTGGGTGGCGTGGTTACTTGCCTGGGATAGGGCACATCAGGACTGAGAGGGCTGGTTTGGAGTATGTTTGGGAGCTTGTATCCCTTTAAGGTATTCATTGGAATAGGGAGGGGGAGCACTGTTATTTGGGGGAGGGGGGCAGATTCAGGCTGTTTCCTTTTCCTCTTCATGCATTTGAAGGGAGGTATTTCTGGGGTACCGGAGTGGGACCGCTTTTGTGGGTATTGATGTTGAATGGTACGGTAAGGGAGGTAATCCGGACTTTTGGGTTTGGCTGGGGGTGCAGGTGTTGTAGGGAAAAGTGTTAATCAAGAGGGGGGAGGGGGGATCACTTGTCCTGTGTCCTGTGTAACCTGGGTACAGTTCTTACTAGAATGACCCTTGGTAAAAGACCCTCATACACGTGTAATCATGGTGGTATGGGCGGTATATCTTGATTCTCCGCCTTCGTTTACACGTCTGTGCAGAATCACGGGGTCAGTTGGTATGCACCCTCCACCTGGAGGAGAACACCCTAGGTTAAAACAGTAGTGATCAGTGATTGTTGGTGAAGTGAGAGTGAATTTCTTAAAAACAAACCAATCATGCCGGGAAGGAAATAATTTTATTGACCGGGATTGGATTGATGATAGAGGATATGGCTGAATACGTTGAGGAAATTATTAGGTTTCACACATATTCAATCCTCCGGTGTTCAAAAAATGGTCGACATGTTTCAGCCTTATTGCCCAAGGGGTCGGTGCGGCTTTCTTCAGGACCAGGTGAGTTCAGTGAAGAGAGTGACTGAGGTCTACTCTTTAATGAAGGTCAAGATTGGACCTATAAGTGAAAAAAAGAATAATATTGCTAGGGTGTGGGTCATAAAGATTGGTGCAAAAATTAAAGTAAAATGGGTTTTATTTAAGAGTTAAAACTACGCTATCAAACTCCCTATCTCTAGGGGACATAAACCACATACTCAATACTGGTAAACAGATCATGACTGGGAACCTCCCGTAGTGTATAGCAGGAGGTAGAGGTAACTCTTGAGATCATGCAAACCCCTAGGTTTCTTAAAATACATATTGTTCAGTAAGATACGCAACGGTCTGATTTCCGAAGGAAATCTTTGTGTAGTAGTAAAGCTGTATAATCACCATCATTAGTTTGGGGTATCAAAAAACGTTGTTACATCCAGCAACAATGTGAGGAAGTTGTTGTGATTTACCCCCGGATACCAAGAATACACTCGAAACACATACCTTCCATTAGTTAGTTATTAACATTTAACGGGTACCCAGAGGCTTGATGGAGGGGCTCCTACAGAGATAGAAGTGAGTTTTAGTTAAAGGAGCGGGTGGGTACTTATCTCCATTCAGCGTCCCGGTTGTTTGGTCTATTCGCGCCATACCTCGTTGCTCCACTCGCGAACATGCAGCTTGACTGCCGTGTTGGTATCAGTTATCAACTGGGTGGGTATTATTATTAAGGTATTGGAGATGGTATTATGATTGGTAAAATTGATCATGTATGGTGGTATTATGATTGGTAAAATTAATCATATACTTGTTAGATCTTAATCACTGTGACTAGCAAGATTCTCAGGGGGACAATTCATCTGTTGAGGCTCAGCCATGGGACATTGTCATTCAATCCCCATTGGTCTGTCTTCAGACGGTGAACCCATCTCTGTTCCTTTTCGAACAAGATGCGTACCGCATTGTGATCTTTGTTGCTCAATGTCTCTAGGATGACCCATCTTAGGTCTTCCACAGTATGTCCCTTCTCCAAATAGTGGTTGGCCATTTTTGTTGTGGCCTTCTTGCACTTCACATTACTTCTGTGTTCACAGATTCTTTACCGTATCTTTCTGCATGTCATTCCAATATATTGCATATTGCAGGGGCACGTGATCAATTAGTATGAGTTCTTATATACCATTTCAGGTCTGGTAATAATTGAATCATTTTCGTGGTGGTTGTGAGGTGGCATACCGAACAACTCTCACAGGGGAAGTGTCCTTGGACTGGTGGAAGGTCCCAAAGTTGTGTTTGTTTTGCTCTTTGCTCCAATTGAGGTCTGGTGTGTACTAAAATGTCCTTGAGGTTCTGGGTCCGTTTATTGGAGAATCTCGGTTTAGGCCATGACAGGTTCGCCGAGGTAAGGATTCGCCAGTGTTTGTTGATTATTTTCTTGATATGATTGGAAGCCGGACTGTATGTCGTGACACAGGTCATGAGGTCTTGGTCTTGAGTTCTTGGGTTGGTCTCCAAAAGGCTCTCACGGTTTTGGTTCCTGGCTCTCTTTTTGCAGTTCCTAATCACTCTCTTGGGGTAATCTCTGGCTGAGAGTTTAGCACATAGATCATTGGCTTGGAGTTGGTACTCACTGATTTTACTACAGTTCCTCCGTAAGCGTAGAAACTGGCTGAAAGGGAGGTTTTCCCTCAGCGGTCGTGGGTGATGGCTGTTGAACGACAACAAGCTGTTTTTGGCCGTAGGTTTAAAAAAGGTTTTTGTGTGTAATATACCTTCTTCCACATAGATGGTGATGTCCAGAAAGTCTAGACTCTCTTTGCTTGATGTATATGTGAACTTGAGCCATTGATCTTGATCATTTAACCAACTGTGAAATTGTGTCAGGCTGTCAGCACTCCCTTCCCAGATGAGAAGGATGTCATCTATGTAACGCTTCCAGAAACGAATCTGTTTCTGGAAGGGGTTACATTGATTGTTGACAAACGTTTTCTCAAAATCACTGACGTACAATCCGGCCACACTCGGGGCGAATGTGCTGCCCATCGAGGTTCCATGTCGTTGTTTATACATGGTTTTTTCGAAAAGAAAATAATTTTCTGTTAGTGCAAGTCTGCAACACTCCAGTATGAAATGCCTTGGTGTTTTATAGTTCCAATCCATGTTGAATAATATGTTCTCCAGGGTGTCCAATGTTTTTTCCTGCGGGAGACTCGTGTAGAGACTTTCCACGTCTAATCCTACAAGGATCATAGATGTTTCACAGAAGGTCACAGTGGAAAGGTGGTTCAAAAGGTCTCTGGTATCCTTGAGGTACGTTGGAGTCTGTTGGGTCAAAGGTTTTAAGTACTCGTCTACAAACTGGGACAGAGGCTCCAGGACTGACCCGATACCGGACACTACGGGGCGTCCCGGGGGTGGGCTCCTGGCTTTGTGTGTCTTCGGTAAAGAGTAAAAATATGGTGTTCTCGGGGTGTCAGTATGTAGGAACTCCGCTTCTTTTTTAGAAAGCCAGTTATGTGCTTCGGCCTCTTTGATCATCAGTGTTATAGTTTGTTGTAGCCTGGGTGTAGGATCTACAGTGATGATTTCATAAAAGGTGTTGTCAGACAGCAATTCCAAGCATTGTTCCTGGTATCTCTTTTTCGTGAGCAGGACAATCCCTCCACCTTTGTCCGCTGGTTTTATTACCAGATCCTTATCATTTTTAAGTTCTTGAAGAGCATGTTGTTCTCTCTTTGAAATATTTTGGAATGGTTTCTTGGTCAGAGTTGTTAGATCATCAAGATCATCCATCACCGCTTGTTCGAATGTCTGTATTTCTATTGGTATCTGTGAGTTTAGAGGACAGAATCTCGACTTTTTCCTGAGCGAGGTGTCACCATCCGTAGTAGCTTTTTCTTGTTCCCCAAAAAAGGCCTTCAGTTTCAATTTCCGACAAAATTCAGATATTTCACACTTGGTTTTAAAGATATCCAAGTTTGGTGTGGGTACAAAGCCGAGGCCCTTATTGAGTACTTTCACTTGGTCTTGAGTGAGTGTCCTCTCTGTTAGATTAACAATCAGGTCGCTGTACTCGGCCCCGCTTTGGCTTTGGTGACACTCCTGGTCTGAACCTGGCGTGGTTGGTCGGACCATGTCACTCCTCTGCCTCTTTGTCTTTGTGATGCCCGGCCCCCTCCTAAAAAAGGACGTTGATTGAAATTGGGTCCTAATTGTTGTTGTTGTTGGTGATTTATAGGGGGGCCTTGGAAAAAAGGAGGCATCCAGTTCTGGAAGTGTGGGTTGTAGGGTTGGAAATGCATTGGGGGGCCCATTTGGTAGTGTGGCCACATATTGTTACCTCGACGGTTACCCCGTTTGTTGAAGTTGCCTCTTCTCCTGTTGTTATAGTGGTCATCCCCACCACTGTCGGACCCATCCACTGAAGAGCCGCTGTTGGTGCTGTGATTAGAAGCATTGTCGTTGCTCTTGAAATCTTTGCTACTATACGGATGTATCCGTTCAATCGAAAACCTCTTTAGCTCCTTAGATAGTTTTTGGAGTTTTGATTGTGTGAGATATTCCTGGTTGTCGCTCATTTCCTTATTGATTTCATCCAGCTTACGTTTGTAGATGCTTATATCTACCATGGTGTTTAATTTGGTCTCGATTACTTGAATTTTGATCTGCAATTCGTCTGTTAGTCTTGTAGCTGTTTTGATGATAAGTACTAGGTAGTCCCTAGCACACTTCCACGAAATCGATGACCAGTCTTTCCTAAAGGCTAAGTCTTTGAGAAAGATTTGTGGGCCTCCCTTTCAGCCAGTTTCTACGCTTACGGAGGAACTGTAGTAAAATCAGTGAGTACCAACTCCAAGCCAATGATCTATGTGCTAAACTCTCAGCCAGAGATTACCCCAAGAGAGTGATTAAGAACTGCAAAAAGAGAGCCAGGAACCAAAACCGTGAGAGCCTTTTGGAGACCAACCCAAGAACTCAAGACCAAGACCTCATGACCTGTGTCACGACATACAGTCCGGCTTCCAATCATATCAAGAAAATAATCAACAAACACTGGCGAATCCTTACCTCGGCGAACCTGTCATGGCCTAAACCGAGATTCTCCAATAAACGGACCCAGAACCTCAAGGACATTTTAGTACACACCAGACCTCAATTGGAGCAAAGAGCAAAACAAACACAACTTTGGGACCTTCCACCAGTCCAAGGACACTTCCCCTGTGGGAGTTGTTCGGTATGCCACCTCACAACCACCACGAAAATGATTCAATTATTACCAGACCTGAAATGGTATATAAGAACTCATACTAATTGCAATTCCAGCCACGTGATCTATATGATCACGTGCCCCTGCAATATGCAATATATTGGAATGACATGCAGAAAGATACGGTAAAGAATCTGTGAACACAGAAGTAATGTGAAGTGCAAGAAGGCCACAACAAAAATGGCCAACCACTATTTGGAGAAGGGACATACTGTGGAAGACCTAAGATGGGTCATCCTAGAGACATTGAGCAACAAAGATCACAATGCGGAACGCATCTTGTTAGAAAAGGAACAGAGATGGGTTCACCGTCTGAAGACAGACCAATGGGGATTGAATGACAATGTCCCATGGCTGAGCCTCAACAGATGAATTGTCCCCCTGAGAATCTTGCTAGTCACAGTGATTAAGATCTAACAAGTATATGATTCATTTTACCAATCATAATACCACCATACATGATCAATTTTACCAATCATAATACCATCTCCAATACCTTAATAATAATACCCACCCAGTTGATAACTGATACCAACACGGCAGTCAAGCTGCATGTTCGCGAGTGGAGCAACGAGGTATGGCGCGAATAGACCAAACAACCGGGACGCTGAATGGAGATAAGTACCCACCCGCTCCTTTAACTAAAACTCACTTCTATCTCTGTAGGAGCCCCTCCATCAAGCCTCTGGGTACCCGTGAAATGTTAATAACTAACTAATGGAAGGTATGTGTTTCGAGTGTATTCTTGGTATCTGGGGGTAAATCACAACAACTTCCTCACACTGTTGCTGGATGTAACAACGTTTTTTGATACCCCAAACTAATGATGGTGATTATACAGCTTTACTACTACACAAAGATTTCCTTCGGAAATCAGACCTTTGCGTATCTTACTGAACAATATGTATTTTAAGAAACCTAAGGGTTTGCATGAACTCCAGAGTTACCTCTACCTCCTGCTATACACTACGGGAGGTTCCCAGTCAGGATCTGTTTACCAGTATTGAGTATGTGGTTTATGTCCCCTAGAGATAGGGAGTCTGATAGCGTAGTTTTAACTCTTGAATAAAACCCATTTTACTTTAATTTTTGCACCAATCTTTATGACCCACACCCTAGCAATATTATTCTTTTTTTCACTTATAGGTCCAATCTTGACCTTCATTAAAGAGTAGACCTCAGTCACTCTCTTCACTGAACACACCTGGTCCTGAAGAAAGCCGCACCGACCCCTTGGGCAATAAGGCTGAAACATGTCGACCATTTTTTGAACACCGGAGGATTGAATATGTGTGAAACCTAGTAATTTCCTCAACGTATTCAGCCATATCCTCTATCATCAATCCAATCCCGGTCAATAAAATTATTTCCTTCCCGGCATGATTGGTTTGTTTTTAAGAAATTCACTCTCACTTCACCAACAGTCACTGATCACTACTGTTTTAACCTAGGGTGTTCTCCTCCAGGTGGAGGGTGCATACCAACTGACCCCGTGATTCTGCACAGACGTGTAAACGAAGGCGGAGAATCAAGATATACCGCCCATACCACCATGATTACACGTGTATGAGGGTCTTTTACCAAGGGTCATTCTAGTAAGAACTGTACCCACGTTACACAGGACAAGTGATCCCCCCTCCCCCCTCTTGATTAACAGTATCTAAAGCCAAGGAACTTGGTGGGATCACTCACTTTCCTTCTCCCTATTTTTGATTGCTACACGTTGTAGGGAAAAGATCAAGGGCACTCAGGGTAAGCGTTTTGCAACTTTTAGAACGAGGAATGATACGGGTTTGGTTTCAGAGGTAGCGGTAGAGGTATAGGAAAGTCACATTTGAGCTGTGGATGTATGTGCGGTGTGTGTCTGTTTCGGGTTGTCACCACATCCATTTTCCTGTCACATTTGTAAAACAAATGTTGTCCTCAACCTGTATACATAGGTCCTTATCTCATACCATTGGTAAGAAAGGTCATTGAATGGTGTGCAGCTATTGGAATCCAAACTACACATTAATGTCATCTCCAGCTCAGGTTTCTGTGACACAATACATGTACAAAAGATGGGTCCCTGCTACAGAGAAATAGCAGTATCGTCAGAGTATCTATAGCAAGTTGAACTGCACATCATATATGTTTGCCATTTCAAATGTGAAAATTTATATCAGACTCAAAGAGAGATTTTTCCATTGATACACTACTTAGGGGCAAAATGCAGCACATGAGATCCAAATTTTGACCCTGGCATGACCATTTGTAGTTACCGGCATGGTAAATGACCATTGTACTTTAGTTTGTTTTTGAACTTACACTGTCCACAGAGACACATTTGTGCATACAAACTGTTAAAAGCCAAATTTTCATCGTAATTTATGTTAAACATGGGGGGTGGTTGATGTTGCATTTACAAAGCAGGATCCCTCATGTCGAAAAGGGGAGTCTATTTCCATGCTAACTAATGGATTGCTAACAGATATACCTGTGTATCACTGAATGGTGAAACACACATTAGCACAAAGTGTCAGCACACCACTTCCTGAGATAACTCCCCAGCCACATAATGGACACACACAGATGCACAGGTGCATTCATCCTGACTGCATACACTTAACAATGTACTGCAATGTATCCTAGATTAAAAATGTACTTGCAGCATGGAGAAGCATGTGTGTCGATACTTTCATAATAGACATGTGTAATGATGGAAGTCAATGTTGATGTGTGACTTAAACGCCCATGTCTGCATGCTCCAGTACGTGCTGACATACTCTATTTGCCCTTCAATTATTTACATTCTCATGTACACACTGCACAACACATGAAATATTAATGATAATTGTGAGCACTGTCTTCAGCATGTATTGAGCTGTAGTACATATGGCAGTGCAACTTAGGACTTCATACATTCCTACATGATAGCAACAACATTTAGGCATATATTTGGGTTTCTTCCACATCTTGTTACTCCAGATTGGCCTTGTAACAAGTAAGATTTGTGCTCAGTGTCAGCATACACAGTGTAAACTTATCACTGGCCATAAGTGATGGGTTCAACATCAAGATACACACAGTAGTGTGTCAGCAAGACTCCAGGCACAAGGCTGATAAGGTTGCTGTCTAGGGTAATTGTAAGGAATTCCTACCAACAATGATGTGGTAAATGTTTGCATATAGCCATACATGTTGAAGTTCAAGATTGGACAACCATTTCTGACTTATGCTTTCTAAATCATGATGATTTGTAAAGTATCTTTAACTAAATACATGGTCCTGCATGCGCACATACACATACAAACACGTCATCCTTGAGTGTAAAATCAATATAAATTACCCAAAAAGGTTACATAGCTGCATGTAAGGGAAAAACCAATCATGGCTATGTATGACATCACACTGAAGACAAAAAACTCACTCACCCCCTCTTAGCTGCTTATGTGCTTGTCACTGCCCATCAAGGTTGGGGTATGCCACCGGCAGTATATAGGCCATTATAGTTGGGTTGGGGTTTGGCATGTGCCCCTTCTGCCCGGGAGAGGACAGGCCCAGCTTTAACTCAGCGATTTCTTTGATCCATCTTCTAATGTCCTCCCACCTCTTCTTGCAGTGAGCACTGCGCCGACGAACGAACTCCAGGGACCGCACCCTCCGGGGGCTGGCTTGCCGCTCCTTCAACTTTAGATGGGCCTCGACCTGTATGGTTGCAAAATATGTAGATACTGAGTGAAAATGGCACTTATGAAGTTATCAGCTATGGTGACACAGGACAACAACACAGCTAACAGTAACAATGGACTATATTGAATACGTAACATCTTTGATTTACACATGCTGACCTACTGATATTCTGTGTACTACCATCTATCTCAAAATTGTCTAAATGTACCGCACCACAGCCCTGACATGACATACCCTTGGACATCTACACATGTGTCATGAAATTCTAATTTCAAGATTGGAAAACACAAATGTGACACTTGTATAGCTCCTATGGACCGACACCTGTACAGTGTAGATTCATGTTTTTTAAATGCATATGGTCAAAATGGTAAAACCCACTTCTCCAGTATTGGGATATCTTTCATAGATTCACATGCTTGAATCATTCCCCGCCGTCGAAGTGGAGTCCCACGGTACATAAAAAGCAGTAAGAATTACTACAACATTAAAGTTAATAGAGAAAAAAAATTCACTTTAATATCTCGTCCTAGTCATTAGGATGGGCCAAACTCCAGCCAATCAGGAGACAGCACCCTCTTGAACCGCCTCCACAGAGGCTCCTGGCTCTCAGATTTTCTACTGCACTTTGTGTGATGGGAGTCTCCCTGAGCCCTGCTCAGTACTTTCTCTTGGCCTTCTGGATTTCTTCAGATCTTCAATTCAAAATGCCTTATTCTAAAACAGGGGTCTCCTACTGGTAGCTCACCGAGACCCTGTGAGTAGCTTGTGATGCTTGAGGCTGAATTTAGTAGCCCTTTAGTGTTATTTGGGCTTTTTAGGCTGTTTGGAGGCTCTGTTGCCCGCCCTCACCCAAACCAGCTGCTCTGATTGGCTTTGAGCTTAGCTGGGGCGGGGCAGGCTGGGCTGAAGAGGATGACGTGCCTCTCCTTTTAAACAGATGAGCGTCTTCTTGTACCTTGTGACCAGGCATCTATGTGCCTCTTACCTTTCCCTCATGGGCACTGCGCTCATTGTGCGTCGCGAGTCCAAAGGGCCCTAGTGCAGATCTGCATTAGGCGAGGCAGGGCAGAGCATCTGTTTGCCGGTCGTGCAAGCAGTATAGAACTGCTGGGACCTGTGCCATTTGCCCTTTTCAGCAGTACAGCCTGCCAACTAACCTTCACCAGAGCAGCAGGTAAGCCAGCGTGGGAGCACACCCAGAACAATTCTGAACTCTTTAATTATAATTACAGTGAACTGCACGCAAAAAGCACATGTTCAAATTATGCAGCAGCTGCCATTTTTTCACAAAAAGCTGTTAATCTGTGATGGCCCCATTTTCCACGCTTTCCACTTCTCATTCTGCCACTTCCTCCGGCTTCCCCTCATCTCTATCTCTTTGGGGACAGAAGTTATTTAGCCCACTATTCCGGTTATCGTTATCTTGTGAGCCTGGCTGTAATGTAAACTGTTAACAGGATGAAAGAAAGAAAAAACATCTGATGCATCTTTAACAGCTAAACGTGAATTTATGTCGCTATATGTTTGTATTTGTGTGCCACTTGTCAACTGTATGTACATATTATTCTCTCTCTTCACTTCATTGCCACTGGGCGATGGTACTTTCCAAATATGTACATTGGAGTGATAAGTGTTTATTCTGCAAGCATGCTGCTGGCAAGTAGTCAGAAACACTGGCCAATGACGTGCACATTATCGATTTCCACTTGGTTTTAGGTCTCGCCTGTCGATGCGCATGCGCATCGAGCAAGCGAGACTATTGCGAGTTATCCACTCTTTATCCACTGCAAGGAATCGTGGCGATTCCTTGCAGTGCCCGTGACTTTTAAGGTCAATGCGCATGCGCATTGAGCTTATGCGCATGCGCATTGACCTTAAAAGCGCGTGCGCGTGCACGTGCACGTCCGTGTTTGTTTACCCACTCCGCCCCCTCCCGCCGTGTCGCATTTCTCCTCCCCCTCCCCTCTCTTCCTTCCGTCGGCTCCCCTTTTTCCACTCCCCTCCCCGGCCCCCCCCTTCACCACATCCAGATTGGCCCCTTGCTACCACATCACACCCCTCGCGACCGGCTCCCCGCTCCGCCCCCTCCCGCCGTGTCGCATTTCTCCTCCCCCTCCCCTCTCTTCCTTCCGTCGGCTCCCCTTTTTCACCTCCAGCGAAGCCCGCAGTGCCCCCCACCTCTCTCCCACCTCCAGCAAAGCCCGCAGTGCTGCCACCTCCCTCCCACCTCTAGCGAAGCCCGCAGTGCCCCTTCACCTCCCTCCCATCTCCAGCTAACCCACAGTGCCCCCCCCCACCTCTCTCCCACCTCCAGCGAAGCCCGCAAGTGCCCTCCCCTCCTCCAGCCATGCCCTTCCACCTCTAGCGATGCTCGCAGTGCCCCCCACCTCCCTCCCACCTCCAGCGAAGCCCGCAGTGCCCTCCCCACCTCCAGCCATGCCCTCCCACCTCTAGAGTTGCCCGCAGTGCCCCCCACCTCTCTCCCACCTCCAGCGAAGCCCGCAGTGCCCCCCACCTCCCTCCCACCTCCAGCCATGCCCTCCCACCTCTAGTGATGCCTGCAGTGCCACCCCACGTTCCTCCCACCCCCAGCGAAGCCCGCAGTGCCCCCCCACCTCCCTCCCACCTCTAGCCATGCCCTCCTACCGCCAGCGAAGCCCGCAGTGCCCCTTCACCTCCCTCCCATCTCCAGCTAACCCACAGTGCCCCCCCCACCTCTCTCCCACCTCCAGCGAAGCCCGCAAGTGCCCTCCCCTCCTCCAGCCATGCCCTTCCACCTCTAGCGATGCTCGCAGTGCCCCCCACCTCCCTCCCACCTCCAGCGAAGCCCGCAGTGCCCTCCCCACCTCCAGCCATGCCCTCCCACCTCTAGAGTTGCCCGCAGTGCCCCCCACCTCTCTCCCACCTCCAGCGAAGCCCGCAGTGCCCCCCACCTCCCTCCCACCTCCAGCCATGCCCTCCCACCTCTAGTGATGCCTGCAGTGCCACCCCACGTTCCTCCCACCCCCAGCGAAGCCCGCAGTGCCCCCCCACCTCCCTCCCACCTCTAGCCATGCCCTCCTACCGCCAGCGAAGCCCGCAGTGGCCCCACCTCCCTCGCACCTCCAGCCATGCCCTCCCACCTCAAGCGATGCCGGCAGAGCACCCCCACCTCGCTTCCACCTCCAGCCATGCCCTCCCACCTCTAGCGATGCCCGTAGTGCCCTCCCACCTCACTCCCGCATGGGCCCTTTGGTACTCCTAATGCCCACTCGCCCACCAAGTGCTCTTTCAGAAATTTGCAGAGGGCAGGGTCGTGTGCACTAGTGACACAGGAATATAGTCACACGAGTGCTCAAAAGCGCACAACTACTACAAAAGTTCCATATATATATAAAAAATAGTGCGTTCGAAAGTAGTTTGCTTAGTGGCTTCAACACTCGTTGCTGACATCTGGTGTGGACGGGTTGAATCGTGTAAGGGCCGACTCTGCCTTTTATCCTTCTACGGTTGATAAATTGACATTGGTAGGCAATTACAGCGCGTTGACATCCCAAGGTCTGCAGTATTCTGGAGTTTGTGAAGACGAAAGGTATGAGATTGTACAGTGGAATGCTGAACAGTTTAATGAATTTTTGAGCACCAAGATCTGTATAGGGGTTATATATATAGCCTCTTTGATCATTCTGTGTTTTATTGGGAAATGCGAAGAATATATTTGAAATGTGGCTCTGATTTAAAACTGCCGAGTCCTTACAACGTGAGAGCAAAGGCTGAGTTTCAAATTATAATATCAATAACTCGTCTTTTATATAACACTTCATACCACATTCCTAACGTGTCTAAGCGCTGTTACTGTTACTTAATTAAATGATACTTGTGCACTAGTGACATGGGAATGAAAAGACATGTGAGTGCTCAAAAGTGCACAACTACAATGAAAGTTATATATATAAAAAATAGTGTGTTTCAAAGTAGTTTGCTTAAGTCCCGGGAGGTGGAAACAGCAGGCAGCTGCCATGATTTGTTTCCTTGTGGGAAACATTCCTTCAGCAATCAGTTTACCAGTCCGGCAGGAAGGACTTTGATTACTATCTGTGTCACCATCTTTTGTTAATCTAGGAGCAGGAGCCCCAACCTAAACATTGATTGCTTTTCACCACATGCTTGCTGACACACTTAACACTTTCTCCATGCCGTCTGCACTTTCACTTTCATTTGATTTGCAATGATGGCCGCTGCACACACCATTCTCGGAACGTTGCCCTTGAGCAATGGCAGCCGCTTTTCGATTTTATTTTCTGCGTGCCTTCACTTATGTTTCGCAATGCCCTGCTTTCCTGACACAATGTGATCCGGGCTTTAGGCTTATATTCATTCACAAGGGGGGAGTTGTCCCCAGTTTTCCACTTAGTCAAATACATTTTGAGCGTTTCTTAAGATCGCTCAGGGACATGTAACTGACAACTGTCTCGGGGCTCCGTGTGAAGTAATTAGCTTCAGCTCCAGGAACATGGACACAAAGCTAAGGATCTACTTTGAAGGTATTTTATTTTTGGTACATATAAAGTACACGACTTCAAGAACACCTGTGAAGCCTGGGTTTCCCAGAGAGCAGAACCGGTTCCTCAATTGCATTGCCGAGTTGTGAATCACATTCATATTAAATGATAAGGGTGTAAGCGGAAGTCATACCAGGGTTAATCAATAACAAAAATACACCTAAATATGTTATGACCATTTCCATTAAAATCACTCATACTAAACAAAACGAAATTCACCATGCATACCAAAACAAATATGTTCTATCTATCTATCTATCTATCTATCTATCTATCTATCTATCTATCTATCTATCTATCGCCCTCACTCTATCTATCGCCCTCACTATATGTATCTATTTATCGCCCTCACTCTATCTGTCTGTCTATCTATCGCCCTCCCTCTATCTATCGCCCTCCCTCTATCTATCTATCGCCCTAACTCTATCTGTCTGTCTATCTATCGCCCTAACTCTATCGATTGCCCTCACTCTATCTATCTGTCTATCCATCTATCGCCCTCCCTCTATCCATCTATCGCCCTCCCTCTATCTATCGCCCTCACTCTATCGATTGCCCTTACTCTATCTATCTGTCTATGTATCTATCGCCCTCACTCTATGTATCTATCGCCCTCACTCTATGTATCTATCGCCCTCACTCTATCTATCTCTCGCTCTATCTATCGCCCTATCGCTCTATCTATCTATCTATCTATCTATCTATCTATCTATCGCTCTATCTATCTATCTATCGCTCTATCTATCTATCTATCTATCTCTATCTATCGCCCTCACTCTATGTATCTATCTATCGCCCTCACTCTATGTATCTATCTATCGCCCTCACTCTATGTATCTATCTAGCGCCCTCACTCTATGTATCTATCTATCGCACTCACTCTTTGGCCCTCACTCTATCTATCGCCCTCACTATATGTATCTATTTATCGCCCTCACTCTATCGATTGCACCCTCAACCCCTCACCTACCCTCACCCTCAACCCCTCACCCTCACCCTCACTCACCCTCAACACCTCACTCGCCCTCACCCTCACTCACCCTCAACACCTCAACCTCAACCCCTCACCCTCACTCACCCTCACCCACCCTCACTCACCCTCACTCTCACTCACCCTCAACCCCTCACCCTCACCCACCCTCAACCCCTCACCCTAACTCACCCTAACTCACACTCACCCTAAATCACACTCACCCTCACTCACCCTCACTCACCCTCACCCTCACTCACCCTCACTCACCCTCACTCTGACTCACCCTCAACCCCTCACTCACCCTCACCCTCACTCACCCTCACTCTCACTCACCCTCACTCACCCTCAAACCCCTCACCCTCACACAGTGCAATAGGTCTCGGAGCATTTGAGTTAGAGCTTTTACAATTGTTTATGGCTTTTTTTATTTGTAATTCTTTAGCATTGGCTACAGGAAACAAAAATGCTAAAGATTTACAAAAAAACCCATAAACAATTCTAAAAGCACTAACTCTAATGCTGCGAGACCTATTGCATTTCCAATGCTTGTTTGTTATAGCAGACTGCACCTAATGGCGGTTTTGTAATGAGATGGCTATCTGCCACTTTGTGTGATTTAGTCAACGGTCCAATGAAATGAAGCATGCGCTATTGATTGGGTGTGTCTTTGTAGCTTGGTCCCATAACAAAGTACTTCCTTCGGTATCTCTCATGCTGAGTTTTAAGTCTGTTGTTCACAAATATCTAATTGTAACCTTTCTGTAGGTTTAATTTTCTTTTTATTTCACCATGTTTATATACTAATATTGTGCTCATAAAGAAAGTACGGTATTTTGCCTGAAGTAGTACACCAGTAAATGTTTGTAGTATATTTTCTCTTATGATGATGTGGGGCTTAAAAGTCACCCTTACTCCAATCATGGTCATATCTTTCGACAAAGACGGCCTTGGTTGAAATGCATCCAGCTAAATTAACTTTACTTGGCTTGAACCTGTAAAACCACTTCTTATTGAACTACCTCCACTTTTCCTCCCTCCGTCCCCCTCCAACCTCGGCCATCAACACCTTCATTGAACAGACCTGATTTAGAATGCATATTGTAGAAGTGATTGCTTTCAAACGGACATGTTAGGCCAGGAGAAATTAATGGTGTTGCTAAATTCGATAAAACGGCTTATAATAAATTTACCAGCTTGGAGTAAAATGTAGTGCTGGGTTACAGTTAACACCCCAAAAAATGTAAGTGAATTACAAAAGTTATCAGCTCAGGCAACTTGTTTGGGGAGGGGATAGGAGTGGCATCTCACAGTCAACTTTGGCAACGCTGAAGTACAAACTATTTCGGGATGAAGCGACTCTAACACTGTTTGCCCGCCCTTTTCTCTCAGATGCGGGGTGAATTCAGATTAGAGCAGAGCAGATAGGTCCTTCAAGTCAAGTATTTGAGTCGAGAGCTCATAGAGGAGCACGACTCGGGAGTGACATGGACCACACACTGACCGGGAGGTGGTGGCTGGGTCAGCTCGGCTCTCCCTGCAGCAAATGAGCTACCTGCCGATTGGGAACATCAGAGGACGAGAATTGTCAGTGTCAGGAAGGGCTTGCCTTTTAGTTACTGGTTTGAAGGATGGTAGGGCCAACTTGGCGTGACATTTTTTGAGGACAGCAACGTATCGATAAGTTGGGTGCAAACATAAATGGTAAAAGCAAGTACTGAAACATCCTGGTAACAAAAACAGAAAGGAAAAGAAGTGAAAAGCTAAGAAACAGGCATTCTCATTTAAGTTTTTACATTTAAATGTGGCAGGTTCGTTGGCAGGATGTGCCGCGAGCAAATGTGCATCTAGCCTTAATTACATTCCCTTAGGCCCACAGCCCCACCAACTGGCTGGGGCTGCGGGCCTAAGGTGTCAGGGCTGGCTAAAAGCTACTTCTTTCAGACAAGAAGTTCAGATGAAGGTGATTGACATGCCTTACGATGGCGAATCCTTGTTTGGACACCACATCGAAGCCCTTCAGACCATCAAGAAGGACACAGATACTGCAATCCTTCCGGATGTTGTCACTTCAGAAGGTGCTTCAATTGATAGATAAGGTGGATTTCATGACAATCCTGGACCTTCAGAGCACCTATTTTCATATCCCTATCCTCCCCAGGCACAGAACATTCTTATGCTTCAGAGTGGCTGGCAGGGATTTCCAATTCCGAGTCCTACCATTTGGCCTTCGTTCAGCGCCCAGAGTGTTCACCAAGGCCAGGGCACAGGTGGCAGCTCACCATCGACAAGCAGGAATTAAAATCTTCCCTTATCTGGATGATTGCCTCATGAAGGCAAAATCCTTCGCAGTAGCAAATACTGATACTCAAGAATGTCTCTCTCACTTCCAACCACTGGGTCTCTCTATATATTTTTCAAAGTCTCAGTTAATTCCCTCAAAGGTGAAAACATTCATAGGGGCAACCTTGGACACTCATTAGGCAAAGGCCTTTGCCTCACAGGAAAGACTATAAAAGATCCGCAAGCTGGCAACTTTACTTCTCACAAGAAAGTCCACTACACTCCGGAAGTACAAATTGCTTCTGGGAAGGTTGTCCTCCTGCATTTCCCTTGTTCCCAACTGTCGCTTGCTGATAAGACCCTTACAAGAGGAACTGGACAGTCAGTGTCTGCAAATTTCAGTATCTTTCGACAATATTATCAGGATAACACCTCAAATGAAAGAAGCACTCCAATGGTGGACTCACATCCTGAACATAGCTGCAGGCCTATCATTCCTAGTGGTTCACCAGGTTACATAATAACAACCGATGAATCCCTCAAGGGATGGGGAGCACATCTAGCAGGACTAACAGTGAAAGAAAAATGGGACACGCACCAACGGACATTACACATAAACCTTTGACAACACAATAAGCATGCACTATTTAAACAAACCAGGGGGGACAAGATCAGCCATACTATCTCTACAGGCCCAGCAGGTTTGGGATTGGGCTATTTGGCACATTGGTCCGACTTTGAGCTAATGTCGGAAAACAATGTCTTCAGTATAATTTCTAACATAAAGCCTTCCTCCCATCCACAATTATGAAAGAACTCAACCACACCATTTCCCCTTTCTGGACAAAAATCATCAACGCCTCTCTCACCTCAGGCTGTACCCCAGATTCCCTTCAACTAGAACAAACCACATCCATTCTTGAGAAACCAGGGGCCGACCCTACTGATCTTAACAAACTCAGACCTATCTCCAACCTCCCGTTCCTTGCAAAAACATTGGAGAAATGCATTCTCCACTAACTCAACAAACACATTTATGAGTTCAACCTCCTCGACACCTTTCAATCAGGGTTCTGGAAGGGTTGTAGCACTAAAATAGCTATGCTCAACATCTCTGACGATATTCACAAGGCTTTAGATGAAGGTGATGCCTGCCTACTCATCCTTATTGACCTATCTGCGGCATTCAATACAGTAAATCCTCCAGCTCTTCTGGAGACCTTGTCGAGGCGCTCCGGCATTAATGGCACAGTACTAAAATGGTTCACCTCCTTCCTTCAACACTGCTAGCAACAAATTAAAATCAACTCCTGTCTCTCGAAGCCAACAAAAGTCACACTTGGGGTCCCACAAGGCTCGGTCCTCTCCCCGTCCCTCTTCAATCTCTTCATGGAGCCCCTCACAATCATCTTGAAAAGAGCTGGAGTGAAGTACCACCTTTACGCTGATGACACCCAAATCTATTACAAAATCAAGTCTCCCAGCGACATCCGACACCTCAATGTCACTCTAACCGAGATCCAAACTTGGTTCAACGCTAACCACTTAAAGCTCAACCCAGATAAAACGGAACTAATCCTGTTCTCTCCTAAGAGCAACCATCGACCAATCCAAGAGTGGCTCAAGAAGCGGGTTGCTCTAAACTGCCCCCTCGTCCGATCCGACTCAGTTAAGTCTCTAAGCAGCACCTTTGACAAGAACTTATCAATGGAGGCCCACATGAAAAACTCTGCAAAAAGTGTTCTTTCCTCACTAAAACATCTCAAGAAATTGAAACCTTTTCTTTCTCATGATGACCTCAAGTCAGTAGTCCAATCTCTAGTTCTCATTAAAATTGACTACGGGAATGCCATCCTAACAGGGAATCTAAAAGCTCACCTAGCCCCACTAAAGGCAGTGCTGAGTATGGCCGCTTGACTCCTATCTGGAGTGAAAAGGTTTGAACACATCACTCCAGCTCTCAACTCCCTTAACTTGCTTACCATGGAAGGGAGGTGTATTTACAAGTGGACCTGCTTCACACATAAAACTCTTGACTCTCCGACCCCAACTACCTGAACAACAAACTGATAAGAGCAGTTCTATCAAGAACGCTGAGAAGTTCCAACTCACTCCTTCTTATCCCTCCGAAACTGACAAAGAAAACCACCCAATTCTGATCGTTTTCTGGCGACGCCCCCAAGGTGTGGAACGCTCTCCCTAGAGTCCTCAGATGCAACCCCTCCTTCTCCTGTTTCAAAAGGGATGTGAAGCTACATCTCCTTAACAAATTCTTTCCTGACCAATGTCAACTAACCTAGACTTCAATATCCGTGTTGACTCCCCTCTCTCTGGACATTCAAGGATAGTGGTGACTGGACTGTGTTAGCCACCTTTGTTTGTTTTCTATCCCTCCGCTGCACTGTTTATCTATTTTTCTGGTTGTATTTTTTATCTCTGTTTTGCTTCTTACTGCCTTCTTACTATGTACTTCGGTTTTTACAGTGTGTATGTAAAGCGCTCTGATACCTACGGGTCCAGCTAGCACTATATAAAACTTTAAAAATAAAATAAATAAGTTCAACACCAAATAACATTAACAGCAGAACATGTTCCAGGAGTAGCAAACATCCTAGCGGATTCCTTGAGCAGGTCAATTACAACCAACCACGAATGGGAACTCCAGCAACCAACGCTGAATCACATTTTTTGGTTGTGGGGCAGACCGAGGTTAGAACCTGTTCTCGACCAGTTTGAACTGCAAATGCCAATACTTCGGCAGTTGCCTACCCCAACAGAGATCGTACGGGAATGCGTTTTCAATAAACTGGTCAAATATTTATGCCTACACTTTTACTCCGATTCCTTTAGACCCAAGGGTGCTTCGGAAGATGAGAAACTGCCGAATACTTCTCATAACTCCCAGGTGGCCTCGCCAGGTTCTGGTTCACAGAGCTTCTGCTCCTATCTGAGTGCAGACCCAGGGTGTTATACCCATTACAGAACTTGCTGACAATCAATTGTGGCCAGGTCTGCAATCCGGACCCAACATCGCTACGATTAGCATCTTGGTTCCTGAAAACTATGAGTTTGCTGACTTAGTAATTCCAGCTGACTGGAATCAGTCTTTCACTACTCGTCATCCTTTTCTCCAGTTCACTACAGACTCAGTTATACTCCGTACAAATCCTATCTTTATACCTAAGGTCCCATCAGATTTTCACCTAAACGAGCCAGTTGTATTGAAAACTCTCTTCCCAAATCCACAGTCACCTGCGGAAAGATCTTTGCATTCCATGGATCTAAAAAGGTGCAAAAAATTCTGCTTACAGAAAACAGCCAGCATACATGAGGCTGATCAGCTTTCCGTAGCTTATGGAAAAATCAAAAAGGGATATCCTGCCACTAAACAGACTATAGCATGTTGGATATCTTCTGCAATTCAGTTTTGCCATCGACAAGCCGGAAAACCTCTACCTTCGACAGTGAAAGCAATGGCTCTGTTATCCTCTTCTTCCTCGGGATCAGCGTGTAGATAAAAAGGCCCCCTCCAGATCTATCCAAACCCAGCGTGCTATAAAAGCCTTGGGCTAAGGAAGGATCAGATGAGGGCGGAAGGAACAAACGGGAAGGGAAGGAAGGGGACAGCAGGGAGGGAGAGCTGTAAGACAAAGGACAAGAAGGTTGGAAACGTTTCTTTGTACGAATAATTGGTACAACAAGGAAGGGTCGTGTTATACTCTCCCTACCTTAAGAACAATGATTGGCTGCTATACTCAGGAGATACCTCTCTTCTACTGAGAGCTGGCCTTGGCATCCTAATAGACAATTCCCCTCTGAAACACACAATATGATTAGAAGAGTAAATACACATGCACCCAAACCCTTACCATCTACAATGTAAGTCTAGAACTGTAACACACCTACCCTGTACTCCTTCCCTTCAAGTCTGTATGTGGGGTTCTAGGAACAATGCCTTAACAATAGTCCAAGAAAGGTGGGGGTTACGTCACCCAAATAATGTAAAGTAAAATAGTACCTTTTCATATGGAGACTCTTGCCAGAAACCTCAGAGAAGTGAGCGATGGCGCCTGGTTAAACTCACCAAGACCAATTCCCCAGTAGAAACGGATAAAGCAAATCCTCTGCAATAGCCGTGGAAAGAAGGCTCGCCAACAGAGGATTTGATATACAAAGGATAATAAACAAAGAACCACTTCTGCATTAGCCGTAGAAAGAAGGCTCGCCAACGGAAATGGTAATGGAACAGGGAAATAAAAAACACAGTCTCCGCATGAGCCGAGGAAATAAGGTTCGCCAACGGAAACGGATTACTTCTCTCGCGCACCCTAAAGTAACAATTTCCCTCCGCAAGAGCTGAGGAAAGAGGCTCGCCAACGGAGGAAACGGGAATGTTGCGCTCAAATGCTGACAAAGAACTCAGCTCCACGGAGTTGCTGGTTCCTCACCGCCCGCTCTGACTGCACTCCGAACGCCTCTGCAACTCCTCCAGGGTACAGGGATCTAGACAACGACAAATGGGATGGCCAGAATCCTCAGCTGAAACCAGATCGGTCAAGAAACATCCGGGTCAAGATTCAGGATATCCGACACCGGTCCTAGGCAGTGCTTGCCTATATACCCCGCCTCCCTGCCGCTAAGCATTCTGGGCAATGTAGTTTCATTCCCATGCGGCTTCACAGTGAGGCGCGATTCGGACCATAACAGGCTCTCTTTAAAGGTGTGCCTATTCAACAGATTTGCAGAGCAGCAACCTGGTCCTGCAGGCACACTTTCCCCAAGCATTACTGTCTGGAAGCTACAAGTAATACTGATACAGCTGTGCGGTGCTACATAATCTTTTTCAATAATCTGAGCCTCTTTTCTTCCCACCTTCCTATGTGTTTGACAGTTGTGATGATAATTTAGACTACCGTTATTCCATACATATACATCGTCAGATACTAATGTATGTAGAAACATTTTGTATATATTTGTGTATATTTATTTATGTATATATATAGATAGATAGATAGATAGAAAGATAGATATATGTATATAAGTATATGAATAAGTGGCTATATACTTGGTGATGTACAAGATTCTGTACATTGTGTAAAAAATGCATACCTATGTTGCAACTGCTATCTATTCAGATTCAAGCATGTGCCTCTATGAAAGATACCCCAACACTGGAGAAGAAAATAAATTACTTAACTGTAAACTGGTTCTCCAGTACTGGTATCTTTCATAGATCCTCCCCATAGAGTCTCCCCTGGTTTTTTATTAGGTTTATACTACACTTGTGTTCGAAAATCTGAGAGCCTGGGGCCTCTGTGGAGAGGGTTCTAGAGGGTGCTGTTGCCTGATTGGCTGGTGTTTGGGCCATCCTAATGACTAAGACAAGATATAAAAGTGAATGGTTTCTTCTGTATTAACTTTAAGGTTACAGTAATTATTACTGCTTTTTATGTACTGTGGGACTCCCACTTCGACAACGGGTAATGATTCAAGCATGTGAATCCATGAAAGATACCAATACTGGAAAACCACAGTTTACAGGTAAGTAACTTATTTTCATTGCACATAATGGCCTTTTTATGTTTGAGAAAATAACAATAGCCCTGCCATGCATGTGTATGTAAATGTAAGGATGTAAATCAATGGACATGCAGATTCCTGAAGTGACCCTCTGACAAACTCTGCATGTGCCTGTGTGTACATGATTGGGAGCAAGGCTTCCACTGTATGCCATATGTGGCAAGATTTTATTGGCACAACATCAACATGACATTGTAAATGCAGCACGTTTTCACTATCTTACACCAGTGGAGATGCTGTTTTAAACTACCAAGCCAAATTGACAAAATCGCTGTTTAAAGGTATAGTTTAAATGTGCTTTTTACTGTATGTTTGTGGGTATATCTTATTGTCATTTGAAATCTAAAGCCTGAATGAGGTAAGGGCCTGTGCTGAAGCAATTACTAGCACTGAGCCCATTAGAAACATCACCAGTAGTCTCAGATGTGTATGCATCATCTATGTGTAAATAGTACATTTAAGGTTATGCTGTACTCACCTGCTCCTCTGGTGTGCCATAAAACTGGTGGTACAGGGAAAGGACCGCTTCTACCAGTGTTTCGAGCTCCTCTGGGTTGAAGGAAGGGGCTCTCTCCCCTGTACACCATGACATGTTGGCTTCCAGAAATGGTAAACGGCAGCTACAGGGATTCTTCGCAGCAGTATCTTGAGGCAGTGTGTAAAATGTGAGCATCAGCTACCTTTATATTTCTAACATAGGCGGTCTTTACAGTAGACAGTCATGTGGATTGGTGCAGTCGCATTTTGAAACTTGATCCAGTGGCTGTGACCGCATTGTTGGGACGCGTCTACCGCACTGTGAAAATCAGCCGGCAGACAACGAATGGGCATTTCTTATACATGCCTCACCTCAAGCAATCAGTGATGCCAGTCAAGGCAAACCATCTGAATACGGCGATCACATTTTACAACTTAATCCAATAGCTGTGACTGCATTGTTAAGACACGCCTACCCCTTAGTTCAAGTATAAGACTACAGGAGGTAGCCCATAAACCACAGGGAGACTGGGGCAATAGTTAGTAACAAACAACAGTGTCTCAAACAAGGGTATTACATAGCGTACAAGTACAAATGGCACAAATAATTACAATGGATTAAATCCAATGGAGGAGAAAGCCAAAGAGACATATTTCTTATGAAAGTAACTTGTATTTTAATCAAAGAACATGTTGGACATATTAATTTTCATATGTACAAACACATGAGGCGATAGCACTGCATTAGATTAAATTACACGTAACCATAGAGATACTGTGCACAAGTGCTCGTGAAGTTTGAGTGGAGGGGCAAGTGACACATGACGTGGTATATACAGCAATTGCAGTGGGCGCAACAGGGTAGGTGAAGTTAAAACAGTTCCTTTACGTTTGGTATTCCAAACAGTAAGTGTTATAAATTTATGCTGATTAGATGGGGTATTCGTTTGGTGAGGGCGCCAAGAGGTCTGCTGTGGAAGTCAACGGCGTTTCGCCCTGTAGAATTATTTGGCCATCATCAGGACCAGGTTACGTGATTTTTGATATGCAGTGCTGGAGATAAAAGGATACATGTATTCCTTTATATATGCCCGGAGGTTAATGGACCAAGATGGACAGGTAAAGTAGTGAGGGGAAATGTGTTAAAATCTTTGAGTCCACAAAGACGGGGAGGAGACAATTAAGGAGCGCTAAAACAATGAAGTTGAAGTTGAAATTATTTGTAGAGCGCACTGTGGCCAAGCGGCTTCCTGGCGCTAGAAGATTGACAGGGACGGATGGAAGGGGGCGCCAGTGAATCACTGGGTTGAGAAGGCTTGGGCAAACAGGTGGGTTTTAAGCGCCTTACAGAAGTGCAGATAAACAGTGATGACCTGATGGTAGGAGGGAGACTGTTCCTAAAGCGGGGGGCGAGAGTGGAGAACCTGGTGCCACCAACTCTGGACTTGCGGAAGCGGGGGACATTGACGAGTGCCTGGCTGGAAGAGCGGAGATTACCACAGGGGAGGTAGTGGGTAATCATAGAATTAATGAAGATAGGGGCAGTACGGGCACGGGCCATAAAAACTAAACAGAAGGGGGGTGATATGGTGGGACTTGGGAAGCCGATGGATGAGGCGGGCAGCCTGGTTCTGGATGGTCTGAAGGCGTCGCAGCTCGTAAGCAGGGATGCCCACATACAAGCAATTCCCATAGTCCAGCCGTGAGAGAATCATAGCCAAAACAATAATTTTAAGGGCATCAGAGGAGAAGAAACGAGAAATCTTACGGATGATCCTAAGGGACAAAAAGCAGGATGGTACAACAGAGCTAACCTGTGGGCACACGGAGAGGTCCTGGCTGATTTTGATGCCCAGGGTTTTAGCTGACACGAAGGGAACCGGGGGGGTGCCGAAGGTGGAAGGCCAAAAAGCAGAGGTCCAAGGACTATTGGCCCCACCAGTCAGGACTAACTCCGTTTTGTCCGGATTGAGCTTAAGGTGGTTTTGGTTCATCCATTCAGAAATAAAAATAAGTGTGGATTGAAACTTAATAAGAGAATCAGAAGCGGGGGAAAGATCAAAAATGAGCTTAAGGTCGTCAGCGTAATTGTACACTGAGACCTTCATGCTAAGCAGAGAAGTAATGAGGGGGTAGATGTAGAGATTAAAGAGAAGAGGGGAAAGGGAGGAACCTTGGGGGACCCCGCAGGTTACCACACGGGGAGGGGCAGAGAAACCAGAAAGACGGATGGCCTGAGTCCTGTCTTGGAGGAATGAGGAGAGCCAGGAAAGGGCGGTGCCCAGATTGCCCGCTATCCTGACACGGTCGAGAAGGATGGAATGGTCGACCGTGTCAAATGCAGTGGACAAGTCAAGGAGCACCAAATATTGAGGAGAGTTAGAGTCTGCCTTGCTCTTCAGCTCATCAAGAACAGAGAGGACCACAGATTCGGTCGATGAGAGGCCAAAAGATGGTTGTCCTCAATATAGGCCGATAGGCACGTAGTAATATGGCTCTCCAAGATCTTGCTTAGGTAGGGGAGCAGGGAAATTGGCCTAAAGTTAGCAAGGAGAGTAGGGTCAGAGCCCGTTTTTTTTTAGAATAGGAATGACTATGGCTGATTTGAACAGGGACGGAACTATGCCCTGAGAGATGGATGCATTAAGAAGGGATAAAGGAGGGTCGGGACAACCAGAAAGTAGCTCCCTTAGTACGCGGGCCGGTCCACTACGTCTTTAGGCTCATAGAAAGGAAGAAAAAGTGATTTAGAGGCGCTAAAACCTAAGCCGTGCATTAGAAGTAATAGGTCTACTAATAAATCGAGGATGGGCTCAGATCAGTGGGGCTCTCAATGTCCCAAGTAAACAATTAAAGCGAGCATGGTAGGCAGCGATGAATCAATCAGTAAGCATTCGAGTTCCGAAGTGCTGCCTGTAGGCGGGAAGGCAGAGATCAAAGGGCTGTATGGGAAAGTCTCTAAGTGTGGCATATGTCAGAGTCCTCAGGGCCCGTGTCCGGCAGGCCAACTGTGCGTTTTGGAGTTGGGAAAGGTACGTGTCTGACAAAGGATCTGGGGCGTGAGGACCAGCAAGGGGTGGGGGTCCGGTGCAGCTGGAAACTATGGGGTAGTGGCGGCACTAGGAAAGGTTGGGAGGGGAAAAGGGGGCAGTGTGTACAACACAGCGCGGTCTGTGTGAATTGGGACAAAACAGTAGAATAAGCGGGGATATCGGCCAGTAAAGTGCTGAGGGGCAACTCGGTAGCTAATTTGCAGCAGTGGCAGCATACGTGGTAGACGCTCTGCAGTCTAGGAAACAGGGGAAGGGAATGGTGGGTGTGGTCAAGGCAAAACATCTGAACACGGTGGCCACATTTTACAACTTAATTCAATGGCTGTGACTGCATTGTTCATACATGCCTATCGCGAGGTTCAAATATGGAGAGGATGCCTGTCCTATAATTTGATAATGTAATCGCCATTGCCCCTGTGGATATATTTACACCGGTTTACTGTATTTCAAATCAATTTTGATTTCTCTGTATGGAAGGTATCTTGGTGTAATGCGTCACATTTTCTTACATCTAACTTACAGCATCCTTCAGTGAAAGTAATCAGTAGTACATGATGTGAAGAGCAGTGTATGTGTTAACTTGTAAATCATTGTGATTTCACATCCATTGTGTGGGTTTCTTGCTGAATGTTTACGTGGACATTGTAAGTTTTATCCATGTAGCTTCATTCCATATATAGGTTCCATGGCAGAGGTAGGAGACGACTGCCTCCAGTATACCGAACTTTCCCAGACCTACATTCTATGCAAGAAGGAGATGTAATCATGAAGTACGGTCTTGACACTCAGACAATAAAGCATCTATGTGCACAGTTGGATCCCGATTTACGTGCTCGTAGAAACTATCCCACGGCTGTGACACCAATGGTTAAAGTAATGGCAGCACTACATTTTTTTGCTAGTTTCCTTTCAGTATAATGTGGCCACATTTGGAGGTATGTCACAACCTATGTTTAGTCGTCTACGTGACGTACTTGTAGCCATGTTGAAACAAATGGACAGCTATATCCAGTTCTCCAGTATTAGGGTGTCTTTCATAGATTCACATGCTTGAATATTCCCCGTCGTCGGAGTGGGAGTCCCACGGTAAATAAAATAGCAATTATATACTATATATATATATATATATATATATATGTAACAACATAAAACCTGAAATATGTACTAGAAAAAGGCATAAAACCGCCTACCCACACTTCTACATAGGAATGCATGCGAAAAGGAAAAACCATATACAGTCTATCCTTGTCATTATGTTGGTCCAAACTGCAGCCAATCAGGCGTCAGCAACCCTCTAGAACCTTCTCCTCAGAGCTCAGCACCTCAGATTTTCTACCGCACGTCGTGTGTAAGGGAGTTTTCCTGAGCTTTGCTCAGTTTTTCTCTACTCTTCTGCTTTTTGCCTGGTTTTCAACATGTCTTCAAGTAAGAAATCCCTCTTCAGAGCTTGTTCTTCATGTGGAAAGCTAAGACTTTATTCAGAGGATCCACACCAGGGGTCTCCAACCGGTTGATCGCAAGCTACCGGTAGCTCGACGAGGCCCCATGAGTTGCTCGCGATGGCATTTCCAATTTGGCCACTGACGCCAAATCATGAACATCGAGGAGGGATGCAGCCAAAGGGAACACGAGGCACCCTTAAAGGGGAAACCCTACCCTATCTCCGGGAGACACGTCTGTTCTGCTTTGCAATGGTGAACGTGAGAGTCCCCGCATTGGGGATGTTTTTGTTCAAGAGCACACGAAGCGTCGGAGAACGACGGGATTCACAAACTCCATATTTTAAAGCCTTATTCCTAAAAACACTGTGGGGCGGTTACGTTATCAACAGGGCAGAGGAAGGCCACTCCTCGCCTTCTCTCCCGGGGAGCCTGCGACAACACCATAATGAGCCACTCAGTCCCCGCTCCGCTGGCGTCATCAGAGGGCACTTCTCACCTCCTCATCACCTGGGAATGGCCCAGGCCACTGCAGCTGGGGCCGGGCTGCCAGAGTGGCTGACCGCTGCCTTTTCAGCACCTCAGCTGGGGGCTGAGGGTTCAAATGTAGGCCCCCGCTCCGCTTACCAAAACAATGACGCCCTCAACCCATGTCGGGGGACAGGAAAAAGAAATGGGTATTTCAAGAAGCAAACAAATATTCGTAAAGCAAGTCTATAAGAATTATTTGTAGCAGCACCCCGACGCAGGAATGTATCAGAAGGTTGCTTCCCAACTTGGAAAAATGGGTGCACAAATGTACAATGGGTCATATTGGTGCAGTTATGTGTTTTCTGGAAATTTTAATGTTTATGGCATTTTTCAGTTTTTTTCCGAACCTTTTACAACACTTCCAACCGTGATTTAAACCCTCCCCCCTCCCATCCTCAGTCGCCTCGGCCCACAGCAGTACATGATGTGTCATGGCGTGGAGTTCCTCTGGCAGTGTTGTAGTCTCCCAGAAGCCTCTGCGCCTTGGTACACTCCGTCTGCTGGTGCCCGCTGGTGATCTGGCACCGCCCGGGTCCACGAGGTTAGGTACCCTGTAAACATCGACCAACATAAAGATTTAATATGCCACTTGCTAAGGCCTCGCAGTGGGTGATAAGTAATTGTAGTGCCTGAAGGTCTCAGAAGTAATCTTCTGCGCGTAGGCGCGTGGAGTTTCTGCTTTAATTCGATTAATATCCGAAGCTTTCAGTGGCCCGGCTCACTCTGTGTCCCAGACCCAGAAATAAGTCATGCCTATAATTACATAGGCCACTACCCTTTTAGAGATCCCCCCCCCCCCCCAGTGGCGTAGCAAGGTCAGGTGGGACCCGGTGCAAAAAATTCCTTGTCACCGCCCGCCCACATTGAAATTATTAAAATAAAGGAAAAACAATAGTTACACGTATTTTTCCCATTTTGTCACCAACCCTCAGTGACATGATGGCTGAATATTTGAAGTGCAGCAGAGAGCAGGAGCTCTGTATGTGAGGTGAAGGAACAGATAAACACGAGCCTATGTGTGGTGCAGGGAACACACGGATACTGCAAATGTGGGGCACAGGGAAGGGGGCAATTAAGAAGCTGCACTTGAGGGGCTGAAAATTGCAAAAAACACAGTTGATGGAGAGAATGCAGAACAATGTCTTACATTCACCCCAGTACAAGGATCTGGGCCTAAATCCATCATGTTTTTGCACTCCACGCCACCCTAGGTCAGACAATGGCTATATGCAAATCAGCCTTGACCCTGTGCCTCATGGGAACAGTCCAGCCCGAAATACCAAGCCATGTCTTTCCTTGACCGGAATCAAGCATCCAAGGACTGGTTTCTGGCTATCAGCCTTCTTCAGCCTGGATAGCTTGACTCCGTGATGTGGAGTGCCTGGGACTCACGTCTGAGCACACCCAGCCCACTCGGGGTGAAAATTGCAAAAAACACAGTTGATGGACAGAATGCAGAACAATGTCTTACATTCACCCCAGTACAAAGATCTGGGCCTAAATCCATCATGTTTTTGCACTCCACACCACCCTAGGTCAGACAATGGCTATATGCAAATCAGCCTTGACCCTGTGCCTCATGGGAACAGTCCAGCCCGAACTACCAAGCCATGTCTTTCCTTGACCGGAATCAAGCATCCAAGGACCGGTTTCTGGCTATCAGCCTTCATCAGCCTGGATAGCTTGACTCCAGTGATGTGGAGTGCCTGGGACTCACGTCTGAGCATACCCAGCCCACTCGGGGTGAAAATTGCAAAAAACCCAGTTGATGGACAGAATGCAGAACAATGTCTTACATTCACCCCAGTACAAAGATCTGGGCCTAAATCCATCATTTTTTTTTCGCACTCCACACCACCCTAGGTCAGACAATGGCCATATGCAAATCAGCCTTGACCCTGTGCCTCATGGGAACAGTCCAGCCCGAACTACCAAGCCATGTCTTTCCTAGACGGGAATCAAGGATCCAAGGACCGGTTTCTGGCTATCAGCCTTCTTCAGCCTGGATAGCTTGACTCCAGTGATGTGGAGTGCCTGGGACTCACGTCTGAGCATACCCAGCCCACTCGGGGTGAAAATTGCAAAAAATACAGTTGATGGACAGAATGCAGAACAATGTTTTACATTCACCCCAGTACAGAGATCTGGGCCTAAATCCATCATTTATTTTTTTTGCACTCCACACCACCCTAGGTCAGGGGCTGGCACACATGATGATGATAAGCAGAGATGACACTATGCATGTGAGGTGCAGGGAAAAAAGTTACATGACAGTGAATGTGAGGTGCAGGTACAGAGGCTGTACATGTGCAAAGCGGGGAGGCATCATACATGAGGCTATGCATTTGAAGTAAAAGGACAAGCTGGCATGATGCTTTGGGTGTGGGGAGCAGGGAGCAAACAGAGGACTACATGTAGGTTATGGGGAACAAACTTATATCGCATGTGAGATGTAGGGAGCATGCACACATGAGGCTGTGCATGTGAGGTACATGGAACACCCTGTTTCTCCTGCTGTTCAATAAGTGTTGTACTCCAAGGTATTGTTTTTAAAAGCACATGAAACTCAAAATGGAAATACTGAGACACCTTCAGTACCAGCCTCCATCCTCCCATTCCAGGGATCAGAACCCCATACTCAGCTGCCCAGTTTAATCCTGGAAGAGCTTTTGTCTCAGTTTATAATAGCATTCAGGTGTTTTCCTTTCCCCTCCAACACTCTCTGCTTTGTTTGTGGCTCAACTGGAAGGTGTACTACTTGAGTGTGAGGGTGACTTGTGATGTTTTATTAATCAAAGATGGAATGAGTACTATGGAATCATTGAAATAAAGCAGACTTTTTAAAAGAGTTTAATGTACCCTAGAGTAAAATGTGCCATATGAACATATATTCTAGGGAACTCTAAGTATTTTGTTCAAATTACAGTATGGGTTCCAAAGAGATTAGACTTAAAGTCAATGAAGCTGGGTAAGGGGGGTTCCTTGAAAAAATGTGCGAGTTGCTTCGCCTTTAGTAGCTCACGACGATTTTCACTGATCAGAAGTAGCTCTCACTACAGAAAAGGTTGAAGACCTCTGATCCACACAGTAAGTGTATTTACTGTCTTTACCCGGACCATGAAGTGGGAAGTTGTTAGTTCTGTAGAACTTTCTCCACAAATACTTTAAAGGATAGGGAAGGCCGTTTACTCCTCTGGCTTCAGAGACTTAAAGATAAGGAGCATGTACTTTCTGATGCTGAAAGCCTCATGTAAGGTCATTCCCAAGCAGCCTCAAAAAGAGGTAGTGTGCAGGAGTTGCCTTCTCCTTTTATAAAGTAAAAGAATGTCTCTTTTTTTGGCCCCTGCTACGTCTTCACCCCTTCCTACCACTTCTGGGCCCACGAGACCTGGCTCTCAGGCAACTGCTGCGACTTCCACAGAATTTTCTGTGAGGAAAACTGTTTCTCCGTCTCCGTCGACGATGGTGTTGACTACAGTTCCGCCAACAAGATTGCCTGTCTCTGGTACATTGACGACGACGGTCACGACGACGCTGGCTTGTGGGTCGTCTACAGCTGTTCCTTCGTCATCCACGATGAGGGTGATCCTCAGTTCAAAGACTGTGTCGTAACTCATTCCAATTTCGTCCTCGTCGACGAAGAAACGTCCGTCGACAGTTAAATCATCGTCGACCACGGCACTGTCGACAAAGAAGAAGCCTGTGCTGTCGACGAAGTCTTTGCCGTCGACGATTTCACCGTCCACGGCTACCTCGTCGACGATGTCACCGTCGACGAAGTTTTCGACGACAAAGACCAAGAAACCATTGTCGTCGTCGATGCGGACGACGGAACCATCGGCAGGTTCATTGCCGTCGACGAAGGAGACTCCAATTGTGGAAAAGACATTTCCAACTACGATGCCATCTAGATTTGCCTCTCTGCCCTTGCTGCCACGGCCTTCCACCGGTTCCGCAAAGGATGACACTCCCCGCAAGGGTCATAAGGTCCCAAGTGGCCACCTTGCACTTCCTGGTTATACACTGCCTCCCTCACCTTTGTTTGCTACGGACTCAGATCAGGAGTCTGAAGTGGATGTGCATGAGTCCTTCTCTGACGCTCACAGTTCATGTGAATTAGTTATAAAATGTCAAGAGTTCAGCAATGATGATGAGGAGCAATATGACCAAGCTGCAGAAATGCCTGTGCAAATTCCTACTGCGACGTTACCTTTGTCACTCATCTCTAACTTACAGAATATGTTAGATGACTACAACAGAGGTTTCCCTCCATCGCGTGTCTAGAGTTCCTTCTGTCATAGCACCTACGGCGGAGCCGGCAGCTGCTCCTTTTGTGCCTCAACCACAGGTAGTTACTCAGGGAGACATACCTCAATTCAAGTACACTCTACTGTGTATCAGGATGAGGAGGAGGAGAACCCACCTGAGCGAGAGGATGGGGAGGTTACGGTTGTGGATGCTGATGATAACATGGCGCAGTGGGATGACTATCGAGCTCAAACACCGTCCCCATCTCAAGTGCCGCAGGGGATTCTCCTCCTGTAGATATTGCAAGTTTCCATCAGCTGATGGACAGAGCGGCTCAACGTTTTAAGCTGCCACGAGTCCAAAGAGAGGAGGATTGTTTCCTCTATGATTTTAAAAGTCAGCCTTTCAAACAGATTCATACTGTTCCAATTATTGATTTCATCTGGGTTGAAGGGGATAAATTGATGAAAACACCAAATTCCTTGCCTGCTCAATTGCCAAGATTGGAAAAGAAGTACAAGGCGCCTGTAGGAACCCCAGCAAGTCTCATTGGCCAACCGAAGCCGGATTTGGTTGTTACACAGGCAGCCCAGAGGGGATCCCGGAATCCTGCATCCACTATCACAGCGCCACCAGACCGTGAGGGACGTCACCTTGACGCTATATGCCACAAGTTCTCCACGATGTCTTCCACCACAGTGAGGGCGGCTAATGCGATGGCCATTTTGGGTCAATACGACCGCCAGATATGGGCAGACATGACCGCTTATGTGGCTATGCTTCCGGAAGCTTCAAAGGATGAGGCGTTACAACTTCTCCGGGAAGGTGAAAGAACGTCAGAAGAACTGATTGATTGTGCATTAGATGTAGCCTGCACGGGTTTCCGACAGCTTGCGGGAGCAGCTGTCTTACGAAGACAAGGCTGGTTGTGCTCCACCTCCTTCCGTCAGGAAGTTCAAGCAAAGATTCTGGATATGCTGTATGATGGTAAATCACTCTTTGGGGCTCACATTGATGAGGCACTACAGTCAATTAAAAAGAACGCGGACACGGTACTTACCTTAGCAACCCTGCAATTTAAAAAGCAGCCCTTTCGGGGTGCTCGAGGACGAGGCACCAACTCTAATTTTCAAGGAGGAAGCAATCAATATCGCTCCTATAATCAAACCAACCAGCATTATTCCAATAATCGACAACAGTCGTCTCGCCAACAGCCAGCCAAAGCCTATAGAGGGAAATCCTCTTACAGGGGATCCTCTAATAAACGACAATAACTTGCCTTTAACCCAGCAGTTTGGAGGTCGAATCTCCCTGTATTGTTCTCAATGGTCCTCCATCACCTCGGACCGTTGGGTTCTAGACATTGTAGACAAGGGCCATGCGTTGAAATTCGTCACCATCCCTCCTCCAACTCCACCTTCCTGACACCACTGTAGGAGAGTAGGGTCTGCAATCCTATGGTCACCCCAGATTTTTGCTTTTTGCTTCACTGGTTTACGACTTTCCCTGGATGTGGGCCTGCTAATCAGACCCACAGCCTAGCTGTTCTCTCTCTAAATTGACATCCATGTACCTTAGGTGCATTTACCAATTGGCATTGGGTCACTATTGTAAGTCCTTGTACAGTGTACCATAGGTACCCAGGGCATAAGTGAACCCAAGGCCTACCAGGGGCTGCAGCATGTATTATGCCACCCCTGGCTGGCCAGCCAAATCTGACACAACTGGCTGATCAATCAGCTGATGCAAGGTGGTGTAATCACCCTCTGCCTTAGATATAGTATACCTATATCTAAACCTAAAATGGACACGTATCCTCCTATCAGTCACTCCTATGGCAGGCCTTAACAATCCTGGAGGCAGAGTGCTTGGAATTATGTGAGATAGTGCTCTGGCATGAGCTGAGCCTGTCTACAGCTTTCGGAACCAAGTCCTTTAGCTGTTACCATGATAACGCTATACCATATACTCTTAAGGGCATTATAATCCTCACGGTTATTGCTAACTTTGGCATAGCATTAACAAAACATGTCGAGTAAGGTGTCATACGAATTGGAATACTACCCCCTCGCCAGTTCTGGCGACGGGGGTAGCATTCCACCCTTCTAGAGGGACACGACATGTACTTAACTGTGAACCCCGGTTAAAGTTAACCCGAGCCTCAGCATCACAAAATGGATGCTGCCACCTCAGACACAAGTCTGACCTCCTGCTGCTGGGAGTCCTTCCAGCGAGGAAGGCTTGGACAAAGGGTTTCCTGCCTTGGGAGGTGCTAGCACCACCCCAGACATGATTTTGTGTATTGGGTAGGACAGGGCTGAAAGGAATGAGACCTGCTTGGGGCACACAAGGTGTCCCTGTGCATACACCGGTCTAAACCAGTTCCTGGGGCTCTCCAGCCCCAGCTCTGGAGCAAGACTGAACAAAGGATAGGGGGTGTAACCACCCCCCTTCCTGGTCCCACACATAGGAGGGACCTAGTGATAGTACAGCCCCCTTTAGCAGGATAAAGGTAGGAGCTGGTCCCATTCCGAGTTAGATTAATCCTGAACTGAAACTCTACAAGAAACTCTGGACTTCGACTTTCTGAACAGAAGACTGAAGAAATCTCCCTTGTGGGCAAGGAGTGTCCACCCTGCACAAGCAGACACCATCAGCGTCCAGCGGCTTCCCTTTGTCGTCTTCCCTCGAGGATCCAGACTTCAGGGCCCGACGAGACCCGGATTCCCAGACCTCTCCGACCTCTACCTACATCTGCAGCACAGCTGAGATCCGTGGGTGAGACGAGACATGTGGGATCGGCCATCTTGAAAGAAGCAGCACTTCGCCCCAGCAAGACTTCTGAGGTAACCTCGTCCAGGTGCTTTGGGGACTGAGAAGCCCCGACCCCGAGCAGCTCCTGCACCGAAGACCAGCCCTCCAGCATCCACGAGATCTGCGTGGGGCCCTTCTGCCTGTTTGCTGCTCGACGCGCTGTATGGTCGTTTGCCGGCTGGCTAGTGACCTCCTAGACGATGAACCTTGAAATCCAATCTGCTGGTCTGGTTGCTCCAGACTGGCCCCTGCTTCCCTGCGAAGGAGAAGCACTCCGAACCCTCCTGGTCCACTCCAGACGCCGTTTCCGACACCGCCGACAGCGAGAGCCTGCGTGGGACAGCTCGTGCCTCCATCCTGGTCGTCGAAGACACCACCTGGTCCACGTGGCTGCAGAGACAAGCGTCCACTCTTCACCTGATCGAGACAACAACATCTGGTTCCACTCCTGGTTCCACTCCAGTCACTGGCTAGTGACTTTGAACATTGTCCCCTCTGCTTTCAGGTTCTCCTCTTCACTGATCCACCCTTGGATCACACCGGACATCTTCCTCCTGGTCGCCTGCAACATCTTTTCTTCCAGGCTCCATAGACTTCAACGCCGGAACCCGACACAACTTCGCACCTATGCACCCGCAGCCTGTGGGTGAGGTAACACGAGCATTTCGGTGCTCAAGGGTAGTTTGACTCTCCTAGTGTCCAGTTCCACAGTCGTTTTAGTCCTACATAGTCAGGATTGTCCGTACTCACCTTTTACTTGAACTGTACTGTCCATAGACACTGTTACGCATCTCGCGTGTGAGTTCACACTCTGCACACGCGTTCCGTGGGTCTCCTTTTACTGACCTAGAGTTAGGGTAGTGTGGTCCCAGCGATCCTACAGCCTCTGGACAGCTCCATTCCTTCTATCGACTTTCCCATTCCACTTACTTAGTATATGGTTTGTTGTGCCCCTAGGGCAATATCGTAATTGTGCAATTTAAACGTATTTTTCTTAAGAGTCTTGTCATGTGCTTAGCCCTCTCATCTCATAAAGAGTTCATAGGTGTTTGTTAGTTAATACATTTCTTGTTTATTTTCATAACTACCTGTGTGGTGTCCTTTAATTTGGTATTCAAGGGGTTATATGTGGTAAAACAGCTGGCTTCACATGCCAAAAGAGTTTAGCCTAAGACTGCTTTGTCCATGCTACTATTAGGATAGCTGGTCTATAAGGTTGACTTTACGACCAATCACCATAAGGGTTGTTTGGACTGATACAAGGTGATCATTAGAACTAGTGAGCATCATATATCAGGCCAACTTCTCACATTGGAGTGCAGTGGTTGGGATTTGAGCTTGCTGTTGTTTTTACCAAATATAATCTTGAGATATCATTTGAAAGATCACATAAGGTACCATAGGTACATATAACAAAGCTTAGAAATACTCTGAGTTCTACTGAACCAGCTGTTGTAGTAGAAAGGGAGTAGCACACCCTGACTACAACTCTTAGCAAGGGACCAGTAGGACAACCCATAGTGTAGGTAAGGGCATCACTTACACCTCACTAGAAAGCATGTCTATCACAGGAGAGAACACAGTGGCTCCCCTTGGTGATATTGACCCTCCACAGGTCATGTCAAGATATGCAGCCCTTAGGTTCCAGGAGATGAGACAATTGTGTACCTCCAGGAAACTAAAACAGGGTTCTAACCCTACCATTCCTTTTCTGATAGGTCTCTTAGAGACCTATGGTGCTAGAAGGGCTTCTAATCCAGGCCCCTCTAATCCTACAGATGGAAGCATACCCCCAGTAGAGGAGGACTCTAATCTCCCTGAAACTGAAGAAGTAGAGGAAGATGGAGACTCATCTGATGGAGAGGTAAACAATGGTCAGGGAGCAGTCAGCAGACTTACCAGGGCCAACTTAAGCATGCATGAGAATGGAACTGGGGAAGCCCCAGACCCATTCCCAAGCAGGCTTAACCTTGGGAATAGACGAGTTGGGTCTCACTCCAGAGGCTCTAACATATCTATTCACACCCATGTCTCTCAGGCATCTTCCCAGAGAGGGATGACAGCCCTTCAAAGAAGAGAGCATGAAGCTAAGATGAGGAAAGTGAATCTGAGGATTGAGAGGGAAGAACTTGCCCTTGCCAAAGAGAAACTTGCCTTTGCCAGAGAGTAGAAATTGAGTGGATTAGATTCCACTGGTGGCAGCAACATTATCCCTAGAGATAAAGACAGGAGTTTTGATAACAGAAACCTGAGTAAAATAGTGCCCCGCTTTAAGGTAGGGGATGATATCCACAAATGGATGACTGCTTTGGAGAGAGCCTGCAAAGTACAGCAGGTACCCCAGAGTCAGTGGGCAGCTATATTGTGGCTCTCCTTTGAAGGTAAGGGAAGAGACAAGCTCCTCACTGTTAGAGATGAGGATGCTAATGACTACCAAGTCCTGAAAAGTGCCCTGATTGATGGGTTTGGCCTAACAACTGAACAGTACAGGTTAATGTTCAGAGACACCCAGAAAACTCAGGCTCAGGATTAGACTGACTTTGTTGATTGTGCCACTAAGGCTTTGGAAGGCTGGTTACTGGGAAGTAAAGTTACTGATTACACAGGATTTTATAATCTAATTATGAGAGAGCAAATCTTAAATAGTTGTCAGAACCAGTTGTTACATCAGCACTTAATTGACTCAGATCTGACCTCTCCCCAAGAATTGGAAAAGAAGGCAGACAGATGGGTCAGGACAAGGGTCAAGCAACAGAACCAGAACCAGGGTGGTGGCCAGAATAAAGCAGACCAAAAGGGTAATCAAGAGAATAAGCAAAATGACCAGAAGTCTTCAACAGGGCCCAACAATCTAAGGAGGGTGGGTCCCAGAACTCCCAAAATAAGAAGAATGAAGGTCCAAGAAAACCATGGTGCCAATACTGTAAAAGTGAAACTCACTGGTTTAGTGAGTGCACCAAGAAAGGCACAGCTTCCGCCACTACTGCCCCTACGGCACCTGCACCCCCTAGTACAGTTAGTAGTGGTAGTGCACCTCCCCAAGGCTATAGTTGGGTTAACCCTGGGTACTGAGGTGGGTTCTGACTTAGTTAGAATTCCTACTCAGGCTGTTCTTGTTTGTACTGGGGACATGGATATGACCCCTACAATAAGTCCCAGTACTCTGGGCAAGTACAGGCAAATGCCTTTATTTAATGGAAAGATGGCTCAGGCCTACAGGGACACCTGTGCCAGTGTCCCTATGGTGACACCAGAATTTGTGGATCCTGAACAAGTAATACTAGGTTCAGACTACCTAGTGATCAATGCTAGCAATGTCACTACTAACCATAGTAGGGCACTTGTTAATTTCTCCTGGGGAGGGGTAACTGGCCTCAAAAGGGTTGTAGTTAGTTCAGACCTCCCAGTGGACTGTCTGTTGGGCAATGATTTGGAATCCTCCTTATGGTCAGATGTGGAGTATAGGACTCAAGTGGAAATGTTAGGTTTGTCAGCACATGTCCTTGCTGTGACTAGGTCACAGGCCAAAACATGCCCAGCTGAACAAGTGCTGGATCCTGGAACAATGGATCAGACACTTCCCAAGAGAAAGAGCAGTAGGGTTAAGGCAGTGCCTTCCCCCCTGCCTCAAGGTGAGGATCAGGCCTCTCAGGAGACTGACCCAAAGACCCCAGAAGGAACTGTCCTAGAAGAGCTTAAGCCTGATGAGGTTGAGTTTCTTGGGACAGGGGGACCTTCCAGGGCAGACTTGAGACAGGCACAGTTAGACTGTTCCTCTCTTGAACCCCTCAGACAGCAGGCTCCTGCTGATGCTGCAGGGAATGCTACAGGTACCCACAAGGTGTACTGGGATGATGGACTCCTATACTCTGAGGCAAGAGACCCCAAGCCTGGTTCTACCAGGAGGCTGGTTATCCCCTTGTCTCTGAGAGGTTTCCTTCTTACCTTAGCCCATGAGATTCCCCTTGCAGGTCACTTAGGCCAGAACAAGACTTGGGACAGGCTTGCCCCTCACTTTCACTGGCCTCATATGTCTGAAGACACAAAAGAGTTTTGTCGCTCATGTGTCACCTGCCAAGCCAGTGGCAAATCAGGTGGCACCACAAAGGCCCCCCTTATACCACTACCTGTGGTGGGGGTACCCTTTGAAAGAGTGGGGATTGACATTGTTGGACCAATGGACCCCCCAACAGCATCTGGGAACAGTTTATACTGGTGGTAGTGGATCATGCCACCAGGTACCCGAATGCTATTCCCCTTAGGACCACTACAGCTCCTGTTGTGGCCAGGGCCCTAGTTGGAGTTTTCTCCAGAGTGGGGTTTCCTAAGGAGGTTGTCTCTGACAGAGGTGCAATCTTTATGTCAGGATACTTGACTGCAATTTGGAAGGAGTGTGGTGTCAATTACAAATTCACCACCCCCTATCACCCACAGTGCAATGGGCTTGTGGAGAGATTCAACAAGACCCTAAATGGGATGATAAAAGGGTTACCAGAAAAGCTTAGGCGAAGATGGGACATCCTTTTACCCTGCCTTCTGTTTGCTTACAGAGAGGTCCCACAGAAGTGGGTTGCTACTGCCCTTTTGAGCTTCTATGTGGGCATCCTGTAAGAGGACCCCTGTGTCTTGTAAAGGAAGGATGAGAGTTACCTCTCAAAAAGCCTAAGCAAGACATAGTGGACTATGTACTTGGTCTCCGCTCCAGGATGGCAGAGTACATGGAGAAGGCATCTAAAAACCTTGAGGCCAGCCAAGAACTGCAAAAAGCTTGGCTTGACCAAAAGGCTGTCCTTACTGTTTACCAGCCTGGACAGAATGTGTGGGCGTTGGAGCCAGTGGCCCCAGCAGCTCTCCAAGACAAATGATCTGGACCCCATACTATCATTGAACAAAATGGAGAGGTCACCTATCTGGTAGACCTTAGAACTCCCAGGAGCCCTCACAGAGTACTTCATGTGAACAGGCTCAAGGCATTTGTCAACAGGAAAGACATGGGCTTGCTCATGGCTACAGATGAGGTACAGGAGGAAGAGAGTGACCCTCTCCCAGACCTGCTCACTCAGAATCCTGATGTTGGGTCACAGTAGATGGTGTAGTCTTTTCTGACAGCCTCTCTGAACATCAACAAAAGGATTGCAAACAAGTTCTTCAGTCCTTTAGACAAATTTTCTCTCTGACACCCAGTCAGACAAACTGGTGCACCCATGAGGTGGACACTGGTGACAGTCTGCCTATAAAGAGTAAAATCTACAGGCAACCTGGCCACGTCAGGGACTGCATAAAACAAGAAGTACAAAAGATGTTGGAATTGGGAGTCATTGAACCCTCAGAGAGCCCTTGGGCTAGTCCTGTAGTTCTAGTGCCTAAACCTCACACCCAGGATGGTAAGAGAGAGATGAGGTTTTGGGTGGACTACAGGGGTCTCAATGCTGTCACTAAGACAAATGCCCATCCAATACCAAGAGCAGATGAACTCATAGATAAATTGGCTCCTGCCAAATTCTTGAGTACATTTGACCTGACAGCTGGTTATTGGCAAATCAGGTTAGCTGAGGATGCCAAGACCAAAACAGCATTTTCTACCCCAGGAGGTCATTACCAATTTGTGGTGATGCCCTTTGGTTTGAAAAATGCACCTGCCACTTTTCAAAGGGTAGTGAACCTAGTTCTCACTGGGCTGGATGACTTCTGTGCCTCATATCTAGATGATATTGCTGTCTTTAGCTCCACCTGGGAGGATCACCTGATCCACCTGAGGGTAGTTTTGGAGGTCCTGCAAAAGGCAGGCCTCACTATCAAGGCTACTTGGGCCTGTCTGGTTACTCACAACCACCCCCTCACATCAAAGAACTTTTCCATCAAGTTCATCTTCTCATTCAGAAGGGTGCAGTAGAGGTGGTGCCAAGGTCTCAAAGAGGGAAGGGATTTTATTCCCGTTTTTTCCTTATCGTAAAGAAGAACAGGGATTGGCGCCCTATATTGGACTTGAGAGCTCTCAACCAGTATCTCAAGAGTCAATCATTTCGCATGCTAACGCTTACAGAGATCTTGCGTGTGCTCTTAGTCAGAGATTTCATGGCAACTATCGACCTCAGAGATGCTTACTTCCATGTCCCAATACTCCAGCGTCATCGGAAGTTTCTAAGTTTTCAGGTGGGGCAGAAACATTTCCAGTTCAAGGTCTTGCCATTCGGCCTTCGTTCTGCCCCACGAGTCTTTACGAAGATGTTGGCACCTGTAATGGCCTATTTAAGTCTTCAAGGTGTCCAGATATTTCCGTATCTCGACGATTGCCTCCTGAAGTCGCAGTCTCGCACACAGCTGATTCAGCATACATCCCTTTGCCAGAGGGTGTTTCGTTCCCTGGGCCTGTCTCTCAATCTGGAGAAATCCCAACTGTGTCCAGCTCCTTCCAAGGATTTTCTAGGGGCCACATTGGATACAACTTTGGCAAAGGCATTCGTGTCCCTGGAACGTCAACAACGGATTCTGCGTCTAGTATCATTTCTGCTGTCAAAGCAGTACGTTTCAGTCCGACTACTGAAGTCATTTCGAGAAATGGCGTCATCGTGCATCGCACTCATTCCACATTGCAGATTATGGACACATCCCATTCAAGAAGAATTAGACGGACAGTTGCGTCAAATCACCGGTTCCTTCAACGACCGGGTTTGTGTCACGACTCGCATGAAAAGGGCTCTCCGATGGTGGGCACAGCCAGTGCACCTTGCAGCAGAGACATCATTCCTATCCGTCACTCCGGATCCCACACTCACGACAGATGCCTCTCTGGAGGGATGGGGAGCGCACCTCCAAGACCTCTCCGTAAAAGGAAGATGGACTTTGCCACAGAAAGCCTGGCACATCAACAGGTTGGAGCTCATGGCTATATTCCTAGCGCTCAAGTCGTTTCAGCCCGTGCTTCGAGGAGAGTCAGTCCTGATACAAACGGACAACACAACCTGCATGCATTACATAAACAAGCAGGGCGGAACAAAATCTCAAGTGCTGTCTCGACTAGCACAGTCAATTTGGGACTGGGCGCTCACGCACCAAATCACAATCACCGCAGTTCATCTCCCAGGAATATCCAACCTCCTGGTGGATTCCCTCAGCAGGTCCCGGTCATCGACCCACGAGTGGGAGCTGCACCAACCAACACATGAAATGATTTTTCGGCGATGGGGGCGCCCAGCGCTGGATCTCTTCGCAACACCAGAGAACCGGAAATGCCCATCTTACGCAAGTTGGCATCCCCACAGAGGGTCTCAAGGCAATGCCCTTTTGATGAACTGGTCCAATCTGTTTGCTTACGCCTTTCCTCCGATCCCTCTAGTACATCACGGTGCTCTGGAAGATGCGGAGAGAACCCTGCCACATCCTGCTGATAGCTCCCAGGTGGCCTCGTCAAGCATGGTTCTCAGAGTTGCTTCTGCTGTCCCAATGCAAGCCCATCCTTCTACATCCTCGGATGGATCTGCTCACCATGGACAGGGTTCTCATTTACCATCCGGACCCCTCTACTCTGAGTTTATCAGCCTGGAACCTGAACACTGTGAATTTGCCCATCTAACCATTCCACAGGATTGCTCAGGCCAGAGCTCCTTCAACTGTAAAGACCTACAAGTTGAAATGGAAAAGGTTCTGCCATTGGTGTGCTGCTGCTGGTGTTCATCCCATTCGTTCAACGCCTGCACAGCTCCTCCCTTTCTTCTTGCAATTGGCTCAGTACGGACTGTCTCATGCCACTTTAAGGGTTTTTCTGGCGGCAATTTCACGCTTCCGCCAAGATGGCTCCACCTCCCTCTGTTCTTCTAGAATCATACGTCAGTTTTTCAAGGGACTATTCCGTAAATTTCCACCTAATCAGCGCCGTCCTCCTGTTTGGCGCCTTAATATTGTTTTGGCACAACTAATGAAGTCACCATTCGAACCCATACATAGAGCTGACTTGAAGTATCTCACCTGGAAGGTGGCTCTATGCCTTGCATTGACGTCTTCACGTCGCGTGAGTGACATTCATGCATTCACGATCAATCCTCCGTTTCTGCAGTTTCAACCGGATTGTGTGGTGCTTCGCACCAACCCTACCTTTTTACCTAAGGTACCTTAAGATTTCCACATCAATGAGCCTGTTCTTCTGAAGACTTTCTTTGCAAACCCACAGTCTCCTGCGGAGCAGCGCTTGCACTCCTTAGACATTAAGAGGTGCTAGAAGTTCTATATCAACAGAACTGCTCCGTTTCGCAAATCTGATCAGCTCTTCATGGCTTATGGACGTTTTCTAAAAGGGCCTCCAGTTGCCAAACCTACTATTGCACGTTGGGTGTCTTCGGCCATTGCTTTCTGCCATCAGAGGGCTGGTCAGCCTCCGCAGTCTTCGGTGAGAGCCCACTCTACCAGATCGATGGCGTCCTCAACGGAATTATTTGCTGGTGTCCCGTTGCATCAAATTTGCAGAGCAGCCACATGGTCCAGCAGGCACACGTTTACGAAACACTATTGCCTGGGTGCCATGAATGAAGCAGATACCGCTGTAGGACAAGCTGTGCTTCTGTAGTAGGGGATCTCTGTGTATAGTCATAATCTAGTGAATAGTCCCGCTCATGTGCTTGGACCCCGGAGCAATCAAAAATAATCTCTTTAGGTGTAGAAAAAATGCAGAACTGCACAGACACTTAAGAGAGAATTTAAAGACAGATAATACAGCCTATAAAACTGGCTACACTGTCTAGTACTTCAACTAGAAATTCCACCAAAAATCCAAAAACAGCAAAGTCTGTCCAGATTTCCCTTGCCTCAGCCGCAAAAAAACGTCTGGAATGATAGAGAGGAAGATATGGACAGACAAGCCCCATAGGCTGCCATTATGTGGCTCAGAACAGGATACTGTGCCTTTAAGAGAACTTTCCAGAACTTCACAGTATCCCAGAATGCACTGCAGGTCCCTTTTACTTTCAGTTCTTTTTTCCGGCTCCTGCAAGCAGGACCCTGGAGCATTGAGCTCTCCCTTTTGAAGGGTTTATTAGTGATTTTTTTCACTTTTGTTTCAAGTGAGTGCTTTCTAATGTGCTTTAGGACTTTTCTTCTTGATTTTTGCACTCTTTTGATGTCAAATATGCCTGCATTATTTGAGAAATGCCCGGGGTGCTCCAGGAAGAAGGCCAAGTCAGATCCCCATGAGGTCTGTATCCTCTGCCTGCACTCTTCCCATATGCCAGAGGAGTGTGTGATTTGTCAAGGCTTCTCTGGCAGGACCCTGAAGGACAGAAAGAAGATCAGGCTTCAGGGCCTTGAGAAAAGAAGGCTGAAGGCGCAAGGTGGCTCTGGAGGGGCTTCCTCTGCCCGTGCTGAGGTCTCTGGGGGGCTCCCAAGGATCAGGAAGACCAGCAAGCGTCCCCATTCTCCGTCTGGGTCGATTGCACCGACTACGGCGTTGAGAGGGATGACTACAGTCTGCTCCCCGTCGTCGGGGGCGAACCACGTCGACGCTCAGCGTCGAAGGACCTGACCAGGCCGCCGTCGAAGTCTCCGGTGACGATTTCATCGTCGTCATCGTCGAGGTCAACGTCGAGTGATCAACGTCAGCGTCGAAGGACCTGACCAGGCCGCCGTCGAAGTCTCCGGTGACGATTTCATCGTCGTCATCGTCGAGGTCAACGTCGAGTGATCAACGTCAGCGTCGAAGGACCTGACCAGGCCGCCGTCGAAGTCTCCGGTGACGATTTCATCGTCGTCATCGTTGAGGTCAATGTCGAGTGATCGACGTCAAAAGGCCCGGCGTCGGCGCTCGCCGTCGAGGCGACACCGCCGTTCACCGTCGGCGAAAAGGAGAAGATCGTCGTCGAGGGGATCCTCGTTGTCAAAGAGTAGGTCGCCGTCGAGGCACTGAAGGTCGCCGTCGAGGCGCAGACGGTCGCCGTTGAGGCGCAGGAGGTCGCCGTCGAGGCGCAGGAGGTCGCTGTTGAAGCGCAAGAGGTAGGCGTCGAAGCAGACGAGGTCGCCGTCGAGGCGAAGGCACTCGCCGTCGAGGGATAGACGTTCAACGCCGAGAAAAGGACGCTCGATGTCGAGGGACCGACGCTCGCTGTCTGGTCGACGTTCTTTGACTCTGAAGAGACGGGGAAAGAGACCGGTCGCCATGGGAGGCTCGCCAACGTCCCAGGCTGGAGAAGGCGGATCACCGGGCTCGTGGACTCCGTGGTGTACACCCCTTCACAAAGGCCGGTTACACCCCCGCCTCCATTGCCGAGGGGTCCCCCTCCGAGGGCCCCTACTCCTCCTCCGTTACCACCTAGACCTCAGTTGCCAGAAAAGCCTCCTCCGGTTCCTCCGAGGTCAGTCTCGCTGCCCTGACTTCCTACTCCTCCAAAGGGGACTCCTAAGCTGAAGGCCCCGACAAAACCAAGGGCGCCCGCGCCGGTGGATCCAGCGGATCGGCCGAAGCCGAGGAAGTCACGATCACGCTCCGGACGGAGAGGGAGATCGAGGAGTCGACGCAGATCCTCCACCAGATCGAGACGTCGCCAGAGGAGGCGCAGATCTAGGTCCCATACGGAATCCTCCAGGTCCAGGACCAGGACCTACTCACCGACCTTATCGGAATCCCCAAGGACGTCCCCGGTGGACGATATAAGTAAGTTTCAGGAGGTTCTCCTGAGGGGGGCTGCAAAGTTGGGTATCACGGTGACGGCTCCAACACCTACGACGTCCGTGATATTTGAAATGTTTCACAAGAAGCATTTATCTCGCCCTCTACTGCCACTGGTTCCTGGTTTGGTAGAACCTGCGGAGGAGCTGTTCCTCACGCCAGCGGTAGTGAAGGCCGCTCCCTCCCGACTGTTGAAGAAATGCAGGGCCCCGGAGGCGGATCCGGCTTTTCTGCGGAAAGATCCGGTGCCTGACTCTGGGATTGTGACGGCGGACAGGAAATTACACTCTACCTCCCCGTCCTCTACAGTACCACCAGATAAGGAGAGCCGATGGATCGACTCGGCTGAGAGGAAAGCGTGTGGCACTGCTTCCACGACAATGAAGGCGTCCAGCGATGCAGCGCTGCTAGGACGATATGACCGTGCCCTGTGGGACTCCCTACAACAGTTCACGGAGCTTCTGCCAAGAGACAAGAGGGAGGACTTCCAAAAGATCCTCACAGAAGGGATGCTGGTGTCAAACCAGGTCATAAGTGCGGCTGCAGATGTTTCCCTTTTGGCTGCCCATGGATATTGCCATTGGATTAACCAGCGACGCCATGGTTGGCTCAGGCTTACGTCACTCAAGCCGGAGGCCCAACAGCGAGTGGCCAGTCTGCCCTTTTCCGGGGAGACCTTATTCGGAAAGCATGCAGATGACGAGATGGCCCGCATGAAGGCGGAGGCAGAGACCTTGACGGCGGTGGGCTTGGAGAAGCCCAAAGAAAAGAAAACCTACCGCCCGTTCCAGAGACGGTTCGGTGCACAGGGAACAGGACGAGGTCAGTATTCAGGACAGCAGCTGCAACAACAGCAGCAGTTCCGGAGACCCTTCCAGAAGCTTCAGAAGGGTAGAGGGGGACAGCAGTCCTCCACAGCGAATAAGGGCCCGGCCGGGTCTCGACCCTTCATCCGTTACCTGCTCCGGTGGGGGGAAGCGTTCAATTTTTTCTGGCAGAGTGAAGAAAAATTACTCAGGACAAGTGGGTGCTGAATATTGTTTGCAATGGATACAGTCTTCGGTTCACCAGCCCGCCTCCATCAATTCCTCCGGTCAGCTCGCGGTTTCAACTGCTAGAGCTCCAGGCGGAAGCCGATATCCTGTTAAGGAAAAGGGCGATAGAAGACGTACCTCTGTCTCAAAGAGGAAGAGTTCTGTACTCCCGGTTCTTCCTGGTTCGCAAGAAGGACAAGAACGAGTTCAGGCCTATTCTGGACTTGCGGCAGGCAAACAAGTGGATTCGCAGAGAAAAGTTTTGCATGCTGTCGTTGCATCAGATTTATCCTCAGTTGCAGCATGGAGACTGGCTATGTGCTATTGACCTACAGGATGCGTACTTCCATGTGCCCATTGCACACAAACACAGGAAGTTTCTTCGATTTCAAGTCGGCACCAATCATTATCAATACACAGTACTGCCATACGGGCTGAGGTCTGCGCCCAGAACATTCTCGAAGTGCATGGCAGTGGTAGCAGCACACCTAAAGAAGAACAAGGTGTTTGTCTACCCGTACCTGGGCGATTGGTTGATCAAGGCCTCCTCCTTCACGGAAGCTCAAGCACACTTCCGGAAGACGTGCGTTCTCTTGAACAAGCTGGGGTTGCACATCAACATGTTCAAGTCTGTCCCGACTCCGGTCCAGTGCATTCAGTACTTGAGAGCCACCATCAATACGCTGTCAGCAAGCATGTCTCCTTCGGAGGAGCGACGACGATCGATCCTTCTGAAGGCTCAGGCTTTTATGACCGCTCCATCTACAACAGTGAGGACAGTGTCTTCTCTACTGGGGTCGATGGCCTCTTGTATCTTCCTCACTCCTCATGCACGGCTGCACATGAGACCTTTGCAGGAGTGCTTGGAGGACCAGTGGGATCAGAGGAAAGGATCTTGGGACGACAAGATACGACTGTCTCTGCATGCTCTTCAGTCTCTGAAGTGGTGGTGTTCAGCGGAGAATCTCCTCAGAGGGGTTCCCTTTCACAAGGACATTCCCACTCAGACTATCGTGACGGATGCTTCTCTCCACGGCTGGGGAGCGCATTCCGGAGACTTAAGGATTCAAGGAACGTGGTCCCCGGCGGAGTCCACGTACCACATCAACTTCCTGGAACTCAGAGCTGTTCACTTGGCACTGAAGGCCTTTCATCCGTCCTTCCAGACCAACTCTCTGCTTGTACAGACGGACAATACGAACACAATGTATTACCTCAACAAGCAGGGGGGCTCGAGATCACGCACTCTGTCACAGGAGGTGCAGGCGATCTGGCACTGGCTTCTGGCCAGAGGACTAACGATAACGGCTACCCATCTACCAGGTGTGCAGAATGTTGAAGCAGACGCACTGAGCAGACATTCGGGAAAAACCACGAATGGGTCATAAACAACAAAGTACTAGCAGAAGTCTTCGCAAGGTGGGGGACTCCAGACATAGATCTGTTCGCCACCGCCGAAAACAGCAAATGCCGAGACTTCGCCTCCAGGTACTATCAGCAAGGGACGCTGAGGAATGCGCTATGGATCAACTGGTCGAACAGCTTTCTGTATGCTTTTCCACCCATTCCCCTGATTCCAGCGGTGCTCATCAAACTGTCTCAGTCCAGGGCACGGATGATACTGATCGCCCCGGAATGGCCCAGACAGTGGTGGTTCACGGACCTGCTTCACCGGTCTTTCCTTCCTCACATGCGGCTGCCGTGCAGGCCAGACCTTCTCACAAAGTTCGGGGGGCAGATGTTGCACCCGAACCTCTCGTCGTTGAGTTTGGCGGCATGGCTCCTGAAATAGTGCAATATGGCCATCTGAATCTTCCAGGAGATTGTATGGACATACTGAAGGAGGCTAAGCGACCTTCCACTCAGACTTCCTATGCTTACAAGTGGAAGAGGTTTTGTATCTGGTGCCAGTCCAAGAACTATGACCCTACGACATGTAAGGAAGACGTCATTCTGCCTTACCTTCTACATTTGGTGCGGTCTGGCCTTAATGTCCATTCCATTAAGGTTCATCTCGCTGCATTGACTGCCTACAGGAAATGCCCTTCACAGACTTCCTTCTTCCGGATCCCTGTGATCAAAGATTTTTTGGAAGGCTTGAAGAATGTATTCCCTCCTCTCTGACTTCCTTCGCCTTCATGGGAATTGAATGTGGTGCTGTCCAGATTGATGAAGGAGCCTTTTGAACCTATTCATAAGGCTTCGTTGGAGCACCTGTCCTGGAAGGCGGCGTTCCGCGTGGCCATTACATCGGCCCACAGGGTGAGTGAAATTCAGGCGTTGTGTTGCCAAGAACCTTATACTGTATTTCATGCTGCTAAGGTTGTTATACGTACTCACCCTAAATTTCTTCCCAAGGTTATTTCTGATTTTCATGTCAACCAGATTATAACTTTGCCTACATTTTTTCAGAATCATTCATCTCCAGCGGAAAGGTCTTTACATTCCCTGGATGTTAGGAGGGTGTTGAAATTTTATCTGGATAAGACCAAAGATATTCGTAGGTCAGATCAATTGTTCATCAATTATGGATCAGTCAGGACAGGCTACCTCTAAGCAATCCATCTCGAGGTGGATTGTGTCCTGCATACAACTGTGTTACCAAAAGGCTAATAAGACCTTAGGGGGTAAACCTAAGGCTCATTCCACCAGGGGCAAAGCTGCCACGACGGCTTTGCTCCGTAATGTTCTAGTTGCAGAGATCTGCAAGGCCGCCACTCGGAAGTCGGTTCATACCTTTGCTAAGCATTACTGCCTGGACACTGATGCCAGGGCAGACGCTCAGGTTGGGCAGGGTTCGCTGCGAAATCTGTTCGCACAATAGTGGTGTTATTTTTCGTTACTCAACCGCCGCTTTGGTGTGGGGATGGGCTTGCCATTCTATTCACTAGATTATGACTATACACAGAGATCCCCTACTACAGAAGGAGTAGTTTCTGTCCTGTAACTCCAGTTCTGTAGTAGGGGTATGTCTGTTATAGTCATAAGTGCCCGCCCGCCTCCCCGGTGGAGAGAGATATTCATGTAAGGAATGCTACAGGTCTGGCGTGTTACGCCTTCAAAAAGAACTGAAAGTAAAAGGGACCTACAGTGCATTCTGGGATACTGTGAAGTTCTGGAAAGTTCTCTTAAAGGCACAGTATCCTGTTCTGACCCCTACTACAGAACTATGGAAACTTTTGCTTGGTGTTGACTGCTATCTATTCTATATTCAAGCATGTGAATCTACACCCTAATACTGGAGAAGAACAATTGTTACTTACCTGTAAACAGGTGGTTCTCCAGTATTGGTGTCTTTCATAGATTCACATGTGACCCTCCCTCCTCCCCTCAGAGGCTCTCTTCTCCTCATAGACTCTTTGGTCACTCTTGTGCTACGAACATCTGAGATGCTGAGCTCTGAGGAGAAGGTTCTAGAGGGTTGCTGACGCCTGATTGGCTGCAGCTTGGACCAACATAATGACAAGGATAGACTGTATATGGTTTTTCCTTTTCCCATGCATTCCTATGTAGAAATGTGGGTAGGCGGTTTTATGCCTTTTTCTAGTACATATTTCAGGTTTTATGTTGTTATATAATGGCTATTTTATTTACCGTGGTACTCCCACTCTGACGACAGGGAATATTCAAGCATGTGAATCTATGAAAGACACCAATACTGGAGAACCACCTGTTTACAGGTAAGTAACAAGTAAGTTTCCAAGGTTTCAGGATTTGCCCAATGTAAAGGGAGACTTTTATGGACTGGCTCAGTTTCCACATCTCATTGGATTAATAGATGGTACACATGTTTAATTGGAAGCACCACAAGGCAATGAACAGGTGTATAGGAACAGGAAGCACACCCATTCCATCAACATGCAAGTGGTTTGTTTAGCGGATATATACATATCAGGTCTTTTCTAGATTCCTCGGTTCTGCACATGACTCCTTCATACTGCATACATGCCCAGGCCTTTGTATGTGTGGGTGATGCCAGGTAGCATGATGATTTAACGTGTGACACATTGATAACACTACTGTCTGTCTTCCATTTAGGAAACTTTGCATATTCCAACAACCCATGGTTATTCACACCACTGAGAAACCCGATAACATCAGGGGAAGTATGGTTCAATGACACCCATAGAAGAACAAGGAAAACAGTGGAGAAGACTTTTGGGTGCCTGTAGGCCAGGTTCAGATGTTAGGACTGGCTTGGGGGGCCCTACTCTACACACCAGGGAAGGTCTGTCAGGTCACCGTTGCATGCTGTGCGCTCCCCAACCTCACTTTGAAATACAACATCCCTCTCATAGAAGATGAGGAAGAGCAGCAGGTGCTGCCAGTTGAGGAACCAAAAATGCCAAATGAAGATGACAATGGTGAAGAGGAAGGAGGTGACATGCGGTCAGTGGGTCATCAACAACTTTTCATGAGTGTAAGTATGATGTGTATTGTAATTACTTTTACTGTTACAGTGACAGCAGGTGTGGTGATGTGAGGATATTGGTACTGTGTATTAACCCCAGTATTGGAACTTTCATAGATTCCCATAGCTTGTATCAAAATCTACAAAAGAGAAAGAAAAAAGGCCTAGGCCTCATCTCATTTTGTAGCATATCCACCTCTTTTTGTAAAAGAGACTAAAGTAATGTAACAACCAATTAGAGTAGCCTCACCCCATAGAACCTTCCAGAGAGAGCCTCAGCTTTTCTACAGCACGTTGTGCTAAGGGAGTCTCCACTGAGCTCTGCTCAGATTTCTCTTCAACTTTGGATTTCATGTCTTTTCTCTACAATTCTCTTCAGGATGTCAGACAAGGAGAAGAAAGCTTTATTTAAACCCTGTGTCATTAGTTCTAAGAAGAGGCTTTACGTGGAGGACAAGCATAAGGACTGCATTTATTGCTTGTACCTTGACCACAAGGCCACAGACTGTAAGATCTGCAGGACCTTCTCTTCCAAGAACCTGAGAGATCGCGAGGGACGTTTACTGACCTGGTTGCAGAAGCTGAAGTCCCGTAAGGGAGAAGTATCTAGTGACAGTGATGATACCTCTTCACCAACATATTCAATGAGGTCTAGAAAGAGAGGTAGGTCTTCCCCTTTAACTTCGGCTGATCCTCCTGCTAAGGCCTTACAAAAGACCTCTGATAGGTCTGACAGGCCCAGTCCCCAAAAATATCCTCACCAAGGTGTAAAGGAGAGGGAGGGACTAGTTTCTGAAGTACTTTCTACTCAGAAGGCGAGCCATGGACCTTCTGTTTCACTTCCACCATCTGACAAGCCAAACCTGTTAAAAAAACTAGCTTTTTTACCTCATGATGGAAAACCTGAGAAGAAAATCCTTTCGTTGACGACAACATCAGGTACGTCGACGACGGCATCTAAGATTCACCTGATGTCGATTCCAGCTCCGTCAACGGGCGCATCGACAAGAGCTTTTCCGACGACGACTTTGGCGACGCTACAGGAACCAGTTACAATGTCGTTGACGATGATGACCTGTGAGAAGTTTGCCTTGTATATGATGTCCACTATTCTAGTGGGCACCTTGCACCAGTGCAATCGACCCTTATTGATGGTAGGTTATAAAGTCAACCTTATAGAAAGCTATCCTAGTGGTAGCTGTGGAGAGCAGCCTTCAGGCTAAGACTTTGAGACGAGTTAAGCTAGTTGTTTTACCAATTATAATCTCACACCACACCAGGTATATATCAAATATATATGTATTTATTCTAAACACAACACCTTTTACACAGGTAAAAGTACAATACAAGGAACTTAATTAGCATATTATAAATTGCACAGTATACATTATGTCCTAGGGGCCTCACAAACCATATACTAAAATAGTGGTATAAGAACCACATGAGAGTTAGAAAGCAGGCCTAGGGCCTGCGGAATCGCCGGGGCTGCCTAGAACCACCAAAGGTTAAGATGTAGGAGGCCCACGGGAGACGCATTTAGTGTCTAAACAAAGCCGCGGATTACCATTGACTTTATATGAAGAACGAACAAATTACAAAGTTACAGTTTAAGGGTAATTCTAGGTGAACTTCGATGGAACCCTTTTAGACTAGGACAGTTTGAGAGTCAAGACCCACAGTAGCACCGGAGTACTCGTGTTACCTCACACAGGAAAGCCGGGTGCATAGGTGCCGTTTGGTGTCTGGTTTCGTCGTCAATTCCAACGGAGAGCTGTGAAGAAGTGCTGCAGGCGACCAGAGGAGAAGTGTCCGGGTTGATCCAAGGGTGGATCGGAGATGTGAAGAACCTGAAAGCAGAGGAGACAGAGTCTGGGCCACTAGCCAGTTACCAGGATGGCGATAGGAAGATGCCACCAGATGTCGGGTGATTTCAGGTGAAAAGGTGAAGCTTGTCTCTTCAACCACGAGGACCAGGAGGCGTTGTCTACAACCAGGAGTTGGATTTGAGTTGTCCCACGAAGGATCTAGTTGACTGCGGTGTCGGTATCCGGATTGGACCCAACAAGCCTTGGCAAACGCCATCAACGCAATTTGTTGAAATGGGCTTTGGTGCAGACCAGTAAGGTCTGAGGAACTTCTCTTTTGGGGAGAGGTTGGAGCAAACCTGGAGCAACCAGTAAAGCAAAGTAAATCAAGGATTGGTCTTCTTGGGTGATAACTAGCCAACGGACTAGGAACCGCGAAGACTCGTCAAGCTGAAATGCACAAAGCGGGTCCACGGGACACTCGTGAAGTGTGGGCCTCTGAGCTTCGGTGCAAAAGGTGCTCAGGGCTGGGGCTTCAATCACCCCAATGCACAACTTCGGGATACCTCGGGAAGTCGGTGCAGTAGCAGAAATGCAGGATGTCCAGGAGTTCTGGTACCACGCCTCTCGTGTCCGCCACAGGTCTCAGCTTTGCTGGGAGCGCAGGTCAGCGTCAGAGTTGTCTGTAAGTATGTGTCCTGTGTCGCAGATTCTTCGGGATCCGGCGGAATCCTCGAAAATGCAGACCGGCATTGATGCTGTTGGTGCCTGTTTGAACAGGGTGGTCACTCCTTGACCACAAAGGAGATTTCTTCAGTCTTCCAGTCGATATGGAATGTCGAAGGTCCAAGATGTATGTTGCCGAGTTTTGTCCAGGGTTATCTAAAGTCCCAGGGACTGGGGTCCTATACTTATATTAAGTTTAGGGATTGGACTAACTCTATGGTCCCTCCTATGGGTGGACCTGGGGAGGGGGTGGTTACACCCCTTCCCCTTTGTCCAGTTCCACGCCAGAGCTGGGGCTGGGTGTCCCAGCAACCGGTTTGAACTGGGAAATGCATGGAGCACCTTGTGTACCCCAGGCACTGTCTGAAAAGCATTCACTGAATGCAGCACTCCCTGCCCCAATACACTGAAGCCTGTCTGGGGAGGAAACCAGGCCACCCCTGCCAAAGTTTCGTCCAGCAGCAGAAGGGCAGAATCATGTCTGTGGCAGCAGCATTCATTGTGTGATGCTGGGGCTCTGTTTAACTTTTAACTTGGTGTAACCGCAACTACATGTCTTCTCCCTCTAGAAGGGTGGGATGCTACCCCCGCTGCCTGAATTGGCGGGGGGGGTAGTATTCCAAAGTGTTCAACACCTTCAACAACATGTTTTGATAAAGTCAAAGTAGCCCTGGTGGTGCCGCAATTCTTAAGTGCTTAGAGATATTCACCTCTGTGAAAATCTGTGCAATTTTGTGCAACTCTTAGTGCTCTGTATTTTAAAATAAGTGAATATTTTAACTTTTACTTTTTTATTGTGTGAGCGTGGGGCACTGTGACCTGTGATCTACTTTGCTGGGGGCATTTAAATGTTTTACTCTGCTTTACCGACTCCGTTCTGCCGCGGCTGGTGTGCCGTTTGTGCGGAGGGCGGTAACCACTAGTCCACAGAATCCCTACTTCCGGCAAGACATGGTCTAGTCGTCCGCCGGAAGGAAGGGTATTTAGGCAAGACTGAAGCGAACGCTTACGGACTGCGAGTAGCCCTGGTGGCGCTGCAATTCTTAAGTGCTTAGCGATATTGACCTCTGTGAAAATCTGTGCAATTTTGTGCAACTCTTAGTGCTCTGTATTTTAAAATATGTGAATATTTTAACTGTTACTTTTTTATTGTGTGAGCCTGGGGCACTGTGAACTACTTTGCTGGGGGCATTTAAACATTTTACTCTGCTTTACCGACCCCGTTCCGCCGCGGCTGGTGTGCCGTTTGTGCGGAGGGCGGTAACCACTAGTCCACAGAATCCCTACTTCCCGCAGGACGCGGTCTAGTCGTCCGCCGGAAGGAAGGGTATTTAGGCAAGACTGAAGTGATCGCGCGGCGGACTGCGAGTAGCCCTGGTGGCGCCGCAATTCTTAAGTGCTTAGCGATATTGACCTCTGTGAAAATCTGTGCAATTTTGTGCAACTCTTAGTGCACTGTTTTTTAAAATATGTGAATATTTTAACTGTTACTTTTTTATTGTGTGAGCGTGGGGCACTGTGAACTACTTTGCTGGGGACATTTAAACGTTTTACTCTGCTTTACCGACCCCGTTCCGCCGCGGCTGGTGTGCCGTTTGTGCAGAGGGCGGTAAACACTAGTCCACAGAATCCCTACTTCCGGCAGGACGCGGTCTAGTCGTCAGCCGGAAGGAAGGGTATTTAGGCAAGACTGAAGCGAACGCGCAGCGGACTGCGAGTAGCCCTGGTGGCGCCGCAATTCTTAAGTGCTTAGCGATATTGACCTCTGTGAAAATCTGTTTTGTGCAACTCTTAGTGCTCTGTATTTTAAAATATGTAAATATTTTAACTGTTACATTTTTTATTGTGTGTGCGTGGGGCACTGTGAACTACTTTGCTGGGGGCATTTAAACGTTTTACTCTGCTTTACCGACCCCGTTCCGCCGCGGCTGGTGTGCCGTTTGTGCGGAGGGTGGTAACCACTAGTCCACAGAATCCCTACTTCCGGCAGGACGCGGTCTAGTCGTCCGCTGGAAGGAAGGGTATTTAGCCATGCATGCACCAGACGCGCAGCAGACGAGAGCAGCGGTCGCGCCAGATGCCTAAGGCATGCCCGTCTGTGCCCGTCCGCGGCCGATCGGGGCCTGGGGCCAGAACCCCTGTTGGATTTGGGGCATTCTTAGGCTATACCCGGCAACAGCTGATTGATTTATGCACAGCGGTCAGCCCACAGTGTAAGCATGGACTGGATCCCAGTAAGGGGGATGCAGTAAGGGTTTGCAAATACTGTGGTATTAGGTTAAATGGTGGTGCCCGAGTAGGAGGCACCACCAAGGAACTTAGCTGTGCAGTGCTTAATTGCAGGTCAATAAAAAAACATAACATGGAAGTGCGGGACCTATTGCTGGACAATAATCTGGACATTCTCTTTGCAACAGAGACCTGGCTCGATGGGGAGTCGGACCCTGAAATACTGGATGCCCTGCCCCAGGGATATGGCATTTGCAGGCAGGACAGAGTCCGCGGCAGGGGGGGCGGGATTGCATTGATACAAAGGGATAATATTATCTGCACTATGGAGCCTGCTAGCATAGCGGGTAGTGAGACAGGGGCGTTCTCTATAACAGTGTCCAGTAATATGATTATTAATGGTCTACTGATTTATAGACCCCCGGTCGGGAGTAGCAAGTTTGTGGAGAGCTTAATCACAATTTGCTATCCCCCGCTATGAGATACGACAACTTCCTCCTATTAGGTGATCTCAATTTGCATTTTGATGATGAATCTAACATGGCGGCCCAAGAGGTTCGCCAGGAGCTGTCGACCATGCAATTGACACTGCAGTCGGCACTACCTAAACATCGGTTAGGTCATCAATTGGATCCACTCTTTTGTAATTGGGAGGGCATTAAGGCCGAGCCCCCTGTCCCGATGGTTTGGACTGACCACTACTTGGTACCTTTTCGCTTTAAATTCATGGAAGACAGAAACCGGAAGAGAGGAAGCGGCACTAAAAAGAAACAATGGAAATGGGCCAAATTTTCTTTAGACATATTTGGTGCCAGTCTAATACAGGGGGGCCCCCCTGATGGGCTAGGTATCACTATTGATAAAGCTTGCGCTGCACTGGACAAACGTATTGAGACGGCCATAGATGAGACTGCCCCCTGGTCGAGGAATGGCCCAGTGCGGCGCACTAAATCAGCTGCCTGGTTTAATGCTGAATTAAAAGAAACTAAGACAGCCTGCAAACGCATGGAAAGAGCCTGGAGAAAGGGCTATCTTCCGGAGGCGGGTAAGGCGTATAAAGACAGCCTCAGGGGCTATCACGCCTTGATTAGGAAAACCCGTTCGGTCTACTATACTGACCGTATTGATAAGGCTGAGTGTTCGACTAAGGAACTCTTTGTAGTCTATAAGGAGATATCATTGCTAGTTTCAAGAAGCGAACAAGTTGATTCCTCTGCACAAATATGCAACCAGATAGCTGATTTCTTTTACAAGAAAGTGCAAGATATTTATACCACCTTTTCTAGCGAGGCCAGGACTGGCCTCAGCGGTGACACGCCAATGGAAGGGGTTATTTTGGAGAAAGACATCTTCAGGACTTTCTCGGTCCCGGATGAGGCTATGCTAATTGCAGTAGCGAGGGGGGTCAAATACGGCTCCCCCAGGGATCCGGCCCCTGGTAAGATTTTGAGCGGTAGTATGGAATTACTGGCACCCTATGTTAAGCACCTTTTAGCTCTGTCATTCGAATCCGGAAAGGTGCCAAACACATGGAGCAGGCTGTTGTAATTCCACTTAAGAAAAAGCCACAAATTAGCATAACTCAACTTAGTAACTTGCTCCCGATCTCCCTCCTCCCCTACTTCTCTAAAGTAGCCAAAAAATTGGTTAACCATCAAATTGACGGCTTACATCGATGCGCATAGGCTTTACCATCCCTCCCAGGCCGGTTTCCGTGCCTATCACTCCACCAAATCTGCCCTCCTTTTTTCCACAGAGGCTCTGAGGAAACACGTAGACGAGGGACAGACAACAGCTCTGATTCTTCTCGATCTCAGCGCCTCGTTCGACACTGTAGCCCATACACCTTGCTACAGTGTCTGAGGGAAATTGGAGTGATTGCTAGAGCTTGTTCATGGCTGGAACCCTTCCTCCATGACCGCAGCTTCTATGTGGAACAGGGTGCTTATAGGTCAGAGGTTTTTGACCTAAAGCAGGGAGTTCCCCAGGGCTCCAGTCTCAGCCCTACCCTGTTCAATTTGTACGTAGCGCCGGTGGCTGCTATTACTGAGCAGTATGGGATAGAGGTGGTAAGTTATGCCGATGACACACAGCTGGTTGTGGCTTTGTCGCAACCAGCTGAGCACACTGCCAGCAGATTCGCATCCTGCCTTCAAGATCTGGCAGGCTGGATGGCCAACAACTGTCTCAGACTGAACGGGGACAAAACTGAGGTGCTTATTATTGGCAAGTCCACCTCGGTGTGGACCTCTGCCTGGTGGCCTCAGGCTTTGGGCCCATTACCTGTCCCCAAGGATCATGTGAAGAGCTTAGGCATTGGATAGATTCCAAAATGTCCTTTGACTATCACACTCGGCGTGTTGCGGGGACGTGTTTTGGAGTCCTCCGCAGTCTGAGAAGGACACTCAACTTACTCCCAGCGTCTGCCAGAAGGGCCCTGGTCCATGCCTTAGTTACTTCTAGGCTAGACTATGGGAATGCCCTTTACCTGGGAGCTAACTCGAGCTGCATCCTAAGACTGCAGCATATCCAGAATGCAGCCGCGCGATTGGTGCTGCAGCTTCCCAGGAGAGCCTCTTCAAAAAGGGCATTGGAGACACTGCATTGGCTCCCTATCAAGGAACGTATAGAGTTCAAAGCACTCTGTGTCAGTCACAGGATCGTTCATGGCAAGGGTCCGGGCTTTCTGCGCAATCTGCTTCTTCCCTACAAGCCCACCCGGCTCCTGCGCTCAATGGGTGCTGGCCTGCTCTCTGTTCCTAGAATCAATAGGGTAAGAATGGGAGGGCGATCCTTCCGCTCCTTAGCCGCACGGAGATGGAACTCCATCCCACATAAGCTTTGTGTGGAGCCCTCGAGGAGGTATTCCGGAAGGAGCTGAAAACTCTCCTGTTCCCGAAGCCTTAATTTTCCGGTGCAGGGCTATCCCCGCTCCATCTGCCCAGGTTGCTGCTCAGTCCTTTGATAGCGCGGGTGTAGGAAGGTACATCCTGACTATGGTTGCCCCCAACTTTTTGCCCTGTGTTTTAGCTGGTTTTGGACATAGTCGACCTGGGACCCTGCCAATCAGGACCCCAGGCCTACTGCTCTCTCTTTAAAATGGATTCCATGTACCCTAGGTACATTTCCAATTGGTACTGGGCCACCTTATCAGACCCTGTAACTCAGGGCATAGGTGTACCCAGGGCCGCCAGGGGCTGCAGCATGTATTATGCCACCCCTGGCTGGCCTCCTAAATTTGACACAACTGGCTGCACGACAGCTGGGGCGAAGTCGTGTAATCACCCTTCGCTTTAGGTATAGTAGTTCTATATCTAACCATACAATGGACACCCGAGTTCCTATCAGTCACTCCTATGGCAGGCCTTGACAATCCTGAAGGCAGAGTGCGTGGGCTCGTGTGAACTGTGTTCTGGCCCGAGCCGAGCCGGTTGCAGCTTGCGGAATCAAGACCCAATGGCTGTTCCATGATAACGCGTACCATATCGGTAACTTCGGTGTCGCGTTATCAAGGCATGTCGAGTAAGGTGTCATACGAATCGGGATGCTGCCCCCTCACCAATACTGGCGATGAGGTTAGCATTCCACCCTTCTAGAGGGACACGACATGTACGTAACTGTGAACCCCGGTTAAAGTTAACTAAAGCCTCAGCTCCACAAAATGGGTGCTGCCACCACAGACACGAGTCTGACCTCCTGCTGCTGGGAGTCCTTCCAGCAAGGAGAGCTTGGACAAAGGGTTTCCTGTCGAGGGCGGTGTTCGCACCGTCCCAGACAGGGTTTGTGTATTCTGGGTAGGTAGGGCTTTTGCGAGAAGGTGACTGCGGAGTGGCACCCCGGTGCTCACTACGCATCTGCCGGTTAGAACCAGTTCCAGGGGCGACAGCCCTGGCCTGGGGAAAGTCCGGCAGGGGAGAGGGGTGTAACTACCCCCCTTCCTGGTCCCACCCTTAGGGCAGGACCTAGTCATGTACCCACCCCTTTCTTTAGAATAAAGGCCGGAGCGGGGACCCTTCCAAATTAGATCATCTTTGAATCAAGAATACTTTCTACGAAAGGACTTCAAGACTCTTCTCAAGATTTCTCCCTTGTGACTAAGGAGTAGTCACCCTGCATCAGCGGGCACCATCTAAGAACTCTGCGGTTTGCTGCAAGTCCTTCCTCAAGGATCCGACGGCCCAGCTCGACGAGAACCGGCTTCCCTGGCACCTCTGACCTCTACCCACGTCATCAGCTCAGCTGTGATCTGTGGGTGCGACGAGACCTCGAGGGACCGGCCATCATCAGAACCTGCACGCTCTTAAACCAGCACGACCATCGAGGTAACTCTCTGGTGAGTGCTCTGGGGTCCGAGAAGCCCCGACCCTGAGCCGCTCCAGCACCGAAGTGCAGTCTCTCAGCATCTCCACGATCTGCGTGGGGCCCTTCTGCTCGCTGCTCAGCACGTTGTCTGGTCACTAGCCGCTGGCTTGTGCCCGTCCTTGACGACGACCGACAAACAACTCTGCTGGTCTGGTTGCTCCAGACTGGCCCTTGCTTCCATCTTTGCGAGAAGCACCCCGGACCCTCCTGGTCCACTCAAGACGCCATCTTAGGCCCACCACGTGGCCCTGAGATTTGCCAAGGCTTGTTGCCCCATCCTGGGCCCAGCGACGCCGACAGCATCATCCTTCGTGGGACAGCTCGCACCTCCACCGTGGTCGCCGACAACGCCTCCTGGTCCGTGAGACTGCAGAGCCTAGCGTCGCCCACTCACCTAGTCGAGGTGACGGCCAACCGGTGCCCTCCTGGTACCCTCTGACTACTGGCTAGTAGTACGAACTTGGTCCCCTCTGCTTTCAGGTGTCAACGATCTCTGATCCAGGCTTGGATCTCTACGAACTATTCATCACTGGTCGCCGGCCAGCAACTCCTTTTCTTCCGGCTCCTGGCTCGTCAGCGAAGACCCCGACGCCTGTAAGACTTGTGCAGCCGCAGCCCTCGTGGCTAGGTAACTCGGCATTTCGGTGCCTGCATAGCCTCTTTACTCTAGGGTCCCGAGTCCCTCGCTTCCGACTTGCCTTATCGGGTCCGCCCGAGACCTTAAACTTTCCGTGTCCTCGGACACTTGTTTTAATTGTGCACTTGAAGTATTTTCATAAGAGATTTGGTTTGTGCTTAGTACCCTGTCCTCATAAAGAGTACAGGGCTGTTGTGATTCTTAATAAATATACTGTTTATTTTCATAACACTTGTGTGGTGTCCTTTCACTGGGTGTTCAAGGGGTACATGTGTGGTAAACAGCTGGCTTAACACGCCCTCTCGAGTCTTTAGCCTTAGACTGCTCGTATCCACGCTACTAGGATAGCTGGTCTATAGGTTGACTTACAACCAAACACCATAAGGGTCGTTGGAACGATACATAGCGGTCGCTAGAATAGCGAACGTTGCAAATCGGGCCAACTTCTCACAGCGGGGACACACTGGCAAGTGTAATCAGGCGCTTTAGAAACTCAGAATTATTATTATTAGGTAGCATTAACCGCAAGGATTATAATGCACTTAAGAGTATATGGTATGGCTATATCATAGAACAGCTATAAGGAGATGGTTCCGAAAGCTGCAGAGGGGCTCAGCTCATGCTAGGACAACCTCTCACACAAAACCAAGCACTCTGCCTCCAGGATTGTTAAGGCCTGCCATAGGAGTGACTTATAGTTTACTATGTGTCTATATATAAGGTAGATATAGATATACTATATCTAAGTAAGGGGTGATTATACCACCTTACCCAGACTGTAAGAACAGACCTGTGGTGTCAGTTTGGAAGGCTAACCAAGTGTGGCACAATACATGCTGCAGCCCCTGGTAGGCCAAGGGTGCACCTATGCCCTGGGTACCTAGAGTACCATATACAGGGGCTCACAATGGTGACCCAGTAATCAATCTGGTATGTACCTAAAGTATATGGTATCAATTTAGAGTACAGCTAGGCTGTGGGCCTGATTAGCAGGACCACAGCCATACTAAAGTCGAAAAACCAGTGAATCACAGCAAAAAGTGGGGGTAACCATAGGAAGCAGACCCTACTCTCCTACAATGACTACCTCGACATCGAAGAGGATGACACCAACGATGGTGTCGACGGCGACAACGATGACTAACACGGCGACAACGATGTCGACATCTACAATGGTGCTGACGACGAGCTAATTGACGGTACCGTTGATGATCATTCCATCGTCGTCGACAATTCACTCTTCGTCGACGATTCCTTCGACGACCTCATCGGCGATTCAGAAAGTGCAAATTTTAATAAAAAGACGCCAATTCACACCAGAAATGACATCTCCTCAGAGAGTGACACCATTACCTCCAGCATTGCTTTTGGATGAGGACTTCTCAGATGAGGAGAGGGTCCTTATGGGGATGCATACAATCCATCCCAACTTCAAGTAAAATTCCAAGACTCGGACTCTGAAGACTATTATATGGACCAGCAGAAATACCTGCCACAAGCTAGACCACAAGAACAGTTGCAACAGTGTATGTGTCGGGTGCCCCACAAGACTCACCTCTGCTTGTGAAGCAATTCCGCAGAGACGTCAAGAGCCACCGCCCCTGTACCCACCTGACCCTTGTGGACTGTAGTACCCAGCAGGGATGAGATGGAAGCAGGGAAGGGAGCCAGAAAGGAACGTAGAAGCTTGGTGTGGGTGTGGAGCTTGGGTAGGATCTTGGTGCCAACTGGGGAGACAGGAAAAGACCTGGTTAGGAAAAGACCACACCTCCCGTTTCCAGAACAGACACATACAGAAAGGATATGCCTTCAGGAACTCACCAGTGCTTCTGTAGACCTCTGTACCAAGAAACCATCGAAGCTCCAAAGGGATAACCAAGGTAAAGCACTCCTGCGCTAATATGCACTAATCAAGTGTTTAGGTACTACAATAATGTGGCATTCCTGGGTGGCGAAAGTATATTAAGAATAATGCTCCTACTCTGAGGAACTGTACCCCAATGATGCGCTCCTGCGCGGTGAGGTAATCCACAACAGTTAAGAAAAACCAAATGCAGCGCTCCTGTGCGGTGTACCTGAACCCCAGGACAGCGCTCCTGCGCGGCGAGGGTTAAGACCACAGAAATAGAACTAACTAGAATATCACTCCAGCGCGGTGTAGTCCAAAGAAACCAAACGAGCGCTCCTGCGTGGCAAGGGTAAAAGACCAAGTGTTTAAAACCCCCAGAACAGCGCTCCAGCGCGGCGAAGACAAGAAAACCAGTTTATGCTCCTGCGCGACGAGGGTCTGCAGCTTTCCGCAATACGTCTCCCGGGCTCCGAAGACTAGTAGCGTATCCGGAATGCAGGAAGGAATCCAAAGCACTGAGCCGGCGGGAAACGCGATGTTTAAGCGTTTCCCCCGGAAGTGCTTCGGTGAGGAAAGGCCAGCAGCAAAAGACTGGACCGGGACTCGACTTCCACCCGGAAGTGAGTATCCCAGCTTTCTGTATGTGTGTGGCAGGGAACGGCAATAGCCACAAACGTGACAGTATGGTGGCCATGCCGTCTTCACTTATTAGTGATCTAAAAATCATGTTGTTGGATTATAAGAGAAGATTTCCATCACAATCCTCTAAACAACAATCAATGCAGGTGCCTCCTCCGCCACCTCCAGCCTATTCTTGTGGCACGGTAACTCCTCAACTACCTCAACCTCCAGAGCCGGAGCCAACTGAAGGTCACCAGAATGTGGTCACAGTCCATGATGATTCATCAGATGATGACCAGAGCGTAGAACAGGTCTCAAATCCAGATAGGGAATGGGACGACTGTTTTATTCCCAAAGGACAAGTCTGTCGGTTCTATCCCGATTGTGGAACATATCTGGAGTGAGGGGGGAAAAGTAATGCAGTCTCCAGCTACCGTCATCCGTGTTCTTCCGCGACTAGAGAAGAAATACAAGGCTGCAGAGGATGGTCCTGCTTGCCTGGTTAGTCAACCGGAGCCAAACTCTGTCATCTCTCAGGCGGCTCAAAGGAAATCAAGAAATCCGTTGGCGCCCCTTACCACACCACCGGATAAGGAGAGTAGGCGTCTGGATAATGTGGGAAAGAGGTTTTCCTCTATGTCCAGCCTCCTTGTTAGGGTGCCAAATGTGGTGCAACTTATTTCCGTGTATGGACCAACTGCCAGATGGTTCCAAGGCTGTCGCAAAGAAGATCCTGGAGGAAGGATAGCGGTCTTCTTCAGAAATCATCGATGGCGCAATGGCTTTCCGTGCCTTGGCGGGTGCTCCTGTTCTTAGATGGCAAGGTTGGCTTCGGGCCACCTGGTTTCTCCCGGAAGTTCAAAATAAAATCTTAGATCTACCATTTGACGGGGAAATGGTTTTTGGAAAGCATGTGGACGAAGCGCTGCCGGATATGAAGAAGGATACCGAAACGGCAAGGTACCGTGGAACTTTGCAATACCCCAAAGTACCTTTCCGTGGAGCCAGAGGGAAAAGTTTTTCTATGTACAGAGGAGGATACCAACAGCAGCGCTACTCCTCCTATTTGCAACAATCAAAGTCGTACAAACCCCAGTACTCTCAACACCAGGGCCAATCATCATCTTTCTCTCGCCAGCCTTTAAGAGGACGACAGGGGCATCAGGTGAGAGACTCCTCTAACCACCAATAGCGGCTTCCCGGCTCTGTCTACTGTTCCTTCACCCCCTGTCACACCAGTGGGGGGCAGGATATCACAATGCCTCCTCAGGAGATCATAACATCGGATCAGTGGTTCCTCAATATCATCCGGTTTGCCACACGCTAGAGTTTCAACACCTTCCAGAGCCCCTCGCGCCACCGAACCAAAACATCTAAATCTTCTACGTCTCGAAGCTCATCAACTGCTCCTCAAAGGAGTGATGGAACCGGTACCTCTATCCCAATAAGGCAAAGGGTTCTATTCCCGGTTTTTCCTGTTTTGCAATACAGAAGAAAAATGGCGCCCAATCTTAGAACTGAGGGAGCTCAACACCTATCTCATAAAACTCTAGTTTCGGATGGTATCCCTTCAGGACATCTTGCGTCTTCTGAATCCAGGCGATTTCATGGCCACTCTGGATCTCGAGGACGCATACTTCCATGTTCCTATCCACCCAGCCCACAGGAGATTTCTATGCTTTACAGTAGCCAAGAGCCACTTTCAATTCAAAGTCCTACACAGCGGATATTCACAAAAGTATTGGCCCTAGTTGCAGCATTTCTCTAAAGAAAGTCACTGCAGGTTTTTTCTTGCCTAGACGATTGGTTGCTAAAAGCACCATCTTCTCAGGCTACTACAAGAGCAGTCGAAAGTTGCATTCAGCTTTTCAATTATCTGGGTCTTCAACTTAACAAAGGCAAGTCAGTCCTCCGTACTTCCACGTCAGCCAAGTTTCTGGGGACCATTCTGGATACAACTTGTTGCAAAGCTTTTCCATCAGAGAAAAAGACAGAAAAAGCTGATTTCTTCCACCCGTCAATTACAGAAAAGATGGTCTCTGTCCGTCCGCCTATACAAATCTCTCCTAGGATCAATCTCATCTAGCATTCCCTTAATTCAGTGTTGCAGGCTTTGTATGCGCCCACTACAGGAACAACTAGACATGCAATGGCGCCAAGCTGAAGGCTTGTTCGAAGACAAGATAAACGTTTCTCCTCTGATGAAAGAGGCGGTCAGCTGGTGGATGATCAAAGACAATGCCTCGAAGGGTCTCACTTTCACAGTTACTCCAGCTCCTTTGATACTGACCACGTACTGCTCTCTAGAAGGCTGGGGGCGGTCTTGCAAAACCCTCAAGTAAGCAACCACTGAAAACCCGAACAACGCAATCTTTTGGAGCTCAACTGTCCCGGCCGTATAGACATCGCGACGGCCATGCACTATGTGAACAAACAAGGTTGAACGAGGTCGCAACTACTTTCCAAGGAGGCCCAGGAGATTTGGGAATGGGTAATACTTCACCAAATCACTCTTTCAGAGGAACATCTTCCGGGTACCCTCAACACAACAGCAGATACATTGAGTCGTCTGAAGTCGGTCTGTCACAAGTGGGAACTGGACCAGAGCACTCTCGAGAGAATTTTCAATCGTTGGGGTACTCCGTCCATAGACCTGGTCGCTACCTCAGAAAACAAGAAATGCCGCTTTTATGCAAGCAGGGAACACCATCGAGGGTTGTTGGGGAATGCTCTTTCGACGGCATGGTCAAAGGCATTTGTTTACGCCTTTCCTCCAATTCCCCTAATTCCAAGATTACTCAGGAAACTCAAAACGGAACCCTGCACAATGATTCTAATAGCACCAACGTGGTCCTGCCAGTTTTGGTTCACGGAGCTTCTCCTGCTCTCCCAAGATCGGACGATTCACCTGAGGCCCATTCCTTCTCTATTGACGATGTGGTACATCCGGATCCGAGCTCACTTCAGTTGACAGCGTGGTTCCTGAACACTGAGAGTTTCAGAATCTAGATATCCCTCAGGTATGTAATGAGGTGTTAGCTCAGACCCGTGCACCAAGTACGAATAAAACCTATCGTTCAAAATGGAAATGTTTCTGTTTGTGGTGCCACCGAGAAAATATTCATCCTTTCTCTTCTGCGCCTCATTAGATCTTGCCTTACATTCTGTCTCTGGCCAAGTCAGGTCTCGTCCATTCTTCTATCAAGTTACACCTGGCTCTATCTAGATTCAGACGGACAGCCTCTGACTCTTCCCTCTCGTCTGCAAGAATTGTCAAACAAAATCTGAAAGGACTCTTTAGAGTATTCCCTCCATTTAGACCTCCACCTCCCATGTGGCAACTCAATTTGGTTCTTGCTTAACTCATGAGACCTCCGTTTGAGCCTATTCATAGAGCGGAAGAACAAATCTGAAATTCATTCCAAAGGTACTTTCGGATTTTCATTTGAATGAGCCGGTCATTTTAAAATCTTTTTTCCCTCGACCTACCACTCCAACGGAAAGGTCTCTTCATTCCTTGGATGTCCAGAGTTGTTTGAAATTCTATCTTCAGCGCACCAACGATTTCTGGAAATCTACCCAACTCTTTGTCGCTTCTAGTGCACCTCGAAAAGGGTTTCCCCTTTCAAAGCAAAGGGGTTTCACATTGGATTGCCAGCGTGATCCACTATTGTCACCAAGCGGCTGGCAAGCCGCTAGAAGGACGTGTCCGGGCGCACTCCACAAGATCAGTTTCATCGCCTGCTGCTCTTTTCGCTGGAGTACCTATCAAGGACATTTGTAGGGCAACTACATGAAGCAGTGCCCATACTTTTACGAACCACTACTTCTTGGATTTTTCCACACGGAGTGAGGCAGCAATGGGACAGGCAGTCCTGAGGAACCTCTTCCAGTAAGCGTGAGCTTTCCTTTCTAACCCTCCTTCCTGTTATTGCACATTTTGTATCACATAATTTTTACTGACTAATGTTTGAAAATGTCTGGTTATTTCTTATGAAAATATGGATACAGAATGATTCCAGTATTTATTTCACAAAATGTGCTTTGTTGCTAGCTGCTAGCTACTCTGATACAAGCTATGGGAATCTATGAAAGTTCCAATTCTGAAGTAAGAAAACCAGTTACTTACCTGCAACAGTATTGGTAACTTTCATAGATTCCCATGCGTCCACCCTCCTCTCCTGGGAAAGCTCAGCCTTCAGCATATTTGGTTACTGTTACACAATGCCTACGAAAATCTAAGGCTCTGAGGCTCTCTCAGGAAGGTTCTATGGGGTGAGGCTAATCTGATTTGTTGTTACATTACTTTGGTCTCTTTTACAAAAAGAGGTGGATATGCTACAAATGAGATAAGACCTAGGCCTTTTTTCTTTCTCTTTTGTACCTTCTGCTATGTTATTTTTTTTATTTACTGAGGTTCCCATTCCGATGACGGGGAATGATACATGCTATGGGAATCTATGAAAGTTACTAATACTGGAGAACCAAAGTTACAGGTCAGTAACTTGTTTTCATGTGTGATATGTACTGATGTTGAGCACTGTGTGAATATGATGTTTGTAGAGCTTGCTCATGACAACTGTTGCCTTGAAATTTGTTATTGGGTGTATCATGATTTTGATGTTCTAGACAACTGCACTATTTGGTTAAGAAGTTATGAATCAAACACTTATCACCATGTATTTATGTCATAGGTACCTTCAACATTAATTGGCATTTTTGAGTTGTGACATCTGCAAGTATGGGAGGCCGTTACAAAGAAACAAATGGACATGGACTATTCCTGGGGATGTTTTCCGTAGACACATGACAAATAAACTGATTCCTGACCTACTTGCACTGTGTTAGGATGGGAGTTCAATAAAACTATGGTGCTTGTATAGAGTTGTGTGTTGCTTCTATTGCCATATGTGTGTCATCTTGTGCTCCACAAAATTGGGGTAGTTGAACTGGAACATGGCTTTCTCTCTTCACACTAGCCAAGTCATCTATGTGTAGGGACTGGATGTTGTTTAAGAGGTCTATGATCATTGTACGAAATAGTGTATGTGATACACCACTGATAATTTTTAGGGAGACATATTTCCAGAGGATGCTACCCAGATTATATTGCAATCTGTGCTGATAGACATGCATTTCTAATGTTTGTACTTGTATTTGACCTCCCTATTTCCCTGGCTGTATACATTACCTAAGTGATATGTGGCTAAATGTGGTATAATTGTGAGATGTATCGCCTCCTATCGTTTTGTCCAGTTCTCAACATGAGCATTTTTGTGAATGACACTAGTCATTTCACACTTTCCTGTTTATAGATCTGTAACAGACATGATGAATATACAATCTTTTTTCAATCTATCATAACATTACAACGACCCAACTCGCTTATGTATCTGTGAGATGGTAGTGTGACTTATGTGGACATAATGTAAACTCCACATTGTTACAAACTAAAATTTCTCTTAGACGATTTGGAATGACACATGTGGGCATTCGTTTCCTTGCCAGAACTTAAATGCGGTACAAAAGGGAGTGGTGATGGACGGAGCATCTGAGTCAATCAAACACTCACACCCAGTCAAAAGATCTGGGTTTAATCCATCACCGTTCTTTAGCCCACTCTGCCACCACAGTTCAGACATGGCTATATGCAAATCAGTCTGATACTGTGCCTCATGGGAACAGTCCAGCCCGAACTGCCAAGCCATGTCTTCCCTGGACCGGAAACAAGCTTCCGAGGACCGGTTTCTGGCATTCCAGCCTTCTTCAGCCCGGCTTGTTTGAATCCAGTAACAAAGTGAGCAAGGGACTCACGTCTGAGCATACCCTGCCACACTTATGGCGGCCAAAAGCGGTACAAAAGGGGGTGGTGATGGACGGAGCATCTGAATCAATCAAACACTCACACCCAGTCAAAAGATCTGGGTTTAATCCATCACCGTTCTTTAGCCCACTCTGCCACCCCAGTTCAGACATGGCTATATGCAAATCAGCCTGACCCTGTGCCTCATGGGAACAGTCCAGCCCGAACTGCCAAGCCATGTCTTCCCTGGACCGGAAACAAAATTCCGAGGATCGGTTTCTGGCATTCCAGCCGTCTTCAGCCCGGCTTGCTTGAATCCAGTGGCAAAGTGAGCAAGGGACTCACGTCTGAGCATACCCTGCCACACTTATGGTGGCCAAAAGCGGTACAAAAGGGGGTGGTGATGGACGGAGCATCTGAGTCAATCAAAAACTCACACCCAGTCAAAAGATCTGGGTTTAATCCATCACCGTTCTTTAGCCCACTCTGCCACCCCAGTTCAGACATGGCTATATGCAAATCAGTCTGACCCTGTGCCTCATGGGAACAGTCCAGCCCGAAATGCCAAGCCATGTCTTCCCTGGACCGGAAACAAGCTTCCGAGGACCGGTTTCTGGCATTCCAGACGTCTTCAGCCCGGCTTGCTTGAATCCAGTGGCAAAGTGAGCAAGGGACTCACGTCTGAGCATACCCTGCCACACTTATGGCGGCCAAAAGCGGTACAAAAGGGGGTGGTGATGGACGGAGCATCTGACTCAATCAAACACTCACACCCAGTCAAAAGATCTGGGTTTAATCCATCACCGTTCTTTAGCCCTCTCTGCCACCCCAGTTCAGACATGGCTATATTCAAATCAGTCTGACCCTGTGCCTCATGGGAACAGTCCAGCCCGAACTGCCAAGCCATGTCTTCCCTGTACCGGAAACAAGCTTCTGAGGACCGGTTTCTGGCATTCCAGCCGTCTTCAGCCCGGCTTGCTTGAATCCAGTGGCAAAGTGAGCAAGGGACTCATGTCTGAGCATACCCTGCCACACTTATGGCGGCCAAAAGCGGTACAAAAGGGGGAGGTGATGGACGGAGGATCTGAGTCAATCAAACACTCACACCCAGTCAAAAGATCTGGGATTAATCCATCACCGTTCTTTAGCCCACTCTGCCACCCCAGTTCAGACATGGCTATATGCAAATCAGTCTGACCCTGTGCCTCATGGGAACAGTCCAGCCCGAACTGCCAAGCCATAGCTTCCCTGGACCGGAAACAAGCTTCCGAGGACCGGTTTCTGGCATTCCAGCCGTCTTCAGCCCGGCTTGCTTGAATCCAGTGGCAAAGTGAGTAAGGGACTCACGACTGAGCATACCTTGCCACACTTACGGCGGCCAAAAGCAGTACAAAAGGGGGTGTTGATGGACGGAGCATCTGAGTCAATCAAACACTCATACTCAGTCAAAAGATCTGGGTTTAATCCATCACCGTTCTTTAGCCAACTCTGCCACCCCAGTTCAGACATGGCTATATGCAAATCAGTCTGACCCTGTGCCTCATGGGAACAGTCCAGCCCGAACTGCCAAGCCATGTCTTCCCTGGACCGGAAACAAGCTTCCGAGGACCGGTTTCTGGCATTCCAGCCGTCTTCAGCCCGGCTTGCTTGAATCCAGTGGCAAAGTGAGCAAAGGACTCACGTCTGAGCATACCCTGCTACACTTATGGCTGCCAAAAGCGGTACAAAAGGGGGTGGTGATGGACGGAGCATCTGACTCAATCAAACACTCACACCCAGTCAAAAGATCTGGGTTTAATCCATCACCGTTCTTTAGCCCTCTCTGCCACCCCAGTTCAGACATGGCTATATTCAAATCAGTCTGACCCTGTGCCTCATGGGAACAGTCCAGCCCGAACTGCCAAGCCATGTCTTCCCTGTACCGGAAACAAGCTTCCGAGGACCGGTTTCTGGCATTCCAGCCGTCTTCAGCCCGGCTTGCTTGAATCCAGTGGCAAAGTGAGCAAGGGACTCATGTCTGAGCATACCCTGCCACACTTATGGCGGCCAAAAGCGGTACAAAAGGGGGAGGTGATGGACGGAGGATCTGAGTCAATCAAACACTCACACCCAGTCAAAAGATCTGGGATTAATCCATCACCGTTCTTTAGCCCACTCTGCCACCCCAGTTCAGACATGGCTATATGCAAATCAGTCTGACCCTGTGCCTCATGGGAACAGTCCAGCCCGAACTGCCAAGCCATAGCTTCCCTGGACCGGAAACAAGCTTCCGAGGACCGGTTTCTGGCATTCCAGCCGTCTTCAGCCCGGCTTGCTTGAATCCAGTGGCAAAGTGAGTAAGGGACTCACGACTGAGCATACCTTGCCACACTTACGGCGGCCAAAAGCAGTACAAAAGGGGGTGTTGATGGACGGAGCATCTGAGTCAATCAAACACTCATACTCAGTCAAAAGATCTGGGTTTAATCCATCACCGTTCTTTAGCCAACTCTGCCACCCCAGTTCAGACATGGCTATATGCAAATCAGTCTGACCCTGTGCCTCATGGGAACAGTCCAGCCCGAACTGCCAAGCCATGTCTTCCCTGGACCGGAAACAAGCTTCCGAGGACCGGTTTCTGGCATTCCAGCCGTCTTCAGCCCGGCTTGCTTGAATCCAGTGGCAAAGTGAGCAAAGGACTCACGTCTGAGCATACCCTGCTACACTTATGGCTGCCAAAAGCGGTACAAAAGGGGGTGGTGATGGACGGAGCATCTGAGTAATTCAAAAACTCACACCCAGTCAAAAGATCTGGGTTTAATCCATCACCATTCTTTAGCCCACTCTGCCACCCCAGTTCAGACATGGCTATATGCAAATCAGTCTGACCCTGTGCCTTATGGGAACAGTCCAGCCCGAACTGCCAAGCCATGTCTTCCCTGGACCGGAAACAAGCTTCCGAAGGACCGGTTTCTGGCATTCCAGCCGTCTTCAGCCCGGCTTGCTTGAATCCAGTGGCAAAGTGAGCAAGGGACCCACGTCTGAGCCATGAGGCACAGGGTCAAGGCTGATTTGCATATAGCCATTGTCTGACCTAGGGTGGTGTGGAGTGCAAAAAAACGATGGATTTAGGCCCAGATCTTTGTACTGGGGTGAATGTAAGACATTGTTCTGCATTCTGTCCATCAACTGTGGTTTTTGCAAGAACGTAAATGAAGACACAGAAACCAGAGACATTGTGAATGGTTCAAAGGGATACATTAAGAATAAGAGGACGTGAGAAATACAGTCAAAGTAGCAGCCTGTGTTGGTTGATGAAATCAAATTAGTAGGAGCTACACAGGCTCTAGTCCAAAGTCCAAAAAGACTCTTCATATCAGAAATGCTAATGTGGAATGGGAGAGTGAACAATGTGAAGCTGTGGCACACAAAGTGGGACATCAGGTGTGGCGCCTCTTCGAGGCAGTGGTCGTGGATTGGCGTCTGATTCACTATGAGTTTTACTTGGATGAACCGGACCACGACGGGGTGGAGAGTTCCGCTGCTACAGGACTAGGGGTGTCCTCTTCAGTCAGAACCTCACTTTGTGTGGCAGCCTCAGATGTGATTGGGTGAGATTTTGTACCATACAAAGTGGCAGAAGTTGGCAGGTAAGCCCTGCTGAGTGTTGTACTTATCTCCCTCAGCAAGCCCGATCAACTTGACAACATGCTGGTTTTATGACTCAAGTTGCTAATCTAGGGCCTCTGTAGCTGCTTCATCTCCCAGAGGTGCCCTCCTATCTGGCCCATCACTCCTTGGTTGTCCTCATAGACGCCAAGGAGTTTCTCAAGGTTGGTTGCGGCTTCATTATGCAATAGTGGCCCCACTTTACTGGCCCCCCTGTTACCTTTCCACCACCCCTGTCCGAACGTACCTGTGTCCTCGACACAGCTTGCACTCTCACACTGCCTCCTACATCCTCACTGGGAGGGTTGGTAATTCTCTCCTCCTCAGGTTGGACTTGGGGGCGGGAGATGTTTTGGGCTGTGCTAGGTGCACTCGTTGTTGGCGTAGAAGTCAGCACAGATGTAACCGCTAGGATTGAAGATGTGGTTGTGGGCATGCTGATAGTCACTGCTACTGTCTGCGGGGACCACCATATGGGCCAGCTCGGTTCTCCGCATCCATTCCCCCTGGAGAACCTGGATCACTGAAGGCTTGATCATGGGGTGGAGATGGAGTCTAGGCGTTTCTTGACTCTGGGAAGTCGAACCAGATCCACCTGTGTAAAGAAATGAGTAAAATGTTAGACTTAAAATGTGTTTCGACTAGCAAAATTGATCAATGACACTATGGTTATGAACCTGTAGTGAACATTGGGTATGTGGGATTACATTACCCTTAAATCCCTTGGCACATTACTCATACATAGCTGACCGGTGGTTCTGGACAGACAATAGTGTGTCTTTTGGTTTGGTGTTTGGATCAGAGGGTCTGCTGGGAGGTGTAGTGATTTCTGTTCCCCTTACCCACCAACCTCCCTCACCCCACCTTAAGCAATGGCTACCTGCATGTGTGTTGGAGTTCAGCTACAAGATGGCTGAAAGGTCGGTGTGGAGGAAGGTGAGTGTACAAAAAACAGTAGAGGGACCCTGAACCTAAACCAAAGGAAAAGGATACGGGAGGGGAACAACCCACCAGGAAAGTAAATATGAATAACAACATGAAAGGGAGGTTCCCAATAATCTAGCGGACCAATAGGTTCCAATATTAACAATTGCCCACAGAACAGCTGATTGTATTTAAATAATTTTATTATCATTTATATTTGTAAAAGTTCATTACTTCAGTGAATAGAACAACATATATAATTCATCTAACGTGGCCCAGAACTACAAAGAACAATAAAAAAAATTCTCCTAAAACATTCATCCAAGCAATAAATCACAGTCCCACTCATGAAGCAAAACATCCATCTAAATACAAACGACTAAGCATAAACCACACACACTCTCATCAGTCAGACAGAAAGAAGAGCCGACGCGCGTTTCGGAAAATGCCACAGTGGGGAACTCCTTCATCAGGGCGCCAGTCAATTAAATTTATACGGCCATCCAGGTCCTTCAAAATTTCAAGGTGAAAAGTGTTATCCCAATTTCAGAACTTTCTGGGCAAACAGCATCGTAGCACAGCATATCAGTGAGGAGGTACTCAGCAAAGTCTAACCAAAAGCAGATGGTAGGCGGCAGGCCTCACATGGCATAGTAGAGGAAGTGATTTACGAACAAAAGAAGATCAGTCTGTGGATGTCTAGATGAGCAGCGATTCAGCAAAGCGGGAGAAACCCAACGGTCCCGGTAGCACGAAATCGAAATAGTGTGTGCGTCTTGTAAAACGTCCTGTAGCTTCCTAATAGTATAAAAATAGGTGAATCATGTAGGTGGCCGCTTCAATCAATTTATCTTGCACAGCAGCACGCAGATATATTTCAAAGACCTTCTCGGTATGCAATAGCGGGAGTCTCGAAGTATCGGCCACACTGATCACGTTCTTCACCGATATAGTGACTTATGTTACCCTGACCAACCCACCTCCCTCCCCTCTACTTAAGCAATGATACCTGCATGTGAGTTGGAGTTCAGCTACTAGATGGTTGAAAGGGGGGTCTGGAGGGAGGTGAGTGTGTCATTTGGTTTGATGTTTGAAGCAGAGGGCCTGCTAGGAGATGTAGTGACTCCGTTCCCCTGATCCACCCCCAAGCAATTGATACCTCTATGTGAGTTGGAGTCCAGCTACAAGATGGCTGAAAGGTGGGTCTGAGGAGAGTTGTGTATGTTATTTGGTTTGGTGTTTAGACCAGAGGGCCTCCTGGGAGATGTAGTGACTTTTGTTCCCCTGAACTACCCACACCCCAACATGAACAGTTGCACATTGCAATTAAAATGGCTGCAGTGAATGCGAATGAGTGTAAATTATGGTGATTTATTTTAGTGTTACTTACCAGTCTCCAAACTTCCAGTTATTCCGAACAAGCCCTCGGACTGAAGGATGGCATACACCTTTTCCTTCCTGGCATTGAGTTGCAAAGGTGGATCAAGAGGCCCACCGCCAGTCTTGAGGGTTGTGAGGTGGTGCTTGGAGGCCAGTCCTTCACTTACATCTTCAGGTCATGTCACCTCTTTCTGATGTCCTGCTTAGTCCATACAGTGCGCCCCACAGCATTCACCTTATGGCAATCCTGTCCCACATTGCATTAAGTCGAGTTAGTAAAGATTTTTGGACTAGGGATCGAAAAATTTGTGGCTCCACTCTGATGATTTCATCAACCATTACTCCTAACTCTGTGTCAAAAAAGTGTTTTTTTTACAGGTGACATATTGGAAGTTAACAGAAAAGATGGATGATAGTGATTTGAAAAATAAATGGTGATGTAAACAAGGATTTAAATGGAGATGAAATTGGTAAAAGTGTGTGGAGTGTGTATAGAGATGGTGTACACGCTTGGAATCAATCTCTTTATGTTGTCTGGCAGTTGGGGAATGTAGGAGCAAAGGTTCATGATCTGGTATAATGTGTGCTTTTAAGCGTGATTTGTAGATGTGTCCATTTTGGTCAATTACATCAGCTGTGTTTGAGTTTGAATCATCCAATGGACAAGCTTTGCATTCACCGTGGTGCATGTGCTAAACTTCGCAATCGCCTCAATCCATGCCAGGTATTCTTCAGCTGTCTTGCACCACGCCAGGGCATTTTTTCACTCCACAGGGAGCGGTACTGAGACCTAAGTGGATTGTGGCAGCTTTCTCAGCAAGTTTTCCCTGGCTCTAAGTAAATTGAGAGGGGGTCCCCATTTTCATGCTATAGCTTTCTCAGCAACCCCAGATGAATTTCGTTTTGTTATCTCTTGTGATGAAGGATTATGTCTAGAAACGCGTGTCTAGGGATCTACAGCACTAACCTGCACCAACTGTGGTGAAACACTTTGGTTAAAACTCAAGTAAGCATTTACTGTGTACTTCATGTACCAAGATGCTAAGGAGCGAACTGTGCTGTGAGGAGAGGCAGTGTGCTCTCATCCCCCTTCTGTTTAAAAAGGCTCCCTCGAGCCATTGAGCTTACAGGCTATTTAAGATGCACCTGTGCGCCAGTGAGAGGTACTGAGACCTGGGAGGATTGTGGCAGCTTTCATAGCAACCCCAGATTCATTTCCTTTTTGATCTCTACTGATAAAAGATTAAATCCAGAAACACGTGTCTAGAGATCAACAGCACTAACCTGCACCAACTTTGGTGAAACACTTCAGATAAAATTCAAGTAAGCATTACTGTGAACAGCATTTTCCAAGAATCTAAGTGGAGAACTGTGCTGGGAGGCGAGGCAGTGTGCTCTAATCCACCTTCTGTAAAACGGAGTGTCCTCTGCTGTTGCTTCAGCAGATCTACTTCGGTGCGTGTATGTGTCTGCGAGTAACAGGGAGGTAGATCGTAGGCGTCTGGTGGGTTGGTGGAAGGTCAAGCGTATATTGATTATGCCGGCCTTAGTTGTGCAGGGTGTTGTATCCGTGGGTCAACATCTTGAACTGGCTTCTCTTCTAGATCGGGAGCCAGTGTCGTTTTTTGAGGCGTGGTGTGATGTGGGTCTGTCTGAAGAGCTTGAGGATGAGTCTTGTCACAGAGTTTTGTATCGTCTGTAGTTTTTTCAGGAGTCTACGTAGTGTGTTCCCGTTGTCCAGCCTGCTGGTCATGAGTGCCTGCATGACAGTCCATCTGATGCTGACTGGAGCCACCCGAAGGTATTGCGGAGCATGCGACTGGAATGGAAGCAGGCGGATGAGACTGCATTTACCGGTTCTTCTTCTCTGAATTTGCTGTCCAAGATGAAGCTGAGATTGCAGGCATGGTCTGTTGGGGCGGGGGATGGGCTGAGTTCAGCAGGCCACCATGCATTGTTCCATAGCGAGGTGTTGTTCCCAAAGCTGAGGACTTGCGTCTTGTCCGCGTTGAGCGTGAGACAGTTGTCCTTCGTCCAATCAGCAACGTCAATCATACATCTGTGGAAGTTGGCTTTGGTGGTTGAGTGGGTCTTCTGACAATGAGAGGATGTGCTGGGTGTCGCCGGCATAGGAGATGATGTTGAGTCCGTGTTACATGTGTCCGTCCACAATCCAACACTTACTCTACTCTTGCACTCATTGGAGTGGGAATAGTAAATTTTACCCCTCAGCAATCGAACACTTTTCCAATTGTTGTACTGACTGGAGTGGGAATAATAAATGTACCACTCCGCAGTCCAAAACTTTCCGTACTGTTGCACTTCTTATTAGAGTAGGAATAGTGTATTTTACCCCTCCACAATCCAACACATTCACTACTGTTGTGCTGGCTGGAGTGGGAATAGTTAATTTTACTCCTCCACAATCCAGTACTTTCCCTACTGGCAGGAGTGGGAATAGTAAATGTACCCCTCCGTAGTCCAAAACTTTCCCTACTGTTGCACTTATTAGAGTAGGAATAGTGTAGTTTACCCCTCCGCCATCCAACACTTTCCCTAATGTTGTACTGACTAGAGTGGGAATAGTAAATTTTACCCCGCCGCAATCCAACACGTTCCCTACTATTGCAGTTATCGGAGTAGGAATAGAAAATGTTACCCTTCCACAGTCCAACACTTTCCCTACTGTTGTACTGGCTGGAATGGGAATAGTAGATTTTACCTAACCGCAGTCCAACGCTTTTTTCTACTGGTGCATTTACTGGAGTGATTTGTATATGTTACCCAGTTTTATTATTTTTGCGTTTCGTGGTGTGAGATTGGTATTTTTTTTTATATATATCCTGTAATAGTTTGCGTAGTTTTGTATGAATTGTAGGGGGAATAGTATATGTATAACATTTTATATTTATTATTTGTTTTATATTGTTATAATTTGTATTAATATGCTTTTGTTTAATTAAAACAATACAATTCATATTTAACATTATTTTTATTGTGGAAAATATAGTTACTACATTTTAAGTTGTGTACTTTTTAAATGTAATTAGAATGGTTGGTTTTTTAAAGATGTTGGGTCTAATTACGATGTCGGTTGGAATGACCGTCTGACTCACATGGCAGCAGTGAGATTCCGACCGACTAAACCACGAACTCTCAGATCGCTGTATTATGCTGTATACCATGCAATTTTCCGAGTGCGTTGGTCGGATGCGAGTCCAACACAACCGCATCGGTCGATAACGAGTCCAACATGACAACGTTGGTTGGAAACGAGTCCAACACGACTCCTTCTATCGGAATGGCTGTTCTACATGGATTCAGAATCCGTAAATGCATCACTTGTACCACTGAGCCGATTATGATGCAACCGACCTTGTTGCGCCACCATGGCGGCTTGTCTGCCACATAGCAAGTGTAGATCAGAGAAACTGACTCCAACTAACACAACACCATCCATAGTATGCCTTCACAAAATTACATAGCTGATGTCAATTCAAAGATTAGAGGCACTTATAGAATTATTTTTTTACCAGACCATGGTCCTTTGCTATCACCATCTTGCAGAGTCTGATGGAGCACATTGCTGTTTCCAATTACACTGCAGCCAGCCCTTTGCACATTCACACACAGCAGTTGCATCACTCACTGCACAGTTCACATTTTTGTATTCTTTCTTGTCTTGCACAACCCTTCGAACTCACACTCACAATAACCAACAAGCATTTGCAATGCAATAGGTCTCGCATTTGCAAGAGTTTGAGCTATTGGCATTGTAAATGACTATGCCTTTTATTTAAGTGTTTTGAAAACCTTCAAGTGGTGAGTAAAAACGTACTTTGTACAGATAGTCCTTGCTTACAAGACGCAAGGCTGGCAGTAAAAGAGGCGCAGTTATTGCCAGCCTTGCTTCTCGTAAGCAAAGGCTACAAGTACAGAGTGCATGTTTACGCACCTCTAAATATAAGGAAGTGTCATTTTTAATGTGAATAGCTGGCTCAAACTCTCGCAAAAGAAAGACCTATTGCATTGGAAAATGCTTGTTAATTGCGTAGTCACACTCTAAACACAGAAGAAACACCATGTTTATAGTGTAAGGCAAGCCTACTTCCTGTGCTATAAGTTTCTTTTTTCTGATATGTTTGTAGGACATGTAGGAGCGCAGACCCAAGCCTGAACTCTTCCTGCTTGTGCCATTAAGATAGTTTTTCTTTTTATCGCATGGACTATAATTAGTGCAAAAAATTATCAATAACATACGATTAAAGTCTAAAGCACTGAAAGAAATACAAACAAGTGGGTTTAGGTATGAGTTTCCCCCAACAGGTCTTTATAAAATAATATATCAGCACTCTTGAGGGATGTTTACTTGCTTTTTTTTTTTAATTGCTGGATAAATTCCTAAACAGTGCAGCAACCATTTTGGAGGAAGGAAGATGAACGAATTTAAAATAGTTGCCACATTCCTGTTGGTCCGCTTGCTTTTCTTTAAATATGGCTACTGAAATGGGCATGGACTATTTGAATAGTTCCCCCTCAAACTGGCATCTGCTGGATCCCAGGGACACACATTCATTAAATCTCACTGGATACATTCTCTGGTCTGAAAATCTTGCTTCACCCTAGGGAGGGAGGGGGCGGTTTTCATTCAGTGAAGTTTGTCGAAGTTTCCCCTATTACCGCCCCGTTCTCGCGTGTCAATATTTACGGCATAGCGCTTTCATTTTCACTCTCAACACACCCAGCCGTGCTGCATATTACATACAGTATTTTACTCAATAAATACCTTTCGCAGAGCTTTTCTATGCACGATTACATTGAACGCAGAAGACATATATATGCATAGTTAAATCAGAACACTTGAACATAAAGTGTTACAGGAGAGCGGTAAACGTTGCGACGTTTACAAATATTCGAGTTTTCCATAGATCTTTTCAAAGGTGCCAAAAAACATACCTTCGCAGCACATATACTATGAGCACTCTTCTGAGGTTTTGATCCAGCCCCCTAATTTTCAAAGGTGCTGTTGTAAAGTACTTCCAGTCTCTCTTGCGAGAAAACTATGGCCTTAAAATGGTGTCAGCAAAAAATAAAAACAACAGAGGCTACAAGCAAGAGGAATACCGGCCGCAGGTGTTAACGCTCATACCTGTTGCTTGTACCGTTGTCTGACGTTAGAAACGATTCTCTTTTATTTGTAAAGCGTGTAAATTGTCCAGGTGCTAGCACTTTATACAATAAATAAAACAAGGCGCTAGAGAAGGAGAACTAAAGTCTGTCCTGTCAAGTTTCTGAGGTCCGTGCTCTGCTCTGGAGAGGGAGGGAAAGCGAAAGTGTGCCCTGCTGGCGTTGTGCCCTCTACGCGTGCACATCTTTTGTCCGCCCGTACGCGTGCACATGTCCTGTCCCCCTTCGCCCACCAAACCAACAACAATATAGCCGAGATCTAAAAAGAGGCAGACACGTTTTCAGATGAGGAGTTGACAGTGCTTGTGGATGAAGTTCTCAGAGTTGAGCCACAGTTATTTGGGACCCAAGTCCAACAAACTTCCATCACCCAGAAAAACTAGATGTGGGACAGGAAAGTCAACAAGTTAAACGCAGTAGCCAGCACCCTGTGTACAATATAGGATATCAGGAAGAGATAGTACTATGTCAGGAGGAGGAACACGATCATAGCCAACAGGAATCACTATGTCTCATAATGGATTGGTGGTGGCTTTCCCGTGCTACCCGTACCTTTTACTGCCTGGGATGAGAAGGTGCATGCCATCCTGCCACCGGAGAGTTTGTTTGGAATTCTTGAAGGAATGAACTCTGGTAAGTCACCGCCAAACATCAGCCACAAGTCAGCCATGACAGCTTAGCCAACATAACTGCAATATTCCAAGCTTTGTAAAGTATTGTAGATGTGTAAGTAATGCTGACAATCAGTATACCTGCAGAGAACATCCAAAATTACCTAAACAATCACATAAAAAAATGTCTACAAGGGGGCGGAGCCAGACCGGCGACCAAGATGGTCGCCCGGGCTCCCGGCTCCGTTGACCTTCTTCCCCTACTGCCGGATCCCGCTGTCTATTCTGCGCTACTACTATGCTCCCGAACGTCGGAGAGGGAACTGCCCCACGGTGTGTGACTCTGACTGATCTCCGAGCCCTGAAGACGGAGTTATGTCCTCCCGTGCATTGTAGCCTGCACGAGTCCCGGAGCCGGGACCCTGCGTGATGCAGCTGGTGGAACAACAACGGCCACACAGACCCGGAAGGTGCCGGTCAACCGCTATGGAGGTCCGCCCACCTCTGAGTATGCACCCAGCACTCGATCTGTTGAGCCTGGTGAATCCGCAATATGCCATCCCTCTATGCCGGTCATTATCCCCCCCCCCCTTATTGCTGATTGTGGAACCGGAAAACGCGCCGCCGCTCTTTGTCTCCCTAACAGAGCTTTGTGTGACCCGCGTGCAGCTGATTGTGTCCCGCGCTCCAGGTGATAGGAGCCGGTTGATACACAACGTTTTGACGGCGCTTGTGAGATCCAGGGGGCAAGTACGTGACCATCTGTGGGGAAGTGGAGATGGCACCCATACTGTGTGCAACATGGAGGCGTTGGTATTATGCTCACTACTGTATCACGGGCTGGCTGCTCGGGTGTGCGCCCAAGCGGCACTCATGCTGGGAGTCCCGGTTGGTAATGTCGCCTTCACTGAGCCGTACCTGTCCGTGGCGATAGTGGCGCGCACTGAAGATCGGAGGGTGAGGATCGGATACCCCCCCTGTGTGCTGGAAGGGCAAAATCTGGATTGGATTGATATGGTGCTCAAACCCCGGTGTATGTGGAATGGAGAGAAAGCCCGATGCCGGCATTATCTCTAGGAGACTTCGCTTGTGTGATCCCCTCTACAGTTTTTGGAAAGACACTGCTGTGGAGTGTTGATGTGACTCTTATTGGGGCTGAGAAGCGAGAGTTTGTATTTGGGAGTCTCCCTGTTCGCTCTGAAACGGATCGTCACAATGACACCTGGTTCCATGGATACATGGAGTAATCGGAGAATCCATCGGATGTGCCGTTTGTGGAGTCTCGTCTCCTGCTCTTTCTCGGGTGGCTGATATCGTCATGCAATCCAGACGCAGCGCAATGACTAATCTTTTTGAACCGGACTTTGTTCTCCTGATCGGGAAACGGCCAAGTGGGCTGTGGACGGTTTTCAGGTGTGTTGTGTCTTGGTGTACTGCAAGATTTCCTGCCTTCCTCCGGACTTACCTGCTTGCATCACTTTTGGTACTTTGATTGTCTGACCCTGCACCAAATGGACTGGGATATGTCTATGATTATGGCCGAGTAGGTCTGGGTTGAGTAATGGTAATCTGTTTTTTTTGGTTGCTGCACGGGGGGGATATTCATCTTAGCTGTGTGACTTGTGGAGCTGGAGTGGCAACTGCTATCCTGTTTAGGTTGGTGCCTTTGACATTTTTGTAACAACGCATGGGGTATTTGAAATGATACGTGGCGGTGGGGAGGGAGGGGGCCTGCACTGGGGACCCCTCAATGTTTCTTTTTCTTTCATATTTCTTCTCTCCTCTATATTTCGGGTCTCAGATACTGGGCGACAGGCACACTGCTAGGGGGGTAGGCCGTAGCCATCTGCAGGGGTGCAGGGTGGGGGGTTGGGGGAGGGGTTTTACTGTTTTTTCCCTTTTTTTGTTTCTATGGCCCTTTTTCTCTTCGCTTTTTTTGGCTTTCCTTTCACTTTCTCCTTTCTCTGGGTCTGGGATCAGTTTAATGGGTCACTCCTTGAGTTTTCATTGATCTGTCGTAATCTGTGCCTTAATTACTGTTGCATTAGTGGTATCAATGGGCGGGTGCCTAACTGGTGCACATAGTAATTGTATGCATGTATATCCTGACTCATTTGCCGCGGTGCCAATGTCTTAATTGTGATCGTCCTAATTATGTAGGAATTTCTTGTTTGGCCTGCCCATTGTATAACTATATCTTACGGTTCGGCACCTGATCCCCACTTCTCTTTACTTTATATTGGAGCTTTTTACGTTCTTGATTTCATCCTGATTTAAAAGTAAAATTAAACCTCACTTATCCGAAGATATGATCTGTGTGTGCCATGATGTTGTGTCTTTAACATGCTGCCGTGCCCCCGGGATGTTCGGCTGAATAGCGGTGTACACTTTTGCATAAATAAAGGTTTCCCCCCCCCAAAAAAAATCTACAAGTAGGTTGTCAGTATATACCCATTACTCCCATCATGGCATCAACAACATCAGTCAATATTTCCAAAAAATGACCCTTAACTAGAGTAAGTAGTTACCAGGTATGTAATGCCAACCACTTCATCAAGTAATTAGATATCCCAAAAGGAAAGGACTATGCCTATCATCAGCCACTCACACTCTACCTAAGATCAACAGCTTCCTGTGTCAGCCATCTCTCCTCGCAACTTCCCCTGTTGGACTTTGGACTCTGATAACTGCGGCTATGATTTGTTGGATTTCAACCAACAACACTGTCAACTTCTCTAATTAAATTTTTAGTTTTTTTTACTGATCTATATTGTGTGTCACCAGGTTTGTCAAATAAAAACAGTTTGCACATCAATACCAGCTCATGTTGTGCATTTGACATCTATCTAAAGTTGTTGTAAGTATCATGTGATCAGTCTGATGAAACTGTAATCAACCTAGGTCAGCAAGTTCATGTAAATTGTAACTTCGCTCTTCTGATCTGAGTTCTGACCGTCTTTCCCTCTCATAGTTTTTAGATGACCCAGAAAGAAACAATAGGAATGTGTATCAGTATCCTGATTCCTGTCAGGTTTTTTAATATTGTTACAGTTTCTAATGTTATATCTTTTTTCATAGGGTTCCTGTTGAGGAGACCCACACAGTGCTCCTGATGCATTCTGCTTATTTTTTTTATTGTTTATTACCCCATTTCTTTTTAGAAGAATCGGGGGCTTGATTTAAGTTGTCCTTTTCCGGATTACTCGTTAATTGTGGTTTCACAGGTCTAGCTCCCACGTTATCTCTACCCAGCGAAGCATAGGTATCTTCAATAATTTTTATGTAGTTCTCACTCCTGTATAGTCACCACTGCTGCCTCCCCTTTTATGTTAGATACCATAATTGTGGATACCTCGGCAAAATTACCTATCAGTTTAATCCCCAAGTCCTGCCTGGTTTTGCCCCATACTTGTTCTGTATTTGTTTCAGTACTTCTGGTATCACTGCTATTATTGGGGTACCATGTGTTCTGGTATAGATGGCAGCGAAAACTGTACCCCATTGGGGTTGCCTTCCCCATTGGCAAGCAAATTTTCAGTATTCTGTTTTTCTTGCGGGCCTGTGTTTGGAAAAACTGCCTCAATCTGTGCTATGTTCTGTGCTTTCAAGAATGGCATTTGCTCTCGTTTATTGGGCATTCTTCCCAATATTACATTCCGCTTTTGTGGGGTAATTTTTTTGTGGGTGCTTAGAAACACAGTTGAAAGGAGAGAAAGGGAATTTGTTAGTTAATTACATGGCGGTAGTAGTACACTTTGGGCGTCGTGTGAACGTTCAAACCCAATTGTCTGAGTCTTCTAGGTTCGAAAGAGTTCAGTTTGTACAACCTGACTCCTGTTACGAAGCATTGTAGGGCCTGAGTATCGTCCTGTGTACCGCTGACTTTGGTTACAGCTCTATTATCACAAGAGAAGTCAAAACTTGTATTTCTCAAAATAATAGTTGTATCTACATCATCACAAGCAATATAGGCTAGTTGGGAAGCAGCCTAATTAAGCAGGGTGTCAACCAGTATATGCATTACATGTAACGTTTAGTTATCAAGTGACATTACAAATGACAGCAAGTTGCAGAGAAATGGATATAGCTAAAGGGTGCTGAAGGGGACTCATCCTTTCAGGTATGGGTCGGTTCGCTGTAGAATGCATGCAATCATATAAAGTGCAAACATTGGCTATAAACATACAATGGGCTGCTGCAGGGAGCATTCAATGCTGTATCGGTTAGCGACATATCTTATACAACGTTAGAGTGCAAGTGAGACGAAGCATTCAATACCTCTAGAGTAAGGTCCAGGCAGATAAAGAGCCCAAAAAGGCCTCAATGGATCATCAGCTGCTTCCGTTTAATGTGTTGTTTACAAATCTAAAAAACATCTAAAATAATAATAGAAAACCCGGGGTAACCAGGGGCCTTATTTATGAAGGACTTGCGCCGCCGGTGCGTCACTTTTTCCCATGTTAAAAGTAACGCACCGGCGGCGCAAGTCCTTCATAAATAAGGCCCCAGGAGTCTATAGGGTTTAAGGGGGGGCAAGCCTGTTTTGTTGAAATCTGTATCAGGGACAGTCCTTCATCCCTTTGTATATTGTTCGCTAGGAAAGAGGGTCATCCACCCCCAGCTTCAAGGGATCTTGTCGTACCATCTCTTTAAAGTATGGAAGTAGAGAGTCCTTAATCAGTTAAAAAGCTTGCAGTCTCCAGCAGAGGGGAGAGAGGGGGCCGGGTGGATTTTCTGTATAAGTGTGGGGGTGTAGTACCAGCGAGCCATTGGCTTGTATGCTGGTTCAAGCTGAGTAATTCTCTTATAAATTCTAGGGATGACACGCCATATTTGTTCTCAGTTCTGCTGGGAGGGTTTTTCCTCTATGTTCATAAGCCATTGTTTTTAGTATGTATGAAGACGGTGGGGTTGCGAATGTTGTAGTACTTGACGTGCGAGAAATTAGAACGCTTGTGCGTTCGAAGGTGCAAACTAGGGACTCCAAGGCAATACATGGTCTGGTCAGCCAAATTACAGTTGTTCACAAGGAACTTGTATATACCAGCAGGACAAACGGTTGTTGTATACAATCGCTGTACACTATTAATCCAACTAATTATACAGTGCTAACTCTTTGGGTCACCCTCTTGTAAAAAAACGAAATTGTAAAGATGCAAAACAGTAGACGAGCACAATATTCATACGTGTTACTTGTTTTTATCAAAAAGGCCTCAATCCTTTAAGACATAAAGCATATATTATGCAACCAAAGTGAGAGTTTCTTTTATGAAGGAGACAGCCCATCAACTTCTTTCTTATACGAACAACAACTCTTTGCATCTTTATGCGTTCCGTCCCAACCTCACAGGATGTCTTCAGGGCAAAGGTTAAGTCTTGGTTAGTCCAATTCCTCAGAACGATGAAGCAACAATCACTCCAAAATTGATCCAATCTGTATACGATGAGTGTGTAATTTAAAGCAGCAGAGAGCATCGACAAACAATGTACGCTCCACAGTGCTTCAATTGTGTTCACAGATCTAATTCCCTATGTAACTTAATTCCAGGTTTAATAAAACTACTGTTTCCACAACCCTTCTCATAGGCGCTGTCAGAACAATATTTTTTATCCATTAAGATTCTTTGTGAATTCTTATTTAAATAACTCACAGCGGCAAAAAAAGCACCTAAGGATTAACTTGACGCTTCCGGGATTCAGGCGGTTAATCAGTACAATGGGGATCCTTGATGCGGTTAAGATAGGGTAATCCAGGATGGAGTCAGGATGGTGACGTGAACGATGTCACAGTGTCAAGGATAATAAGCCAACTGTGGGTAACCAAATCAGCTCATTGTGGAAGCCGTCAATGCAGGTCTAAATACCGTAAACAGAGGTCCATCTGTGTTCTGAAACAAAGCTTAAGAGGTAAGCAGTCTGGTAGCGTCCTGACTGTACCTAGGGGTGACCAACAAGTGACAGAGTTGACAGTATTGAAGTCTGCTGGCCTCAGTGACATGGAAGGGTTGTTTACATTGGTCAAAGGATTTAAATTTGTAGCCTTGAAAAAGATCTTGGTTAACTTGGCACTCTCCCTGATTCCACTCAGCAAATGCATGTGGTTGTAAGGCCGGAGGAGTCAAGGGATTCCGGGCAATGGGTGTGTTAGGTGAAGGGAAGGTTGTTAGGCCTCTGGGTCCCATGATTTTGTCCCATATCTCGAGATTTTTGTGGGGGTAGCAGCCAATGCATTGTGGGGTCTGGCCGTTCTGGAAAGCCATGCCAGATCCCACATGGGGTGTGCCAGCAACTGCGCTGTCCATGCGAAACCAACGTTTTTCACTCTCCAGTACCACACATTCAGATACATATCGGAGATGGGCTGTCCAATAGTATTCTAGGAGATAAGGGCATGTGAGGCTTCCGCTGTCCCAGTGCAACATAAGCACTTTGTTTGAGAAGCATGGGCGGCCTTTACCCCCAAATAAAGGAAGTTTGGTTGTGCTGCATGCTTTGGATATCTACCTGAGGAATCGGCGTAGGCAGATTTTGAAAGAGGTAAAGTATCTTAAAGAGAAGTGTCATTTTCACCGCATTGAGATGATCCAACTAGGGTCGTAATTCTTCTATGACAGACTGGCCAGTTGGCCTGGGTCCAGGTGGAGAGGGACGGGGTTAAATTTAGGCCGAAATAGCAAATTGATTGGTCTGCCGAGTGTATGGTGGTGAGGTGTTGAAGTTTCTGTAGATTCGGAGTAGGGATGCTAAGATTTAATGCGTGAGATTTAGACATATTGATCTTAAAACCAGAGGCTATTTCAAATAGAGAAGCGAAGATAAGGCTGGAATAGACGTGACTGGACACCAATTGAGAGTATTAGATCATCAGCAAACAGGGACACTTTATGATCATGGCCCCAAGGGGTAAGCCCATTATGTCTGGCGGATGGCAATAGCTATAGGTTCCATTGTTATGGCAAACAAGAGAGGGAGAGTGGGCAGCCCTGTCTGGTGGTCCTGCGGATGAAGATTGGGGCGCAAGTTGTCCAATAATTCGTAATCGCGTTACAGGAGAAGTGTATGGGGCCATTAACTTAAGAAATCATTGTTGTTCCTAGGCCTATTTTATGGAGTACGTGTGAGAAAGTGCCCTATTTCTTGCATGGTATGCCCCCACTTTTTGCTGAATTGCTGATGTTCTTTGACTGAGGGTGCCCTGGGCTCTTGCCAATCAGGTACCCAGGGCCTATTTTCCTTCCCTAAAACTGCATTGAAGCCTAAACCCAATTGGCATCTCTGGCCACATGTCAGCCCCTGGTAAATAGTACCCTAGATACCCAGGGCACTGTGACCAGAGAAGACCCCTAAGGGCTGCAACACTTATTGTGCCACCCTTAGAGGCCCTGTCCCGTGACACACACACAATGCCTGGCAAGCTGCGTGTCAGAACAAAACAAAGAGTCGACATGGCACACATCCCTGTGTGCCATGCCCACAAAACACTGCCCTGGCATACATCAGTCACCCCTCTTGCTGGGTGCCCTGTGCCAGTGGTGAGGGTACAGGTGCATGAGCCCTGTACCCCTTGAGTACCTAGGTCCATTCCTGGGCACTGTAAGTGCAGTCCTGCCATTAAGAGTATGTAGTGCTGGGAGGTTGTCATTACGAACTCCACAGCACCATAATGGCTACACTGAAGACTGAGAAGTTTAGTATCAAACTTCTCAGCACATTAAACCCACACTGATGCCAGTGTGGGATTTAATGTACAATGCACAACAGAGGGCATCTTAGAGATGCCCCCTGAAACTCAACCATCTCCCAGTGACCTGACTGAGTGGCTGCCGAGGCTGCCACCCCCAGACATGTTTCTGGATCCCTGGGTCGAGAGCTTGCCGCTCTCGGGGGCCTGAAACAATGCACATCCTTGAACAAGGTGGGAAGCCTTCTCCACCACGATGGGCAGGGTTCACGAAGGAGAAGCTTCAGTGCTATACTGCCTTTGTGAGCCTCTCCAGACAACTTGCTGTTCTCGGCAACTGGTCACTACTGGTTCTACCCACCACTTTGGGCGGGAGACCCGGCGGGAAAAACAAAGAGAGGAAGAGAGGTGTGCCCACCTCTGCCAACTCCGCCCCTAGGGTGGGGGAGGCCAGGTGAAGCACAACCTCGAGTCCCCGACATCTTGAGGATGGGGGGATCCAGCCAACCAGGGACAGGCTCCTGCCTCCCTCCCACTGGAGAGTGGCAGAATAGGGGGTGTACTCACCCCAGGGAAGGGACCCATTGGTCCCTGACCTTTACCTACCAGTAACACCCTTAGATGTTGTATTTAGGGGCACCCTGAACCTTCCTGCCTCAAATCCAGCAACGACAAGAAAAGAAGAAGGACGAGAAGCCAAGCGCGGAGATACCCCTTCGGGGGTCGAGTCCTGCGCTATATAAGCAAATAAATAAATAGATGCAGAGCTAACAAGAGGACGACGCCCACTGACTTGGCCCCAGCCCTACATGCCTGTCTCCCCTCGAACCTGCTCCTGTGAAATCCCGGCGTGTCCAGCGGCCAGCAACCTCACAAACACCGGAGGACCTGCCTGCATTCACTTCCCAAGCTGTTTCTCCCGTAAACACTGGACGTGTTTGAACTGCAGCTTCTGGTGCCAACCAGAAGCCGTGAATCCAGCACAATCTGCACCCGCCGAGCCCGGCCCATGTTTGAGTGAACAAACACCACAATGAGGTCCCCCCGGCGATTCCTGCCCGGAGATCTGGCAACCCCGACCTGCCTCAAACCTCCAGACGACGCCTGCAGCCTCAATCCAGAGAGCCCCCCCTACCCGACCAGAGTGGGTAAAAAAATCCGACGTCCAATGGCGCCCCTGTACCCGACGCCCCACGGCCTTGTGTGCCCAACCCAGCAGTGCCCAACCATCCCTCTACATCCCAGCTTACTCCTCAAAGTGGTGGCCACTCCTGGAAGATCCTCGTCCCCGAACCTGCAGTGTTTTTTTGTCCCAGAGAATTCCTATTGAAATCAACAGGGCACCCAACCTCAAAACTGCACCCTGCACCCGGCTGCCCTAGCGCCGCTGAGGGTGCCCCTTTGGTGCTAACTTGGTCCCCAACATGCCCTGAGCTTAACTCTAGGCCGCACATTTGGCCACCAAACTCTGGAATTCTCTACCTCTCTTGATGAGAGTAATATCGAATCATCTGGCATTCCGCAAAATCTTGAAAACTTGGCTCTTCCCCCGCAAGTAAGTACTGTATCGCCAGCTCTTCCTGGTTCTGGCTCCTAGGTGTCTGATAGCGCTGGGACGCCTCGTCGCTGAGGCAGCTGTGCGCTTTATAAATCCGAAAAATAAATAATAAATTTGCTCCCACAACCCTGTGGCCTGCTTGCCAGCCGCCACCAACCGGAGTCCCCCTATCCCCCATTGGATAACATTGGGCCTCAACACTCTGCACCCGGCCACCCGAGTGCCGCTGAGGGTTCAACAACAGTGCATCACTGACCCTGGGAGACCCCTGAGTCTAACCCCAGAACCTTAACCCAAAAGACCGATTACTTACCTTGAAACCTATAACTAATTTTTCTTCATAGTATAACATTGGCACTTTTTCACCCCAAAAGTTTCTGAGTGTCGACTTTTGAAAACTGCAAATATTCCTTAAAAATCCGTTGAATAACCAAAACGCGATTTTCTAACTGTTTTCAGGAAATGTCCCAGTGCTGAATCCAGGATCCAGCACCGAGTAAGAAAAAGTAACGATAACCTAACTTACCTGCTAAGTGAATTTCCTCCCATAGCATAACATTGGTGATTCTATGTGAAAAATGTTCACAGTGTCAACTTTTGAAATACAATAATATTCCTTAAAAATCGTACCTTTAACCAAAACGCATTTACCCACCTGTCTTCAGGAAATGTCCAAGGACTGAATCCAGGACCCAGTCCTGGTTTAGCAACAGTAGTCTGAAATGAAATTAACTGCATTTAACTTAAAAAGCCCATTCAATTGAATGTACTACACCTGCAATGTTTTGCAAACTGCTTTCTTAAAACTGTAATCAAAACCAGTACAAGTTACACTGCTATTTTGAACTGTGTTCATACAAGTAATTTACCACTGAAAAGTATTTTTATGCTTACCTGCACCAGGCTTGCTTGTTTCTAGAAATAAAACAACAGTATTGTTGTGTAACACTTTGTATACGTGTTATTGTATTGTGCTTGCTCCTTTAATGGCTCGTCATACATTGAGTCATAGAACCATTGGAATGTCTTCTTGATTCCAGGTTGAGCATTCACTTGCGGTTGGTGTTGGAACCTCTTGAGTTGTGCTATCTGGCACTTGCCTGTTCCTACTTTTTTATCTTCAAGAATAAAGCATTACAAGCTTATATTGCCCCAACTATCATCATTACAATTGGTGACGATCGTTGTGGAAACGCTACCACGCAATCCAGTTTAAAAAAAATAATTCCCAACGGAATCAACTTTTGGAAATTCCGTACCTGTTTTACACAACGGCTGCTGCGTTTTTCAAGGATTTAAAAGGATCAGTGCAGCGCATGTTTTACTTTTTGCCAGCGGAGCATTTTACAGGAGATTTTAACTTCTAAAGGTGAGAATTACCTTGAATTGCTGTGTGGTGACAGTTGGGAAACCGCCATCGGCTGCATCTTTCGAGCAGCGGCGGAGTTCCCTTCTCGTGCGCTGACCCGTCTTCTGCATGACGTGTGGAAGCAGACGTTGTAGGAGTGCATTTCTGCTGATGTCATCACGCAAGGTCACGTTACGTGACCTTGCTTAGCGACCATTTTTACGGAGGCATAATTCACTCTGGAGACTTTCACCGGAGCAGACAGCAGTTTCTTTGCTCGGTGTTTACTTTGCAACAAGTTTATTTCGAGACAACTCTTTATGGGAATTTCATTAAGGAACAGGTGAGATTGTCGGATCACGGCTAAATTATTTATTTACATTTTTTTATTTTTCTCTTTCATGCCTTTTGTATCCTCACTTCTACATTTACTCTTTCATGGTGCAGCAAGTCTATTATTAAGTGTATTCATTTTTATTTTCATTAAATACATCTTAATAGTCTCTTATGAAACAAGGTGATCAACATGCTGGAGGTGTTGAACAAACTATAAGTGTTGCAATAGAGGAGCAAACCATGGCACAACAGAGTTTTACTACAAGTTCTCCCCATCCTTTCAGGGCTACAGGTTCCTAACCAAGTATCAAGTGGTTGGAGTGGAAGGAGTACTTTGTGAATGACATATGTGCTATTGATGAAGCAGGAAAAATGAAACCAGAACAAAAGAAGAGAATACTTCTCAACTCTTTAGGCCCTCTGGGATTTAAAACATACTCACGAATGCCCAGAATGACTGATGCTACGATGGATGTTTTTGAATGTGCACTAAAAGACATGGATACATATTGTGCTCCAAAAGTATGCATAGGAGTAATAAGGCATAAGTTCTTCCAAAGGAAACAGAATAAAGAAGAGATGGTGGATGACTGGCTTGATGATTTAAAAAAATTGGCAATTGACTGCAAGTTTGGAGACCTTCATGATGATTTAATTTGTGATCAGTTGGCCATGCATAATAACAATTCACCTATTCAGGATCGCTTAAGGGGGAATGGAGATGCTCCTTTAGAGGATGTTCTGGCCATTATGAGGAAGTCGGAGATGTCTGGCAGATGTGCCACAGTAGTTAAAGAGTCAGAGAAAGACATACCAAAGTCTTCTGGTGGTATTTTCAAAGTACAGGTTCCAGGGAAGAGTCAAGCTCAACAATCTTCTGGACGTTGGTTAAACCAACCGCAAAGGGGCTTTGTCAGAGACAGGAAACCGGAAGACAGAAGATGCTATCGCTGTGACAGCAGAGAACATTTAGCTTTCAGCAAACAGTGCCCTGCTTTAAAAAAAATGTGGAATTAGTGGTCTTTTAGGTCATTTTAGCAAAATGTGTTGTAGACGTAGTAATGAGAAGTATGTTTGGGGTGAAGAGGAGGGTACTGTAGAAGATCCTGGTGTAGATGAGGAGTGTGTCAAGTCAAGAATTTACGAGGAAATTTTCTTTTGAATGTAGTAGACAATTCTTTGAAAGGTAGACCTATATGTGAGTTATCATTAGGCGCTGTTGCATTAAATGTATATGCCGACTCTGGATCCCCATACACTATTGTAAATGAGGAAGTGTGGAAGAAAAAGTTTGTTGGGAAAATTGGGCATCGTTTGAATGTTTCGGATGTGAACCTGTTAAGTTTCACTGGAGAGAGGATAAATATGCAGGGGTTCAGATGGCTCACGTTTCTTTTTAAAGGAAGAACAGCTAGAGGTAAATTATATGTTGCCAAAGTTGGACCTGCGGTCATAGGGTGGTTGGATCAGAAAAATGTGCACATCATACTGGATCAAACAGTGTGGAAAAAGTACTCATAATGGATGAGACAAGTAAATTAGGTGAGGTAGTAAGTACAACATTTCCTAATGTGTTTGGCAAGGAATTGGGTGCACTGAAAGGATTCGAACACAGGATCATACTCAAACAAAACGCAGAACCAAAGGTACATAAAGTAAGACCTATTCCTATGCTTATAAGGGATGAAGTTAACAAAGAATTACAGGATTTTTTGTCTAAGGAAGTTATTGAGGAGATAGCTACTTCAGAATGGATTTCTCTGGTTGTGATCGCACGGAAATCCAAAGGAAAAATCCGTCTATGTATTGATTTGCGCCATCTTAACAATAATATCTTAACAATAATAATATTGTGATTGAAAAATTTAACATCCCGAAAATTCATGAATTGGTGTCATCTTTGAGAGGGGCGACCTGGATTTCAACCATTGATCTTTCCACAGCTTATCATCAGATTTTGTTAGAACCTGAATCAAGAGCACTTACAGCTTTTATTACACCTTTTGGATGTTATCAGTTCAAGCGTATGCCTTTCGGCCTTGCTTCAGCTGCGGCTGTCTTTCAGCATCTTATGCACAGACTTTTTGGCTAAATGAAGGGTGTATGCTTCTTTCAGGATGATATTTTGATTGCAGCTAATGGAAAGGAAGAACATGACTCCGTTCTTAATGAGGTGTTTCAGACGCTACAGATTGCTGGGTTAACAGTTGAACTCTCAAAATGTAAATTTGCACAAAGAAGTGTTTCGTATTTAGGTCATGTTATAAGTGAGGAGGGGGTGAAGCCATAAACCATCACTTGTTAACACCATAATTGGATCAACGGCTCCCACTTCCAAAGAAGAAATCAGATAATTTCTGGGTATGGCAGAATATTGTGCTAAGTTTATACCGAACTTTGCATCCAAGGTATACAACATACGTTTACTCCTAAAAAAGAATGTCAAGTTTGAATGGTAAACAGAGTGCGACAAAGAGTTTAACTTGATTAAGGTTGATTTACAACATGTGAATGCGTTGAGTAGCTATGACCCCAACTCAGAATGTTTGGTAACCAGGGATGCTAGTGATAAAGGGTTGGGAGCGGTTCTTTCACAGAAAGGGAGAGACGGCAAGGAGAGGATCATCCTGTTTGCTTCCAGAGCTTTATCCCCTGCAGTGGGCAAGTACCCCATTATTGAAAGAGAAGCCTTGGCTTGCGCCTGGGCTTTGGAACGTTTCCGTGCTTTTGTTTGGGGCAAACCAGTGGTGATCCGCACGGACCATCGACCATTAGTACGTATTTTAACCACTGAAGGTAGTGTGGGAGCTTCTGCTAGAAAAGCAAGAATATTAGGCATGGGCGGAAAATCCGTTCCGCTCGCGGATTTTGCGGATTTTCGGGAAATCCGCAATCCGCGAGATTTGCGAATTTCCCGCAAAATCCGCAAATCCGCGAGCAGCGGATTTTGCTCGCACTGCTCGCACTGTCCGCGTGAGTTCGCGCCCCGCGAATAAGTGCAAAATTGCAGAAATACGATCTTAGCAAAACTGAAAGTAACTACTTACCAGGTTCAAAAGTTCAGGCTCATCATTAGTAGCCATTTCCTGTAGTGCTTCCTGAGGGGCCCCTCCAGAGTTCAGTTGCCAGTTGAAACTATTATGTGACCCTGCTCTGAACCTCAGAATAGTTACACATATGCCACAAAGGTCCTGAATTACAGCTAAGGGAGACAAGCAGGAGCCAGGCTGGAAGTTAAAATCCATTAATCAGCCCCTAATTCATTATTGTCAGTTGGGGCAGGGCAGGTGTTGTAACTAATTTTGCAACAATGAAAGCACTTAGCAAGTGCAAAAGATCACTAATCAGGGCGCGCTAAGGAAGCAGGTGCCAGCTAAAAAAATATTCTGTGACACATTAATCAGCCCCAAATTAATTCAAGTCACTTGAGGCAGGGAAGGTGTGCTTTGCTTTGCCGAAAATAATGTACACTGGACAACCAGAGGGTGTGGGGATGAAACAGAGGGTGGCATGGGTGGGCCAGAGGGTGGCATGAGTAGTCAGAGAGTGGCAGTGGTGACAGAGAGTGGCAGTGATGAAGAAGAGTGTCCCAAACAGGCTGGACACGTAGAAACAACAAGTTCGCAAAACTTGCGACCCGACAGGTAAGTTCGCAAATTGCGAAATTGTAAAAACCCTCGCGAACTGGCAGAAACACGGGCGAACACAAAAAAAAAAATCCGCAAATTTGCGGGAATTCGCGGATTTTGCGGATTGCGAATCCGCAAATCCGCAAAATTCGCGAACGCGAGATCCGCAAAATTCGCCCATGCTTAAAGAATATCCATGAGAATCAAGGAGTATATCTATATATATAATCATTTATGTACCTGGTAGAGACAATGATGTTGTGGACTGTTTGTCTAGACTACCTATCCCCTTGGAAGAATGTGTGGATGACCTTTGGGGAGATTTCAGTATTGCTTTCATTCATGATTCTGTGGAAAATTAGAAAAATTGATGTACATAAGCGACGTTCATTTCCCTTTTCCCACTCCTCTCCCTGTAAGCACCATGAATACCATAAAATATTGACCGCATCACTCCGCCAGTAAAAGCCCGTACCCATATGTACATAACAGCCATTCTAGGCACCCTGGCCTTTTTTCCCGCTCATTAGAATCACCGGCTTCCCTTCTGCGCGTATTTGAACCCCCCCTCTCTCACATGCATAGACCATGAAACTCTCTCCCTCTGCGCGACCCTGCCCTGAAAGGCAACCCTTCTGCTTGACCCACGCAAACCTCCCATTTCCTCTTGAAGAGGCATCCTTTGCCTCAGCTGACATAGCCCTCCCCAGCTGCACCTGACTGCCCCCGCTCTCTCATGTACGGGTCGTAAGATCTCTCTCTGTGCGACTCTGTCCCTGTGCACACCCTGGCTTCCCCCCTCCCCTTCTCCCTCACACGGGCAAGTCATAAACCTTCTTCTTCTGCAAGACCCTGTCCTTGGGAGTCACGGCCGCGCCTGACCAGCACCTCCTTTCCTTTCATGAATAACCCCTATGTTAGTAAACCCTCCCTCCGCGATTGACTGTCCACACATGTCTGAGGTCATCGCCTAAGCCAGGAGATACTGTTTACTGCTTATTGTATGGAGTCACTCCTCTTCAAAGGACCCACTATTGATCCCGGCCACCCCACCCCCTGGGCTACGATCAGGCGCACACATCCTAAAAATTGGCGGAACACTCAGCTTCGTGATTACCCTCCCCTCTTATCAGCAGGTCAAGGGTCCCTATTGTGAACATATGTGGGGTAGGATTGACACGAGGATTATGGGGATGTCTTTTCCTTGTTTCACAATATCGTGATTGTAATGCCAAGTATTTTGTAGGGTATAAAAGACGATGTCTCAGCTCACTTGTTAGAGCACCTCCCGATGACACCTTGTTTCGTGTCGGAAATGACAGGCTCTCCTCATGAGTAATAAATCCTGTTCTTGTGATTCCTGCTCCCAGCGCCCGTCTCTTTATTTGGTAACTATTCAGAATGGGAACTAAGAGGCGCACAGCGCCAGCAGCCTGGGCATCGATGGTAATATGGGCTCCTGTTCCACAATTGGCGTCCCAACGCGGGGTCCATCAGTGACATAAGGTCCAGTAAGAGAGATCCAGACGATGAGGTGAACATCTAAATGATCGGAGTATACCTGCCTTGAGAGGGCCCTCGTCCGGCTGCCGATTGAATGAACTTCACCGATTCTGAACGGACCTCTCTCGAGTGACCTACTGTCCTGACTGGAATCCCACAGGACTGCTGCGGTAAAATCATGGAGTAAGAGAACGATCGGGCGCTGGAAGGAGGAAGGCGAAGAACTGCCCACACGGTCCGGTCCGGGTAAGGTCGCGTAAATGCGACAAATTGTGAAATGATTGTTTGATTTGGATAATACTAGTATTACTCTTTTGTTGGTACCTCTGGAGATTCACCGTCTGCAAACGGAGAAACAACAGGCTCTCCCTTTGCAAGCAGTGAAGGATAGGTAACGCAGACTTTTGTCCCCGTTGTAATCCGTCGTGCCTATCTTCCTCCCCCACTGTTTCCCGAACTGTTGTTCGTGGATTATTGTCTGGAGATTCTCTGTCTACAAACAGGGAAGAACAAGGTCTCTCTTTGTAGGTAGCGAAAAGGTAGGTAACGCAAACCTTTAACACGTCGTACCTACTTATTCTCCCCACTGATTGTTTGATTGACCGTACATTAAGTGTTCGGTATTGGTTCTTTTGAGGTATTCACCGCCTGCAAACAACGGAGAATAGAAATATTCTGTCTAGTCTTTGCCCGCCGTGATAAGATAGGTAGTGCAGACTTTTGTCCCCGTTGTAATCCGTCATGCCTATCTTCTCCCCACTGATTGGTAGCCTGTTTAGCCCGGACCGCTTATTAGAGATGAACCATCCAGCTCCACTGGAGGGCACACCTAATAAGGACATGTTCATTAAGTGTGGACTAGTCGCTATAGCTTATAATAGGTTATGGCATAAAAATACAAGAAAAAGAGTTGAGCGAAATCAGTAGGCCACTGATGAGTTATCAACTTCGCTAAAAATAAAATAAGAAACGTTAGAAATAACCCGCAATAAGAAACATAAAAATGGCGAGGGAAGACAAGCTTGACACCAAGGCAGCCACGAGGTAGCTAGGCTCCATTGCCTATTCCTGCTCCAAACATGTCTGCCTCATTGCCCGCCACGCCCAAATAACGGTCACATGAATTAGGAACAAACCAATAGGTACCTACCCCCATTCCGGAAGCTCCCGAAGTGCAACAGGTCCGCGGTTACGCCCATCCGGAAGGCGAGGCCTCGATGCGTGCAGGGCTCGGCTGGCCGCAGTCGGAGGGGGAGGCTGTAGGGTGGACGGCCCGAGGAATCGTGGAGGTCTCTCCCTTTCCCCTCTTCTGCTGCCCTGCAGGCCACAGGGGAGGGGGGGGGGGGGGGAGCTGTCTTGCCTCAGCCACCGACCACCCCCCACCCCCTCTCGTGCCTGATCTGGCCATCGACGAGGACCGGAGCCAAGGCGAGGTCGGACAACCCTGAGAGTTGCAGGTAGTCCTGCCACATGACTACGCCTGAGAGTTTCAGGTAGTCCCGCCACATGACCACGCCTGAGAGTTTCAGGTAGTTCCGCCACATGTCAAAAAAGGGGGGGATGTCTTGCCTCAGCCACCGACCCCCCCCCCCCCCCATCTTCAATAGCTGGCACGGCCAATACCGAAGCGCTGGAGCCGAAGAACGGCGCAGGGTCGCTGGAAGGGGGAGGCGGCGCGAACGACCCTCCCCCACCTCCCTCCAGGTGGAGGCTTCCAGCGACACCCCAACGCTCTTGCTTAAAGAGGGTCCACATCGAAAAGCGGTCTTTCGCCCGGGACGGGCACACGCCCCATGCCTTCTCTCCTCAACTTTGAAGATTCTATGAGAGCCGGGGGGCCCCCCGACCCCTCCGCATGGGCGCCCCCGTCCCCCTCACTGGGAGTCGCGACATCGGCGCACTCCTGCCGGCGCCAGCCTCAGTTTGGAAATGACTAAAATCCTGCAAAGATACAGATTTGTTCAGTTCCGGTGGAACACCAGAATGACCCGGTAGGAAAAGATTGTTGCCTCCCTCCCCACTTTTTGACTGATGATTCATATTGTTAGTCTGCCACCCCATTACGAAAACTTTTTGAACTGCCAAAAGAGGTTCTGGTCCAACCACGAGTCATTGGAGACATTCTGACTATACTGGAACCTGCCTGACCTCGCCCAAAATGGCGCCGATACACGAAACGAAACTTTCAAACTCCCTGTTCACCCGGATTGCTCAAATCTTGATGCTCCGAGATATGTATGCACTTTTTGGACAATGAAAGTCGATAAGATGGATAGTGATTATGTGCTTAGAGAAGAAAGCAATGTAAGACAGATATTGATCATGTGTTGGGACAATGAACTGATTTAGGGTGGGTACTAATTATGATTGGGAGCAATGAATTGGTGTAATGTAGGCACTGAGTGAGCATTTGGATAATGAATTAATGAATTAATTGAAAAACTGAATTCTTGACATGCATCATGCTTGCCCTGTAGGAAAGTTCGATACGATTTTATTGCACTGCTGCACTTTATGCAATGAACGGCCACCAACTTCGTTCCTCTTATGTACAGTTCCAGTCTGCTCCGTGGCCGGTCCACTGGGTTGTAGGCCCGTATTTGTACATCAACACTTTTTATTAAAGGTATTTTGAAAAAGAAAGTATAATTGTAGCGGTTGCATTAATGAGTTTTGAATGTATTACTACTGTGAGCGAAGAATAAGTATGATTAAGGCTGAAGGTTAAAAAGGGCCCGATATTTAGCAGCTACATTATGTGTCACAGGCAGCCGGAAAAGTGTTTTAGACGCCCTTAAACGACACCACAGAAATGCCACCTGACCGCCACCCTTGCACGCAACCTAAAGGGGTCGCGACCAAGTGACTCATGTAGATACGCAGATCGTCAATGATTATCTATCTGACACTACTGGTCCCACTGGGCTTAAACGCCGAGATGGTAGAGAAATGCACTACATTGAGATAGGTCGAGTATGTGGTAAGTAAAAACATTTTCGGACTACTGCATGCTGATGTGGTTTGAATGCTGTCCCCACCCCCTTCTTTCTCCTCCCTTCTGCAGGTCGCGTCGGAACGACGACTGAAGTGTGGAAGAGCGATGATCAAACAACCGACGAAAAGGGAAGGAGGGAATATGAGCATAGCCCTTATGTTGATGAGTTTTTAAAAAAAAGACGTAGACTTAGACAAGTCAAGTCAAGTCAAAGATTTATTGCATAATTAATTAAAATTATTACAAATTCACATGATAAAATAACAGAGCAGATTGCTAACGTTTCTTAAATTGCTACTTCTCCAGATTAAAATAACCTTAAAAAGTGATGCGAGTTAGAAAGCAATAGGAGGGGCTTCCTCTGACATTAATCAGTCTATCTCCGGGTCTCTTTTTCTTTTCCCAGTATGAGACCCTGGAGTTAGGGTTTCCCTGATAGGCTTTTGTCACGGTGTTCCCCCTGCTCACATTCTCTTAAGCGTTTACTAGCCTCCGCCATAAATTTAACTCCCCGGCAAATCAAAATTGAGGAGGAACCTCCCAACCAGCTTGTAACTGCCTGTCTGCATGAGCGATTGTTCATCTCTTTAAAAATGGATTTCAAATATTGTCGTCTCTGTCCTATCAGTGCCGGACATACACAAAAAAGATGGGCTAAAGTTTCGTATTTATACCCACAGAGTCGACATCGCTCCGACTGATAGGAATGTTTCCAAGATGGTAATAAATCTTTTGAGACATGCATGCCCATCCTATAATTTGTGAAAGCTTTTTTTAAATGGCCATTGAAGTGGGATGTGAGATATGCATGAGGTTTTAGTATTGTAAAAGAGTTAATAATGGTCCAGCCATGACGACGATTTGCGAGGGAATATTTATCCTCCAAAAAGGATTTCTTTTTCGCTGCCCCGTTGGCTAGTCTGCTTAGGGTTGATTTGTCTGTCCCAGCTTTCCAAGCTGGTTCCAGGTTCAGCTTTTCGACGCACAGTTTCAGGTACTTCCCCCAGGTATTTCCAGAGTCGGTCTCCGCCCGTTGTTTGATTTCTTCCCAGCTCATCCAGTCCATTGTATCTGGGTCTGCAGATCGAAGTTTGTTACAGAATTTTACAAAGCCGCTCATGCTCCGGAAATACTGATTTTGCAAACCAAATTCCAGCCTGACTTGAGAAACCGAGGCGGATTTTGGGAGATTGAAAACCGCTTTATAGATTTTAATCTGTAGGTCGTTCAGAAAATCGGCCTCCTTACCACACCAGGTAACTAGACCATAGGATAAGCTGGGCAAAATTTGAGCTGTCATGACTTTTAATAGGTGCTTGTGGTTTGGGCAGTCCATATTTCCTTTTAAAGATCGATAGGCAAAGATCAAAGATTGGGCTTTTGCTTGAAGTACTGCTTTGTGCTCCTTGTGATTTCCACCTTTTGATATTATTATTCCCAGGTATTTGTATGAATTTTGTTCTTCCACTATGTCCCCCTTCGCCGTCCATTTGTACTTAAGTTTTTGCGGATCTACTAGGCGTACCACTTTTGTTTTGTCTTTATTTAATTCCAGCCGTTCCCGATCCAAGTAAGATGACAATTTATTAATGGCTCGTTGTAGACCGATAGGTGTTTTACTCAACAGAACTATATCATCTGCATATTGCAAAAAATATATTGGATTGTTAGCCAATAATGGGGGGTGATTTTCAGCCGATTCCAACACACTCGAGAGGTCAGAGAGAAAAAGGTTAAACAGGGTGGGGGCTAGTACACATCCTTGTTTTAAACCTTGATGCGTAGGAATGCTCATGGTTGTACTGCCCCCATTGCCCGGTTTCACTCTTGCCCAGGTGTTCCGGTATAAGGCTATTATCGCTTGCAAGAGTTGATTTGGGAGGCCCCAGCATTTTAATTTGTCCCACAAGCGCTCTCTGTTCACCCTGTCAAACGCAGACTTGATGTCAATAAAGCAGGCATACAGCCGGGTTCCCTTGGCTACTGCATTGTCCATTAGGAGTGACAGGCAAGTTAAGTTTGTTATTGTCCCCATTCCTTGCCTGAAGCCAGTTTGGTATTTGGGAATTTTCTTGGTTACTCCTACCCAGGCCTGTAGCTCAAGTAGTAAGCAGGAGGCGTAGAGCTTAGCCTCCACATCAATTAAAGATATCAGTCTATAATTTGTTGGATTACGATGATCTCCATGCTTGAATATCGGGTGAATAATATTTCCTTTCCAGGATGTGGGAACGTCTGCTTGTTTGTATATGTGGTTAAATAAACGAGTTAAAGTCTCTAGCCACATATCTGGATCCTGTTTAAAAATAGCATTTGGCAGCCCGTTCGGGCCTGCGGCTCCTTCTGACTTCAATTTTGATATAATCGATTTTAATTCTTTTTTGTTGATTAAATCGGCCAGCTCAATTTCCCCCTTTGAGACTTCCTTGGACTCCGGTCTTTCCTTATAATTAGTTCCATTTTGTTTATCCTCGACTTCCTGTATGGCCCGTAAATTTTTCTCAGGGACTTGCTCTGTTTCTTTGTATAAAGATTGCACATGGCGGACCCAAATGTCCGCTCCGACTCCTGCTTCCTGATGGAGATTAGTTCTTTGATTTAAATCATTTATGATTCCCCAGAAGTCACGACTATTAGGATGTTTTCCCGCAATTAGGAGTTTGTTCCAAATGTTTTCTTTGTGCTCGGCCTTTGCGACCCTCACGGCCTTTCTATAGATGCTCCTGGCCTCCCTTAGTTTGGTTTTGTTTGTCGCTATCCCCGATGTGTTATTTTTTTGACTGGCCAGTGCTCGTACCTCCTTTGCAACCTTTCTTTTTTTAGCTCTTAAGTCCATATTAAACCAGGGCTCCTTCTTACAATTGGCATTACTCTGGATCCCCGACCTTGCTGGAAACTTTTGCAGTAGATCCCATATCATGTTCTCCCAGTTTGAAACTCGATCTTCCTCTTTTTGTATCCCTAGTTTGACCAGCTGGGCTTTCACATAGGCCTCAATTCTGCCCAACCCTTCACCACGCCATTTTAGTTTTTTTAGATTAAACCTAAAGCATGGTGTAGAAGGGAGGTCATTATTGGCGCATTGGTGGGTGCGATGTTCAAACTTGTTATTTGGGGAAGGTGATCACTTTCCACTCGAGGTACTATTTTGAATTGATTGATGTCGGGAAGTAGTTCGTCACTTACAATAGTGTAGTCAATTATGGAGTTAACCCTGCCACTCAAGTAAGTGACGCCTGCAGGCCTGTCCCCCTTTATATTGCCGTTCAGGATTGACAGACCAGCTTCTTTTAGACTGGCCGCTAGAATTGTTCCACGGCTACTTATTGACCTCTTTGCCATCTCCGTGTTTTTACCGGCAAGAACACTGTTGAAATCCCCGGAAATGAACAGCGGACAATGTGAATAGGATCTTTGCATTGCTTTAATTAATGCCAGTAAACTTGCGTGTTTCTCCTTTTGTGACTTTCTGTCTGGGTGGATATAGACGTTGAATATAATGAGTTGCCACAATTGCGTCCCGGATGGCGAAGAGTCTGAAATTCTAGTCACTTGAACCCAATTTAAACCCACATCCAGCTCTTCTGATAACCAATTATATCTTTGGGCTATGTAAGTCGATAAACCCCCACGAGGATGCCCAAAAGCTGAAAGGCGTTCCGCAAAAATATGGAGTTCTTTAAAACCAGGGATTGAAGTTGGTATTAGTTTCCATGACTCCTGGATTAAAATTATGTCTTGTTGTTGAAAAAAACCCAGCGTTACATGATCCTGCGCCATTTCTTGAAAGCCGTGCACGTTCCATGAGCAGACTGAAACGCTTCTCAGCTCTTTTGCATTCTGAGGGGGCCTCTTATTATACATTCCCGAGTTTGAATCAGGGTTAGGTAGATTTGTTGCTCAGGACCATGGGTATCCAAGACCAGTCTGTTTTGTCAGAGATGTAATGACCGGGTGCTTGCGGGATGTCTGACGAGGATGACCTAGAACAAACAGGAGAGGTGGCCCGGGCACCTCGCAGACAGGTGATTGGGCGTCCTGTATTTGCCTTTCCCTTTTTTTGAATGCAGGTACTGTTTTGCAAGGGGTAGGGATACCTTGGGCGCGTATGTTTTATGATAGAAATGCCCCATAGTTCAAACTGGGATCTTGCCGAGTATATCTTTTCCGTTAAGTCTTTTGAGGCCCAGGTAGTAACGGTTTCCTCAATATCCGGGTTCTTTTTGTTTAGTCGAAATTCAACTGCATGCAGGTCCTGTGAATTTATCTCTTTTAGGGAAGATGTTTCTTTGAATAGTTTTAACAGGTTGCCTCGATTGAGGATATCCTGTGGCCCCTTAGTTGGATATTCCGGGATGAAGGTTAATTTGAACTCAAACTGATCTAACCGTTGGGCAAACTCCTTTGCTCTTTGATCCACGTTGAAAAATGACTGATTGTTAGCTTGAATGATCGTGCCCATCTTGTCGGTCAATTGTTGTCCATGTGCCTCAGGTGCTCCATCCGCTGAGCTTATTGTTTTGTGTATTGGACCTGCATTTATTGACTTTATTAGATCTGTGTGTGCCGTCCTTTGTTGAAGCGAGCATTTGCGTTCCTTTTCGAGTACTGTAACTTGCAAGGGGGTTATTACAATTTTGGGACCTGGACCTGCTGATTCCCCAGATGCTTCGTATGGATTTCCTTCGACTGTTGGACTTGTAGCCTGCTCTTTTCTGACTGTCGTGCCCTGATGAGGGCTCATCTTAGGTGTACAATTCTTATCCTTGCTTTTATTTGACGGAACTGGTGCAAGATCAACTTGATTGCCACCACCAAATCCCGCCGGTTGTAAGGGTTTTGATTTTACTTGCCGCTGCTCCTGCCCTTCCTGTTGCTGGTCCAAACTTATTTCTCTGTGAGAGTTGAGACCTGTGTTGGGCGCTGAGCCCGTCTTTCCTGTTGACTGGGTGGGAAGATTTTTAATTCCTTGGATGGTGCCACCATTCCTTGGTGAATTTGGTGTGATTGATTTGTCAACTGAATTGGAATAACTCTTCTCTCCCTCTAATAAGTCAGTTGGAGGTTTTGATTTGTTAACCTGGAGACTTTCAGTTTTGAATATGGGAAAGAGGTTACCCAGGTCTGTATTCGGTTGCCTTTTATACTTAAGCCTGGCCTTTCTTGCTTTTTTCCTTTGCCTCCTTGTGGGCTTGTCCTCAATAAAGGAATTTTGGGAGGGCAGGGTGTCTTTAATGACTAAGACTGTGTTCCCTGAACCCGCTTTCTTTGATGATCGGTCTTGATCTGTTGTTTTTATGGCGCCTTTTTCGTGCTTACTCAAGGCCATTAATGAGTTGTCCTGGTTAAGATTATTTTCTTTCTCTTGGGTATTGCTGCGGGATTGTTTTACCTCTCCTAGGATATCCATCAGGATGGCCGGTAGGCTTGCTAGTTTTTCAAGTATTGTTCCACATCCACAACTGCATTGTTGTTTACATAGGCTGGTGATAGCCTCTGATTTTCCCCCATTTGTTAGCAGCGAGGCCAGGGAATCCAGTTTTGCGTTTATCCCCGAAATGTGACCCGCCACTAATGAAATAAGGTCAATCTGAACCTCCATTTTATTTGATTGATAATTTAGCACCCTTATGGCTTGGTCTAGAGTGCTCAACAAGGCTTGAAACCATGGTGAGGATGCCTGGTCTTTTTGGAATTTGCTTGGGTCCTTAGGTTCTACATCCGAAGTGCATCCCGATGAAATTGAGATTGGAGCATCCTGATTATTGTGGAATTGGTTTGGTGACGTGATGATACGGTTATCAACAGAGGGTTGTACATGGTCATTTTTCCCTACATAGCAACGGGGGGTTGACACCATCATGCCTGGGCTTGCGTGGCTATCCTCGAACCCCTGTTCTGATCGTGGGGCTCTCCCTTGAGAGTCAATGTACTTTGTTATTCTCTCGGTAAGATCCTCGAGTTGGGAATCGTTTGATAAAAACAAGGGTTTTAACCATGGATCCCCTTCATGACCAGATGAGTTGAAAAAGTTTCCGTGACCAGTGATTCTCTCCTGGCAGCCTTTGAGTGCCTTTGTATGGTCATTAGCTTCAACCAACTCCGTGATTGGGGCACATTTGCTCTGAATCAGACGAATATCCTTTGGAGGGGAGCCATCAATGGAGGCCTTGTTAACTCCGCCTCCCTTGTTCTCGTTTATCATTATCATCGAGGTGGTGGAATGATGCACCTGGGCAGTTACTAGTTCCTGTTTACCCTTAGCTGGATAAGCCACACACGCTGTAGGCGGCGAATGCCCAGTAGGGTCATTTGTCCGGTTCTGCGGACTTTTGGCCCGTGGGGAATTGGCGTTCTGAGGCGCAATAGGGCTTGGGAGCTTGCAGGCCTCAACTGTTGGTGCATAAATCTCTGCCATTGGATCCTTTAAGTAAAAGAATTTTAAAAGCCCGGTTTTCCGTCTGCAGGGTAATAATTGTTCTGGAGTTGGTGCTGAAACCAACCTATCCCTTGAGTTTTGCCGGATCCCTGTTTCCGATTGCGGTGTTACATCCACAATTTGCTTCCTTGATTTTTTCCTCGCTTTTTTGTTTTCCACAGGTTGGTGCGTTTTCCCTGATCTCATTTCCCCCAAAAAAACAGCACTTTGCGATCCTTTTTTTTTTGGCCTGCTCTGGGGTCAGGCTGGCTGCTTAATCACAGGTATTCCTTGTGGCTCGATTGATGAAGTAGAGACCTGCCCCTTTCCAGTATGACTGTGCTGGCGTGGGAACCGGATTGAACCACTTCCTCCCTTATTTGCTGGCTCTTAAAAGGGGGCAAGAACCCCTGGCAACTGCTACTTTTATTGGGTTTTTATGGGGTTTTTGCCTCTTTTAATGTTGTATTGGCGCTCCCATGGCGGGAAGACCGTCCGGGGCCCGGATACAGACTGCGGAGTGGTGAAACCCGTGGCACTTCGACCTCAAGTATCCCGACACGCCCAGGTGGTACTGATCACAATTTCCAACTCCTGGGGGTCAACCGACTCTCAGGTTTTGGGCAGGTTCTGGGCAGATTCTGGGCCGTTTTCACCTACTTAGCATAGCATGCTGTGAAGCTGGCTGGCTGTCGAGGACTGTTCTGGAATGTGGGGTGGACGTTTAAGTGCAGAGCTGTGCTGTGGGGTAGGCAGAAGGAGCTGTGCTGTGGGGTAGGCAGAAGGAGCTGCAGAGGCTAGAGTGGGCTTGTGTGGGTTGATGTAGCGCCCAAGGTTGCTGGGACGATCACCTGACCTCCACCCTCTCACAACCGTCTGCCACTCGACTCACCCTGTCACTTGCAGCTCCGGACTCCCCCTGCTGCCTTTGACCGCGATGTCTGGCTGCCGAGCCTGGTACAGGAGCGGGTGCGGATGAGGCTGCTGGACACTCACGGCTCTCTCGGTTTTCTCACGGCGCTGCTCCGTGGTGCTCCGTGGTGCTCCGTGGTGCAGCTCCGTGCTGCACTTCCAATTGCCGGGGGCCGAGGGCCGGGGACCAGAGGCTCCCCCGTGAACCCACCGCGAGTCTGGCCCGGTGCCGGTCACTCGCGGGTCACTTGCTCACTTTCGGCTTTCGGCTTGCGGCTCTCGCACGGCTCGCGGCTCTCACGCGGCTCTGCCTGCTCGCTCTGCTCTGCCTGCTTGCTCTGCTCACAACTCTGACTTAGACATGACTGTTCCTCCTTAGAATGTAGCGACTGGGAGGATGGACTGACATAGAAACTTGACGGGTACTGTATGACGAAAATTGACTCGAAATAGCATGTTAAATAATGTAACTAGACGTTTGACTAGATAGGGAAAGGACAAAGAAGAGTGCCGGGGTAAGGATTACCAAGGCACCACCCGTCTGGGAAGTTAGGAATGTTGCTGATGTTCAAAATGTACCGCCTCCTTCTCACACTCTTATAGATATAACCAAGCTGTCCGACTGTTCTCCCGATCAATACCCGCCGTTGCCTCAGCCTGGAGAACTTCCCACCAAAGGAAGAAACTGAAGAATGGTTTAAGATCCAACCGTGGGTAAATAGCCCCACCAGGTTAATTTCTGACCGGCTGACCGAGGCGTAAGTATTGGCAATTGAGAACGTTCGCAAAGATAGCAAGCGAGAGGGAAAAGGAGGGAAAGGTAAAAAGAGCTAAGCACGTAGGTAAATAGGATATTAAAGATACGCAGGATGTAAAGATAGATCTTTCTGGCCAATATTAGTTTAATGTTTTGTCGTGAATGTCTTATATATATGTAATACATGTACTGTCTTCCTTCGTCTGAGTTTGTGTGTGTGTACTGTAGGGATTTATGTCCTCCCTCTGTTTGCGTCTCTCCGTTACCTGACCCCCTGCTGTTCTGTGTTGTGAGCGCACTAAATGACCTAATTTCGTACACGTCTCTCTCTCTCTCACTCTCTCTCCCCCCCCCTTATCTATCTCTCTCTCTCTCTCTCCCTCTCTCTCTCTCTCTCTACATGTCATACGTGTACCGAATGGCTCGTTTAGATTGCGGACGACTCTCACTCTCTATGAGAGTCTCCCTATTTCCTCTTCCGTTTTGTGGTAAAATTGTGCCCCACCGGCACCAGTCTGATTGGATACTTATTGAACGCGAAGGTGTTCAGCGAAATTGACCGAAACTAAAATGATCGTATCTCGCCATATTACTACCTCTCCTTTCTGCAAAATGAATGAACTCGAATAGGCTGAGAAGGAAAGGACAGGTAAGACGACTAAAGTCCCCCAATCTGGCCTTTTACAGGGGAACTGTATGTCAATGGCACCTTATTTTTTAGTTCATCAGAGACGAACGCCAACGTCAAGATTGACCCCCAATGCCCAGATTGCCCCACCCCTTTGCACCCAAGCGCGAATGCCCGAAGCATCCCCGCCCCACTTGATTGACCCCAGCTGCTGTCCCGGATATAAACATGATGACCATGAGTAACTGTCGTCCCTCGAGAAAAACCTGTTTTACCCTGACTCTCGATGATAGCGCCCCCGCCCTGTTTGAAAAGGTTAGCCAGCCCTGAAGGGAAATGTTAGACTGTTAAGGCTCAGGTTAGAAAGACGAGTCTCCCTGGAGGTTCCGAAATGTTGAGTTTGATTAAATGCACAGTTGATAAGAGTCTGACTTTTCTCCATATGTGACATGAATAGACGATGAATAAAACTTGGCATGAACTCAGTAGGAATGCTGACATATGCACTGCTTGGTAATGAACCTCTGACTGTGACCGATGAGCGTATCTCCCAAGTGCGTAGGATTGAGGGAAGAATTCACATGCATAAATGTCTTCTCCTGACCAGTTCTCTAAAGCTTGTTTTGTACCTATTCAAAGATTTACGATCACCGGAGGAGAAGGGTCGGACGTGACGTACAGCCTGGCTACAGATCTTGAGACACATATGACCTCGACCACAGGTGGAGCTGCAGAGCAACAAGATACGGGACGAGACAACAAATCCAAACGTGGAAAATGAAACTTGACGGGCTGCCCTGAAGCCCTCAGTCTGCTAACCCACGTGTGCCTGAAGCCTCCGTCCCCCTTTTCAAGCCCGATTGATGGGCCTGCCTGCTTGTTATCCTTTGCTCCCTTGGTCCCATTGGTGTGTCCCAGGAAATCTGACCCCACTCCGCCCTCTCTCCTATCGACTATTTGAACAACACACCCTCTTTTCCATGTGACTTCTTGCCAAAAGGAAGAACAGCATTCAGGTGGGAATAGGGTGTTGCCACGGAAATATAGGTGCCGAGCATAAGGCGCCACTAAAGGGATTGGTTAGGGAACAGGACTGTGGTCTAACAGCAGAGGACAGACCGCACCTTGCAACGCGAAAGGTTAAATACGAGCTGGACCTATAGCTCCACCGCCGGTGCTCAACAGCGCCAACTGAAGGACACGGACTAGAGCCTACCAGTGATGGCTCACTGCTAAAAAGACACTGTGACGAAGAGATCTTGCGTATTGAACTGAATTCCGCCCTCAACTACTTGGTCAAAATGTTCATTGGTCACATTTTTAAGTCAGAAACATTTATGCTGTGTAGTGCGTTTGAATGTTAGGAACTCGACAAATGCAATTTCCTATGTGCTGCATTCTGCCCATCACATCAACTGTCCATGATTATATGCCAAATGTTAGTATTGACAAATGCTAATTCTTCAACCGCGCCTGTTTATATGTACCCCCATCAATTACAAAAATGAACTCTGTTATGTAAAAAGGGGCGACTGTGGAAAATTAGAAAAATTGATGTACATAAGCGACGTTCATTTCCCTTTTCCCACTCCTCTCCCTATAAGCACCATGAATACCATAAAATATTGACCGCATCACTCCGCCAGTAAAAGCCCGTACCCATATGTACATAACAGCCATTCTAGGCACCCTGGCCTTTTTTCCCGCTCATTAGAATCACCGGCTTCCCTTCTGCGCGTATTTGAACCCCCCTCTCTCACATGCATAGACCATGAAACCCTCTCCCTCTGCGCGACCCTGCCCTGAAAGGCAACCCTTCTGCTTGACCCACGCAAACCCCCCATTTCCTCTTGAAGAGGCATCCTTTGCCTCAGCTGACATAGCCCTCCCCAGCTGCACCTGACTGCCCCCGCTCTCTCATGTACGGGTCGTAAGATCTCTCTCTGTGCGACTCTGTCCCTGTGCACACCCTGGCTTCCCCCCTCCCCTTCTCCCTCACACGGGCAAGTCATAAACCTTCTTCTTCTGCAAGACCCTGTCCTTGGGAGTCACGGCCGCGCCTGACCAGCACCTCCTTTCCTTTCATGAATAACCCCTCTGTTAGTAAACCCTCCCTCCGCGATTGACTGTCCACACATGTCTGAGGTCATCGCCTAAGCCAGGAGATACTGTTTACTGCTTATTGTATGGAGTCACTCCTCTTCAAAGGACCCACTATTGATCCCGGCCACCCCACCCCTTGGGCTACGATCAGGCGCACACATCCTAAAAATTGGCGGAACACTCAGCTGCGTGATTACCCTCCCCTCTTATCAGCAGGTCAAGGGTCCCTATTGTGAACATATGTGGGGTAGGATTGACACGAGGATTATGGGGATGTCTTTTCCTTGTTTCACAATATCGTGATTGTAATGCCAAGTATTTTGTAAGGTATAAAAGACTGTCTCAGCTCACTTGTTAGAGCACCTCCCGATGACACCTTGTTTCGTGTCGGAAATGACAGGCTCTCCTCATGAGTAATAAATCCTGTTCTTGTGATTCCTGCTCCCAGCGCCCGTCTCTTTATTTGGTAACTATTCAGAATGGGAACTAAGAGGCGCACAGCGCCAGCAGCCTGGGCATCGATGGTAATATGGGCTCCTGTTCCACAATTCTGGTACACCAGCAATCACTAAAGCCGAATTGGTGGATAAACAGAAAAAGGACAATAACTTACAAATAGTTTTTGGTCACATTTGTACCTCACCTGGACTTGCTGTTGTTTGGATCAACTGTGCGAGCAGACTAATCACCGCTACTTGACTTCTGCGCTGCCAGTCTTGCGCAAACTACCATCACTCTGTACTCCGTACTGCTGCCTCCCCGGGGACTCGCTGGTGTGAGCGAGAGCTGCATTCGGCACGCTCTGTCCCACGCTCCCAGCTTGAGTCCACAGGGTCGAGGCCGGGCGGAGCAGCGCATTCAGCCCGGGGGACTGCGAGGACCAGCAACCCCTGCTTGGACCAGCTGGTTCCTCTTCCCCCAGGCGACACGCCCACGGACACGCCCACCGGCGAATCAGGAAGCGGGCATTGTTTGCATATAACTTCGTGACACCCGCTTCGCGGGCGCCACTCACCTGGACTTGCTGTTGTTTGGATCAACTGTGCGAGCAGACTAATCACCGCTACTTGCCTTCTGCGCTGCCAGTCTTGCGCAAACTAACATCACTCTGTACTCCGTGCTGCTGCCTCCCCGGGGACTCGCTGGTGTGAGCGAGAGCTGCATTCGGCACGCTCTGTCCCACGCTCCCAGCTTGAGTCCACAGGGTTGAGGCCGGGCGGAGCAGCGCATTCAGCCCGGGGGACTGCGAGGACCAGCAACCCCTGCTTGGACCAGCTGGTTCCTCTTCCCCCAGGCGACACGCCCACGGACACGCCCATCGGCGAAACGTATATAAATAACATCTAGTCCACCGCGACGCGGGACGCGCGCGGGACCAAGCGCGGAGCTAAGCCCGGGCAAAGGGCGGGCCGTCTGTGGCCGTCCGATGACGTACTAGGACGGGACGGGCCACCCCACTAAACATCTGCTCCTGATAAGTGAAGCCCCATTGTAATTGTACTCACAACTCGTGCCAATTTCTGTTCCCCAAGCACGAGGGAATAGAAGCTAGCTAGTAACAACAGATACTGTGGAAAAAGAAATGGGGCTTATAAAATTACGATCTAGGACTATCTTCATGAAACGTATGGGTACAGAGGACGCTGTACGGAAAACTTCAGATAAATCAATAAAACAAGGTCGTATCACACGGACTCCGGCTATCACTGAATATTTCTCTGCCCTAACATCTAAAGATGAAATCGACAAGAAAATTTTGGAGACAGAAATGATAGCCAATTCAGTATTACATACAGGGTCAGAAGAATGCATTAAAGGGAGGAGGAGCCAAGATGGCGACCTGAACGGACGCTCGATTCGCCGTTACAGGGGGTGTCGGACGGATTTTCATTGCTACACCCGAGAGCCCCGTTTCGTGTGATCGGCGTATTGGGGAGAAGTGTTTGTTGCAGTTGTCGTCCCCCTGGCCGGCGCTGAGGCTGACCTGCGGTGGCCATTGAGCGGGTCGCCCCACGGCTTGCCCCCGACTTGCTGCGAGGTGGTAGTGTTTCCTCGGTGCAGCACTCCTGAACCGCTCGGTCCACACGACTGGACCCTAAGCTCCCTGGGGCTGAGTCAGCTTTCTTCCTGGCGTGCAACCCCCCTGGACGATCGAAATGGCGGCTGCCCTTTCTACAGTGGCGAAGGTGATCTCGCCCTCTGATAGCGTCTCCCTGCTTGACGGCGAACTGGAAGCTCCATTGCAAGCCCCACCGCGCACAGAGAGACAGCTTCGCGCTCGGCAGGAGCCGACCTGCCGGGACATCGTTGCTGCGCTCGTCGAGCTTAGGGCGGAATGGCGGTCACTCTCCGGTCAGCTAGGGGATCGGCTAGACGAAGCAGCACAACAGTTGAAGCGGGTCCGGGTGGCTGATCCTCGGCATGGTATGGACTCGATCTCTTCAGTCGCGACAAGGGAGATTGAAGAGCCGGATGCTGAAGGTGAGGTGGAGACTGTCTCCCGATGCCGTGATTCCGGCACAGGGCAGCCCGGTGGCTCTGTTGGGGATACATTGTTTCAGTCATCTACGGAACTTGAGACTTTGTTTTTGGGGCTGACGTTGCATTCCCGACCTTTATTGTTGCTACAAATATGTCCCCTTGAGCCTACTGCCTCCCGTGTACCCTTCCTCCAGCTATGGACTGGATTTCGAATTGGGTGTTTGGAGGTACTTTTCCTGATTGCCTGCTGCTCGGCTACTGGTTCTGGACGTCCATTTTGTCCCTACCTCCCTCTTCTTCATCGATGGTGGCCATTTTGCTTTCCGGCATTATATGGATCTGGCCCCCCTCGGACGCCGTGTCTGGCGGGACTGTCGCGCTCTGGCCAAGGCTGATAAACTGTGTTTTATGACCGGGACTGAAGGGCTGGCGGGGACTCGGCTTGGAACACTTACGAATATAAGTTGAAATGTGCGAATTGGTATGCCTCGCCCCGTCTTATATTGTAACTGATTTTGATACTGTTTCTTTATTTCACGGGGCGGTGGTGGACTGCATGGCGGGATTGACTGGGAATACCTATAATTGGCCCTCCTCCGGCTTTCTATGATGGTTCCTTTTTTCCTTTCTTCTTTTTCCTTGTCTCTTGTCTCTATATTTCGGGTACTCTAATGGGCGACAGACACACTGCAAGGGGGGGGGGGTAGGCCGTAGCCTCTGCATGCGTGTAGGGTGGGGGGATTTATATGTCTGTTTTTTCGTTTCTATGGGCCTTGTTTTCTTTCTTCTTTCATCTTTCTTGTCTTATTTTTGTCCTTGGGCTATAGTTTGGCTTGAAGCTGGGTGGGTTCATGTTTGCTCTCGTCGTAGTGCTTGCTTACCTATCCTGTCGTTACCTTCGCGATGCCGATATTTTGATTGCAAATTTCCTGTGTCTCATGAAACTCGCCTGCTGAACGTTGCCTATTGCTTTTGTAGTGAGATGGACTGGACTATGGCTCTCCTGGACTTAATTCTTGTTCATGTGTTTTTATAAACCTTAAAATTAACCTCAATCTTCCTGTATATCGGCGGTACAGCATGGTCCAGTGTAACTCCAAATGCTTGCTTAATAGTGTCGCCTTACTGCCGATGTACCGTATTGCTCGCAACAGTGCTCACAGTTTTGTGGCCGGCCAGGTGGTTGTAGGCCCGTATTTGTCTGCTGTTTATGCACAATAAAGGTTTCCAAAAAAAAAAAAAAAAAAAATGCATTAAAATTAAATCTGGATTAAATCTAAATTTAAATCTGAGCAATATGGTTCCTGATGATAAACAAAAATCTTTTAATTACTCTAAAAATCTTCAAACCCAGGATCAAGAGGAGAATCATTTAACATCTTCAACACCCAAAAAAAGCTTTCGAAATACGTGTCAACTGGAAGAACTCTGTGCAAATAAATCCAAGATATCAGAGAATCAATCAGAGCCTAAAATAACAAGTAGTCCTCCTTTATTAAAAAACCAAGCACAACCTTACACACTTGAATCATCTGTAGACCCTTTCAATATAAAAACGAACTACTCAGCTAACATAGCTACACCCATGTCGAAAGCCCTCTTCTCTTTACATGAAATACTTGAGTCGGTCCTTTCCTTTTTGGGAAATATATTAGAAAATTCGGACCAAACCTTGGATGTTCAAATTGGAATCCTTAAGCATCTAGTGGAGGAAAAGAAGAAAAGAAAAGAATCCCCTGAAATGGAAAAAAAACAATTGATGCCCAACAATAATGAACTACAAAAGAATAACACAAGTAATCAAAACAGAGAAAAGGAGACAGTAAAATACGACTGCGGTACACAGACATTAGATGTTCCAAAACGCAAAAAGGGAAAGTTAGAAAGACAACATGAAACACCATATGGCTGAGATACCCGCCACCCCCTCTCAACACAATCCCCAAGGATGGGAAGACGGAAACGGTTCTGAACTTTTGGAAGGCGGGAGGGAGTTACCCTCCCGGCCGTATTTATTAAAATATGAAACAATTAAAACGTTAAAAATAACAGTTTCATATCATGTACAATTTCATTTACACATTAAGATGTTCTTGGCTGACCTTAACACATCTCTAATACAAAGGTTCTCCTAGCCGATACTAAACATCCTGCAAATGCATTACTCAAAATTGAAATTGTACATCCTAACATTACGGGCCAACGGCAAGGTCGTAACCGGTGTCAGATCCCCAAACCAGAACTCCCCCATCACTTGTGAGGGGGGTCGCACAGAGGACTGTACCTCTGTGCCAACTTCCAATTTCCCTTGTCTTAGCGGGGGCCCCCTGTTAACTCGACGCCATCTTAGTGGTCGTCCGAGGACTCGTGTGAGGTGTCTAGAAGGTAGCGTAGACCCCCCTCCCACCCCACACAACTTACCACATCTGCCGTCGCAGATGTCCTGGCCCCGGAAAATTCCCAGGAGGGGCCCTAGCCCCTCCTCCCCAGGAAGGGGCCTATGGCCGCCTTCCCTTTCGGCGTCCCCATCCTTAGAGGGGACCGCCTCCCCGTTTGAGGGGCCAATGGCCGCCTCCCCCCGGGCGCTCCCATCCATAATGGGTGACGCCCCACCTCTAGGGATCTTCTAATTCCTGCTCACCGATCATGACCTTACCGCCCGACCAAAATAAATACGACAATCTGAGACTAAGTGGAGAAAACAATTTATACTTAAGCAAATCAAAGTATAATCTCTACCGAGCATCCGGTGCAACTACTCGCTGAATAAAACATGCTGAAAAGGAAAAAATTATCAACTTTATTACACACCAAATTACCAACTTTTACTCAAGACCACCTGTAGAAAAACAACATCACGACACTCGACTTTATTCCAACAAATCGCTGTCATCAGGGGCTGGTGGGTGGGTCAAAATTGGCTCTTCGTTCCGTCTCGAGCTCACGTGCAACGGGGAGGTGCAGCTTCAGAGCACAGGAACAAGAGGATGCTTCCTTGGCTTGTCGCTCCTTTTATCCTTCTTCGGGCGGGCGTGGACCCCCTCCAATCCGCCTCCAGGGCGTGGCTAGCGGTGTTGGTGTCTAGGACAACCCCCTCTTGGGCGGGAAAAGGCGCGCCCCGGCTACGCCGCTTCGGGCATACCAGCCGAGACTCGCCTCCCGCCCAAAAATGGCTTCCCGGGGGGATCGGGGTACTCTACCATACGTTCGGGGGGACCGAGTGGTCGCCCCTTTCCATATGGCTGAGATACCCGCCACCCCCTCTCAACACAATCCCCAAGGATGGGAAGACGGAAACGGTTCTGAACTTTTGGAAGGCGGGAGGGAGTTACCCTCCCGGCCGTATTTATTAAAATATGAAACAAAATTAAAACGTTAAAAATAACAGTTTCATATCATGTACAATTTCATTTACACATTACGATGTTCTTGGCTGACCTTAACACATCTCTAATACAAAGGTTCTCCTAGCCGATACTAAACATCCTGCAAATGCATTACTCAAAATTGAAATTGTACATCCAAACATTACGGGCCAACGGCAAGGTCGTAACCGGTGTCAGATCCCCAAACCAGAACTCCCCCATCACTTGTGAGGGGGGTCGCACAGAGGACTGTACCTCTGTGCCAACTTCCAATTTCCCTTGTCTTAGCGGGGGCCCCCTGTTAACTCGACGCCATCTTAGTGGTCGTCCGAGGACTCGTGTGAGGTGTCTAGAAGGTAGCGTAGACCCCCCTCCCACCCCACACAACTTACCACATCTGCTGTCGCAGATGTCCTGGCCCCGGGAAATTCCCAGGAGGGGCCCTAGCCCCTCCTCCCCAGGCGTCCCCATCCTTAGAGGGAACCGCCTCCCCATTTGAGGGGCCAATGGCCGCCTCCCCCCGGGCGCTCCCATCCATAATGGGTGACGCCCCACCTCTAGGGATCTTCTAATTCCTGCTCACCGATCATGACCTTACCGCCACAGGCCGGATAGTTGACCGGCTATCCGGACCCCCCACAAAAACTCCTACTTAAAGGTCATGGCTGCAAACTCTTTAACCAAGCTACGAGGTCTCCTATGAGTAAAGTATTCCCCACCCGGGACAAATGGACTCCATCCTCTAGATACATATGGTCCCCCCTGATACATCCATGCGGAATAGAATGCAATGTACTTGTACGGAACAATCTACCAAGCTTGTTATTCACCTTCTTCACTGAATGATTTACAGTAGACACAGAATTAGCCCCCCGCCACACCTTCCGTGGAATCATATGGGACCATGCAATCGTGCACCCCGGAACCCTTCTCGCCAACCAACTCACTGTGGATAGTATCAACTCGAGAAGTACTCGTCGACCAGTGGTCACCAAATCATTGCCCCCAAGATGCACTATGATTACAGATGGCGGTGACCTTGTCCGCCCTAACAAACCCTCCATAAAACTTTGGAAATGGTCAATACAGAGCCCGCCCCTTCCGTAGAAGGTCACCCTGTACCCGTATTCCCCAGCCATGTGAATCATGTCACCTGCTTTGAATACGTCTGCGGCACGCCTCACGTATGAGTGGCCCACGACCCACACCACTCTTTCCTCAGCCGGTGATCTTTGACCGCTGGTTCCCAGGTGTCGGGTCGACTGCACAGTCCGCCCCGCCTCGTAAGCTCGCGACACTGTAAACCAAACAAAACAAGAAGCGTGAGTTCATGACATAGGCTTCACAACATGTGCAACCGCACATACCTTTTATAACAATTCGAGGACCAACGCCCGAACTGTTTTACTTTTTCAACACTCAGACCCCTGGCTGTAGCCTCTGTAGCAGCCCCTATCCTGAAGGAATGGGTCCCAAACTCACACGGGTTTGAGCCCGCTGCTGCGATTGCCATCGTTAGCACCCGCTGGAACTGAAACCTAGTCAGTGGGGTGGCGTTGGCGTGCCTCAGCAAGCTTCCCCCCCATGATGCCGCCCTCTGCGCCAAATACTCCTCAACGCATGCTACCGGGCACATGGGGGATCCCGGAATCCGCTGAACCACCACGCTGTCCCCGATCGCTTTCTGATCGGTCTTGGACCTGGCAAATGAGACTACCATTGTCTCCCCCTTAATTTGAATGTGCTCCCGGCACAAGCCTCCCCCCGTATCCTGCTTGTTCCTCGCTACCAGCTCGCTTACCCGCATAGCCCCATGGAACGCTAATGCAAAAGCGGCCCGAAATAGCACTGTCTCTGATTGAGATGAACATGTCGCAGGGAGTACGGACAGTAACAGGGCCAACCTTTCCAAACCTATCGGGTGCCTCTCATCCACTCTACAACCCTCACGGCGTTGCCACCCACGCAGCGCCTTCTGTACCAAGAAAGACGCCGTGGGGTCCTGTATGCCATGGGCCCGTGCCATGAAAGAGATGGCGGCCCGGTGTCTATTGGCCGTAGCCACTGATTTGCCTGCCTGATGTAATGATAACAAAAAGTTCAGGACATACTCCTCTTGGCCCCAAAGCCCCCCCTAGCTGAACCCAAAAAGGACAAATAAGAACGGAACGCCCCTTCATAAGCCTTCCTTGTCCTGGGTGCTAGACTCTCTCCCACGAAGTCTTGTAGTCCGGGGCACCGAGAGACCAGAGAGCTTCGGGAAATGGTGCCGCCACCGGGTCCGCTGAGGGCAGAAAACCCCAGAAGGCCTGCATACGGGAACGATGCCTGATTTAACACCCCTGGCATATGTCTCGCCCTAAAGTGGACGTTTAGTCTCATACACAGCAGGACAATTTCCTTCAACAGTCTCAAGATCCATTTGCAGCGTGCTGCCTGACTATTGATACACTCAACCACGGTCATATTGTCAGACCAGAACACCACAGAGCGATCACGAAACTCCTCAGGCCATGTTTTTAAGGCCACCAGAATAGGGAACAGTTCGAGAAACCCAATGTTACCTGTCAGCCCACTCTCGTGCCACCATGCCGGCCAGGTTCGTGCTGACCAATGATTACCCAAGATGGCGCCAAAGCCCACACTCCCTGCCGAGTCAGTCCACAACCCCAGCTCCATGGAGGAGACCGCTGGTTTGTTCCACACGACACGACCGTTGAAATCCGCCAGGAATGCCAACCATATGCGCATGTCCTGGCGGACCTCTGCCGAGAGCCTTGTGCGGTGGTGCCCTTCCTTAAGGCCGACCATGGCTTGAGCAATGGAGCAGGAAAAGGGGCGAGCCATCGGTATCACTCTAAGGGCAAAATTCAGCTGACCCACAGCCTGCTGCAACTGATGCAAATTTACCTTCGTCTCGCTAATACATGTTTCAAGCGATGCCTTAAATTTCGTTACCTTTTCCTTAGGCAAACGGAAGCACCCCTCTTCGGAGTCGAGCTCTATTCCAAGAAACTCGAGCGAAGTTGCCGGGCCCACCGTCTTACCTGGTGCCAATGGCACGCCAAAGCGAGTCATGAGATCACAAAATTCATTCAAAGCTTGTGCACATTCTATGTCCCCGGCTGCCCCCAGAAATAGAAAGTCATCAAGATAATGCATAACATGTGTAAACCCTGTTGTTCTTGTGAACATCCATTGCATAAAACTACTGAATTTTTCAAAATACGTTCAAGAGATGGAGCAACCCATTGGCATACATTTATCCATGTAATAGCGTCCCTGAAACATGAAACCAAGGAGACGCTGATCGTCAGGGTGTACCGGGAGCAACCGGAACGCCGACTCAATGTCTGATTTGGCCATCAGCGCTCCGGGCCCCAGGCGATTCAACATGGCGACAGCCTCATCAAAAGATGCGTACCGCACCGAACAAACCCCCGGATCAATCGCATCGTTCACCGAAAGACCCCTTGGAGCTGACAAATTGTGTATCAACCTGAATTCCCCTGGGTCCTTTTTGGGGACCACTCCCAGAGGCGAACAAACAAAATTAGCAACTGGCGGCATGTCAAATGGTCCAGCAACCCGACCTCGGGTCACCTCTTTCCCAATCTTTGCTTGTACCACCGCCGTATTCTGCAGAACCGACAGTTGGTTCCTACATTGTGTTTTACCCTGAAAATCCCCCGCCGGGATGCGGAAACCATACGAAAAACCATCTCGCAACACCCCAGCGGAGACATGATCCGGATATTCGTTCAGCCAAGGAATCAGTGCCATGGTATCAATCGGGGTAGGGAGAGGCGCCCCTCGGACTATTTCAGACCTGTTTGGCGCCCCCTCTACTTGCCGTATCACCAGTTTTGGCTCTGCACATGGACTCGGGGTGCGAGGACTGCCCGCACCCTGCACATTCATGCCTAAACCTGAAAGATCCCTGCGGCCTAGTACATTTGCCTCTGTTAAAGCTCCAGCAGACCCCTTTTTTACCTGAGTTGCCATTATTCCTTGTGTGCTGATCATTGTTTGATCCCGCCCGAAAGGGCGCCCCAGACGAATGGCGGGAAGACTCAACCATGTTTCCCCCCAAAGATGGCGGCTTCGCCGTGCCTGACTTCTCCATTTTCTGCCAGGAAATGGAGTCGAAACAATCCAACGTCAGGGATGAGTCGTGCTCCTTGGACTTACGAAATATGCTATCGTAACAAAACCATTGATTGCCACCATACGTTTCATAAAATTCCATGATACGTGTCTGATACACGGCTAATTCCACCAATAATTCAGGCCTACGTTCCCCCATAATTGCAGTGAACATTCCAAATGCTCTGCCCCAATTGCTTATCGATTCATCCACTCTGAAACCGGCCATCTTGGCGCGCCATACACTAGGATGCAGAAACTCTTTTTGATTTTTTACATGCTCAATCTCATAGTGATCGGTCAACAATGAAAACATGTTCACATATTTATCAGCCCATATCCTTTCTTTTACCTCAGTCGGGATATGCTGAACAACTTTTTCCCTCCTTGAAGGTACCGATCCCTCCCCCGCAATCGGCAATGGCTGCTTACCTGAACCGGCCACTGTGACCGTAGTTCCTGCCGAACCAACGCCCGATACTGGTTGTTCCACGGGAGCCTGCGGGGAAACAAAAGGACACGGTGCCTTCGCAGCATCTTTCGATTGCCGCAACTGCTTCATTATCGCCCTGGCTTCATCAGCCGTGGCCCCCTCGTTCTCTTTGCCTAACCATGCCGCCAACTGGGCAGCCAGCTCAGGAGGCATATCCTCCCCGTTCACAGGAGTGACTACCACAGGGATCGGTTGCCCCACGTTCGGGACCGGAGTCGGGGCCTCGATCGGGGTGACCGGGTGCGTAGGGGGTGCTTCGGGAACCGGGGCCTCACCACCCGACGCTCCCCTCTTGGCCCTTCTACCTCTCCCGTTAGGGACAACTCCCGGCAATGCTGGTCCGATGACTCTCTTCGGTCCCCCCGCACCATTCATTATTGCCATCTGTTTTTTCATATCTGCCATGTCCTTCATCAGCATACGAAGCATCTGATCGGTCCCGACCCTCTTTCCGACCTTCTTGCTAGGCATCGTCCGTGTATACTCCTCAAGGTCCTAGGCCAGGAAGCTCCGAACTCACTGAAAGAAGAAACACAAGATTAAATCCTCAAAATTGGCTCTTCGTTCCGTCTCGAGCTCACGTGCAACGGGGAGGTGCAGCTTCAGAGCACAGGAACAAGAGGATGCTTCCTTGGCTTGTCGCTCCTTTTATCCTTCTTCGGGCGGGCGTGGATCCCCTCCAATCCGCCTCCAGGGCGTGGCTAGCGGTGTTGGTGTCTAGGACAACCCCCTCTTGGGCGGGAAAAGGCGCGCCCCGGCTACGCCGCTTCGGGCATACCAGCCGAGACTCGCCTCCCGCCCAAAAATGGCTTCCCGGGGTGATCGGGGTACTCTACCATCCGTTCGGGGGGACCGAGTGCTCGCCCCTTTCCAATATTCTTCTTGAAAAAACTTTTTACAGAAAAATCCGTAAATGAAAGGCAATACCCAATTTTCACAAAGGCAAAGAAATCAAATACACCAAAAAATGATGATCTGGATGAAAACACCCAAGAAGTCAGCCTTAATAATACATTAGAAAGTGAAAAAGGAGAAAAAACGAATAAAACAATAAATACTGAGCAAGTAGAAGGAAAAAGAAAGAGGAAAAAGCCACTAAGACGTATCCATAAAAAGAAAAACCGCAAGTTGAAATTTCAAAAGTTTACAACTGTTAGTAAAACACAAGAAGTACAAGAAGCTGAATCTACAAAGTCTAGATCCATTGTAAATACGGAAACCAGCTCTAAAAAAAGAGAAGAAAAACTACAATCATTAGATCCGGCAGCAAAAGAATTCCTTCCGTATAAGGTCTTTGAAGAACCAGAACACCAAAACATGACTGAAAGAAATAACAAAGGAAAAAACCATCATGGAACAGGAACACCATACTCCAAAACATTACAACTTGAAGAACTTTTTCCAACGGATACGGTACCTCTTAATAGAAGAAGGGTCATCAATCTCCTTCACTATATAAAGCCATTGGAATCCTTGAACAGCAATGAGATAGATCTAGTAATTTTCCTGCAACAGGAAAACAATAAAATAGTAACAGTAACCTTCTGGTCATATGTTATTCCTGGGATCATACTCAGTGAAAAGGAAACATTACACAAACATGGATACGATGTCTACGTAAGAAGGGATCCAAAAGAAAACAGAATTCCCCCAGGGTATGATGAACAAATACGACTAATCTCTAACTCTCAATACAAAAATCCTCTGAGAGACACTGACGTGTCCAGAGCAACGAACTCAGGAACTAAACACTCAGGGAAAGACACTCTAAAAGTAAAAGTGGAAAATGGAGAAAGGTCAGTATGGCAACAAGATTTAAAGGAAAAAGAATACAGAGAAAGTATTAGGTCATGGTCATGGGTATCTGAGAACCTGAATAGCAATAAATTTCCTTCATGTTTAGGACAATCTGTTTAGCAATGGTCTAAAAATAATATCATGGAATATGGCGGGAAAAACTAAGACCAAATTGACGGAAGCCATAAGTAACCATCCAGATATCTTGATGCTACAAGAAACCTGGGCAACTGAATCATTTTCTCAGAAAAGCTATTTTGTTTACGACATCCCAGCCAAAGCCACCAATCGGGGCCACTCAAAAGGTGGTTTGGCCATTCTACTGAGGGAGGAATACATGTGGGCCCAGGAAGTTATCCAGACTAAATCATACTATCTGCAATGCTTAAAGGTCTTTTTAAAAACCCATAATGCAGCACCAAAAAAGGCAATCTTGTTATTCAATGTATATGCCCCTCCCGGCAAGAATCATGATATCACTTTTTTGGAGATCATGGAATCCATTACACAGATAGTAGAAGACCAATTACATATTTCATACGTGATAACAGGTGACTTAAATGGCTAAATTTCCAATCTGGAAATTAGTAAATGGATTCAACTTTATGATGAGGAATCTGTCGAACTCTCAGCCCCACAATTCCCTAAGGGTTCAAAATGTGATAAAAGATGGAAATTAATACTATCGACATTACCTACTCTAAGTGGGGTAATTCTGAATGGTAATATAGAAGGTGACATCCCGGCATCATACACCAGACGGGGCAACGGAAGTTTATCCATCATTGACTACATCATTTGTAACATGAATCTATCGGAGACTGCTACACATCTACAAGTACAGCCAAGCCAAGAGAGCGACCATGCACTGATGATTCTAACTACTGAATGGAGGCCTCAAACAGCAACTGACAGGCAGTTAATATTCCATAGAAGTTCTGTCCTGATAAATAGTGAACAGAGAAGAATTTTCTGGAGCTCCAAAGTACTGGACAGAATATCGTCATTGATTGAACATAATGAACTCCTAGCAAAAACAATCTCGGATGACCCAATAGAAAATTTTGAACACATAACTAATGAGCTAAAAAAAATTCTAATGGATAAATTACATCGTGCTTCCCCAGGTGCCAACAATGGGAATAATAATAACCGTAACAAAAATAATACATAAAATACCCAAAATTCTATTACGAAGAAAAAATTGAACATACTGGTACGTGCACAATACCAGAATCCTTCTATGTCAACTAAGAAAGAAATCAATAAATTAAAAAATAAACTCAGGAGAGAAAAGCAAAGAAATAAAAAAGAAATCCACGACCGCAATTGGGTTGACATTCAAGTAGCTGCAAAAGAGTTAAATCCACGTAAATATTGGTCCCTCGTAGCCAAACTAACAGGGACGAAAAAGAAACTCCAAACAATACCTGTTCCACCAAAGGATTGGGAAACTTATCTTACAGACTTATACAAAGCAAACCCGATAAGCTTTGATGGGAAAAGCTCAGAAAAAACCAAAGGAGATGTTGACTTACAAATATTCAGAGTCACAGCTATCTCAGTGGAATGGAATATCAGAAAAGCGAGAAAAACAGGTGCCTCTGGCCCAGACCAGATTCCTATAAAGATCTATCAGGCAAACCCAAGGGAATGGAGTAAGTTGTTATCGCATCTATTTAACTATATCCTTAAAACTGGACAAATTCCAAAATCCTGGCAGGGGAGTACCATTATCCCAATACATAAAAAGGGTAGCAAGACAATTGCAGGAAATTACCGGCAAATTGCATTAATGGACGCTGCAGGAAAAATCTCTGCAGCAGAGGTTCTACAAAGATTAAAGGACTGGGCTTTTTCACTGGATAAAATCCCAATGTTTCAAGCTGGTTTCAGGCCAAAACATTCAGTTACGGATAATATTGCTATCATCCAAACAATATTAGATAAATATGTAACAGGAAAATCCCAGGCAGTATACGCAGTGTTCATAGATTACTCGACTGCGTTCGATCGTGTTGATCGACCTACTCTATGGCACAAACTCAGGGAGCTTGGAATCCCAGAACAACTGCTCCAAACTATAGTGAATCTTCACACCAGCACTTGGTGCCAGGTACAAATGGGGGGAGAAAAGGGCTTAACAAAAAGGATAAAAACAGCCAATGGCTTAAAGCAAGGGTGTCTCTTGGCCCCACTATTATTCTCCCTATACCTCAGCGACTTACCCAAACAATTACAACAGGGCTCAAGTTTATCCCCAAAAATTGCTAAACAAAGCATACAAGTACTACTTTATGCTGATGATATAGTGATGCTCGATCTCACTCCCTTCGGTCTGCAAAAATCTTTGGACATTCTTTATAATTATTCAAAAACAAACTTTCTAATTCCGAACTTAAAGAAAACAAAAATTGTGGTCTTTTCGAGAAAGAAATCTAGTGATAAATACAGATGGAGCCTAGGCGGAGAAAAAATAGAAATAGTAAACGAATATCCATATTTAGGCAGGATACTATCAAAGAATAATACAAATGTAAAACAGTTAGAAAACTTAATGAGGACGTCAGAAGTACATACTGAGGCCCTCTTAAGACTTTATCGCTCAACTGGGAATCGGCACTTTTCCTCTCTAATAAAAATATATAAGGCAAAAATTCCTCCTGTATTGTCATATGCAACAGAATATATTCCGATGAAACAATGGACCTATATGGACCGTAAAGAGGGGAAAATCTTAAAAAAGATAATGAAGGTCTCCGACTCCATATCAGTTCAAGCATTACGTTTGGAATTCTCGATCACAAGTTCCTACGCCACGGCGGTAGCCAACGTAATCAGGTGGAGCTACAATCTTCTCCATGCAAAGGAGGGCACATTAAGACACTTACTGAAACAAGAAATCTTCGATGGTGAAACAAAAAATCAGACTTTTTAAAAAAATATGACAACTATTTTTCAAATGGCAGAAATTAGCCCGGAAATGTTAAGTGGCTGGACAGCAGCCCAAATGAAACTTTTTTTAAAATGTTTCACCCTGAAGTTAAGTTATGAATTAGACTACGAACATTGTAAAAAACTGTCAACATATAAATCCTTTGTAGACTCTTTGGAATATAAGCATAATCAACCATATATCGGGTTCTCCTTGACTCATGGTGCAAGGAGGTCAATCACCATGTTAAGATTGGGCATCTTACCCATACTAACTTATACAGCAAGATGGTTGCCAGGAGGATCTTTGTTATGCCCCCTGTGTGAAGGGGGAGACCAAAACATAGAGCACTTGCTGTTCGTGTGTCCTAATTCAAAAGTATCTACCGCAGGGACAAGATTCCTTGCCCCTATCTATCGCACTTGCAGAATCTCCCGAGTGAGTGAATTAATAGAATTATGTAAACAGCCACCAAACGAATTTGTTTGTTACAATTTTTATAAATTTCTTAAATCTTTTTTAATATTGTATTGATTAAAATGTGTAATTACCTCTTTTCATTTTCTGTAAAACGTATATTTGTGGTCCTCTGTCGAGTACCTATACAAATAAAACATTTTGACTTTTGACTTTGGTCACATTTGTAAAGGATGGCCTAGGAAACAAAATTTCACTGGTGACTTGAAATCTTTTTGGGATGTGCGCGTGGAGTTGTCTTGTGACAAGGATGTGCTATTGAGATGTGATAGAATTATTCCTCCAAGAACTCTACGAAATAAAGTGTTACAATTGTGCCATGAAGGTCATTTTAGCATTGTGAGAACAAAGTTGATCGTCAAAAGTATATTTTGGTGGCCTGGAATTGATAAAGACAATGAGATTTTTGTCAGAGCATGTTCTATTTGCTCCTCTGCTGACAAGCCTTTAAAAACTTTGAGACCACCTATGATAGAGGAGTTAATTCCCAGTCTTCCTTGGGAAACCATTGCTATTGACATTTTAGGACCTGTGGGGGATTTGAAAGAGTGTGGCCTGGTAGTAATTGATCTTTTTTCTAAGTGGCCAATTGTTAAGATTGTTGAAAGGGTCGACCCACAGGTTGTTTTAAAATTTTGGGATAAAACATTTGTTATGGAAGGGTTACCTGTCTGTGTATTAAGTGACAATGGAGTACAATTTACGTCAAATTGGCTAAGGACTACTTTGATAAGTGTGATGTGAAGCACAAAAAAACATCTTTATACAATCCTAGTGGCAATGGTACTGTGGAACGTTTTAATAGAGTGATAAAGGGTGTGATTCAAGCGGCCAGGAGTAAAATATTAGATTGGAAAACTGAGATACAGAAAGTATTTTTAGCTTATAGAGTTACTATTCACTCTACCCCAGGACTATCACCTTTCACCATGATGAGAGGGAGGACACCCATTTGTAAATTTAACCCAAGTTGGCTTTTGGAAGGAAACATATAACAATGGTCCCCCACTGAAGTGAAAAGAGATTTAGAATCTGTACATATGAAGAGTAAAGAGTATTATGATACACATCATGGCACAAAACATGTTCCAGTTATGGTGGGTGACTGGGTTCGAATAAAAAAAACCCTGTAAAGGTCCCCAAAGGAGAAAGCAAATTTGAGTCTCCGCAACAAGTTGTGGAGGTTCTACGCAATGCCATTCGACTCAATGATGGCAGGGTGTGGAATCCCAAAAATGTTGCTCTGTATGTTAATCACATCAAGTGGTAGAGCATACTCCAGAGCCTCTATATTCATCTAATTTTGACTGGGTAGGAGATTATTTTGACATAAGTAATCTCCAATCTCACTTGGGTTTGGATAATTATCCAAATGAGGCCAGTTATGGTGGTCAAACCATCGACTTTAAGTCTTCCTCCACTAATTCCAATCTTTCTCTTTTTGCTTTGACCAGTGGGGAACGGTCTTCGGGAGCTGGTAATTCTGCTAATTCTGCTTTTAATCCAGTTAACACTGAACTTATTCATGAGTGTACAAATTCTACGGAATTTACAACTTGTTTAAGTAAAAGGAGGAGAGTTCTTCCTAGTTGATTGAAAGAATATGTTATGTGGTTGAAAGATTATATTATGTAATCTTATTCATTATGCATTTTCCTGTGTTTCTTTTCACTTTCCTTTCCCTGGCCTCCTTACCCCTTTTCTATCATATTCCCCTTTCCTTTAGTTTTTGTTTATCATTTTTCATTCTCACGAAGAGGGGGGATGTTTTGTGTAACACTTTGTATATATGTTATTGTATTGTGCTTGCTCCTTTAATGGCTCGTGATACAGTGAGTCATAGAACCATTGGAATGTCTTCTTGATTCCAGGTTGAGCATTCACTTGCGGTTGGTGTTGGAGGCTGTTGAGTTGTGCTATCTGGCACTGGCAGTTCCTACTTTTCATCTTCAAGAATAAAGCATTACCAGCTTATATTGCCTCAACTATTATCATTACAAGTATTTTTTTATAAAACAATTGGCATAGAGTTCAGTTTTTGAGTGTGTGAGACCATTTGCTGACTGAGTGTGTATATCAAATGCTTTACACTGTCCTCTGATACTACCCTACTGCTCGGCCAGAGTAAGGTTCTATCTAACTTTAGCCTCTGCCAAACCTCTGGAGACCCTTGGACTCTATACACACTGTACCTCACTTTGGTGCAGTATGTACTGTACAAGTAACCTGCCAGTCTACGCGATCAAAGACCTTCTTTGCGCCAAGGGATAGCTGGCAAGCCAGGATGTCTAGCTTTTGGACCTTTTCAATAATATGGGCAATTCGCTGAACATTGTCAGCTCCCTGACAGTGGTGGATAAAACCCACCTGGATGCGATCGATCAGATCTGGGAGGTAAGGCTCAAGGCGGCTCACTAGTATCTTAGTGTATATTTTGGGTCAGTGTTCAGTAGCGCGATGGGCCGGTAGGAGGTGCATAAAGAAGGATCTTTCCTCGGTTTTGGTTAAAGCACTACTTCAGCTTCTGACAATGTGGGGGTAAGGCCTTTGGTCTCTGAGAATGTATTAGAGGTAAAGCAGGTGGTCTTGAAGTTGAGGGAGAAAGGCGCTGTAAAAGGCAACCAGGAGGCCATCCAGTCCTGAGTTTTATTTAGTGGGAGTTGTTTCAATGCTCATTGAATTTCGTCTAAAGTAATTGGATCCTCTAGCAATTTCACATGCTGAGGGTCCAGAGGCCTGCAGTGTATAGTTCAATGTAAAATGCAGCAAAGACCTGACCCATGTCCCGTTCGGATGTGACCCAGGTTTTGTTCACGTGTTAGAGACATGAGCTTTAGCAACCTGGACCCAGAAACGACGTGCCAGTACAGCCCCCACTTTATCTCCCCTCTCAAAGAATCTTTACTTAAGTGACATAATAGTACGTTCTGCTTTATTAGTGCGAAGCAGTCTCAATTGACCCTGAAGCTGGCAAGTTGTTTCTTGAGTGTTATAGAGGGTGGGCTTCTCGGAAACGGGCGAAAGCTGTAGGCGAGATAACACCTTGGATGGTTGTTATAAAAGCATCCCACCGTATTGCTGCGGTGGTTCCAGGGGTGTGTTCACTTCAAAGTAAACTGAGATCTCCTGACAGACTTCTGCCAAGTCTACTGGATGTGGGGTAATTTTTGTTGCAGTCCCTTGATGCTGACCCCCAGGAGTGATCCTTGTACATTGAGTTGTAAGTGTACGCATCACGAACTGTACAAGATTTCTATATAGTTTTATTATCTGTTTGTGAAGTGGACGTTAGTCTGCTGCTGGCAATGTGTCAATCCCTGGATGTGGTGTGTAAGCCTCTAGGACCGGCCAAGTCGCTCTGTCTCTGCTTAGCAGACCAAGTCTCAATTTTTCTGTGGTATGGGGGAGGGCGCCTTTAAACCAATAGGGGCTCATTATGATTGCGGATTTTCCGCATCCTCCGGGCCGGCGGAAGCCACCGCCGGCCCGGAGGATGCGGAAAATCCGCAGCGGACCCACCAAAGTCCCACCGCCACATTAGGATGGCCGGTGGGTCCTGGTTTCCGTCTGCAGCTTTTCCTCCGCGGTTGGCTTACAACCGCGGAGGAAAAGCACTAATCTGGTGACGGTGTCTCTCAGACACCGTCCGCCAGATTAGTATGTACCTGCAAACATGCTTTTCCGCGGCGGCTTTTCCGCCGTGGAAAAGCATGTGTAACTTCACTGCGGGGCCCGTTGCGGACCCCCTAGCTGAAGGGGGGTTGGGGGGTGCACATGGGGGGTACCTATGGTACCTCCCTGCATTTGTATGCAGAAAGCGGCAGGCACCGCGCGGTGCCTGCCTCTTTCTGCATGCAAATGCAATGCGTGCATTTTTAACATTGCCGCGGGTGCAGCTTGAAGCCGCACCCGCCGCAATGTTAAAAATAGAGGATGTGACCGCCACCCTGGCGGTCACATCCTAATCGCACAGGAGGGGACTCCGCAGCCCATGCGGACGTCCCCTCCTCCTCAATGATCGCGGACGGACGCAAGTCCGTCCGCGATCATAATCGGCCCCTATATGTTCTTGGTAAGTTAATGGGACCTCTCTGCCCTTGTACAGACAGTATTCATCCAGTATTTCATCTGGGATATAACTATGGAATACTTGTGTCTGTGCATCTGCAGGTGGGAATCTAGCCCAAGAATAGAACACCTCTGTTCTGTATGCCTTGTGTGCCTAAATCATGAATGTGACTCTCCCACCTAAAGATGAGAGACTATAATTTGCTAATTTTATAGTAAGGGCATTTCTGCTATCATCTGAAATGTTATGAGCTCCTTCAAGCACGAGCACCACTCGTGCCAGCTTCTCCATTTAGAGACAATATGAGAGGAAATATTTATGAAAAGAGATAAGGTTTATGCATAAGATTTTGAGAATATAATCCTTCAAGCTTAAACAAACCTACAGTTAATACATAGGGTATACCTACTCAGCTGCAGCAGATTTGTCCATTCTCACCCCAGACGTCTCGGGATAAAGGGAGTAGGGGTCTCTGAGAAGGCATGACTGAACTACTCAGACTTGACCGTTAAATAAGAACCATACCAAATTTGGCGGCGCCATGTCGTGTAGTTCCTAATATTTAATAGGATCTGCACGTTAAGATAACATAAACTAAGGGATTAGTGTCCAGATTGACTCCAAAAACCCCAACGGATATGTTATCTTTTAGACCAGCTAGCCCACAGCGTCACCATAAGCCCCCTAACCTTACCAAGGAACTAATAGTTTTTGGCAAATGTCGAACATGACAAGCCTTGATCCTTCAGGGATCGTGGAAACAGTACAGCACTTTTTGCTCATTCTATCGTGTTCGCTCAGTCTCAGAGAGATACAGAATAAACGATCGGGACCTTTATAATAAGCATTTATTGAACCAGCATCATGCTTGGATAAAACATGTTTGCTGCGACAATCATTAGACAGACACAGATATATAAGATATCTAAGATTACAAGCACCAACAGAGTAAATAAAAGTTAGAACTGTACCATAGTGCTAAAACAGTAAATATATGCAGGCATATTGATACATGGCAGTAATCAAACATACTGCTAAGATTCAAACCCTCTCTAAGTGTACCTAGCATGTATGTGGTTGTTAAGCCAAGAATCCACTTGGAAAAAGCCAATACTATTACCTGATGGGAGAGAACAAAGGACCCTGCCTTAGTCACAAGTTGGACACCCCACAAGGGATGTCAGTCCACTGCATGCTGGAGTTTCTGTGTGCAGGGACTTCAGCGTCTCGTGTCAGCTTGGAAGCTTCACCTCTGGTTGCCCAGTGAAGATGTAGTTCTTTTATACCTGAAAGGTACCTTTTAGGGGTTCTACCTAGATGTGTAATGGTACTGTGGGTCTGTCGTTCAAGGATGACGATAGTGATGACTTTTGTACGGAGTTATAATACAGAAGATGGTAATCCTGCTATGCATGTCCTAAGCAGGGGATTAAGATATGATACTAAGAATCCTCATGCATAATAATTGAGGCTAGCTTTTTAAGAAAACCACACAACACCTATTCAGCACATAACTAGTCACACCTAGTCAGCTCCAGAACCGTTATGTAGGGCAAGGTAGGACAAATGTAAGCAAAAGGTCGTGAAGCTACCTAGGTCAATATTGAGGTACATTGGGGCTCATAACAATAGGTTTTAAGTGTAGTGACCTCTGATATAGGGAAACCTATATCTGTCGTGAGAGGTGCAAGCACCATCTCACTCAGGCTGCAATGGAAGGACTCAAGTCCGAGTTTAAATAGAGTCCCATGGGTGGCATAATACATGCTGCAGCCCTGGTGTACCAATGACCTGGGTACCTTAGTACAATATGCTAGGGGCTTATAGGGGTACACAAGTAGTCAATTGTGGAGGTACAAAAGTGCATACCAAAGCCATGTTGGGAGAGAGAGCACAGATGATGGGGGTCTTGATTAGCAGGATTCCAGCAACCTACAGTCAAAACAAACTGACACCAATAAAAAAGTGGGGGTAACCATGGAAACAGATCCTACTTTTTTTCATATACCCTCGTGCATAGGATTTGTGACAAGGAAGTGATGAGGAGGTATTGATTCGATTAATCTCATTACTCTGATTCTGCTTACTAAGATCTGTGCCTTTCTTTTATTATCGTCCTTTGAGCCCTACAGTAACCGTCCCGGGAGAGTTCTGGGTAGAAGATGTCCTTTATATACTTACCTATAGATGAAGGAGCAATTTATCTGTCTCCAGGATGAGAAACACTTCATGAGTAAGGACTAGACAAGGAAGTAAAATTGGCCTACAGGTTAACTAATTAATGCATGTACTCCTCCAAAAACAATAGAAATTTCCTCTATAACTCTCCTTGATTCCCTTACACTGTCTGTCACCGCCCTATTTTGCTATGGAGAGTCTTGATTGTAATTTTGGCTTCAAAGTTTAAGATTTTTTTTATAATGCATTTCAACATTTGATAAATAGTTTAGTAGCATTACATTGTAAAATTAAACTTGCGAGTATAATATATTTCTAGACATGTTACATTTTATTCACTAACTTATTCGATTACATTATCAGGTAGGTTTTTATTTTGAGAGAACCATCGACCTAATAACTTTGTTTGCTTTCTCCTTTTATTTTCAGGTGATAATACTGAATCCAGAACGTATTCGAAGGGCCTACCTCAAAACATGGTTTATAATAGATGTGATATCCTCCTACCCTGCTGATTACATTGCAGTAATTTTTGAGGTAAATATTCTCTACCTAGATTCATGAAATGTATTTGTATGCAGAATAGATATTTTATTGTTTCTATCAGCATTTTTGTATAGATTTGAAATAATCTGTCTCATTAATTGCAATGTGACATATTTTACAAACACTTAATTACGATATTCTCTCAGCCCTGCCTACTCGTTTGTACTGAAATGTATGTCTCAGTAAAAGGATCGAAACACGGGACCTCTCCAGCATTGAAATTCAAGGTACATGTCCGATGAAGCAGGCCAGAGTAGAGTCCCATGAGAAGCCATTTTCAATGAGCTTCTAAAATCTGATTCACCAGGTTGCCACTTTCAAATAATTTCAATTTTAAACACCTCAAGACTTAATAGATCCATCATCACATTCCAAAGTAAATGAACAACACTTAGACTGGGAAGGATATGTACAAACAATAACAGTTTTGCCTCTAGTTATGCTTTTTTTAGGTCGAGCCCTGTGCCACCACGCTGGTCCTGCTCTTGGGTTGATCTGGGATAGTTCAGTATGGGAGAGAAACCCTGCCTATAATTTTCATTGGCTTTTGTGTTTGTTCTTCTAAATGCTGTCTTCTGATTGATTATGAGGCTTGTTAGTCCCTCCTTAATACAATTAAGCAAAGGGGACCCCTGGAGAAGCTGATACTAGGCAGAAGGGCAGGGGAATCAATGACACATCCAACAAACAAAACTTCTGCCTAGATATGATAGATAAAATTGGCTCATATAGATTCCCAAACTTGTATAATCAGTCGAAAGCCCACTAGACCAATCAATATCATAACATCAAAAAAGACAACAGTTAGAAAAACAGTTTCATATTTATTTAGTTTTTTGTATTCATCAATTCAGACATCAAGATAGAAAGTTCCTACATTTAAGCTTCAAGCGCTTGAAGATTGTCCCGTAATTGCTCCATCTGGTCTATACTGTGTATGAGACCCTATGGGACCTGAGTCATCTACAACAGTTGGCAACTTGGTTGTGGTGTGAGAAGGATGAATGAATAGTGTTGATGTATGTGTGTCCTGGTATGATTGATTGAAGGGATGTGTAGGACGTGGGTTGAATGAGTCGTTTATTTATTATGTAAATGTAACAACTTTCTATCTTGATGTCTGAATTGATAAACACAAAAAACTAAATAAATATGAAACTGTTTTTCTAACCGTGGTCTTTTTTGATGTTATCATATTGATTGGTCTAGTGGGCTTTCGACTGAATATACAAGTTTGGGACTCTATATGAGCCTATTTATCTATCATATCTAGGCAGAAGTTTTGTTTGTTGGAAGTTCCTCCTTAGTACGTCCATGTCATCATTTGATTCCTCCCATGGCTACTGGCCCTTTTACTTTGTTGTTGCACACACCTGTTCTATTTCATTTCTTGAGTTTCTCCGAACTCAAGCACGACGACAAGCTTCATTCAGCAGCCACACCCACCTCAATTTTCAAGGCAGCGGGACCATAACGGCCGTTTCCTTTTCAACCTCGCCACCGCTGGTTTTTAGGTCTCGCCTATGCAGCGCGCAAGAGCTGATTAGGAGGGCTTTTAGCCGTCGCTCTGCTCATTTTCAAGCAAACACTCGTGCTTGTGGCAGCATCCACCTTGCGGGAGTGAGCAGGGGCGCGCCACAAGCACAAGTGCAGTGCTTGAAAACGAGCAGACTGCGAATGCATGCACCCCTCCCGGCCTTATCTTTTTTTTCAAGCGCCCCCTTCTGCATTTTACCTTGCATTTGCTGTGTTAAATTCCCACGAAGTTGAAGCCGTCCCGCTGCTCAGTCAGTGCTTATTTCAAGTTTAGAACGAACCCAGAGCCTGTACTGTTGCTGTTGTTGGGGTGCAGAACCCTGACTACGGATATTAAAATGGACACATTCGAGGAAGGCAGGAAGGTAAGCTGTCAAGGGGGAAAAAAAGTCTGCTGTGGGATATTTGGTCCCAAAGAAAGCTTATATTTCAGCTATTGTTCACTTCCGAGTTATGAAGGTGCTTCTAAGCACTTCAATGCCAAGCAAATGCGATCCTCCTTTCCAGTGTCCTGAGTACCATTTAAAATAGCTCATATGATATAAATTCAGATGCACAGCCATATAATATATATATTTTTAAAATATTTTTATTTGCATTTTCAACCAATACAAAACAACTAGCATGTCACACCTGCGCCAAAGCCCCCGTTCACCACCCATCCCAGAGGATGTTAGGACTAGAAGCATGTGGGTGCTTCCCGCACTACAAGTACCAGAATGCCTTGCCAGGGAGAAGGTAGTGTGCTGTCCCGATCTGAAGGGAGGTTCATAAGCCCATCCTACCAATATGGGGGTGCTTGGTTTTCCTTACTCATCCCTCATCTGACCTTTCCTTCAGCCTCTCCCAGAGCCCGTGCTGAATTCCGTGTTACCAGATTCCAGAAATCCTGTGTATTCCTTGCCCTCGCTCATTCACCTTGGAAATCCTTTATTGTGGTATCTGAGCTGCTTTTGTCTAAGGACTCACCCTTTTTCCCGCTCCCCTGACTCCCCTAGAACAAACAAACTCCACAAGGCATTTTTTTTTTATTGAACTTTATTGACCTGAACAAACACTGCGTTCTTGCCCTCTACAGCAGCGTGGTTTTCGAGGTTACCGCTGCCGGTTGCAATCTCCTGTGTTTGCCGATTAAGGATATGCTGTGACGAGCCGTGTTCGGGAAACACCGTTGCTCGTGTAACCGGAGCCAACACCCTGGAACAAGTTGCGTAGCATTCACAAGCAAGGACGTGTTTATTTTCCCCGTGACCTGCAACCTTGACATCACCGTGGTTTTCTTTGAAACACGTGGACGTGTTTAATTTTGTTAGAGACACTTTAACCTCGTGAACTTACACCGTAGGAGGCGTCTATCTCTGGCTGGATTTATTTGAGTAGGATTCATTATCTTGTGGTCCCTTGCCCCATTCATATGAGGAACGAGGAGTGATGTTTCTTCACCTCTTTTTTGCACCGTTACAGAGTCCAGCAACAACCCTGCATTTCTTTTCAAAGAGAGATCCTCTAAAAGTCCTTGCAAAAGTTTATTTCCAGAGTCTATGGAATATCTTTCTATGCACCTTGGGTCGGCAGGTCAGGTGAGTGTGGGACAGCACATTACTACTGGTCAGGTGTTAGTTCAGTCTAGCAAACTATTACACGTACACTAACATTGTTATATATGTTTGTTTTCTCCACACTTCAGTGAGCTGAGTTACTTTGGACCCTACCTGCACCACTGCCCACATCCTTGACAGACCTATGGTTTTTGGTGTCTCTCTTTTGGGGAGATAGATACTCTCTCCTTGGGGTTCCTTGAATCACTTAGAGGGTGGTATCATTCTGAAGGAGTGTGACACTTTCATCGCTTCCGAGGAGATTGGGATTCTGCCTGGACATACAACCACGCCCGATAGAAAACACATCACCCCCTTCTTTCCATGAACCAGGAAGACACATGGCCCCTTCATAAGTTGCAGATTTGTCAGGCTCCTCCCCACACTACTTGTCTTTCCCAAAGGTCGGAGACCCAGGCCCAGCCCAGTCCAGAACCCAGTTAATTCCAAAAACCATGGTATGCAAGTCAGCTCCCAGACCACCATCTAATCCATTATATTTTCTCCATTTCCCCCATATCTCACGAACTTCCGGGGGTGACCATCTCGCTTTGTATGTAACCCTTTCTGTCGCCATATACATATCCATTCCCCTCCTCCATTCTCCAGGTTGGGGAGGCGGCGATGCCCCCATATGCATTCCACATCTCTCTTTACTATCACCAAGGCTAGTAGCGCAAAAATAAGCTGTGGGTGACCCAAGTCAACATCGCTGATATGCCCAGCAATATGAATTTAGGGTCTGGAGGGAGTGTTTCGTCGAACCCCTTACTAGGTTCTCCCACTACTTGTACCCATTATGTGTGGATGACGGGGCAATCCCAGATAGTATGGTAGAAGTCCCCCTGTGGCAGTCAGCAACGCAGGCAGTGGGGTACGCTGGCTGGGTCCATCCGATGGAGTCGGACCATGTCAAAATACACCCTGTGTAACATCTTATATTGAATGAGTCGAAGGCGGGATTTAATTGCCACCTCCCTGTGGTGCATCAGGGCCGCCTCCCAATCCACTGTTTCTAACGTGCCCAGGCTCTGCTCCCATGTTTCCCTCAGTTTCCTCAGTCTATCTGGTATGTTATTGTTCAGTGTCCTGTAAGTTAGAGAGACTGCCTTGTTGGGTATCTGCTCTTGCAGTAGGCTTTCCTCCAGCGGGGCAGAGTCGGCAGGGGAGAGACCAGCGAGCTATCGGCTGTCCAGGCATGTTGCAGTTGCGCGTATTTAAAAATGTGAGTGGAGTGCAGTCCAAACTCTGTTGCCAGTGTCCTGCAGGGTTTGAGTTCTCCCTTCGCCACCACATTGCCTAAAGAGTTCTCTCAACCAGGTGCAGTGCCAGATCGGTGTCTGCTTAGTCGGTTTGCATGTCCAGCCCATTGCCTTAGCCACCCTGTCCCAAACTTCCAGGTATATTTACGTGGCCCGGAGTAAGCGTCTCCTACCTTGTCCCCCTATAGAAAATGTAAGCATGAACAGCGTACCATATTGTCCCTCTCTAGTGTATAGAAGGGGTGATCAACCGGAACGTGGATCCATTCGTTCACCGGTGCCAGATGCTCCTCCCAGTAATAGACCTCAATGTCCGGCAGGGATATCCCTCCATTATATTGCTTCCACTGCAATGTGTGTAGAGCGATTCTTGGTTGCTTTCGAGCCACAGCAGGGAGTGCAATTCCGTGTCTATCACCCGAAATGTCTGTCTGTGGAGGGGTAAATACTCATTTTGGAGGGCATACAGAAAGCGGGGCAAGGTGATCATTTTGAACATCGCAGCTCGGCCAAGGATCTAGCGTTTTGCCCTGGGGCCTCACAAACCATATACTACGAAAGTGGTGTAAGTACCGCTGTGAACATAGAAAAAAGGACTAGGGCCTGTGGAACCGCTGGTGCAACCAGGAACCACCCAAGGTAGGGACGCAAGAGACCCACGGGGGATGCGTGCAGTGTCTAAACACAGCCGCGAGTCACCATTGACTATTATGGAGAAAGTTACCGTTAGATTTTAAAAGAATAAGGACACTTAGGAGTGGACTAGGAACAAACCCCTTCAGTACTGAACACTTTGAGAGTCAAGACCCACTGGAGCACCAAAGTACTTGTGTTACCTCACCCAGTGAAGCCGGGTGCATAGGTGTCTTTTCGTGTTGGGTTTTGTCATCGTTTCCTATGGAGAGCTGCAAAGAAGTGCTGTAGGCGACCAGATGAAAAGTGTCCGGATGGATCCAAGGGTGGATCGGAGATCTGAAGAACCTGAAAGCAGAGGAGACAGAGTCTGGGTCACTAGCCAGTGACCAGGAAGGCGACAAGAAGATGCCAGCCGATGTCGGGTGATTTCAGGTGATGAATGTGAAGCTTGACTCTTCAGCCACGAGGACCAGGAGGCGTCGACGACAACCAGGAGATGGATTCGAGCTGTCCCACGTTGGATTTCGAGTGCTGCAGCGTCGGTATTCGGATTGGACCCAACAAGCCTTGGCAACAGCAACCCACGCAAGATGCAAAGATTGGCTTTGGTGCAGACCAGCAAGCCCTTTGGAGGGGAGTCAGGGCACGTCTGGAGCACGTCTGGAGCAACAAAGTAGTTTCCTTAGTGGGGACCCACCAGTTGACAGACCAGGGATTGCAAAAGTGCCTTGAGCAGGAATGCAGGAAGCGGGCCCACCGGACACTCGCTGAGTGCAGGCCCTCAAGCTTCGGTGCAAGAGGTGCTCAGGGATTGGACTACAAGTAGCCCAATGCACAACTTCGGGAAAGCTCGGAAGTCGATGCACTAGCAAATATGCTGGATGTCCATGAGTTCCGGTCCCACATCTTTCGTGATGACTACAGGTCTCAGCTCTGCTGAGATCTCTTGTCGGCCTTGGAGATGTCTGGAAGTCCATGTCCTGTGTCGCAGATTTTTCGGGATCCGGCGATAGCCTCGAAAATGCAGACCGGCAAGATGCTTCTTTGGTGCCTGTTTGAACAGGGGAGTCACTCCTTGACCCCAAGGGAGATTTCTTCAGTCTTCTAGTCAATATAGAATGTCGAAGATATATGTTGCAGAGTTTCGTCCAGGGTTATCTAAAGTCCTAGGGACTGGGTTCCTATACTTATACTAAGTTTAGGGGTTGGACTAACTCTAAGGTCCCACCTATGGAAGGACCTGGGGAGGGGGTGGTTACACCCCTTCCCCTTTGTCTGGACAGGAAACCTATTGTCCAGGTCCCCCTGCCGGAGTTTCGTCTAGCAGCAGGAGGTCAGACTTGTGTCTGTGGCAGCAGCATCCATTTTGTGATGCTGGGGCTCTGTTTAACTTCTACCGGTTAGACCAGTGTGTACATGTATTCTCCCTCTAGAAGGGTGGAATGCTACCCTCGCCGTCAGAACTGGTGAGGGGGGTGGGGAGTATTCCAAAGTGTTTGACACCAAATAAGACATGTTTTGATGCAGCCATTCCAAAGTTGGTATTAACCGCGAGTTTATAATGCACTTAAGAGTATATGGTATGGCTGTATCATAGACCAGCTATAAGGAAGGGGTTCTGAAAGCTGTAGAGGGGCTCAGCTCATGCTTGGGCACCCTCTCACACAAAACCAAGCACCCTGCCTTCAAGATTGACAAGACCTGCCATAGAAGTGACTCATAGGTTTATATGTGTCTGTATATATAGGTAGATATAGGTATACTATAACTAAATAAGGGGTACAAGTACCACCTTACCCAGGCTGCAGTAGCAGACCTGTGGTGCCATTTTGGAAGGCTTCCCAGGGGTAGCATAATGCATGCTTCAGCCCCTGGTAGGTCTCTGTGGTACCAATGCCTTGGTACCGAAGGGCAAGGACTCACCAGGGTAACCCAGTAACCAATCTGGAGTGTACCTAATGTACATGCAATCAATTTAGAGAGGGAACAGCTAGGCTGGGGTCCTGGTTAGCAGGGCCCCAGCCAGACTAAAGTGGATAAATCAGTGAAACACAGCAAAAAGTGGGGGTAACCATAGTAAGCAGATCCTACAGATCCATTTTCGATATTTGGGACCAATGTCAAACTTGACTAGAGCTGCCTCCAGAAAGGGCCAGTGTACAGCGTCAAACACCTTTTCTGCATCCAGGGAGAGGAACATGAGGGGGTTGTCGCAGTCTTGCACCTCGATGAACCAATTGTGGGTCCGTCGTAAGTTTTGTCTGGTCGCCCGGTCTGGTAGGAAACCCGTCTGATCTCAATGTACCAAGCCGAAGTTTACTTGCCGTAGACTGAACGCTAAGATAGTCGCCAGGAGTTTGAACTCTATGTTAAAGAGGGAGATTGGGCGGTAGGATGCGCAGTCTTCGGTGGGCTTTCCCGGTTTGTCGATGGGAATAATCGTAGCCATCCTAAGATCTACAGGCAGAATACGATTGTGGGCCGCGTCACGAAACAGTGCTAAGAGATGCACCCCCAGGAGGTCTGCCCCCTTCCTTTAAAATTTCGCTGGAAGTCCATTCGGGCATGGGGATTTCCCAGGGCGTAATTTGGTTATTGCATCTTTAAGTTCGGTTACCGTTATGTCCGCTTCCAGTCCCTCCCTCTCGTCATCTTCTAGGCATTGGGTTTGAATAGTGTCTAAATATGCTAAAATCTCCGCCGGGGTACCCAGGTCCCTGACCTCATAAAAATCTTTAAAATCGGAAGCAAATGTTCGTACTATTTTTGCATCTCCCTTTTGCGTCCTTCCCTACTGGTCCACTACACTTTCTATCCATCGGGCTTCCGCTTCCTTATGGCTGAGACAGGCCAAGAGCTTGTCAGACTTATCTCCCACATCGTATAGCCTACGCCGGGTGGCCTGCATCTGCGTTTTAGCCTCCTCTGTAGCTAGGGCTCTGTAGCGTTGTTGCGTGTCTGTCAGCTGACGGAGGACCTGTGAGTCTTTTCCTGCAAGATAGCGTTATTCTAGTGCCAGAATGTGGGTTTCCAGAGTGATTAGCTCCTCTTGTGCCTTCAGTTTTTCCCAAGCTATTCAGCTTTGGGCCCAATCACGGAGCACTGTCTTATGGCTTTCCACACAATACCCACAGCCATATAATATTGACATACAATAAATTCTTATTCTTCATTGATATCCCAAATTAGATCACGCAATGGATTGTTCAGTTTACCAGACTTTAAAACATGGTATGGACGCACTTCACTGGCGATACTTGACAGTGTCTAGTATGGCTCCACGTTTTTTTTTTTAATAAGGTAGAATTGTAACATTTCATTATGGCATTCCAAATGGATATTCTCGCTGCATGTTTCCGTATATTTGTTCCTTGGAGCTCCCCGTGTAGAGCTTTGACTCAGCTCTAGGTGCTAGATGTGACGTGCCTCCCAGCAATGATCCTTTTGTATTGCCCTCTGGGGCTGGAAACAAAATGTATTCTTACTAGATGTGAGTAAGAGTACTTTGAGCTTTCTTAAGTGCAGCGCCTCATGTCTCTAGAAACTGATTAAGCACTAGAATTCATTCGCGTAACGTAGGATGGTCCAGTGACTTGAACACTGAATTGATTATTTGAATTCTGTTGAGGCCTCCTCCGTTACACAGTCATAAAATGAATATAATTAAATTGGCTAATAGACAGTTATTATTTACAGCGCTTAGAAACGGTAGAAGTAATATTTAAAAAGCGTTATAAGATTTTAATTCAGTACCTATTATTCATTGACACATATGTGTCTAACTAAATATAAAGTTAAGGTTTTTCCTTTGCATTCTTGTTTATTCCATAATACTTCCAGGACTACAAATCCACCACGACCACTTCCAGCACCACCTCCACCACCACCACGTCCACCACCACGTCCACCACCACTACGTCCACCACCACTCCGTCCACCACCACTACGTCCACCACCACTATGTCCACCACCACCACCACGTCCACCACCACCATGTCCACCACCACGTCCACCACCACCTTGTCCACCACCACGTCCACCACCACCACGTCCACCACCACCATGTCCACCACCACGTCATCCATCACCACGTCCACCACCACCACGTCCACCACCACCATGTCCACCACCACCACGTCCAACACCCGCACCACGTCCAACACCCCCACCACGTCCACCACCACTTCCATCACCACCACCAAGCTCAACCATAATAATTGAGAAAGGATTTGAACTTGCTAGTATGTTATGGTTATTAGAAAGTGTATTGATCTGGAAATGTATAATTAGTCAATATTGTGTAAGAATTGAGGTCCTCTAAAGGCATTTAATGTATCTAGGATTCTAGAGCTCTATATTTAAATCACATGGCTAATAAAGCGAGAGTGTCATAGGAATAGAGAAGTAATTTCTTTGTTTCTTAATCTCAGCAAACCAATAGTTACGATTGGGTTTCTGATCAGAGGATCTGAATAGGAATGCAACACCTTTTAAGCCTAGTGTCCTCTAAATAAGAAATTGTTGAGACACATTTGTTGCGTAGTAAAAAATCTCCTTTGGTCTAATGATGTCCACGATAAACCATATAGAGAAAATACAGGATTGTGGTGTCATTGAGCAATAAATTGTGAGCGATAATGAAATGCAAATTACATCCTACCTCATTCTATTGATCTGAAAGAGAATCTGAGCATGAAGTAAAAAATAAATGTTCACAGAGTGTGATTCTGTTTGTGTTTGGGCAACTGCTATTTTATTTCGTTTAGAAAGCTGTCAAAATTGTTTAAATTTACTGTTGCCTCTTGGCTTTGATAAATTTGTTAGGTCTTTGAAATTGTAGAACATAGGCAAAAATCATTACAAGTGTGACAGCTGAAACTGCATGTCTGCGCCTAGTCTTGGGAACAGCAAAAACACTGACTGTATATATAACATACACAATTTTGATATCTAAATTGGGCTAGTAAACTATGGTTAGTTCTTTCTTTGTATTCCTAAATGGTGAATTTTAATAATTTTTTGAAATACACAAAGTAATGATAATGTTGAAACCAATTGTTTCTCAGGATTTCTTATATGCATACTGTCCTTTGGGTCTGATTGTATATGCTTCTATAAGTAAAGATCACACTGTGAAACCCACAAATGCAGTTTACCTACGATTGACATTGCCTGTTACAAGAGTTTATGCACTTTAGACGTGGTTGTGTTACTCCCTGACAAATATTTCCAAAATCTGCAGTGAGCCACTATAGTTACTGTGTACTATTCCATGAAAACGTGTTTTAGCCTAGGGTTTTCTGTTGATCTTGTTTCTGGACACTAACTTCCCTTATTAACAGAAAGAGGTCATGCATTGGACCTTTTTCTAAATTTCAAATATTAAATATATGATTTAACATTGTCCGAGTTAACCAAGGAGGTTAACATAAATCTGAGTTAACCAAGGAGGTTAACATAAGTCCAGTGATACTTTTATAATCCATACTATTATAATAAAGAAAGAGCCCAAACATTTGAGGCAGGTAATCTCAGGAACCACAGCACCAATCACAACACCCAATACAGCGTTGGAAAGGGCAGTTGCAGCAGAAGGACATAGGCTATGCAGGCACCCACCATATACATTTAAAAGGTAAAAGAACCGTGCCAGCAAAGTAGTCCCTTGTGGGCGTGTCTGTGTTGTGCTGTTGGCGTGTGCTGGGGGCGTGACAAACGCCTGGAGGCGTGTGGTACGTTCCGCCCTTCATGCCATGTCTCATATTGTGTGCTAATCTCACCCTGCTCCCTTTAAATACCCCTGCACCCCATAATCATAACCCACCCGTACTCCTTAAAATACCCCAACACCCTTAAACACTAACCCATTTTAACCCTATAAATATACCCTGTTCCCTAAAACCCAAACCTAAACCCTAAAAATACCCCTGTACCCCAAAACCCAAACCTAGCCCTGAACCCTTAAAATACCCCTGTACCCCAAAACCCAAACCTACCCTGGAACCCTAAAAATACCCCTATACCCCAAAACCCAAACCTGGCCCTGAACCCTAAAAATACCCCTGTACCCCGAAACCCATGCCTATCCCTAAACCCTAAAACTACCGCTGTACCTCATAACCCAAAACTATATCTGATCCCTTAAAATACCCAAACACCCCAAAACATATACCTCAGTACCCCAAAACATATACCCCTATACCCATACTTACCTTATCCAAACATTTAAAAAAAAACATGCTTTTACCATTCATACATTTACAACAAATTTCTTTGTAAATGTATGCGTGGTAAAAGCATATAAAATGTAATGCCGTGCGTTATAATGGCATTGCGGAGTCATGGTACTTTCGTAATGAAAGTATGCAGAGTGATGGTATGCGGAAAGAAAGTTGCGGAATAATGGGTTTTTACCCTCTCCCCAGTAAGTACATAGGTGGCACTGCGGCCCACATCTCCAGCAACAAACTCATATTTTTTCACCACCCATTTGAAAAATGCACAGGTCTCTCGCATTGATGGCCACCACCGACATACACTTTTAGACACACCTCCCGCCACAAGTTCTAGAATTGGGAACTTTAGAGCCGGGGAGCTACGTTCGAATCTCGGCATCAGCTCAACATCCTGTGATTCCAGGCAAATCGCTTTGTCTCCCCGTGCCTACCACAAATTAATGTGTTCTTCTATAATGTAAATTGTACTCATGCCAGGGGGCGCTAGAGGGCGCACTAGCAGCATGGCCGCACTAATGTGAGTCTCCTGCAGCCTGGAGACGTTATCCTTCATTAATCCTACATTGCCACCGTCTGCGCTAACTTTGTCCGTGTATCCTGCCTGAGACTGGCCTGATACACCTTCCTTTCAAATTTCATCAGTTTATGACGCTCCTATCCGAAGTTACAGGCGATGGAAGATCTGCCCGAGTGGTGACCTGGAGACGCCTGATCCTGCTGGCCGGCCTGCCGAATCTACTTGAGGCCGCGGCGCATCACGAGGCGTGAAGGCCTTCGCGCGCGCTCCTAGGCGGGGCCTCCCGGCTCGGTACTGCTTTGAGCGATTGTCACCGGAGCGGAAGGACGGCTGTTGAGGGTCCTTTCTTTGCGTTTGGCGAAACGCTGTGCTACGCTGCAGTTACTGATGCCTGCGGCGCTGCGCTGCTACCTCTGGATCCTGCGGCCGGGCGGAACGGCGGCCATTATGTGGAACGGGTGAGGCGGGGTGTTTTGCCTGCTCGTGCCCCTGGTTGCTGTGACTTTTCACCGACCCCCCTGATTGCTGGCTGGCCTGAGACTACCGGCCCTGATTTATTTGAAATTTTGTGTGGCGCTGAGTTTATCTGCCTTCCCGATGCGAGCCTGCTTTACTCTGGTGCAACTGCCCTTGTGATCCGCGTGGGACCAAGGAGGCTCGACATGGAGGGTGCTCTTATTGGCCTCAACTACCGGAGCTAACAGGGGTCACTGCCGGCTTCTGATGGAGTGCTCATGTTATTATATTCTTGATTTCTCTCAACTCAGCTGCTGGTGATGAGACAGTGCTGCGAGCCCCTTTACCGCCTGGTGTGTCTGCTGAATGAAGTATTGTTGCTTGGGATTACATTCAATGACTCGGGGATTTGTATTCCGGCCACCTGGAGAGTGAGCTGCGGCGGGGGACTGACATACTCAATGTTCGTCTGCATAGCCACAGTGCTGGTGGTCTGCTTCTAGGGTTGGGGTGAGCACATGGAGTAAACTGCTGCTGTTAATTGCGAATCCCCTCCTTTTGATGCCTTTGATCTGAACTGTGGATTGGATGCCCCGTCTCTGCTGGTGGTATTACATACATGTTGGTGCGACATTCCTTAAGTCTGCTGCGGACGGTGAGCACTAAGCAGTCGAGGGGAGGGCTCTTGACTTGTGTTGCCTTGTGACTGCTGGCCACTTTGGGTATCGTCAGTGTCCCAGAGCTTGCCTTGGATGGCTGCAGGCAATTGGCCATGGGTAAACCGGACAACAAACAGCCGAAGCTGTCCTTTGACTCCCTGGCGGCCAAGAGAGGATCGCGAATTGCGCAGGATGCGGGGGGCTCCCGTTACCCCCCTGCTATTTCTGCCGCTGTTCCCCACCCTGTTGCCCCTGACTTTCAAAAAATGATGCAGGAAATGAGGCAGGGGTTTGCTACTATAGTGGACAAAGTGGATAAACTGTCATCGCGGATGGATGCAGTGGTGCAAAAAATGGAAGTTCATGAGGAGCGCATCACAGCGGCAGAGCAGCGTATTTCTGACCACGATGACACGACGGATACCCACACAACACAATTGGCACGTATGGACAATGTGCTCCGGGTCATTGCTGCGAAGAATGAGGAGTCGGAGGCCAGAAGTCGTCGCAATAATATACGCGTGGTAGGTGTGCCGGAGACGACCAATGTGGGTAGGATGGAGACTTATGTGGAGAAGATTCTGCTTGGCGCGATTGGCTTGGAGGCCTTCTCTAAGCAATTCATCGTGGAGAGGGCGCACCGTTCCCTTGGGCCACGACCTGCCACCGGAACCCCACAGCGGCCGATTATCGCCCGTCTCCTGAACTATCGGGATCGAGACACGGCTCTACGTGCGGCTCGCACCGCCCGCACACTCTCTTGTGACGGGGTCAACTTTTCCATCTATCCGGACTTCACGCCTGTGGTACAGGAACAGAGACGTAAGTTCCTGGATGTGAAGAAGAAGCTTAGGGAGCTGCAGGTGGACTATGCCCTATTGTATCCTGCAAAATTGAGAGTGACGCACCAGGCGAAACAGCACTTCTTTACAAATCCGCAACAGGCGGAGGACTTCGTGAAGCGGCTTAAGAGGGAGCGTGCTGCAGGTCGACGAAATGGGGATGATGGGAAGGAGGGATTCCATTCGGCGAATGAAGATGAGTGATGCTGCATACTGACTGGTCGGTGTTTGTACATTGAACCTCTATGGTCCCGCCATAGTATCTCTCCCTCTCCCTTTTTTGTTGTCTGAATCCGCTGCGGAGAACTGCGGGATGGCTTTATCGCGTACCGCCTGAGGACACTGGAAGAGTGCTGGACTACGGTGGTGATGTACTCCAGGCACACCCCCCCCACTACCTGGGCCGTGTCTACTTGTGACATGAGGGTCAAAGGCGAGGTGTGGGGGGTGGTTATGTGCGCCTCTAGATTACACCCTGAAGGGTATTCCCCATTGAATTTGGTGCTTCTGATGCAAATGTAGTGTTGGGGGGGTTTTGCTGCGGGAGGGGGGGGGGACATGGGGTCCTGGCAGGTTGGGGTTGCTCAGGTGGGAGGACGCACTTGTACTAAAGTGCGATGGTCCCTTGGGACTGATTCTTGTTGTTTTACTGTTTTTTACACTGCTGTGATCATGACTGCATTTCTGAACCGAGGGTTTGGACATACTTGTGCCTTACCAGGCCCCTCTTGTTGTGTCATGCTGTGGCATGGTCTTGTGCTTTGCACTCGGATCCGACCCTACTACCAGAGGGTGGCAGGATGCTGCTGGGTGTCTGCTGAGGGGTGTGGTGTGGATGCTTGCCCTGGGTGCCTTGCACTGCTTGCACTGTTCTTTGTTGGGGCCTTGTGTTCTGCGGTAGCGTGTACCTGGTGTGTGCTGGTTGGGGGTTGTCGAGTTGAGGGGGGGGGTTCTTGCGGTGTGTTTGTGGGGCAGATTGGGTGCAGATGAGATTGCATAATGTTTCTTTACTACGCTGTCCTTCACCTGGGAGGCGGCTTTGGTGCATGAGTGGGTCTGTGTTGATGGTCTGCTACATGGATGATGGCTGACGGCACGCTGGATAAACTATCAATCATGTCCTGGAATGTGCGGGGCCTTAACGATGCCAGAAAGTGTAGGAATGTGCTGGCGTACTTAGATAGACATCAGGTGCAGATCGCTTTTTTACAGGAGACACATCTGTGCCCAAGGATTGACCCTAAATTTGCTAATCATTGGGCCTGCGTTCGGAAATTTTCATCATATTTGTCCTATGCTCGTGGGACCGCTGTATTGATAAAAAAACGCTTACTTTCCAGGAGCTGGGGGAGAGGTTGGATCCGGATGGGCGCTATGTGATCTTGTGGGGTAGACTGGGTTTAGATACTGTTGTGCTTGTGAACTGCTATGCGCCAAACGTTGACACTCCTGACTTCTTTATTACCCTCTGGGGCCACGTCGTTGCCATAGACGCCACACACATTATATGGGGCGGTGATTTTAACATAGCACTGTGGCGGATAGATCTGACGGGAGCAGCCAATATAACACTCAAGCGAGGGACGTCCTACGGGGCATACTAGAAGAAGCTGGGCTGGTGGAGGTTTACACATCCTGACAGCAGGGAGGGCACGCACTTCACAACACATGCACGCACTTGGGCACGATTGGACTATTGTTTTTTGTCACAAGGGCTTAGCGTGGGCATACACAAGGTGGAACATCTCTCCAGAACGTACTCAGATCACTGCCCAGTTAGGGTTGTTGTGACGATGCCGATTCTCAATAGGCTGCGTCCCTCCTGGAGATTGTTTCCCTCAGTACTGTTGGATCCCATTTTCAAGGCAGAGCTTGGGGAGGAGATAGAGGCATTCTTTCCCAGGAATAAGGTATCATTGGATAGTGTGGAGCTGATTTGGGAGGCGTTTAAAGGGATGATTCGAGGGGTTACGATCTCTAAAAGCTGTGTGGTACTCAGAGATATTGTTAAAACCATAACAAAACTGGAAGCAGACTTAAAAGACCTAGAGAACAGGATGATTACTGATTCGGACCCGGAGCTTAGCCATGCGTTTAGGGGTAAACTATCGGACTTTGAGGAGGAGGCTGCTAGGGAAGTGAAGTATAGAGGGAAGTATTGGACTGCTAGGAAATACTGCGAGGGTGAGAGGCCGGGTAAGGTACTCGCTGCACTCACGAGACTCCCACGTTTTAGCACTGGGATCCTAGAACTGGTACTGAAAGACGGCACCCGCTGTCAAGATGGGACAGGGATTCAGAAGGCCTTCATGCACCACTATGAACAACTGTACACTTCACAACAGACGGGGGAGGTCAGATATGGGGGCTTCCTTGACGATGATGGCCATAGAGCATTTCTCGGTGGTCCCCTGGAAGTGGAGGAAATAAGAGACGCGATAATGTCTCTGAGTAATGGGAAGGCGACGGGTTTGGATGGACTCCCTGCCAAGTTCTATAAATGTTATATTGATATTATGGCCCCGGTGCTTAAGGAGGTCTTTGAGGAGTCCCTGGAGGTAGGCATTCTGCCGGGGTCGATGAGAGAAGTAGCAATTACGTCCTTATTAAAACCTGGCAAGGACCCTTTGGACACAGACTCTTACCGTCCCCTGTCGCTACTTAATTGTGACGCAAACATTTTAGCAAAAGTACTAGCGTCGCGGCTGTCTCTGCTTATGCCCACTATAGTGCTTCCGGATCAGTCAGGCTTTGTACTGGGGTGTGCGACCACCCATAATCTTCGTACTCTATTCTCTTTGCTTCCAACTATAGCTCCTGAACTCCCTGTTGCAGAGGTTTTTCCAGATGCTACGAAAGCATTTGATTCGGTTGAATGGAATTACCTAGTCGATATCTTGTGTAGAATGGGCTTTCCCAAAATATCTATTGCATGGGTGAAATTACTGTACACCCAACCAGTGGCCAGAGTGGTGGTTAACGGAACTCTCTCCCCTCAATTGCCTATAACGAGAGGTACCAGACAGGGCTGTCCCCACTTTTATTTGCTATCGCCATAGAACCGTTGGCGTGTCGAATCAGGCAATTACATAAGCACAGTGCATTTAACTGTTTTCAACGCCAAATAGGTGTGTCACTTTATGCGGACGACATCACCTTATATGTGAAGGACCCGCAGGTGAATCTCAACCCGATACTGCGGGAGCTTCTCGTTTTTGGCGGCATATCAGGTATACACATGAACTGGAAGAAATCAAAATTCTTCCCGCTTACTGCGGCTGTTGAGAGATTTCAGCTGGATTACCCCCTGGAGTGGTGTGATACCGATCTTCACTATTTAGGTATAGTGATCTCACTGGATAGATAAGAGACGATCAGGCTCAATTACGGAGTTGCTATCACTAAGTTGGCTGACAATGTTACGCGAGGGATGTCTTTGCTGCTTTCTATGGCGGGAAGAGCTTCATTGGTGAAAATGGTGGTACTCCCACGCTTCCTGTATCTGTTCCAAAATGTCCCATACTACCCCGGCGCCTATTTTTTTAAGCGCCTTAGGTCGGAACACCTTAGATTGTTCTGGGGGGGCAAGCAACCGAGGGTGAAGTGGTCCACTTTAACGCTGCCTTCTGACAAAGGGGGGTTTGATGTCCCAGATTTTGAGGTCTATACACCCAAGGGTATTTGCGCGCTTTAAAAATTGCCAAATAAATAAATAAATGCCTATCATTGGATGCGGCCCACTCCCTTTATGCCGCAGATAGCAGCTGAAGAATGGATTGTGCAGTATGGTACTGGGGAGAGTCAGTGATGTGGAAACGCAGTCCACCACGGTGACGTGCACAATAGATGCGTGGACTCGTATTACAAAAACTCTGGGGCTCATGCTGCTTTACTCACCAGCATTGCCACTTGCGTATCACCCTAAACTGTCACTGCTACAGGAGACTGAGTTTCAAACCATGTGCAAGCGGAACAAGATACTCACATGGGGCGACCTCTTTCTTGAGGGCACTCTTCGTACAAGAGATCAATTCTTCCGTGATGAGCGACCCTCCCCCTTGGATGTTTTCTATTATGTGCGACTCCGACAGGGGCTCCGTGCTTTGCTGCCACAGTTCCCGGATGAACCCGGGGTTGCCTTGCCACTGCATGCCCTGCTGGTGTCTGATGGTCGACATCTGGTCTCGAAGTTGTACAACACCATTAGGACGCAGCGAGATACTCCGACTAGTCATGCGTGTGAACAGTGGACTCTTGAATTAGGCGTCGATATCACTGATGAACATTGGGCCTATTGCTGTGGCGTTACTGCCAATATATCATCTAGCTGTTGATTAAAGATAATACATTATAAATTTGTCCAGAGATTTTACTATACTCCGGTTAGGAAATTCAGGTTTCGCCTGGCAGAGGATGATAGATGCGCTCGTTGTCGGGCAGAGGGGGCTGGTTTTCTTCATTTGGCACGGGAGTGCGATGCGATACGTGACTATTGGATCCAGGTTCACGATGCACTGCACATCATGACTGAGAAGGCTATGACGTTGGATCCCCTGGTTATGCTGTTGGGATACATGAAGGCCGTACCGGTGCCTTACCGCAGGTTTGCAGATGTGGCTTTATTACTAGCAAAACGTAGGATAGCCTGTAGATGGGGAAGAGGCAGAGCTCCGAAATTTAAGGACTGGCTGGATGATATGATGTATTGTCAGGATCAATATAATGTATATGCTGACTTGATGCCTGTGCGGTGTAGGCCTAAAGACTTTTGGAGCCCATTGCAGGTTTACTGGCTGACCAGAACTGCGCAAAGTGAGGACTCTGATAGTGATGGCCGGGATGGCGTGCTGTAGGGGTGTCCTATTTGCTGACTCTGCATCGCTGTGATTGCAAGGCATCCATTGTCAATGTGCGCATTGTCTACACCGGAATGCTGTGATGGGTATGTAACGGCTGCTGACTACTGACACCTGATGAGATTCTGGGCTACTGCAGTCCACTGTGTCCCTAATATCATGTGTCTGCCTGGGATCCCTGTTGACTGATAGGGGTTGTCGATATTTACTGATGCTGTACATTGTGTGCTACACTGTGCTGGGATCCTATTGGCTGTACTATCCTCCTTTTTACACACTGTGACCCTATTGTGCAATGCTACTGCCTTATATGCTGACCCGTACCACCAAATGCAATGTGTATTGTCCAGTGTGAAGAACGCTCTCCTTCAATTACTGATTCTAACATTGTGCCTTCTATACTTGTAACCAATCTGTATGTGCACCACTGTATGGTTTTTGCTCTAATAAAGGTTTAAAAAAAAATTTGTACTCATGCCATGTTGTCGAGTTCACGCTATATAATATTGCAAGGAAAAATAAAGTAGGGAAACTAGAGCTACTGAAGGCGCACTCTTAAGTGCATCAGCAGTGCACTGTGAATCGGAGCGTTTCACAGGCCTGTCACAGATAAGAAATGCTATCTAAACGAAATCCTATAAAACAATAAACTACTGGCCGGCAACAATTCACACCCAGACACCGTCGGGACGGGCTGCTAGTGAACTATACAGCAATGAAAACAGAGGATTTTCAACCTTAACTAGTGGCCAATGTGAGAAGTTGGCCCGATATGCAGTGTTCACTATTCTAGCGACCACTATGCATCGGTCCAAACGACCCTTATGGTGATTGGTTGTACGTCAACCTTAGACCAGCTATCCTAGTAGCATGGATACGAGCAGTCTTCGGGCTAAACTCTAGAGGGCGTGTTAAGCCAGCTGTTATACCATCACATACCCCTTGAACACCAAGTGAAAGGACACCACACAAGTGTTATGAAAATAAACAGTATATTTATTAGAATCACAACAGCCCTCTACTCTTTATGAGGACAGGGTACTTAGCACAGAACAAAACTCTTAGGAAAATACTTCAAGGGCACAATCAATACAAGTGCCAGAGGGCACGGAAAGTTTAGTGGTCTCGGGCGGACCCGATAAGGCAAGTCGGAAGCGAGGGACTCGGGACCCTTAAGTAAGGAGGCTATGCGGGCACCGAAATGCCGGAGTTACCTAGCCACAAGGGCTGCGGCTGCACCAGTCTTACAGGCGTCGGGGGTCTTCGCTGACGAGCCAGGAGCCGGAAGGAAGGAGTTGCTGGCCGGCGACCAGTGAAGAATAGTTTGTAGAGATCCAAGCCTGGATCCGAGATCGTTGATACCTGAAAGCAGAGGGGACCAAGTTCGTACTACTAGCCAGTAGTCAGAGGGTACCAGGAGGGTACCGGATGGCCGTCACCTCGGCTAGGTGAGTGGGCGACGCTAGGCTCTGCAGTCTCACGGACCAGGAGGCGTTGTCGGAGACCAGGATGGAGGTGCAAGCTGTCCCACGAAGGTTGATTCTGTCGGCGTCGCTGGGCCCAGGATTGGGGCAACAAGCCTTGGCAGATTTCAGGGCCACGTGGTGGGCCTAAAATGGCGTCTTGAGTGGACCAGGAGGGTCCGGGGTGCTCCTCTCGTAAAAGGGAGCAAAGGCCGGTCTGGAGCAACCAGACCAGCAGCGTTGTTTGTCGGATGTCGTCAAGAAGGTCACAAGCCAGCGGCTAGTAACCAGACAACGTGCTGAGCGGCAAAAGCAGAAGGGCCCCACGCAGATCGTGGAGATGCTGGGAGGCTGCACTTCGGTGCTGGAGCTGCTCAAGGTCGGGGCTTCTCGGACCCCAGAGCACTCACCAGAGGATTCCTTCGGTGATCGTGCTGGTTTAAGAAAGCGTGCAGGTTTTGATGATGGCCGGTCCCTCGAGGTCTCGTCGCACCCACAGATCTCAGCTGAGCTGACGATGTGGGTAGAGGTCAGAGGTGCCAGGGAAGCCGGTTCTCGTCGAGCTGGGTCGTCGGATTCCTGAGGAAGGACTTGCAGCAAACCGCAGAGTTCTTAGATGGTGCCTGCGGGTGCAGGGTGACTACTCCTTAGCCACAAGGGAGAAATCTTGAGAAGAATCTCGAATGTCCTTTCGTAGAAAGTAGTTCTTGATTCAAAGACGATCTAATTTGGAAGGGTCCCCGCTCCGGCCTTTATCCTAAAGAAAGGGGTGGGTACATGACTAAGTCCTGCCCTAGGGGTGGGACCAGGAAGGGGGGTAGTTACACCCCTCTCCCCTGCCGGACTTTCCCCAGGTCAGGGGCTGGCGCCCCTGGAACTGGTTCTAGCTGGCAGATGCGTAGTGAGCACCGGGGTGCCACTCCGCAGTCACCTTCTTGCAAAGCCCTACCTACCCAGAATACACAAAACCCTGTCTGGGATGGTGCGAACACCGCCCCTGACAGGAAACCCTTTGTCCAAGCTCTCCTCGCTGGAAGGACTCCCAGCAGCAGGAGGTCAGACTCGTGTCTGTGGTGGCAGCGTCCATTTTGTGGAGCTGAGGCTTCAGTTAACTTTAACCGGGGTTCACAGTTACGTACATGTTGTGTCCCTCTAGAAGGGCGGAATGCTAACCTCGTCGCCAGAATTGGTGAGGGGGCAGCATCCCGATTCGTATGACACCTTACTCGACATGTCTTGATAACGCTATACCGAAGTTACCGATATGATATGCGTTATCATGGAACAGCCATTGGGTCTTGGTTCCGCAAGCTGCAACCGGGCTCGGCTCGTGCCAGAGCCCAATTCACACGGTTCCATGCACTCTGCCTTCAGGATTGTCAAGGCCTGCCATAGGAGTGACTGATAGGAACTCGGGTGTCCATTTTAAGGTTAGATATAGGGATACTATACCTACAGCAACGGGCGAGTACGCCACGTTGCCCCAGCTGTCGTGCAGCCAGTTGTGTCAGATTTAGATGGCCATCCAGGGGTGGCATAATACATGCTTCAGCCCCTGGTAGGCCCTGGGTACACCGATGCCCTGAGTTACAGGGTCTGACAAGGTGGCCCAGTTCCAATTGGGTAATGCACCTAAGGTACACATCAATTTAGTGAGAGAACAGCTAGGCTGTGGGTCTGATTAGCAGGCCCACAGCCCGAGAAAGTCGTAAACCAGTGAAACAAAAGCAAAAAGTCCGGGTGATCATAGGATTGCAGACCCTACTCTCCTACATGACCCACCCCCCAAACGTTGGGACAATAAACTAACCTTGACCAGGTGAGTCTTCTTGTTCTAAGTGGAAATACCTGGAGAGCCCATCTGCATTGCCATGATCAGTGCCAGGTCTATGCTCCACTGTGAAGTCCATTCCCTGTAGGGAAATGGACCACCTAAGCAGTTTGGGGTTTTCACCCTTCATCTGATTTAGCCATAGGAGGGGCTTATGGTCGGTCTGAATCTTGAAATGAGTGCCAAACAAGTATGGCCTCAGTTTCTTCAGGGCCCACACCACAGCGAAGGCCTCCCTCTCTATAGCTGACCAATTTTTCTCTCTGGGGGTCAGCCGCCTGCTTATAAAAGCAATGGGCTGGTCATTACCATCAAAATTCAGTTGAGATAGAACAGCTCCCACACCCAACTCAGAAGCATCTGCTTGGACAATGAATGGTTTGGAGTAGTCTAGACTCTTGAGGATAGGTGCCGTGCACATGGCCTGTTTTAGGTCATCGAATGCCTTTTGACAGCTCGCTGTCCACTGAACCTTTTTTGGCATTTTCTTACTCGTCAGCTCATTAAGCGGAGTCACAATCGATCCGTAATTTCTGACAAACTTTCGGTAGTAACCAGTCAGGCCCAAGAAAGCTCGAACCTGAGTCTGGGTGGTTGGAGGAGCCCAGTCCCTGATTGACTGTATCTTGCTCTCCAGTGGTTGAACTTGGCCTCCACGACAAGGTGGCCCAAGTATACAACCTGTGTCTGCCCTATCTGGCACTTGGTAGCCTTGATAGTGAGACCTGCTGCTTGCAGAGCCTCTAACACTTTCCGCAGTTGGACCAGGTGATCCTCCCAGGTGGAGCTAAAGACAGCGATATCGTCTAGATACGCCGCACAGAAGTCGTCCAGCCCAGTGAGATCGTGATTCACCAACCGTTGGAAGGTGGCAGGTGCATTTTTCAAACCAAAGGGCATCACCACGAACTGATAATGCCCACCAGGGGTAGAAAATGCGGTCTTAGGCTTGGCGTCCTCAGCTAACCTGATTTGCCAATACCCAGTTGTCAGGTCAAACGTACTTAGGTAGTTGGCCGAAGCCAATCTATCGATAAGCTCGTCTGCCCTTGGTATTGGGTGGGCATCAGTCTTAGTGACTGCATTGAGACCCCTGTAGTCTACGCAGAACCTCATCTCTTTCTTACCGCCCGGGGTGTGAGGTTTCGGCACTAGAACTACAGAACTAGCCCAAGGGCTATCCGAGGGTTCAATGACTCCCAGCTCCAACATTTTCTGCACTTCACTTTTGATGCAGTCTCTAACGTGATCGGGCTGCCTGTAGATTTTACTCTTGACGGGCAAGCTGTCACCAGTGTCAACCTCATGGGTACACCAATTGGTCTGACTGGGTGTTAGAGAGAACATATGCCGGAAGGATTGAAGAACCTGTTTACAATCCTCCTGTTGACGTTCGGAGAGGCTGCCACAAAAGACAACACCGTCTACCGATCCATCGTCAGGATTCTGAGTGAGCAGGTCGGGGAGAGGGTCACTCTCCTCCTCCTGTCCCTCATCTATGGCCATGAGTAAACTCATGTCCTTCCTGTCGACATATGCTTTGAGCCTGTTGACATGGAGCACCCTGTGGGGGCTCTGGGGAGTTCCAAGGTCTACCAGGTAGGTGACCTCTCCCTTTTTCTCCAGGATGGTGTAGAGCCCGGACCATTTGTGCTTGAGTGCTGCTGGGGCCACTGGCTCCAACACCCACACCTTCTGTCCGGGCTGATAAACAGTCAAGACAGCCTTTTGGTCATGCCAAGCTTTTTGGAGTTCTTGGCTGGCCTTAAGGTTTTCGGATGCCTTCTCCATGTACTCAGCCATCCGTGAGCGGGGACCAAGCACATAGTCCACTATGCTGGTTGCAGGCTTTTTGAGAGGTCTCTCCCATCCTTCCTTCAACAAACACAGGGGTCCTCTTACAGGATACCCGTACAAAAGTTCAAAAGGGCTGTAGCCAACCCCCTTCTGTGGGACTTCTCTGTAAGCGAATAAAAGGCAGGGAATCAGGACGTCCCATCTACGCCGGAGCTTTTCAGGTAGTCCATGAATCATCCCTTTCAGGGTCCTGTTGAATCGCTCATCAAGGCCATTGCATTGTGGATGATAGGGTGTAGTGAACTTGTAGTTGACACCACATTCCTTCCACATAGCAGTTAAGTAGCTCGACATGAAGTTTGCACCTCTGTCAGAGACGACCTCCTTAGGGAAGCCCACTCTGGAGAATACTCCAACTAGGGCTCTTGCCACCACAGGGGCTGTAGTGGTCCTAAGAGGAATAGCTTCAGGATACCTGGTGGCATGATCCACTACCACCAGTATAAACTTGTGCCCTTATGCTGTTGGTGGTTCCATTGGACCGACAATGTCAATCCCCACCCGTTCAAAGGGCACCCCCACCACAGGCATTGGTATAAGGGGGGCCTTTGTCGTGCCACCCGACTTACCACTGGCTTGGCAAGTGACACAGGAGCAACAAAACTCCTTGGTATCTTCGTTCATGTGAGGCCAGTGAAAGTGTGAGACAAGCCTGTCCCACGTCTTCGTCTGGCCTAAGTGTCCTGCTAAGGGAATCTCGTGGGCCAAGGTAAGGAGGAAACCACGCTGAGACAAGGGGATAACCAGCCTCCTGGTGATGCCAGGCTTGGGGTCTCTTGCCTTAGTGTACAGGAGTCCATCTTCCCAGTATACCTTGTGGGTACCTGTGGCGTTCCCAGCAGCCTCAGCAGCAGCCTGCTGTCTGAGGGGTTCAAGGGAAGGGCAGTCTAACTGGTCCTTCCCCAGGTCTTCTCGTGTGGGTCCCCCTGAGCCCAGAAACTCAACTTGATCAAGTTCGAGTTCTTTAGGTTCAGTTTCCCGCTATTCCTGGAGGTCAGCCTCCTCTGAGACTTGATCCTCGACCTGGGGCAAGGGGGAAGGCGAGGCCTTAACCAGACTGCTCTTCTTCTTGGGAGGTGTCTGGTCCGTTGTTCCAGGATCCAGCACCTGTTCAGTGGGGCATCGTCTGACCTGTGACCTGGTCACAGCAAACACATGTGCTGGCAAGCCTAACATTTCCATGTGAGTCCGGTGCTTCACTTCTGACCATTGCGATGACTCCAAATCATTGCCCAACAAACAATCCACTGGGAGGTCTGAACTAACAACAACCTTTTTCTGGCCATTTACCCCTCCCCAGGAGAAAGCAACAATCGCCAAACTATGACTGGTAGTGACGTTGCTGTCATTGGTCACCAGGAAATCTGTACCTGGCATGATCTGTCCAGGGTCCACAAAGTTAGGCGTCACCATGGTGACGCTGGCACCCGTGTCCCTATAGGCTTGAGCCATTCTTCCATTAATTAAAGGCGTCTGTCGGTATTTGCCCAAAGTATTGGGACTGACATCAGGGGATATATCCACATCCCCCGTACAGACAAGGACAGCCTGAGTGAGCGTACCAACTAAGTTGTCACACCCCTCAGAACCCAAGGTTAACCCAACTAGTCCCTTGGGAGGCGCACTACTACTGCTGGCTGTACTAGGGGGCACAGGTGCCTTAGGGGCTGCAGTAGCAGGAGTCTGCCCTCCTTTCTTGGTGCACTCACTAAACCAGTGAGTTTTACTTTTACAGTATTGGCACCACCTTTTCGATTGGCCTTCTTGATTCTTCTTTTTCTGGGAAGCCTGACCCCCCCCCTCTTTGGGTTGTTGGGGACCTGTCGAAGACTTCTGGTCAGTTTGTTCCCCTTTCGAATCTTTACCCTTCTGGTCTGCTTTCTTCTGACCACCCTGGTTCTGGCCCTGGTTTTGCTTAACCCTTGTCCTGACCCATCTGTCTGCCTTCTTTCCCAATTCTTGGGGAGAGGTCAGATCCGAGTCGACAAGGTGCTGATGCAACAACTGGTTCTGACAATTGTTTAAAATCTGTTCTCGCATGATCAAATTATACAATCCTGTGTAATCAGTAACCTTACTGCCCAGCAACCAGCCCTCCAAAGCCTTAGTGGCACAATCAACGAAATCAGACCAGTCCTGAGACTGAGTTTTCTGGGTATCCCTGAACAGCAACCTGTACTGCTCAGTGGTTAGGCCGAACCCATCAATCAGTGTGTTCTTCAGGACCTGGTAATTGTTAGCATCCTCGACTCTAGTAGTGAGGAGCTTATCTCTACCTTTACCTTCAAAGGAGAGCCACAAGATAGCTGCCCACTGACTCTGGGGGACGCACTGTACAGTGCAGGCCCGCTCCAAAGCAGTAATCCATTTGTGGATGTCGTCCCCTTGCTTAAAGGGGGGCACTATCTTATTCAGGTGCTTAGTGTCTAAACTCCTGGGTTCCCGTGGGGGAATGCTGCCACCAGTGGGAATTGTCCCACTCAATTCTTGCTCTCTAGCAAAGGCGAGTCTCTCTTTGGCTAGGGCAAGTTCTTCCCTTCCGATCCGCAGATTGACTTCCCGCTCCTTCGCTTCGTACACTCTCCTCTGAGGGGATGTCATCCCTCTTCGAGCAGAGCCTCGAGAGCCATTGGTTCGAACGGATCTATTAGAGCCTCTCGACAGAGACCTAACTCGTCCATTCCCAATGTTAAGCTGGCCTGAGAGAGGCCCCAGGAGTCTCCTGGTACCATTCTCGTGCCGGCTTAAGTTGTCCTGGGTTAGCTGGCTAACTACGACTGGACCTTTGTCTGCCTCGTCCCCAGATGTCTCTGGCTCCTCGTCCTCCTCTTCACCTTCTGCAGAGAGATGGATAAGGTCAGGGTCACCTCGGGTTCCCTCGAGGGGGGGCATATCCACTTCTGGATGAGAAGGGTCGGTGTTACCCGCCCTCCTTGCATCATAAGTCTCCAAGAGACCAATTAGAAACGGAATGGTAGGGTTTGCACCCTGTTTTAGCTTCCGAGATGTACAGATCTGTCGCATCTCTTGGAAGCTAAGTGAAGCATATCTGGAGGTGACCTGTGGAAGGTCGACTGACACAAGTGGAGACTCAGAGTTTCCTCCTTTGTCTGACATGCTGCTTCTAGTGTGGTGTAAGTGATGCACCTACCTACACTATGTGTTTACCTACTGATCCCTTTTTAAGAGTTGTAGCCAAGGTGTGCTAAGCCTTGAGGAGCTACAACAGCTGGTTCAGTAGAACTCAGAGTATTCTAAGCTAAGTTATATGTACCTGAAGTACTTATGCGATCTTTCACAAGATATTCTTAGGATACGCGTGGTAAAACAACAGCAACCTCAAATCCCAACCGCTGCTCACCAATGTGAGAAGTTGGCCCGATATGCAGTGTTCACTATCCTAGCGACCACTATGCATCGGTCCAAACGACCCTTATGGTGATTGGTTGTAAGTCAACCTTAGACCAGCTATCCTAGTAGCGTGGATACGAGCAGTCTTCGGGCTAAACTCTAGAGGGCGTGTTAAGCCAGCTGTTATACCATCACATACCCCTTGAACACCAAGTGAAAGGACACCACACAAGTGTTATGAAATTAAACAGTATATTTATTAGAATCACAACAGCCCTGTACTCTTTATGAGGACAGGGTACTTAGCACAGAACAAAACACTTAGGAAAATACTTCAAGTGCACAATCAATACAAGTGCCCGAGGGCACGGAAAGTTTAGTGGTCTCGGGCGGACCCGATAAGGCAAGTCGGAAGCGAGGGACTCGGGACCCTTAAGTAAGGAGGCTATGCGGGCACCGAAATGCCGGAGTTACCTAGCCACAAGGGCTGCGGCTGCACCAGTCTTACAGGCGTCGGGGGTCTTCGCTGACGAGCCAGGAGCCGGAAGGAAGGAGTTGCTGGCCGGCGACCAGTGAAGAATAGTTTGTAGAGATCCAAGCCTGGATCCGAGATCGTTGATACCTGAAAGCAGAGGGGACCAAGTTCGTACTACTAGCCAGTAGTCAGAGGGTACCAGGAGGGCACCGGATGGCCGTCACCTCGGCTAGGTGAGTGGGCGACGCTAGGCTCTGCAGTCTCACGGACCAGGAGGCGTTGTCGGCGACCAGGATGGAGGTGCGAGCTGTCCCACGAAGGTTGATGCTGTCGGCGTCGCTGGGCCCAGGATTGGGGCAACAAGCCTTGGCAGATTTCAGGGCCACGTGGTGGGCCTAAAATGGCGTCTTGAGTGGACCAGGGGGGTCCGGGTGCTCCTCTCGTAAAAGGGAGCAAAGGCCAGTCTGGAGTAACCAGACCAGCAGCGTTGGTTGTCGGATGTCGTCAAGAAGGTCACAAGCCAGCGGCTAGTAACCAGACAACGTGCTGAGCGGCAAAAGCAGAAGGGCCCCACGCAGATCGTGGAGATGCTAGGAGGCTGCACTTCGGTGCTGGAGCTGCTCAGGGTCGGGGCTTCTCGGACCCCAGAGCACTCACCAGAGGATTCCTTCGGTGATCGTGCTGGTTTAAGAAAGCGTGCAGGTTTTGATGATGGCCGGTCCCTCGAGGTCTCGTCGCACCCACAGATCTCAGCTGAGCTGACGATGTGGTTAGAGGTCAGAGGTGCCAGGGAAGCCGGTTCTCGTCGAGCTGGGTCGTCGGATTCCTGAGGAAGGACTTGCAGCAAACCGCATAGTTCTTAGATGGTGCCTGCGGGTGCAGGGTGACTACTCCTTAGCCACAAGGGAGAAATCTTGAGAAGAGTCTCGAATGTCCTTTCGTAGAAAGTAGTTCTTGATTCAAAGATGATCTAATTTGGAAGGGTCCCCGCTCCGGCCTTTATCCTAAAGAAAGGGGTGGGTACATGACTAAGTCCTGCCCTAGGGGTGGGACCAGGAAGGTGGGTAGTTACACCCCTCTCCCCTGCCGGACTTTCCCCAGGTCAGGGGCTGGCGCCCCTGGAACTGGTTCTAGCTGGCAGATGCGTAGTGAGCACCGGGGTGCCACTCCGCAGTCACCTTCTTGCAAAGCCCTACCTACCCAGAATACACAAAACCCTGTCTGGGATGGTGCGAACACCGCCCCTGACAGGAAACCCTTTGTCCAAGCTCTCCTCGCTGGAAGGACTCCCAGCAGCAGGAGGTCAGACTCGTGTCTGTGGTGGCAGCGTCCATTTTGTGGAGCTGAGGCTTCAGTTAACTTTAACCGGGGTTCACAGTTACGTACATGTCGTGTCCCTCTAGAAGGGCGGAATGCTAACCTCGTCGCCAGAATTGGTGAGGGGGCAGCATCCCGATTCGTATGACACCTTACTCGACATGTCTTGATAACGCTATACCGAAGTTACCGATATGATACGCGTTATCATGGAACAGCCATTGGGTCTTGGTTCCGGAAGCTGCAACCGGGCTCGGCTCGTGCCAGAGCCCAATTCACACGGTTCCATGCACTCTGCCTTCAGGATTGTCAAGGCCTGCCATAGGAGTGACTGATAGGAACTCGGGTGTCCATTTTAAGGTTAGATATAGGGATACTATACCTACAGCAACGGGCGAGTACGCCACGTTGCCCCAGCTGTCGTGCAGCCAGTTGTGTCAGATTTAGATGGCCCTCCAGGGGTGGCATAATACATGCTTCAGCCCCTGGTAGGCCCTGGGTACACCGATGCCCTGAGTTACAGGGTCTGACAAGGTGGCCCAGTTCCAATTGGGTAATGCACCTAAGGTACACATCAATTTAGTGAGAGAACAGCTAGGCTGTGGGTCTGATCAGCAGGCCCACAGCCCGAGAAAGTCGTAAACCAGTGAAACAAAAGCAAAAAGTCCGGGTGATCATAGGATTGCAGACCCTACTCTCCTACAGCCAAGACCGTAAGCTAACCTTTATCTCATGGAATATTTCTGGGTTAAGTAACATCTTTAGAGATAAGGCCACACTAGACTATCTCGTAAAGGGGGACATATTGTGCTTTCAGGAGACCTGGGCCAAGTCATCCACCCCAATTGGTGGCTTTCAGGGTCCCTGTCATTCTGTAATGAAAATCATCTGGTGCCCTGTCAGTCGTCATCTAACCCAGGGGTTTTTCGCACGGACACTGGAATCATAAAGTGAACGTGGAGCCTATTAGGGTGCACACTAAGATCTTTTATCAATGACAATTGACATCTTGGTGGGAATGTCCCTGTTGGATTTTTATATAACCATTGATCCCTACGGGTGTAAAAGTGTGAAAGGGTAGTGACACAATATTTTAACTAATTTTTAAATTGAAGTTTTAAATGGACATGAAGCAGTAAATAGAGCCCATGTGCCCATGGTGCTGTTTTAAAGCTGCATACCGGGTTGCTCCTGGAGGAAGGGTGGTTGGGAGGGGGGCGTTGTTCATGTGTTTTATACTGTAAAGATTTTAAGTAATCGCACAGTTAAACAGAACTGAACTGAACTAATGAACTATGAGATGAGGTGTCAGTTGGACAAACGTATTCCCAGGATAGTAGTGCGCTAGACAGAAGCAATTGTTAATGCAACCAAGCACCAGTACTTCTAACTGGAGCATGTGGCTTCTTAAAGTTTTCAATCAGAGAATTCACAGCTGCTCAGTTCACAGTTTTAATAACCAGAAACCTGTTTGAAATGTTTCTATACAAAGAGCTTTACAACTACACCTTGACCACTATTCCATATGGGAGTCGTGAAATATAAGTGAAGAGCTTTCATGATCTAATGTGTATTATTTAAGATGATCCAGAAATTCCTGGTAACTGTCTGAGAGTTTTCATTGTGATGGATTAGCAGTCTAGGGGCTGCTTTTCCATCACAATGATTTTTTCCCAGACAGCTTTTAAACATGAGCTAGGCGAACACTGCAATCAGGACAGTTGTTTTAATTACATTGTAAATAATGTATGTACTCTTTTTCTATTGTAATATAATACTCGTAGGCTATTGATAAAAATGTTGGTGTAATAAAGCAATTATATTATGTTGATAGATTGGTATTGTTTCTTGCATAAACAATCTGTCTTTTTATACCGTGAGGGTGGCCAATGAAAATATCTTTCATTAAAATATACCACTTACGTCTTGGCAGAGAAGTTCTGATCAGTCAATTAACAGTAATTGTATTTATACCTGAAATTGAAGTAAATTCATCTGCTAAAAGGAAAATAGTATCAAGAAAATCAAAACATTTAATAATCCCAGTGCAAATGTGACCTGATGAGATTCTCCAATGCAATTTATTTTCTCTAAGAAACACAAATCAACTGCTTATTGAGACCTAGTTAAAATTTCATTACATGACTGCCTATACCTGTGGTTGAAGTGCCCAGCCCTCCACCAAGGCCTGCCTATTTAGGAACTTGTCCCACTGTTTTAGATCAAGCTCCAGCTTCCTTCCCTCTGTTCACCTTTTGACCTCTCTCCTCCTTTACTTTCACTCTTCTGTTGCTTTCTGACTCTGGCTTTTCTGCTTCTTTCTCTCCTGTCTCACTTTCACTTTTACCACTTCTCACCTTTTGCCCCGTTTTTAGGTCGAGCCTAGCAGCACCGTGAATGCACTGCTCTGCGAGCCATGCTGAAATCCCTCTGTGGGTAAATGCCACACCTACCACTTTCCATTTGTTGCTTCGGGTGTCTTTAATATTTGCTATCTTTTTAGGTTTAAAGCATTTTATTGAGCATTCACAAGGAGAAAAACAAACAGTTGACACAAGGGAGCAAAGCGTCCGATACAGTCATATAATAGCGCACCAGCGCGTTAGGGTCCTGTAAAAAGCAGTGTACATTCAGATGCAATGGCTGGTGCGTATGCTACCACAAGGCGCTCCAAAGTGACCAAACTCCCCCTCCTCCCCGAACCCAACCATGCCCCCTCACCCCAGCCCCGTCCAGTGCCCCAGAACAACACCCGCCCTCCCCCAAGGACCGCTCCTCCCCCTCCAGTGCCCTCTCAACTAGGCTTGCTGGCCATCCGCGTGTGCCAATGTAGTCAACCTCAACAGGCGGAGATATCTGGGGCATGTAAGCTCTGTAAATTCCCCTACAAGCAATGAGTGAAACGGTTGCCATAGTTCATTAAATTGCTCCACCTCTCCCGCCACCATGAGCGACAATTTTTCCATTCCCAGGACATGCCATAGTCTATGCAACCACCCTGTGGTGGAGGGGAGTGTAGTAGAGCGCCATTGAATGAGAATATTTTGAACAGCAGAACCCAGTGCTATCGCAATTTGCCTCCCTCTACGAGACTTCAGAGGATACATCAGTCCGTTGGGAAAGCCCAACAGAACATACGCTGGAAAGCGGGGCAATTCAATCTCAAAGTTGGAGTCAATCAAGTCTAAAACCTCCTTCCAGTAGGGGGCTAGAATCGGGCATTCCCATAAAACATGAGAAAGGGTACCCGGTTGCCCGCATGCTCGCCAGCAAGTGGCGTCAATGTTGCGATTCATCTCGTGTAACCTTTGGGGCGTGTAATACCAGTATGTGGACACTTTTGTAAATGTTTCCGTTAGCCCAGTGTGATATGCGGAGTGTCGGGCCCTATATGCAATGCTGTCCCATTCCTTACGGCTTAAGGATCTCCCCAGTTCTCTTTCCCATCGTTCCCTACCCGGGTTATAGATGTCAAAGGGGGAGGGCTGCAAGAATTTGTACAAGTCCGAAATGAGTTCTTTGTCTGAGGTGCGTGTTACAAGCCATTTCTCATATGGAAGAAGCTTCCGGTCTGCCGACTCTCGTATCTGTGGCTGCAGTGCCCAGTGGCGCACCTGCATATAACGCAACCTTTCTACCTCCGGCAACCGATATTCTTTCCTGAACTCTGGGAACGGAATTATACCTTCCGGGCCATACAGATGAAAAAGAGCCCTGCACCCAGCAGCCCGCCAACGTGCAAAAGCCCCTGGTTCCGTGCCAGGGCGAAACTCTGGGTTATCGATCAAGGGGGTGAACGGAGAGGGGTGTGAGTCAAATTCGTGGCATCCCACACCTTCATGAGGACCCGTGTGATATAAGATGCATATAAATTGGGAGGGCGATGTATCCGCCGCAAAAAGGGCACTTCCTGCAGGGTCCGGCCCGCAACTGCCTGGTCTTGAAAGAGCCAGTGTTTGTCGGTCTCCCATTTGCTCCACTCTACCAGATACCTTAGCTGGGCCGCCTGAAAATATTTACGGAGGTCCGGTATTCCCAGCCCCCCCCCCCCCCCCCCCCCCGCCTTGGGAGCCAGAGTGGCCAAGGTTCTGTTGAGCCTGGGTTTACGGCCCTGCCATATGAAGCGCGCAATGTCCGCCTGAGTCTGAAGCAGCCATCCTTTTGGCGGCTGCAGCGGCAGGGCACGGAACAGGTAAAGCGCCTGCGATAAGATGGTCATTTTCACCGCAGCAATTCTACCCAGCCAGGACAATGTGCCCTTGCTCCAGCGACCCAGTTCCTCCTTAATTTTAGAGCCTAGGGCGGTGTAGTTCGCAGTCACCTTAGCAGGTAGCTGCCAGAAGAATGCCCAGGTAGGGCACCAGATCTTTCGACCAGTGCATGGGAAATCTCCTCTGCAAATCGGTTCTGGTGGTCACGGTGAGTGAGACGTCAAGGGCCGCCGATTTCCCCATATTCATCTTAAAGTCCGCTATGGCAGCGAAGGCTTCCATCTCATCGATGCAAGCAGGGAGCGACCTCCCCGGATCCTCCAATGTCAGAATGATATCGTCTGCATACAGACTGACAGTGTGGGTGTACTCCCCCATCTTAATTCCCCGGGCATTCGGATTCTGACGTATTCTTTGGGCCAGGGGTTCCATATAGAGTGCGAATAAGAGGGGGGATAATGGACACCCCTGCCTGGTACCCCTTTCGATCGCGAATTGATGGGAACTGCAGCCATTAACCCGTACCACTGCTGATGGAAACTTGTAGCAGTTAAACACCAGAGTGCGGAATTTCTCGCCAATACCTACTTTCGCCAGAACTTTCTCTAGATATGGCCAGTGCACCCTGTTGAAGGCTTTCTCCGCGTCGACTGCTAGTAACATCCTTTCTCCGGGTATCCTGAAGGCCTTCTCCAGAACATGAACCACCCTCTTGGTGTTGTCCACCGTTTGCCTCCCCGGAACGAACCCGGCTTGATCCGAGTCTACTAGGCCCGGAAGGTGAAGCGCCAAACGGGCCGCCAAGATCCCAGAGTACAACTTAAGGTCAATATTCAAGAGAGAGATTGGCCTGTAGGAGCCACATTGCGTCCGGTCCTTCCCCGGTTTGGGAATAACCGAAACCGTTGCCCTAAGCAGATCCGGAGGGATAGCTCCAGGCTCGGAGAAGGAATTAAATAGGCGTGTGAGGATCAGGGCCAGCGTAGGGCAGAAAGTCTTATAGAAGAGGGAAGTATAACCGTCAGGGCCCGGGGCCATCCTGTGTTTAAGCCTGGAGATGGCTGTGATTACTTCCTCCACTCGAATATCTCTCTCGAGATATTCTGCTTGCTCCTGAGCGAGGGAGGGAAGGTCAACCGAGGCCAGGTAGGCCTCCTCTGCTTGTGCTGACGGGGGTTCACCCCTGTAGAGGTCAGCATAAAATCGGCGGAAGCCTTCAGCTATTTGGTCATCTTCAGTTACCGACCCCCCGGAGGGCGTCGATAGCTCCTTCACTAAGTGCTTCTGGTGTGCTTCTCTAAGTTTGTGTGCCAGGAGTTTCCCACACCTGTCCACACCTGTATAATATGCATGCTTCAGGCGCAATGCAGCATATTCCGCCCTGTCCGTATCCAAGGCTGCTAACAGCTTCCTCGCCGCCTTAAGCTGCTTCCAGATTCTGGGAGCCCCCGTCCTCTGGTGAACCTGTTCCAGTTCTCGCACCTTGTCTGTGAGTTCCTCACGTTTCCGTTGACGCTCACGATTCTCAGCTGAGGAGATGGCAATAAATTCCCCTCGAAGCACCACCTTCAATGCCGCCCACTGCGTTGCTAGGGAAGTGTCACCGTTATCATTGTGCTCCTGGTATTCCCGAATTGAGTCTTGAATATGCTTTACCACCGTCTGTCTGTGCAGCAAGGTATCTCTGAGGCGCCACACCCCGCGCCTCGGTGACATCGGTGGCAATTGAAACGTTCCCATAACTGGGGCGTGGTCCGATAGAGAAAGAACCCCTATCGATGACGTTATGGCTAAGTCGCGGACCGGTTTGGAGACCAGGAGATGATCGAGGCATGCGTAGGTCTTGTGGGCATGTGAATAATAGGAATAATCCTGGGTGGTCGGATGCAAGGAACGCCAGAGGTCATGGAGATCCGAGTCCTCCAGCTGGCGTTTGCCCGTCTGCGAGATCTCCCCAGTCAGCGGGCGCCGTTGCACGGACCTATCCAGGGAAGAGTCGAAGACCATATTCAGATCCCCCCCTATGATGATGTGTCTATCTGGTGTGGCGGTGATATCCACCACCACCGATTGTAGGAATCGTTCTTGGTGTTCATTGGGGCTATACATCGATCCAACAGTGAAGATCAGTCCCCCGTACTTAACCCTATAAGCCAGGAGTCTACCCTTCTGCTCAGCAAACTTATGGAGGATCTCTCCCTTAAACTTTTGGGATACCAAATTGCGACCCCAGCGGTCTTAGTGGTATTGCAGGAGAAGAATTGAGTGGGAAACTTATGGGAGCGCATCCTTTGGCAGTCTCTGGCTAGAAGATGTGTCTCCTGTAGGAGACAAATATCTGCGTGGGTATTCTCCAATAAGGAAAGAACCGCCCTTCTTTTGATAGGATTATTTAACCCCTTCACATTAAGGGTAACTACTGTGAAAGCGGTCATCTTTGTGGATTAGACCAAGGTAGACACAGTGTGTCACGGCCTAAGAGAGGTGGACGCGGTGTAGATGATGTATAGAAGCAAAGCAAGGCTGTGATGAGTGGCACAGTTGCATTGGACGGACCCCGTGATTCCCCCCAACCCCCCCCACCCGTCTCCCAGGCTGCCCATCCTCCCCCTCCCCCTCCCACCAACACCCTCCCCACCCCAACAAACCCTTCATGCAAATAACCTCCCCCCACTCCCCCAACAAACCCCTGCAGGTCAAACAAATGTCAGTCCCAGTCATGCCCTCGGGCAAGTCTGTGGTGAGTTACCAATGTGGACGTCCAGCCACTTACCCCCTTCCTCACTTCCCCCCACCCCCCGCCCTCCAAGACCCGAACCTGCTATTCCAGTAAGGCTGTGGTGTTCTCCCCCGGAGCGTCATTATGCTGTAAGAGCCACATCACCGGTAGAGGCGTTGCTTCTGGCCGCCTCAGAGAGTGCATCCGCCATGTTGGCTCTAATGGTGGGCGAGTCCGGCCTTCTGGGGTTGGCCGATCCCCGTCTCCGTGACACCCTCTGCCATCCGTCTCTGGGGCCGTGCCTCCTGTTCGGTGTGTTCGTGTCTTCCTCCTCTGCCGTGATCCCCAGAACTTCACAGGTGTCCTGGAGCGATCTAAGTTGATGCATCGTGCCGTTCCATCTAAAGATGAGGCGGAAGGGGTGGCCCCAGGCATATGGTGTTTCGTGCTCTCTTAAAAAGTCTGTGGCGATCTTGAATGATTTCCGTTTCTGCAAAGTAATGGCGGACAAGTCCTGATATAGTCCCACAGAATGGCCACGAAAAAGTGAACCCAGATTGTTTCCGGGCCTCAGCCATGATGCGTTCCTTTAGTGGGAAGTCCGGAAGGAATGCCAAAATGTCGGGAGGGGGGGGGTGCTGATGCTCGTCGTGGCGGGCCCACTCGGTGCGCCCTGTCAATCCTGACCGGGAATTCAGGCGGTTCACCTAGGATCGCTCGAAACAGGTCTCCCAGGTAGCCAGCCACAGCCGGAACCCCCTGGACTCGAATATTGTTTCGCCGAGAGCGGTTCTCAAGGTCCTCGTTGTGCATCTGCAGATCTAGGTGCTGTTCTCTGAGGCGCAGCACCTCCTGTTGCAGCAGGGCTAACTCCTCATCGATACGGTGGTTCGTGCCCTCCACCGTGGCCACTCGTTCCCCGATCTCTTCCACTTCTCTGCGTACCTCCCGAACCTCGCCCGCCACCTCCTGTTTCAACGTCTGAAAATCGTCTCTCAGGGTGCAAAAAACAGCGATTCAAGAAACGATCTGATGACCGGTGGCTCTCCTCCATTCGAACTCTGCGAGCCTCCGGCCGGGCTTGCTGATAACGGCCCCCTATCCCCTCTTTGCTGTGACCTGCTGAGCATGTCAGGGAGAGTGCGTTCTCCCCGCTTGGTGCCTCTGCCCGACGCCATCTTGGAATGAGCGCGGGCCAGGTCTCCGTTCCCGTGGTAGACAAGGGACCGGGGATCGTCACCGGCAACTGCACCAAGCACCGTCCGGGGACAGCACTTCTGGGTCCGGCACGTTAGGGTCCAGAAACGATAGCTGTGGCGGGATGCGCACTCCTTCTATAGTCCTCGCCAGCCTCCGTCTGTCGCGGCCTCCACTAGGCCAGAATATTATCACCTGCGACTGTCCCCTCTTTTGGCCTACGTTCGCTCCCAAAAGGCGAGGCGTTGTGGATTCCTCCGGGGATGTGCAGGACTCCCCAGCCGTCGCCGTCAACAGAGGCCCCTCAGGGCGATTCCGCCATCTCCCGCCTTTGGCCAAATTCGTCGTGCGTCACAGTGCTAATGGCTGAGAGTGGCTCCGGGTCCGACCATACAGGCTGTGGGGCCGCCAAGGACTCCGGTGTCGCCGTGAGCCTCGGCGTTCACCAAGTTGTGGAGTCTTGCCACTGGAGGGGCTGAGGGGGGGAGGCTCCGCACAAGGCCCCGGGTCCGCACCCTTGTCGCTTCGATGCCCTCCCGGGGGGCGGTCAGACGCATATGCTGGGATTCAAGCGCCACACTCTGCTGCTCTCACGGGGCCGCTACGATGGTCCCTCTAAGTTTCCAGGACCTCTCGGTCGAGGCGTTGCGGTGTCTCTTCCGGCTGCTCACTCCGCGCGGCACTGGGCTCGGCGTGCGTCCGGCCGAGGTGCTCTGGGGTCGGCCTCCTCCTCTTCGCGCCTCCCGGGCCGGACCTTCAGCACCGTCCGACGGGCTGTCCTGAGGCTAAACGGAGGCTAGGACTCGACCAGCGTCGTCTCTGCAAGTTCCTCTGCCTCTCCCCGTGCTGTTAAGCTCCGGAGGGGGGAAAAAGAGCTATATTTCAGGGCTCGAGCCTAGTCGGACCGGGGAGCATCGAGAAGAAGCGTCCTCTCACTCCGCCATCTTGGCCACGCCCCCCATTGCTATCTTTTTAGTTGTGAAACTGTTCTTTATCACGCCTTTGGGCGTGCTTTTACTTTTGTGGCAACTGGCCCCGTTATGTGTACCCTTATTGTCAAGTTTGCGTATCCGTTGCTCGACTGACTCTTTTTCTTGGTTGTTTTTTTGACATTCAATGCTCCTGCTCCGTTTCTTGCTTGCCCGCTGCCTCTCCCATTACCTTTATGCATATTTATGATTTGCTCCGAGAATAAATGCTACCCTTGTCATTGTTGCCTTTACTCCCACCCCTCCCGTTGTCCTCGTTTACCACCTGCCTTGTATTTCCTCCTCTCCCTTTTCTGCCGCTATATGAGTTCTTGTTTGTTTATTACATATTTTTTATATGCAGAAACAAATAGGAGACACGCCATTATCCACGTGTAAGATCCTTTCCCATAAAGCATCAAGGATTACAGGAGACATATCCAACTTGAATTGATGTTTATTCCTTAAGAGGAGGATCCCATGCAGCAGCAGCACATCTTTGGGCAACAGCTGTTTTCTTTGGACCACAACATTGTCCTCCCTGTCATGAATTCCAGAGCTTACATTCTATCCTCACCCAGGATGACCACATTGTCAGAAACCCAAATACCACACACGTCCCTCCTATAACACCAAAAACTTTAACCTATGTACAGATATATTCAAAGCAACATAAATGACATAGATGAATATACAAAACAAAAGTTAAATCAAGGACTCTCAAATAACAGGATCCTTATCAAAATGATGCATCGTTATCATAGCGATGCACAAGTACTGAATAATTTTTCTCAAAAGTTATTGAACAAAGTGTCTTAAACACAATGCTTTCTACCCTCTCTAGGGGATTTCCTTGTCTCAACCTTCTTTCCAGCATTGGTTGTACTACCTTCATACTCCTTTCCTCCACCCGTCCTCCTCTCCTCAAACACTTTAAAAGAGCCCATATACACCACAACCCTGCCAAGGTACTAGATGCGATGATCCTTTGTCTTTCCCGCATTTTTAAATGTGTTGATGCCACAAATAGGTTTTGAATACTTGAATATATTCCCACCCAAACCAGGATGTTTGATCATTACCATATTGCCCACAGCCACCACTGTTTTTCTTACTGCCTTTCTACAATCATAGTTCAATTTACTAGCATGTACCTTTCTGCTTTCCTTTTCACACTAGTTGCTTTCAGACTCATGTTTCATAATCCCAACACCTAAGTTCCTCACCCAAGAAGGCTCCACCATGTTGATAGGAGACCTTCCTCTAAACAATTCAAAAGGTGACTTTCCCATGATGCTGTGAGGAATCAATCTGTACATTTGAACCTTTTGTTTCAGTTCTTCTATCCAATTCAAACCATTAGATTTTGCCATCACAATAGTTTCCTTGAGAACTTTGTTAAATCTTTCCACCATTCCATTAGACTCTGTATGGTAAGGAACATACTTCATGTGTTTAATTACATGCATCCTCAAGAATTCTTCCATCTCCCGTGATATTAACTGGACTCCGTTGTCTGTCAATATCAACTCTGGATTACCTTCCCTTGCAATAAGACACTTTAGAAATGTAACAACTTGCTTGTTCTCAAACCACATCATCAAACTGATTTCACGCCAGTGTGAAAACAAACCCAAAAACACCATCACATAGACTTTCTGTCCCTTACCATAAATAGGACCCAAGATATTGAGGGCAATTTCCTTCCATGGTCCCGAAGGACAAAACCTGACCACCATGGGCTGTACCCTTATCACCTTAGACTTTCCACACAGGTAGAACGCCAAACAATCTTGTCCCAGCCTCTCCACCTGTATATCCATCCCTGGCCACCAGTAAGACAATCACAATCTCTCCTTTGGCTTAGACATCCCCAAATGTGAGACATAAACTAGCCCCATTAACTTCTCATGAAGTTTGGTGGGATAGCCAGGCGAGTACTCTGAAACAACAGATCACTACATGTGTTCAACTCATCTATCACTCCCCAAAATACTCTCCCTCCCATAAGAACCTTGTCTTTTGGTATGCCAACCAGTCCTCACAAGAGACAACACTTCACCCAGCAGTAAATCCTCAACCAACTCTTCTTGCCACTGCTGCTCCCAAATCACTTCATTATCCACCAGATACACAAATTTGAACTCATCATCGAAATGATCACCTCCATCTTGTTCATCATGCACCCCCAACACCATCCTAGACAATGTGTTGGCAATGCAATTCTCCACACCTGGTATATATCTCATGTCTAAACCATACTCCCAGGAACCAATTCAGCACCTTTCTTCATAAATATATTGCAGAGAGGCTTGTGATCAGTTCTACCTTCAAATTGTATTCCCCAAAGTAACTTATTTAATTTCCTAACGGCCCAATATACTGCAAGAGCTTCTCGCTCTACTACCGAATATCTAGATTCAGCCTTCTTCAACCCACGCAACATAAACATGATAGTGTTCAAGCCTTCACTTCATTTCATCTCTATGACTGCACCTAGACCCTTGAGGCTGGCATCCATAGTGATTGTTTTTTTGTCTGGGGGGGGGGGTCAAAGTTTTTTTTTAATTTGGGTGCTGCATTGAGCTTGTTTTTCAATACTGTAAATTCCTTTTCACCTGCTTCATTCAACGTAAATTCCGTTCCCTTCCTCAATAACAATCTCATATTGACACTGAACTCTGCAACATTTTCAACATATTTATTGTAATGTTCTATCATCCCCAGAATTTCTATCTGCTCTTCCTGTGAAGAGGGAGAAGCCATACCTGAAATGGTAATTACTAAGTCCGCCGTGGGTATTACTCCTTCCCCAGTTATAGAATGCCCCCAAACAATTAATGGTAGAGGTTGCAAAATGACACTTCTCAGGTTTGATAGTTAAGTTTGAGTCATTTAATTTTTCCCAAGACATTCCTTAAGCAAACATTGTGTTCCTTCATGTCCTTGTCAAACACAAGAATATCGTCTTGGTACAAACACACACCCTCAACCCCCTTTAGTACCTTTTCAATGGCACGTTAGAAAACCAGATGCTGCTGACACCAAACCAAATGGCATTCTTATGTACCTAAACGTGGCAAAAGAAGTTATAAAAGCGGTACGGTCTCTAGAGGATTTCTTCAACTCCACTTGATGGTACGCTTAGGTGAGATCGATAATGCTAAAAAATCTCTCACCACCAAGTAACACCAAAAATTCTGAGATTTTGGGAAGCGGATATCTATCCAGTATGACATTTTTATTAAGATGCCTGAGATCCACACAAAGCTGCAAGCTACCATTGGACTTCCTTGCAGCCACTACTGGAGCAAGCCACTCCGTACCTTCAACCTTTTAAAAAAACCTTTTTTTCTTTTTTGCCACTTAATAGGTGGTTCCCCAGAATTTGTAAGAAAGAAAGGAGGTGCGGGAACATTTTGCATGGTGGCAGATAAGGTTAAAACAAATCCTTGTGAACATAAGCAACAAAAGAGATGCTTTTGGGGACTAGTGACCCCACAGGAACATAGTAAGATAAAGAGAAACAAATAAAGAACATGGGAAAACAAAAATGAAGACTTCCAGAACTACCATTACATTAGATTATACAATTGTCTCATGTGTGCTCACTATGGACTTTATAACAGCCTTTGTAAGCAATTACTGGAGAGTGAGAGAATTGCAAGGAAGTACAGGAAGTTCCACAGTAAGTTTACAAAACGCAGGAAGTAAAATAGTGCGCGAAGAGAAGCTACCAGTTGCTGTGATCTTCCTCCAGTAAGTGTGCCTGTCACAGAATTCGCAGACTGTCACTCCATGAGATTCTGCCAAGAAGTGTGCCTGTCACTGAATGAACTAAATGACAAGCACCTAGCACAGAACCATGTCACACTCCAAGTAGTTCTTGACAAGTGTGCCCGTCACTGAACGTAAAATTAACAAGCACCGAAGATGTGTAACCTAACCTGCCCTTCATTGAACAACGACCAAGCATCTATGCTGCCATACATTGAGGACCTGCGCAGCAAGGAAGAACCTCCTCATTAGAAGATAGGGCTCAGGGTTGGCGTTCTAGTTCATTTGTTGAAGCCAATGTGACGTCCGAGTTAAAAAGACATTAACGTCAGCATGCTCAAGATGAAGTTCCAGGACCAGTCGCTCACACTGAGAACGCAGGAAACGAAAGGAACGCAACAGGTAGGATTTGGGAATTTACACGTTCTCACCAGATGAACAGCAGAAAGCTGCGAGTTGTAGTCATTAGCAATGCATGAGCACCTTAGGGAAGAGCCGCAGGTGTAAACAGGAAACAGCACACATGTTTAGGCACAACACAACGCCTGTAAAGGGGGCAGCCTCCTCAACAGTCACTCACCCGGGGCAGCTGCTGGCCCCAAGGTACACTCATTATTGGCACAGGACAAAATACAGCTATAAAAATAGCCCCTCTGAAATGCAGCACACGAGCGGCTGAGAGTCATGATTCCTATGGCTAACAGACTCCAATCACACCCTTTCAAGCCAGGGAAGAAAAACCAATTAAAATAAGCTAAAAAAAATGTAAGGTAACAATTAAGCGTGGGCGGAAAATCCGTTCCGCTCGCGGATTTTGCGGATTTTCGGGAAATCCGCAATCCGCGAGATTTGCGGATTTCCCGCAAAATCCGCAAATTCGCACGCAGCGGATTTTTTTGGCGGCGCGCGGCGTTGGTGATACAATTTTTGCGTGATCCCGCGGGAATTGGCGAGCGCGATTACGTCATCGCGGCTTGCCAGCGATAGTTTGTCAACGCGAGTACGGCGAGATCACGTCTCGCGGTACTTCGCAATTGCGAGATTTGAGATGCGGCGAGCGAAAATATAAATTTGCAATTCTGCACAAGAAATCCACCAGCAAGCAGCATAAACCTTCTAGAAATGATGATTTTTATGTGAATAACTCCTTAGTTTGACATTTGCCTGCACTTTTTTAGCGAGGAGTCCATTTTGGGGAGGGGGGCAGGGGGGTGGGAGGAAGGAAGTGCCCCATAGTCTTCAACTTCCTGTTCCTGTTCAGCAGGCTCCTCCCAGTGCTTTGTCCATCTCCTGGTCACTTTTCATTCGGATGTGGACCTGGAAGGATTACTTTTTGTGGATGCTGCTGGATCTTTGGATTTGAGGCCTTTTTGACTTTCTTTGGATCACTGTTGGATTAGAAATTTTACAAGTAAGTTTGTTTGGGGCATTACAGTTGCTGCAACTAAAATTTTGGGATTTTCGATTTTTGGGCTGTTTTGGGGCCTTTTCCCCAGGGGTACTCAGTGGTGGGTGGACTGTGGTTGTCTTGAACTTAAACATCATGGAGGCCATAGATGAATTGGGATTGTGCTGATTTTTCTGTGTTTTTCGATTTTTTTTTTTTGTAAAATTTTGTGTTTTTCGATTTTTGACCTGTTGTTGGGGCCTTGACCAGGGGTAGTGAGTGGTGCATGGGCCTAGTCTTTCTGTGGGCTGTCTTGAATTTAAACATCATGGAGGCCATGGATGGAATGGGATTGTGCTGATTTTGCAGTGTTTTTCGATTTTTGGGCCTGTACTTGTGGCCTTTTCACCAGGGGTATTTGAGTCTAGCATGGGCCTAGTCTTTCTGTGGGCTGTCTTGAATTTAAACATCATGGAGGCCATGGATGGAATAGGATTGTGGGGATTTTGCAGTGTTTTTCGATTTTTGGGCCTGTACTTGTGGCCTTTTCACCAGGGGTATTTGAGTCTAGCATGGGCCTAGTCTTTCTGTGGGATGTCTTGAATTTTAAACATCATGGAGGCCATGGATTGAATGGGATTGTGCTGATTTTGCAGTGTTTTTCGATTTTTGGGGGTGTTCATGGGGAGGGACATGCCATGTGGCTGGTGGCCATTTTGAGTGCAGCTACAGGCACTGGCCATGTGCTGGCAGGCAAGTGGCCATTTTGAATGCAGGCTTTGTTGTTAGGCCTCCAACCATTTTGCCTACTTTTCAACCTTTATTTATGCCCAGGGGTAGTGAGTCTTGCATGGGCCTAGTATTTCTGTGGGTTGTCTTGAATTTAAACATCATGGAGGCCATGGATTGAATGGGATTGTGCTGATTTTGCAGTGTTTTTCGATTTTTGGGCCTGTACTTGTGGCCTTTTCACCAGGGGTATTTCAGTCTAGCATGGGCCTAGTCTTTCTGTGGGCTGTCTTGAATTTAAACATCATGGAGGCCATGGATGGAATAGGATTGTGCTGATTTTGCAGTGTTTTTCGATTTTTGGGCCTGTACTTGTGGCCTTTTCACCAGGGGTATTTGAGTCTAGCATGGGCCTAGTCTTTCTGTGGGCTGTCTTGAATTTAAACATCATGGAGGCCATGGATGGAATAGGATTGTGCTGATTTTGCAGTGTTTTTCGATTTTTGGGCCTGTACTTGTGGCCTTTTCACCAGGGGTATTTGAGTCTAGCATGGGCCTAGTCTTTCTGTGGGTTGTCTTGAATTTAAACATCATGGAGGCCATGGATTGAATGGGATTGTGCTGATTTTGCAGTGTTTTTCGATTTTTGGGGGTGTTCATGGGGAGGGACATGCCATGTGGCTGGTGGCCATTTTGAGTGCAGCTACAGGCACTGGCCATGTGCTGGCAGGCAAGTGGCCATTTTGAATGCAGGCTTTGTTGTTAGGCCTCCAACCATTTTGCCTACTTTTCAACCTTTATTTATGCCCAGGGGTAGTGAGTCTTGCATGGGCCTAGTATTTCTGTGGGTTGTCTTGAATTTAAACATCATGGAGGCCATGGATTGAATGGGATTGTGCTGATTTTGCAGTGTTTTTCGATTTTTGGGCCTGTACTTGTGGCCTTTTCACCAGGGGTATTTCAGTCTAGCATGGGCCTAGTCTTTCTGTGGGCTGTCTTGAATTTAAACATCATGGAGGCCATGGATGGAATAGGATTGTGCTGATTTTGCAGTGTTTTTCGATTTTTGGGCCTGTACTTGTGGCCTTTTCACCAGGGGTATTTGAGTCTAGCATGGGCCTAGTCTTTCTGTGGGCTGTCTTGAATTTAAACATCATGGAGGCCATGGATGGAATAGGATTGTGCTGATTTTGCAGTGTTTTTCGATTTTTGGGCCTGTACTTGTGGCCTTTTCACCAGGGGTATTTGAGTCTAGCATGGGCCTAGTCTTTCTGTGGGTTGTCTTGAATTTAAACATCATGGAGGCCATGGATTGAATGGGATTGTGCTGATTTTGCAGTGTTTTTCGATTTTTGGGGGTGTTCATGGGGAGGGACATGCCATGTGGCTGGTGGCCATTTTGAGTGCAGCTACAGGCACTGGCCATGTGCTGGCAGGCAAGTGGCCATTTTGAATGCAGGCTTTGTTGTTAGGCCTCCAACCATTTTGCCTACTTTTCAACCTTTATTTATGCCCAGGGGTAGTGAGTCTTGCATGGGCCTAGTATTTCTGTGGGTTGTCTTGAATTTAAACATCATGGAGGCCATGGATTGAATGGGATTGTGCTGATTTTGCAGTGTTTTTCGATTTTTGGGCCTGTACTTGTGGCCTTTTCACCAGGGGTATTTCAGTCTAGCATGGGCCTAGTCTTTCTGTGGGCTGTCTTGAATTTAAACATCATGGAGGCCATGGATGGAATAGGATTGTGCTGATTTTGCAGTGTTTTTCGATTTTTGGGCCTGTACTTGTGGCCTTTTCACCAGGGGTATTTCAGTCTAGCATGGGCCTAGTCTTTCTGTGGGCTGTCTTGAATTTAAACATCATGGAGGCCATGGATTGAATGGGATTGTGCTGATTTTGCAGTGTTTTTCGATTTTTGGGGGTGTTCATGGGGAGGGACATGCCATGTGGCTGGTGGCCATTTTGAGTGCAGCTACAGGCACTGGCCATGTGCTGGCAGGCAAGTGGCCATTTTGAATGCAGGCTTTGTTGTTAGGCCTCCAACCATTTTGCCTACTTTTCAACCTTTATTTATGCCCAGGGGTAGTGAGTCTTGCATGGGCCTAGTATTTCTGTGGGTTGTCTTGAATTTAAACATCATGGAGGCCATGGATTGAATGGGATTGTGCTGATTTTGCAGTGTTTTTCGATTTTTGGGCCTGTACTTGTGGCCTTTTCACCAGGGGTATTTCAGTCTAGCATGGGCCTAGTCTTTCTGTGGGCTGTCTTGAATTTAAACATCATGGAGGCCATGGATGGAATAGGATTGTGCTGATTTTGCAGTGTTTTTCGATTTTTGGGCCTGTACTTGTGGCCTTTTCACCAGGGGTATTTGAGTCTAGCATGGGCCTAGTCTTTCTGTGGGCTGTCTTGAATTTAAACAGCATGGAGGCCATGGATGGAATAGGATTGTGCTGATTTTGCAGTGTTTTTCGATTTTTGGGCCTGTACTTGTGGCCTTTTCACCAGGGGTATTTGAGTCTAGCATGGGCCTAGTCTTTCTGTGGGTTGTCTTGAATTTAAACATCATGGAGGCCATGGATGGAATGGGATTGTGCTGATTTTGCAGTGTTTTTCGATTTTTGGGGGTGTTCATGGGGAGGGACATGCCATGTGGCTGGTGGCCATTTTGAGTGCAGCTACAGGCACTGGCCATGTGCTGGCAGGCAAGTGGCCATTTTGAATGCAGGCTTTGTTGTTAGGCCTCCAACCATTTTGCCTACTTTTCAACCTTTATTTATGCCCAGGGGTAGTGAGTCTTGCATGGGCCTAGTCTTTCTGTGGGTTGTCTTGAATTTAAACATTATGGAGGGCATGGATGGATTGGGATTGTGCTGATTTTGCAGTGTTTTTCGATTTTTTTGTGCTCTACAACTGAACTGATGTTCCTCTGTCTTCCATTTTTTTTAGGTGCACAAGACTCAAGAGAACCACCAGTGCCAGGAAGAAGTCCTGCAGCGGTGTGTGTGTGCAGCATAACGTCACGCGACGTCACATCTGGCCTCAGACAACTCTACAATTCGTGCAACTGCGGCCTGCTGTCTGACCTGCTCTGAAGAAGATGGCCCCAAAGAAAGTTCTCCGTAGCTCCTCTAGCAAGAAAGTTGCTAGTAAGGAGCAGAAGAAGCAAGTTACCAAGGAGGCTGGTGTGCCACCCGCCACTTTTTTTGGGAGCAAAAAAAAAAGTACGCCTGCAGCAGCAGGATCTGCTGGGGACCAACCTGAGAGCAGCACCCCTGCTCCATTGGGTTCAGTGCCTCCACCACCACGCCAACTTAAGTCAAAGCCCTTGAGTGCTTCAGAGGCAGTCAGTGTACTTCTCCAATCACCATCGACCAGTGATGTTGGCTCATCGCAAGAAAGTAGCAGCAATGTCCCTGAATCAACACAGGTTGTTGTAACTCATCTGACAAGTGTTGAACAACCACAGCCGCAACAACAACACCATGTGCAAGTACACGCCCAAGTACATGTGGAAGGAGAGGCAGCAAAAGGAGATGCACAAGCAAAGGTGCATGGACGTTCACAAGTGCCCACAATAGTTGTTCCTCCCGAAGTAGGGGCACATTTGGAAATCGACATTGAAGCTGAGGTATCATTGGAAGCCACTCCTCCTGATGATCATTCATTGTCTTCCACATCCCTAGCAAGGAAAAGATCAAGGAGGGTGTCTACATCTTCTTCAAGCCCACCTCGTTCTGGTGCAAGTGATCTGTCTTGGGAACCACAACTGCGGTCTGACAGTGAGGCAGAGGCACACCATGATCTGACACCGGTACCTCCTAAGCGTAAAAGGAAGGTCGTCCAAAAACTCAAACCTATGGAGTGTGATGAGGCTCAACAAGAAGTGACAGATACTGCTGGTGATGAAGCCTCTCACGATGACGACGAGCCAGTCATCACAAAGGTCACTGCAGCCCCACCGGGCATGCAGCAAAGAGACATTTTGACCCTATCCCGAGAAGCTGCTGAGCGTGATGATGATGTCGGCGAGGAGGCAATGGAAATGGAATCATTAGATTTGGAGTTAAGTAGTACACCAAAACCTACCGCTTCCATATTTCTTCGCAAGAAGGTACCCACCTCGTCCTCGACCTCAATTCGTGGTGGTGAAAGTGCAAAACGTACTGAAGTTCGGCAATCCACATCCTCCACTTCATCTGTCATTAGCAGCAGGACCACCACCACCAGTATCGCCGCCTCCTCCGGCGGCGGCCCCCGAAGACATTTCAAGTCTCCAGTTTGGGACTTCTTTAGTGTTTGCCCAAAAAAGGAAAACGTAGCCATTTGTAGCCTTTGTAAGCTTCGATTTAGTCGTGGTAAGCTTGGTTCTAACTATGGTACCGGAGGCCAGAGAGGTCATCTTGAGAGAAGGCACGCTGTCGAATGGTTTCCGCACCTAGAGGCGGTCAAGAAAGCCGGAATTGCACGTAATGAAAACGTTGATTTGTCATCTGCTGATGACGAGGAGGTAGAAGAAGACGATTCAAACACTTCACTTACACCCAGTTCCCATGTCAGCAGCACACCCCATGGGAGCCACACTAAGAGTGTGGGAGAGAGTGAGACATCAATGCGGAAAAGTTCATCAGCGAGCGTAACTGGGTCGAAGAGATCATCATCCCGTAAATCATTGGTCCAGGGCAACATTAAAAAGATGTTGTTTACAGAAGCGCAATATGAACGCAACCACCCAATGACCCGTCTGTATAACACTAAGCTGGCTAAAATGCTAGCTCTGGACCTTCTCCCTTTTTCTTTTGTCGAAGGGGTTGGTTTTCTAGAATTAGTGACAGCGCTCTGCCCTAAATGGAAGGTTCCTAGCCGGTTCTATTTTGCCCGAGTTGCGGTTCCAGCACTACATGAAGATGTTCTGAAGGCGATTGGGGCAGCTTTGCAGAAGAGTGCTGTTCACACTATACATCTGACAACAGACATGTGGACCAGTGGCGCAGGCGCTGATTACATGTGCATCACTGCACACTGGGTCTCTTTTTCAGGGGCTAAAGCAAAGCTAAACTCAGGTGTTGACACTAACATTGTTTTTAAAGGTGCTCGGAAACATGCAACACTAGCCATGTTTGGTTTGGAGAAACGTCACACAGCAGAAAACATTTTGGATGTCTTTAACACAAAGGTCCTTAACTGTCTGTCCCCACTAAAACGCAAGGTTGGTTATGTTTCCACGGACAATGGCTCCAATATAGTTAAGGCCATGAGGGACGGTTACTATTTCAGAGTGCCGTGTTTGGCGCACTGTATAAACCTGGTTGTCCAAAAATTCTTGGGTAATAAACGCAGTGCAGCGTACAGTGTATTGGAGAACTGCCGAAAAATTTGCAAGCATTTCAGGCATTCTTTTAAGGCCCGCAAGCAGCTGAGGAGCATGCTATATCAATGTCAAATGCCAGTGAAAGCACTCATCCAGGAGGTGGTAACACGTTGGAACTCAACCTTCTACATGCTTGAGCGTCTGTATGAGCAGTATACGCAACTCGATCAATATTTCTTGAAAGAGGGTATAGAGGAGCTGAGGATGGGTGGGCCGCAATGGAACATAGTTGAAAGCCTAACACGCATGCTTCGTCCTTTTGAGGTCTTCACGCGTGCAGTCAGCAAGGAGGACTCTAATTTGGGAAAAGCTATCCCATTGTTGTACATGCTGGAGGACCAACTGAAGGAGGTGTGTTCTGTGTTTCGAAAAGATGACAAAAAGAAAGACTCTTCTTTGCTTCTGGCTGAGCAATTATTAGAGCTCCTACAAGGTGATGAACGTCTTCAAAAGATCCACTCAGAACAGCATTACATTTGTGCTACTATTCTGGATCCACGCTACAAAAAGGCGCTGGCAGGCAGAGCATTCTTTCCTTTTGCTGATGAAGATGTTACAAAGTACAAACGTTGGCTAGCCTTGTCAGCCAAGAAGTTTGAAACAGAACGGCTGGAAATTGAAGGAAATGGCAGTACATCAGCAGGCCATCCCCAGTCAAAACAATCCACTTCTGCACCTGTGGCTGTGGCACAAGTGACCTCTCAGCCGTTAAAGACACCGGCAACCGGATCATCTGCACGAAAGACAACAGAAACATTGGAGGCTGAAGAGGATTGGCTAGCTCTGCGTGGGTTTGGTTCTCAAAAGGTCAGAGGCACAGCAAGAGCTACGCAAAGTGGAGGAACCTTGGAGGAGGACCTTGAGTCGATGGTGAAGGACTATCTGAATGACTCCACAGAGGTCTATGTTAATTCTGACCCATTGGCGTATTGGCATGGGAAAAAAGAATTGTGGCCACAGCTCACCAACCTGGCTTTAAACTACTTGTCTTGCCCACTCGCAAGTGTGTCTTCTGAACGGGTTTTCAGTGCGGCTGGTGGGATTGTAACTCCCAAACGGAGCCGCCTCTCGCCCAAAAATGTGGAGAGGTTAACAATGATCAAGATGAATCAGCACCTCATACCACCAGATATAAGAGTACGAGAGAGCGTGCCGGATGAAGAGGAGGTGGCCAGCACCATAGATGAGGGAATTTCTACTCTGTCAGGTGGCACTGACCTCACCCGGGCTGAATTCGCAGAGTATGATGACGAAGCCTTATTCTTATTCCTGGACCGTGATACCGACTTCGAGCCCTGAAAATGAGACAACGAATCAATAACTTTCTTTTTCATCCTTATTCACTTTTATTCCTGTGTGTCTGTCTTTCTTTGTTGTGCACAGTTAATATAATTCAAACTTTAATCAGATAATCACAAAGACAAGCCCATCAGCAGAACTGTCTTCACTTGTTTGCTAATTTATTTGAAGGTGCCGCAGTCTGCATTCCTCAGGTTCACAAGTTCAGAAGAACATGCTCCTCTATCCTCCTCCTCCAGACTCCTATTTCCATCAAAGCAGAGGGCTGGTTTACGCCCAATGAAGAAAGACTCAGCACTTGTGGGGGTGTTGTTCTACCTCTTTGCAGGTGAGTTGACGGGTCTGGGGCCATTGCTGGGAAGCACTAAAAGTGGTTTGTGCCAAATCCGAGGCGGAAATTTTTTTGTGTTTTTGATGACTTGCTTGCCTTTGAGGTGCTCTTAGGGGGGGTTCCGTCTGTTTGTGGGTGAGTTTCGTGGTCTGAGAGCATTGCTGGGACACTCTAATCTTGATTGCATTTGCTTTTCAGGAAATCCGTCGTGCCAACCCCGACTTATGGCCTAGCTACGCAGCGCGTTTGGACCGAAGGCCCAGAAATATTGCAAGTATGAGATTTTGCTTTTGGCCTGTTTGGGGGTGTTATGCTTCTTGGCGGGTGGGTTGCCGGGTCTTGGGGCATTCCTGGGAAGGTCTAATACCGGGTAGAAGTGGTTGGGACAAAATCCAGGCCGATTTTTTTTTGGGCTATTTCTGACATTTTGCTCTATGTAGCGTTTTCGGGGGCCTGTTTGGGGGGCTTCCTGGTGTTTGCGGGTGAGTTTCGTGGTGTGGGAGCACTGCTGGGACACTCTAATCTTGATTGCATTTGCTTTTCAGGAAATCCGTCGTGCCAACCCCGACTTATGGCCTAGCTACGCAGCGCGTTTGGACCGAAGGCCCAGAAATATTGCAAGTATGAGATTTTGCTTTTGGCCTGTTTGGGGGTGTTATGCTTCTTGGCGGGTGGGTTGCCGGGTCTTGGGGCATTCCTGGGAAGGTCTAATACCGGGTAGAAGTGGTTGGGACAAAATCCAGGCCGATTTTTTTTTGGGCTATTTCAGACATTTTGCTCTATGTAGCGTTTTCGGGGGCCTGTTTGGGGGGCTTCCTGGTGTTTGCGGGTGAGTTTCGTGGTCTGGGAGCACTGCTGGGACACTCTAATCTTGATTGCATTTGCTTTTCAGGAAATCCGTCGTGCCAACCCCGACTTATGGCCTAGCTACGCAGCGCGTTTGGACCGAAGGCCCAGAAATATTGCAAGTATGAGATTTTGCTTTTGGCCTGTTTGGGGGTGTTATGCTTCTTGGCGGGTGGGTTGCCGGGTCTTGGGGCATTCCTGGGAAGGTCTAATACCGGGTAGAAGTGGTTGGGACAAAATCCAGGCCGATTTTTTTTTGGGCTATTTCTGACATTTTGCTCTATGTAGCGTTTTCGGGGGCCTGTTTGGGGGGCTTCCTGGTGTTTGCGGGTGAGTTTCGTGGTCTGGGAGCACTGCTGGGACACTCTAATCTTGATTGCATTTGCTTTTCAGGAAATCCGTCGTGCCAACCCCGACTTATGGCCTAGCTACGCAGCGCGTTTGGACCGAAGGCCCAGAAATATTGCAAGTATGAGATTTTGCTTTTGGCCTGTTTGGGGGTGTTATGCTTCTTGGCGGGTGGGTTGCCGGGTCTTGGGGCATTCCTGGGAAGGTCTAATACCGGGTAGAAGTGGTTGGGACAAAATCCAGGCCGATTTTTTTTTGGGCTATTTCAGACATTTTGCTCTATGTAGCGTTTTCGGGGGCCTGTTTGGGGGGCTTCCTGGTGTTTGCGGGTGAGTTTCGTGGTCTGGGAGCACTGCTGGGACACTCTAATCTTGATTGCATTTGCTTTTCAGGAAATCCGTCGTGCCAACCCCGACTTATGGCCTAGCTACGCAGCGCGTTTGGACCGAAGGCCCAGAAATATTGCAAGTATGAGATTTTGCTTTTGGCCTGTTTGGGGGTGTTATGCTTCTTGGCGGGTGGGTTGCCGGATCTTGGGGCATTCCTGGGAAGGTCTAATACCGGGTAGAAGTGGTTGGGACAAAATCCAGGCCGATTTTTTTTTGGGCTATTTCAGACATTTTGCTCTATGTAGCGTTTTCGGGGGCCTGTTTGGGGGGCTTCCTGGTGTTTGCGGGTGAGTTTCGTGGTGTGGGAGCACTGCTGGCTATATATACTTTACTTTGCAAGAGGTTTGAAGCAAATCCATGGTGGCTGAGGGGACTTAGGGCCTAGCTGCAGAGCGCGCGCGGAGTGATTTGGGAAATTTGTGAAAAAGTGACTAAGTCCCCATTTTTGTACTTTTGCTCTTTGGCTGTTTGGGGGTCTTCTACTCGTTTTCTCCTGGGTTGACGGCTCTGGGGCCATTGCTGGGAAGCTCTAATACCGGATAAAAGTGTTTTGGACCAAATCCCAGGCGGAATTTTTTTTGTGTTTTTGATGACTTGCTTGCCTTTGAGGTGCTCTTAGGGGGGGTTCCGTCTGTTTGCGGGTGAGTTTCGTGGTCTGGGAGCACTGCTGGGACACTCTAATCTTGATTGCATTTGCTTTTCAGGAAATCCGTCGTGCCAACCCCGACTTATGGCCTAGCTACGCAGCGCGTTTGGACCGAAGGCCCAGAAATATTGCAAGTATGAGATTTTGCTTTTGGCCTGTTTGGGGGTGTTACGCTTCTTGGCGGGTGGGTTGCCGGGTCTTGGGGCATTCCTGGGAAGGTCTAATACCGGGTAGAAGTGGTTGGGACAAAATCCGCGCGGAAAAGCCTTTAGTTTTGGCACTTTTTGTAACTTAGGGTTCGTTAGGGTTAGCCCTAGCAGCAGGATTGCATGTGTTTCGGGGTGTTCTAGATTTTTCAAACTGAGTTCTGGGGTCTTAGAGCACTCGTGAGAATGTGTAATTTTGGTTGCAAGTCATTTGAAGAAAATCCATGGTGGGAAAGGGGGGATTTGGCATAGTTAAAGAAAGCCTTTGCCACTATTCTTAACTTAGGGTTCGTTAGGGTTAGCAGTATTTCTATTGCATGTGTTTGAGTGGGGGGGATTTCGAGCCTTGGAGCGATGCTGGCTATGGCTACTTTTGCTTGGTTGCTTGCAAGTGGTTTGAATGCAATCCACGGTGGGTAATGGGTAATTAGGGTACTTCGGCCTACTTTTACTTTCAAAGTAAGTTTTGTCACCAGTTTTCTGCTAGGCCTCGTTTTTTGAGATTTGATTGGGGGTCTTCTACATTTTTGCGACTGGCTTTAGTAAGGGTCTGGGTGGGAGCACTGCTAGGAAGATCTAATTTTGTTCTAAAACACAGTTTACAGTACACCTAGCTTGAGGGGCAAGATCCGATACATTAATTTGCCCATACATCCTTCAAAAGGTGACTCAGAGTACGCACTTTCAAAAACATTGTACTGTCTACTAGGAAAAACAAATTGTGACTTTTTGCACTCCACAGCCTACATGCCTTATATGTATTTATCAGTGGTGTTGTAATATTATATCACTTCCTGTTTTTCGTTGAATAATTACAGGCCGGGTTTCAGTCTCTGCAATGGGGAAAAAAGGATGGAGTCAGGCTTCACAGTAGCGAGCCACAATTCAGCATCAGGCAGGCAGTGGACAGGGTGTCTTCTGGTGACCAACATCGATGGACGAAGCGTCGGCTGCAATGGAGGAGTGCCGCTAATAGGAGGATTTTTTTTCTGCGGGCAACTTACTTACCACTTCCAACAGGACCACTACAACCACATAGATACAGTATCCCTTGCCTTTTTCTCTGACTGTGACTGCATTTCTTGGCTCTCTCTCTGCTTCTACATTGATCCCTTAACACATCACTTAGTCCACTCCACTATCACATCTGCACCACACATAGTCATTTGTAAGTGCTCCTACGTAATTCGCAAGTCGCAGCACGCCCCAGGCCGTAGAGGACTGGGATGGCCCCAATGATGAAGCATGTCACCAAGGGGCAACCCTGGTGAGTGAGGGGACACCTAGAAAAAAAGCAATTTCTCCTTTTCTATCTACTATACCTTCTTCTTGTATGTTAGGACAGCACTTCACTGATGCCTGTCTTGTCTTCTGTTACAGGTATCCTTTCCCTGCTGACCCTACCTTTACCCATCCCACATTTTTTATTTTAGTTTGTTATTTTTCTCCCCCGCCTAATGCCTCGAACACCCTGTGTTTACACTTCTGGGTGTTGGTGACATTTGGAAGTGGAACCATATTTGCATCGACTGGATCACGGGGAGTAAACCGGACACCTTCCAGACCAACCCCATTGAGTGTTGTTGTGAATGGATTTATAGTGACCAGCAAGGCTCTCGGGTATCTGGCTACAGAGACCTTATGTTGAATATCGTTATCAATAATTCCACACAGGCCCTGTACTGTCGCATTCTTTCTTTCCACAGTTGTCGATGATATATTCTTACTCAGCTTGACAAAGAACCATTGCTAATGTGAAAGAACTTCAACCGAATTAGTAGTTATACTTTACCATTTGTTAGGCTACAATGTGGCACTGCTCTACTGTACTTCTGTCACATGCTATATTCTCAGTTGTACCGTTGAATTGCTCAGGAGGACAAACCAGATTTCATTTTCTTTTTTTTCATAGGCATGCAACTGCCACTGTGTCACAACAATAGTACCACCGCTATGAGGAAATTTTATCCGACCAAGATTGCCAACGTTATTCGGTGTTTCCCGTGGAGCCAGCCCTGGGTCTAGCCCTACTTTCAAACACAAATTACAGGTAAGATAAGCGTTTGGTGGTTTGGGGGTATAATGGAGTATTAGTACGAGAGACGAGAGACTGAAGGTAGTACTACTAAAGTCCTAGGACTCTTGGATTCACTTCACTGAGTCTGTGAGAGGCACTTAGTGTTGAAAACATTTGGGCATTTACACTTAAAGGAAGAAAATGGAACTAAACTTTCAGGAAAACAGTCAACGTTAAACCCCCACCCACCAGGCAAGCAGTAAAAAACAGGTATGCTCAGATAAAGTTTGAAAAAGTATATTTATATCCCTAACAAAATAATCTCCCGCAAGACCCTCCCTAACCCCAACGATTGTCCTTCAAAAGTCCCCAAAAACCCAACTCCCAATTCCCACCCCCCAAAAGTCTCTAAAAAAGGGGCAAGGGACACTATGGGTGGATGCTGTTCACTTTTTGGGCCAGGGCATCATGCTCCTCGCGGAGCAAGGCGAGCTCCTGCTGAAGGCGGGACACCATCAGGGTGGTGCGGCGCAGGCGTGCCTTCACTGCCTTGCAGGTGCAATGCCTGTGAGAGGCAGCTGTTGGCCTTGCTGCTCGGTGGTGGCGTTTGCCTTTGGCAGCCCGGCTCAGTCTGGGTGGACCACTGTGCTGGGTGGCAGCCCGTGGGGCCACGGAGGCCGATGCAGACGACGTTGTTGTAGTTGTCGACTGCACACTTTCCACGTCCTCCAGGGCCACCAGCCGCCGATATTCCGCAACAGTGGCCTCGATCCTCCGTTGCCGGGCCGCTCTAGCCAGCTCCTTCCTCCTTGTCCGTTTGGAAGGAGAACCTATATGAAGAAAGAAAGACATAGTCTGTAACCAATGCTCTTTTAGATTAACTCAATCATTCAGCAGAAATTTGTGTTGCAGTACAACTAGCAACTTGCAAGCGCATTACATAACTATTGAGGCCAGTATCTATCTAACCTCACACTTCTTCATCCTTGCTCTAACATTAGTGGGAGTTTAAGGAACAAAGTCTACGAGCACTGTGGACTTCCATTGGAGTCGACTATGAAAGTACACCAGTCTTATTCTTCTTCTTATCTCTTGTTTTGGAAAATTGGTACGTTATTTTCTGCAAGCCGGCATAATGCCAGCGCGGTAAACTTGCACCCGAGAAAAAGAGACGCACGCCATGAGGAGTGACCTAGACTTGCGTTGCCGTTGCGTTACTGTACCCGTCCAGTACATGAAGGTGGTGAATCTCTTACTTTTCTAGTACGGGTGGCACTGAGAATACTCTGTTACAACTCAAGGGCTACTGCTTAATTAATTTAACTTTCACCCTACAGTGGAAATGAGTACTAGAAATGGAAAATTGAAGAAGATAAATAATCTGATTATCTATCACTTCACATGGGATGTTTTTGCTTATATATGGGATGACTTTAGGTGCTTTGCTTTTTATTGAGTGACCAGTGATACATCCACACATGAATGACTGAGTACTACTAAACTTATTAAGAGAGGTAGGGAGTGGCCACCATAATAACCGGATCTATGCAGTGCTTGCAATACAAACTACTGCTACTATTTATGGTAGTATTTGGACAAAATTAAAAGTTCTTTTCCTTGCCTTTCCTACACTGGAACGGACGTGCGGGTGCAGTCTTAGTGTTACATGCTCTTCAAAGTTACACTTAGTTCATCCACTGACCGTCTACTCTCTCTAGATCATGGGTACTCACAAACTTTCTCTCAGGGGCTACATTTACAGTGTAGTTTGGGGCCGAGGGCCGCACTGGTGGGGGCGGAGTCAGAGGGGGCGGGGCTAAAGCAAAACGATAACTTGTGACCATGAGGTTGCACACAGGTCCCTGCAGCAGATGCCCTCATCCACTGAGCCACCAGACCCAGCATTTACATACATCTCTCTCCCTCCTGCTCTCCCTCCTGCCCTCCCTCCATCTCTCTCTCCCTCCTGCCCTCCCTCTCCCTCCCCCTCTGTCATCTCACTGTGTGTGTGTCTATCTGTGTCAGCCTTCAGCCCGGGTTGAGACCGCTTCCTCAACGCGCACACACAGACAACAACACCAAAGTACTTAACAGGTCTTTAAAAGACCATTAACATATTATTGAGGCTTTGTTTGTTTTAGCGCCCCTGCTTCTCCACCCTGACAATCACTGCTTGCCCGGCCCCACAGAGCAGAGGCTTAGTTCTATTTCACCTCTTTGTGGCCTTGCATCTCCACTCTGCTCTGTGGGGGCCGGGGGAGCAGTGATTGTCAGAGTGGAGATGCAGGGGCGCTAACAGGTGAAATACAAAAAAGCCTCTGCTCTGTGGGGGCCGGGGGAGCAGTGATTGTCTGCAAGGTCAGCGCACCGCCAACGAAGGCTTGCCGGGCCACCACCGGCCCGCGGGCCGTACTAGGAGTACCCCTGCTCTAGATACACATATGCTATCTAAGAGTCAGATAGTAGCATGATCCAGGTATATGGACACATACAGTTTCTGTGTCACCCACCCAGGCTGTTGTCCTTCCACCCATCATTGCTTCATCATTCACCCAGCCATGCATCTCATATTCTTGCCTTCCCAGCTAGTCTTCAATCTCAATAAGTAAGGAATATATAAGAGCTTACCTCTGGCCGCCACCACCACCGTCTCAACTCTCACAGCTGCCGCCGCCGCCTCCTCCCCTGAAGCATCGCCCGATTCGCCCTCCGCCTCGGTGTCGAGCACCACCACCTCCACACTGGCCCCGCCACCAGATGTTCCACCTACAAAGTACATTTAAGAATGTTAGAATAAAGCAGTCACTAGTATTTGGTCTAGGAATGAAGACATGTGAAAACAATGTAATTTGTGACTGTCGTTAAAGTTAAAAAAAAAATGTCCCTTTTTCCAGGGAAGGTTGTCTTGCTGCACTTTTTGGCACAACTGATGAAGGCTGTTTTTTTAACACGCACCATTTTTCTCCACACAGACAGAAGATGGACTTCTAACAACAAGATCAAGTTGAAACCAGGTGAGAGCTCGGCTCGACCACAAGAAATGTCTTCAATTAATCGTCAGCACTAACCACTTTTCCATTATCAGTTAAACGTTTAGTTTTATTATGACTTCATTTTAATAAATGTGTTTACTTTTAATAAAGCTTTTAAACTTAAATACAATCTGTGTTTTTTGGTCCAGACTAGAGTGACTGAGCGAAAGGTTTTGCAATTTTTGCAAGCATGAGTCCAGATAGAACACTTCAAAAGACATTATGGACAATCCCAGAGGACTGCACTAAGTTGATAGAGCTATTGCTGACTAGAATCATGGGAGTTTCGCCAACCGTGCAATCTTAGTTAGCTACACAGACAGACTAATAAGAATAATCTAGTAATACCACAGGGAGTCATAGTAGAGGCAGGATAAGAATTTAGATACAGTCTACAAGAAGAGCAAAGACAATTTTGAAAAAAGTCAAATGAGGAACGCTAGGAAAAATAGGTACTAGTCTAAAATGAAAACTTACTGGGGCCAGCAGAGGAGCCCTCGCCTGCCCGATCCTGGCCCTGTTGATGAACAGCATCCGCCGCCTGCTGCTCCTGTGTCCTCCTCTCGCCCCTGGGGGGAGCTGACGTACAACATGAAAGAAAGAACAGAAAACATGGATGATTGTTGCTTGTCAATGTCAACCAAATCAAACATTTCAAAAGAACAATAACAAAATATTTCTGCGAAATTATATTGATTATGGTTACTTTTCATTTATATGCGGACCTGTGACTTCGAAAGTCACGTAACTCACTAAACAAAGTACTGAAACGTTCACCTAGGACTGGCAGGCAGCAGTCCGCAGGCAAGACGCAAAGTGACAGACAAACTCCATTGTGATTTCAGTCAGATCAGTGACAACACTAACAGTTGCCTGCTACATTACCAGTCATTTAAATAGTCAAACTATCAATCCACCGCCACTATTTTTCTTATTGTCAGGGTTACAAAGGAAGGGGCAGATTTAAGCCCTTGCGGCTCTTTTGCGCCGTTCTTGCGTGACTTTTGTGACGCAGCAGCTAAACAAAAAAGGGCGCCATGGTGCGGCGTATAATATTATAACAACGTGACGCATTTGGGAGATGCATCCCGTTATAAAGCCCTGCGCCATCAGGGGGCGTTCCGGCGCAAGGGAGGGCATTCCTGCGCTGGAACACATCCTAATAGTGGCTGAGGGAAATCTACAAAATATCAATCAGTCACCTTTAGGACAATGATGCGTCACACAAACCCTGCACCTGCTTGAAGCAGACGTACGGCTTGACCCAGCATTGGGGAGATAGGGTACCCCAGAGCATTGATGGAGCTGCGCCATCGTTGCGACGCAACTCCAGCAGTAAAGCTTCGGTGACGTTTTGGGCCCATGGTGCGCCGCATTGCAAATACGGCGCACCATGTTTGGTGGTGGTAGCGGGCCGCACAATTAATGGCGCATCCCTGCTACTTTGCAGGGATGCGACGGTAATTGCAATTCTGCCCCTTAGGGGCATACTTACTTACGCGTTCTGGCGCATCTCCAGAGATGCGCCAGATCAAATGCGTCACGCAAAACTACCCTTGCGACACGGCAGATGTGCCTCATTTACAATGCGGCGCGCCCTGGCGCAAGGGTAGGCACTTGCGTGAGGCATCTCGTCACGTAAGAGCGGCGCATCGCTGGAGTCACGTCGCCAACGCAATGCAACTCCAGTAATGCTCAGGGCCACCCAATACTTAACATGCTGTGTCAGTCCTTTCGCCTGCTTCGAGCAGACATAAGGAATTGAATTGACGTAGCAGCGTCGCAGAAGTGCCTGCGTTAAATCTTGTACATTTCACGCAGGCAATTTTGCGAGGCGCACAGCCGCTGGACCGCGGCGCCCACCCTGCGTACTAGGAACGCACCCATTGTGGTGCAGGCCCATGGCTTTATAACATGACGCATCTCCTAGATGCGTCATGCTGTAAATGACTCGCAGGGATGCGGCACGTTTACGCCGCTGTTGCGTCACGCAAGGCAACGTAAACGTGGCGCAAGGGGCTTGTAAATGTAATCTGCCCCCTAGTGTCTAGCATTACGCAGTTCTGTAAAGTACACTCATACATAATAGTTACTCAGGCCAATGAGACCACGAAATAGAAAACAAATAAGCATAGTAGCAACGCCACTGAGAAGGAGAGCAGTGCACCTGAAATGCACAGAAGATTTTGAAATATAATTTAACTACAATGTAATCGTCATCAGCGGCATTATTGGCTTGCTCCATGTAAAAAACAAATATTTGCAATACAACAACACAGAGCAGGAGAAAACATCATAGTAGTGAGTGATTAAATGGCTACTACTACTCACCAAGCCCGGGGATCTCCAAGCCGAGCTGGTCCAGCAGGTCGCGCTCGCGGTCCAGGAGGTCCGTCCAGCGATGGGTGACCTGGCTGTAGGTGCGCTGGACCCCGTAGAGGTGGGATATGGCCCAGCACACCTTCTCCCACCGCTTCCGGCGCTCCCGCATGTTGTACCCGCCGGCCGCGATCCTGCCGCCTCCCGCGATGGTCTTGGGCAGGCGGCGCTGGACGAAGTAGACCAGCGCGCCCACTTCCTCCGGGCTGAAGATCTCCCGTCGCGTCACCTGCTCCCCCCTCAATCTCCCGCATGCTGTCCTGCCACTGGGTCCAGCACTACTCCCCGCCGCCGCTGCGGCCCTCAAGTGCCTGGGCAGCTTCACGGCGCCTGGCTTGACCATGGTCTGGGCAGGTAAGGTAGGAAGAAGTAGAAAATTAAGAAAGAATAGGATAGGGAAGAAGAAAAGAAAAGAGTTTAAAAATGTAGTTTAAAAGTAAAGAAAAATAGCAGAAAAGACAAAAATATACAGCTAGGAAAAGAGAGGGATAGATAAGAAGCAAAATCGTAAAAAAAAAACTGAAAACAAGCAAAGGATGGCAAAGATACCAAGAGGATTAAACACCATGCCCAGACACAGGAAATGAATGAAAAACAAGATGGCCGGCGCCCGTTCACGAGCGCAAAAGTAAGTTCGCGCGAGATTTTTCTCGCGATCTCGTGCGAACCTCTAGATTTCCCGCGCGATCTCGTGCGACCCTCTACTCGCAATGCGCTTACTGCGCGAGATTATACATAGCGGGCGGAAACGGAAATACGTCACGCAAACAAAATGGCCGCGCCCGTACTCGACCTTGGGGTAAATTCGCGTGTTGCGCTGCAAGCGGCTCGCGAATACTGCAAAAAAACTCGCGAAACAACAAGCCGCAAAAAAATAAAATGCTCATTCGCACGAATTGGCGGCTTCCGCGGTCGGTTTCGCACGACGCCGCGCCCCGCGAATAGCGCGAAAAAAAACGAAAAACGATTTCAGCAAAAGCAAAAGCAATGAGCAGGTGCAAAAGGTCAACCTCATGATTTGTAACGATTCTTTGTAGTGCTTCCTGAGGGGGCCCTCCAGAATTCGGTTGCCTGCTTGCAACTATTGTGTGACCCTGCTCTGACCTTAACTGTATGCCACAAAGGTCCTGATTTACAGCTAAAGGAGCAGACAAGCAGGTGCCAGGCTGGAACTTTAAATTCTTTCAGTGACACATTAATTAGCCCCTAATTCATTATTGTCAGTTGGGGCAGGGCAGGTGTTGTAACTAATTTTGCAACAATGAAAGCACTTAGCAAGTGCAAAAGATCACTAATCAGGGCGCACTAAGGAAGCAGGTGCCAGCTAAAAAAATATTCTGTGACACATTAATCAGCCCCAAATTAATTCAAGTCACTTGAGGCAGGGAAGGTGTGCTTTGCTTTGCCGAAAATAATGTACACTGGACAACCAGAGGGTGTGGTGATGAAACAGAGGGTGGCATGGGTGGGCCAGAGGGTGGCATGAGTAGTCAGAGAGTGGCAGTGGTGACAGAGAGTGGCAGTGATGAAAAAGAGTGTCCCAAACAGGCTGGACATGTAGAAACAACAAGTTCGCAAAACTTGCGACCCGACAGGTAAGTTCGCAAATTGCGAAATTGTAAAAACCCTCGCGAACTGGCAGAAACACGGGCGAACACAAAAAAAAAAAAATCCTCAAATTCGCGGGAATTCGCGGATTTTGCGGATTGCGAATCCGCAAATCCGCAAAATTCGCGAACGCGAGATCCGCAAAATTCGCCCATGCTTAGTAACAATACCAGTATGTGAACAACGTGGGTTGCTGGGATCCTCTCTCTTCTTCTATTCCTTACGTAGGTGTAGATTCCATAGCGTTCATGAAAAGATGCGCTGCCGACTACGCCAGTGTAAGATCCTGGCCCATGAAGCATCAAGGATTACAGGAGACTAATCCAACTTGAATTGAAGTGTACTCCTTAAGAGGGGGATCTCATCCATATCCCAACAGCATCCTTGGGCATCTGCTGTTCTCTTTGAAAAACAACATTCTCCTCCCTTTCATGGCATACTTGTATTCCAGAGTTTACATTCTATTGTCTCCTATGATGACCACATTGTCAGCAACCTAGATACCACACCAGACTAATCTCCTATCTACACAGTGTCAGGACAGCAGCTGCCGGAGGTCTCACATGCTCCTTCTCTCAGCATGCTGTTGCAGACATTCCTGCTTTGAAGTGTGCCATCAGGGTGAGTCAGTAAATCAGCCTTGTCGAAAGTACTGCAGTAGGAGACTTTGTATTACCAGTTTGTCTGGCATTGTGCTATCTTGCCAGAAGAATGCGTTTCGGAATGGAAGTATCATATATTGATTTTACGTGTGCACATTTGTTGAACGACAGTGTGTGCGCTCTCCAGGCTGACTACTTACTTTGTTAAGCTTATTCCACATGTAAAATGTAGGTCACATGCATGACATAGAACTTGTTTAATGGAAATGCCTTCTGTGCAGCTTATGTTTTTCTAATAAAACCTAGAACCAAACAACTTGTGCCTTCTCATTAGTTTCCAGTTGAAGTTGCCGTGGAGTATAGGAAAACCACATTATCCACAAGTATGTCTGCTGTGTGTAACTGGAATGAACTCTTCTTGCGTTCCCCCAAAACGCTGGCTTATTGGGAGGCATTTCTGGCTAGGAGTGTGCATGATTTGGGAGGCTGGAACAACCCCACATGGTAGGGTGACAAGGCGCCCTCAATTTGCTCGGATACTACAGTCTGAGCTGTCAATTTTTTTTTAAGTTTTCAGAGATATATAATGTGTTTTAGAGCATAATTACGTAGCAGTCTCAAACAGAACTCAAATTACTTACCATAAATAGTACTGTGTGTAAACCTAGTATTTTATTTCCTTGAGTGCCAAATTGTCTGTGCTGTAGCATTTAATTTCCTTTAGTGCCACAATATCAGTGCTTTGTATATTGATCAATGCCTTCAGTTAAGTCATTCTTCGATCCTAAGTCATACAAATTGAAGTCCTAATTCTATGTTTTTGGAATGATTCAGGGTTGTTGCCTGTGGGCATTGGGCAGTTAGGAATAATACTTGCTGGCTCGCAGCACCACTTCTTTTGGTACCTCTAATGTGCCTGTCCTGCTACGCTGAAGACAATTCTTCCTGGAAAATACAAGGCTGTTAAAATAGATCCTTAGCCAGGAATGTGCTTGCTATGAGCAGATTGAGGGGATCCTTCTTAGTCAGAACTGTGCTTGATTTGTCAAGGTTTTTCCAGAGCGTACACTGCTGCAGCTCACTGGCATAAACAATTACTAGCTAGGAGCCTACCCTCTTTTGACATTGTTGAGGTTTCCTTTTGGCCTAGCCAGGAGTTGTGTGTGTGTGTCTGCTCAGCACAACCCTTCCTGGACAAAGCTCTGCTGTTTGCTGTGGATCCTGGAAGGTACACTTCGTAGCCTAAATCGCCCCAGCTGTGGGCGGCAGCAGTGAGCCTTTACTGCCTAAGCAGAGGAGTTCTTCCTGCCAGGAGAGCTTACTTTGCAACTTTTTAATATGCTGCACAGGAGCCATGCTGCTCTACATCATAGCTTAAAGACATTTGTAAAGCCTATAACTCTGGCTAAGCCCTTGTAAGGTCCCAAAGGCAAGACTTAATGTATGCTTGTTCTTTTTGTCTCTTTCTCCCTGTGACACTTTTCACTTTTGCGTTGTTTTGTTTGCTTATCGCTCTTTCTCTCTTTGTCCCTATTTCCCAATTGAGCCTAGTTCCGCTCTTTTCACTTTTGCCTCATTTTGCCCATTTTTCCACAGTCTCATTCGTCATTCGCTCAACCTCTTTTTGCCTTAATCTTTTGCCTAGTTCTTGCCTCTTTTTTTGCCTTCTTCCACTCGTTTATTGTGGCTTTCACACCCGTTTCCTGCTGCTCGCTACTGCTCCACCCTCCATTTCCACCATATGTTCCATGTACACGTAGACCCACCTACCGCCCCAAATCTCATCCAACTTCCGGGCCTCCTTAATGGTCTATGCAGTGCAGACATGCAGTGAACGTACGTAGCGGGCGCGTGCCAGTGGCAGGCTCAACTGTGTCTGACCATGCCCAGCTCCAGGACCCCTGGTCCTACAGGGCCGGACTGGGAACTGAAAGCAGCCCTGGCAAATTTAGCCAGGTCAGCCCACGTCCGGCGCGTAGCGAGCAAGCGCAGCAAGTGAGCCCGACCGCTACTAGGGGCGTTCTCCCCCCAAGAATTTTTTTGAAAAAGACAGACCAAAATGGTGAATTTTACAGCACATTTTTCATTACATATTCAATTGTATCAACTTTCAAAGCACAGTAAATAATCGATGATGACCTTAAAGAGCACCAGGTTACCCACCAAGTCGTATGTACCCATAGACCTTCTTTCAGAGAACACCAAAAATAAACACAATTAGTGAATCAGAGAGAACAAAGTAAAAGTGAGACCAGCCCCCACATGGTGTGTAGCGAGCAAGCGCAGTGAGCAACCACTAGTAGGGGGAGTTTGGGGGGTTGCCCCCACTAGAAAATTCGAGACATAAAGGCCAAAACAAAGCATTTTTCAACACATTTTTCAGTACATATTAGATTGTATTAACTTTTAAAGCATAGTAAATGATTACCTTATGGAACACCAGGATACCCAGTCATCAATCACAGACATTCCTACAGAGAACACTAAAAAATGAAATGTCGACTGGATTTTCTGAAGTAAAGTCTACCTTACTGTTAAATGGGGAAAAAAATCAATTAGATTTAGGGATACAGAGGACAATTTCTCAAGAAAAAAACAACTCTCTGAACGAACCTACAAACTCCCTGCAACAAAATAAAAACATAGTCCCTAATCAAAAGCAGTCAGGTGCAATCAAGACTAACCTACAACGATCAAATAAAATGACGGCCACTGGAGACTTCCAACGTAACAATGAAGAACTAACAATTACAAAGACGGTGCAAGGTAAACTAATTACCTGTAAAACCCATCAAAATGAAACTGAAAATAAAACGGACTCACTACTCTCGAAGACATTGTCACAAATAATACTGATGCCACTATACGACTCTAGAGGCTCCAATGACATCCTGAATAGAGGTAATATCCTCCAACTAATGAAATCAATACCTTCATTAGAAAAAGTAACAACAAAAGACATTGAATCTGTGGGCTTTGCACAAAATCTGGAGGGCACTCAACCACTCACAGTCTTAACATTAAACACAGCCTGTTTAGTGGATCAAATCATGCTGGAGCAAGACATTTTTCAAAGTTGGGGGATACAAATTAGTCAACCTCTCCCCAAACCTTATCCGACGCCGTTAAATAAGGAAGAACTCCTAAGAAAAGCTCCCAAAGAACCAAAGAAGAATCCGGTATATTCCATATTAAAAAACCCCCAGGGTAGTTCACACGAGGCTAAAGAAGAGAGTTCGGAAGAGCAAAAAATTGTAGAATCTAAGCAAATAAACGAAAACTGGATAAGGAATGCACTACACGACCACTGACAAGAAAATAAACTGAAACTTTTTGAGGTAAGGGGCTACCCTCGACGCCCGATTTCTATATGTTCCTGGAACATTAATGGATTAGGGAAAAAAAATCAAAAACGTGGAAGTAGAATCCTTGTCTACTCACTATCAAATCATATGTTTACAGGAGACATGGGAAACGGACGCTTTCTTTCTACAAAATTACAAAGGATACTACGTACCAGCCATTAGATATTCCAAATTTGTACGTCCTTGTGGGGGTCTGGCAATATTCATTGGGGCTGACTTGCAAACTATGCATAAACAGCTGGACACAAATAACGCAAACATACAAGCAGTTAAGGTAACTTTTGCAACCGGTGAGCAAAAAAACAGGAATACGTTAATAATACTTAACATATATATCCCACCAAACCAGTCATCTCGCAAGAACATAAGCGTCGCAATAGTAACATTTCTACTGGAACAAATAATACTTGACCCGTCTGTGAATATTCTAGCTACAGGGGACTTTAATATAAACTTGCTGATTCAAATGACACGGGACGATTTTATCTACTCTCAAAATTATGAATGGTCAATCCCCGAACAAGTTCTAGACCTCAGCATAAATACCAAACCAAACCCAATCGGAAAAAACCTACTGATGGACCTGGAAGCCATGGGTCTCCGAGCACTAAATGGCAGGTTCCCAACCAATCAGCCCGCTGGCTGGTCATTCCGCAACCATGAATCAAAATCAAGAATAGACTTTACATTACTGTCAATAGACATTTTTGATAAAATTGGTTCCTATAGATTAAAAAAAGTTATCAAGAGTGACCACAGCCAGCAAATATTGGAAATTTATTTGGAACTGCCAAAAAACCATATCTATTTAACTACACAAGGGCAGATCTGTACAATTAACCATAGGAAACTCATTTGGAAACCGGATAAAAAATATATGGTGGAAAAAAAAAGCCCAAAAATTGGTACAAGAATGCTTTAAGGATCATCCGAGCCAGTCTATACTTATGCATTGGGAACAGTTCACCCAGAAGGTAGTCAAATTGGATGAAGGTACTCCGACTTGCAGGAAATCCAACCTAAGGAGGAAAATAAATAGAGATACTAATATTAATCTTCCATATACCATTAAAAAAGTTAGGCGAACTCGCAACATACTGAGGAAACAGCTAACTAGGTTACCAGCTAACGAGGAAATTAGAAAGCAACTTAAAAGTGCGAACAGTAGTTTGAGGAAATTACTGTGGTCTGAAAAAACCTTAAGGCAGCAGGTCTTGTGGGCAAAACTCTATCACGCAAGTAACCAAGCGAATTCCAGAGAATTTTGGAAAATAATTAATGCCATAAACAGACCTAATAATCATGTGATAGCGTCACCAATATCAGAGGAGGACTGGGTAAAATTCCTAAAAAAGACCTTATATGTCGAAGAAGATCTCTGCTCTCAGGATGTCAATCATACAGGGATCACTGAGAGGGAACAGGAAATTGATCTGGGGAAAAACGTCACAGAGTGCGAGGTAGCCAATTTAATAAAGAGACAAAAGGACGGAGCACCGGGACCAAACGGTATTCCATTTGCAGTCTATAAAGAGGACCCTGCCCTATGGGCTACCTATCTGACAATGGTATTTAACAAAGTTATCCAAACAGGGCACATACCGGAATCCTGGAGAGGATCACTAATATCACCAGTTTACAAAAAGGGTAATTGGCAACTACCTGAGAACTATCGTCTGATCACTCTCCAGGACACGGATGCTAAGCTATTTGCGGGCCTCTTATTATTAACTCTCTCTAATTGGGTCAAAGAAAAGCTAATATTACCCCCAAATCAAACCGGGTTCATTAAAGGCTTAGGAACCTCTACTAACATTTTAATCCTATCAGTTTTAACGGATAAAGCGCTTTTAGCTAAACAGTCCCTCTATTTTTGTTTTGTCGATTTTAGATCGGCCTTCGATCTTGTTAATAGGACCCTACTATGGAGAAAACTTGTAGATTATGGTATCCCGGGCTCATTACTGATCCTCATCAAACTACTGTACTCTGAAACCTGGGTCAGGGTGCGGCTCGGTGACGGCCGATCATTATCTAATAAAATACCGGTGACACGTGGTCTCAAGCAGGGTTGTGTCCTTGCACCATTACTTTTTAACTTATTCATAGCCGACCTCTCTGAATCATTGAATGAAGTTAACTCACATCCACCGAGGCTAGCGGGAAAACAAATGTCGAATTTGCTATATGCAGACGACGTGGTGTTGATGAGCCACACAAAAGTAGGACTGCAAAGACTGATTGATCGATCATTCAAGTATGCAAAGGATAACCAAATGGTAATAAATGAGTCAAAAACAAAAATAATGGTAGTCACAAGGAGCAGAAGACAAAAAAATAAATGGATGCTGGGACAAACCCAATTAGAACAAGTTGATAGCTATCGGTATCTTGGTGTCCTATTTAACGAGAGCGGAAGTTTTCTCCCCCAAAAGAAGGATATCTCTAGGAAAGCAAATAGCTTGGTTGCCGCATTTAGAACCATACAAAAGAAAGTAACAGCCTTGACATATCGTCCTTTATTAAAAATCATATCTGCCAAACTACTACCAACTCTGACATATGGTGCCGAAGTCCTAAATGGGAAGGATGCGGAGCTAATTAACAATGCAGTGGCAAAAACATACAAAATTCTTTTCAACCTACCATGTAACGCCTCACAGGCACAAATAAGGCTGGAGTTTGGGATAAATAATCAGCTTTATGCCCGGCAAGGCCAAATTTTAAAAGTATGGAACCGGGTAAAAAATGACCAGGTTAATCAATTGTCACAAACATTATGGAAAGAAGTAAGAGACAATAGGAAACTTCAAGCCTGGGTATACTTAAACAAAGCAAAAGAAGATTTTGGATTAACATCAATTTGGGAGAATACTATCACCCAGGAAAGTTTAAAAAAAACAATTATTAAGCTGGTCATTCATCTATCACTGCTAAAAGACAAAGAACTACTTGTAAAAAGAAAACACTCCTGGCCAATTGTAAACGATTATAAGAAAAAACAAGTCCAGAAATATCTAGAAACTCCTTGGTCTGTCCAAAGTAAGCGAACATTTATTAGTGTGCGCTTTGGTCTATGGCCAGGTTTGTGTCATCTTCCACCGTGGAAGTTAAATGAAGGCAATATGATCTGTAGGTTGTGTAAAGGAGGACAAGAAGATATGTTGCATCTTTTATGTTTGTGTCCTGCGATAGAAGTAGAAAGGAAAGTAATCCTCAGGCGGTTATTCAATGCTAGAGGTGTAAGAACTTGTAGACAAGCACTAATGGCGTGCTTAAGCGCGAACGATCTACTAATGAACTCCGCTTTTGTAAAATTTTTATCTGTGATCACAAAAGGCCTTAAGGCAAATCTTATTTAGAGTTCAGCTTTATAGAAGATTAGTAAAATTATCTGTTTATGCTCTTAAACTTTTTATTGTTGAAGCTATTTTTTTTTAAAGTGTACTTTTTTGTAAGATTTTAATTAATCAAACAAATAAACTTAAACTTGAAGATTTGGGTGCCCTTTGTGGTGAGTTGTTCTGCCATAAGGGTGCACTCACTGAATAGTTCTTGAAAAGGGAATTGTCTGAATTTCCCAGTTCATTGAGAAAAAAAAGGCCCATAATAATAATAATAATAATAAAATTAAAAAAGTAACAGAAGACCAGTTAGGTTTATCCTGAGTGTGGCAATGTACGTTTTGCCAATTATTTTTGCTGTGTATGTATTCTCTAATCTTATCTTATCTTAATGTTTTGGTGAAGCGCTACAGCTGCCCCGGCAATGAGGCGTCCCGGCGCTGAAACCCAGATCCGATCCTGAGCTAGAGGGTCCGAGGACAAAGGAAAGTTTACAGGCAAGGGAATAGAAGAGTTTTCACTGCCTTCCGGAAAGCAGATAGGTTGTCTATTGCGCGAATATGCTGTGGTAGTTCATTCCACATCTTGGCTCCCAGGAACCTAAAGGAGCGTCCGCCCATGCGGCAGAGTTTTATGCGTGGGACGCAGAGAAGGTTTTGGTTGGAAGATCTTAGGTTCCGTGACGGCGCATAGGGAGTGAGAAGGGGTTGAAGCAGAGGGGGAGTGTTAAGTTTGAGAATTTTGAAGGTCATGATGAGGGTCTTAAACTTGATTCTGGAGTCAACCGGGAGCCAATGCAGTTTTCTGATGGTTGCTCTGGCTGAGCATCTGCGGGGAAGGCCGACCAGAGTTCTAGCGGCCGAGTTCTGCACGCGTTGGAGTCGTGCTAACTCACATTTGTTGGCGCCAAGAAGGAGTACATTGGCGTAGTCTAGACGCGAGAGGATGGTGGCTTGGATGATGAGTTGGCGGGTTTTTGCGTCAAATGAGTTCTGGAAAAGGCCTGAGTGATGCTTTCGCTGAAATATACCGAAGGCTCTCCGTCTCCTCCTTCCCCCTGCTCACCACATGCCCTTGATGTCCTCCTGGATTCCAGGTTGATGCATGTAGATTCTGAGGGGTGATGATGGCTCATGGCTGGCTAAGTTACATGGAGGATCGGGGTCCGGGATAGCAGCTCCCTGAGTAATCAATCAGGGCCTGCCTGGCCTAGAGCCTGAGGCCTGCCACCACCTCGCGCCGACCCTTCTCACAACAAACAAAACAACTACACTTCAGAACCGGGCCCGGGCCTAGCCCTGCTGCCCCTTGCCCCTTTAGTCCCTTTTTGCTCTCTTTTGCTTTTAATTAATTTCTTTGGACTGGTTGTGATGCACCCATACTGTGCCACCCACCACCCACTGGTCGAAGTGGGGGAAAAAAAGTAGGGGAACTGTGGGCAGAAAATCAGAGGGCGGGAATAACCCGTGGATTTGGTCAGTGGACGGAGTCAGAGGTGTGGCAGAAAGAGCAAAATATCCCAATTTTTAGTATTTGTTTCCCATTTCACTAACCAGTTACAGCTTATTACGTTATTTAATTTAACCAATGGATACACGTGTTTATTTAAGGTTTAATATTAGTTGTTGACATTAAAATACATTCACAAAGTGGGATACGTTTTCAATCATAGAATGTCCCAAATAGCCTGAAAAGTGGAATCGCAAACATTTTGTCTCCCAGCCATGGATTTTCTGTCATCAGCACTTCTCCTCCCTTTTCCACAAGAGCAGTTCAAACATGAATGGCAAAATATCCTAGTTTGCAAATGTTTTCCACATAATTATGGCTCTGTCATGTTTGCCACATAATACATCATCTGCTGCATAACCGGACGATTTTCACTAATACATTGTTTATACCTCAAATGTATCAAAAGTTACTAAGAAATGTGACTTGTGCTGCTGTGCAGTGGAGGGCCCCATGAAAAGACTGACTGAAGTTGTGTGTTCCACTGGTACTAATAATTAAAAATCTTTGCAGAGGTTGTTAGCATGTGTAAAAATGTCAAAATAATAAAGTATCAGAAAATGTACAGCACCTCTTATACCCGTGTAGGGTGTCAGAGTGCTTTACATCACACATATTACACAGAGACAATCAATCATACGTGTGTAAATCACTGTATAGGAAATGTTACATAACAAAAAGGACTACAAGGTGTAGGAGTCATATGACAACCATACTGGTAAACAGCATAGCTTAATAGTGATTGGTCTGGAGAAACACAAACTCAGAATTTAAAATGTAATACCATGGTTGGGGGTTCTCTTTAATAATCAGAATTGATTTCTACCCCCAAGGAACCCTTTTTTGTAACATTAGGATAATCAAAGACTGCGGGAAAAAACATAACACTCTAATTTATACCTTGCAGTTTGCATGCAGCTCTTACATGACAGTTAATAGCACACTGTTCTATGTTAGGATTTTAACTTATTAACTGCAAGTAACAATAGGGCCTCTCTGGCTAAAACAGGAACCCACTGACCTATTTACATTATGCAAAAGCAACAATTGATGAACAGAATGCAGAACAATGTCCTGCATTCACCCAAGTACAGAGATCTGGGCCTAAATCCATTGTTTTGTAGGTCACCATGCCATCCCAGGTTGAACCCAGCCATATGCAAATCAGTCTTGACCCTGTGCCTGATGGGAACAGTCCAGCCCGAACTGTAAGTCCAGGTCCTCCCTGAACTGGAAACAAGCATCCTAGAACCAGTTTTATTTGTTGCAGTTACACTATTTACATTATGTGCACTTTGTGATCGGTATAGTACATGTTCTTAGCAGCAGGCACATTACCCTCTTTCCATGAGTCAAAACGTCCACTAGACTAAATACCTTCTGTCTCTACTAAGAACATGAATCACTGGAGTTATCATGACATTTTTATTGTTGCCGGAAATTGTTGGAGGCCAGGAAGGAGGCAGCAAGTGCTTTTAAAACCATATTATACTTGCAAACACGACGCCCCCACCTGAAGTCAGCGCGAGCCGCGGTCCGTGCAGGTAAAAACGGTGGGTGGTGGGGCCAGGTAAAGGGGGATTTCGAGGGACAATGTAGAGGGAAAATTAATTATTTATTTAATTTTCCCTCTGCATCATCCCTCGAAATCCCCCCTTACCCAGGCCCCTCTGCCCCACTGCTGTTACCTGCACGGACCGTGGCTGGTCAGCGCCTGGTGCGGTCACACTGCCCTAGAGCCACCCTGCTCAAGGGTCCTTTGACCTCAGTGACAGAGTACCTGTCACTCTATGGTGTGCTGCTTCATAGGCCTGCTTGCAAGACTGAAGGTAAACTTCAGAATGAATTGTGGCGGACAGGCCATCTAGGTTAACCCACACTTGCCACTGCTAGGGTACACCTGCTGGTGCTAAGACACCAGGGCTTCTAAGGTCTTGTGGGGCCTTTTAAGGTCTAGCATGGGAATGTGTTCCCCCAGGGGGAGTGGTCGGGTGGACTGGTCATGAAGGCTGAACCTGGTTCCCCAGTTCCAAATTCAGCAGCTCTGACCATAGTGCCCCCTGCTCTACCCACTGAACACCATACTGCCCAACTGAGAGAAACTCGCACTGCCTTCAGCTACAACTTAATTGTGCCCGCTATAAACACTTGGATGTGGCTCAATTCAAATCACGCACTAGACAAGAGCAATATGCTGCCTAAAAAAAATTAACACCATTCTCAAAAAAGCAAACACTCATACGAAATACAAGATTAAGTAAAGAATGTGAAATGTAAGCAGGAAAAAACATGGTTACCTTTTTATTTTTACACTCATTATTCAGAAATTAGTGAGTGTTCATTGGGGTGACTGAAAAGTTAATGCCATGACTAAAGGGTGTAGAAGGGACCATTTCAATTCCCATTGCTTATATCCTTACAAAACATAAGCTTTATGGTTTAAAAAGACCACGTTTGTGAACATAAAGCCGCTGTACATATTTTGTTTTCCAATTCACCCATCTAGCAGGTATTTCACTACCTCTAGAAATCGTGCACTTTCCCACCCAGGGTAGGTAATGTTGAGAGATGAAAAAACAAAAGTAGCTCTTCACTGGCATACACTGTAAAGTGGCGCTAATGGGTTTAGGCGTGAATAAATCAATCTGGCCACCTTGCAAACACCCTGTCTTGCTTTAATTTGTTAGTTAGTTATTTTTCATATTTTGAGGGGAAGATTTACAAGAAAGTGACGCATCTATAGAGATTCGTCACTTTCCTTGCTCCACCATAAAAAATGCTTGCACCACCATGGATGCGCCGTATTTACAATACGGCGCGCCATGGCGGAAAGATTGACAGATGTGTCAGAAATTCTGACGCATCTGTTGGGGAAAAAGTCACGCATTGCTGGAGTCGTGTCACAAGCACGACACAACTCCAGCAATGCATTTTGTGGCCTATTCCCACTGCACTTCGTCACTCCTTACCCCTGCTTCAAGCAGGCGTAAGGTTTTGATGCAGTGGCATCCTAAAAGTGACTCACTGAAATCTTGTAGATTCACTGCATCACTTTCAATAGGCTTTCCTGCGTGGGTAAGCCCCCCTGCATACATTATACCTGACGCCTCGCCCTAGATGCATCACGTTGTAAATAGGGCACCGCCGTTGCATCAAAAAAAGTGACGCAATTGAGGTGCAAGGGGCTTGTAAATCTGCCCCACAATGTTTTATTTCTCTCCACCCCGAGGCCGCACTTATAAATTGAAAAATGTCAGAAAAAGAGAAGTTACCAGCAAAAGTGTTTTTCTTTTTTGGATCCATTTCACAGGGACGCAAATTAAGGAGGAAAGGGAAGGTAATACCTGTTTCTTGAAGTTTTGGTTTTCACTAAATGAGGAGGAGCAGACAGAAAGAGAAGGAAGTGGGGGAACAAAGAGAGGGGGGTGCAGTTGCCAGCGGCAGGAGAGCTGGACACTGAACATTGACTGTCTCTGAGTCAGGCAAGGGTCGCTTCCACACAGCCATGCTGGCCCCAGCAACAGAACCGGCCCCCTGCCACAAAACCAGCCCCCATCCCCTCGAGTTTACCAGTCCGGCCCTGCTGGTCCACCACCCACCCACCGCAGTAGAAGGTGCTACTCGCCCAAACCCCTCTTTGACATGAATCCTGGATGTCCTTTCCAGTGCTGTGCCCAGGCCTCTCCCACCTGTACTAAAGGCATGTCCTCCTGCTCCTCCAGCCGCTACTCCAGCATCTCTCCCACCCTTTCAATGCTTCCCCCAATCCACAGCCTCTCACCTCCATTCCCACCATGCATCGCAAGAACAACCACACCTAGCAAGGCACCGGATCTCTGACAGAATATTGACAGTCAAAATATCGACTTGCCAAAATATGGAGGTAAAAATATAGAATGCCAGAATATCGACTTCCTATCTACAAACAGGTAAGTACAAAAATATGGATTCCAAAATATCGATAGGAAAAAATATAGACAGTCAAAATATCGAATTTTTTAAATATCTTAAAAGTAATTTAAAACTAATATAATAATAAATATAATAATTTTAAACATACTTAAACAAACTCAAAATGAATACATAATTAATGTAACTTTAAAAAAAACATTTTTTTTAAAACATATATATATATATATATATATATATATATATATATATATATATATATATATATATATATATATATATATATATATATATATATGGAAATACTCAAACCACTTCCTGAAGTCTCGCAGCGGCAGTCAGGCGAGGAAAGAGACACAGACCTCCGAGGTTTTCAAATGGGCAGTGATTTTATTTAATTTAAGTGACCCAACACAACACAACATATATATATGTTACCTACTGGCGGTCGCCAGTAGGTAGTTATAGATATCCAGTATTTGGGTGTCTTTCATAGATTCACATGCCTGAATCATTCCCCGTCGTCGAGACGGGAGCCTCCGGTATATAAAAAAGTAATGTCCTATAGGCATACATATAAAGGAATAGGCCTAAGGATCTCACCTTAGTGTCCTATCTACGTCCTTATGTAAGAAGGACCAAAACAGAGTAGGCCCAAGGGTCCCACCTTGGTAGCCTATCGGTGTCCTTTTGTAAAAAGGACCAAAGTAAAGAGAACCAACCAATCAGCTACGGGGGGCGCTAGAGGGCGCCGGACAAGATGGCCGCACTTGTGTGAGGCTCCGTCCCGGCCATTGCAAATCCGCTAAAATATCCTGTTTTTCCCCGGCTCTCTTGCCTTACACCCCGGCTGAGTCAATTCCGATACCGTCGGTGACCCCCTGGGACGTTTTGCGGAAGGATTACGGCTGTGCTGAAGGCGTCTGGAGCGGAGCGGCCCGCGCTGGGACGTGCAGGACGGCGGACCCGGCGGCTGTGGAGCTGAGGCTTCGAGGAGATCTGGGCGCTGGACACCGTCGCTGCCTATGTGAGCGGAGCCTGGGAGGCGGCGTGTCGGGACTGCTGCAGCGCATAGACGGACCTGCCCGCGGACCCACTGGAGCGGCCTCGGAGCGCTGGACGGCCTGGACTTGGCCCTGCTGGTCCCGGTGAGTGGGGCGAGGTATCACGCTAGCTCGGTGCTGCGGAGGTGGTACTGGGCCGCGTTGGCCCGCGCCGCGCGAGCTGGGGCCGGGGGGGGCTGGAGGAAGGGTCGGCTGCGGTGCGGTCGGGAGCGCGGACGGGAGCTTGTGCTGGGCTGCCTGTAGAAGCACTCGTGGGCACACGGGTCCCCTGGGGGGCCTAATACATTAGAGGCCGCGGAGCGAAGGAACACCCGCCATCTTGGGAATGCTATCTGCACTGCTTCAATCTGTGAACTAGTGAATGGAGATCCTCCAGCGCACACAGTCCTAGCATCGGCACTGTCGGGGGGCCCTCTAGGGAACTGCACAAGACTGTATACGCCTGCACTGAGCTGAGGCATAGACATTATTCTGGCGCACTCTGCCCGCTGAGGTGGAGGGACTGTTTGGCCTAGGCTGGACATACCTGAAGGCCTGGGCCTGGACGTGCTCCAGGGCGGGTAGCAACAGGTGTGGGAACTGCTGTTCTTTTGTGCAGCTTCGCTGGCCATACTGCCCCCAGTGACTGCACCTGAAACCGCGCTGACCCCAATCGCAGGCATGGGCAGGACCGACAGAAACCAGCCAAAAATTAATTTTGAAGCAAAGAAGGCTACGCAGGCTTCCTCCCAGGCGCCCGTGGACTCTGACCAGGGAGGGGCTGCTGGGGGTACACCTAATCTAGAATCCACACTGGTGGCAATGCAAAAGACTCTACAATCTATCGAGGGCACTATGGAGTCAGTCAATCATCGTCTTGATCAAATGGCGACGCAATTTGACCGCCAGAACGAGCGGATGGGTGAGGTGGAGCAGCGGGTTTCGGCCACGGAGGATGGCCTGGCAACAGTCTCGTCCAAAGTGTTCAGTATGGAAAGGGTTCTGGCGGTCATACAAGCGAAGAATGAGGAGTTGGAAGGGAGATCTAGGAGGAACAACGTTCGCGTTACAGGTCTGCCAGAGTCCACAAACGTGGGGCGCATGGAAGACTACATGGAACGAATGATTGTTGACATTTTTGGCGCTGACCACCTATCTCGCATATTCATTGTGGAGCGTGCACATCGCTCTCTGGCAAAGAAACCCCCACCGGGAGCGCCGCCGCGTCCTATTGTGGCTAGGATCCTGAACTACAGGGACCGGGACACCATCCTGCGGCTTGCCAGGGAGAAGGGCTCCATTGAATATCAGGGCAATAAATTGGAGTTCTTTCCCGACTTCACCATGGCGGTACAGACTGCACGGAAAGAATTCGCTGCGGTGAAACAGTTGCTGAGGGCCGAGAACGTGGCTTATGCCATGCTGTACCCTGCGCGCCTTCGGATTGGGCCTCCTTTGGATAACAAAATCTTCTCTTCACCCAAGGCGGCCATGGACTATGCCAAGAAACTGAAAAAACGTGCTAAAGAACCGCCGGGGCGTCATGAGGGTGATGATGAACGACTGGGAGAGGAGGATTGAATTGAGTCGCACTGCTAGCCCTGGTGCGGAGGGAACTGCGGGTGAATGCTCTGGGCTGCTTCTGCTGCGTTGTGTTCTTTGTTAATCGAGAGCCACAGGGGCGCTTCAGCATTTGATCCACTTCACACTACTGCTTTGGAAGCTGCGGGGGGCGACGCTCAGGCTGCCGCTGTTCCTGCTTATACCGCCTGCTCGCCTCAATGGGGGCTTTCTACAGGATCAACTTGGCTGACTGAGATCCTGTTGGACACTATGAGACCCCACGCTTGCTGCAGTGGCACCTCTGCGCTCTGTGAGCACCGCTTTAGGCGGGGACGCTTCATGGGCGCCCAGTGCAATGTTCTGATACGCGAATACTACTGTGTTTGAAGCTCTGACCGGGGGTGTGGGTGGGGGAGTTGGGGTTGTTGATGACGGCAATGGTCTAAGCTCTCGTCAGTTCTGGCGGGGGTGAGGCGCCGCTACGTCCCCGGATAAGGGAGATCCCCAAAATGTGGTTGTTTGCATTGTTGGGGGTTGCAAAGGGGGGAGATGTGGGGACTCTTTGGCAAATTGGGGGTGCTGAAGTGGGTGGAGGGTTGGGGGAAGGGAAGTTGAGATCTGTTGTGTTGTTGGGGTTTTTCCTGATCAAAGAGACGAAGTCTGTGAACTGTATGGGGGGCGAGTGGGGTCACAGCAGGGGCTATGGGAAGCTTACCTGCATTACTGGTGTCGACTCCGGGCTGGAGCGGGGGGAGGGGGGGACTGCAACGAGGGGGCTGCTGGGGATGACATCACTGCTGGGATGCTTACACACTTGGCGATATGGATAGGGGGGGCAACCTAAATTGTGTTACATGGAACGTGCGAGGGTTGAACAAGCCGCAAAAAACACGACAAATGCTTGCCTTTCTCAACAGACACGGAGCACAAGTGGTGTTTCTGCAGGAGACGCATCTGAGGGGCATGGCGGCCGAAATGGTGGGCAAACAGTGGGCGGGGGCGAGGTGGGCCACGGCGTATTCTTCCTATGCCCGTGGGGTAATGATTTTGATTAAAAAGAATGTTCCATTTGAGGTGATGCATGTGGACGTGGACCAGGATGGTAGATATATTGTTGTGCAGGGTAAATTGTGTGGCACGCTGGTCACTCTTCTCAATGTCTACGGTCCTAATATAGATAATCCTGATTTTTTCATTGCTCTCTGGAACAAGCTGTATGAACTGCCGCCCTCGGCTATCCTCTGTGGGGGGGATTGGAATGTTACATTAGACTCTGAGTTGGACAGGAGGCAGGATCGGCCCCATGAACGTAAGAGAGCGACGGATGCAGTGTGTGAGGGAATGCATGGCCTGCACTTGGTGGATGTTTGGCGCCTGCGGAATCCTGGCAGACGGGAGGGGACTTGCTACACGTCAGCGCATAATACGTGGTCGAGACTGGATTTTTGGCTATTGACCCGAGATGTGAGTGGTTGGGTGATGACTGTGGAACATCTGCCCCGCACGCTGTCTGATCATGCCCCTGTTAAATTGCAACTGCGGATGCCTATGCACACTCCTGCTCCATTTACTTGGCGACTCTCACCTGGAGTGTTAACGGATCAAGTGCTGAGTGAACGTCTACGACAGGTGATTGAGGAATTTTTTTAGATCAATGTGGGCTCTGTTGATAGTATGCTCACGGTGTGGGAGGCCTTTAAGGTCTCAGTGCGGGGTGCTTGCATTGGGCTGCGGTCCGGGGTCCTCACGTCCATCAGGGACACTATGTCCAGATTGGAGAGGGAGCTGATATCTCTGGAGCGCCAACTGGAGGAGGGGGCGGAAATCACACTATTAGCTGATGTTAGGGCAAAGGTTACAGAATATAATGAATTAGCCGACCAGGAGGTGAAGTTTCTGTCCAAACGAGCTACGGCCAGGTACTATGGTGAAGGGGGTAGGCCGGGTAAGGGGCTCGCTGATAGAATTCGCGATCCTTGGGCAAAGCACTGTTCTGTCTTGGAAATTGAGGATCAGGGAGAAGTGGTGACCACGACGGAAGGCATACTCGCCTGCTTCTCGAGTCATTATGCACAACTCTATGAACATAGGGAAACGGCGGAAGAGGCAGACATAACACGGTATTTGGAGGATGTGGCGCTAGTGTGGCTCTCCGGGGGTCAACAGGAATTCCTAATGCACCATGTCACTGAAGCGGAGTTCAGAGATGCTATTGCTGCACTCCCGAATGGAAATGCGGCTGGCACAGATGGCTTACCTGCCGAATTCTATAAGACCTTTGCAGACTTGCTTATTCCGCGGTTGGCAATGGTTTTGGAGGAGGCCTTTGAATGCGGACGGCTTCCGGGGACCATGAGAGAGGCGCTATTAGTGGCGCTCCCCAAACCCGGTAAACCTCTGAATAAATGTGAATCATACCGCCCGCTTTCCCTTATGAACACTGACATTAAAATAATTGCCAAGGTGTTAGCCACGAGACTGCGGCTACTCCTACCGGTCATGGTACTACCTGACCAGTCGGGATTTATCCCTCTCCGGTCCACCACTCACAACCTACGGACACTGTTCGCCGTACTGCATCTCCTTAAGCCAGACCTGGCTGCGGTGGCGGTCATGCTGGATGCCGCCAAGGCCTTTGATTCAGTGGCATGGAGGTACATGGTGGCCGTACTACACCGGATGGGAGTCCCTTTCTTTTTCACGTCTCTGATCGCCCTGCTATATAATGCGCCCACGGCAAGAGTTAGGGTTAATGGGTATGTCTCTTCCTCCTTTCCGATACAGAGGGGGACAAGACAGGGGTGCCCTCTCTCGCCCCTGCTTTTTGCAATAATGATGGAGCCACTGGCCTGTATATTACGACAAAGGTATGCGGACGCAGCATTAAAATTTCCTCTCAGGTCACTGGCTGTCTCGATGTACGCCGATGACATGGTCCTATACGTCAGGGACCCCGCACTCCACCTTGAACGCATACTTCGTGAATTCATTAAATTCGGTAGGCACTCCGGACTGACCATAAACTGGGACAAGTCGATTGTGCTACCTCTCACGGATGCTACCCATCGGGTCCCTTTGGACTTTCCGCTGGAATGGGCGACGGAGTCGGTTAGATACCTGGGTATCTGGGTGCATAGGGATTGTCAAGAAGTCATACGGGCCAATTACGGCGTTGCCATTTCCAAGCTGGAGGATCAGGTGGCGAAATGGACTCACTTGCCGCTTACCCTGGCGGACAGAGTGTCGCTAATTAAAATGGTGGTGCTTCCGAAATTTCTTTATCTCTTCACAAACATCCCGATTGCGTTGACATCCCACTTTTTTGCGAGACTCAGATCCCTGTTAATCTCTCTCACCTGGGCTGGCAAGAGGCCGCGAGTGACTTGGGAGGTGCTGGTCAAGCCATACGATCTGGGTGGGTTTGCCCTGCCGGACATGCGACTTTATTATCTGTGTGCGCAGGCGCACTTCGCGAGTTACTGGATAACCGCCCCGCCTTACACTCCGCACGTGGCGCTGGAAGCAAGCGCGGTTTTGCCATACCCCTTAAGGGCTATGATCGCCAATAAACATTCGGTGTTTGAGAAGGGGGAGATTGACACAGTGCGACTCACGGCGACTGCGTGGCACAGCTTGGGTAAACGGGCTGATAGACTGCCGCTATACGCCCCGGCTATGCCACTACTCTATCACTCAGATATTTCTGTGACGGGAGAGCCGGGAGGGTTGCAGATCCTGCGGGAAGCTGGGCTACAGACCATGGGAGACCTGTTTCCTGGAGCCTCGTTTATCTCCTCTCAGGAGATGACGATCAACTCGACGAATGCCACTATGTCCACCTTTATGTATGTTAGATTGCGGGCCGCTGTGCGTGACTTATACCCTACGTATCCGGAAGAACCTCTGGCCCTAAGTGCCTTGCAGTTGCTATATACGGTTAAAGACAGGACTAAATTGTTATCTAAACTGTATAAGGCTGCACAAGAAGATGAGGGCGGGGGGGCGGCGCTGGCTAGAGCACGGTGGGACAGGGACCTCCCGGAACCGCTGAGTGATGATGAGTGGAATGAATGCTGTGCTATGACGGGGGGGTATGTGATCAATGGCAACTTCCGCCTTCTACATTATAAGTTTCTGCAACAATGGTACTATACGCCTACCCAACTGGTGAGATATGGCCTTAGGTCCACTGCTCAATGTGTCCGATGTGGGGCCGAGGAGGCCGACTTTATTCATCTGGCCTGGGGGTGCCCCCGTGTCTACGGTTTCTGGAGAGAGGTGACTGAAAGGCTGACTGTCATCGCTTCGATTGAGGTGAAGCTGGATGTACGCCTGTGTCTTTTGGGTATCGCTTCTGGTGTGGCTGCTCCGTTGCGCCGCTTTGTGGTGCTGGCGCTTCAGTTGGCCAAGAGGAGAGTCGCTATGGTTTGGGGAGGGAGGAGAGCGCCTGAGGTGCAACTGTGGCTGAAGGACATGGCCTATTGCAGGGACCAACTGAACTGCTACTATGACGAATTGCCTGCGGTGGCCCGCCCGAGGGACGTATGGACACCGTTCACACTGTACATGCTGTCGTTGACAGATTCTGACAGTGACGATAGCGTGGTTACAGCATTGTCTGTTGGAGGGGATGCAGCTGCGTGAGGTGTCCTTGTGGCGTGTCGCTAAGACTACCTTGCGTGTTGCGTGGAATACTCTCTGGTTACTTACTACAAATACCTAGACAGTGCTCGTGTGAGTGGGAATGTTTTGATCTGCTGCGATGGGCATGCCGGTGTGCCTTACTGTGCCTCACTACAGCCTATGGGAAGTTATGGGAGAGCGGTGAAGGTTTCCTTCTCTGGAGGCCCTGTCGGACGTCCGCAGTATCGCCTATCCTATCATGTTCTGGCTGATGGACTTGGACTATTCTTTCTGATCAGGTTACGTTGGGGAGGGGGGGCTCGGGGTTATTGGTGTTGTTTTTGTTTATAAAAACTGAAATTAGACCGAGATCACATGGGGGCAAAACGACCGCAATCTATGGGAGTGTTGGACTTAATGCATATGACTCTGCTGTAGTGCCTATTTGAGCTAAGGATTCTAGACTTCTGCACTCGTACCTCTGGCGTATTATTTCAAGCTTGTATGATATAGGTGACACTCTGATGGCGGCCGGCCCCAGCAGTGGGTTGTAGGCACACCGCTGTGTATATGAACAATGTGCAATAAAGGTCTTCCAAAAAAAAAATAAAAAAAAAAATAAAAAAAAAAAAACCAATCAGCTACCACCTCCTTCTAGAACCTTCCTGTCAGGAGCCTCAGTCTCTCAGAATTTCTACCACACGTTGTGCTAGGGAGTCTCCACCTAAGTTCTCCTCAGGAAACTTGCTTCTTTCTTCAAAAAACAACTTTATCCAACTTCTATTGTTATGGCTGATAGTCAGAAAAAGGTATCTTTAGAGCCTGTTCTTCCTGCAGTAAAAAAAGGCTCCATGTAGAGGAGAAACACGAAACCTGTTTATACTGCCTCTACCCTCAACATCAAGCCAAGGACTGCAAGATATGTAGAACCTTCTCAAACAAAACCCTGAAGGACCGAGAAGGACGCCTACTACTATGGTTGAACAGACTGAAGAACAAACCAGAAAGCGACTTGGTCTCAGAAGGTGAGAGCATTTCTGCTACTTCGCAGTTCTCCTTGAAGAGGCCAAGGGTTACTTCCCCTAGCCCCTCAGACACCCCTCCTAAGAAGGCCTCCAGAAAGTCTTCAGAGGGCAGAACACCAGTGTCTGACAAGGACCTTCCTGTCTCCAGGAAGCAGCGGCTGATCTCGACGACGATGACAACGTCAATGGTCACCTCAGCGCAAAGAACCGTCTCGACGTCGACGACGACGACGGCATCGTCGGCATCTTCCTCGACGACGAGGACGACACCTTCATCGTCGGCGAGTAGACCTGTGCCGTCTACCATCCCAGTCACCCCATCGACGACTAAGATTGTGCCGTCGACGACGAGATCGACGTCGAAGACAACGACGACGACTCCGTCGACGAAAACCGCGACGTCGACGAAGCCTCTCTCGTCGACGAGGAGTATTCCATCGACGACGACGAAATCGTCGACGACGGAGATATTGCCGAGGACCACGCCGACGAGAACACCGTCGACGGACACACCGTCGACGAAGGAAATTTCAATGGCGGCACCGTCGTCACAAGAGTCGACGACCGCAGGCACATGGAAAGAGTCTGAGCTACTGTCGCATACCATGGATGCCCAGACATCCCATGTCACAGTCAAAATAACGAAAAAGCCAATCACGCCCGACCTGACGTCACCCAGTAAGGTGCAACAACTGACCCCATCCTGCCTATTGCAAGATGAAGAGTCGGAGGAGGAGTTATATACACAGGCCACTAGTCCTTCAGACTTGGTGCTTAAGTGCCAAAGCATAGACGAGGAACAGGAAGAGGAAGAACACATGGAACAGACTATCCATACTCAGGTGCACACTCACAGGTAACACCGATGGTGTGCCTACCAGCATCCATTGTCTCGGATTTGCAATTCCTCATAAAGGACTATAAAGAGCGGTTCCCAGAGAAAACCACTACACCTGCACCCCCAGTTGCACAGGTACCTGCGCCTGTACCTCGACATAAGCCTCCTCCACTTGTACTTTCTAAATACCAAGAGCCAACACAAGACATTCTCTCGTCCGACGACGAAGAGAGAGATCAAGAAGAAGGTGAGGTCCGTGACGATGACTCAGACCCTGATGCAGACCAGGACTACGTCGCACAATCCCCGGCCTCTCCAGAACCACAGTCTTCGGAATCACCACCTGTAGACATTGGTGGTTTCCATAACCTCATAGAGCGAGCGGCCAAACGGTTCCATATGTCTATGGAAACTCAGGAGACTGAATGTTTCCTCTACGATTTTAAGGAACCTACAAAAAAGACGACTAGGTCAATCCCGATCATTGACTTCCTCTGGAAACAAGGCAAACAACTAATGCAAACGCCAGCTTCAATTCCTGTGGTAGTGCCCAGGCTTGATAAAAAATACAAAGCAACCTCATCGGCGCCAGCATGCCTCACGGGTCACCCCAAAGCAGACTCCGTGGTAACACAAGCGGCGCAGAAAAACTCACGCAATCCAGCATCTCCTTTGTCGACGCCACCTGACAAGGAAGGCAGGAAACTAGATACCATTGGAAAACGCTTCTCCACCACGTCGGCAATGACGGTGAAGGTGGCGAATTCAATAGCACTTCTGGGCCGCTACAACCGTCAACTCTGGGCAGACATCGCACCCTACCTAGCTAATCTGCCAGAGGATTTAAAAGAGGAGGCACATTCGCTTCTCCTAGAGGGCCAAACATCTGCCTCTGAGCTGATTGACTGTGCAATAGACGTCGCCATGACTGGCTTCAGGCAGCTGGCAGGTGCCGCTGTTCTGAGACGGCAAGGCTGGCTCAAGGCCACCTCCTTCTGTCAGGAAGTACAAACAAAAATCATCGATATGCCTTACGACGGCCAACATCTCTTTGGCGAAAAAATTGACCAGGCCCTCACCACTATCAAAAAGGACACAGATACGGCCAAAGCTCTGGGAACTCTGCAATTTAGGAACCAGTCCTTTCGTGGTAACAGAGGAAGGGGACAACCTGCATACAGAGGCTCCTACCAGAATAGGTCCTCCTACCCGTACACCCAGAGCAAAACACAGTACTAACAGCGTCAAGGCCAGACAGGACGTCAATCTTCCTACAATAAGTCAAACAACAGGGGGAAAAACCAAAAAAGACCTGCTGGCAACCGCCAATGACTCATCCCAATGGCCAGTCCATCCACCATTGCATTTTTTAAGACTTGGAGGAAAACTCACATTCTTCCTGAAAAATTGGCAAAAAATAACAACAGATCGGTGGGTGTTACAACCTATCCAATTCGGACATTCACTAGAATTTTTCTCAATTCCCCCAACGACACCACCAGCCAAACGGTCCCACAGACACCTACGGCTGCTTCTTCAGGAAATCGCTTCCATGCTTCAAAAGGGAGCGATAGAGAGAGTTCCTCACACCCAAAAAGGGAAAGGATTCTACTCCCATTTCTTCCTAATTCACAAGAAAGGAAAGAAATGGAGACCAATCCTCGACCTGAGAGCGCTCAATGTGTTCCTAAAGAAACAGTTGTTCGGTATGGTCACACTACAAGAAATCCTGGGCCTCCTGGAGGAAGGCGACTACATGACGTCCCTAGACCTGCAGGACGCCTACTATCACATTCCTATCCTCAAGGGACACAGGAAGTACCTCAGGTTCGCAGTAGCAGGAGACCACTACCAATTCCGTGTTATCCCGTTTGGCCTCAAATCTGCCCCACGGATATTTACAAAATGCCTCTCTCCTGTGGCAGCTTTCCTTCGTCAACAGGGTCACCAGGTTTTCCCATACCTGGACGACTGGCTGGTAAAGGCACCGTCTGCGATAGCCGCAGCCACATCCTCCAGCGCCTGTCTGAATATTTTCCGCCGCCTAGGCTTGACCCTCAACAGAGAGAAATCGGCACTAGAACCAAACAAAGTCATCACTTTTCTTGGAGCGACTCTGGACACGGAACGCGTAAGAGCCTTCCCCTCTCAGGAGAGAAAGACCAAACTCACCTCCTTAGCCACGTCAGTGGCATCGAGAAAGACTCTACCGGTCCGCACCTTCAAGTCCCTCCTCGGCATGATGTCCTCATGCATTATGCTCATTCCACACTGCCGTCTCAAAATGCGCCCCCTCCAGGAGGAACTAACGAGGCAATGGACACAAGCTGCAGGATCTTTCGAAGACCGCATACATGTCACACGAGCTATGGTCAACCACTTACAATGGTGGAGGTCGCCCAGACATCTGTCGCAGGGACTGCCGTTCCTGCTTCCAGCAGAACCACACGTAATAACAACGGATGCATCCCTAGAAGGCTGGGGAGCGGTCCTGCAAGAACTCCAGATCAATGGCAAGTGGATGCCACAGGAATCCAAACTCCACATCAATCTACTGGAACTAAGAGCAGTCTTTCTAGCTCTCCAAGCGTTCCTTCCACGCATCCGAAACTCCCCAGTGCTCGTCAGGACAGTCAACACCACGACGATGCACTACCTAAACAAACAGGGAGGGACGCGATCACTTTCACTCTCTCGAGAATCGCAGAGAGTCTGGAATTGGCTTCTGGAGCATGGAATAACGCTAAAAGCCGAATACGTCCCGGGCAAGGACAACGTCTTGGCGGACGCCCTGAGCAGGGAGAGGTCACCATCCCACGAATGGGAGTTGGATACGGAGGCGCTGGAATATATCTTAGCGGAGTGGGGAACCCCGCAGATAGACCTCTTTGCCACCAGAGAGAACGCCAAATGCCCAAGCTTCGCAAGCAGGCTTCACCAACCAGGAACCCTCAGGAATGCATTTTCCATCGCATGGCGGAACGTGTTTGCCTACGCCTTTCCACCATTTCCACTGATACCCAGGGTCCTCAGGAAGATGAAGTCGGAGCCCTGCACTTTGATCCTCATCGCCCCATCCTTGCCGAGGCATCATTGGTACACGGAACTTCATCGCCTATCTGCCCGGCCACCTCTTCGCCTACACCAACATCCAGCCCTGCTCACAATGTGCCACGGGCAGGTTCTCCACCCGAACCTGAGCCCTCTGAAATTGTCAGCCTGGCTCCTGAATACCGCGAATTCAGCCACCTAAACATTCCGCAGGAGTGTAGAGACGTCCTTGCAAAGGCTAGAGCCGACAGCACTAATAAGACCTACTCATTAAAATGGAAACGGTTCTGTGTTTGGTGTGTGGCAGAAGGCCTACACCCCTTCCATATCACTCCATAGCAGCTGCTACCATATTTACTGCATCTAGCGCAATCAGGTCTGGCGCATGCATCCATCAAAGTACATCTAGCAGCGATATCCAAGTTCACAAGAACTTCCAAGGGTCCATCCCTGTGGGCGGACAGGCTTATCAAACAATTCCTAAAAGGTCTATTCAGATCCTTTCCACGACCAAGACCAATCCCTCCGTCGTGGCACCTCAACGTGGTCCTTCACCAATTAATGAAGCACCCCTTCGAACCCATCCATAAAGCGGACATCAAATTCCTTTCATGGAAGACGGCCATCCTCCTGGCCCTAACCTCTGCCAGAAGGGTCAGTGAACTGCAGGCTCTCTCAATCCAAGATCCTTTTTTGCAATTCAGAGAGGACAGGGTCATTCTACGAACTAACCCCCACTTTATACCGAAAGTCCCCTCAGACTTCCACCTTAACGAACCAGTGGTGCTCACGTCGTTCTTTCCAAACCCAACTACTGCAGCTGAAAGAACCCTGCATTCATTAGATCTGAAGAGATGTCTCAAATTCTACATCGACAGGACACAACACTTCCGAAAGTCATCCCAACTCTTCGTTGCCTTTAGCAGACCAAGGAAAGGTATGCCCCTGACGAAACAAAGTATTTCAAGGTTGATTTCTTCAGCGATCACTTTTTGCCACGACAAGGCTGACGGCCTTTGGAGGCAAGAGTCAAAGCTCATTCAACAAGAGCCATGTCCACGTCTGCGGCACTATTTGCTGGAGTACCGGTACTGGACATTTGTAGAGCGGCGACCTGGAAGTCCCCGCACACCTTCACCAGGCACTACTGCTTGGAAACTGAGCTGACGAGGGATGCAGCAGTGGGCAGAGCAGTGCTTCGCCATCTGTTCCAGTGAGGTGAGCCTTCTTACATCCCTCCATCCTTTACTGGTATGCACATTTCCTTTTCCTAGAAACTACATGACATTGCATGTTGGTGGTTTGCAGTCACGTGATATGTATTATCTACAGACTCATATATGATGTACCATCACAGAATGTCCATAATGTATTGCTTGCTACTCTGATTCAGGCATGTGAATCTATGAAAGACACCCAAATACTGGATAAGAAATGCGTTACTTACCTGTAACTGCAGTTATCCAGTATTAGTGTCTTTCATAGATTCACATGCACCCTCCCGCCTCCCCTGGAAGGACTCACCTATCTCTCTAACAAGTTTGCGCCTAACTAGCTTGGTGCGTACGAAAATCTGAGAGACTGAGGCTCCTGACAGGAAGGTTCTAGAAGGAGGTGGTAGCTGATTGGTTGGTTCTCTTTACTTTGGTCCTTTCTACAAAAGGACACAGATAGGCTACCAAGGTGGGACCCTTGGGCCTACTCTGTTTTGGTCCTTCTTACATGAGGACGTACATAGGACACTAAGGTGAGATCCTTAGGCCTATTCCTTTATATGTATGTCTATAGGACATTACTTTTTTATATACCGGAGGCTCCCGTCTCAACGACGGGGAATGATTCAGGCATGTAAATCTATGAAAGACACTAATACTGGATAACTGCAGTTACAGGTAAGTAACGCATTTCTTAGGATTGTTTTCCATAGGCAATCCGCAACATTCCATTGGGAATAACTTCGTCAAGCGGGGGCCGAGATAAAAGGGGGGGTCCCAAACGTGTTTTCCCCATGTTAATTTCTATAGGGCGGTTGGACTCACTTTTTGCCCGAACGGCTGAATGGATTTCCACCAAACTTGGCAAAATTGTAGGGACTGGTAGCCCGATGTGCCTTTGCTATGTCTCAAGATATGTGCTCCAGTGGATTTTGAGTAATTTAGGTTAAAAAAAAAAATATATATCTTTAAGCGCGTCCCGGTACGCGCACCGGGGCGCGTTCCAGCGCGCTACTCGAGTTCGCACGCGGAAAGCTGATTGGCTCTCGGGTGTCTGTCAACATTCCAAACAGTCTGAGGGGCCGCCATCTTGTGTCTCAGTAGAATCGAGACACAAGAGGTGGCAAAAACAAAGGGGGAAATGACCAAAAGGGGGCAGGGTAGACCCCCCTGACCCCCTAGGTTTGATGTGGTGGCCATACCGGGGAGCGTACCATGGAGAAAAAAGAATGACAGATTTTTTTAAAAATGTAGCATTTTTTTTATAAATTGGAGTTAGTTCTAAAAAGAACTGTTTTTTTAATTCTTTTTGTTGTTTTATATTTTTGTATTGTTTTTTTGAACATTTTGTACTTTTTTTGCCTTTTATGAACAATTTTATATTTTTGGGGAATTTTTATGGGGACAAACAAAAAACAGGGAATTGTAAACGGCTCAACTGGAGCAAAAAAAACAGGAAAAAATTAAGGTTTCTTTGGGCACTTGTGGTTGTCACCAGCACGGTTGATGAGTTTAACACTTTGTTCACCATAGCAAATTGTACGCCCACAAAATACGCAAACTATTTTAAAATTTCCAAACTGGGTTTGGATGTTTGGGACCATCTCCCTTGTCTCTGGTCTCGATGGAGAGGGTTGGGTACTTTGGGAGGTGCTGGGAGAAGATTGGGGAGGGTTTCTGGTCAGTTCTCTGACCTCTGCCGCACTATAGTTGTTAGGGTGCCGGCATTGCATGTGGCGAATCATGGTGTTGTTGCCAAAAGAATATTTTTTGGCAGGGTTCCCCCTAGAAAGTACAGTGCCACAGATCAGACAAGTCACCTTTGGCGCATTTACTTTCTTTTGGCCCCTTGGGATTTAAAAAAATTCCCACACAATGTGCTCCTTTGGCTTGTAGGGGGTAGTATCTTCTGGCAGGTAGCGCCGCCTCTCCTCCTCCTCCTCCTCCTCCTCTTCTTCATCTCCACCACTGTGGTGTTGTGGTGGTCCTTGTGGTGGTGGTGTTGGTGGTGGTGGTGGCTGAGATGCTCCTGCTGCTGCTGCTACTGTAACCATTTCTCAGTACAAATAGGTACTAATAGCTCTGGAAACAGGTCTTCCTCACTCAAAGTACAAAGTGAGAATGAGGAAAAAAGGTGGGGGCTTTCATCATTAGGAAAACAAAACTGTCCTGAACCAATGAAAAGTGTTATTTTCAGGTCACATGACCCGGGCTTTCATCATTTGGAAACCAAAACTGTCCTGAACCAATAAAAAGTGGTATTTTTAGGTCACATGACCCGACGCGCTTACGCTATGCGCTCCGGGGCGCTTACGTAGCGCGATCGTAGGCGCTCGGGTGCGCTTACGCTGTGCGTATCACGCGGACGCGGCTGTTCCTAACAGAAGCGTTCGCTCCTGACGCTGCTCCCCGCTCTGCCTGCCACCTGGACTGCTGTGTGATACCTCGCCTCGCTCCCACACTTAAAGCTGACTGCTCGTATATCGCAAGTACACAGTAGCGCTAGCCTGATAGTCTGCTAGTTTGCTAATCTGTTCAACAATTTAAATCATAGCGCTTTAATTGCAATAGTACGCTTTACTTGTATTTAGAATTTCGCTGCGCTGCCTGTGATAATTGATTGCTGCCTGATATTGATTGCTGCCACTGCCATTTGCTTCGCGTTTTACGCTGTTTGTGCCCCAATGCTATAGCGTTTTAGCTCGCGGCCATTTTCTTGTTGTTGTTGTGCCTCACCCACCGGATCTCCGCCCGCTCCCGCCTCCCAGCTGACCCTCCCTCGCCCCTCCCCCTCCACTATCCACTTATGACAGATGCTTCTGTGCGCAGCGGTATCGCGCAGCGGTCGCGCCCCATGCGCGCCGAAGGTGCGCCAAAGGTAAGCCCGTCTACGCCCGTCCGCGCCTGGACCGCGTCCAGCGCCAGACCCCCTGGTCCTCGCAAAACCCACTCCACCCCCATAACGTATGACGCCGCTACCCTCTTTGCCCTTAACCCCGGACGCACACCACAATGCTGCAAAGCTGCCCCAGGACACACCCATGGACTATTCACCTGCCACTCCTGCAAGTTCACCTGCATCAGGACCCACACCAAATCCACATCCTCCAAACACAGCTCCGACTCTAACCACCTGAAGTGCATCCTGCTGAACACCCGCTCGGTCCACAGACATGCCACTGAACTCTGGGACCTACTCGACACTACATCGCCGGACGTCGCCTTCCTTACAGAAACCTGGATGAACGCCTCATCAGCGCCCGACATCGCCATAGCCATCCCAGACGCTTACAAAATCATCCGAAAAGACCGCACCAACCAAACAGGAGGAGGCATCGCCATCGTCCATAAGAACACCATCCGAATCACGACCAGCTCCGACGATAACCTTGCCACCGCCGAACACCTTCACTTCCAGATCCACACCGACCCCAGGACCACACCTAGAGGCACCCTCATCTACAGACCACCAGGGACTCGCTCACAATTCAACGAAGACATCCTTGACTTCATCAGCCCACATGCCCTTACATCCGAGAACTACATTCTACTGGGAGACCTCAACTTCCACCTGGAAAAGAAAAGCAACAGCAACACCACAACCCTTCTGGACAACCTGGCCAATCTCGGACTCAAACAACTTGTTGACACCCCCACCCACTTAGCCGGACACACGCTCGACCCTATCTTCACCTCCAGCAAACACATCTCCTTCGATCACACCACAGCTCTCCTTTGGACGTACCACAGCTGCGTTCACTTCAGCTACAAAAAGACCAGGTCCCACAACCCCCCACAAACCATTCCTCGAAGAAACTGGAACAAAATCACCACCGACCAACTCTTCACATCGCTTAACCAAAACCCACCTACCATATCATCGGACCCAAACCAAGCTGCCACCAAACTCACACAATGGATCACCCACAGCGCTGACGAATTAGCACCCTTGAAAAACCACCAAATCAAACAAGGCAGCAAAAAGGCCCCCTGGTTCAACAATGACCTTAAGAAATCCAAGAAGTTATGTCGCACCCTCGAAAAAACCTGGAGAAAAAAACCAAACCACTGACAACCTGACCACCTTCAAGGACGCCACCCGCAAACACCACCAATTAATCCGATCCACCAAGAAATCAGCATTCAAGGATCAACTTGACAACAACCCCCACAACAGCAAGGAACTATTCAACATCGTCAAAGAATTTACCAACCCCTCCGCCGGCACCAACGACATCACTCCCTCCGAAGACCTCTGCGACTCCCTATCCTCTTTCTTCCACAACAAAATCGCCGACATTCATATCAGCTTTGAAAACCTGCCCGAAGAACAACCCACTCCACCCACCTCCGAACCAAAACAGCACTCTCACAACCTTTGCGCCTGGAACCCAATCACTACTGAAGACACCATCCGTCTGATGAATTCCATCCACTCAGGTTCACCAACTGACCCATGCCCCCACCACATCTTCAACAAAGCAGACTCCATCATCGCACCCCATCTCCGCGATATCATCAACTGCTCCTTCAACTCCGCTACCTTCCCAGAAAGCTGGAAACATGCCGAAATTAGCGCTCTTCTAAAGACACCCACAGCGGACCCCTCTGAACTTAAGAACTACCGCCCCATCTCACTCCTCCCCTTCCCGGCCAAAGTCATTGAGAAAGCCGTCAATAGTCAGCTCGCCGCCTTCCTCGAATCCAACAATTCACTCGACCCCTCACAGTCCGGCTTTCGAGCCAAACACAGCACCGAAACCGCCCTCATCGCTGCTACAGACGACATCCGAACACTACTGGACAACGGAGAAACAGTTGCCCTCTTCCTACTTGACCTCTCCGCCGCCTTCAACACAGTCTGTCATAACACCCTCATACAACGCCTCAGCAACGTCGGAATACAAGGAAAAGCGTTGGACTGGATCATCTCGTTCCTCGCAGGAAGAACCCAGAGAGTCCGCCTCCCCCCATTCAAAGCAGAGGCCACCGAAGTCATCTGCGGCGTACCTCAAGGATCATCACTCAGTCCCACCCTCTTCAACGTGTACATGAGTCCCCTCGCATCAACACTAGTCACTAGCCGACTAGATTATGGAAACACCCTTTACGCCGGAACCACAGCCCAACTACAGAAAAAAACTCCAACGCACCCAAAACGCCTCAACCAGACTCATACTGGACATCCCCCGTCAAGCTCACATTTCCGGTCACCTGAAAGATCTCCACTGGCTGCCCATCAACAAGAGAATAACGTTCCGTCTCCTCACACACGCACACAAGGCTCTCCACGACCTAGGACCCGAATGCTTCAACAAACGACTGTCCTTCTACACACCCTCCCGCCAACTTCGCTCATCCAATCAAGCCCTTGCCGCAATTCTGCGCATCAATAGATCCACCATGGGGGGAAGATCTTTCTCCTACTTAGCGGCCAAAACCTGGAACTCTCTCCCCACTCACCTCCGCCTTACACAGAACCACCTCACCTTCAGAAAGCAGCTAAAAACCTGGCTATTCGATGAGTAATGCACTCACCCTCCCTCAAGCGCCTTGAGACCCTCTGGGTGAGTAGTGCGCTATATAAATGACTGAACTTGAACTTGAACTTTACGCGATACGTCACGATGATGTTTTCGTTCGCGGCTATAGCGCTAACGGGACGCTCACCGGTACGCGCACCGGGACGTGCCGCAAGACTGCGCGTACCGGTACGCTCACCGGTACGCGCACTGGGAGCGCTCAAGGGCAAAAAAAAATGTATATATACATATAAAAAATAGTATTACATAAATATTCAATATAGGATTCATTATAAAAAATATTATATTTGATAGCAATGGAAATTTGCTAATAAAAAAACTTTGAAATTCACTGAAAAAACATAGGTTTGAGGCCCTATATATAGTTAGGAATTAGCATTTAAAAAACCTATGAAATTCACTGAAAAAAAACAGGTTTCACACCAGTTATAGTTAGGAATTTGCATTTAAAAAACCTATTAAATTCACTGAAAAAAACATAGGTTTCACACCAGTTATAGTTAGCTGGAAATTTTACTGACATAAAACCATTGAAATTCCCACGTTATAGTTAGTTGGACTCACTATAACTTGCGCTCCTGCAATGCACTGCTGATGACGTCACATATTACATCACTCATGACATGGTCAGTGACATCACTGATGACACCATTCTTGTGACAGACTGACAGACCTCCTTTCAGTGTAATGTAACCCTTGAAACACATATTCAAAAATAGAAACTAACATTTTCAATAAAATGGAGATACCCATGCCAGTTACAACAACCAATTCAGTAATTCCACCATCTATATACACATCCACTCATTCAGCAACAGTTCTATATAGTCACTCATACATATACTCACTCATCATATGTAGTGATACACATATACATCCTGTTACACACTGACAGTCATCCAAAAGTTACTCACACACATACTCACACATGCAAATAAACTATTGAACATCCATTTATTTGCATATACAGCTATACACACACTAGCACATTACTTCTAAGGAAACTTACACATACTTACTCTCTTAAACAATCACTTATAGAAACACATACTTATTTAAACAGTAACTCTTACAATCTCTCACTCTCACATATACTCACTTATATACATCAATACTCACATATACTAGAATAAAACATATGTAGTTACTGATAAAGACACTAGTGAGACAGTCATTCACTCGCTAACACACACATATACACACTCATCCACCCATACAGTCCTGCACATATGCTGTCTTCAAAACACATACAAACAGTGAGTCAGTCATTGATGCATCTATGTGCTAAGTAATACCCCCACCAAACCATACAGACACTCATACTGATACTAAAAAAAATCTAATAACCCATACACACACACATGTAGCTACTCACCAACCCATGCAGCCACTTATACACAAAGTGAAACACTGATACATATATTTAAATATTTAAACATTACTCGCTAATATATGTATTCACTAAGATAAATTTAATAAGCCAGTTAACCAATCAAATTTTTTTTTTTTAAACATCCATTCAGACACTTATTTAAAAATGTATTCTTCCATCGACCTTTAAGACACACATTCACTGGATGGTGTAATCAGTGATGTCATGAGTAAGCATGGGCGAATTTTGCGAATTCGCAGTTTGTGAATTTGCGATCCGCAAAATCCGCAAATCTGCGGATTCGCGGATTTTGCGGATTGTGTGGGTAAAGGCCGGGCGGGAAAACGGTGCACATCGCTAGTGTGAGGGGCAAGGCCAAACGGGCGAGGCTTATATGCGAGTTCACATGCCTCTTGGGTGCATAAAAGGACAGGCACGGATCAGAGAAGCTCGTGGTCACAGGAACTGCACAGGGATTAAGCTTGTGAAAGTCAATAATGCAAAGGCCTCCATCAAGCATCATAGATATTTTTCGACGATAGATATGGGGAGTGCGCACACCTGCCCAGCCTCGACAAAACTCACATTTTTGGGGGGCTGATTAACTTTGCCATCACACCAAAGAGCGCCGGGGTCCCTCGAGTGAGCTGTCCATCAAGTGGGTAAAGGGCGCGAAGACGGTGCACACCACTAGTGTGTGGAGAGGGGCCAAATGGGCGAGGCTTATATGCGAGTTCACATGCCTCTTGTGTGCATAAAAGGACAGGTACGGATCAGAGAAGCTCGTGGTCACAGGAACTGCACAGGGATTGAGCTTGTGAAAGTCAATAATGCAAAGGCCTCCATCAAGCATCAAAGCTATTTTTCGACGATAGATATGGGGCGAACGCACACCTGCCCAGCCTCGACAAAACTCACATTTTTGGGGGGCTGATTAACTTTGCCATTACACCAAAGAGCGCCGGGGTCCCTCGAGTGGGCTGTCCATCAAGTGGGTAAAGGGCGCGATGACGGTGCACACCACTAGTGTGTGGGGAGGGGCCAAACGGGCGAGCCTTATATGCGAGTTCACATGCCTCTTGTGTGCATAAAAGGACAGGCACGGATCAGAGAAGCTCGTGGTCAAAGGAACTGCACAGGGATTGAGCTTGTGAAAGTCAATAATGCAAAGGCCTCCATCAAGCATCATAGCTAATTTTCGACGATAGATATGGGGAGAACGCACACCTGCCCAACCTCGACAAAACTCACATTTTTGTCCTGTAACTATTTTAGGATTGCGCCGGCAAGCTGCCAGCGCCATCCTAAAATAGTTACTAAATTAGCTTCATCAGGAAGCACTAATAGATAAAATAAAGCAGGTGCTCGACCACTCCAGTGAGTGCAACAGTAGGGAAAGCGTTGGATAGCGTAGGGGTAAAAATTACTATTCCTACTCCAGAGAGTGCAACAGTAGTGAAAGCGTTGGATAGCGTAGGGGTAAAAATTACTATTCCCACTCCAGTGAGTGCAATAGTAGGTAAAGTAAATACTTCATATATAAATATAAATAACATAAATATTAATACCAATTACAAAATAATTCAAATATTTTACAATTTTATAAAATATATTATTTCATCAATTAAAATTACAAATAAAAATTAACTAATAATAAAAATTACCTACTAATACTAATTATTTACCAATTACCAATAAATTAATTTACAATATAAAAATAAATAAAAATTAGACACAAAAAAATATTTAAAAAAATGTAATTACTTACAATTAAATTACTTCCCAAGCTATTCCCCTATAAACACACAAGCCACTACAGAAAATAAAGTAATACAAGTAACATATTAATTACAATAAATGACAAATTATATTTTAATTAATTACCGATTAATAATCAATTAACAATTAATTCTAAATAAATAACAATAAATAAAATTACATATTTATTTAATTATAATTAAATTACTTCCCACCCTATTCCCCTATAAACCCTCAACCCGCTACAGAATTATATTACACAAAAAATTAATATCAACTTACCTTAAATTCGATATTTTGGTAGTCTATATTATGTCTAGTCGATATTATGTCTATTATATATTTTTTACTCGATATTATGTCTAGTCGATAATAAAAACACAATATTTTGACTCTATACCCAAGGCACCACAATGCACAACACACTCCACACCCTCACCTGCCAACTACTCAACATCCGCTGACTCGCCAACTATGCCAATAGAAGTTTGGGGCCGCCAGCAAAACCTTTTTGCGAACCTACTTTTCCTCACTGAGACCTGGCTAAACTCGACATCTCCCCGGTTACAAGATTGTTAGACAGGACTTCTCCAATATCAAGTTGGACAAGCCCATTCACTCACCTGGATGAACCACTCCCTGCAGCTACCCAACCAGAACAGAACAAATATGTCAAGACCACTAGGCACAGCTGCAAAGGATCCCCATAGAAACTTGAGCCACAAGCTTCAGTCACAACGCACAACCCACCTCAACAACTTAAAACCCTGTATCATGTATTTCAGACACTCATCGCTCCTTTAAAAACCACCTCCATATCTCCCTCAGAGCTAAAAGCAAGCTCGTACACAGAAGATCGTCGACTCACCAAGTGCCGCTACAATCAGTTGGTACACTGTTGGCACCACACTAATGACAACAAAGGCACCTACAGATCATCCCCCCAAATTTACCACCAATGACTCGGAGGCACCCTGGCGGTCACATCCTCTATTTTTAACATTGCGGCGGGTGCGGCTTCAAGCTGCACCCGCAGCAATGTTAAAAATGCATGCGTTGCATTTGTATGTAGCAAGTGGCAGGCACCGTCCGCCCCCCCTTCACCTAGGGGGCCCGCAACGGGCCCCTGCAGTGACATTCCACATGCTTTTCCACGACAGAAAAGCTGCCGCGGAAAAGCATGTATCAGAGCCCATCCTAATCTGGCTGACGGTGTCTGAGAGACACCGTCACTATATTAGTGCTTTTTCGCCGCGGTTGTAAGCCAACCGCGGCGGAAAAGCTGTGGACGGAAACCAGGACCCACCAGCCATCCTAATGTGGCGGTGGGTCTTTGGTGGGTCCGCTGCGGATTTTCCGCATTCTCCGGGCCGGCGGTGGCTTCCGGCAGCACAGAGGATGCGGAAAATCCGCAATCCTAATAAGCCCTCAAGTGCGCAGCACTCACTGAACTAATCCATTTTTAGGTTGAGCATTCGAGACCTGCTGTAATTTCTCATGTTGGCTTAAAGCCATCCCCCTGCTTTTGATTTACTCGTTCAATCAATCAATCAACAGAATTTGTATAGCGCGCTACTCACCCGTAGGGTCTCAAGGCGCTCAGGACGGTGGGGGGGGTCGCGACTGCTCGAACAGCCAGGTCTTGAGTTGTTTCCTGAAGGAGAGAGGGTCCAGGGTCAGACGTAGGTGAGTGGGGAAGGAGTTCCATGTCTTGGCTGCCAGGTAGGAGAAGGATCTTCCTCCGACGGTGGATTTGCGGATTCGTGGGACTGAGGCGAGGGCGAGGCTGGCGGATCGTAGCTGGCGGGTGGGTGTGTAGAATGTGAAGCAGCTGTTGAGGTTCTTCGGGCCCGTGTCGTGGAGAGCCTTGTGTGCTTGGGTGAGGAGTCTGAACGTGATCCTCTTGTTGACGGGAAGCCAGTGCAGGTCTTCCAGGTGGGCAGAGATGTGGCTGTGGCGAGGGATGTCCAAGATGAGTCATGCTGAGGCGTTCTGAATGCGCTGGAGTCTTTTCTGGAGTTTGGCTGTGGTTCCAGCGTAGAGGGTGTTCCCGTAGTACAGACGGCTGGTGACGAGGGCCTGGGTGACCGTTTTCCTGGTTTCGGTGGGGATCCATCGGAAGATCTTTCGGAGCATGCGCAGGGTTTTGAAGCAGGATGACGAGACGGCGTTGACTTGCTTGGTCACTGTGAGGGAGGAGTCCAGGATGAAGCCCAGGTTGCGTGCGTGGTCCGTTGGCTTGGGTGCGGAGCCCAGGGCAGGGGGCCACCAGGAGTCGTCCCAGGCGGAGGGAGATGGTCCGAGGATGAGGACTTCCGTCTAGTCTGAGTTCAGTTTCAGACGGCTGATCTTCATCCATTCCGCAACGTCTTTCATTCCTTCCTGGAGGTTGGCTTTGGCGGTGACGGGGTCGTTGGTGAGGGAGAGGAACAGCTGGGTGTCGTCGGCGTAGGAGATGATGTTGAGGTTGTGTTGGCGTGCGATGGCTGCGGGAGGGCTCATGTAGACGTTAAAGAGGGTGGGGCTGAGTGAGGATCCTTGTAAAACGCCGCAGATGACTTCGGTGGCCGCGGATTGGAACGGGGGGAGGCGGACTCTCTGGGTTCTTCCGTCGAGAAGCAAGATGATCCACTCCAGGGCCGCTCCTTGGATTCCGGTTTTGCTGAGGCGCTGTATCAGGGTGCGGTGGCATTCGGTGTGGAAGGCTGCTGAGAGGTCCAGGAGGATGAGAGCAGCAGTTTCCCCATTGTCGTTTCAGTGTCCTTTGGAAATCCTTGCTTGCTAGTGGTCAGCTCTGCCTCTTTTTTCCTCCTTTTTCCCTTCTGCTCCTTCCATGCAGCAGGGACTTAGTACTTTCTCATTCTGCTATGGCTCTTTATGTGTTCTTGGGGGGACTTTTTTTGTTGTTGTTTCTGGGTCTGTTACTTTTTGCCTGTGTTCAGCTTTGGAGGCAAATCTGCTAACATGTAAATATATGATTCCTCCCTCCCATCTCCTCTTAATGCCACAATTGTGTCAGTACTGCCTTCCCCCCTGTTCCTCCCGTTTTGAGCTTCCTTTTATGGGGGATTGGGCTTGTTGAAGTCTTGTTTGTGAAAAGGCATGAGTCATTGCAGCACCTCGTCATAAAACGTATCCATCACAGCACCCCCAGCAGGAATAATGGTAGCTGCACCTTTATTATGGTTAGTTGCATTGGCAAACAGGGGTGCATGCCTTTTTTTCTCTTTATTTATTTTAGTTTCAATCGTCGCACTCGCGCTTTAACTGTAAACATCTTAAGTTAAATTGTGGTGCCACGATTGCTTCAAAAGTAAAAAAAAATGGATTATTTTTTTTTTTTTACAATTTCTTTACTTTTGAATCGGTCGCAGCACATGCTTTTAGTTAAAATATTTTCAGTTAAAGCGCGAGTGCTGCAATTGGAACCAAAGTAAATAAAGAGAAAATAAACGTGCGTCAGCCATGTTTTCTCTTTATTTACTTTGGTTTCAATTGCGGCACTCGTGCTTTGGCTGTAAACATCTCAAGCTAAAGAACTGGTGCTTCAAAAGTAAAGAAATAGAAATAAAAATGTTTTCTATTTCTTTACTATTGAAGCAATCAGAGCACCCACACTCTAGCTTACGATATTTATAGCTAAAGCACGAGTGCCGTGATTGCATTGCAAATACTTGTTTTTAGGTCTCGCCTGTCGATGCGCATGCGCATCGAGCAAGCGAGAGTATTGGGACTTATCCACTCTTTCCCCAACTTGCAAGGAATCGTGGCGATTCCTTGCAGTGCCCGTGACTTTGAAGCTCAATGCGCATGCGCATTGAGCTTAAAAGCGCGTGCACGTCCGTCTTGGTTTACCCGCTCCGCCCCCTCCCCTTCCCGCCGTGTCGCATTTCTCCTCCCCCCTCCCCTCTCTTCCCTCCGTCTTGTTTGTTATTTTACCCGCTCCGCCCCCTCCCCTTCCCGCCGTGTCGCATTTCTCCTCCCCCTCCCCTCTCTTCCCTCCGTCTTGTTTGTCCATGTTGTTGTTAATCTCTCATCAAAGACACAATTTTGAATGTGTATCTGTGCCAAAGAGGATAAAATGCAAGGCGAACAAAACAGGCAGTTCTGGAATCAATTCAACTCTAAGGGGTTTTCGTAATATTTATCATTGTGTGATGTTAAAATTGCACGAGCCATTTAATGTACAGTTTTGGAGCCACGCTGCCGAAAAAGCTTTTATCTTCCCACACGGAGCGGCTCACTCGGTGAGGGTTTCCCGGTCGGCTCGAGCACCAGCAGCCTCGCAGCAAGTCTGAAGCCCTAACCTTACTGGGACTCAGTTGATCTGGGCTCCGACAGCCGTGAAAACCAAGTGGATAGCAGCCGAGAAGCAGAGAGCCTGACAGCAAAAATTCCACAAATCAGCGTCCGCGTCCTTCGATCACGTGACACATGTTTTGCTTCCGTCCCAGGCGATTACAAAAGAAAACTTACTTCCTCATCCTCACGTACAGCATTTGGAACAACCAGATTTGGCTGTTCTTGTTCCAGCTTCAAAGAGCTTTACAATTTAGCGACTAAAATGGCAAATGCATTATCGACTTCATTCCTATTGGATTAGAGTGTCGTATGTATATTATACCGAAAGATTTGATTTGGAGTTGGTAAACACGCACGCCACACTTCCTGGCTGTTTGCAAATCGACTGCAAGTTTTCCTTGCTCTTTCTCTGGGTTATCTAAAGGCAGGCATTGCTAATCGAGGAAGGGAAAGGAACCAACCTCCGCTCACCCTCACTCTCACTCATCCTCACTCACCCTCAACCCCTCACCCTCACTCACCCTCACTCACCCTCAACCCCTCACCCTCACTCACCCTCACCCTCACTCACCCTCAACCCCTCACCCTCAACCCCTCACTCACCCTCACTCATCCTCACTCACCCTCAACCCCTCACCCTCACTCACCCTCAACCCCTCACCCTCACTCACTCACCCTCAACCCCTCACTCTCACTCATCCTCACTCAACCACCCTCAACCTCACTCACCCTCAACCCCTCACCCTCACTCACCCTCAACCCCTCACCCTCACTCACTCACCCTCAACCCCTCACCCTCACTCACCCACCCTCAACCCCTCACCCTCACTCACCCTCAACCCCTCACCCTCACTCACTCACCCTCACTCACCCTCAACCCCTCCCCCTCGACCCCTCCCCCTCAACCCCTAACCCTAACCCTCACTCACCCTCCCTCACCCTCAACCCCTCACCCTCAAACCCTCACTCACCCTCAACCCCTCACCCTCAACCCCTCACTCACCCTCAACCCCTCACCCTCACTCACCCTCACCCTCACTCACCCTCAACCCCTCACCCTCAACCCCTCACCCTCAACCCCTCACCCTCAACCCCTCACTCACCCTCACTCTCACTCACCCTCACTCAGCCTCAACTACTCCCCCTCACCCTCACTCACCCAAAACACCTCACCCTCACTCACCCTCACCCTCACTCACCCTCAACACCTCACTCACCCTCACCCTCACTCACCCTCAACACCTCACCCTCAACCTCAACCCCTCACCCTCACTCACCCTCACTCACCCTCACTCACCCTCAACCCCTCACCCTCACTCACCCTCACTCACCCTCACTCACCCTCAACCCCTCACCCTCACTCACTCACCCTCAACCCCTCACCCTCACTCACCCACCCTCAACCCCTCACCCTCACTCACCCTCAACCCCTCACCCTCACTCATTCACCCTCACTCACCCTCAACCCCTCCCCCTCGACCCCTCCCCCTCAACCCCTCACCCTAACCCTCACTCACCCTCCCTCACCCTCAACCCCTCACCCTCAAACCCTCACTCACCCTCAACCCCTCACCCTCAACCCCTCACTCACCCTCAACCCCTCACCCTCACTCACCCTCACCCTCACTCACCCTCAACCCCTCACCCTCACTCTCACTCACCCTCACTCAGCCTCAACTACTCCCCCTCACCCTCACTCACCCAAAACACCTCACCCTCACTCACCCTCACCCTCACTCACCCTCAACACCTCACTCACCCTCACCCTCACTCACCCTCAACACCTCACCCTCAACCTCAACCCCTCACCCTCACTCACCCTCACTCACCCTCACTCACTCACCCTCACTCACCCTCACTCACCCTCACTCACCCTCAACCCCTCACCCTCACTCACCCTCACTCACCCTCACCCTCACTCACACTCACCCTCACTCACCCTCACTCACCCTCACTCACCCTCACCCTCACTCACCCTCCCTCACCCTCAACCCCTCACCCTCAAACCCTCACTCACCCTCAACCCCTCACCCTCAACCCCTCACTCACCCTCAACCCCTCACCCTCACTCACCCTCACCCTCACTCACCCTCAACCCCTCACCCTCACTCTCACTCACCCTCACTCAGCCTCAACTACTCCCCCTCACCCTCACTCACCCAAAACACCTCACCCTCACTCACCCTCACCCTCACTCACCCTCAACACCTCACTCACCCTCACCCTCACCCTCACTCACCCTCAACACCTCACCCTCAACCTCAACCCCTCACCCTCACTCACCCTCACTCACCCTCACTCACCCTCACTCACTCACCCTCACTCACCCTCACTCACCCTCACTCACCCTCAACCCCTCACCCTCACTCACCCTCACTCACCCTCACCCTCACTCACACTCACCCTCACTCACCCTCACTCACCCTCACTCACCCTCACCCTCACTCACCCTCACACAGTGCAATAGTTCTCAGACCATTTCAGTTAGAGCTTTTAGAAATGTTTATGGCTTTTTTTATTTGTAATACTTTAGCATTGGCTACAGGAAACAAAAATGCTAAAAAATGCTAAACATTTACAAAAAAAACCCATAAACAATTCTAAAAGCACTAACTCTAATGGTGCGAGACCTATTGCATTTCCAATGCTTGTTTTAAACGAGGGCTAGCAGGGCATCTGCTGAGAACATTTCTCACTGTGAGATTCGATTAAAGCAGTTTGGCTCGGCCAGTCTGCATGCATTGCTAATTGGCTGCAGAGGCTTGTAAATGTACATTCTTTGGGAAACGGGTGGTGTCTCGTATGTCTAAAGAAGATGCAGCCATTTGTTTTTTCTTAGCCATGTCTTTTCTAGATTAAAAAAATATATATCTTTTTTCGTACCACCATTCTCATCTGCGACCCACAGACCCCGCTTGATTCTTCTCCATAAATCATTTTAGGAGCATGGAGTTATTGACTTCAGGAAAATATGTGCCGATACCCCAGGACAACCTGCTGTGATCCTTGTGAGCCATTAATCGGAGAACAGGACTTTGGGAAGTGAGAGGGCGGGGAATGGTACATGTGTAAACAATCACAAGCTCTTACTGAACGTCTGCTGTTTTGTTCCTGCTCGGCAGATCTTTCTGTGCAAATTGTCAATATTTCACTTGGTTTTGGACAGGTTTACAGCACTAGTACACAAAGGGAGTCACTGTTTCTTGTAGATGTTGAAAGAGAAAGAAACTTTTGTTGTGTGCTACTCTGTCTGTGGGGGACAGTGTGTCCTCATCATAATGCCCTCACACACCCCGAAGGATGTCATGCTTCATTATTTGGGCTTTTGCAGAAAATGCAGAAAATGCATTGAAGACAGCAATCAGAAAATCTGCATGGAAAACACTACTTGCTTGAGATCAATTCAGAAATGAATGATGACAAAGAATATCTTCTACAGAAGAAAATAATGAAACTACAGAAAGATATCAAGAACTTTGAGAGAAGATATATCCATACACGAAGGAGTATTACGTAACTAACATCACTGACACCTCATCTGACGATGGATCAACTACCTCCACCAGATCAAAGAGATCAATTAGCAAATCCAGCAATGGAAGCTGGAAGAACAATCAAGGCAGTCCAGGAATCCTACCAACTCCACCGATGTTCAATTACCCAATGCCAGGCTACCCAGTGGCACCACCATCGTGGTATCCTGGCTATTATGGAGGAGTGTGGCTCAATGGTTAGAGCGGCAGACCCTGATGCAGAGTTCTGGCCAGGGCCCAGGGTTCGATTCCCGCCTCGGCGGGGTCTTGGGCTCAATTTCCTTGGACCTGTTAATTCTCGCCCCGGTGCCTATTCTAATCACGGGCCCCACGCTGCAACTCTAGGCAATAGCTTGCTTAGCCTCTACACCGGCGCCAACAGGGCTAAGGATGCCTGGCTTCACCTTGGGGGTGCCCAGGAGTGGGAACTTCACAGGGATAGCCAGGAGGGGTTCCACAGCGGTATGAGTATCAGCGCCAGGAAGCCGAATAGGCAACAACGCAAGGTGACCGTCTGGTGACAGTGCGCTCTATAAGTACCATGACATTTACATTTACATTTATTATGGTCCACCGCCACCTCATCCATTCTACCAACCACAACAACGCCCTCCTTTTTGGAACAGAGGCAGGGGCAGAGGAAGAGGCAGGTGAAAAAATGAGCAAAGACAAGTTCAATGGTCGTAGGATGAGGAACAACGCAGGACAAGGAGCCAAACCAAGAAAAATGAGTGGTTAACCTGTCGAACAGGACCCTTACACCAACAGAGGAATCAGTCCTACAGAGGGGACTAGGCTTTGTCCCTACTGCCAGAGAGGACCCGTTTAGACTCACTGGTGAATTACACACCTTCTTTTGGAAATTACGTCTGAGATCCTTTTTCCAGATGCTGGACACGAACAAGACGGACACGACCACGGCAGACACAGGCCTACTTAACCCATCAAAATTCACGCCTACCACTGCAGTGACCAACACTGAGATACTGACCTATGAAAAAGGCAGTATTACGAGACATGAATGGCTTACAACCAAAAAAAGTTTATAACAACCTACCTACAAGAGAGAAGAAAGCCTTCAAGACCTCAACAGTGATCAGACAAATACAATAAAACCTGCAGACAAAGGCGGAGCAATCGTCATTCTCAGTACTGACAACTACAATAAAGAATGCCACAGACAAAATCAAAAAATAGGCACAGATCCCACAGATTCCCTCACAAGAAGAATCACTATCTCAGTAACTGAATCACAAACAAATGGATGGATTGGCAAGAATGAAGTAGAATTCCTAGTGAACTCCAAACCTACGACCCCATATTTCTACATCTTGCCAAAAATCCACAAAACATTATGCCCCCACCTGGAAGACCAATAGTGTCAGGGAAAAACTCTTTCCTTGAACCACTCAGCCAATACTGTGACCACTTCCTACGACCATTAGTACAAGCAACTCCATCTTACCTCAAAGACACAAAAGAAACCATCAACCAAATTTAGCACATAAGGGAACCGGAGGCAATCACCCTGCTAGTGACACTCGACGTGGAAGCGTTATATACCAACATTCCACAAGAAGCTACACTGAGAATAGTTGAAGAAAGTCTAAGGAACCACTACTTCGCTACACCACAACAAGTACATTTTATTTTGTAATACGCAGAACTAGCCCTAAAGAATAACTTCTTTAAGTTCCAAGATCAACCCTACCAACAAATCCACAGAACTTGTATGGGCAGCACTTTCGCACCGAGCTTAGCATGCATATACATGGCCCATTTTGAGGCAGAACACATCCTACCAGCTTCCAACCCCTTTAAACCAGAAATAAAAGAGTGGAAATGTTACATAGACAACATACTCATGTTATGGACAGACACAAAAGTATGCTGCTCGGAATTCCACATCTGGATTAATGAACAGGATCCTTGCCTAAAATTTACACTGTCCTCCTCAAGTGAAGTGATCCCTTTCCTTGACCTATTAATCATCCTACAAGATGGAAAACTTTTCACCTAAACATACAAAAAACCTACAGACCTAAACAGTTTACTAACCTACGACAGCCGTTACATAAAAGCCTTGAGACAGAATCTTCCATTTGGACAATTTCTGAGGCCCGAAAGAAACTACAGCAATACCAAGGATTACAAAACACTGCAGAACTAGGCAACAGCTATCACGTTTTCTTAGTCTTCAAAACAATGCAGTTTTATTTCTCAACAACAAGCGGTATTGACTACTACATCGGGATACAACGAAGCCTCTTAACACTATTTATTTTGCCTTCGCTCATTTCACAGTTCCCGAGTACCCTCACTGATCTCAGTGAGGTCCTGACTCTAATACCAAGGGGTGAGAAACATGAGGTATTTTGTAAAAAACAAGACAACAGTGTCTAGAGGTTTGCCGTCAATGGTGGGGCCTATTTTGCGGTATTATTTACCTAGACAGCTACGGCTCATATACTTACCTTATGAATGGGGCTCTTCATAGAGTCACATCAACCTAGATACTTCACCATTTCCATTTCCATTTTATTTCATTTGTATTGCGCATAAATCACCCGAAGGTCTCAGAGCACTGGCAGGCAGAAAGGATCCTTATGACCAACTGATCCAGGAAGTAGGAGGGCTCAGCTGGCTAGAAGAGCCAGGTTTTGTAGCTGTTTTTGAAATTTCATGTGATCGGGCTCTAACCTCAACTGAATGGGGAGGGAGTTCCATGCTTCTGGGGCAGTTTTACTGAAAGCTCTATCTCAGTTTCTGACTGTTCGAACTCTGGGTACGGAGAGAAGGGCTTTGCTGGAAGAGCGTAGCGTCCTGCTTGGGACGTGGGCCTTGAGCTTATGTTCGAGATAGACAGGTCCATGACCATTTACAGCCTTATGGACTAGGCAGCAGAGTTTAAACTTTATGCGTGTTTGTATGGGGAGCCAGTGCAGAGTCCTGAGGCAGGTTGCTGAGGGAGTACGAGGGGGTAGATCTAGTACTAGCCTAGCAGCAGTGTTTTGGAGGACCTGCAGTCGATTCAGTAGTGCTAAGTTGATGGCTGAAAAAAGGGCATTTCCATAGTCCATCCTGTTAACAATGAGTCCCTGGACCAGGGGTATGCGTGCTGAGAGTGGGATCCATTTAAAGATCTTCCTCAGACTGCGCATCTGGCCATAGCTATTTTCCACTGTTTTCCTGATATGTTCAGACATGGTCAACCTATCGTCTAATGTTACTCCAAGATTCCTGACAAAGGGCTTGGGGGCTGGGCAGGGACCGAGGGAGACTGGCCACCAGTCTGATGACCAAATTTGGTCGGCTTTGCCGAAAAGCATGACCTCAGTCTTTCCAGCGTTCATCATAAGGTAATTTCTGGTCATCCATTCTTGTATACTGATCATACAGTTTTTGAACCTACTTTTTATATCATCAGGGTTTTGGTTGATAGTGACGAGGATTTGGGTATCGTCAGCATAGGATACGGTTCCAAAACCATGTTCTCTGATGATCTTCGCCAAGGGGGAAACATAAATGTTAAAAAGGGTCGGGCTCAAAATGGATCCCTGTGGAACACCTTTGTCATTTTCGTAGAAAATGGAAGTGTGGGAGCCTAATTGGACCCTGGACCGTCTGTTGCCTAGGTAAGCTTGACAGCCATTGGAGTGCGGCGCCTTCGACACCAACCTCAGCAAGACGCTCTAACAGAACGCGATGCGAGATGGTGTCGAAGGCCGCAGACTGGTCTAGCAGGATCAGTATGGCTGACTTTTTTGAGTCGGAAGACAGTCTTATATTGTCCACGACCTTCAGCAGGGCCGTTTCAGTGCTGTGGAACACCCTGAAGCCGGATTGAGATGGGTCGAGGAGTTTGTTGGACTCCAGGTGGGCGTTGAGCTGTTTATTAATTAGAGCCTCCATAACTTTCCCAAAGAGTGGTAGAAGGGAAATGGGTCGGTAGTTTACAAGTTGATCCGGGTCGGCCGTGGGTTTCTTTAAAATAGGCCTGATTACTGCTTCCTTCCAGTGATTAGGGACAACATAGTGCTGTAGCGATTGATTGAAAATGTTAGTTAGGATGGGGATCAGAACTGGGGAGATTTTAGATATAACTTGCGGAGAGGCAGGATCTCCCGGTGCTCCAGATTTCATTTTCAACAAGATTTGGTTCACCTTGTTTTCTGACAAGGGTGAGAACTGTTTTAGCGTGGCAGAGTGATTATTGGGGATGTTTTGCCTATTGACGTAAGGGGTGGTGGTGTCATCTTTTGTCGTTGACTGAGGGAACCGTATCGGGGGGCGCCTGCTGCGTTCCCGATGGAGTAGTGAATTCCTTAACAATGTTAAAGAGTTCTCTTTGTGAGTTGGTTGCTAGAGTAATCCTGTTGCCTAGATAGACTTTTTTTGCCTCGGCAATGTCCTTCATATACTGCCGATGTGCAGTTTTATATATTTCCCTGTCTTGGACACTTTTTGTGTGTCGCCATTTCCGTTCTGCCATCCTGGTAGAGTATTTTGTTTGCTTCAACTCTGGCGTGAACTAGGGTGAATTGTTTTTCGGAGGTTTGGATTCACGCATGGGTGCTATGTCATCTAATGCAAGAGTGATAGCCGATTCAAGTTTCATGGCGGCTAGGCTAGGGTTAGTGCATTGGGAAATGGTAGGAGGGGAAAAATTTGCGGCAAAGGCAGAATGGTGATTTTGTTCCATGGTCTGCTCTTTTTCAGCTTGGCCGAGCTGGTTGCCGGGGCCTGAGAACCATTTATAACAAATTTTATAATAAAATGGTCTGTCCAGAAGACTGGGTCGGTCTGTATAATCGTTACCTTAGGAGAGTTGTTACATACAAGGTCAAGAGTATGGCCGGCTACGTGGGTTGGACCTGTAGGAAGTAGACATAATTGTAAAGCCTCCAGGCTGGTAATTAGGTCTATAGTGTGAGGGTCAATGGTTTGTTCAAGATGGTAATTAACATCTCCTAGGAGAAGAAAGTTTTCCGTAGCAAGGGCATAGGGCGCCAACGCTTCCACTAATTTCTCAGAGAAATGGGCCTTGGATCCAGGGGGCCTATAAATGAGGGCTATCTTCCATGATTCTTTATTGTTCACAGTCATAGTGGCAATGAGCATCTCACCCCAACATTCGAGGTAAGAGTCATTTATATAGACTTTTATAGATGACTTATGGATTATAGCCGTTCCACCCCCTTTTTTATTGCCAGGGCGGTCAAGTCTGTGTATTGTGTACGCTGGGGGCAGAGCTACTGCAATGTCTGGCGCGGACAACTCCTGTAACCAGGTTTCTGTAACAAACAACGCATCTGGTTTGACAGAGTCCAGGAGCGCCCAGATTTGTAGTGAGTGCTTGGCCATTGATCTTGCATGGCAGTAGAGACAGACTAGGTTAGGCTGGGGCTTCGAGGCGCGGTCGGTGTTGTGGGATTTTAGTAATTTGGTAGATGTTGGTTTTGGTTGAGAGCTAGAGAGCTGGGCTGTAGAGAGTGGTGGCTTAACTGGTAAAGGTACTGTATGAACAACCAAGTAAACTTATGGATAAAGAATTACACTGGCACAATCTAATCATTGGTCTTATACCTATTATGTATGTCTGTCCCTATCCTGAGAAAAAGTGTTTTAATTATTCACATTACTGTTATTATACATGCACTTATGCAAACCTATAGCGATAATACTCACGATAAGGGTACTGCGCACCAGGCCCTCCAATGCATGACCCGGACAATATAACCTATCATGACAAGATATTAACGCTACAATACTTTTGTCCTACACTTTTTCTCTTTTCAGAAATGCTACTCCTTCCTTCAAACTTGGTTACACTGGTTAGTTCAGGCCGCCACTGATACTAAAATTGACCTTCCTTTGGTCCTGAAGAAGCACTTTAGATCTCCTTCTGAGGCCACATACAGCGCGAAACAGGTTGACCGTTATATAGGTCCATTAGGAACATATACCCACCTACAGAGGGACATAATATCCCCTAGAGCAGCACCACACACTTTGTTTTAAAAATGACAGAGGGATCATCCTAATAAATAGTATCCACTCTCCCTCCAGTCATTTTTTAACAAACCACTTTAGACTTCACTGCCACTTACACCCGCGCACCCAAACAGCTTCTCCTCAAAAGATCTCCAATAAAGAGACCCTTTGGGGGACCTGTAGGCATTGCAGCGCCAGCCCGATGAGGAGCAAAGTCCAAATGATGAAGCATGACATCCTTCAGGTGTGAGGGCATTATGATGAGGACCCACTGTCCCCCACAGTTAGAGTAGCACACAACAACATTTTCTTCCTCTTTCTTCCTCTACAAGGAACAATGAATCACTTTGTGTACTAGTTACTTGTCGGGAGCAAGGATCACTGGACCTAATAATCAGCTCCTAGTGTTCCCCCTCTCTATAAGCAGGTTTACAGCACTGCATGGTCTCCCGGAAACATACCTTCATTTCGCAGTTGTCGGTAGCGTCACTTTATTCACTATTTGTTGAAATCCAGCATCATATACTATACTTCAAGTTTACCCCTCCCTCCCCACCCCCCACACCTACATCACACTATTCCACTCTCCTCAATATGATAGGGCTGAGCCAGCAAGTGCTACGTTTGTTTGTGGTCAGTGACATAGCTAAAATTAATGGGGCACTTGAGATTCACCTAGGTCACAGATATTTATAGGCTTAATGGGGGGGCCCTCGTGAAGGGTGGTACCAGCCTGCACCGAAGGGGCTGTAGAGGTTGGCGTTACACACTTGTCTGTATTATTTACAAAGTGCTCCATAATTAGCTTATTACATCTTCAAGGTGCTTAGCTCAAATTCATAAAGCCCCATCCAAAGAAGCCATCATGAAACTATCTCAATTAAATGTCTTCCTGAAATAATTCTTCTAAAGACGTTTTGCTAGGTACCCAGTTTTATATAGCGGGTAATGCAAGGGGAAGGCATACATTCTTTTGTTCCTGGTTTTGATGCGTAAGATTGCCGAGGCCCACACAGTTAGACTGAAGATCAAACTGTTTGGTCAAGTGAGGATACACCCCCGGTTGGCGCTGCGGCCTCCTGGAAGCGACCAGGAGGGTATAGAGTCAAAATATCGAGTTTTCATTATCGACTAGACATAATATTGAGGGGGGCGTGGCCAAGATGGCGACCTGAACGGACGCAGGTCCGCGTGGCTCCCTGCCCTGATCCCCCATAGCTCGTCTAAACAAAGCATACAGCCCCCAAACTGCTAGACTTCGGAAGGTGCTGCTGACCGTTGCTACCAAGAGTGCCCCCAGCGTAGCGGTGTGTCCGGCGGTGCTGCCTGCCGCCCAGGAACCCGACATCTGCCCTGGCTGGGCGCAGCTGTGGACGAGAGTCTGGAGGAGAACGGCCGGCGCCAAAATTGAGGGCCCGGTCTGGGCCTAGGCGGATCGACCGAGGAGGTGCTGAATCCTTGGAGACCAGGTCACACCCCCCCCCCCCCCCTCACCCCCCAGACGGCGTGGAAGGTCTGAGAGCGAACCTGGAGTGCGGAGGCCCAGGCGGCTGCCTGCCAGACGCGGGGAGCGCAAAAATCAAGTGCCGGGTCTGGGCCTGCACGGTGGAGGCTGGAGTGGCGTCTGAGTGGTTGGGACAGTAGATGGTGGACGCCGACCCCCGGTAACTCCCAGTGGCGTTCTCCGAGTGGCCCCGAATCTTGATGGCGGAGTGTGCGGGGCGGACTGGGGGCCTGTGCATCGCGGGCCCAGTCGGGGCCTAGCGAGCCGGTGCAGAACGAGCTGGGGTGGGCTCCGGTCCCCCGGAGACACCTGCACCCGACATAGACTTGCGGCCCTGTCTGATGCTGCGGGCATCCCTGTGGGAGCGGCGGGGCAGACCAGCAGGCTGTCTGCCTGAGGATTTCATTGAGCCCCACACGAGAGAGAGCGATCAACCCCGGCCCGCGCCGCCGCGCGCGGCCCCGAAGACCCGGGAGAGCGAAGACCTGGCCCGGTGAGTTGCACCTGACTGTGGGGGCTCGACGTGCCCTGGGCGGGGAGGCCGCAGCACAGGGTGGACAGTGCAGTGCCGCAGTTACGACAGGCCCTGAGTAGGGAGCGGTTGGGCTACCTCTGGAAGACCCCCATGTTAAGAGGCCCCTCCGGTGCAATGGAGCACTTTGTGGTACAGCGCTGAGGCGAGAGGGGCACGACGCGCCCACTGGGAAGAACCCCCGTCTGGCACCGCTGCGGCGGCGGTCGGAGGCATGGGGGGACTCCCTGCCTAAACAGGGCCTGTCTGTCGAGATCGGGGGTCTCGGAGCTGTACATATCCCCTGACCCCTCGGGATCTGAAACCTCCGGCTTGTAACAGGCCAGGCGTGGACCCCCTACCCCGGCTCTGGCAGTAGGCCTCGCGACACGCAAGAGCCGGCCGGCACAACACAGTGCCCATTGGGAGGCTCGTGGTGGAGACCCGAGGCTACGGGGGTGCTACAGGCCGCAGGACGAGGTGCAGAGGCATAGTGTGGAGGCGCAGAAGGAACCCCGGAAGCGGGGGCAGGAGGCAGTAGACCCAGCAGCAGCGAGGAGAGAGGCTTTTAGCCACAAACTAGAGGAGTCTACACAACCAAGGATCGCACCGGACATCCCGCAACGGCCGCACTGCTACCCTGGCGCAGACTGGCCCCTCACACGGCTAGGGAGCTGGTTTGAACCCTGAATCAGTCGTGCACACAGGGATAGGATTCTGCAGGTGCCGTCAAAATGGCGAACGCTAACCGCAGAGGGGGCCGCTCCATCACTGACCTCCTGGTAAAACAACCGCAGAAGGGAGACGAGGCCCAAACCACATCGCCGTCGTCCACGCCTGCCGCGAGCGGCCGTGGGTCCCAGGAGGAGGCCCCAGTCATGAGGTCCTTCCTTGAATCCCTATTCGGCACGCTGCGGGAAGACTTCCAGACCCTAAAACAGGAGTTGATGAGCGAGCAGAGGGAACTGCGCAGAGACCTAGAAGGACTGGGGGAGAGAGTGGCGACGATGGAGGACTCCAACCAGGTCCGTTGTGAAGAATTGGTGCATCTCCAACAAGAGGTCCTGAGACTCCAAGATCAACAAATGGATCTCCAGGCCCACAATGAGGACTTAGAGAACCTCTCTCGGCGGAATAACATCAGGGTCCGGGGAGTGCCATTAAAGGCAGAGGGAAACAGCGTCACCATGTACCTCCAAGATTTGTTCCGGGAAATACTCAGGGAACCTGCGGACTTCCCCATCCGCATTGACCGGGCGCACCGAGTGGGTCTGCCGCGCAGGGCCCCTGCCCCTCCTCCCGATTTACTGGCTTTCCTCCCGGACTTTCCACTCAAAGAGAGGATTCTCAGAGAACCACGCCAGTCCCAGCCTTTCCGGTTCAAGGATGCATCTGTGGAACTCTTTCAGGACCTCTCTGTGATAACGCTCCAAAAGAGAAGGGAGTTCAAAGTTGCCACCTCTTTTCTGAGAGATAAGGAGGTGCCCTACTCTTGGGGACACCCGTTCCGCCTCATCTTTCGGTGGGACGGAACCCTACACCAGATGCGCTCCCTCCAGGACACCTGCGCTCTCCTAGGGATCGAGTTGCCGGACCAGGACCACGGCGAGGATGCTAACACGGAATCGTCACAAGAAAATCAGTCCCGATCTCGGAGTGACGGCTGGCAGAAGGTTCGCAAGTGGCGACAGAACAAATCACGCACCCGCCCGGACCAAACAACGATCGCCAAAGAGCACGCTGCCGCAGTGCAGGAGGTGGCGAAAGATACTGCTGGGCCTCCTAAGAGCAATCACCAAGGGGGCATACTTGGACAGTAGCAATACGGCAAGGGGCGGGGCGGGGGGCCACGAGGGTCGCCGAAGCCACATCCCCAAGCTATTTTTGACTCCACAGGTTTGGGTCTCATCTGACTTTGATCACTCTACGGGTCGGTGCTCCGTTTGACCGACCTGGGACTATGATTCTCATTTGGACTTCATTGGTTGGGTTGGGGGGGAGGTAAGGCGCAGTTGGGGTTGCCAGGGGGGGTTCTTTTTTGGGGTTGGGGTCTGGGGTGGGGGGAGGGGCCCCCTTGTCCACTAGCGCTGAGAGGTACCGTTTTTCCCCTCCATCCTTCTTTCCTAGCACACTATTTGGCCGCACACATAGCACTCCGGTCCTTGCAACATACACGGGAGGACTCGACCCCTGACAGTTCTCTCGCTAAATGTGAGGTGGCTTCATAATACGAACAAACGCAGAGCAGTCCTCTCTTTCTTGAGGTATTCGCAAGCAGACATCTGCCTCCTACAGGAGACACACCTGCTGTCCAAAGACCACCATAGGCTTAAATCTCGCTTCTTCCCGGAGCAGTTCTTTTCATCAGCAACCAAGAAGGTGGCTGGGGTGGCGATCTTAGTAGCGAGATCCTTCAGAGGCCGGGTATTGCAAAAAGAGGCAGAGATCAAGGGTAGGCTATTGGTTCATCACTTCTCGGTGGCTGGGCAGACGTTGCTAATAGGCTCAGCGTACGCACCTAATGAGGGTCAGGAGCGCTTCCTACACTCAGCGCTAGAAGCAGCCATGGCCAACACTCACCCACACTTACTGATCGGGGGAGATTTAAATCTGGTATTTCACAACACGGCAGACCGCTCCAATCAGCACTTCGGTCAAGTTGGGGCGCTTTCAGCAGCGGGGCATGCACATCTAGAAGACCTGGGCTTGGTTGACCTGTGGAGACTATCTCATCCCCGCGCTACAGCCTACACACACTACTCAGCGGCCCGTAAATCATACGCACGGCTTGACTATTTCCTGTGCTCTACCCAGCCTCCAGCGCGCGCGCGGGAAGTGGAGATCCTCCCGGCCTCACTGTCGGATCATTCCCCGGTGGTGGTGTCCTTTCTGGCACCAGATGCCCCCAGACCGCAACGACACTGGCGCCTGCGTATTGGTCTATTACACAACACTGCCACGGTGGAGACCATAACAACTGCCATCAGCCATTTTCTTGTTGATAACGCTAATGACGACACCTCCAAAGCCACTCAATGGGCTGCGCTTAAGGCAGTCTTTAGGGGTGAATTCATCTCGGTGGCTGCAGCCCACAATAGGGAACGCGCGCAGAAGAGGGCTGAGCTTATGAAAAGGGTGGCAGAACTGGAGCAAATGCACCAACGCACAGGGGCTGCCAGAGCCTGGCGCCAGCTGTGTGCGGAGCGGAAGATGCTGGCGGCCTTAGATCAGGATGTGGCGGAATTCGCCGCCTTGCGCCTGAAGCATGCCTACTACACCGGGGGGGATCGCTGTGGGAAACTGCTGGCGAGTAAGCTGAGAGAGCAACGTCAGCGACAACACATTCAAACTATTCAACCTAGCATAGGAGACCCGATCACTGAGGATGCGGCTATAGCAGTGGAGCTCGGTAGCTTTTATGCCAACCTGTATGATGCAGACACCCTGGACATACAGGCGGGCAGCGATTACCTAGATGGGTGATCCTCCCATCCCTGAACGAAGCGCAGGCGAAGTTTTTGGATAGGCCCATTGGTCTGGAGGAGGTCATCTCAGCGATCTCTCGCCTCAAGTTAGGGAAGGCCCCGGGACCGGACGGCTACCCGCCAGCCTTCTATAAAAAATTCTGTCAACAGGTGGCCCCCTTATTGCGGGACCGGTTTAATACCTTTGATCAACCCGGAGCCATCCCTCCGGAACTGCTGGAAGCCGCAATTTCGGTGATACCCAAGCCCGTAAGAACCCGACCAGATGCGGCTCTGACCGGCCAATATCCTTGCTAAATATCGATCTTAAACTCTATACCAGTATCATAGCGAGCTGGCTAGGCCCGTACATGCAACAGTTGGTGGACCCAGACCAAGCCGGGTTCATCCCCCAAAGGCAGACGAGCGACAACACCAAGCGCGTACTTCACCTGATCGAGGCCGGTTCCCGGACAAAGCCGGGCTGCATGCTCCTCACGGTTGACGCTGAGAAAGCGTTTGACCGAGTACACTGGCCCTATCTCGACCTGGCGTTACAGCGTTTCGGCTTCGGGGCTACTCTCAGAAACCGCATCTTCAACTGCTATAGGCATTCTAACGCTACGGTCAGAGTGAATGGCCATACCTCTCCACGATTTTCAGAGGGACCAGACAGGGCTGCATGATCTCCCCCCTTTTGTTTGCGCTCTACATGGAGCCACTAGCGCAGCGAATTAGGCAAAACCAATCTATTAGAGGCATCCCCTTTGGCGGAGATACCCATAAAATCAGCCTGTACGCAGATGATATACTGCTGTCACTTATGGACCCAATGCAATCCTTGAGGGCACTCATGATTGAGCTGCATACATTTGCCCAGGCCTCGGGCTTTAAAATTAATATGGATAAATCGTAGGCATGGAATGTATCCCTGCCCCCGGAGGTGTTCGCGGAAGCCAAGGCCGAATTTGACCTGCGGTGGTCAACATCTACTGTCCCCTACCTGGGGGTACTGCTAGCGCCTACGATACAGGCCACAGCGGAGGCCAATTATGCCCAACTTGGCGCACGCCTCGCCGAGACTCTTAGACGGTGGAAACACCTCACACTGTCCTAGCTAGGCCGCATCGCGGCTATTAAAATGACGCTACTCCCACAGGGCCTATACGTCTTCCAGCCGCTGCCGCTGCGCCCAGGATGGTTGGCTCCAGAAAACGCAAGCTGATCTGTCACGCTTTGTTTGGAATGGTCGTCGCCCCAGATTTAAACGCCTGATCGCCACGCTTCCTCCTGCACACGGGGGAGTGGGGTTACCTGACCTAGCCCTGTACTTTCAAGCGGCACAATTACGCACGCTTGTAGAGTGGTATCAGCTGGAATCCAGCAAGCATTGGCTTTTTCAGGACCAGGCGGTGGCTGGTCGGACGCTTCAGGGTGTGCCCTTCCTACCGCGACGCCACAGACCGCCCAATCTGTATGCGTCTTATATCACCGGCACGGTCATGGGAGTCTGGGACAAAGTAGCTGTCCGGAGAGAGCTCACTTCCAGAATGCTGCATAGCCTATCCAACGCTTTCCCTACTGTTGCACTCACTAGAGTGGGAATAGTAATTTTATCTCTACGCTATCCAACGCTTTCCCTACTGTTGCACTCTCTGGAGTGGGAATAGTAATTTTTACTCCTACGCTATCCAACGTTTTACCTACTGTTGCACTCTCTGGAGTAGGAATAGTAATTTTTACCCTCCCACTATCCAACGCTTGCCCTACTGTTGCACTCTCTGGAGTTGGCATAGTAAAGTTTTAAATTACTTTTAAGATATTTAAAAAATTCGATATTTTGACTGTCTATATTTTTTCCTATCGATGTTTTGGAGTCGATATTTTTGTACTTACCTGTTTGTAGATAGGAAGTCGATATTCTGGCATTCTATATTTTTACCTTGATATTTTGGCAAGTCAATCTTTTGACCGTTGATATTCTGTCAGTGATCCGACCAGGAGACTCTGTTACCGGGTGGGGTTAAATCTTTAATACAGTGACGTACTTCTTTAACAGTAATCTTGTTTAAATATAACTGTTTAGATTCCATGCCTACACACCGTCAGAGAACCTGTCCTGTGTGACAGGCGTGCCTCTCTGAAGTGTCACACTGACTTCCAGCGGGGGGTACGCTTCCTTCTCTCTTATTCTAAGCAGCCACCCGAAGATGTGATCTGCTTTTCACACGGGTGTGCGGCTCTACTGACAGACCTTTACTTCTTTCTTGTTCTTCCTCTTTACTTCCTGCAGATTCTTAGAAAGACGAGCCAGGCGTGCCTTTTGTGCTCTCCTCCCTTCAGTATCAATCAACCAATCAATCAAGAAATTTGTATAGCGCACTACTTACCCGGAGGGTCTCAAGGCGCTTGGGGGGGGGGGGGGTGTTCTGCTACTGCTCGAACAGCCAGGTCTTGAGTTGCTTCCTGAAGGAGAGGTGGTCGTGGGTAAGACGGAGGTGGATGGGGAGGGAGTTCCAGGTCTTGGCTGCCAGGTAGGAGAAGGATCTTCCTCCCATGGTGAGTCTGCGAATGCGAGGAACGGCTGCGAGGGAGTGGTTGGTTGATCGTAGCTGGCAGGTGGGAGTGTAGAAGGTCAGGCGGTTGTTGAGGTACCTTGGGCCCAGGTCGTGGAGGGCCTTGTGTGCGTGGGTGAGGAGGCGGAACTTGATTCTTTTGCTGACGGGGAGCAAGTGCAGGTCTCTCAGGTGTCCGGAGATGTGGCTGTGTCGGGGGATGTCCAGGATGAGTCGTGCGGAGGCGTTCTGGATGCGTTGGAGTCTTTTCTGCAGTTTGGCTGTGGTTCCGGTGTAGAGGGTGTTTCTGTAGTTAAGTCGGCTGGTGACGAGTGCCTGGGTGACCGTCTTCCTGGTTTCGGTGGGGATCCAACGGAAGATCTTTCAAAGCATGCGTAGGATGTTGAAACACGATGATGAGACGGCGTTGACTTGTCAGGTCATCGAGAGGGAGGAGTCCAGGATGAATCCCAGGTTGCGTGCGTGGTCCGTTGGTTTGGGTGCGCTGCCCAGGGCCGGGGGCCACCAGGAGTCGTCCCAGACAGAGGGTGATGATCCCAGGATGAGGACTTCCGTCTTGTCTCAGTTCAGTTTCAGGTGGCTGTTCTTCATCCACTCAGCTATTACACAGTCCACGGATGCCTTGGACGCCAAAATCGGAGCAGTCGACTCTGAGGTCATGCTCCTGCAGCAGGATTTGCGTAATGCGGTGGGGCGCATCACGGAGGCCTATACCAGGATTTCTGAGGTGGAGGATACCGTCGCTACTCTACAGAAAAAAGTTACCTTGTTGAAAGCATTTCAGCGGGGCCTGGCGATATGAGGGAAAGATGCAGAGGGCGGAGCTAGATGGAAAAATCTCTGCTTTGTTGGTTTCCCCGAGGGCTGCGAGGGGGGTGACATGGAACGGTTTCTTACTGTCTGGCTTGAGAGCTGGCTTCCCCCGGAGTCCTTGCTTTGTCGTGGAGCGTGCACATAGAGCCCTGACACAGAAGCCGCCACCGGAGGCCCGGCCGAGGCCTGTCATAGCCAAACTATTGAACTATCTTGACTGTGATGTTATTCTGAAGCAGGCCAGAGCTAAAGAGCCATTGATGTATGACAATGCCTGTATTCTTGTGTTCCCAGACTACACGAGACTGGTTCAACAAAAGAGACAGTCATTTTTGGTAGCTAAGGCTCGTTTACAGGATCTGAAGCTCCCTTATGCCGTGCTATACCCGGCCAGGCTTGGTAATTTACCAGTCACACACCCACTTCTTTGATTCGCCCGAGGATGTCTTTCACTGGAGGGATGAGAAGGTCAAGTTCGATCTCATACGCTGCCCAGGAGGGAATCGGACTACTCGTCCAGTGATGTGTTTCGGAAGCCGCCAAAGGTTAAACCCAAGGGAAATAGATGCTCCAAGTCCAGACATCGATCCCAATCCTGCAATGATCCTAGCAGGGCCGCAGTGATGCCCAAGCAGGGGACCTCAGCCTCATAGACATTGCTGGGACACCCCTGGCCGGGGGGGAATTTAACACTACTTGCACAGACTGGTGGAGCACATATCCATATCGATATCGAATTGATGAATGGATTCTCTTCTGTATACAGGTGTTGTTCCTCATATTGGTCCATGTACAAATTCGCCAGACTCGGGGCATAAGTCTCACCCATTGCTACTCCTTTGCATTGCAGATAGAACTGTTGTTGGAAAACGAAGTAGTTGCGCTTCATGGTGATCTCAAGGAGGTTGATAAGGAAAGTAGTTGGTATCCAATGCGGTGCAGGACGTTTATCCAGTATGTCTTGTATGACCTTGATTGCATTGTCTTGGGGTGTCGATGTATACAAAGAAGAACATCTAATGTCACCACGTATTGTGTGGCTTCATCATACGGTTGCCCCTCCAGAAGTTGGATGATGTGCATCGGGTCCCTCACGTAAGATTTTGTTTCTGGTACCAAAGGTTGCAGAAAGTGGTCGACTTCACAGAAGGTGACGGCTCGCATACTGCAGCATATGAGTAGAATTCGTTGCAAGGTCCAAGGGGCACCCATGGTGGACCACTTTGTAACTCAAAACCATGATCCTAACAGTATGCGCTGGCGCATCTTGGAGAAAATTAATGCAAACCCAAGAGGGGGCTCTTTGTCCACTGCATTGAATAGAAAGGAGTGTAAATGGATCCACACCATTAACTCTGTGAGTCATGGATTGAATGAACACGAGGAGATTTCCAAACAAATGGGCTTACTGTGACCTTGGTATATGAATCTCCTGTAAAATTGTTCATTTGGACTTAACATGAACTCCTTTTCGAACTTTCAAATCTCCCCTGAACAATGTATTTCTGTATGTTGGTTCTTGCGAATGTAAATTTGAATTCCTTGAATTGTTGCAATTGCTAACCTTTAAATCGTGTTTTAAATGTTTTAAGTTGGTCCCCTCTACCAGTACCCCGTGACGTATGACACAGTCCATAACATGGGCCAGTCATAGGGCATCATATTAACGCTTCTGAGTTGCTTGGTAACCGACGTATCATGCGTCCTCGAGAAGATGAGCCTCACGTCTCCCAGTCCTACGCCCCCAGTTTGATTGGGCCAGCCGTGGCGCGTCAGAACCACCGACCCTCGTTGCCCAGCAACCAGCATACTTAACGTCCCTTAGTTTCCCGGGCTCATTCTTTCTGCTCGAGCACTACCCTGACAGCTCGGATGGCGCTCTGACATCGCTTTGACCGCCAGCGTTACTACCGTAGTTCGCAGTACCGAGGGTAAGCTACCCTCCTGCCGCAGATTACTCACCAGCGTAACTAATTTGGGTACCTAGATTGCCTACCCCTACAGGTTAATGCTGGGCACTCCTTGTAAATCACCTAGGCACATCCAGCATCGCGTAACCTTAATTGCCTTTTAGCACTCCGCGTAAATCACCTAGGCACTTCTAAATATCGCATATCCTCCATTAGACCTCTCTATATTGATCTGTTCAGTACAAAAGGTCTCAAACCAGTTCCATTTTCTATCCAGGTTGACCGACAGGCTTCCCTCCGGAGTCAATTCCCAACCTACCAGACCCCCATGTAAGTGATTTCTACTTACCCCTGTCATTTGTGACGATGACTATCTCGACCTCTCTGATACCTCTTTCCCTTCCTTTCCAGGCCCTTCCCACCCCTTGTCTTGATAAAGACCCGCCGCGACCACCAATTGGGGCACAATAGGGTCGACACGTTGACGCTCATACTTGGCCAAGATACCTCCAGGAACTTGGACATTAACCATCTATTCCCTTGGAATAGTAACTTTGTAATACTGGCCTTCCAACAAAAGAAAACACCCCTCCTCACCCCCCTGGTTCAACTGTATAAAACTGTATATAAGTGTCACTATATGCAATGCACTAGTCACTTTGTTCACCACAGTCACTAATCACATGTTTTAAGCATCTATTGTAACCAAAACGGAATGAAGTAATTCCCGTGTATTGTGTTCTTTGTTTTTATTATAAAAAACTTTGTTCTCAGAGAGGTTTGCTTTTGTGTTCTGAGCTGTTTCAGCCTTCCTTTAAAGTAATTCTTGCTACCACCCGACAGAACCATTTTTGTTGTTAATCACGCTTACCCAGGTTCTGAGGGACACAGGGTTACCCCTTTTTTGTAAAACATGCGACACGACTCCAGCAATGCGTGACTTTTTTCCCAACAGATGCGTCAGAATTTCTGAAGCATCTGTCAATCCTTCCGCCATTGGGCCGTATTGTAAAAACAATCTTAAGGACGTGGGGAAACCCAATGAACCCTTGTAGGCTTGGGCAATGGCTGGTTTATGAAGAGGGTGACTACAAGGGATTTTGTTTCTTAGCTTGTTCAAAATGATTTCAATATGTTTAAATCGTAGGCTCATTAAATAATTAAGCCCAATGTATCCACAGGATTACTTAAACATTAATGAACAGTGTTTTAAATGAATATATTCAATATAATAAAAATGGAGCAATCCAATCCAATTTTTTAGGAGCTGATGAAATGTTATGAACTGATTAGTTAATGTAGATAAACTGCTTTTCATAACTTTTATTCAAAGTTTTGTTCCATTATTTGTCCCCATGATTTGTTCTTTGTGATTTACTCTAATACAATTTACTTTAAACATAACCTTTCTTGGCTGTATGCTTCTTCTCTTCTTACTGTATTGTAAATATGGCGCATCCATGGTGGTGCAAGCATTTTTTTAGTGGCGCAAGGAAAGTGACTCATCTCTATAGATGCGTCACTTTCTTGTAAATCTGCCCCTCAGAATATGAAAAATAACTAACTAACGAACTAAAGCAAGATAGGGTGTTTGCAAGGTGACCAGATTGATTTATTCACGCCTAAACCCATTAGCGTCACTTTACAGTGTATGCCAGTGAAGCGCTACTCATCTCTCAACATTACTTACCTTGGGTGGGAAAGTGCACTATTTCTGGTGGTACTGAAATACCTGCTTGATGGGTGAATTGGAAAACGAAATATGTATAGCGGCTTCATGTTCACAAACGTGGTCTTTTTAAACCATACAGCTTGTGTTTTGTAGAGATAATCAATGGGCATTGAAACAGGTCCCTTCTACGCCCTGTAGTCATGACCTTAACTTTTCAGTCACCCCAAAGGACACTCACTAAATTCTGAATAATAAGTGTAAAAAGAAAAAGGTAACCATGTTGTTTCCTGCTTACATTTCAAATGCTTTACTTAATATTGTATTCCCTATGAGTGTTTGCTTTTTCTAGAATGTTGTTAATTTTTTTTTGAGTTTTCAAAAACCTTTATTTAAGGCATGCTATTTTGAACACGGCATGATGCCTACAACCTCCTATAGGCCGGCTGCGTAAGATTCAAGAAAGCATTATTGTCAACGTAAAAATACCAATCAAGCCGTCAGCAATCACACCGGCGACTGGTGGTCCAATTTGAGTTACACCGGTGGCTTACAGTAAACCAACAAGCGGTGCAAACATATGGCCATCTCACTCTCCTAAACAGTATAACTTGAACCCCCCTCCCATACCCCCAATACCCACACCCCTACGGGGCCCATCCAGTCAAAAGGATCCCATCACACCTTCTCAAACAGGGACGACCTCCCACTCCCCCTCCCGTCGGGGGGGTGCAGTTCCCTCGTGGCTAACAGAATGAGACCCTGTCTGCGTAGAATCCGGGGCGCTTCTACCAATCTCCTGGATCATTAACCCCCATGCCTGCAATACCTCCGGGAGTTTGGCATCCCTCTTTGTGCTGCGTGTGTGGCCCTCCTCTGCCAACACCCCCTCCCTCAGAACTGCAGTCCAGCTCTCTACCGACGGCCCAGCTGGTGACAGCCAGTGAATTGCTATCCGCCTTTGAGCTATAACCAGGCCCAACATCAGGAATTTCCTTCTAGTTTTGCGTTTCGGGTCCCGGGGGAGCAATCCCAGGAGACACGAACGCAGTTCCAGGGCCACCCTCCATCCTATGATGGTTGTCCAGTATGGCTGTATAACGGGACATGCCCAAACCATAAGTGGGAAATCTGCCGGATCGTACTGGCACCTGGGGCACCTTGGACTCTTGTGTTCTCAATAGCATGGAGGTGTTTAGGTGAGAGGTAGGTCATGTGGACCATATTAAACTGGATCAGTTTGAATCTATTGGAGACTTCCATTTGCGGACCCCTCCCGGATCTTTCCCAGTCGTGTGGTGTTATCTCGTGGGGGCTCACCTTCTGCCACCTACTTTCTATTGGGAGTGGTGTACCCTGACTGTCCTCCCTAAGTGCCAGGTACAGGTGAGTGACTAGTTTCCGCCCTCCAGCCCTTGCTATCAGTGTAACTAAGGTGCCTGTGTGGCTAGGGGCGTCTGGGAAAGTGGGCCATAGATGTCGTGCCCTCGCCACTATCTTAGCATATTGCCGGAATTGCCCCGAGCCCAGCTCGAAGGTGTCCACCGCCTCTTGGTATGTGTTGAACCGTTGATCCGGATACAGATCTGCTAGCATGAGACAACCCACCGCTTTCCATTTGTCAGTGGACATGACCCGATCAATGTGGGCAAATGGTGGCATCAACCAGCAGCAACCTCTTACAAGATCTGGCTGCCTTAAACATCCATTTACACAACTCTGGTCCCACCCACAAAGCAGGGAACCTTCTGGACCCCATCCTTTCGAACCTAGAGACCATTGACTGTAAGGCTCCCTCACCCATAATATGATCTGACCACTATATGGTGACATTTACTATTAAACTAGGTCAACAATTCAACAACTCCCTCAACCCCGCAGAACCTAAGCCATCCAGAAATTGGAATAAATTGGATTCAAACAAATTCAACACCTGCCTCGAAAATACTAGACCTCTCATGGAAGATACTAGCACTGCAACGTCTGCTGCCATAAACATCTGGCTTACACAGGCTGCCGATACATGCCTACCTCTACGCATGCTATCGCACAATTATCATAATCCACCTGCACCCTGGTTCACTGAAGCTTTAAAAAAAGAAAAAACTATCTGCAAAAATCTGGAGCCCAAATGGCGCATAAAATATGACTCATGTTCTAAACAAAGCTACAAAGCCGCTTTAAAAAAATACCACTCCCTATGTAAAGATGCCAAAGCTGAACATGTTAACTACACTATCCTCGAAGCAAAAAATCGCCCTAAGACACTCTTCAAGGTAGTGCAAAAACTCTCGGGAGCACTCTGCCAACCCAAAGCTCCCTGTCTTAAAACATCTCAATGCAATTCATTAGCTGAATTCTTTATTGCCAAAATTGACACAATCTACTCTAATTTTGGCATCTTATCCCACCGTCCTACTCTACCTAACTCACTGGCCCCAACCCCATCCCTCGAGCAAGAGATACCAGATAACAATAGTCCCAGTAACTCCTCGCCAACTCCCTCCTCTCCACTCACGCCTTCCCGTGACTCTATGCTCACATCTGCTACCTGTCCTCCGATCGCTCCGTTGATCGACACATGGGATCCACTCAACATTGAGACCCTCTCTGATATCATCAATAAAATCAAATCCGGCTCCCCACTAGACCCTCTTCCTCCTCAAATTCTAAAAAAACTGGACAACGCCTCCCTTGAACTCATCATGGAGCTTCTAAGCTCCTCTCTAAAAGAAGCTACGGTACCCCCGCATGGAAACATGCGATGATAATGCCTCTATTAAAAAAGGCTAATGCTGATCCCAGCATTCTAGCCAACTTCCGCCCGATCTCACTTATCCCAGTATTTTCAAAAATTTCAGAAAAACATATTAACTCTCAACTTTCCACCCATGTTGAGCTAAACGGAATCCTACCTCCATCACAGTCAGGCTTCAGAGCTGGCTTCTCAACGGAATCTACCTTGTTGGGAGTCTCAGAAAACATCCGTTACCGAGTCGACAGGGGGGAAACCGTGGCACTCATCCTGCTGGATTTGAGTGCCGTATTTGATACGGTTTCCCATCCCATCCTCGTTAACGCCCTTCGATCATCGGGCATCACTGGCTCTGCTCTCAACTGGCTTATTAGCTTCTTATCTAATCGCACTTTCCAAGTTTTCTTTTCCTCTGCTGCTTCCCAAACCTTCACATCTGTGTATGGAGTACCACAGGGTTCCATCCTGAGCCCCTTGTTCTTCAACTTATACGTCAGACCTCTGGCGTCTATTGCGGAGCAAGCTGGGCTCACAATTTACTCCTACGCAGATGACACTCAGATCATCTACTCCCTCTCCTCAGACCCTTATGCCCCCTCATCCGCCCTCTGTTCAGGACTGAGTAACATTGCAGCCTGGATGTTGGACAACAAACTCCAACTGAATGGAGGAAAAACAGAACTTCTTCTGTTTGGACATAATACCACTCTATGGGGACCCCAACACTGGCCCGCCCAAATGGGCACTCCCTCTAAATCAGCTCGAAACCTAGGAGTGCTCTTTGATGATCAGCTGTCCATGAAAAGCCATGTGATCAAAACTTCCTCCACCTGCATCACAATCATTAAATGGCTGCGCAAAATCATCTGGATGCTGCCTGTGGATACCCAGAAAACTGTTGTCCAAGCTCTAATTACTTCCAGACTGGACTACAGTAACATCCTCCTTCTGGGCGCCAGCAAAGAGGTAACCCGAAAACTTAAAACCATTCAGAACATGGCAGCACGACTACTCTGCAAACTACCCAATACCGCCCCCACCTCGAACTCTCTCCTCACACTTCACTGGCTACGCATTGAAAATCGCTCAAAATTCAAAGCACTCTGCATTATGCAAAAAATAAACAACGGTTTGGCCCCACCATATCTCACATCTCTGGTCCATCAACACTGTCCCCCCGCACTTTGCGTTCATCCAACCAACACCTTTTCTCAGTGCCTAGAATCAGAAAAACCAGAATGGGAGATCGTTCCTTTGCCTAGCTTGACCCTTCACTCTGGAACTATCTCCAGCTTCAATCAAGAAAAGAACCCAATTATCTTAAGTTTCGCAAACAAGTGAAACATTGGCTATTCAACATGTAAGCTTCCTCCCCTCCACCCTTCCCTCTTGCTTGCTGAGTTAGCGCCGGGAAACCTACGGGTAGCTGAGCGCTTTACAAATTTAAATATAATAATAATAATAATAATAAATCTGCCTCCAGGGCAAACGGCCGCACCCGCAGAAGCCGCCTAACCACCCTGTCCCATGTGGCCGCCAGCAGCCTGCCTAATGGGGGGTATCGGCCCTGTTGTTCCTTCGTAAGCCACAAAAGCGCCCCCAACTGCCGATCGCCGTATGTATCAGACAGGAGTGAGCGCTCCCACGATGGATCGGTATCAAGCCATGCCACTGTGTGCTGTAATTGGGACGCAAAATAATAAAGTTCAAGGTCAGGGATTTCTAAGCCACCTCTGCCCCAAGTGCGTTTCATGACCTCGAGGAACACCCAACACCTTTTGCCATTCCACAGTAATTGAACCAACAGAGCATCCAGGTCCCGAAAGACCTGGTAGGGGAGCTCAAAAAACGAGCCCTGATTGTGTAAAGGCAGCAAGGTAACACCACCATTTTCATAAGGGCGATCTTCCCCTTCAGCGAAAGCCGGAGCGTGTTCCAAAAGGCAATACTGCTGCGGAGACCACGGATTATCCGCCCCATGTTGTGTATGTAAAAAACATCCCTACCTCTGCTGATCCAAATTCCGAGATAATGCAATGCACCTTAGGGGATCCCTACTTCCGGGAGCGGAAACCCACCCCTCTCCTCCTCTGAGCCTATCGGGTATAGCTGCAACTTGGCCTTGTTAACGAGAAACCCCAGCCTCCGGCAAACTGCCCCAGGTCCGTCACCAGCTGCAGGAGCGAGTGAGTTGGCTCCCGGAGATACACCAAAGCATCATCCGCGTACAGTGATAGTATATGTTCCTGGGCCCCTATTTGGATGCCGTGCCCCAAGAGAGCCCTACGAAGACGGCACGCCAATGGCTCTATTGCCAGGGCAAACAGCAAAGGAGAGAGTGGACACCCCTGTCGTGTCCCCCTGGCAATCAATATTATATCGGAGACGTGGCGCCCCTTGCGGACCCTCGACACCGGCTGTGTGTAGAGCAGTCTAACCCAGTTAACTAATCCCTCACCCAACCCCATTTTCAGGAGCACCCCCCACATGTATTCCCATCTAAGCGAATCAAACGCCTGTTCAATATCAAGGAATACCAGAGTATTCTGTGCAGCCCTGCCCTCTATTGATTGCATGACATGCATAAGGCGGCGGATATTTCGCAGCGTATTCCTTCCTGGGATAAATCTGGACTGGTCATCATGGGCCAGCTGATGGAGGTAGGGGAGTAACCGGTTGGCCAGAACTTGGCTAATGATCTCAAGGTCGACATTGAGCTTCAAAATTGGTCGATAAGAGGCAGGGTCTTTCCCCGGCTTGGGGATCATTACTATCAGTGCTTTGCGCATGGAGGTGGGTAAAATGTCGGACTCCGCTGCCTCATTAACAATGTCCAGGAGTCTAGGAAGCAGCAAGTCCCCATACAATTCTGATGCCATGCCATCAATGCCAGGGGACTTAGCCGCCCGCAGATGGGCCACTGCCCTCTCTAACTCCTCCCTCCCGAATGGCGCCCCCAGTAAGTTCTGACTATCCGGGTCAAGGAAAGGTAAGTCCACCTCAGGTAGATATGCCTCTAAATCCTGCGGGTCAACGGTGGACTCGTGCTCCAAATATATATACTGTAGGTGCGTGGCGAAAGCGTTAGTGATTTCCTGTTGGGTGTAAACGATCCGGCCTCCCTCCGTTTGTAGCGCCAATATCGGGGGGGGGGGGGTTGCGTCTCATTCTTTGTCAACCGCGCCAGTAGGCGCCTGGCCTTGTCCCCCTCAGTGTACCACTGACGGCTGCTCTGGGTCCTATTATACTTACCCAGTAAGTCCCACAACTCCCCCACCCTCTGACGCTCTTATGTCCACCGGGTCCGCCCCTCTGGGTTTGTGGGGAGGTTCCTTTCTAGGGTTCTCAACCTCTCTTCCTGTTGTCGTAGGCCGCGCTCTAGCACCCTCCGTACCCCTGCCTCAGTGGACATGCATATCCCCCTCAGCACCACTTTCATTGCATCCAATTCAACCGTCCTGGTGCTCGCTGAGTTCCAGTTCTGTGCAAAGTAACCCTCCAGCGCAGTCGCAACTGCCTCTTTGTAGACCGGGTCCGTCAACGTCTCAGTGTTGAGTCGTCACAAAGGAATTTTGGAACGGGGGTGACCCAGAGAATAGGCCACCAGCAGGGGAGAATGATCAGACAGATAACTGGCCAGCTATTGCGTTGTCAGAACTCTCCCGGCCGCCATTTCTTGTAGGAAACAGTAATCCAGCCTGCTGTGGGTATTGGCCGTCGGAGTGAAGCAGGAGTACACCCGGCTATCAGGGTTGCGGTACCACCAAATATCTAATAAGTGATATTTACTAAGCATTTGACGCATGGCTTCTCGTGGTTTAGTTTTGGCCTCCGCTTTGGGGGGTATCTCTCCCAGTCCCCATCTAAGGCGCAGTTAAAGTCTCCAGCCACGATATGTTCTACGCCTGGCGCCAAATCTAATGTCCTCAAAACCCCAGGCAAGAATTCCCCGTCATCCATGTTTGGAGCATACACATTAATAAAACACACGTCTCCCGTCCAGTATCCCTTCCTCCACCACATACCTCCCGTCAGAGTCAGGGGAACAGTGTATCATCTTGAATGGGACTCCAGGTGCCACCCATATAAGTGCCCCCCTGGAAAACCCCGAGTACGAGGTCGCAAAAAACTGACCCCGCCACCTACGTTGGACATACATTAGGCAATCTCCCCAAAGATGTGTCTCTTGGAGTGACAAGATACTAATTTTGTATCTTCACAGGTACATTGCTATCCTGATCTGTTTGACCCTATTATTGAGCCCCCTGACGTTCCACGTTATAAGTTTATAGGTTTGTGGATCCCCCGCCATTTAGATAGAAGCACGACCAACCACCACTGCAGCTGCTGGATAAGGATTAATCTAAGCCCCTACATTGGGACCCTGTCCGCACCCCCCCTTCTCTCCCATGACCTCTGGTGACCCGGTATAGCACAGTCCCCTGATAGAACAAAAACAGAAGAAAAAATGCAGAACATTGTAAACAGTCCCCCACCCCCACCCCAAGGCAGCAGAACCTCGGTCTCACAGCCCAACCGCGGTCTGAAGACACCGGACTCTGCCCCACAGCCACCACCCTCCCCCAGAATTCCCCCCTCCACATCACAAACAACAGTAGTCAATCAACCAAGTGAATCCCCCAAATCGTGTCATACAGCCAAACTGTCTGGTGTCGTGGGGTCCCGCCCAACCAGCGGCCTAGCTAGGCCCGCACAGCACATTACAGTCGGAGTGTCTAGACTATAGAATGGCGGAACAGCACCTCACCCCCCTCCAAGAACCCCACCCCTGCTCCCATCAAACGAGGATCCTTTCCCACCTTGCTTCAACAATTCAATTCTTTTCCCTGATGGGGACCATACTCACAACAGTGTATGCAGTCCTGAAAGCCCACCACCTCACATATGTTGTTCCCCACCTACAGAGTTAAGTGTCTCAGGAACCGCCTGCATTCGGGTCCACAGTGCCCTCCGGTTTCTACTGAGTCTCCTGGACCAGACACAATGGGGAAAAATGTTCTGAGTTGGGATGCCCCCCAACTCTTCCCTAAAGGTGACATCCGGCCCTACCAGGATTCGACCCCCGCGTGGCTCTCCCTGCGATCCAGTACGTTGCTCCCCAGTGCGGCGAGTCCGATTCCGCTGTCTGCCGCTTCGCCGCCTCTGCTCCCGCCATTTCGGATGCTCATCCTGCCAAGCCAGGCCCAATGAGTCCATCCAGTCTGCTGCTTCTTGCGGAGTGTTAAAAAAGTGGACCCTGTCTGCGTGTTGCACTCGAAGTCGGGCCGGGAACATCAGGCTGTACTTAATATTAAGGTCCCGCAGCCTCCGCTTGACCCTCAGAAAATCGTTCCGCAGATCCTGAACTTTTTTGGTATAATCTGGATAGATATGAATCTCGTGATTTTCAAACTTGGGGGGACCATTCTTGCGGATGAACTGCAGGATTCAATCCCGATCCCTGAAGTTAAACAGGCGTGCGATTAGTGTTCGGGGCGGCGCCCCCGGTTTCGGGGGAGGACTCAAGGATCGGTGAGCCCGTTCCACCGCAAACAACCGGGAGAGCCAAAGGCCCGGGAGGGCAGTACCGATCCATTCCTCCAAGAACAGGTCCGGAAAGACCAGGAAGCGGAGGTTGTTCCTCCTGGAGCATCCCTCGGCATCCTCCGCCCTATCTTCCAGATGCGAGGTATGCTCCCGAAGTGCGGACACCGTCTCCTGCAGGTGCCAGGCCTCTGTCTGCAGGGAGGTCACGTCCCCCTCAGTGGTAGTGATCCGGTCTGCCACCTTCCTCAAGTCCAGGCGCAGGTGGTTTATATACATCGCCATGCCGTCCATTTTCGATTCCAGGGCCTGTCTCGAATCCCGAATGGCCTCTAGGATATCAGCCTTATCCTGGGCGTTGTTCCCTGCTGCGGCCCCTGCTCCGGGGGCTGCCTGCTGCGCTCCATGGACGGCGGCCCTGGCACAGTCTGCGCACCACAAAGTTGTTTGTCACTCCCCATATACAGTATGGGACCGCCGGAAGCCACCCTCAAGGCCTTCTGTATGTTCACAATACCTCTTCCCCTGGGGGACCAATGTGTAGGCCGCTCACCCATTGCACCCCAAAGCAGTCCGACAACGCCCGGGGGAGTCAGCGCAGAGGGCCTTCCTCCTCAGGCCCCTAGGCAAGCCCGGGACTCCACCAAAATCGCCGCCCAACAAGGAGTCTCACTATGGCCTTGGCCCCCCCTCGTGCCCCCGTAACAGGCCACCACGGCAATCTCCTCTTCAGTTCTTCAGGCAGCGGCCGATAGCACAGGCAGCCACCATGTCACCGGGCACGACTCTCCGGCTATTCTTCCACCCGCAGGGGTGCACTTCTTTTCCAACTGGCAGGCCTGTTGTCCGTGTCGCGCCACCCAACCGGCCAGAGTCGGGCCTTTCACAGTTTCACCCGGGCCCAATCGTGTCGCCCCCAAAGTACAAGTCCCCCGACGCCTCCTGAAGAGTGTCCCCCACATAGTAGGCAATGGATCATGTGGTCCGGGTCAAGGAGCAAGGTGCTAAGTACAGAGCCCACCTCTGGCCTTCAAATCCCCGGGGTCCCGTAGAAGTCGCCCCTGGGGATCACACCAGTTCCCAGGCTACAGGCGAGCCCCAAGTCCGACCGCCAACCGCACTGACCTCAAGGATTGTTCACCTCGCCGAAGGATCGTCCGACCACTGATGACCTCAGCACAGGCAGCCAGCAGCAGGCAGGTAGGCCGAGCATCGCGTCGCCGCCATCTTGTCCCCAACGCAGCCGCCAACACTGTCCGGGACAAAGAGCAAGTTACGGTGCCACTGGCTAGCCGCTCCACATAGGGCCCAAGGTAGGGGACCAGGGGGAGTGGTGACAGGTGGGTGTTCCGACCCCCTCTCGAACGGGCCTTTACCGCTGTGAGGCGCTCCAGAAGTCTGGCTCCTCACAGGCCTCCAAATCCCCCGGGCCCCGCGGGAGCCGACCCCCGGGCGGCACTATGGTCAGAGCTGCTGAATTTGGAACTGGGGAACCAGGTTCAGCCTTCATGACCAGTCCACCAGACCACTCCCCCGGGGGAACACATTCCCATGCTAGACTTTAGAAGGCCCCACAAGACCTTAGAAGCCCTGGTGTCTTAGCACCAGCAGGTGTACCCTAGCAGTGGCAAGTGTGGGTTAACCTACAAGGCCTGTCTGCCACAATTCATTCTGAAGTTCACCTTCAGTCTTGCAGGTTAGCCTATGAAGCAGCACACCATAGAGTGAGAGTGACTCTGTCACTGAGGTCACAGGACCCTTGAGCAGGGTGGCTCTAGGGCATTGCGACTGCACCAGGCGCTGACCAGCCGCGGTCCGTGCAGGTAACAGCAGTGGGGCAGAGGGGCCGGGTGAGAGGGGATTTCGATGGATGATGCAGAGGGAAAATTAAATAAATAATTAATTTTCCCCTCTGTATTTTCCTTCCAAATCCCCTTTTACTCTGCCCCACCATCCACCGCTCTTACCTGCACAGACCGCGGCTGTTGCAGACTTCAGGTGGGGGCGTCGTGTTTGCAAGTATAATATAGTTTTGAAAGCACTTGCTGCCTCCTTCCTGGCCTCCAACAATTTTCGGCAGCAACAAAAATGTCATGATAACTCCAGTAATTCATGTTTTTAGTAGAGACAGAAGATGTTTAGCCTAGTGGACGTTTTGACTCATGGAAAGAGGGTTAATGTGCCTGCTGCTAAGAACATGTACCATACAGATCACAAAAAGCACATAATGTAACTAGTGTAACTGCAACAAATGAAACTGGTCCTAGGATGCTTGTTTCCATTTCAGGGAGGACCTGGCCTGGCAGATCGGGCTGGACTGTTCCCATCGGGCACAGGGTCAAGACTGATTTGCATATGGCTGGGTTCAAACTGGAATGGCAAGGTGAGCAAAAAAACAATGGATTTAGGCCCAGATCTCTGTACTGGGCTGAATGCATGACATTGTTCTGCATTCTGTTCATCAATTGTTGTTTTTGCATAATGTAAATAGATCAGTGTGTTCCTGCCTTACCCAAAGAGGCCCTATTGTTATCCAGTATTGGGTATTTTTCATAGATTCACATGCCTGACTCATTCCCCGCCGTCAAGGCGGGAGTCCCACTGTAAAAAAAATAGCAGTGCCAAAGGTAAATAACAGTAGTAGGCCCTAAGGAAAAAGGCCTGGGGCCCAAATCCTAGTAGCCTATGTACATCATTATGCTAAAAGAACCAAACCTTTGGTACAACCAATCAGCTACCAGCACCCTCTAGAACCCTCTCTGCAAAGCCAGTTCTCCAGAAATCTTCACCGCACGTCGCGAGGAAGGGAGACTCCCTGAGTGCCAACCCAGTTTATCCTTCAAGATGTCTGACAAAAAGGCCTTGTTCAAACATTGTAGAACCTGCAACAAAAAGAGAGTCCATGTTGATGATTAACATAAGGACTGCATTTACTGCCTCTACCCTAAACATGAGGCAAAAGATTGCAAGATTTGCCAAACCTTCCCTTCAAAAACTCTAAGGGATAGGTAGGCAAGAGTCCAGTAGTGGCTTAAATCTTCTTCAGCTGAAGATGATGATAGAGCCACAACTTCCAGCAAGAGAGCAAGATCTCAGGACAGTTCGTCAAGTTAGGGGAGAAAACATCATAAATCCTCCCACTCTACTTCTGGACCTTCTCAGAGGTCTCCTCAGGCTACAGCTCTCAAGGACTCTAAAAGGGAATCTTCTAAAACTGGGAGTAAATGCTGTTCTATTCCCTCAGCTTTTCCTTTATCGTCGATGATTTCTGTCAGCTCCTTCGTCGACGGAGACTATTTCCACTACTTCTATCACTTCACCTATCCTGTCGACTTGGATTTCTATTGTGACTAAGAAGACCGTCCTCGTCGACGAAGGCCTCTTCGACAAAGTCGTCAAAACACACCGCCGAAAGTACCTCCACAGTCACTGAAAGTTTCGTCGACGAAGCCACAGGTTTCTACTACGCCGTCTACGACTGCCCCATTGACGAAGAAACCAAGCCTGTCGATGACGATCCCGTCGACGCCAAGTCCGTCGACAATGTTTCCGTCAACGTCAAGCCTGTCGATGATGATCCCATCGACGTCGATCCCATCGATGATGATCCCGCCGCCGCCGATTAAAATAAAGAGTCCATCGACGGTAGCTCCATTTACAATGATCCCGTCGACGACTGCACCAATTACAGTGATGGAATCCACTCCAACCAAGGTTTTAGCGGCGGCAACTTTTTCAACACCTATTTCATCAAAGACTTTTCAGCTTAAATCGTACCAAAGACATGACTGTTCATATGTCTCTCCTCTTACTCCATCTCACATCCTTGAGACATATGTCCAAGAGGAGGATGATGACTCTGACGACGATGATGAGGAAGGGTTGATTGATTGATTGAAGGCTTTATTTCGATAAAACATATCTTAAAAGCATAAATACAACAATACAGTTTAGTTAAAAACCATAAAAGCAATTACTGTAGCAACCATATTTACATATTACGTAATTCAACCAGTTACACAAAACTACGAATGATCGATTCTTGGGACTACATAAGAACACAGGTACAAAGAAAAATCCATTTACATCAAGATTTTAAAACCTATATTAAACAATTTCCTTAAGCCTTCGAGTTCTGATGGACCAAGCCCATCTTAAAAATGTTGCTACACCGCATACATACAGTGTGCGAGTGTCTGTTTTAAAAATACGCAGTGCCACAACATTTTGCCTAGTTCATAGTTCTTTACAAAGGGGCTTAAGCCAATAATTCCTTGGTAATCGATACAACGGGCATGCAAACAAGATATGTGCTATTGACTCTACTTTCGTAATGCAAAAGGGGCAGTATGGCGAAGTCTGGAGGGGAGTTTTCCATCAGGCAGTAAATTCACAGGTTGGTCGGTTGGCAATCCTAAATTTAAAATACAGCGCCCGATCAAATGGGTTCTGGATAGTATCAAGAGAAGGTTCACAGAGGGGGCGTGGCCAAGTGCCGATCATGGTGGACGTGTAGCTTCGGAGCTCCGTCCTTGGCCCGTAATATAAGCTTATTATCCTGATATCCTGACCTGCAGCCCACCTGCACTAGGTGCCCAGAAACCCCGGGGGCGACCGGCGTGCAGCGGATGGGCGCTGCTCCTCCAAAGCTTACACCGTGGGAGCGCCGGGACCGAGGTGACTGCTGAGGCCTGTGACACAGAGTGCAGCCCCGGCCTCGATTTGTGGACTGCCCGGCTCACCCTAGGGCATTGGCTGGCTGTGGGAGAGATCTTGGCCCGGAGACGCGGCGGTCGCTTTACCGCGACATCGGGACATACGGCGGGGGCCCCCCCCCCCCGCGCCACCTGTGACCTCACTGCCTCCTACATCGGCCCCCCGGACACTCGCTGGTCTCCCCTGCTGCGAGACCCTTTGGCCGGCCGGGACTCCAGACCCGACATGACACTATCGCCGCGCAGCTACAGCGGCTGAGCCCGGACCCCCCACTGGTGTGCAGCACGAGTGCAGTGAAGGACGAGGCCCGCCATCGGCACTACACAAGTGAAGTCTGCTCGCGGCACAACGCGTCGGGAGGCGAAGAGAGGCCCGGTAATAAGGAGGTACTGCAGGCGCCATTTTGTTTGCGCCCCGGAGCGGGGCCCAGGACAGTGGGGACTCGGTCCCGGCAATTGCCACACCCGGACGCCGGCGCAGGCGGTCATTTCACGGTGGGAGTACGTGAGGCTGTCCACTCCCGAGGTTAGTGCCTACTAGCATAGCGGCATACCTACGACCTCACAGACAGGGGCTGGGGGCATCGGACACACGTGGGGGAAAGAAGTCTCACCCTGTGCAGCCCTGGCGCCACACTGCAACCCTAGCGCCTGCCGCGATACTGGCCGTTGACGCTGCCCCCACTTATCGCCTTCCCCGGACTGCGGAATCCCCCCTGCACCTTGCGCAGCCAGGCACCTACCGGTTCTCAAGACCACCAGTGGAACCCCACTCTGCCTTGTGACGACACCACGGCACGCCGACCGCCGCCACCCGGACACAAACTGGCCTGAAGCATCCCCGGCTGCCCGAAGGCTGCGCCGCAATCACCTGTATTCAGCGGAACCTGGGTGCCTCGCTTTCGGAGCCCGGCGCCCCTGCGTGGACACTTGCATAGAGGAGTCCGACGGCCACGAATACTCCAGCATCGCCCTGCTTACCAGGTCAATGGGTAGACACAGGGGCAGGAACCAAGACCCAGGAGCCCCGGCAGACATGCAGTCCACGGGCTCAGAAGACCCTCTGGCCTCTTCGAACGCAGACATCATCCCGCCGACGGGGAAGGGTTCTCAAGACGCCAAGTTGGACCTAATCCTCAACGAAATACACGCCACGCGCGAAGCGTTGGAATCACGCATTGATAGCATGGCGACTGGCCTATCCCTACTGCGTGCTGACCATAACAAGCTGGCAGAGCGCGTTTCGGAGCAGAAGATAGCACTAAATGACCTCATACCCCAACAGACGGAGCATTCCACGAAACTGGAAGCCGTGGAGAAGCAGCTTAAACAGCTATGGGACAGGGTGGACGATGCGGAGGGACGAGCCCGCCGCAACAACGTCCGCATCCTAGGTATTCCGGAGCGAAGCGATGGGAGGGACCCCACCCGATTCGTCGAGGACTGGCTGCGGAAACTGGTGGGCCAGGACGACCTTACGGCCTTATACAGCGTGGAGCGGGCACACAGGATGCCGTCGCGCCCCCCGCAACCGGGTGCGCCCCCTCGACCATTGATTGCACGCCTGCTCCATTACAAAGATCGAGACACTGTCTTAAGAGCGGCTAGGGAGAAGGCGCCTATACGCTTCGAAGACAAAAACATATCAGTGTACCCCGACTTCACGCCAACGGTACAGAGAGCCCGATCCACTTTCCTGGGGGTGAAGCGCAAACTCAGAGACAGAGACATGAAATATGCGCTGTTATTCCCTGCAAGACTCAAGATACTACACGGCAATAAATCCCACTTCTTCGACTCGCCGGAAGAGGCGGAGGAATGGATGGAAGTCACACTCACCCCTCCGGCCTCACAAGACCCATTCGCAGACGACCACAGTGGGGGACACAAAGCGTCACAGGGGCGACGAAGCAGTCCCTCCACTTCAGGACAACACCCCACACGAGGCGCACAGATGAAAGCTCGATCACCCGGGGACCAAACAGCGGGTCCCACTTCAACTTCAACAGCACGGATGCGATTAACAGAGGAGGCGCTGGCCGCCCACGACGCGGGAGCAACCGGGGACGGGGGCACCGTCACCACCGACACCCACACTGAGATTTCCGGGTCGGTGGACAGCCTACAGCTGTTCCCCAAGATCACGGCCCAGATGGCGGAGGAGTTCTGACTTTCGGCATGACTGATCCTCTCCAGGTGGTAAAGTATAACCGGCCCCCTTTCCTCATACATGGTGGGTTGCAGGAGGGCTCACCCTATTCAGGGCTACCATGCCAGAGCAGGCCATCAAGAGACAGTCAACAGAGGCCTGCTTCCCCCGTTTTGAACATGGAACACACTGACTTGTGCCCACGTTGGGCACCCTGGTTTGGCTCCCAAGCCCGTTGGCCTGGGAACCTTTCAGTTCAGGGGTTATACGTTTACAAGGCACTCTTACCTGGCACCACGACGAACATACCATGGTCACTTATTAGCTTCACTCCACCACCACACACAGCTGACTATGGGACCTCTTAATGTATATCGATTGTGCACCTGGAATGTACGGGGACTGGGCTCGATACACAAACGCCACAGAATCCTGGCCCAACTTAACCGTAGAGGGACACAGATAGCTTGTCTGCAAGAGACACATCTAAACAGTGCTGAGACTGTGAAGTTACGCAAAAAATGGAGGGGACAGCTCTTTGCTACCTCCTATTCTGCGTTCTCAAGGGGGGCGGCGATCTGGCTTCGCAACTCTGTCCCCTTCAAGGCATTAGATCAGAAGATTGATAAGGAGGGGCGATATGTATTTGTGCGGGGTTCACTAGATGGGGATGCCATTGTGATAGGATGTGTGTACTCCCCAAACACAGGCCAATCTGAATTCTTGCTTACACTAAATGAGACGCTGGCTGACTGGGCTGACCACCCGTGGATTATTGGGGGGGATTTCAATGCCGTTCTCGATCTTACACTAGATAGGTCACACACCCCCCTGCTGGCCACAGAGAGCAGAAAGCAGGCGGAAGCCCTGGCACGTTGGGCCGAAGGCTGGGACATGGCAGACGCATGGCGCAGCACACACGCACAGGAGAGGGAATACACCTTTTTCTCCCCGCCCCACCAGCTCCACACGAGAATTGACCATATCTTCTGCTCCCGCTCCCTAACGACCTCAATTCTACAGGCCCAACACATGGGAAAAACCCTATCGGACCACAACCCCGTTGAACTCGCCTGGCACTGGGGCAAATTGACGCCCCCAATCCCGACATGGCGACTACCCCCTGACCTGCTTGAAGACACAGTTTTCAGATCGTCCCTTTCCGACACCATAGACACATACTTCACCTTGAACGCGAACACAGCCAGCACCCGTCAGATCGAATGGGACGCATTTAAGGTCTGCCTAAGGGGAGAGGCGATGGCCGCTCGAGTGGGCAGAAAGAAAGAGGTCATCAATCAATTGAAGGAAGTGGAGGGTTCCCTAGCGTCCCTTGAGAGTGAGGCTGCGGGCACCAATGCACATTTCACCCCGCTACAGGAGGCCCACATCAGACACGCAGAGCTTCTAGAGGACCTAAGACTCCTGGATTACAGAGAACACACAAATAGGCAGCATACACAGGCAGACCGAGCTGGTACCCTTCTGGCCCGGATACTACGGGATTCCCCTCCATGCCACCCAATCTTAGAAATTGTGGACCAAACAGGCACCCCTACCACCACACAAATGGGGATTAATACGGCGTTCAAGGACTATTACACCACACTATATAGTCCCCCCCCACCCCAGGCAGAGCTCGCCTATGAGGCCTTTATGGGGGACCTAGCCCTGCCCCGGCTTACCGACATACAAAGCAAAGCCCTACAGCGCAGCATCTCACTAGCGGAAATCAGACAAGCGATAAGAGCCCTCCCTAGGAACAAGGTCCCAGGGACCGACGGCCTCCCGGCCGAATTCTACACAACGTTCATAGACCTATTGGCCCCACGTTTACATACTCTCTATCTGGAAGCCTTACGAACTGCCTCTCTGCCGCAATCATCCATGCAGGCATTGATCACATCTCTCTTAAAACCAGGTAAAGAAGGGCTCCAGCTGGCCGACTACAGACCCCTATCCCTCCTGAACACTGACTCGAAGATCTTGAGTAAAGTGCTGGCGACGAGACTGATTCAATATATTCCCCAGTTGATCCATCCGGACCAATGTGGTTTTGTGCCGGGCCGGAGCACGGCCATGAATCTCAGACGCTTGGCCCAGCTGATGTTGGGAGGCATGGGGGGTACGAGCCAGGAGGGCTGCATCTCACTAGACCTCAGACAGGCGTTCGACTCCCTTAGATGGGACTACATGTTTGCCACACTCTTGAGATTCGGGATACCGCCCGAATTCGTTGCCTGGGTCAGGCTTCTGTACACTCTCCCTACAGCGAGAGTGCGCACTTCTAGACATATTTCGGGTCCTATAGCTATAGCTAGGGGCACCCGGCAGGGCTGCCCGCTTTCCCCTCTCCTATTTATCCTTGCCCTCGAACCGTTGCTGTGCAGCCTCAGGGCGAAGGCCCCCCGCTATGGCATCCAGAGACATGGGGCGACGCACATTGCGTCCGCCTATGCCGACGACATCATACTGTACCTTCGAGACATACGGGGAGATATGGGCCCTATACCCCAATTGTTTGAGGACTTCAGGGAGATCTCGGGCCTTGCTATAAGCGAACCCAAGTCATATGGGTTCACCTTCAGGAATACAGACTCTTCCACTCCCCTACCCTTCGCTCCACACGAATTCCAGATGTCGGGTACTACCTTCCGATACCTGGGGATACACATCTATAGGGAAGCGGACATGATGATTGACGGCAACCTCGGCAGAGCCATGAGAGCGCTGAAAGCGCAAATTCAGTTCTGGCTGACACTGCCCCTCTCTGTTGCTGGCAGAGTGGCCATCTCCAAGATGGTAATGCTCCCTCGCCTAGTTTACCACTTCACCAACCTGCCTTTCCTGATCCCAGCCGCGACGTTTCGACATCTCGATACACTGCTCACAGAACTTGTGTGGGGTCACGGGCGCAGACGTATAGGTCTAGCCAAACTGCAGCTCCCCTCAACTTCCGGTGGTATGGGACGTCCTAGACTTTAGGGCGTACAACTATGCGTGCCAACTACAATGGCTGGCCGCAACCTCCACGAGCTCAATATGACAGAGAGGGAACATGAAAGAGGGGACATACACAAGTTGCTCCTCCCCCATTCGGACATACCGAGACATGCCCCGCCACTCCTCCGGCTGGCGGTGTCATACTGGCGGAAGGCAGTGAAATACTCTTCCCCCACAACATCTTATGCCCCCACGATCCCGCTTCTGGGCATCCCACTGGGCTCGGGTACACTGACAACAAACAGACTGACGCAGTGGCAAGACGCAGGGGTGACTCATGTGGGAGACCTGTTCGCGGAGGGACGCCTCCTGTCCTTCGCAGACTGCAGGGCTGTGCATAACGTCCCTAGAGGCTAATTCCTATTACATGCAGGCCTTAGACACTATATAACACACACCTGGGCGCCTGAGGGAGAGGAACCAGCTACCAACCCCCTGATAACGATGCAATACCTCATGGGCACGGGCAGCCACCTAACCAAATGGCTCACTGCTAGCATTAAGGCAGGGAGGGCGGTCCCTCTAACAACTCTTAGATTAGCATGGGAAGGAGACATTGGCAGGCCACTGAGGAACAAAGAATGGGAACGCATCCTCCAGTTCCCCAAGAAGGTAGCCAGAAACCCCAAATACAAGTTTATTCAGCTGATGCTGCTGCATAGGGCATACCTGACCCCACATCGCCTGCATGTGATGTTCCCCGACGCGAGCAGCAACTGCCCCCGGTGCGACGCTGATGATGCGTCCCTAATACACATGCTCTGGCAATGCCCTAAGTTGGGTCATTATTGGGCCACCATAGCTGACTCGCTTGAGAGTGCCGGAACCCTGTCCCAATCGCTCACTATAGAACACACACTACTGGGGTTGGGTCCGTCGACACGCACAAGGACCGTGGCGGCACGTTTCACTGACTTGGCCCTACTTCTAGCAAAACGAGCAATCACGATGAGGTGGAAATCCCCCAGACCCCCTGACCCGGATTTATGGAAAACAGACGTGATTAGGTGGGGCAAGGCAGAGGGCGAGGCATTACAACGAGAAGAATACAGAGGTCTCAGGAAAACACTGATCTCCCTGGACTGGTACGCGGTGCTGGGGGCCTTCGAAACTGGAGGGGTGGAGGAAGGGGGGGACACAGATGACTCGATTCAGGCGGGATGATGGGGTCCGGCCCCTTAAGACATTCATGATGTAAGGTGCACTGTAATTGGGTGCGGGGAACCCTGTACCATTAACAATGCTATGGCCACCGGCCGCCATGAGTGATGAAAAAAGAGGAATAGTCAGAATCACTATATTTTGCGGAGCAACAGGTGACCAGGATGTGAATGTCACATTTACTTGCATATGTAAGGAGTGCCGGGAGGGATTTAAACGGGTGGGGGTGGGAGTGGGTATGTTAGGGGATTGTTCAGTTGCTGTGATTTCAGACGAAAATGGAAAATCAAGGTTACTACACGCTTGTGAATACTGAGCAGGCATATGAATATGACGTACTGTTAATAGCTGTGCCCGAGTATGTATGTAACTGCTCCAATTACTATGCTAATAAACAGATTTAAAAAAAAAAAAAAAAAAAAAAGAGAAGGTTCACAGAAAGCAACATCCTTGATTGCAAAAAATTGTCAGTAAGTCTGCCCAACTTTGGGTCAGAGCAACGCTTGGAAGCTACCCAATTCCAGTAGATTCTCTTCAACATTGACTTTGGTGGGGCAGATTTAGTTATCCATCCATCCTTGAGGCCCAAGTCATATAACAATGTTTTAATATTCTTGAGCCACCTGATTTTATGCCAACCAACCATGGACATGACTTCCGCCAACCGCATACTTTGCGAGCTCGGGGACGCACCACAACCGAGCCCATAACAACAGTGGTGGAAGTTTGGCAAGATTGCTGATTGAATGGCATCCCAAATCCAATAGCAAAGGAGCCGTTGGGGTGCTCTGCGGGAGTGCTTTAGGTCTTTAAAGAACTTGTTTTCGGATCTTGTCAGCTGGTCCACATTGCACATGCCCCACAGTTCTGCCCCATACAAGGCTGAGCTTGCTCCCTTAGCCTTGTATATTGCTATAACAAGGGCAATGGGCCTAGTAGTTGAGGACCGATGTTCTCTTAGGATGGCCCCCCCTACCCTTTTGTGGCATAATAACATTTTCTGTATGTGGAAAGTCCACTGCATATTGTCAGAAAAACGGATACCAAGGTAGTCAAAAACAGAAACCCTCTCCAGGGGGACAAGGTTCAGAACAGGGGCCCTGCTAAGCTTTTTAGGCGGGTTGATCACCAGGTACTTTGTTTTATCAGTATTTATAACCAGGCCCGCATGGAGCAAAAAGACTGAAAACTATCTAGCAAGTTCTGCAGACCTACAGGGGACTTAGAAATAAGAAGGGTATCGTCAGCGAACAGGAGAGTTGGAATTTTTTCGCCCACCAGGGACGGTGCATCAAATGGACATTGCAATAGATGTTGCACCACCCCGTTCACATATAATGAGAGCAGGGTGGGAGCTAAAACACATCCCTGGCAGACGCCCCTGTTCACTGGAATTCTGTTGGTCTTTTGCCCCTGCTGGCCCCACTTTACTTGCGCAAAGTTGCCATCGTGCATCTTTACTAGTAGTGACAAAATATACCCCGGGATCCCCATATCCAATATGACTCCCCACAAGCGTTCCCTAGGGACTAGGTCATAGGCAGTCTTTAGGTCTATAAACGCGAGGTAAAGACTGCCCCTGGCCATGATAACACCCTTCCAATAAATAGGTAACAGGCGAAATGCCTGTTCTATAGTCCCTGTTCCGGACCGGAAGCCCGCTTGGTAGTCCGAAAGAACATTATTTTCGTCTACCCAATGGAGGATTCTCTCAAGAATGACCTTCCCTGCAACCTTCTGCGTGGAGTCAATCAAGCTTATCGGTCGGTAGTTGGCAGGGTCATCCCTATCCCCCTTTTTGAAGATAGGGACCACCTCTGTCCCCTTCCACGACTCCGGAACCATCGCACTATTATCGATGGCATCAATTAGACCAGTGATAAGCTTCCCCCATTTAGGGCGATCAGAGTGGATGAGGTCGCCCGGGATGCCATCGGGGCCTGCAGCTTTACGGGGCACAATACAATTAATTGCTTTCTCAGTCTCCCTCTGCGTAAAGGTATAGCTGTTTGGTTCCACCGACTTAACTAGAAAGATAGGGCAAAAAGGCTTAGGAAGGCTCACTGAGAGCATGAGTACAATTTTGAAAAGTGGCCGAACCACCTTTGGCCTGGAATGTTGCATGTGATTAGAGCATCACGCGGTCTATTCTTCTCTCTAATGATGCTCCAAAAGCGTCCAGCATCCCTACCTGCGCTTGCCTCTTTCAGTGCTTCCCAGTATTTGTCTTCCCACTCCTTTTTTGCTAGTAGTGCTACCCGCTTGTACTCTTTCCTAGCCAACCTTATCTGCTCTTGCAGTCTAGACTTAACAGCCTTAATTAGCGCTGTTTTCTTGCTTCGACACCCGGAGTTATACCAGCCTTTTCTAGCAATAGAGGTAGATGGCTTCCTTCCTAGAACTGTAGAATTCTGGACAAGAAAGAGGTTACCCAGAGCTATGATTGTATCCTGAAACATTTCAGTTACCCCGTGCTGGGCACCCCGGACATCAGACAATAGATCTAAGTCAGTCACTGCTGCTGATAAGAGAACCTCAATGCTATTAAGCTTCTCGTCGTCAAGAGCAATTCTACACCACCTCAGGCGCCTTCCACAATTGGATGGATGTACTTCTGCAGTTATCATGTTGGGAGCCGCAAATAAAGGACCCCGTTGGTTTGGCCACAAGGAGTTCAAGCTTAATGATACTGATAGGGAGTTATGGTCACTATCAGTGGTCGGGAGGACTTTCATGTCCTTAATAACTCGCCAAACCTTTAAATCGAGGAGGATATAATCAATCCTGGAAGTGTGGTTGGTCCTATTATATGTGTGGGCCCCCATTTGGTCTGAGATGGATCTACCATTCGCGGCTCTAAGGCCAAATTCTGCAACTAGCGTGTTCAGTTGTATGGCCCATTGCGAGCACCTCTTTATGGGTTGTAAACTAAGGATTGGAATGCCTCTTCTGACATCGTCCTCAGCAGTGTCCAAAATATCCTCTGCCGCAAGGGGCTCAAATGTACAGTTCATGTCCCCCGCCATAAGAACATGCGCACCACTAGGGCGCTGCCCAAGTAAATTTTCCAAGAGGCTGATCACGGGTGATGGGGCGCCTCCTTTGGTTCCGCGGGCATATATATTATAAATGTCCATTTTCCTCCCTTTATGCTCTTTGCTTAATGAAAAGCCTAGGATGTCTGGAGATCTGCTTTGTATCTGGCTAGTGTAGCAGCTCAATGAGATGCTCACCCATATCAGGAGCCCACCCGAAGGGCGACCTCTACCCGAGTGTGGGTGAACTGCTGGGAGAAAGAAGGTGGTATACCCAACTTTGTAATGTGGCACCAGACTACAAGTCTCCTGGAAAATACAAATTGTGTGAGACTCGATCAGCTCATTCCAGTCTGGTAAATCCACTTTTCTCGTAGATGCCCGCTAGGTTCCAACTCAAAATCTTTAGGGGGGGGTCGGCCTCAGCTAAATCAACAAAGTTGCGGGGGAGGGTAGGATAGGACTACCTGTATCCTGGATAGGATCCAAAGTCAAGCTTGCCTGACTAGTACACATGGGGCCGGACGTACTAACTGGCCGCCCAGGTTTAGCCGGTGAAGGTACACCCAGTGGTTGTGGTTCCTTACAGTAACCTACTATACCGCTTACCGCCGTACCATGCATTGCCTCTTGAGGGATTCCCCCATTCGTTCGATCACCTTATTAGTCATATTATTCGGGGGACTAGAGTCATCATGTCAGTACCTACTATTAACCCCATGGAAATCAAAATCAAGATAGCCATTGTGGGGAGTTGTGTGTCAGGCAGGGTAATTGTTGCAGATAGAATTGCTTAGCCACCCTCCCTCCCCCCCCAAAATCTGGAATGTGACGAGCATACAGTTGCTGTGGGTATACTGGGCGAGGATGGAAGTGGCTCAGATCGTAAGTGCCAATACCATTACCGTCCTGGTGGCACTGCTGGGAGCATATAAACCCTGCGACCCTAGCATCCCTAATGTTTACAAGGATGCAATCCCCTGGAGTGTCCTTAACCCTATTACCAACCCAATTGGTTCTTCTCACGTGGAGAATCTGCCCATCAATATGGGGCAGTAGCGGTCTATTCTTGCTCAACCAATGGATTGTTTTATTTGTAAGTTCTTGATAGGATTCCAACCTCCCCGGTTAGAACCACCACATAGGGTAGACACTGCGGTGGTAAGTTGGCATGTCTAGGGGATCGTTTTTGTGTCATGATGAGGAAGGAGCTTTTGGGGTAGCTTGTCATCCTTCCGAACTTACTATGAAATGTCAGAATGAAGAGGAAGAGAAGGATAACTACCATGAGCACTACTACCAAGAGGGCATTGTTGTTCCTCATTAGACGGAATAACAGAGGCAATCTTGGCTTCCGGATTCTAGCCATCTGCCTCCTAACCTTATTCCGGACTTGCAAGCCATGTTAGCTGATTATAGGCAGCGCTTTCCCCCGCAGCAGGTCATTACACCACCTCAGCCTGTGGTGGTTCCAGATCCTGTTCCTCCACCCGAGGTTCCGACACCAATGTCTCCAGTTACAGAACCTTCTCAGGAGCACCCGCCCCCTGATCCTCCTCAAACTCCATTCACTTCTTCAGATGAGGAAGTGGAAGACGGTGAGCTGCCAGCAAATCCCCACGTTGACCCATAGGATTCTTATATTATCCCTATGCCTTCTCCACAACCATCAGACTCTCCACCAGAAGATATAGGTGGATTTCATAACCTCATGCAGTGCGCTGCTGCTAGGTTTTAACTTCCAGTAACTGTGGAACAAACTGAATGTTTCCTACATGATTTCAAAGAGGAGACTAGGAAAATTACCAGAGCCATTCCGATCATAGACTATATATGGAATGAGGGCATCAAGATTATGCAAAACCCTGCATCCGTGCCTGCTGTACTTCCACGGGTAGATACAAAATCTCAGGCTCCACCCAACAGTCCATTCTGTCTCATCGGATAACCTAGGCCGGATTCTGTAATTTCACAGGCCGCCTAACAAAGGTCCAAAAATCCACACCCATCCCTACACCGCCGGACAAAGAGGGCTGTCGCCTTGATCTCATTGGTAAAAAGTTTTCAACCATGGCTGCTGCTTCCATCAGGGCAGCAAACTCATTAGCGATCATAGGGCTTTATGATCGCCAAATGTGGCCGGATATGGCTGGCTTGATTGACCTCATTCCAGAGGAGAAACGACAGGAAGCTCGGAAAATTCTCAGGGAGGGAGAGCACGCAGCAGCAGAGACGATCGATTGCGTTCTAGACATTGTCAATACAAATTTGAGGCAATTAGCTGGGGCTGCGATTCTCAGGCGCCAGGGTTGGTTAAAAGCTACCACCTTCCGACCAGAAGTCCAAACTAAAATATTAGATATGGCCTACGACGGAGAATCTTTGTTTGGCAAACATATTGAAGAAGCCCTCCAAGCAATCAAGACTGATACGGCAAGATCTTTAGGTTTCCTGCAGTACAAGCGTGGGACATTCAGAGGCCCTAGTGGGCATGGCTATTCCTCTAGAGGAGGTTACAATACACAACAAAGCAGACAATCAGCCTCAATATCGACAAAATTACCAATCATCATACCGCCAATCCAATACGGCTGGTTTCTCTTGCTAATTCAACCAGTTACACAAAACTACGAATGATCGATTCTTGGGACTACATAAGAACACAGGTACAAAGAAAAATCCATTTACATCAAGATTTTAAAACCTATATTAAACAATTTCCTTAAGCCTTCGAGTTCTGATGGACCAAGCCCATCTTAAAAATCTTGCTACACCGCATACATACAGTGTGCGAGTGTCTGTTTTAAAAATACGCAGTGCCACAACATTTTGCCTAGTTCATAGTTCTTTACAAAGGGGCTTAAGCCAATAATTCCTTGGTAATCGATACAACGGGCATGCAAACAAGATATGTGCCATTGACTCTACTTTCGTAATGCAAAAGGGGCAGTATGGCGAAGTCTGGAGGGGAGTTTTCCATCAGGCAGTAAATTCACAGGTTGGTAGGTTGGCAATCCTAAATTTAAAATACAGCGCCCGATCAAATGGGTTCTGGATAGTATCAAGAGAAGGTTCACAGAAAGCAACATCCTTGATTGCAAAAAATTGTCAGTAAGTCTGCCCAACTTTGGGTCAGAGCAACGCTTGGAAGCTACCCAATTCCAGTAGATTCTCTTCAACATTGACTTTGGTGGGGCAGATTTAGTTATCCATGCATCCTTGAGGCCCAAGTCATATAACAATGTTTTAATATTCTTGAGCCACCTGATTTTATGCCAACCAACCATGGACATGACTTCCGCCAACCGCATACTTTGCGAGCTCGAGGACGCGCCACAACCGAGCCCATAACAACAGTGGTCGAAGTTTGGCAAGATTGCTGATTGAATGGCATCCCAAATCCAATAGCAAAGGAACCGTTGGGGTGCTCTGCGGGAGTGCTTTAGGTCTTTAAAGAACTTGTTTTCGGATCTTGTCAGCTGGTCCACATTGCACATGCCCCACAGTTCTGCCCCATACAAGGCTGAGCTTGCTCCCTTAGCCTTGTATATTGCTATAACCAGGGCAATGGGCCTAGTAGTTGAGGACCGATGTTCTCTTAGGATGGCCCCCCCTACCCTTTTGTGGCATAATAACATTTTCTGTATGTGGAAAGTCCACTGCATATTGTCAGAAAAACGGATACCAAGGTAGTCAAAAACAGAAACCCTCTCCAGGGGGACAAGGTTCAGAACAGGGGCCCTGCTAAGCTTTTTAGGCGGGTTGATCACCAGGTACTTTGTTTTATCAGTATTTATAACCAGGCCCGCATGGAGCAAAAAGACTGAAAACTATCTAGCAAGTTCTGCAGGCCTACAGGGGACTTAGAAATAAGAAGGGTATCGTCAGCGAACAGGAGAGTTGGAATTTTTTCGCCCGCCAGGGACGGTGCATCAAATGGACATTGCAATAGATGTTGCACCACCCCGTTCACATATAATGAGAGCAGGGTGGGAGCTAAAACACATCCCTGGCAGACGCCCCTGTTCACTGGAATTCTGTTGGTCTTTTGCCCCTGCTGGCCCCACTTTACTTGCGCAAAGTTGCCATCGTGCATCTTTACTAGTAGTGTCAAAATATACCCCGGGATCCCCATATCCAATATGACTCCCCACAAGCGTTCCCTAGGGACTAGGTCATAGGCAGTCTTTAGGTCTATAAACGCGAGGTAAAGACTGCCCCTGGCCATGATAACACCCTTCCAATAAATAGGTAACAGGCGAAATGCCTGTTCTATAGTCCCTGTTCCGGACCGGAAGCCCGCTTGGTAGTCCGAAAGAACATTATTTTCGTCTACCCAATGGAGGATTCTCTCAAGAATGACCTTCCCTGCAACCTTCTGCGTGGAGTCAATCAAGCTTATCGGTCGGTAGTTGGCAGGGTCATCCCTATCCCCCTTTTTGAAGATAGGGACCACCTCTGTCCCCTTCCACGACTCCGGAACCATCGCACTATTATCGATGGCATCAATTAGACCAGTGATAAGCTTCCCCCATTTAGGGCGATCAGAGTGGATGAGGTCGCCCGGGATGCCATCGGGGCCTGCAGCTTTATGGGGCACAATTCAATTAATTGCTTTCTCAGTCTCCCTCTGCGTAAAGGTATAGCTGTTTGGTTCCACCGACTTAACTAGAAAGATAGGGCAAAAAGGCTTAGGAAGGCTCACTGAGAGCATGAGTACAATTTTGAAAAGTGGCCGAACCACCTTTGGCCTGGAATGTTGCATGTGATTAGAGCATCACGCGGTCTATTCTTCTCTCTAATGATGCTCCAAAAGCGTCCAGCATCCCTCCCTGCGCTTGCCTCTTTCAGTGCTTCCCAGTATTTGTCTTCCCACTCCTTTTTTGCTAGTAGTGCTACCCGCTTGTACTCTTTCCTAGCCAACCTTATCTGCTCTTGCAGTCTAGACTTAACAGCCTTAATTAGCGCTGTTTTCTTGCTTCGACACCCGGAGTTATACCAGCCTTTTCTAGCAATAGAGGTAGATGGCTTCCTTCCTAGAACTGTAGAATTCTGGACAAGAAAGAGGTTACCCAGAGCTATGATTGTATCCTGAAACATTTCAGTTACCCCGTGCTGGGCACCCCGGACATCAGACAATAGATCTAAGTCAGTCACTGCTGCTGATAAGAGAACCTCAATGCTATTAAGCTTCTCGTCGTCAATCAATCAATCAATCAATCAGTGACACTTATAAAGCGCGCTACATACCCGTAGGGTCTCAAGGCGCTGGGGGGGGGGGGGGTGCTGCTACTGCTCGAACAGCCAGGTCTTCAGCTTCTTCCTGAAGGAGAGGTGGTCTTGGGTCAGGCGCAGATCGGACGGGAGGGAGTTCCAGGTCTTGGCGGCCAGGTAGGAGAAGGACCTTCCTCCTGTGGTTGCTCTTCGGATGCGGGGGACGGCGGCGAGGGCGTGGTTGGCTGATCGGAGGTGGCGTTTGGGAGCGTAGAAGTTGACTCGGCTGTTGAGGTAGCTCGGGCCTTGGTCGTGTAGGGCTTTGTGTGCGTGGGTGAGGAGGCGGAAGGTGATTCTCTTGTTGATGGGGAGCCAGTGAAGGTCTCTCAGATGTCCGGAGATGTGGCTGGATCGTGGGATGTCGAGGATGAGTCTGGCTGAGGCGTTTTGGATCCGCTGGAGTCTCTTCTGGAGCTTGGCGGTGGTCCCGGCGTAGAGGGCGTTGCCGTAGTCCAGTCGGCTGGTGACGAGGGCCTGGGTGACGGTCTTCCTGGTCTCTGTGGGGATCCACCAGAAGATCTTCCGTAGCATGCGTAGGATGTTGAAGCACGCCGAGGAGACGCTGTTGACTTGCCTGGTCATGGAGAGGGAGGAGTCCAGGATGAAGCCCAGGTTACGTGCATGGTCTGTCGGTTTGGGTGCGGTGCCCAGGGCGGGAGGCCACCAGGAGTCGTCCCAGGCGGAGGGAGAGGAGCCCAGGATGAGGACCTCCGTCTTGTCCGAGTTCAGTTTCAGGCGGCTGGTCGTCATCCATTCGGCTACCTCTTTCATCCCTTCATGTAGGTTGGCTCTGGCGGCGGCGGGGTTGTTGGTCAGGGAGAGGATCAGCTGGGTGTCGTCGGCGTAGGAGATGATGCTGAGGTGGTGTTTGCGTACGATGGCCGCGAGGGGGCTCATGTAGACGTTGAAGAGGGTGGGGCTCAGGGATGATCCTTGGGGGACGCCGCAGATGACTTCGGAGGCCTCTGACTTGTACGGTGGTAGGCGGACTCGCTGTGTTCTTCCGTCGAGGAAGGAGATGATCCATTCCAGCGCCTTGTCCTGGATGCCGATGTTGCTGAGGCGCTGTATTAGGGTGCGGTGGCAGACCGTGTCGAATGCCGCGGAGAGGTCTAGGAGGATGAGGGCCGCTGTTTCTCCATTGTCCATCAGGGCTCGGATGTCATCGGTGGCGGCGATGAGGGCGGTCTCGGTGCTGTGGTTGGCTCGGAAGCCGGACTGTGAGGGGTCGAGGGATCCGTTCGTCTCGAGGAAGGCGGCCATCTGCTTGTTGACGGTCTTCTCGATGACTTTGGCTGGAAACGGGAGAAGCGAGATGGGGCGGTAATTCTTGAGGTCGGTGGGGTCCGCTGTTGGTTTCTTGAGTAGAGCGCTGAGTTCGGCGTGTTTCCAGCTCTCGGGGAAGATGGCGGTGTCGAAGGATGTGTTGATGATGTCTCGCAGGTGGGGTGCGATGACAGCGTCGGCCTTGTTGAAGATGTGGTGGGGGCAGGGGTCGGTCGGTGATCCGGAGTGGATTGAGTTCATCGTGCGGATGGTGTCTTCTGTGCTGATCGGGGTCCAGGCGTGGAGGGTGGTGGTGGGGGGGGGTGGCTGGTCGGTCGTGGTGTGCGTTGGTTGGTTGTTGAAACTGCTGTGTATGTCTGTGATCTTGTTGTGGAAGTAGGAGGCGAGGGAGTTGCAGAGGTCTTGCGATGGGGTGATGTCGTTGTTTCCTGCGTTGGGGTTGGAAAGCTCTTTCACGATGTTGAAGAGTTCCTTGCTGTTGTGTGCGTTGTTGTCCAGCCGGTCCTTGAATGCTGTTCTCTTGGCGGCGCGGATCAGCTGGTGGTGTTTCCGGGTGGCAAGTTTGTAGGAGGTCCTGTTGTCAGGTGTCGGATCCCTTTTCCAGGCTTTCTCGAGGGCTCGGCAGTTCTTCTTGGAGCTCTTGAGTTCATCGGTGAACCATGGGGCCTTCTTGCTGCCGGGTCTGCTAGGCGGGGTCCTCAGCGGGGCGAGTTCGTCCGCGCAGTTGCTGATCCACTTCGTGATGTTATCGGCGGCCTGGCTGGGGTTCGCTGAGCTGGCAGGAGGGTGTTGGCTCAGGGAGGTGGCGAGCTGGTCTGCTGTGATCTTGTTCCAGCTTCTGCGGGCGGTGTGTTGCTGGTGTTGGTGGGTCGTTGTTCTCTTGAAGGTGAAGTGGACGCAGCTGTGGTCCGTCCATTGAAGCTCTGTGGTGTGGCTGAAGTCGATGTCTGTGCTGGATGAGAAGACGGCGTCGAGTGTGTGTCCGGCGAGGTGGGTGGGGGTGGACACCAGTTGCTTGAGTCCCAGGTTGGCGAGGTTGTCGAGCAGGGTGCTGGTGTTGCGGTCGTTGTTGTTCTCCAGATGGAAGTTGAGGTCTCCCAGGAGGATGTAGTCAGCGGAGGGGAGGGCATGCGGGCTGACGAAGTCGGCGATGTCCTCGCTGAATTGCGTGCGTGGTCCAGGTCGTCAAGAGCAATTCTACACCACCTCAGGCGCCTTCCACAATTGGATGGATGTACTTCTGCAGTTATCATGTTGGGAGCCGCAAATAAAGGACCCCGTTGGTTTGGCCACAAGGAGTTCAAGCTTAATGATACTGATAGGGAGTTATGGTCACTATCAGTGGTCGGGAGGACTTTCATGTCCTTAATAACTCGCCAAACCTTTAAATCGAGGAGGATATAATCAATCCTGGAAGTGTGGTTGGTCCTATTATATGTGTGGGCCCCTATTTGGTCTGAGATGGATCTACCATTCCCGGCTCTAAGGCCAAATTCTGCAACTAGCGTGTTCAGTTGTATGGCCCGTTGCGAGCACCTCTTTATGGGTTGTAAACTAAGGATTGGAATGCCTCTTCTGACATCGTCCTCAGCAGTGTCCAAAATATCCTCTGCCGCAAGGGGCTCAAATGTACAGTTCATGTCCCCCGCCATTAGAACATGCGCACCACTAGGGCGCTGCCCAAGTAAATTTTCCAAGAGGCTGATCACGGGTGATGGGGCGCCTCCTTTGGTTCCGCGGGCATATATATTATAAATGTCCATTTTCCTCCCTTTATGCTCTTTGCTTAATGAAAAGCCTAGGATGTCTGGAGATCTGCTTTGTATCTGGCTAGTGTAGCAGCTCAATGAGATGCTCACCCATATCAGGAGCCCACCCGAAGGGCGACCTCTACCCGAGTGTGGGTGAACTGCTGGGAGAAAGAAGGTGGTATACCCAACTTTGTAATGTGGCACCAGACTACAAGTCTCCTGGAAAATACAAATTGTGTGAGACTCGATCAGCTCATTCCAGTCTGGTAAATCCACTTTTCTCGTAGATGCCCGCTAGGTTCCAACTCAAAATCTTTAGGGGGGGGTCGGCCTCAGCTAAATCAACAAAGTTGCGGGGGAGGGTAGGATAGGACTACCTGTATCCTGGATAGGATCCAAAGTCAAGCTTGCCTGACTAGTACACATGGGGCCGGACGTACTAACTGGCTGCCCAGGTTTAGCCGGTGAAGGTACACCCAGTGGTTGTGGTTCCTTACAGTAACCTACTATACCTCTTACCGCCGTACCATGCATTGCCTCTTGAGGGATTCCCCCATTCGTTCGATCACCTTATTAGTCATATTATTCGGGGGACTAGAGTCATCATGTCAGTACCTACTATTAGCCCCATGGAAATCAAAATCAAGATAGCCATTGTGGGGAGTTGTGTGTCAGGCAGGGTAACTGTTGCAGATAGAATTGCTTAGCCACCCTCCCTCCCCCCCCAAAATCTGGAATGTGACGAGCATACAGTTGCTGTGGGTATACTGGGCGAGGATGGAAGTGGCTCAGATCGTAAGTGCCAATACCATTACCGTCCTGGTGGCACTGCTGGGAGCATATAAACCCTGCGACCCTAGCATCCCTAATGTTTACAAGGATGCAATCCCCTGGAGTGTCCTTAACCCTATTACCAACCCAATTGGTTCTTCTCACGTGGAGAATCTGCCCATCAATATGGGGCAGTAGCGGTCTATTCTTGCTCAACCAATGGATTGTTTTATTTGTAAGTTCTTGATAGGATTCCAACCTGCCCGGTTAGAACCACCACATAGGGTAGACACTGCGGTGGTAAGTTGGCATGTCTAGGGGATCGTTTTTGTGTCATGATGAGGAAGGAGCTTTTGGGGTAGCTTGTCATCCTTCCGAACTTACTATGAAATGTCAGAATGAAGAGGAAGAGAAGGATAACTACCATGAGCACTACTACCAAGAGGGCATTGTTGTTCCTCATTAGGCGGAATAACAGAGGCAATCTTGGCTTCCGGATTCTAGCCATCTGCCTCCTAACCTTATTCCGGACTTGCAAGCCATGTTAGCTGATTATAGGCAGCGCTTTCCCCCGCAGCAGGTCATTACACCACCTCAGCCTGTGGTGGTTCCAGATCCTGTTCCTCCACCCGAGGTTCCGACACCAATGTCTCCAGTTACAGAACCTTCTCAGGAGCACCCGCCCCCTGATCCTCCTCAAACTCCATTCACTTCTTCAGATGAGGAAGTGGAAGACGGTGAGCTGCCAGCAAATCCCCACGTTGACCCATAGGATTCTTATATTATCCCTATGCCTTCTCCACAACCATCAGACTCTCCACCAGAAGATATAGGTGGATTTCATAACCTCATGCAGTGCGCTGCTGCTAGGTTTTAACTTCCAGTAACTGTGGAACAAACTGAATGTTTCCTACATGATTTCAAAGAGGAGACTAGGAAAATTACCAGAGCCATTCCGATCATAGACTATATATGGAATAAGGGCATCAAGATTATGCAAAACCCTGCATCCGTGCCTGCTGTACTTCCACGGGTAGATACAAAATCTCAGGCTCCACCCAACAGTCCATTCTGTCTCATCGGATAAACTAGGCCGGATTCTGTAATTTCACAGGCCGCCTAACAAAGGTCCAAAAATCCACACCCATCCCTACACCGCCGGACAAAGAGGGCTGTCGCCTTGATCTCATTGGTAAAAAGTTTTCAACCATGGCTGCTGCTTCCATCAGGGCAGCAAACTCATTAGCGATCATAGGGCTTTATGATCGCCAAATGTGGCCGGATATGGCTGGCTTGATTGACCTCATTCCAGAGGAGAAACGACAGGAAGCTCGGAAAATTCTCAGGGAGGGAGAGCACGCAGCAGCAGAGACGATCGATTGCGTTCTAGACATTGTCAATACAAATTTGAGGCAATTAGCTGGGGCTGCGATTCTCAGGCGCCAGGGTTGGTTAAAAGCTACCACCTTCCGACCAGAAGTCCAAACTAAAATATTAGATATGGCCTACGACGGAGAATCTTTGTTTGGCAAACATATTGAAGAAGCCCTCCAAGCAATCAAGACTGATACGGCAAGATCTTTAGGTTTCCTGCAGTACAAGCGTGGGACATTCAGAGGCCCTAGTGGGCATGGCTATTCCTCTAGAGGAGGTTACAATACACAACAAAGCAGACAATCAGCCTCAATATCGACAAAATTACCAATCATCATACCGCCAATCCAATACGGCTGGTTTCTCTTGCCAAGGAGACCGAAAACGCTTCAACAATCAAGGGCGAGACTCTAACAGAAAGCAGTAAGTTCAGCTGGGCGCCAATCACATTTCCTCCCCTCCCCATGGGTGCAAAAATGTAATCTCATCTGGAACAGTGGCAAGAAATTACCTCCGGCCCATGGGTATTAGACCTAGTGAGAAAAGGACACACCTTAGAATTTGTCAACAAGCCACCAACCACTTCGACCAGGGGACCCCCTCCCCCTCGTCTTCCCTTATTGTTCAAAGAAGCTTAAACAATGCTCCTCTAGAACGCTGTAGAAAAGGTCCCAGTACATCAGAAACGGACAGGTTTCTCTTCCTGTTTTTTCCTACTAAAAAAGAAATCAGGGGAATTGCGACCAATCCTGGACCTTCGCAATCTCAACAGATTCCTCAAAAAACAAGGTTTTCGCATGTTCACTCTCTCAGAGATTCTCAGCTGCCTGAACGAGGGAGATTTTATGGCTTCTTTAGACATGGAAGACGCTTACTTCCACATCCCAATCCGCCCAAAACATCGAAAGTATCTCCGCTTCACTTTGGCTGGCGCCCATTATCAGTTCAAAGTGCTCCTGTTTGGACTAAAATCGGCTTCAAGGATCTTCACAAAGTGCCTGGCCCCGGTAGCGGCAACGTTGCATTCTTGGGGAATCCAGGTCTTCCCATACTTGGACGATTGGTTAATCAAAGGTCCTTCGCAACACACTGTAAAGACTGCCATTTCAACATGTCGCAATCTCTTTGCCTCCCTGGGGTTAACTGTGCACAGAAGCAAATCCCAGTTGCGTCCGAAGCACATGCTGCCTTTCGTTGGAGCAAGTCTGGACACGATCCAATGCAAGGCATTCTTATCTCAAGAAAGACAACTTAGCCTTTAAAAGCTAGCACTCTGGGTCTCGAAAAGAAAGTCAATTTCTGTTTGCATTTTCGCTTCACTCCTGGGAATGTGCTCTTCAGCCATAAATCTCATTCCCGTGGCACATCTCAGAATGAGACCTTTACAGGACAGGTTGCTTCAACGACATCATCAAGGTCACACCACGCATGGTGGACGCTCTCCACTGGTGGTCACAGTTGACCAATCTGGCACAAGGTCTCATGTTCATACAAAATTCCCCAGACTTTATTCTGAGAACAGATGTGTCCATGAAGGGATGGGAAGGTCATCTCCAGGATTTGAAAATACAAGGCAAGTGGTCTCAGAAGTACGGACAACAACACATCAACAGCCTGGAATTGCGAGCAACCTTCCTATTGTTGCAAGCTTTCCTTCCAAGGATTACAGGATCATCGGTACTAATTCGAACCGACAATACCACCAGCATGTTTTATGTGAACAAACAAGGAGGGACAAGATCACCAACATTGTCAAAGGAGGCTGAGGAGTTATGGGAATGGATCACACTCCACAACATAACCCGCAAGGCGGAAACTGTCAGAGGTCTCCACAATACCCTGGCGGACACGCTCAGCAGATCCCTTTCAGACTGCCACAAGTGGGAATTATGCCAACTCCAGCTGAACAGAGTGTTCCAGGCCTCGGGCAAACCGACATTGGATTTGTTTGCAACAAAGCAGAACAAAAAATGCCAATATTATGCCAGCAGATTTCCTCAATAGGGGTCAAGAGGGAATGCCCTGTTCATGTGATGGTCAGGGATCTGTGCCTACGCTTTTCCCCCAATCCCTTTGATACCAAAGGTGTTATGCAAGATGAAGTGGGAGGGCTGCAGTCTCATCTTTATTGCTCCCCCGGTGGCCACGACAATACTGGTTCCAGGAACTTCTCTTGCTTTCCCAGGACCTAACAGTACGTTTCCTTCCAACACCCACACTGCTGTCGAGGAACAAGGGGCAGGTGCTTCACCCAGACCCTCAATCTCTCAATTTACAGGCATGGCTATTGATTTCCTAGAATTCAAGGACCTTGATATCCCTCAGGATTGTCACGACATTTTAACCAAATCAAGAGCTCAAAGCACAATTAAGACTTATCGCCTTAAAAGGAAAAGATTTTGCTGTTGGTGTGAAACTAACAAGGTGCATCCGATAGAAGCTCCCACAGAACAGATTCTTCATTATCTGCTGCATCTGGCTAGGTCTAGACTCACTTTCTCATCAGTAAAAGTGCATCTAGCCACTCTCTCCAGATTCAGGAAAGTTCCTAAGGTTCCATAACTATGTTCATCATCTCTAATCAAACAGTTCATGAGAGGTCTTTTCAGATCTTTCCCTTCGGTGAGACCTCCTCCACCGAAGTGGGAACTTAACACGATCCTCACACCGTTGATGAAACACCCGTTCGAACCCATTTACAAAGCTGAACTCAAGTTTCTAACATGGAAGGTTGCTATGCTTTTGGCTATAACATCCGCTAGGAGAGTAAGTGAAATTCAAGCCTTCACTATAAAGGAGCCATTTCTGCATTTCTCTAAGGATTATGTCACTCTCAGAACTAACCCTACATTCATACCTAAAGTACCGTCCCAATTTCATCTCAAAGAGCTGGTAAAGTTACAAACTGTTTTTTCCAAACCCGACTACACCGGCGGAAAGAACTTTACTTTCTCTGGACATCAAAAGATGTTTAAAATTCCATTTGCAGAGAACAAAATCCTTCAGAAAATCTGATCAACTATTGGTGGCTTACTTTCAAGCCACACTGGGAACAGCTGACACAAAAGCCACAATTGGCAGATGGGTAGCTTCTACGATCCATTTCTGTTACAAAAAAGCTAACAGACCATTGCTGAGAAAGATTAAAGCTCATTCCACAAGATCTGTGGCAGTGTCTACAGCATTATTTGCTGGAGTAACTCTAGAGAATATCTGCTGTGCTGCGACATGGAATAATGTCCACACTTTTACAAGGCATTATTGCCTTCAATCAACATGTCAGGGGGATGCGGTGGTTGGACAGGCTGTCCTCCGCTACCTTTTTCTTTGAGAACAGTTCAGGTACCCTTCGTTCTCTTAATATTAATATATATGTTCGAGGCATGTGGGCTGCTGAATTCATATCTGTGCATAGATCGCCGCCTAGTGTTGGGTCCGGATGATTGCACATTGTTGTCCTGGAAGAGTCTTCGAAGTATCACGAGATAGGTGGCTTCTCCCCTGGACTACAGTGCGCATGGGCATCCTCTCCATCCTCAGATTGTTTTTTCCGCCATTGGGTTCGGATGTACTTTCCTTTACTCAAAGTTCAGAATCAAAACTTTACTTTCTAGAGGCCAAAAGGCCTTCGGTACCGTCGGTATTGTCTCGAATCGGTGCCGACAGCTTCTTTACTAACTTTAACCAGCTTGGGACGTCGAATCGGGCCGCGGGCCTTCTCTGCGCCACGCGACCAGTCGTCGATGGAACGGAGCCGATTTAAAAGATGTCCCATTTGTAAGTCTAAATACTCACTTATTGACAAACACCCCGTTTGTAACAAGTGTCTATCTCCAGAACATAACGAATCCCACTGCCTAGCCTGTGCCCAATTTCGATCCAAAAAGACACTTCGGACTCGACGGGCCGCTAGACTAATCATGCAAACACAAGCGCCAGAACCAGACAATATCTTCGGTGACTAAGAAGATCTTGTCGAGGACAAAGAATACGAAGAACTGTCGGATCAACAATCGGAGCATGACTCTTACTACTACATCCAAGACGAAGAAGACATCGTCGAGGTAGGGGACGACGAACAAGGGATGGGAACCGTAGAGGACGACTCCAGTGATGAACCGTGCCCCACAGTCAGTACGGGGGCCGATACCTTTACCTCCATGGTTCCACAGGCTCAGATCGAGGCATTAGCCAAGTTCTCGAAAGACATTCTATAGCCCCGCAATACAGCCCGGCTAAGAATATTCACAAAGAGCCATCGGATCAACGTAATCGAACCGTCAATACCACCAGCATGTTTTACGTGAACAAACAAGGAGGGACAAGATCACCAACATTGTCAAAGGAGGCTGAGGAGTTATGGGAATGGATCACACTCCACAACATAACCCGCAAGGCGGAAACTGTCAGAGGTCTCCACAATACCCTGGCGGACACGCTCAGCAGATCCCTTTCAGACTGCCACAAGTGGGAATTATGCCAACTCCAGCTGAACAGAGTGTTCCAGGCCTCGGGAAAACCGACATTGGATTTGTTTGCAACAAAGCAGAACAAAAAATGCCAATATTATGCCAGCAGATTTCCTCAACAGGGGTCAAGAGGGAATGCCCTGTTCATGTGATGGTCAGGGATCTGTGCCTACGCTTTTCCCCCAATCCCTTTGATACCAAAGGTGTTATGCAAGATGAAGTGGGAGGGCTGCAGTCTCATCTTTATTGCTCCCCCGGTGGCCACGACAATACTGGTTCCAGGAACTTCTCTTGCTTTCCCAGGACCTAACAGTACGTTTCCTTCCAACACCCACACTGCTGTCGAGGAACAAGGGGCAGGTGCTTCACCCAGACCCTCAATCTCTCAATTTACAGGCATGGCTATTGATTTCCTAGAATTCAAGGACCTTGATATCCCTCAGGATTGTCACGACATTTTAACCAAATCAAGAGCTCAAAGCACAATTAAGACTTATCGTCTTAAAAGGAAATGATTTTGCTGTTGGTGTGAAACTAACAAGGTGCATCCGATAGAAGCTCCCACAGAACAGATTCTTCATTATCTGCTGCATCTGGCTAGGTCTAGACTCACTTTCTCATCAGTAAAAGTGCATCTAGCCACTCTCTCCAGATTCAGGAAAGTTCCTAAGGTTCCATAACTATGTTCATCATCTCTAATCAAACAGTTCATGAGAGGTCTTTTCAGATCTTTCCCTTTGGTGAGACCTCCTCCACCGAAGTGGGAACTTAACACGATCCTCACACCGTTGATGAAACACCCGTTCGAACCCATTTACAAAGCCGAACTCAAGTTTCTAACATGGAAGGTTGCTATGCTTTTGGCTATAACATCCGCTAGGAGAGTAAGTGAAATTCAAGCCTTCACTATAAAGGAGCCATTTCTGCATTTCTCTAAGGATTATGTCACTCTCAGAACTAACCCTACATTCATACCTAAAGTACCGTCCCAATTTCATCTCAAAGAGCTGGTAAAGTTACAAACTGTTTTTTCCAAACCCGACTACACCGGCGGAAAGAACTTTACTTTCTCTGGACATCAAAAGATGTTTAAAATTCCATTTGCAGAGAACAAAATCCTTCAGAAAATCTGATCAACTATTGGTGGCTTACTTTCAAGCCACACTGGGAACAGCTGACACAAAAGCCACAATTGGCAGATGGGTAGCTTCTACGATCCATTTCTGTTACAAAAAAGCTAACAGACCATTGCTGAGAAAGATTAAAGCTCATTCCACAAGATCTGTGGCAGTGTCTACAGCATTATTTGCTGGAGTAACTCTAGAGAATATCTGCTGTGCTGCGACATGGAATAATGTCCACACTTTTACAAGGCATTATTGCCTTCAATCAACATGTCAGGGGGATGCGGTGGTTGGACAGGCTGTCCTCCGCTACCTTTTTCTTTGAGAACAGTTCAGGTACCCTTCGTTCTCTTAATATTAATATATATGTTCGAGGCATGTGGGCTGCTGAATTCATATCTGTGCATAGATCGCCGCCTAGTGTTGGGTCCGGATGATTGCACATTGTTGTCCTGGAAGAGTCTTCGAAGTATCACGAGATAGGTGGCTTCTCCCCTGGACTACAGTGCGCATGGGCATCCTCTCCATCCTCAGATTGTTTTTTCCACCATTGGGTTCGGATTTACTTTCCTTTACTCAAAGTTCAGAATCAAAACTTTACTTTCTAGAGGCCAAAAGGCCTTCGGTACCGTCGGTATTGTCTCGAATCGGTGCCGACAGCTTCTTTACTAACTTTAACCAGCTTGGGACGTCGAATCGGGCCGCGGGCCTTCTCTGCGCCACGCGACCAGTCGTCGATGGAACGGAGCCGATTTAAAAGATGTCCCATTTGTAAGTCTAAACACCCACTTATCGACAAACACCCCGTTTGTAACAAGTGTCTATCTCCAGAACATAACGAATCCGACTGCCTAGCCTGTGCCCAATTTCGATCCAAAAAGACACTTCGGACTCGACGGGCCGCTAGACTAATCATGCAAACACAAGCGCCAGAACCAGACAATATCTTCGGTGACTAAGAAGATCTTGTCGAGGACAAAGAATATGAAGAACTGTCGGATCAACAATCGGAGCATGACTCTTACTACTACATCCAAGACGAAGAAGACATCGTCGAGGTAGGGGACGACGAACAAGGGATGGGAGCCGTAGAGGACGACTCCAGTGATGAACCGTGCCCCACAGTCAGTACGGGGGCCGATACCTTTACCTCCATGGTTCCACAGGCTCAGATCGAGGCATTAGCCAAGTTCTCGAAAGACATTCTATAGCCCCGCAATACAGCCTGGCTAAGAATATTCACAAAGAGCCATCGGATCAACGTAATCCGAGATTGTTAATATCGAAACCAAAAATGGTGGAACACAAAACGAAAACGAAACTGATCGACTACACTACGTCGATCCATCGGAGTCGACACCAAAGAAAATTGTCGACAATACAGTCTTCGGGCCGAACTATATCGAACCATCGCGTCGAATACAAGGGTCATCATGCAAAATACTAGCGGCCCTATATCAAATACAAGACAAACGGCAGTCGAAGCGAAAACATCGGCGTCGACGGCCAACAACACAAAGAAGAGACTCGATCCAAAGAAAATGGTCGACCCCAAACTAAAAGGCGACAAACCATTGGCTCCGATAAAGAAAACAATCGAGACCAAGAAAGTCGAGACAAAAAAGGCCATCGAACCAACACCAAAGGGCGTCGATCCGAAACCATTGGTTCCGAAATCGACACAAGGCCATAATCGAACCGAAGAAAACGGTCGACGCCGGAAAACCTTCGGCTCCAAAGGCACAATCACTTCAGAAACAAACTGCAGTGCGACAAAAAACCATCGGACCGATTAAGTTTGGCCTCCAACCTTCCTCAAAGACAGAGGTGGCCGACCCAAAAAGCGGCATCGAACCAAAACAAACTAAGCAAAAGATATTGCCCAGAACAATCACAACTGCTGAACAGGAAGTCATACATCCAGACCCTGAATCAGTTGAACAGTCAAAACTCTTCACCGACCCAAACTCTGGCAAAGTCATCCTCTACAAGAGAAAAATCAGGCTAGAGACTGTTAAAGAGATTTACACTATACAACTCAAAAAGAAAAGGGACTGTTCTACATCACCAATTCATTTTGAGCCTATTCAGCCAACTAGCCCTATCCAATACTCATACACACCCATACAATCGCATGAAGAGGTGGATGAGGAATATGATCAGGAATACAACTACCCAGTAGACACTGATCAAGATAGTCACACTCAACCATGGGCTGACCCAGTACATCCTGGTGACTCTCAACCTATTCCTGATACACCTGCATACCCTGCTAGGCCTTCTCCTACAGAGGACACAGCTGCTTTTAATTCATTATTAGAAAGGGCAGCCCTGCATCACAATGTGGACATGTATGCAGACCCCTGGAGGAAGATTTCCTCTTTGACACTTTTGCCACATCAGAAAGAACGGCGAAAACACTACCTATGTTGAAGGGGGTACTTAAATATGCAGGAAACTTATTTAAAGATACCACTATGGCAAGGGTCATTAACCCAAGAATAGAGAGGAAAAACAGGCCAGCGCCACTAGATCCTACATACATTAGGGGACAATTGCCTTTAGATTCTTTAGTGGTGGCAAATGCACGTAAACGTGCAAACTCTCAAACTACTGGGGAAGCACCACCTCCCGACAAAGAATCAAAGATCTTTGAGGCCTTGGGAAAAGGGTAGCTGCACAGGCAGCTAACATATGGAGAATATCTAACACACAGGCCCTGTTAGCTAGGTATGATAGGGCACACTATGATACCTTAGAAACACTTCTCCAGCATTTACCTGATGCTTACAAAGAACAGGCAGAGCAATTAGTGCAGGAGGGAAAGCTAATCTCTAACGCCTCCATTAAATGTGCCTTAGATGTAGCAGATACAGCTGCAAGGTCTATTAACAGCAATGTTATGATCAGGAGGCATGCGTGGTTACGCATTTCTGGCTTTAAAAACGAAGTCCAATCCACTTTGTTAAACCAGCCAGTTAACCCAGACTACTTATTTGGTCCAGGTGCAGATACAATACTGGACAAAATGAAAAAAGACACTGAGACGGCGAAGTCTATGGGAGCCCTACAGTCACAACAACATAGAGGCTCCTTTCGTCGCTCAGGTTACAGGGGCGCTGCAAGAGGCAACTCATCACAGCAGACCACAAGCTACAAGGGAAACGCACAAACTACCTATAATAAAAACAATAGAGGTGGATACAGAGGCAACACCAACAAAGGCAGGGGTCGAGGGAACAACACCACCAGATCCTCTGCCAATACGAAACAGTGACTCCTTAGTGTTACCCCCGGACCACATAACACCGGTCGGGGGACGAATACAACAATTCCTACCAGTCTGGGAAAACATCACTACAGACAAGTGGGTAAGGCAAATTATCCAAAATGGCTACTGCCTAGAACTAGCCACCCAACATACCTCCAAAAAACCCTCCTATGTCTGTAGAACACCTCAACTTATTGCAGCAAGAAGTCATCAGCATGCTGCATAAAGGGGCCATAGAACTAGTACCATTAGAACAACAAGGGACTGGAGTATATTCACTATACTTCCTCATCCCCAAAAAGGACGGGTCTCTCAGACCAATATTGGACCTCAGACCTCTAAATCAGTACATCTTATCAGAACATTTTCATATGCTCACTCTACAACAAGTGTTACCACTGTTGCAGCAAGGAGACTTCCTCGCAACCTTAGATCTCAAAGACGCATATTTCCATATCCCGATACATCCAGCTCACAGGAAGTATCTCAGGTTCACACTATTAAATCAATATTACCAGTTCAAAGTCCTTCCATTTGGCGTAACAACAGCTCCAAGAGTGTTCACAAAATGCCTAGCGACAGTGGCTGCACATTTACAAAGACAACATATTCACGTCTATCCGTACCTAGACGACTGGCTAATACAAGCACAGTCAGCCCAGCAGTGTGCCAGCCACATGTCCAAAACAATTCACCAACTGCACAGCCTAGGCTTCACGTTAAACTACCAGAAATCTCACCTTCAGCCATCCTATGTACAGCAGTACCTGGGAGCAACAATAAATACTCTGACAGCAAAGGCATACCCAAACGCTGCAAGAATAAACAGCATGCAGCTACTAATCAAAAAGTTCAAGCCACAACACTCGCTCTCTGCTCGAGTGTTTATGCAACTAATAGGCATGATGGCTTCCTGCATCTTCATAGTCCCTCATGCCAGACTACACATGCGCGCGTTACAGGAGTGCTTAGCACGGCAGTGGAACCAGGCTCAAGGACAATTGAAAGACCTAGTGTTGGTAACCAGTCGTGCATACAACTCTCTGCATTGGTGGAATCCACGAAACCTTTGCAAGGGACGACTGTTCCAAGAGCCTGTACCACAAATAGTATTGACAACAGACGCATCCCTGATAGGATGGGGAGCCCATGTCTTTCAGTACACAGTGCAGGACCTATGGACAACACAACAGAAAAAAATGCACATCAACTTGCTTGAGCTGATGGCAATTTTTCTGGCAATGAAAGCGTTCAAAGTACATTTATGCAACAAGACTGTGTTGATCCGAACGGACAACATGACAGCAATGTACTACATACAGAAACAGGGAGGAACACACTCTCCACAGCTATCACATCTAGCCCAAAGCATGTGGAAGTGGGCCATTCAAAGAAACATTTTTCTAATGGAGGAACACCTCCCAGGCAAGGACAACCAAATAGCCGATCTGCTCAGCAGACACAGCCACCAGATGCACGAGTGGGTGATTCATCCCACAGTGCTTCAGCCATACTTCTAACAGTGGGGGCAACCACAAATAGACCTGTTCACCACAAAAGAAAACGCAAAATGCCAGTACTTTGCCGCCAGGTTTCCACATCCGCAGTCACAGGGCAATGCGATATGGATGAACTGGTCAGGCAAATTTGCGTACGCTTTTCCCCCAACACCGTTAATACCGCTAGTGGCACGCAAACTACACCAGTATTCACTAACACTAATCCTGGTTGCTCCAACTTGGGCGAGGCAACCATGGTACACAACTTTTCTAGAACTGTCCGTGGTGCATCATCAAAGACTGCGGCTAACACCCACTCTTCTCACTCAGAGCCATGGAGACATTCAGCACCCAGATCCGCAACAACTGAACCTTGCAATCTGGCTCCTGAAGTCTTAGAGTTTGGGTACCTAAACTTACCTCCTGACTGTATGAACATTATCAAGGAGGCAAGAAAACCAACTACCAGAGCATGCTACGCTGCAAAGTGGAAGCGTTTTGTCATTTACTGTAATAACAATGACATAAACCCACTAGATGCTTCAACGCAAAATATCATTTGCTATCTTTTGCACCTACATCGTTGCAATCTAGCTTATACATTTATAAGAATACACTTAGCTGCCATTGCAGATTATCTTTAAAACAGACAGCATATTTCGCTCTTTAGAGTGCCTGCAATTAAGGCATTCATGGAGGGACTCAAACAAGTTATCCCCCCAAAACACCCACCTTCACCTGTCTGGAAACTAAACATCGTTTTAACCAGACTAATGGGACCACCATTTGACCGTTGCATTCATGTGAATTACAATTTCTAAGATGGAAGGTGGCTTTTCTGGTAGCGATTACTTCGTTTATAAGAGTTAGCGAGCTGCAAGCCTTAACTATTCAAGAGCCATTCATCCAAATACATGCAAACAGGGTAGTGCTTAGAACAAACACTAAATGTATGCCAAAAGTGGTGGCCCATTTTCATATCAATCAGACAATAGAACTGCCAGTGTTTTTTCCAAATCCACAGTCAATACCTGAAAGGGCGCTACACACACTAGATGTCAAGAGAGCTCTTCTATACTACATTGATAGAACTAAGGATTTTAGAAAAACTAAACAATTGTTTGTTGCTTTTTCACCACAACACAAAGGCAACCCCATTTCCAAATCTGGGTTAGCCAGATGGATAGTTAAGTGCATTCAAATATGTTATCTAAAAGCAAAACGCATTTTAACAGTTCCACCAAGAGCACATTCTACACGCAAACTAGGGGCATCCATGGCTTTCCTAGGAAACATTCCTCTAGAGGAAATATGTAGAGCAGCCACATGGTCTACCATACATACTTTCACAAAACACTATTGTGTAGATGTACATTCCAAACAGCAAGCTGCTGTAGGACAACTGTTCTAAAAACTCTGTTTCAGACTACTGCAGCTGGCACAGGTAACCACCGCTAAGGGAGAGACTGCTATACATTCTATGCACAGATATGAATTCAGCAGCCCACATGCCTCGAACGGAATATGCTTCTTACCAGTATGCATCTGTTCTTGGCATGTAGGGCTGCTGACATTCATATCGCACACCCTCCTCCCCGGTGCCTGTCGCAGCTGTAGCATTCGTTCTTTCTATCTTGCATGGACACCTCTTACTGTACCATACTCCATCTCTGCCACAATGGTGAAAAACAATCTGAGGATGGAGAGGATGCCCATGCGCACTGTAGTCCAGGGAAGAAGCCACCTATCTCGTGATACTTCGAAGACTCTTCCAGGACAACAATGTGCAATCATCCGGACCCAACACTAGGCGGCGATCTATGCACAGATATGAATGTCAACAGCCCTACATGCCAAGAACAGATGCATACTGGTAAGTAGCATATTCCATATATATATTTATACGTAAATATATATATAGAGATATATAGTTATACATCTATAAATGTATTTATTTTCTTAAAAGATGTACAGGTTTCTACATTCATGACTGTATGTAAATGGGCATGTTTGTTTACGAATCTTTCTATCATTTTGTGAATGTGGAAAGTCGGATTATAATGCATTTGCTAATTATTTAGGGATGCAACTGGGAGTTTATCAGTACAAGTCTTACACCATCCGCAACCGCCTGTATAATTGGCATACTGCTTGCTACTCTGATTCAGGCATGTAAATCTATGAAAGATACCCCAATACTGGATAAGAAAACAAGTTACTTACCTGTAACTACGGTTATCCAGTATTGGTATCTTTCATGGATTGACATGCACCCACCCTCCTCCCCGGAGAGCCAGTTCTCTATTTAGGCATACTTATTTCTCACTTGGGCTGACGGAAATCTGAGGAGAACTGGCTCTGCAGAGAGATTTCTAGAGGGTGCTGGTAGCTGATTGGTTGTACCAAAAGTTTTTTTTTTAGCATAATGATGTAGATAGGCTACTAGGATTTGGGCCTCAGGCCTTTTTCCTTAGGGACTACTACTGTTATTTACCTTTGGCACTGCTATTTTATTTACTGTCGGACTCCCGCCTCGACGACGGGGAATGATTTAGGCATGTGAATTTATGAAAGGTACCAATACTGGATAACTGTAGTTACAGGTAAGTAACTTCTTTTCTTACTTGCAGTTAATATGTTAAAATCCTAACATAGAACAGTGAGCTATTAACTGTCATGTAAGAGCTGCATGCAAACTGTAAGGTATAAATTAGTGTTATGTTTTTCCCCAGTCTTTGATTATCCTAATGTTACAAAAAAGTGTTCATTGGGGTAGAAATCAATTCTGATTATTAAAGAGAACCCAACCATGGTATTAAGTTTTAAATTCTGAGTTTGTGTTTCTCCAGACCAATCACTATTAAGCTATGCTGTTTACCAGTATGGTTATCATATGACTCGTACACCTTGTAGTCCTTTTTCTTATGTAACATTTCCTATAGAGTGATTTACACACGTATGATTGATTGTCTCTGTGTATTATGTGTGATGTAAAGCGCTCTGACATAATACACGGGTATAAGAGGTGTTGTACATTTTCTTATACTTTATTATTTTGACATTTTTACACATGCTAACAGCCTCAGCAAAGATGTTTACTCATTAGTACCAGTGGAACATACAACTGCAGCAGTGAGAAAGGTGACCAGTCAGTCTTTTCATGGGGCCCTCCTCTTCACAGCAGCACAAGTCACATTTCTTAGTAACATTTGATAAGTTTGAGGTATAAACAATTTATTTGTGAAAATTGTCTGATTAAGCAGCAGATGATGTATTATGTGGCAAATATGACAGAGCCATAATTATCTGGAAAACATGTGCAAACTAGGATATTTTGCAATTCATGTTTGAACTGCTCTTGTGGAAAAGGGAGGAGAAGTGCTGATGACAGAAACTCCATAGCTGGGAGACAAAAGGCTTGCGTTTCCACTTTTCAGGATATTTGGGACATTCTATGATTGAAAACGTAACCCACTTTGTGAATGTATTTTAATGTCACTAACTAATATTAAACCTTAAATAAACATGTGCATCCATTGGTTAAATTAAATAATGTAATAGGCTGTAACCGGTTAGTGAAATGGGAAACAAATACTAAAAATTGGGATATTTTCCTCTTTCTGCCACACCTCTGACTCCATCCACTGACCCAATCCACGGGTTATTCCCGCCCTCTGATTCTCCGCCCACAGTTCCCCTACTTTTTTTCCCCCACTTCGACCAGTGGGTGGTGGGAGCTGGGTGGCACTGTATGGGGGCGTCGCGACCGGGCCAAATAAATGAATTAAAAGCAAAAAAGAACAAAAAGGGCCTAAAGGAGCAAGGAGCAGCAGGGCTAGGCCCCGGCTCGGTTCCGCAGGGTAGTGGTTTTGTTTGTTGTGAGCAGGGTCGGAGCGAGGTGGTGGCAGGCCTCAGGCTCTAGACCAGGCAGGCTCTGATTGATGACTCAAGCAGCGGCTATCCCGGACACCGATCCGCCATGTAACTTAGCCAGCCATGAGCCATCATCACCCCTCAGAGGCCAGCCATGAGCCACCATCACCCCTCAGAGGCTACATGCATCAACCTGGAATCCAGGAGGACATTGAGGGCATGTGGTGAGCAGGGGGCAGGAGGAGGCGGAGAGCCTTCGCGATATTTCAGCGAAAGCATCACTCGGGTCTTTTCCAGAACTCATTGGAGAATACATACACAGCAAAACTAATTGGCAAAACGTACATTGCCTCACTCAGGAGAAACCTAACTGTTCTTCTGTTACTTTTTAGGTTTCGACCTACAGCATTGCTTTAGCAATGCTTGTTTGTCGAGATTATAGTAAGCGGTCCGAAAAATCTACCTAGCTGTGGATCGTGTACAGTTCATGTGAGCCAGGCTCGGGCACATCAAACACCATCGGCCTCGGCATCAGACTTCAAAGGAATGCGCTCCCCTGCCCCAATTCTCTCCTTTTATCCTTCCCACTTCCCCAGTTAATTGCTCTCCTTCTTCTCCCTCCGCCTTGCACCCTCCCCTCCTCCTCGTTTCACTGACTCAGGCCTCGTGTTCATTGTTCCACTCCTTGTTCCACTCCTGTTTACCAGCACCAGAGGCTCCATTTTAACCGCTCCTCTAAGCGGGCCCTGCGAGACTCTTCTCACTCACAGCCTCCCTTCCCTCGCATGCTCCTTTCGTGGCCTTTCTACAGCTCCCCACCCTGTTCCTCCTTAAGTATTCCCCACTTTGCCTCTATCTGAGGCTCACGGCACCCTCCATTAAATGCCCACCGCTTTTTTTTCTCCCCAGCCCTGCCTTTGAGGCTCCCCTCTCGCTTCTCTGAAGCCCACGCCTCCCATTATGAAATATGCCTCTCCGCTCATGTCTAACCCTCCTCTGCCGTTTCTCTTTTCCAGACCTCGCCTCACTCTTTGTGAAGACGGCTTCATATTGTTAATCTGAGCCCCCATCCCAAATTCCTTTGAGACATGCCTTACCCCCACCCACATTCATTATATTCTTTACCCCTTTCCTGATTTTCCAAACCCCCCTTTTCCTTTTTGGGAATCGCTGCCCTCATCTCTCTCCGGTATTCACGACCTCCATCACTTCCCGTCTCCTCCGCATCTCAGCTGTGCCTGCCACTCTTATTGCCTCTGTCTTTCTATGAGGCGAGCCTTTCCCTCTCGTCTCATTTTCTCTCCCTCCATTGCCTCTAAAAGAAGCGTGTTTTTGGCCTCCTGAACCCCTACTCTCACACTCCCTTTCTAAAGCTTACTACTCCCTTCCTTGACTGCTCAACATGGTCTTTATTAAAGGTTCTATTTCCCGTCCCTTCCCTCTGCTCGCTTTCCTTTCCACGACCCTCCTTTCTGAAGCTAACCGCTTTCTCTATCCCTCAGCTTTCCTCTCCGAATTCCACCTTTTAACCCTAATTTGTGAACCTCTGCCCCCTCCCTTCCCATCAATGGCTTCTATGTCCTTCCCCGCTCTGTATCTTGGGCTGACATTTCCCTTCGTTAAAGGAGCCGCATCCTTTCCCTCCCTCGTCTCTTGATTTCTTAGGGTCTGCATTTACTCTACTGACTCCCGAGCTCCCCTTATGAAGCCCACACTACTTCATCTGTCATTGTGGCGGACTGCTTCCTCTGCGACCCCCCCCCCCATAGTGCTTCCTCAGTTATGCTGTCTTTTACCTCCCCATGCCCAGCTCCTTCGTCTTTTTTTGTTTTTAGGTCTCGCTGAATCACCCTCTCACCCACCCTCTCAACCTCACTCACCCTTTCACCCTCACCACTCTCTTACCCTCTCACCCTCACACACCCTCTCACCCACCCTCACCCTCACACCCCCTCACCCTCACACACACCCTCACGAACATAGCATAACAAAACAAAGCATAGCATAACATAACAAAGCATAGCAAAACAAAACATAGCATAATATAACAAAACATAGCATAGCATAACAAAACACAACAAAACACAGCAGAACAAAACATAGCATAACATAACAACACATAGCATAACATAACAAAACTAAGCATAGCATTACAAAATATAGCATAACAAAACATAGCAAAACAAAACAAAAAATAGCATAGCATAACAAAACACAACAAAACATAGCATACACAACAAAACATAGCAAAGCATAGCAAAACATAGCATAGCATAACAAAACACAACATAGCATAGCATAGCATAACAAAACAAAGCTAAGCATAGCATAACAAAACAAAACATAGGATAGCAAATCAAAACATAGCATAGTATACAGCATCATTCAGCACCACCACAGCATCACTCAAGGGCACCACAACATCACTATGCGCTACCACAGAATCACTGAACACCACAGCATCACTCGTTCGCCATCACAACATCACTCAGCGCCACCACAGCATCAATCTGTGCAACCATTCAACAACACCTGGTTTCAATATGTTCTCTCAATGTTTCAAGCTTTATTACAAATGTAACAAAAAGATGTTAATATTTCACTTCTGTTCTTCGATTTTTGTCACAATAAAATACACTGAACATAATCTTCACAAAAGTTATTTACAAAAGTTTAAGCTATTGCCATTATAAATTACAATAACTTTTATTTAAGTATTAATTATTTAAAAAAGATAAAAGCTGTTATTTGTAATATCAATACATGTAAGTCAAGTAAATACAACACGTATTACATTACAAATGCTATAGGTGCCACATTTTTGAAAGATATAACTATTGGCATTGTAAATGACAAAGCTATTAACCCCTTCGATGCTCATGACGGAACGGTTCCGTCATGAGCATTGGTTGAGCTGTGCTCATGACGGAACCGTTCCGTCATGACCACACCCATTAACATTATGGGTCAGCACCGGGCGGTAAATCGTACCGCACCGATGTGGTTAATTTAGCTATTTTCACAAACAAAACAAAACATAAATATAACAATTGTAATTTACAATACCAATACCTCAAACTTTCCTAATGCGAGACCTATTGCATTGCAAATGCTTGTTTTTTTAATTATTATTATTATGGGCCTTTTTTCTCAATGAACTGAGAAAATCAGACACTTCCTTTTTCAAGAACTATTCAGTGAGTGCACCCTTTGGCAGAACAACTCACCCCGAAGAGCACCCAAATCTTGCAGTTGCACCAGATCGCTACAAAGATCAGTCATTCTGTATAAAAAGCAAACATAAAATGCCGCAGTCCACACACAGCAGAGCTGCAAACGGGTTAGAAAATGTTTAAAATAAATAAAGTGGGTGCTCACTGTCCCATATTGCTGCATTCACCTCAGAAGTGCAGTCACTGACCTATTACACCCTGGCAGTGACGTGCTGCACCTAGAAAGGAAATCAGTCCTCTTTAGAAGTGTTACATCCGGTCGCACTAAAGAGCAGCAGCTCTTTGCAAAAGTGTTGGTACCACAAGGGTTGAAGTGCACTTTGTCTTGTACACTTTTTACTCTGAACCTTTGCACAATTGTTTGAAGTTAAGTGCGTTTTTAAATGAATTTATGCTATTTTACATGAAGAAATATTTAAATTCATGTTTCGTGCACAACATTTCATTTTTTAGTGCTCTCTGTAGGAATGTCTGTGATTGATGACTGGGTATCCTGGTGCTCCATAAGGTAATCATTTACTATGCTTTTAAAGTTAATACAATCTAATATATAAGGAAATATTTGTTGAAAAATACATTGTTTTGGCCTTTCTGTCTCAAATTTTCTAGTGGGGACAACCCCCCAAACTCCCTCTATTAGCTGTTGCTCACTCCGCTTGCTTGCTACACACCATGTGAGGGCGGGTCTCACTTTTACTTTGTTCTATCTGATTCACTACTTGTGTCTATTTTTGGTGCTCTCTGAAAGAAGTTCTATGGGTACATATGACTTGGTGGGTAACCTGGTGCTCTTTAAGGTCATCATCTATTATTTACTGTGGTTTGAAAGTTGATACAATTGAATATGTAATAAAAAATGTGCTGTAAAATTCACCAATGTTAGTGTCTTTTTCCAAAATGTTCTTGGGGGAGAACCCCCCCCAAAATCCCCCTAGTAGTGGTCGGGCTCACTCGCTGCGCTCGCTCGCTCCGCTCCGGACGTGGGCTAGTCTGGCTGAATTTGCCAGGGCTGCTTGCAGTTCCCAGTCCGGCCCTGGTGGTTGGGTGTTGCCCATTTAGCTATATAGATTGGGCCTGTAGACTGTATCCTGAGCTAATATTTATAATACAGTGTACCTGTCGTATATTGACTGTGATTGTTGCTTACTTGAAATGATGATAAATATATTTTTTTTAAATGTAGGTAAGAGGCGCCTTGTTACAAGTAACTAATGTTATCTAATGCAGCAGTAAAGTACTTTTTTTTTTAAATAGAAAAATTCCTGTGTTCTCTGCGATATTTTATTAATTTCATGCCTAAAATGAACACGTTTACCTGAGGTAACTGCATTTTTATTTAACAGTATACAGTACCTCCTGATATGCCAAGCGAAGAGATAATGATACTACTACAAAAAGTGCGTTTGTTTCGTGTCCTGAGACTCCTGCGAATTGCCAGACTCGTACATTATATCGACAAACTAAAAGAGGTAAATAAAATCAAATAGGTATAAGAGTGCAACCGTGAAGAACAGCTTGCTTGAATGTGCCTCATAATGCCTTTTAGCCAGACAGTACATTTTATTTGTATGATTTCGAATCAAAGTTAATTTATGCTGTACAAGGGTTTATGTACTTGTATAAGACAAATCTGTTAAATGAATTTCAAAAGTATCTTGATGTCTACATTGGGGTTACACGTTTTAGAATTACTTACAATTACTTAACTATATAAGTTTGGGTAATGTCATTGTGGGTTCTTTTATGTATTGCGTAGAAAGATTGTGGGGGGGCAAAAGAGTCTCTGGGCCAGAGTTAGATCTTGGCTGATTGGTCTAAATCAGGCTCATAGTGACATAAACTCAGCCTTCGACATTTTAATGTCATTTAAGCGGCTTTGGAATGACTAACCAGAGCTCAAAATATGGTAATAAAGATGTCACTGGTTTAAAATGAATGTACTTTTCTTTCAACATCTCAATGCACATTGCGGACCACAACAATAAGGTTTCTATATAGTGTGCATAGAGGTGTTTCCGAAGAGTATTCATTTCGAAACCAGTCACTGCATCATTGAGAAGTATGTGTATGTCTATCTATCTATCCATTTATTTTATTTTATTTTATTTTGACAGTTTTATCGAGCGTGAACCAGACCCTTGCGGATAGCAGAGCGCTTTACAAGCAGTGAAAATTATACAACACAATACTAAATACCAATATATATCAAGCAGTGAGAGTTATACAACATAATACAAAATATAAATATGTGTGTACATAGTGTGCATAAATCCAACAAACCAGAGCGGTAGATCAAAACTGAATCCTACGTTGTGCATAACAGGAGACAGAGAAAGGTGCGGGCCGAGAGAGCCTAAATGTCATGTAGATTGTCTGTTTGCATCTATATAACTCATGTCCTTCAGTGAAGCTCATGTGAATTTTTCCATGAGAATCACCTTTACTTCCTTTTTGAACAGTGCAGTAGATGTGGTAAGTCTGGTTTCTGGGGTTAGTGAGTTCCAAATCATAGGAGCCATCCCTGAGAAGGAGTGTTTGTAAGTTTCTGTGTGGTTTCAGTAATAGGCTTTCTGATAGATACATCTGCCTTGTGGATTCCTCACCTTGTGAATATCCCCCTTGCGCCAGCAACGTTCGGAAAATTCTTTGTAGCACGCCGGCGTGGACGACGTCATTGGAGCATGGCATTGCGCGCGACTCCGTCTGACGTCACCGACTCCTCATAAGGCCCCACGTCGGCGTGATGACGTCAGTTCCCTTTTTTCCGCGTCGTCTACGCTAACGGTTTCTGGGATCTTCTGCGATACTTTGAGTATGTTGTTGCTATTTTGTGTTACTGTTTCTCTATTGAGTGTTTCTTCTTCGTCGAGGATGTCGTCGAGCAAGACGGGGTTCAAGCAGTGTGGTTCGTGTGCCCGAATGATGTCGATCACTGATCCGCATGACGTTTGTCTGTGGTGTCTTGGGTCGGACCATGATGTTAAGAACTGTCGTTCCTGCTCCAAGATGAACCCCAAGGCCTTACGAGAGCGGGAGGCGAAGCTTCTACTTGCAAAGGTGAAAGGAAGAGAAGCTGGAAGGTCTTCGAGGTCGGCATCCAGGCGCTCGAAGTCGAGGCAATAGTCGCGATCGAAGTCGAGGTCGAGGTCGGCTTCAAGATCGAGGTCCAGAGCGAGGTCAAGATCCAGAGAGAGGTCGAGGTCTGGATCCAAGTCGGCTTCGGGTCATGCTTCGAGCTCCTCGAGGAAGAAGCACAAGAGGAGTAAGCATCGCTCAAAACATCACTCTGGCAAGGAGTCTTCGGATTCGAAGAAGAAGTCTCGTAAACATCATAAAGACTTCGTGTCCCCATCTCCAATGCAATCTCGTGGAGGTTCCCCGGTTCAGGAGCAGGAACCGGATCTGGAGTCGCACCATTCTTCAGAACATGAAGAAGAAGAGGTTCCTCGGGCTCCGATTCCGGAGGCGGAGCCTGAAAGTCAAGAGGGCCAGGGTGAACCTTTGCCGGAGCAGCCTCCTTCGGAGCGGCCGTTGGGTTCGTACCCTCCCTTTCCTGGTCCGGGGCAGGACCCCTCGCAATTCCTAAATGCCATGTTTGGTGTTTATGCGAGGGCAATGTACCCCACTGGCGCACCTGTTAGTCCCATGGGTCCATTGTCTTTTAATTTGGGCGTACCTCAGGCTTACGCTCCGGCCCCCTATATGCCGTTCATGCCGACTCCTTGTGCTCCTTGGCTCGGTACGGCGCCGCCGAGGTCGTCGACTTCGCATGCGGCTTCGCCAGCTCCGGAACGACCTTGTGATTCGGATCGTGGTGCCTCCTGTCCTCCAGCTACCTCGGCTCCTCGTTCGACGCCGGTTCTGGCTCCGTCGGAGTCTTTACCGGCTCCGTCGACTTCGGTTTGCATGGAATGGTCGAGACGCAGAGCTCAGCGCCTCTTGGAGGAAAAGGAGTACGAAGATTCTGAAGTTGAGGAAGGAGAGTTTCTAGAACAAGGGCATTGTTTTGAGGACCCCTAGAGCGCTAGTGGCCTGGAACTTTCTCCTGAGTGGGGTTTGCCATCTGTTTTAGATGCACCATCTAAGGACGTGGCACCCTATCATGTCGTGATTAGGAAGGCTGCGGATTTGCTCGGTCTGACTTTGCCTTCTGTTGAGTACAAGCCTAACATCCTCACGGAGGTTTTTCATTCGCCTTCTTCTATAATAGAGCCTACTCTTCCATTCACTGACGCTTTGACCGAGCCTATAAAGGAGGTCTGGAAGAGGCCTTTGACTGCTCCTGCGGTTTCCAGGTCGGTGGCAAGGCGTTACAGGGTGGTGCCTGGTGACCCTGAATTTCTCTCTTCTCATCCTTCTCCGGAGAGTCTGGTGGTGCAGGCCGCTTGTTCCAACAGGTCTGCAGGTTCATTTCCTCAGGTGCCGGCGGACAAGGACTCTAAAAAATTGGACCAGTCTGCGAAAAAGATTTTCTCCTCGAGTAGCATGGCTCTAAAATCTACTAATGCTACTTGCCTGTTATGGAGATATGTTCATGCATTGATGGACTCTGTGAAACAATTGTCATCTAAGCTTCCAGAGGATGATAGAAAGAACTTTAATGAAGTGGTCTCCGATACTCAGGCTGCAGCCCGTATGGTAATTCAGAGTGGCATGGACACGGCGGACTCTGTTGCCAGAATTATGGGCTCTACTGTTGCAACCAGAAGTGCCGCATGGCTAAAATCTTCTGATTTTTCAACTGATGTACAATCTACCTTAATGGACTTGCCATTTGACGGGACAGGCCTCTTTGGTAAGAAAGCGGATGTGGCCTTGGAGAGGTTCAAAGACAGCCGGGCAACGGCGAGGTCTTTGGGCCTTCAGGCAAGGGGTTCTGCTACTCGGAAGTTTAGGGGATTTGGCAGATCCACTTTTCGTTCCTATAACCAAGGTCAGCAGCAGCAGCAGCAGCGGCAGAACCCTTTGTATAAGACATACAGAGGTAAACAAAGGGGCCGTGCTCGTGGACGCCAGGCCTCCTCCTCCTCCACATCCACTAATAATCAACCCCCTCCCTCAACAGCAAAGCAGCCCTAGATCCGCCATTCTGGATCATGCGGATCCGATAGGGGGTCGGCTTACTCTTTTTCTACGGGATTGGGAATCGGTTACATCAGATCTTTGGGTTCTCAATCTCGTAGAAAATGGGTATGCACTTCCTTTCCAGGAGTTCCCTCCCAATTACCCTCCTTGCCAAGGTTATTGTTCGTAGGACCACCTGCTTCTCCTGCAGGAAGAAGTCCTGGCTCTGTTCAGAAAAGGTGCAATAGAGGTGGTCCCGGAGCAGGAGAGGGGTCAGGGGTGCTACTCCTGGTATTTCTTGATCCCCAAGAAGGATGGCAGGTTACGTCCAATCCTGGACCTCAGGATTTTGAATCTCTACCTCAAACAGGAGAAGTGCAAAATGCTCACTCTTGCGCAGGTTCTTCAAGCGCTGTTTGAAGAAGACTGGATGGTGTTGATCGACTTGCAGGATGCGTATTTTCACATCCCAATCCTGAAGTCGCACAGAAAGTATCTCCGTTTTACAGTGGGATCGCAGCACTACCAGTTTGCGGTCCTCCCGTTTGGACTTACTACTGCGCCTCCAGTTTTCACCAAGGTGATGGCGGTGGTGGCTGCGCATCTCAGAAGGTCGGGAATTCCTGTGTTCCCCTATCTGGACGACTGGCTGATCAAGGCAGAGTCGCCCGAGAAGGTGTTTCATCACCTGCAAGAGACATCGCAGCTGTTGTTCAGATTGGGTTTTTCGATAAACGTGCCCAAATCTCACCTGGTGCCCTCCCAGCGCAACCTGTTCATAGGTGCGGTACTGGACACTACTGTATGTCGTGCATTCCCTCCACCTCAAAGGATTCGCGACATTCAGGAAATGATTCCTTTATTCTACAATGGAGCGGTTGTTCCAGTCCTGAAGGTCCTTCGCCTGCTCGGTCTGATGGTTTCTTGCATTCTGTTGGTCAACCATGCACGCTGGCACATGAGGGCACTCCAGTGGTGTCTCCGCAGGCAGTGGTACCAGCACAACGGAGATCTCGGGGAGTCTGTGAGGATCTCCAGGGAAGCTGCAGCGGATCTGTCTTGGTGGAGCGTGGAAGGCAATCTGTCACAAGGGAAGCCTTTTCAACTACCTCCATCGGTGGCCACGGTGATAACGGATGCATCCACTCTAGGGTGGGGTGCTCATCTGGGGGACCTGGAGGTCAAGGGTCTTTGGTCTCCAGAGGAAAGGTTGCTTCACATCAACCTTCTAGAGTTGCGGGCGATACGTCTGGCGCTCAAGGCCTTCCTCCCCTCCCTTCGCGGTCAGTCGGTTCAGGTCTTTACGGACAACACGACCGCGATGTGGTACATCAACAAGCAGAGAGGAGTAGGGTCGCAGTGTCTCTGCAGAGAGGCACTGCGTCTCTGGTCCTGGGTTCAGGACCATCAGATTTGTCTGATTGCAACTCATCTGGCCGGAGTACTGAACATTCATGCAGACATTCTCAGTCGGCAGTTCTCTGCCGACCACGAGTGGAGGCTTCACCCGGAGGTTGTTCACGACATCTTTCAGATGTGGGGATCTCCTCGGGTGGACCTGTTTGCCACTTGCGAGAATGCTCACTGCCCGTCATTCTGCAGTCTCCAGTATCCGATGCAAGGAGCTTTGGGGGACGCGTTTCAGTTGAGTTGGGGAGATCAGCTCCTTTACGCGTTTCCCCCCATACCCTTGATTCCTCGTGTTCTGAGGAAGATTCGCCAGGACCGGGCCCAGGTCATATTGGTCGCCCCGGATTGGCCAAGAAGGGTGTGGTACTCGGACCTTCTCCACCTCTCCTCTCACCCGCCGCTCCGTCTTCCTCTCAGGGCAGACCTCCTCTCTCAGATGGAGGGGCAAGTTCTACACCCGCACCTCCAGACATTACACCTTCATGCCTGGAGATTGAACGGGGCAACTTGAATTCCTTTTCTCTCCCTCACGATGTGGTGGATGTCATTCTTTCTGCCAGGCGTGACTCCACCAAGTCCATCTATTCGTATAGGTGGTCTAAGTTTGTCTCTTGGTGCAGGGAGAGGAATGCTGACCCTTTGAAGGCTCATTTGTCTGACATTTTGCAGTTTGCTCTTTCTCTGGCACGGCAAGGATTTGCTGTTGCTACGGTCAAGGGGTATCTTTCAGCCTTGTCGGCATTTCTCTGTTTGCCGGATCAGCCCTCTCTTTTTCAGTCTCCAGTAGTGTTAAGATTTTTGAAAGGACTCACTAATAAGTTCCCTCCATCTCCGTTTGTTGTTCCTCATTGGGACTTGAATCTTGTGTTAGCTTATTTGATGGGTTCTCCGTTTGAACCCTTGCACAAGTGTCCCATGAGGCTTCTTTCTTTTAAAACGGTCTTCTTGGTTGCAATTACCTCGGCAAGGAGGGTAAGTGAGCTTCAGGCTCTTAGTTCCAAGCCCCCGTTCTTGTCCATTCATGCTGAAAGAATGGTTCTCAGAACCAGGGCTGCTTTTCTGCCTAAGGTGGTAACTCCCTTCCATCTAGGATAATCCATTACCCTTCCTACCTTTTATCCTCCCCCACACCCTTCCAAGGAGGAGGAGAGGCTTCATCGCTTGGACCCGAAGAGAGCTGTTAGTTTCTATCTTGATAGGACTAAAGACTATCGTGTTGACGATCAGCTCTTCGCGGGTTTTGCTGGCTGCAAGAAGGGCAGAGCGGTGCACAAGCGCACACTTTCCAGGTGGATTATCCTGTGCATCAAGATTTACTACTCTCTGGTGGGTAAGGACTCTCCTGAGGGTATTAGAGCTCATTCAACTAGAGCGAAGACTGCAACATCTGCATTGTCTAGAGGCGTTCCTGTTGAGGACATTTGCAGGGCCGCGACATGGGCCTCACTTTTGCAAAGCACTACTGCGTGGATGCTGAGGTGAGGAGGGACGGCCACTTTGCGCGCTCTGTCCTCCAAGATTTCCTGGTATAGCAGAGTGGTCACCCTCCTCCGGGAGTGGGGACTGCTGTGGGACTCTATTCACAAGGTGAGGAATCCACCAGGCAGATGTATCTATCAGAAGAACAAGTTACTTACCTTCGGTAACGCTTTTTCTGGTAGAGACAGTTTCTGCCTGTGGATTCCTCATATGCCCACCCGCCTCCCCGTTGTCCGCTCTGCTATACCTGGGTTTATGTACTTATGTATTTATGTACTTATATTTCTGGTATTTAATACTTTTGCTATGCACTTTTTGTGGGTTTTTGGATTGCGTGTACTGTGTACATTGTATATATGTATATATTTGTTGGTCCGTCCGGGTGCCTCGAAGGCATGGAAAAAAGGGCGGGACTGACGTCATAACGCCGACGTGGGCCTTATGAGGAGTCGGTGACGTCAGACGGAGTCGCGAGCAATGCGGTGCTCCAATGACGTCGTCCACGCCGGCGTGCTACAAATAATTTTCCGAACGTTGCTAGCGGAAGGGGAATATTCACAAGGTGAGGAATCCACAGGCAGATAATGTATCTACCAGAAAAAGCGTTACCGAAGGTAAGTAACTTGTTGTCCTGCAGTTCTTGTGTATCTCTTGCCTCCAGAGATAAACAGTTTCCGAGAGAGATAGCTGGGTGCTTTATGGTGAATGGCTTTGTGGATCAAGCATGCTATTTTAGGTGAATTCTGGCTTTCCATGGTAGCCAGTTCAATGCTTTTAGGTCAGGGGAGATGTGGGACCTTTTTTTTGAGCCCGTGATGAGCCTGGCTGCCGCGTTGATGGTGGCTCTTAGTGGTGCTGTTGTAGCTTTGGGGAGACCACAAAGAGAGACACTTCCGTATTCGATCCTGGGGATGACTAGAGCTTGAACTGCCGTCTTGAAGTTGTTTTTGTCTTAGGAAGGGTTTAAGTTTCCTTAGAATATTAATCTGGAAATTTGCACCCTTTGTTGCGTTGGCAATGTGTTTATGCATGTTGAGGTTGCCATCAACAGTTATACCCAGAGATTTATATGAGTCAATGATTGTTGGTTGCACGTTGAATGCCGTGAAGTGTTTGAACCAATCCTGGAGGAGGGGAATTTTGGAGGGTGGAGCTATAAGTAGGAATTCAGTTTTGAGTGCGTTAAGCTTGAGATGGTGTTCGGCTAGCCATGTTTGGGTGTTCAACAGCGTTTGGTTGAGCAGTTTGACATCTTCAGGAGTATGAATCTTCAGATAGAGTTGTGTATCATCTGCGTACATGTGAAATTGGACGTTGGATGCTTGCAGCAAGACAGTAAGAGGTTCCATGAATAGATTGAATAGTGTAGGGGACCCTTGTAGGACTCCAAGAGTTACTGGTACAGATTTGGAGAAGGAGTTATTGACCTTGAATTTTTGGGTCCGGTTTAGAAGAAAGGAGGTTAAACCAATTGAGCACTGAGCCTGATAGACCCATTCTGAGGTTCAGCAGTTCAATCAGGTTCTCGTGTTTGACTGTATCGAAGGCAGAGGAGAGATCTAGCAAGATGAGTAGGCATGATCCATTCTGGTCGAGTATTTGTAACGCATCGTCGATAATGTGAGTCATGGCTGTTTCGGTGCTATGCCCTGCTCTAAAGCCAGATTGGTGATTGTCAAGGAGGTCTAAGAGGTCAATGTGTTTTGTCAATTGTTGGAGAAAGCATTTTTCCAAGAGTTTGGCTAGGGTAGGGCTGTTCGAAAGAGGGCGATAGTTGTTAAGGTCCATCGGGTCAGCTGTGGGGTTTTTTAGGATGGGTGTGACTTGACCAATTTTGAGGACGTCTGGGATGCAGCCTTGATGTAGAGAGCTGTTAATAATCCTGGTCCAGAGCGGCAGGATCAGAGGGGTTAGATCTTTAACTTCGTTAGCAGGGAGAGGATCAGTGGTATGATTGGCCGACTTGAGGGTGCTAAGAATCTTGCCTACAGCTTCTTCAGTGTATGAGTCGAAGGAGGACCAGGTTGCCTCATTAATTAGTTGAAGTTTTGAGGATGTTTGTTGTGGCGGAGTTGAAGGAGAGGGAAGGATTGTTATAAGAGGGCAAGGCTGTAGGACTGTGAGGTCATTGAGAAGATCCCTCTTGATGTTTTCTATTTTTAGGTTAAAGAAAGAAGAGAATTTGTCACAAGTGGGTTGGGTGCCTGAATTATCTTGTAGTTGTTTAGGTTCATCTCTAGATTGTGATTTGAATAATTCAAACAATTTTTGGAGGTCGATTTCTTGCTTGATCTAGTTGGTGAGAGAAAAAATGGGCTTTTAGTGCGTTTGATCTTTCTGTAATAGTCTTTTCTCTTACTCCTTAGAATTTTCTATCTATCTATCCATCTATCCATCCATCCATCTGTCTGTCTATCTATAGATATGTATATATATAGATATACACATATATTTCCATTTATATGTATATACACACACATATGTGTGTGTATACATGTGTATATATGTATGAATATTATATATATACTCACACACACACACATATATTCTTCATACTAATTGTGGGCAACCAAAATGTTTTAAATGGAGCATTCCATATGGTCAGTTTTAAAAGCTCGAAGAATCTGTTCCACGGATGAGGAGTTTGGATAATGAACTACAAATACAAATAATGAGACAGAGTATGTAGATTCCGAATGAGGTTTTTAATGTTTCCATAGATAGAGCGAGATATGAAAATAGGGAATCATTTTTGTATAATGATGATGGATTACTTAAAAGAGAGAGAAAAAATAGAAAATCTCAGGAGGATACAAGTGCCAGATCTTTCTGGAATAAAATATGGCAGAATCAGAGTTTCAAAAGATCCTACGATGGAGAATTATAAATGTTTCTCCATCTTACGATCTTCTTTGATTGTGTGCAGACCCCATACATGAAGTTCACTTCCATGGAAAAACAAGCATTTGCAATGCAATTGATCTCGCATTAACGCAAGTTTGAGCTAAGGGCACTCAATCAATCAATCAATCAGAGTACTTGTAAAGCGCGCTACTTACCCGTGAGGGTCTCAAGGCGCTATGGGGAGGGGGGTGCTGCTACTGCTTGAAGAGCCAGGTCTTGAGGAGTCTTCTGGAGGCGAGTAGGTCTTGGGTCTGCCATATGTGGGTTGGGAGGGTGTTCCAGGTCTTGGCGGCGAGGTAGGAGAAGGATCTGCCGCCGGAGGTCGTTCGTTGGATGGGGGGGACAGCGACGAGGCGAGGCTGGCGGAGCGGAGCTGGCTGGTCGGGGTGTAGAAGCTGAGTCTGCTGTTCAGGTAGGCTGGTCCGGCGTTGTGGAGTGCTTTGTGTGCGTGAGTGAGGAGCTTGAAGGTGATCCTCTTGTTGACGGGGAGCCAGTGTAGGTCTCTCAGGTCGGGGGTGATGTGGCTGCGGCGGGGGACGTTGACGATCAGTCAGGCGGAGGCGTTTTGGATGTGTTGTAGTTGTCGTAGGTGTTTGGCTGGGATTCCCGTGTAGAGTGCGTTGCCGTCCAGTCTTGTGCTGACGAGGGCCTGTGTCACCGTTCTTCTTGTTTCGGTCGGGATCCACTTGTAGATCCTGCAGAGCATGCGGAGGGTGTTGTAGCAGGAGGAGGAGACGGCTTTGACCTGCTTAGATATGGAGAGGGAGGAGTTGAGGATGAATAGGTTGCGTGCATGGTCAGTGGATGTTGTGTAGTGTAGTTCCTATATTCCCAATAGGCTCTGCGCATTGGAAAAACATAAACAACAGTGTAGACGTAGGACTGAGATCGACTAGGTCTCTATTGAATATGTTAGACTTAATTATGTGTGCCAGCTAGCTCGGAAGTCACTAGAAACTTTCTCGAGTAAACAAGAAGGTGTTAACTTTCCTGGATAGACAAGAAGGGGTTAGTTTCTGACAACCGCATAAACATGACAACTTTGCTCCCCAAGAATAAGGAGTATATCTCCAGAGTCGCGGAAACAATAGATAGCTATTTCGCTCAGTCAGTCGTGCATGCTTAGTTTCACCAGAAGTGCAGAGAAATAGAGAGGCAGGCGTTTTCAATAAAAGTAGTTATTTATTGAGCAGTCTACTTTCTCATGCAAGAGAAGTGAATTGCCACAATTGCAATACTTGTCATAAAGTAAAGTGCGTACAGTAAAATGAGTATTATGAGATAATACTGTAAAAGCATTTATATGGTTTCTAAGCCATAAGATACTTAAAATGGATAAAATACATACAACGATAAAATATTGACTAAACGTACTAAACTGGTGTTTCTAAGATACGCCTACCCCATTGTACCTAACCTAAGCCTAGTACAGGGAAGTATTAGATGAGTTATAGTTTTTGCCAAGAATCTGAATCAAGAATTCTCTGTGGGTCTAATCAGCTCCGCACCTTGGTTATAGAATGAAGGAGGTCTTGTATCTCTTTCTAGGGACTCGATCTCCCAGCATCCCGCAAGGGTGACCGGAAAACTCTGGAACTGGATTTCTCGGCAGGAGAAAAGACAGCGTCTCTCTCAGTGCGCCAATGGGAGGGTCGGCTTCCTTTGGCACTCGCATCAGCAGGGCGTCGGGCAAGTAGATAGCTGATCTGCTCCAAACCACCGTGTGTTGCTTAAGGCAGATGCTGGTATGTTTATACCTGGAACGTGCCGAGTTTGACGTAAGGTTGGACATAAGACGTCACTAAGAACTCGCAGTTCTTTCAGGACTCCAGGAGTTCTAGGACAAATCAATACAGAAGCAGGGGGAATTCCCGGGCTGCTGGAGGCTTGGTTTGTTTAAGAACACGTTGTGCTTTCTAGGAGTCTATGGGAGTAGCCTTGCCGTATTTGGACTGCATTGGCTATGTCTTAATATGGGTATGATTCTTATGCCTGTATAAGGGTATTATTTGATATAACCCTATAAGGGCATGAAATCGGGAATATTAACTAGAGTCCTAGAATCATCTACAACACCCACTCCATGTATAATGTCCATCATTACTAAATACTAAGCAATATATAAGCCTATCTAAGCATGTGTTTACCATCCCACCCCAAAATACATAAACTGCATTTGAAATGGTATAAACATGAAAAATGAGTATTATACTGTACGTTTTCAAGGAGTGGTATCATTCAGATAATGCATATATAGTACATTTAGAATGTTGACTGAATGAATCACAAATTTACATTCATGAAATGGCTCTTAATACAGAAGAGAAGGTTGAGACCATTTCATCACATATGTATACAAGACTGTACAAGTGCTAGAGACTAAGAAAATATTGTCTCTAGAGTTTCTAAAAATAGAAATCTTGTTCTCTAAGAATAGTTCTACTATAGGCAGAGTATGATATGCCGAAAAAGGGTAAATATTTTGGGAACTGGAAAAAATCAATTTCGCTCTCTGGGAGAAGAGAAAAAAAAATAGCTCCAAAGTTTTTTAGGTTCTGTTTACCAAAACTGAAGGCCGAATTCAGAGTTAAGGGAACACTGTGTGCTCGTATTTTCTAAAGGTATTCTCGTTGTTAGGAGAGAACATTCATTCAGATAGGCAGGTAAAAAATTTGTCTACAACAGTAGGTGAAAGTTGGACCAAATCCGAAAAAGTGTAAATAGTGCATATGTGATATGCATTACCGTCAGCGTTATCTGGATCAGCAATGTTCACAGAAGGTTGTACCTGTGTGCCGCTTTCATCTCGTACCTCACCGCCACCTAATCGTAATGGTGAGGTCTCAACGAATGCCATCATCAGAATATGTAGCCGCTGGGGACAACACGTTGCATGAGTCGTTACCGAACCAAGCAAAGTATCGACATCCATAGGTACTGCTGATGGAAGTGTGAGACAGACGTCTAACACGCATTCTTCTCCGCATAGCAGGCATCGTAGAACAGGTAAGATGCAATCTTGCCAGATTGGTCTGAATGAAAGAAACCAGGTAGTATTCAGATCTCTTAGCCGAGCCAAGCCAAGGACTTTAGTAATCCGCTCTCGGTATTGCATTGCTAGGATCGTGTCTTCCATTGTAGCCTGAGTTTTGTCTGTGACTTGATTTGCCGTATCGGAGCAGAAATAACAAAAATAAGATTCCTGCTACGAGTCTCAAGATGAGAGGCAGGCCGCCGAACATAGAGTGCACGAAATTCGGGAAGATGCTCAGGACTGCTTCAAAGGGTGCTAACAGTCCCGAAAAAATTGTCTTAAATACATGTGCAATGCCGCTGGTATCAGACAGGTTCAAGATATGGCTTAACATTTCTGTGAAATGTACGGGGCAATTTGTCGATAATAATGTATGTATCTCTGCTGCTGTCCTTGCAACTTGCAGATCATACGTTTCTCTAGACGAGGTTAAAGACACAGTTGTTTGTAAAAGAATAGACTTCATTCTGCTTAAAGTATCAATTCGATTAGAAGAGTTGTTCAAAGAAGGCCATATTGCTGCCTCCATGTCTAGCTTGTTGTTTGGATACAATACTTGCATACAACAAGTGACCCTGGAAGTAACGCTCACGAGATAGGCCGTTCCTGGCACCATGCCACAACAGCTGTGGTCACTTATTAGAACGTAGCTGCCATTGGAAAGCTGTCTGAAAAAAGGCTCTATCTGTGTAGCAGGGGTGCCGTGCAGGTGGCATGAAAGGTTATTTGATGAACCTTCGCAGGCTCCGTGTAAGTTAATTCATTGACACATAAGTGTCCCGCTTAGTGAATTTTTACAGTTGTTACCACTAAGGAATACCTCTTTCTTGCCCCCACTCCAACATCTATGTGTGTAAGGTAAATTCCAGGTTGACTTACCCAACCTTTCATACAGGCCTGCTGGTATATACTTTTGGCAATATTGAAACTGAAAACTTATATTGTAATGGTGCCATGTATTATCCATTCAATGACAGGTCTCTCGGAGACTGTCAATGGTAATCTTTCTAGTTTTTCAATGCTCAGCACCGTAAAGTCTGCCCCTCTTTGTGCCAAAGAGATTTGTTTATTAGTAAGGTTATAGATAGAAAATAATGACGTTGTGTTTATCAGACGCCATGGCACGTAGCCTGAACGCAGATTTTGTAACGTCCAGCCTAACTGTACAATAGAACGTAATTGGGACTGGCCATGTTGTAACATTAGCATATCCTGTTCTATTATATCAATAGCAGATGATACAATGCTGTCCAGTGAATACATTCTGGAGGACAGAGTTGTTAACCCATTGTCCACTACAGACAGTGATTTTTCCAAATTAATACGATCAATTTCGCATATTTTTTCTGCAGTTTCAATTTGCATTACTTTCCAAGCTTCATTGTAAGCTGCGTATATACCGGCATATATGAAACGTTTTTGACACTGTTTGCGAGGTCCCAGTATGAAATCTCGCAAGTCAGCACCTTCTTTAAGTAAAGTCAAGTGTTGCTTAGTTTCAGGTAGTGTGGATTTCTGTAGCCATTCGAGGCATAGTTTTCCTACACTATATGTTGTAATTATCCCTGGATGTTGTCTCTGGGAATATCTTGGGGCTGGCCTATTCTGTTTGAACCCCTGTACTTTGTTCAGGAATCTATCTTGACAGTTATTAGTGTCTGTGGGCCAGATCAACCATTTGTTCCAATTAGGGAGTGTTCTGTTTTGTTATAAAATATGGGATACGTCTATCTCCACTTCTGTAGTGCTATTACTATCAGGTATGGGTTTTGGTATAGACGGTTTGTTTAAGTCTTTTATCCTGGTTAGGCCAAGACAGGTCGTTTGTTGAATGGGTTCATTCAGGAACTTATTTGTTCTGGGATCATGCAGGCTCTGAATAATGATTCTAAACCTTGTATCTGCCATTCTTTTGTACCCCAAACTGTTTTTGTCTCAATGTTGTTTTTCCAAAATTCAAAACCAAACGTAGACATTTTTTCATAACATTTTTCAGAGTATATCAGCTTAGTATTTGTCAACATGTTTTTCATTCCTGTCTTATTCATAATTTTAAAATAAAACGTTTCTGGATCAGTGGTGTTAAACCCTGAAAAGTATGGGAATTTTTCATAAAATGTTTTTGAGCTGCCTTTTGGCGGAGTTGGACAATGTTCCCATTGATTATACATAAAAACATTTCTAGGATTTGCTGATTTATGCAAATAGTGATGCCCATAATGATTAAAGCAATACATTTCTTCATAATTTGATGAACCTTGTAAATAATAATGTTCTGTATATTTAGCTGACATTTCTAAATCTGACATCATATTCTTAATATTTTCAAAGCTTTAATCATCAGAGAAAGTACTAGGTGATACAAAGTCACTTAAAGAAATCTTGAATTGATGTGGATATTTCAAGAGTTCAACCGGGCCATAGATGTCGTAATCAGTAGTGTCCCACGCTACACCACCAGGTATAGGAATGGCTGTGATGTTCACTGATGATAGTTCTCTTTTTTCAATGTGAGAAGATCTGTGAGGTTTTAGAACCAAGTTGATGTTCTGGCTCGCTGTGTCCATTGTACTATATTTTCCATCAATCATTCTTCCCAAGCTTAGAATTAAAATGAGCCAGAGCAGGTGGAAAAGTACACCTAACACAATCCACAATTCAATTCACGGTGAAATCAGATATGTTTCCCCAAGTTGATGAAAGAGTTCTGTAATTTTGTCTTTGAAAGTTTTGTTTGCTGGCTTGTCTTCATGTTCACTTGGATCATCAGAAAAGTAATCGAAATTGATGAAGTAGCCAGATGCAGTTCTGTCAATTGTTTGGATGGGATCAGGATTGTTGTTAATCTTTGTAGTTGCTTCTTTCTTTTTCATATTGGTATAGTCCCAGGCTACATCATTGTAGACAGGTGTTTCTTGACGAACTGTTGCAATTTGGGTTTCAAGAGGCTCAAGTTCCATGACTTTATTGCATAGTCCTTTTTTATTCACTGCAGGTTTATCAAATGTGATTAGTTTCTCAGTTTGAACTTCTTGGATTGTAGAAAGGTTTGGTCTTCTGCTACTTCTTGGGAGTCTACTGGGCCTACTACTTATTATTGGCCACATGGTTGTGGTTTTACCAGGTCGATTGATACAACTCTGTTTTCCCTTTTACCAGCAAGGGGCGGTAGTACGACTGATCTTGTTCCGCTGATAGCTAAGACAGGTACTGCTTTTCTGTAAGAAGGCCCAAATTCCTTCTTTACCGCGATCTTTTCTCTGACCAGATCCCCAATCTTTGGAATCCAGACAGGTCTTGCTGGGACAGGTGGTTTCTCTTCAGTGGGCGTTGGCTTTAGCTTTGTGTTACTTAGCCTTCTTCTCGTTTCATTCATGTCCTGTAAAACAGCCAAACGGTCTTTGATATCAAAAGCTTTTTGTTCCACCACTGAAGTCTGACAATCAAGATCTTCGATTATCATTCTTGTAGCAAACAAAAGTTCATACGGAGTGATTCCACCCAGAGAATTTCTTGGCAGATTATTAAGACTACGTTGGACACTTATTAGATGTTTGACCCACCCAGCACCCGAACCGAATACCCTCGCTGGTATAGATTGCTTTATGTCATGTTTTTTTCTTTCCACTACCGCATTTCCCTCAGGATGGAATGGACTAGAGTACCGCAATGCAATGCCCTAACTGGTCATGGCCTCCTTGTAAGCTCGAGAGCTAAACGCAGTACCCTGGTCAGAATGTAGCATGCCAATTGCGTATTTTTCCCGATAAAGACTCGCAAATCTTTTATAACAGTTCTGGCGTCAGCCGAGCGCTGGAGCCACATCTAAATGAATCTCTTCTTAATATTTATGGTATTGCATTTGTCTGGTCGGACGCTTGCATGTAGATAGTCTAATGCTGTCTAATAGAGGTGTCTGGTCCGGTTCATAACTGCGATCTCTATTGCAGTCCAGACAATCCATTGCAAAGTTATAAACGTGCACGCTCATTCCTGGCCATCAGTATCTTGATTGTAATTCTTTTAGAGATTTTAGGATCTCTTGGTGCCTCAGACCCATTCCCATGTGTGCTTCTTGAATCAAGAAGACTCTCCGGTTCGTGTTTGGAATTCCTCTATCCCCCACTCCAGGGATTTGAGCAAAAGGAATGGAGTTCGCATCAATTATGTATGTATTTTCGAGTGGATAATTTAGAGGTAACGCCGCATACTTGTCTTCCATAGAGGCTTTTACTGCTAGTAGCGTTTCTCCATCTATTTGTTTTTTAGAACGCTTTTTTGTAGCTACGGAAGTCGGGTGACCAGCTGCCGCTGTGGCTTTATAGGCCAATGAATTCCCTGCAACGTGAACGCCATCACGTTGAAGACTCTGCGTATGTATCATGTGAGTCTTTCGTAGTTCTTTCTGTAAAAGAGCTACTTGTTCCCAAAGCTTTTTATGCTTTATTGTGCCACCTCTTTCATCTTTGTAACCATTTTCAATCCAGGTCTGCATGGAATTATTATAAGATTTGTCGCAGTAATGTGAATCGCACACTATTAGTGTGGGGAATTCGTGATCTGCATTTTCAAGCGCCATCTTAAAAGCATGTAGTTCAGCTCGCTGAGCTGTACAATTTGTGAGCGATTCAGTTTTAGTGATTAACGGTCTAAATTTACGTCTGCGCCAGTGACCTTTTACAATCGCGCACGCATCACTATATGTTTTTTTATCCACAACGTAGTGTTGTGCAAATCTGTCTGTGTAGATTACACAGGTGTACTGTTCCAGAGGTAGAATTTCTGCTGGCAGAGGACATTCGTATTCATATTGGAGGAATTCTTGTGTTTTCAAGTTAGGATCAAATTCGTAAACTACGTCTGATCCAGCAAGAGAATTAACCCATTGTATCCATCTCGGATGTAATGCTTTAGCATTCGGAATGCTTGCTCTTGTTACTGCTTCTAGGGCAGATATCGGTTTAACGATTATTATGCTTTTACCCCTTGCCAGGGCTCTTTCTTTTGCTACAGCAGTTTGTACCGCAGTTAGAATCTTTTCAGTGGAACTGAATTTAATTTCAGCTTGTGTGTGCAAGTGTGATTTGTAAGCTATTGGTACGTATCTCCCTCATTAGAGGTCAGGTATGTAAATCCGCATCTTCCTGGGATGACTCGGATTACAAGGTTGCGTTCGTTCGCGCGTGTTTGCAGTTTTGTTTTAGTTAACATGTCTGTTTTTAATGATCGTAAGATTTCTGTGTGTTTCTGAGTCCAATTAATTGCTTTGAAATCAGGTTTTATTAGTTCGTAGAGCAGTTTAACCCTCTTTGCATGATTTAGAATGTATGTTCTTCCGAAATTCAGGAAACCTAGAATTGATTGTAAGTTTTTCAGCGTTTTTGGAGCTTGTAGTACTGCACACTTCTCTAAGAAGTAGTCTGCTAGGCTTTTGCCTTCACTTGATAACTCATAACCTAAAAATAGGACAGTGAGGTGGGCAATTCGTGACTTTTTAAAGTTAAATTTGTACCCTTCAGATGCGAACCCAAGTATTATGGTGTTCACTCTTTTCAAGTGTGTCTCTAGGTCATCATCTGTTAGATAGATATCGTCAACATAGGATAATGCCTCATCATCATACATTTGGAGTAACTCTGTTACTCTGGCTGAAAATAATCCTGGGCTGTTCTTGAATCCCTGTGGGAGACGACAAAATTGCTTTTGAGCCCGCATACTGGAGAAAGCGGTCAACTGCCTGCTTTCTGGTTCAATGTTTTGATAGAAGAAACCATTTGAAATACCGAATGTCGTTTCATATTTTTTGCGTACAATGTTATTCATCAGTGCTGCACTGTGTGAATTTTGTACTGCAAATGTTTTGCAACAAGAATTTAAGTGTCTGTGGTCCAATACTAAACGATATGAATTGTCTGGTTTGGATACAGGAAACAAAGGATTGTTCATTTGTGAGGTGCATGTTTCAATCCCCCCCTGGTACTCAAGTTGATCTAAGATCTCCCTGACTTGTTTTTTAGGTTCTTGCTTAACAGGATACTGCCTTTGTGCAGTAGGTTGATTTTTTAACTGGATTTTATGTTGAGGAGAATCCTCATCCCATTCTACATGATTTTTATATAATGCAGGGGCTTGGGCTACTGCCCATTTTCTAGCATATGTGTATTTTTTATGAATTGGAATGTGATTTGAGAAGGCAGGCATATTCATTTCTTCGCCTTGTGGGCACTCCCTGACAAACTCTGGTGGCCAGTCCTTTTCTGCTAGAAGGATATCATAACCTTTAGATAGGTTCTCCCAGAAGAGACCTCTTATTTTCCTAGTTTTGTCCCCCTCTATACGTAATGTTATTTCATATAATTTATGAGGCACACTGACTCTGGTGTCTGCAGTTTCTACTTGAATGTATTCATTCGTGTCCACTGTCTCTAGAAGATTCATCAGGATCTTGCGAGCTATGGTCACTTCTGCTGCGCTGTCTAGCATTGTCTGGGCCCATTCTCCGTTCTTGAGTTGTGTCCTCCGAATCCTCTGCATGTTTTACTTTAATACTGGCTACCTTCTTTTTGGTAAATTGTAATTTTTTACTTTGATGAGCAGGTTCTTTGTATTTGGACTTGACGCGCTGTTCTTTATGTTCTGACCGTCCTCTTCTTTCCGATTTCTGTGAGGAAGTCTGAAAGATCGAGAGGGACGTGTACCAATATCTTGATATCTGTCAGGTTTTCTCAAATTTTCCCTATTTCTAAGGTTATATCTTTTCTCAGAGGGCTCCCGTTGTGAAGACCTACCCCCCCACCGGTCTGGAGATCTATCTCTCCGCTGGGGAGACCTTCCTCTGGTCTGAAACTGTTTTTCTCTGGAAGTGGTTTGCTTATTACCCTCCCACTTCTTTTTAGGAGTTATTAAATTATTTTTAATGAAAGTCTTTTCAGGATTTTCTGTTAGTTGTGGTGTTTTAGTGATTTACCACCCAAACTATCTCTACCTAATTCTACATAGGATTTTTCCAATTATTCGGCTAAGTTCAAAAGGTTGGTCTGCTATATCTGTTTCTTTTAATTTTTGGCGGATTGCCACGGATGCTGCGTCTCCTTTTATGTTGGCTAGTAGTATAGCCAAGACTTGCTTAAAGTCTTTCAGTAATTTTATACCTAGATTTAAAGCATGCTCTGGGCCGTATTCATTTTGAATCTGTCTTAGTACATCTGGTATAAACGCCATAGACGGAACACCATGTGTTTTTGTGTAGATTGAAGCAAAGACTGTTCCCCAAGTGTCACAGTCCTCCACATGTGGTGCAATCCCCATTGGTAGGCAGATTGTCAGAATTCTGTGTTTTTCGTAAGGGGTAGTATCAGGAAATACTGCCTCTATTTGAGTAATTTTTTTAGCTAACCAGAATGGAATTTGTTCCCGTTTTGCGGGTAATTTACCAATGACTGATTGTATGGTCTGTGGTGTAATTTTATTAGTGTTCCCCTGGTGAGGGGTGTGCTTTGGAATTTTTACAGCAGGTTGGACTATTAAAGTCCGCATGACATATTATACCAATTGTCTATGTATTTTAATTAATTTTTTTAGTTGAACTAAAAGTTCTCTGTCTGACATTTCTTCAATGTCAGGATGTGGTGTATAGCTGGTAATTTTATTTGGATGTTTTAGGGCGCCATTAAACCAGAGCTCATGCTCTTGGTAAGTTAGTGGAATTTCAACGTCCTCAAAAGGAACGTATTCCGCTGGAGGTTCCCCTGCTTTGTAGTAGTGGAACTCGTGTGTTGCAGCATTTGCTGCTGGAAAATGTATCCAAGAATAGAATACCTCTGTCTGCCGACATTCATGTGCCTCTACCACAAATATGACTGTACTACCTCTTGATGATACACCATTTTTTATAAGTTTTATAGTTACATTTTTCCTTATATTTACCGGGATGAGCTTTACATCCGGGTCATTTTCTTGGAGACTTGTGTCTTCAGTCAAAAGTTGAGCTGCTAGTCTAGCTCTCTCCCTTTCGTCGTCACTCTCTGTCATTTTGTTGACAGAAAGTTTGCAGAGCAAATTTCCAGGAAACAAAGATTAGGTGCACAATATTTTGGAACACTGTATCCTTCAACGTTGATTAAACCAAAAACTAATACATAGGAATCTCGTCCTACTAAGTTCTGGCGGATATTGACCTTTTTACCCACTCCAAACGTCTATCTGAGTTTTTGCAGGAAAAAAGGGGTCTGTGTGAAAAGCACGACCGAGTTACTCTAGTATCTAACGTTAAATGTATCACCTTACCAAACGTTGGGCGCCATGTAGTGTAGTTCCTATATTCCCAATAGGCTCTGCGCATTGGAATAACATAAATAACAGTGTAGACGTAGGACTGAGGTCGACTAGGTCTCTATTGAATATGTTAGACTTAATTATGTGTGCCAGCTAGCTCAGAGGTCACTAGAAACGTTCTCGAGTAAACAAGAAGGTGTTAACTTTCCTGAATAGACAAGAAGGGATCAGTTTCTGACAACTGCATAAACATGATAACTTTGCTCCCCCAGAATAAGGAGTATATCTCCAGAGTCGCGGAAACAATAGATAGCTATTTCACTCAGTCAATCGTGCATGCTTAGTTTCACCAGAAGTGCAGAGAAATAGAGAGAAGGATGTTTTCCATAAAAGTGGTTATTTATTGAGCAGTCTACTTTCTCATGCAAGAGAAGTGAAGTGCCACAATTGCAATACTTGTCATAAAGTAAAGTGCGTACAGTAAAATGTGTATTATGAGATAATACTGTAAAAGCATTTATATGGTTTCTAAGCCATAAACTACTTAAAATGGATAAAATACATACAACGATAAAATAATGACTAAACGTACTCAACCCGGTGTTTCTAAGATACGCCTACCCCGGTGTACCTAACCTAAGCCTAGTACAGGGAAGGAGTAGATAAGTTGTAGTTTTTGCCAAGAATCTGAATCAAGAACTCTCTGTGGGTCTAATCAGCTCCGTACCTTGGTTATAGAATGAAGGAGGTCTTGTATCTCTTTCTCAGGACTCGATCTCCCAGCAACCCGCAAGGGTGACCGGAAAACACTGGAACTGGATTTCTCGGCAGGAGAAAAGACAGCGTCTCTCTCAGTGCGTCAATGGGAGGGTCGGCTTCCTTCGGCACTCGCATCAGCAGGGCTTGGGCAAGTAGATAGCCGATCTGCTCCGAATCACTGTGTGTTGCTTAAGACAGATGCTGGTATGTTTATACCTGGAAGGTGCCGAGTTTGATGTAAGGTTGAACATAAGACTTCACTAAGAACTCACAGTTCTTTCAGGAGTTCTAGGACAAATCAATACAGATGCAGGGGGAATTGCCGGGCTGCTGGAGGCTTGGTTTGTTTAAGAACACGTTGTGCTTTCTATGAGTCTATGGGAGTAGCCTTGCCGTATTTGGACTGTATTGGCTATGTCTTAATATGGGTATGATTCTTATGCCTGTATAAGGGTATGATTTGATATAACCACATAAGGGCATGAAATCGGGAATATTAGAGTCCTAGAATCATCTACAACAGTTGATGCTGTTCCCAGTGTAGTTGCCCACTAGGAGTCATCCCAGGCTGAGGGGGTGGGTCAGAGGAGGAGGACCTCCGTCTTGTCCGAGTTCATCTTCAGACGGCTTCTCCTCATCCAGTCGGCGATGGCCTTCATTCCCTCGTGGAGGTTAGTTTTGGCGGTGTGTGGGTCCTTAGTGAGAGAGAGGATGAGCTGGGTGTCGTCGGCGTAGGAGATGATGTTGAGGTTGTGATGGTGGGCCACTTGTGCGAGGGGGGCCATTTAGACGTTGAACAGCATCGGGCTGAGAGATGAGCCCTGGGGGACTCCGCAGATGATGTTGGTGGCTTCGGATCGGAAGGGTAGGAGGCGGGCGCTCTGGGTTCTGCCGGAGAGGAAGGACGTGGTCCAGTCAAGGGCCTTCTCTTGGATTGCGGCATCTAGGAGGCGTGTCTTTAGAGTGCGATGGCAGACTGTGTAGAAGGCGGCTGTCAGGTCCAGGAGGATGACGGCTGATATTTCACCGTTGTCTAGTTGGCGCCTAATGTCGTCTGTGGCGGGGATGAGGGCTGTCTCGGTGCTGTGGTTTGTCTGAATCCGGACTGGGACGGGTCCAAGATGTTGGTAGAGGGCCAATTGCATGCTGACGATTTTCTCGATGACCTTTGCCGGGAACGGGAGTAGGGAGATGGGCCGGAAGTTCTTGAGGTCCTTGGGGTCCGCCTTGGGCTTCTTGAGGAGGGCGTTGATTTCAGCGTGCTTACAGGTTTCCTAGAATGTCGCTGTTTCAAAGGAGATGTTGAAGACCTTCCGTAGTTGGGGTGCGATGGCTGCATCTGCTTTGTTAAATACTTGGTGTGGGCACAGGTCTGACGGAGATCCTGAGTGGATTGATCTTTGATATCAAAAGCTTTTTGTTCCACCACTGAAGTCTGACAATCAAGATCTTCGATTATCATTCTTGTAGTAAACAAAAGTTCATACGGAGTGATTCCACCCAGAGAATTTCTTGGCAGATTATTAAGACTACGTTGGACACTTATTAGATGTTTGACCCACCCAGTACCCGAACAGAATACCCTCGCTGGTATAGATTGCTTTATGTCATATTTTTTTTTTTCACTACCGCATTTCCCTCAGGATGGAATGGACTAGAGTACCGCAATGCAATGCCCAAACTGGTCATGGCCTCCTTGTAAGCTCGAGAGCTAAACGCAGGACCCTGGTCAGAATGTAGCATGCCAATTGCATATGTGCCGATAAAGACTCGCAAATCTTTTACAACAGTTCTGGCGTCAGCCGAGCGCTGGGGCCACATCTAAATGAATCTCTAAATGAATCTCATCTTAATATTTATGGTATTACATTTGTCTGGTCGGACGCTTGCATGTAGATAGTCTAATTCTGTCTAATAGAGGTGTCTGGGCTGGTCTTACTGTGCTAGAGTCAGATATCTGGTCTGGTTCATAACTGCGATCTCTATTGTAGTCCAGACAATCCATTGCAAAGTTATAAACGAGCACACTCATTCCTGGCCATTCCCATGTGTGCTTCTTGAATCAAGAAGACTCTCCGGTTCGTGTTTGGAATTCCTCTATCCCCCACTCCAGGGATTTGAGCAAAAGGAACGGAGTTCGCATCAATTATGTATGTATTTTCGAGTGGATAATTCAGAGGTAACGCCGCATAATTGCCTTCCATAGAGGCTTTTACTGCTAGTAGCGTTTCTCCATCTATTTGTTTTTTAGAACGCTTTTTTGTAGCTACGGAAGCCGGGTGACCAGCTGCCGCTGTGGCTTTATTAGCCAATGAATTCCCTGCAACGTGAACGCCATCACGTTGAAGACTCTGCGTATGTATCAAGTGAGTCTTTCGTAGTTCTTTCTGTAAAAGAGCTACTTGTTCCCAAAGCTTTTTATGCTTTATTGTGCCACCTCTTTCATCTTTGTAACCATTTTCAATCCAGGTCTGCATGGAATTATTATAAGATTCGACGCAGTAATGTGAATCGCACACTATTAGTGTGGGGAATTCGCGATCTGCATTTTCAAGCGCCATCTTAAAAGCATGTAGTTCAGCTCCCTGAGCTATACAATTTCTGAGCGATTCAGTTTTAGTGATTAACGGTCTAAATTTACGTCTGCGCCAGTGACCTTTTACAATCGCGCACGCATCACTATATGCTTTTTTATCCACAACGTAGTGTTGTGCAAATCTGTCTGTGTAGATTACACAGGTGTACTGTTCCAGAGGTAGAATTTCTGCTGGCAGAGGACATTCGTATTCATATTGGAGGAATTCTTGTGTTTTCAAGTTAGGATCAAATTCGTAAACTACGTCTGATCCAGCAAGAGAATTAACCCATTGTATCCATCTCGGATGTAATGCTTTAGCATTCGGAATGCTTGCTCTTGTTACTGCTTCTAGGGCTGGTATCGGTTTAACGATTATTATTATTTTTTTTTAATTTTTGAAAACCTTTATTGTGCAGATAGTAGCATACAAATACGGGCCTACAACCAATTAGGCCGGCCACGAAACAATCTGAAAAGCACGTAAATCAATAAAGAGGTTTCACGGCAGTCACCCAGTATATTGCAAACAAGTAGTTCAATCGTAGAGGAGCTGAGTGTGACTGCCGGATGCAGGATCAAAGAAGGTTAATTTTATATTAGAAATTATAGCAGGATCAGTTGCAGTTTAATCATCTGAGTGCCGATAGCGGGCCACGAATCAAGCAGCAAAGCATCAAAGTATCAATAAAAACGGTTATCAGCAATAGTCTACAGCAATCAGAATATAGATGCCATATTCCCAATCAGTACCCATCGTAGCCCGCCACGTGCACACAGACCACCAAATTGTTATACTTATACATTACTGAGTAAACAGAACGGCAAAAGGAGTTACAGATTCATCAGGATCTTGCGAGCTATGGTCACTTCTGCTGCGCTGTCTAGCATTGTCTGGGCCCATTCTCCGTTCTTGAGTTGTGTCCTCCGAATCCTCTGCATGTTTTACTTTAATACTGGCTACCTTCTTTTTGGGAAATTGTAATTTTTTACTTTGATGAGCAGGTTCTTTGTCTTTGGACTTGACGCGCTGTTCTTTATGTTCTGACCATCCTCTTCTTTCCGATTTCTCTGAGGAAGTCTGAAAGATCGAGAGGGACGTGTACCAATATCTTGATATCTGTCAGAATTTCTAAAATTTCCCTATTTCTAAGGTTATATCTTTTCTCAGAGGGCTCCCGTTGTGAAGACCTACCCCCCCGGTCTAGAGATCTATCTCTCCGCTGGGGAGACCTTCCTCTGGTCTGAAACTGTTTTTCTCTGGAAGTGGTTTGCTTATTACCCTCCCACTTCTTTTTTAGGAGTTATTAAATTATTTTTAATGAAAGTCTTTTCAGGATTTTCTGTTAGTTGTGGTGTTTTAGTGATTTACCACCCAAACTATCTGTACCTAATTCTACATAGGATTTTTCCAATTATTCGGCTAAGTTCAAAAGGTTGTTCTGCTATATCTGTTTCTTTTAATTTTTGGCGGATTGCCACGGATGCTGCGTCTCCTTTTATGTTGGCTAGTAGTATAGCCAAGACTTGCTTAAAGTCTTTCAGTAATTTTATACCTAGATTTAAAGCAGGCTCTGGACCGTATTCATTTTGAATCTGTCTTAGTACATCTGGTATAACCGCCATAGACGGAACACCATGTGTTTTTGTGTAGATTGAAGCAAAGACTGTTCCCCAAGTGTCACAGTCCTCCACATGTGGTGCAATCCCCATTGGTAGGCAGATTGTCAGAATTCTGTGTTTTTCGTAAGGGGTAGTATAAGGAAATACTGCCTCTATTTGAGTAATTTTTTTAGCTAACCAGAATGGAATTTGTTCCCGTTTTGCGGGTAATTTACCAATGACTGATTGTATGGTCTGTGGTGTAATTTTATTAGTGTTCCCCTGGTGAGGGGTGTGCTTTGGAATTTTTACAGCAGGTTGGACTATTAAAGTCCGCATGACATATTGTACCAATTGTCTATGTATTTTAATTAGTTGTTTTAGTTGAACTAAAAGTTCTCTGTCTGACATTTCTTCAATGTCAGGATGTGGTGTATAGCTGGTAATTTGATTTGGATGTTTTAGGGCGCCATTAAACCAGAGCTCATGCTCTTGGTAAGTTAGTGGAATTTCAACGTCCTCAAAAGGAACGTATTCCGCTGGAGGTTCCCCTGCTTTGTAGTAGTGGAACTCGTGTGTTGCAGCATTTGCTGCTGGAAAATTTATCCAAGAATAGAATACATCTGTCTGCCGACATTCATGTGCCTCTACCACAAATATGACTGTACCACCTCTTGATGATACACCATTTTCTATAAGTTTTATAGTTACACTTTTCCTTATATTTACCGGGATGAGCTTTACATCCGGGTCATTTTCTTGGAGACTTGTGTCTTCAGTCAAAAGTGGAGCTGCTAGTCTAGCTCTCTCCCTTTCGTCGTTACTCTCTGTGATTTTGTTGACAGAAAGTTTGCAGAGCAAATTTCCAGGAAACAAAGACTAGGTGCACAATATTTTGGAACACTGTATCCTTCAACGTTGATTAAACCAAAAACTAATACATAGGAATTTCGTCCTACTAAGTTCTGGCGGATATTAACCTTTTTACCCACTCCAGACGTCTATGTGAGTTTTTGCAGGAAAAAAGGGTTCTGTGTGAAAAGCACGACTGAGTTACTCTAGTATCTAGCGTTAAATTTATCACCTTTCCAAACGTTGGGCGCCATGTAGTGTAGTTCCTATATTCCCAATAGGCTCTGCGCATTGGAATAACATAAATAACAGTGTAGACGTAGGACTGAGTTTGACTAGGTCTCTATTTAATATGTTAGACTTAATTATGTGTGCCAGCTAGCTCAGAGGTCACTAGAAACGTTCTCGAGTAAACAAGAAGGTGTTAACTTTCCTGGATAGACAAGAAGGGATCAGTTTCTGACAACTGCATAAAAATGATAACTATGCTCCCCCAGAATAAGGAGTATATCTCCAGAGTCGCGGAAACAATAGATAGCTATTTCACTCAGTCAATCGTACATGCTTAGTTTCACCAGAAGTGCAGAGAAATAGAAAGAAGGATGTTTTCAATAAAAGTGGTTATTTATTGAGCAGTCTACTTTCTCATGCAAGAGAAGTGAAGTGCCACAATTGCAATACTTGTCATAAAGTAAAGTGCGTACAGTAAAATGAGTATTATGAGATAATACTGTAAAAGCATTTATATGGTTTCTAAGCCATAAGATACTTAAAATGGATAAAATACATACAACGATAAAATAATGACTAAACGTACTCAACTGGTGTTTCTAAGATACGCCTACCCCGGTGTACCTAACCTAAGCCTAGTACAAGGAAGGAGTAGATGAGTTAAAGTTTTTGCCAAGAATCTGAATCAAGAACTCTCTGTGGGTCTAATCAGCTCCGTACCTTGGTTATAGAATGAAGGAGGTCTTGTATCTCTTTCTCAGGACTCGATCTCCCAGCAACCTGCAAGGGTGACCAGAAAACACTGGAGCTGGATTTCTCGGCAGGAGAAAAGACAGCGTCTCTCTCAGTGCGTCAATGGGAGGGTCGGCTTCCTTCGGCACTCGCATCAGCAGGGCGTTGTGCAAGTAGATAGCCGATCTGCTCCAAACCACTGTGTGTTGCTTAAGGCAGATGCTGCTATATTTATACCTGGAAGGTGCCGAGTTTGACGTAAGGTTGGACATAAGACTTCACTTAGAACTCGCAGTTCTTTCAGGAGTTCTAGGACAAATCAATACAGATGCAGGGGGAATTCCCGGGCTGCTGGAGGCCTGGTTTGTTTAAGAACTCGTTGTGCTTTCTAGGAGTCTATGGGAGTAGCCTTGCCGTATTTAGACTGCATTGGCTATGTCTTAATATGGGTATTATTCTTATGCCTGTATAAGGGTATGATTTGATATAACCACATAAGGGCATGAAATCGGGAATATTAGAGTCCAGAAATCATCTACAACAGTTGGTGCTGTTCCCAGTGTGGTTGGCCACCAGGAGTCATCCCAGGCTGAGGGGGTGGGTCAGAGGAGGAGGACCTCCATCTTGTCCGAGTTCAGCTTCAGACGGCTTCTCCTCATCCAGTCGGCGACGGCCTTCATTCCCTCGTGGAGGTTGGTTTTGGCGGTGTATGGGTCCTTAGTGAGAGAGAGGATGAGCTGGGTGTCGTCGGCGTAGGAGATGATGTTGAGGTTGTGATGGTGGGCCACTTGTGCGAGGGCGCCATTTAGATGTTGAACAGCGTCGGGCTGAGAGATGAGCCCTGGGGGACGCCGCAGATGATGTTGGTGGCTTCGGATCGGAAGGGTAGGAGGCGGACGCTCTGGGTTCTGCCGGAGAGGAAGGACGTGGTCCAGTCAAGGGCCTTCTCTTGGATTCCGGCATCTAGGAGGCGTGTCTTTAGAGTGCGATGGCAGACTTTGTAGAAGGCGGCTGTCAGGTCCAGGAGGATGAGGGCTGATGTTTCGCCGTTGTCTAGTTGGCGCCTGATGTCGTCTGTGGCGGGGATGAGGGCTGTCTCGGTGCTGTGGTTTGTCTGAATCCGGACTGGTAAGGGTCCAAGATGTTGTTGGTAGAGGGCCAATTGCATGCTGACGATTTTCTTGATGACCTTTGCCGGGAACGGGAGTAGGGAGATGGGCCGGAAGTTCTTGAGGTCCTTGGGGTCCGCCTTGGGCTTCTTGAAGAGGGCGTTGATTACAGCGTGCTTCCAGCTTTCCTAGAATGTCGCTGTTTCAAAGGAGATGTTGATGACCTTCCGTAGTTTGGGTGCGATGGCTGCATCTGCTTTGTTGAATACTTGGTGTGGGCACAGGTCTGACGGAGATCCTGAGTGGATGGAGTTCATGACCTTGCATGTCTCGTCGTCCTTGACGTTGGACCAGGAGATCAGGCAGTTGGCGCTAGTAGTGTTTACTGGGGAGGTAGTGTCTAGCGTAGTCAGGTGGTCGTGGTGTTGAAGCTGTAGTGGATGACAGCGATCCTGTGGTGGAAGAAGATGGCTAGTGAGTCGCACAGTTCTTGTGAGGGTTGGATGTCGTTGTCGTTGGCGCTGGGGTTGGAGAGTTCCTTTACGATGCTGAAGCGCTCCTTGCTGTTGTGTGCGTTGTTATCCAAGCAGTCTTTGCAGGAGGATCTCTTGGCTAATCTGATGAGGTGATGATGTCTGGGGGTGGCGTCCTTGTGGGCTGCGTGGTTGTCCGGTGTGGGTTCGTGGAGCCATACCTTCTCCAGTTTCTGGCATGCGCGTTTGGAGGTCTGGTGCTCGTTGGTGAACCAGGTGGCTCTCTTGCTGGCGTATCTGTTGGAGGGTTTCTTGAGCGGGGCGAGGGTGTTGGCGCAGTCGTCGATCCACTGTCTGAGGTTGCAGGCTGTGGCGTCTGGGTTGGTGGGGTCGGCGGGTGGGTTCTGGGCGAGGTTGGTGATCAGCTGGTCTTCGGGGACTTTGCTCCAGCAGCAGCGAGGCAGCTGTTGGGTGCGGTGGTGCGTGGTTGGTTTCTTGAAGGTGAAATGGATGCAGCGGAGGTCGGTCCAGTGTAGTTCGGTGGTGTGGTCGAAGGCGACGTGGGAGCCTGTGGAGAAGATGGGGTCCAGAGTGTGGCCGGCGGCGTTAGTGGGTGGGGTGACGAGTTGTCTGAGGCCAAGGTTGGCAAGGTTGTCGATCGGGGTGACGGAGTTGGCGTCGTTGTTGTTCTCGAGGTGGAAGCTCAGGTCCCCGAGGAGGATGTAGTCCGTGGAGGCGAGTGAGTGGGTGCTGGCGAGGTCGGCGATGGAGTCGCTGAACTGAGCCCGGGTTCTGGGGGGTCTGTAGATGAGTGTTCCTCTGAGGGTGGTGTTGGGGTCAGTGTGGATCTGGAAGTGGAGGTGTTCGGCGGTGTTCAGGGTGTCGTGTGCGTGGGTGGCAACCTTGAGGGTGGACTTGTGGACGATGGCTATTCCTCCTCCGATTCCGTTGGCACGATCCCTGCGGTTGATCTTGTAGCCGTCCGGGATGGCTATGGCGATGTCGGGTGCCGAGGAGTCGTTCCACCTGGTCTCAGTCAGGGTAGGCCACGTTTCCCCGTTTCCCAGAGCTCAACGATGTGTTAGGATTTTGTCTTAAGTCTGTCTTAAGTTTGTCTTTAGCTTGTCTTAAGACAAACTTAAGGAAAAATCCTAACTTCTGTGAATACCAAAAGTAGTATGTTCATTCTGTGAATGCCAAAAGTAGTAAGTGCATTCTGTGAATACCAAAATAGTAGTAAGTTTAGGATTGAGTCTTATGTTCATTCTGTGAATTGGGCCATGTAGGTGCAACATAATATATTACAAACAGATGACAGTGTGGTTAAAACCATTGTACAGTTTGAGGATCAAGTGGGAAACAATTATCACTGCATCCTTGGTGTACTATCCAGAGAGTACGGATCTATCCCCATGGTAAGGTCAGCATGGCAGGTCCAGACGTTGGCATACATTATATACCTAATAGTGCCACTTGTCTGTTGATCTCCTCCTGTTCATTTAACCCTTTGGAGACCGTATCTAAAGAGTGTTTCCATCTGCATTCTCGTTTACTGAGAATGCTGCTGAGATCTCCGCCCCTCGGTTGGGCACCACCTTTTCAATGACCCACCACCTGAGACTGGTGGTTTCATGCTCAAATGTAGTAAAATGCTCAACTAGGGGTGCGCCTTGTATTTTACAACGAATACGGCTGCAATGTTGTAAGATGCGGCATTTTATTCTCTGAATGGTCTGTCCAATGTACATAAAGCTGCATGGCCACATGATGGCATAGATCACCCCAGATGTATTACAGTTGCTGTGTTGCTTCAGTGTGTATGACTGATTGTTGTGAGTGAACGCGGTCCGTTTTATAGTCATTGGGCATGCCTTACACGTACCACATTTTTTAATGTCCTGTCACCAGAGGAAGGCCCCAAAGTGTAGTTTGGTTCACGGTGTTGGTTGTGGGAAGTAGAGATTTTATCAGAGAATAAAATGCTGCACGACTCCACAATAATGATGGTCGTTACCATGACAATTGTACGCATCACGTGTACATTGATTCTCCACAGAGTCTTTCCTCTGTCAATGACGTCGGGCGACGCTCGCTCCTATAACATCCTCGAGGCTAAGCGCGCTGACACATTCGGTTGCAGTAGCGCGGATCCCAAGCATCACGAAATACGCTGACTCATAGCAGCAATAAGGTAATTTCTCCCGCGGACAGTCTGCCGCTTGCTTCAAACTGTGTAGATACAGTTGATACCGATTACCAGATTCTTGACACAAGCCCCTATTACAGCCGCATCATTCATTGAAGGCCTTAACGAGAGAGGAATTTGTTTCCCTTGGAGCTACATACATCCTTGATTCAGCTCCTTTCAAGGTAAATTATCCTACTGGCCAAGGCATGGTTTGACCAGACTATCGCACACATTGAGTACCCAGATTTTAACCACACCTCATTACCTAACAGGTGTCCATCGTACCCATGGATCTTCTGTGAATCTTTCACCTCACGGTTCCACCTTAAGGGTAAGCGTCCCCCCTTGAGATGTTAATTTACCTTAACAGTCTCCCCTGCAACAGCCTCATTTTCCCTTTCATCCCCCTAGGGTCATCAACAGCCCTTGGTTGTCCCTAATAGTCCTGATGAAGACTCGCACGGCCCAGGCCCAACTTACCCACAGGCCATAAGACGATTCAACCTGGACCCTTATTTCCCATACCTCACGTGCCATAAAATTGGAATTATATGTCCACATTGTTTGAATGAATCTGCCACTGCACCCTGATACAGCGCCTCTGCAACACAGGAATCCAAGGAGCGGCCCTGGAGTGGATCATCTCGTTCCTCGACGGAAGAACCCAGAGAGTCCGCCTCCCCCCGTTCCGTTCCACGGCCACCGAAGTCATCTGCGGCGTCCCGCAAGGATCCTCACTCAGCCCCACCCTCTTCAACGTCTACATGAGCCCTCACGCAGCCATCGCCCGCAAACACAACCTCAACATCATCTCGTACGCCGACGACACCCAGCTGATCCTCTCCCTCACCAACGACCCCGCCACCGCCAAAGCCAACCTCCAGGAAGGAATGAGAGACGTTGCAGAATGGATGAAGATCAGCCATCTGAAACTGAACTCAGACAAGACGGAAGTCCTCATCCTCGGACCATCTCCCTCCGCCTGGGACGACTCCTTGTGGCCCCCTGCCCTGGGCACCGCACCCAAACCAACGGATCAGGCGCGCAACCTGGGCTTCGTCCTGGACTCCTCCCTCACGATGACCAAGCAAATGAACGCCATCTCATCATCCTCCTTCAAAACCCTGCGCATGCTCCATAAATTCTTCCAATGGATCCCCACCACAACCAGGAAGACGGTCACCCAGGCCCTCATCACCAGCCGTCTGGACTACGGGAACACCCTCTATGCTGGAACCACAGCCAAACTCCAGAAAAGACTCCAGCGCATTCAGAACGCCTCAGCACGACTCATCCTGGACATCCCTCGCCGCAGCCACATCTCCGCCCACCTGAAAGACCTGCACTGGCTCCCCGTCAACAAGAGGATCACGTTCAGACTGCTCACCCACGCACACAAGGCTCTCGACGACATGGGCCCGAAGTACCTCAACAGCCGCCTCACTTTCTACACACCCACCCGCCAGCTTCGATCCGCCAGCCTCGCCCTCGCCTCCTTCCCACGATTTCGGAAATCCCCCCTCGGAGGAAGATCCTTCTCCTACGTGGCAGCCAAGACATGGAACTCCCTCCCCACTCACCTACGGGTGACCCTGGATCACCTCTCCTTCAGGAAACAACTCAAGACCTGGCTGTTCGAGCAGTAGCGACACCCCCCCACCCCCTCCCTCAGCACCTTGAGATCCTTACGGGTGAGTAGCATGCTCTACAAATTTCTGTGATTGATTGATTGATTGACAAATGTATTCCTAATCATCTTTGTGGCCAGGTTAACTGGGACAGTTATTTTTTAACCGATCCTCCATATGTAAATATTGTAAATAATCTTTATGTTACCATCCTAAAGACTTTCCCCTCTACCGACCAACCACTAAACACATTCCCAACCACTTTACTTTCCTTTGCATGTTTCCCCCCCCCCCCCCCCCCCCCCTTGGGGCAACCTACACGTTTGTGAACTGTTACTGTGATTTGTACTCAACATACTAGGTGCAATGAATTAAATTGCTTCTGTTCCTTGACTTTGGTCTGTTGCATTTTCCTTTGACAGGTGTATTAATTACATAGAGCTGACCCTTGGAGCTTGCTCATAAATATTTCATTGAATAACTACGTACAGATCGTTTCTGCTATATCAAGTAAAGGTCTAGACCATTGTTTTCCATACCTCACTACACCCAGGTCCACGACCATTGGGTTACCCCATTTTGATAATGGTTACCTTTGTGCAGGTGCTTCCTGCGAGGGTTTGTTTGTTGAATGTTTAAAAAATTGTGTATACACTTATGTCAATATTTGTTGTTTTCTGTGCTAGAACTTAGAATCGATTCATGAACCAGAACTAGACTATGTCTGAGAAAGAGACCCTGTCCTGTAGTGAAGACTCAATAGACAAACTCCTTCTGGACAATGGAGAGGGTACATTCTTAGCAGGCAATACCCCCAATGAAGATCTCTCACTGAATGGCAAAATCTCTAAACTCGAATGATTAGAGAAGAAATTGATAAGAACCAGACTCCATGGCCACACTCTAGCCAAATACCTCAGGTCAAACGTCATTCCTGTGGGATTACAAGTCAGAAACGAGCCTGCCATTTTTCTTGAGAATCCTAAGTGTAAGGAAAACTTCAGCTTCGTATCCAATACATGCTCAAGGCATTGGATGGTATTGGGTATTGAGACAGCTGTGGAAGAGGTAAAACGTCTTACTAAAGAAATAGCTGACCTCAGAAAAGAAATCATTGAAGACAAGGCCCTGGTTAATGCCAAAGAGGCCTTGGAGAGACTTGAAAAAACCATCCGCGCGTTTTATTTATATACCCAGGGTACCAAGTTAGATAAAGTTGCCAGGGCTATTAAAGTATATGACAAAAAAACAACCTACCCTTATCTCCAGGAAGGCTATTACGTGAGAGACCAACAAGGCGGTCTCTCGAGTAGAGGCAGAGGGGGATGCAGAAGATACAACACATTCTCAGGGTCCTCACTCGGGATCAGCTCTGATAGTGACTCTGATCGCCCTAGAACCAGTACGGGTGCACCCACTAACACTTCAGGCTAGACCCACCCAGACCAGCAACCTTTTTTAGTAGAGGAGCCATGTGAGGCCAACGCGGAAGGGGCCGTCACTGGGGGAGACCCAGGGGAACACGCACTCCAATGTGGAATCAGGGCACATGGAGAGAGAAGAAACAGACACACGTCCAACAAGACTCACACGGGGAGATCAGGACGAGACGCCAACACTACAGATGGTAGTACACAAACCTGACAACCCGATAGTTAACATATCGGACTACACCCTCACACCAAATGAATAACAGGTTCTATCCAAAGGCCTATCCTTTGTCCCCACGTCCATGCCAAACAACTTCAAACTTAAAATTGAACTACATCAATTTTTCCTCAAAACCCCACATAACCCGACATTCTCCGGTAGTGGCCTAAGACCACCTTCCAAATTCAATCCCCCTACTCATTTGATGGCCCATAAAATACTGGCCTACGAACAAGTGGCACTACGCGATGTGGATAATATATTAACCAGCTGACAATTTATCCCATACAATATAAGTAAGCAAGAGAAAGAGGGTCTACAAACTTTGAAGAACAACACCAACATTGTAATAAAGCCCGCCGATAAAGGCGGAACAATTGTCATACAAAATATAGAGAAATACAAATGTGAAATACTTTCACAGTTGTCTGTAGAAGGCAACTACGCTCAGCTCAGAAAAGACCCCACCAAAGAAATCAGTGAATCCATTACCAAAATAACACGCAAAGCATTGGAAAATGGATTTTTTCATCACAAAACATGAACATTACTTTTTAAACAATAAACACCCCCGCATGCCCATGATATACACCCTCCCCAAGATACACAAAAGAATGGATGACCCACGAGGGAGACCCATGATATCAGGATGTGGTTCTCTACTGGAACCATTGTGTAAATATATAGATGTCTTTTTAAAACCAATTGCGATAGCTACACCCACATACCTGAGGGACACCATGGAAACTATTCAGTTGATTGATGGCCGCCCACACGACCCTAAGTCATGCCTTTTAGCAACTATGGACATCACTGCCCTTTACACAAACATCCCTCAACAAGCCACTTTAACATGCATTGAAACTGTGCTGAATCAAAGACCAGCTCCCCATAAAGTCCCCACTGAGTTCATTGTACATTTACTAACTATTGCTATGACAAAGAACTTCTTCGTTTTCCAAGACAAGTACCATGTTCAAACTAAGGGTGTGGCTATGGGGGCTAGCTTTGCTCCCAACTTGGCTATCATGTACATGAGCTAGTACGAACACCAGTATGTACTCAATCAGTACAACCCCTACCAGAAGCATATCTCACTTTGGACACGCTATATAGACGATGTCTTGCTAGTTTGGGAAGGTAATAATGAACTTCTCAAAAACTTCCACGAATGGCTGAACACGTGTTCGGATGACATCAAATTCACGCTGGAATCCGATAATGAGTCTATTAACTTCTTAGACATACAAATCAAGACTGAGTCTGGGAGCCTTTATACCAGTCTCTACAGAAAAAGCAGCGAGCGTAACACGTTACTTAGGTACACAAGCCACCACCCCCGTAACCTCAGGGATAATTTGCCATTTGGCCAATTTCTGAGGTTACGAGCGAATTGCACCAAGAAGGAAGACTACTTTGATGAGTCTTCACTATTAATTACGAGACTCAGTGAACGCGGCTATCCCTTCAGACTTCTTAAAAAAGCACGTAAGCGGGCTTGGCACAACCATAGAGAACACTTACTCACACCCAAATCCAAAACAACAGGGGAAGACCGCTTGGTATGTGTAACCACGTTTAATACCAAGAGTAACGCCATCAAAAAGGCAATTAATCGACACTGGCACCTAGTGACTGAAGAATTAGGGAAAATACCACCTCCCTTACAACATGCGTTCCGCAAAGGAAAAAACACCAGGGACCATTTGATAAAATCTCTACTTCCCACAACCCGCACCGTGAGCCAAACTACACTTTGGGGCCTTCCTCCGGTGACAGGACATAACAAATGTGGTACGTGTAAGGCATGCCCAATGACTATAGAACGGACCGTGTTCACTCACAACAATTAGTCATACACACTGAAGCAACACAGCAACTGTAATACGTCTGGGGTGATCTATGCCATCATGTGGCCATGCAGCTTTATGTACATTGGACAGACCATTCAGAGAATAAAATGCCGCATCTTACAACATTGCAGCCGTATTCGTTGAAAAATACAAGGCGCACCCCTAGTTGAGCATTTTACTACATTTGAGCATGAAACCACCAGTCTCAGGTGGTGGGTCATTGAAAAGGTGGTGCCCAACCGAGGGCCGGAGATCTCAGCAGCATTGTCAGTAAACGAGAATGCAGATGGATACACTCTTTAGATACGGTCTCCAAAGGGTTAAATGAACAGGAGGAGATCAACAGACAAGTGGCGCTATTAGGTATATAATGTAATCCCACGTCTGGACCGGCCATGCTGACCTTACCATGGGGATAGATCCGTACTCTCTGGATAGTACACCAAAGATGCAGTGTTCATTGTTTCCCACTTGATCCTCAAACTGTACAATGTTTTTAACCACACTGTCATCTGTTTGTAATGTATTATGTTGCACATTATGTCTCCACTGTTAGCGGTACGATCTCATAATAATGTTGATCGCGGGGTCATAATAATTTTCAACCTGACTTTGTGCCGCATTCAATTGTGTATTGTTGAATTTGTTAACCTCACTGTCTTTTGCTTGTAATATAGTATGTTGCACATTATACTTCCTTTGGCACGACTCCACAATAATGATGGTCGTTACCATGACAATTGTACGCATCACGTGTACATTGACTCTCCACAGAGTCTTTCCTCTATGTGAATGACGTTGAGCGACGCTCGCGCCTATAACATCCTGGAGGCTAAACGCGCTGACACATTCGGTTGCAGTAGAGCGGATCCTGAGCATCACAAAATATGCTGACTCATAGCAGCAATAAGGTAATTTTTCCTGCTGACAGTCTGTCGCTTGCTTCGGGCTGTGTAGATACAGTTGATACCGATTATCAGATTCTTGACACAAGCCCCCTTCTATTACAGCCGCATCATTCATTGAAGGCCTTAACGAGAGAGGAATTTGTTTCCCTTGGAGCTACATACATCCTTGATTCAGCTCCTTTCAACGTAAATTATCCTACTGGCCAAGCCATGGTTTGACAAGACTATCGCACACATTGAGTACCCAGATTTTAACCACACCTCATTACCTTACAGGTGTCCATCTTACCCATGGATCTGCTGTGAATCTTTACACCACATTGTTCCACCTTAAGGGTAAGCGCCCCCCCTTGAGATGTTAATTTACCTTAACAGTCTCCCCTGCAACAGCCTCATTTTCCCTTTCACCCCCCTAGGGTCATCAGCAGCCCTTGGTTGTCCCTAATAGTCCTGATGAAGACTCGCACGGCCCAGGTCCAACCTAACCACAGGCCATAAGACGAGTCGAAACGTCGACGCCCTCATTTGATTCAACCTGGACCCTGATTTCCCATACCTCACATGCCATAAAATTGAAATTATATGTCCACATTGTTGGAATGAATTTACAAATGTATTCCTAATCATCTTTGTGGCCAGGTTAACTAGAACGGTGATTTTTGAACTGATCCTCCATATGTAAATATTGTAAATAATCTTTATATCCCCATCCTAAAGACTTTCCCCCTACCACCCAACCACTAAACACATTCCCAACCACTTTACTCTCCTTTGCACGCCCCCCACCCTTGGGCAACCTACACGTTCGTGAACTGTTACTGTGATTTGTACTCAACATTCTAGGTGCAATGATTTAAATTGCTTCTGTTCCTTGAATTTGGTCTGTTGCATTTTCCTTTGACAGGTGTATTAATTACCTTGAGCTGACCTTTGGAGCTTGCTCGTAAATATTTCATTTAATAACTACGTACAGATTGTTTCTGCTATATCAAGTAAAGGTCTAGGACCATTGTTTTATATACCTCACTACACCCAGGTCCACGACCATTGGGTTACCCCATTTTGATAATGGTTGCCATTAAAGTGAAAGCACAGTATGGGTTGCTTTTACAGCAAAAAAAACAAATTGGTTTACACTGACAAACAAATGGTTTTTTTTTTGGTGAAAGTGCCCCATGCCACGTTTTCACTTTAATGTCGGCCACACCCCTTTTTTAAGACATGGCTCGTCTAAAGAATAGTGCGTCTGCCATTAAAGTAAAAGCGCAATATGGGGTGCTTTTATCAACAAAATGCATTTTTTAAGCAGCATAGCGTACTCAGAAGTGCCATGCAGGGATAATTTTTGAGAGATAAAGATACAGCGCATCGTCCATGATCGGGTGCTGTGCTATCATGAAAACGGGGTGGCTTAGAGGAAGCCTGTCATGCCTGCAATAAACAGCTAGATTAAAGACACTAAAGAAAATAGTGTTCAAAGACTGAAGTTAAAGCAGACTGTGACAACAACACAAGTAAAACGTCCAGTACTCATAGGAGGTCACAAATGCAGACAAGGCATTACTAAGGTTGGACTAACAAACCTATTAATGAATCTCAATCAACCATTTAGAAAGGACTGTAGCAGGAGCCAGTTGAAAAGATGGGCATAGCTTCAAGTCAATGCCTGAATACAACATGACTCACAGAGCAGTGCATGCGCTGCCCAGGCTCAAACTAAAAAAGATGAAGAAAAATAAGTATTGCACCAACTTGAGAAGACCGCCCCTACCAACTGTCACTATTTTGTATGCTATTGATAGCTTTTAATCAATCAATCATGGGGTTGTTAAGCGCGACTACTCACCCGTAAGGCTTTCAAGGCACTGGGGTGTAGGGGAGGTACAGGATCCTGTCCATTACGTAGGCAGTCTATCGAAGAGCTATGTTTTGTGGTCCCAGTTGTCAATGGGGAGTGATGTAGTCTGTCTGAGGTGGAGCGGAGTGTGTTCCATGCTCTGGCCGTGAGGAAGGTGAAGGAGTGGTCTCCCGATCTGGACTTTCTGGTGCATGGGACCATGGCGCGGGATAGCTGAGCTGATCGTAGGGTTCTTTGGGGTGCGTGGAATTTGAGTCAGCTGTTCAGGTATGCTGGTCTGGTGTTGTGGAGGACTTTGTGTGCATGGGTGAGGGTCTTGAAGGTGATTCTTGCCTCGATGGGGAGCCAGTGGAGTGTGCGCAGATGCTGGGAGATGTGGCACTGTTGTGACAGGTTGAGGATTAGTTTGGCGGCGGCATTATGGTTGTTTTGTAGCTTGCGGGTGAGGTTTTTGTTGATTCCGTCGTAGAGTGCGTTGTCGTAGTCGAGTCTACTGGTGACATGGGCATGAGTGATGGTCTTTCTGTGTTCGAGGTGGATCCATTTAAAGGTCTTACGTAGGAGGCAGTGGGTGTGGAAGCAGGAGGATGCAACGGAGTTGATATGGCGGTCCATTTTGAATTCGGATTCCAGGATGATTCTGAGGTTGCGTGTGTGGTCTGCTAGGGTTGGCGGGCGTCTGAGTGCGGGGTGCCACCAGGTGTCGTTCCAGGCATCTGGGTGTGGGCCCATGATGAGTACTTCTGTTTTGTCCATGTTGAGTTGTAGACAGCTGCTCTTTATCCATTTGGCGACCGCTTCCATACCTACTTGATAGTTGTGTTTGGCTGAGTTGGGTTAGTTGGATAGGGAGAGGATGAGTTGGGTGTCGTCTGCAAATGAAACAGTGTTGAGTCTGTGGCTTCTGACGATGGGGACGAGCGGTGCCATGTAGACGTTAAACAGCATGGGGCTGAGGGAGGATCCTTGGGGGACTCTGCAGGTGGTTGTTGTAGAGTTAGAGAGGAAGGGAAGGTGTCTGACCCACTGTGTTTTACTGGAGAGGAATGAGCGGATCCAGTCAAGGGTCTTGTCCCAGATCCCTGCGTCGTGAAGTCTGCTGGTTAGGGTGCAGTGAGAGACTGTGTTGAAGGACCGCGAGAGGTCGAGGAGGTTGAGGGCTACTGTCTCTCCTCTGTTCTCGAGGGAGCGGATGTCGTCTGTTATGGCGAATAGGGCGGTTTCTGTGCTGTGGTTCTTTCTGAAGCCGGATTGTGAGGAGTCGGGGATGTTGTGCTCTTTGATGAAGGTGGTGAGTTAGCTGTTGATGACTTTCTCTATGACTTTCGCTAGGAACGGGAGTAGGGAGGTGGGTCTGTAGTTCTTAAGGTTGGTGGGGTCCACCGAGGGTTTCTTCAGGAGGGGGTTGATCTCTGCATTTTTCCAGTCGAAGGGGATGGAGGCGTTCGTGAGGGTGTGCTTTATCATGCGGCAAAGCATGGGTGCGATAGTGTTGGCGGCTCTGTTGAAGATGTGGTGGGGGCAGGAGTCCCAGGGGGCCCTGGAGTGGATTGACTTCATTGTCTTCAGTGCGTCTTGGGTGGCGAGGGCAGTCCAGCTGTCAATCGTTGGCTTCAAGGCATTGCAGTGGTTGGTGAGGGTTCTGTGTGTTGGCTGTCTTTGTCCAAATTGTCGTAAATGTTCTTGATTTTGTGGTGGAAGAACGTGCTGAGTTTTTCGCAGAGGACTTGTGAGGGAGGGATGTCTGTAGACTCGCTGATGGGTTGGGCGAACTCCTTGATGATGCTGAAGAGTTCTTTGCTGTTGTGTGCGTGCGTGGAGATTCTGTCTTTGATCACTTTCTTGCTTGTATTTCTTATGAGTTGGTGGTGAGCGTTGGTGGCGTCTCTGAAGTTGTTGTGGGCTTCTGGTAAACCAGCTGGCTTTCCTGGCATGTGTGTTGTTGTTCTTCTTGAGGGGGGCTATGGTATTGGCGCAGTCGGAGATCCATCTGTGCCAGGTTAGGGCTGCGTGTTGGGGTCGTCGTTGTCCGCGATGGTTGATGTTGAGTTGCTGAGGGCCCGATTCACAGAATGAACTTAAGGCTCAATCCTAAACTTACTACTATTTTGGTATTCACAGAATGCACTTACTCATTTCGGTATTCACAGAAGGCACTTACTCATTTCGGTATTCACAGAAGTTAGTAGTCCTAACTTTAGGACTCCTAAATGCCTTCTGTGAATACCGAAAGTCTTACAATTAAGATTTTTCTCAATTTAGCAGTATTAAAGTTAGGATTCCTAACTTTAGAAATCCTAAAGGCCTTCTGTGAATACCGAAAGTCTTAAAATTAGGAATTTTCTCAATTTAGTAGTAGTAAATTTAGGAGTCCTAACTTTGCTACTACTAAACTGAGAAAAATCCTAATTTTAAGACTTTAGGTATTCACAGAAGACATTTAGGAGTCCTAAAGTTAGGAGTCCTAACTTTTCTACTCCTAAACTGAGAAAATTCCTACCTTTAAGACTTTCGGTATTCACAGAAGGCATTTAGGAGTCCTAAAGTTAGGAGTCCTAACTTTACTACCACTAAACTGAGAAAAATCCTAATTTTAAGACTTTCGGTATTCACTGAAGGTATTTAGGAGTCCTAAAGTTAGGACTCCTAACTTCTGTGAATACCGAAATGAGTAAGTGCATTCTGTGAATACCAAAATAGTAGTAAGTTTAGGATTGAGTCTTAAGTTCATTCTGTGAATCGGGCCCCGAGTGAGGAGGTGAGCTGGTAGTCTGTGATTTTGGTCTAATTTCTTTGTGGGCGCAGGTGCTGAGTTCTGTGGATGATGGGTGCTCTGAGCGTGAAGTGGATGCAGCAATGGTCTGTCCAGGGGAGTTCGGTGATGTGGCTGAAAGTGGCGGAGTTTCCTGTTGCGAAGATTTATTTATTTATTTTTGTAATTTGTACAGCGCGAACAATTGCCCGTAGGCGTCTCGGCGCTAGAAACTGTGCATGTATTCCCAAAGGCTGAGCCAGTAACTATTCTTGATCCAACAGCCAGGTCTTTATTTTTCTGCGGAATTGCATTAAGGACGGGCTATCTTTGATAGATGCTGGCAGGGAGTTCCATAATCTGGGGCTGCCACTAGGAAGCGTCTATCGCCCCAAGTGACTGTTTTTGTTTGCGGGATCTGCAAGAGTTTAAGGTTGTTGGATCGGAGCGATCTTGTGGAAGAATGGCACCTGAGTTGGGATTTCAGGAAGTGCGGACCATAGTTGTGCAGTGCTTTATAGACTATGCACAGCGCTTTAAACTTGATCCTGTTCCGAATCTTGAGCCAATGCAGGTCCCTTATTGTCTCAGAGATTGGTGAGAACTTCGGGGTTCCAGACAGGAGACGGGCTGCAGCATTCTGGATGGTCTGCATTTTGTTGGTCACTCTGGCTTGGGCGTTGATGAATAAGCCATTACAGTAGTCAAGAGAAGACAACACGAGGGAGCTTACCAGCGTCTTGCCTGCTGTGGTTGGTAAGAACGGCATGATTTTCTTGATCAGCCTGAGTTTATGGTGGACGGTGGCTGCTATTTTGTTTGAGTGGGCCATAAAGTTTAGTTTATCGTCAAATATCACCCTTAGATTTCTGACGGTGGGGACAGGTTTCCGTGCGTATGGGGCCACCAGGTAGTTGACCATCCGGGTGAAAGATGTCCAAATATGACGACCTCTGTTTTTTCAGAGTTTAGTGTTAGGCAGTTGGAAGCCATCCACTCTCCGATCGCCCGCATGCCCTCTTGGAAGTTTTCTGCTACCTTTTCTCCGTTCCCGTTGATGGCCAACACAAGCTGCGTATCATCTGCGTATGAGGTAAGGCTCATCCCATGGGCCTTGATGACAGAGGCCAGGTCCGGCACATAGATATTGAATAGTGTCAGACTGAGGGATGAGCCTTGGGGTACCCCACACGGTAGTGAGAGCTTGTCTGATTGAAAGGGCCCCAATGTGACCACCTGTGATCTCCCAGCCAGGAAGGAGGAAAGCAGATTTTTAGCCATGTGGCGGATGCCCAAGTTTTCGGCACGGTCGACCAAGATCTTGTGGTCGACCGTGTGGAAGGCTGCGGACAGATCGAGCAATACCAGTATTGCTGTACCTCCCTGGTCCCGGATCACTCTTATGTCCTCTGTTGCTTTTATTAAGGCAGTCTCGGTTCCATGGTACTTGCGGAAGCCAAATTGGGTGTTGTCCAATAATTGGTGTTTCTCTATGAACTCAGAGAGTTGTATGTTCATAGCCTTTTCCGCTACCTTAGCTAGAAAAGGTAGACTGGCTATGGGGCTGTAGTTTTTTAGTTAATCCTTGTCCAGATTGGCTTTCTTAAGTAGGGGTTTGACCAGAGTGTTCTTCAGAGAGTCCGGGTATATCCCTGTTCTGAACATTGTATTGCAGATTGAAACAATGTCAGGGGCTAGGTAGTTCATGATCGGACGAATGACCTTGAGAGGACAGGGGTCTAATGCTGAGCCTGATTTAATGGTGGCCGTTATTTCCTTAATTTGTGTTTCTCCAAGGTCTATGAACTGGGATAGTTCGGTTTTTTGAATCCCATTGTCGGGCATGGGTGAGTTGATTGCTGTTTTCGTGGAGAACGCTTGGTATATATCATTCACCTTGGTGAAGAAGAAATTGGCCAGTGAGTCACAAAAGACTTGGGATTGTGGCGGATTTAAGTCAGGCGTGTTTCCCGCTAAGACCTTAGTTATCTCATAGAGTTTTTTACTTAAGTTTTTAGCAATGTTGATCTGTTCAGTAAAATAGGTTTTCTTTGTCTCAACAATGAGGGCTTTGTATTGTCCAAGTGCTTCCTTATAACTAGCCTTATTTTCAGCGCTATAGGTTCTGCGCCAGTGTCTCCCCCTGTTTCTGCAGAATTGTCTCTTATTACGTAGTTCCTCTGTGAACCACGGGGCTGATGGCGTTGTTCTGTTTCTAGAGAGTTTTTTAGTTGGGGCTAGGGAGTCAGTGGCGGTTCCTAGCCACTCCTGAAATTGTCGTGTGTCAGAGTTAGGATCAGAGGAAGGATCAGGTCGGGTTCTTTCGAGTAAGGCCGTTAGCTCCATTTGATCAATGTCCTTCGCGGGGTCATAATAATTTTCAACCTGACTTTGTGCCGCATTCAATTGTGTATTGTTGAATTTGTTAACCTCACTGTCTTTTGCTTGTAATATAGTATGTTGCACATTATACTTCCTTTGGCACGACTCCACAATAATGATGGTCGTTACTGATGTAAATAAATAATTTACTCTTAATTTCTATGCAGGTAAGTACTTAATCAATAATAACTCAATCGGAAATGAAAGAAAACAGAGTCCGTGGTGTTAGAGTTCTTAGGGGTTTTATTCCTTAAAAAGGAATGGTCAAGACCAAGTTATCATGTTCCGAACACCACACAGGGTGTCAGAAGGGATAGAGCGCTACATTTTATTGACAGTACATAGCTTATATACTTATTTTACACCATTGGAAACAGTATAGAAGGCGTAACAGCTGAGAGAAGACAAGATAACAGTATACACGTGGTACATGTGCGTAATCAAGAGGCGTGAACTAGAGGTGTGTTCTAGAAGACGTCACAGGTAGGTGTCACCAAAGGGGTGGCATTAACAGGAATGTTGCAATGTCAGCAGAAATCGGAAGCTTGGATGCGCGCGCAGCTGCATGACGTGTGCATGACATGGAGTCGGAGGGTGCTGGGGACTTGACATTTGCACTGACGGAAAGAGACAGAAGTCTGGCATGTCAGATCAACTTGTGCTTCTATCATATCTGATATCTAATGTTTAGGAACTAAGCTATCTGGGCGGAAAGGTCTCTGGGGCAGAAGCTATTCTATACTGACTGTGAGTGCGTGTATAAGCGCCTGAATGTCTGTATGAGAAGCGTGGGGGCACGAGGCCTTCCAGGGGAGCATGGCAACAGAAGCTATGAATTGTTTGCATGGAGACAGGTCGGCCCTTGCCCTGCAGCTGAGGAAGGATGTTTACTGGAGCTAGCAGGCAGGAATGTATTTTCGGGGAGGGAAACAGATAACTCGAAGGTTATAGTCAATCTTGGCAGGCAGCAGGCTGAGCCGAGCGCGAGGGGCCGCGCTGAAAGTAAGTCAGAGTTCACGAGTACGAGGGCAGCCTGGGCAGAGATTCTCGGAGTCAGAAGCCAGAAAAGAGGTTCGATGACAGAGATTCAGGGCCTACTTCAGCCAGAGCTGAAAAGCGTAGGAGTGCACTACAAAAAGACGTTGGCATAGCATACTTAGGAACGGACCACTCAACCCATTCATGGTGGGTCTGAAAGAGGACATGTTAACGTTGGACGCAAATGTATTTGCGTCTTCATAGCTGGCACAGGAGGGAAGTTACATGCACTTTAACTCGTACATGGAGACGGTGGGGTACTCGCTAGGGAACACAACTTGACCATAAAATTTATATTTCCTCATTCCCTCCTTGTTCCCTACGGACCCTTCATGATATATCGATCCTCATGAATCGATCAGTTTGTTCTTGTAACATTATATGTTCATCTTTCTTTCTTTGACGATTTGAGAGACAACTGGAATGTTCAATGCAGGAAGTGGCACACAGTCCACATATTGCCGGTCCACATTGTAGACACAGGCAGCAACTGAATACTATGACTAGGCCAATGCCTAGGAAGGATAGGATCTTCCATCCCCAAGCTGTTAACGTTGTCCAGAACCAACCGGACCAAGTCCAGGTGCCTGGATTCTGATGTATCTGATTTGCAATTTTATACAGACGGGTAATAGCTTGATAGACAGATGGTGCATTTTGTGGGATGAAAACGCAGCAACTTGACCCGATGACCTTACAGGCTCCACCTCTATCTGCCAAGATGACGTCAATAACAAGACGATTTTGAAGGACAACAACCCGCATAGCAGATTGCTCCTCTGTTAAGTTACCCAAGGCGGAGGCAGTTTCATGTACTACAGCTTCAAGTGTTCTAGTTAATCTACGTATCAATTTACTGTTTTGGACAGGTCCTAGAAAGAAAAAGAATCCTTTATTGAAATCAGTGTACTGATCCCATGCCGTTTCTGTGTAGTCGACAAGTGGGATATCTCTTCTGGATCTATTCTTGACTAGATTCGTATTTCTATGGTAATCAGGGGGAGCTAGAAAAACAGGTGGCAGAAGGAATGCAATATAACAGGTACCATCCCAGTCTGGAGGCAGACGTATGTATGCGGTATGACCACAAACAAAATAAGAGTGACTGATAGCTTTGAAGGACGATTTACCCTGATCACTGAATTCGACCACAGTAGTGCATTTACTATGACCTACGTGTACTGAACCTTTCTTTCGGACACATAATCCACCTGTGACTGGTAATACTAACATATGGGGCAGAACTGGAGCGGCTTTGGATTCAACAGTAAGGATCATGAGATTAATTGTGTAGTTACCTAATCCATATACTTCATTTTCTAGATCAGTTCCTATTCGAGTAGGGAGTCCCTCCTTATCAGGGTAACAGACATCTAGCAGAACTAAGTTCAGGTTTCCCCAAACCCAGCCTCCATCGAAAACAGCAATATCGGGATCTAAAGAATTAATTATTTTAAACCATGCACCACAAGAGCCATTGTGAGTGAACGGGTACGGAAAGAGGGGCAGAGCTCCCTTGTAATTCTGGTAGGGAGGGAGTCGGCCACATATCCAGCAGTCGGTAGCATTATTTGTCTGATGGGAGTGGTGTAACATACTAATGAATGTGTTATTGCGCAGCGCAAGTCTGTAAGAGAGTTCATGTGCAGGTAATTCACTAAAAGTGTGTTCAGCAGAGACATTGTAAGCAGATTGTTCACGCCTGAAAATAGGCCAATAGATGGGTAGCAGAATGCTGGCAATAATAATTAGAACACTTAAGAAAAACATTATTAACAACGTCACTATACAGTGACTACGCAGTGATTTGCAGTATGTATGTTTCTTTGCTTCTCTCTCTCTCTCTCTATCTCGATCTAGGGGATACATGTCAGAAACTATTTAACCGATTCACCTAGGGGAGGACTTAAACAATTAAACTGCCTGACTTGCTAGATCGGAGTTTCATACGGTATTGTTCTTGGGGAGTCTTTTCTCGTTCGGTAACGGTAAAGTCACTTGGTTTTATACAGTCTTTGGTGGGGGTGGACGAGTCAGAGTCCTGTTTTAGTTCGTTTTTTAGTTCATTGCAAAGCTTGATGTGACTCGTGTGGACCCACCCCTTTCTCCCCTCTATCTTCACGGCGGTCCTCGTGGTGAGAAGAACGGTCTTCGGGGACTTCCAGCGGGGCTCCAGCGGACTTTTCCGGTCGAAATTCCGGACGAGTACCAGATCCCCAGGACGGACCTCGTGCGGCTTTACATCAGTGTTGTCAGGGAAAGCTGCGGCAACCTGTGAACGACATGATTGGAGTGCAGACATCAAGGAGGCAAGGTAATCTGTCAACATATTGCAATCAACATCAGTGATTTTCTTCGGAATGGGCGTCCCCCACATATTCGGTGGTCTGCCAAAGACCACTTCGTACGGGGATAGCCCTGATCTCGAGTGGGCGACCATTCTCATGTAGAATAGTGCCACGGGCAGGGCGACTATCCAGTCGACCCCTTTCTCCTGACAAATCTTTGCAAGACGTAATTTTAGTGTCTGATTATGTCTTTCTACAAGGCCTGCTGCTTCGGGATGTCGGACACAATGGAACTTCCACTGGTATCCTAGCAGTAAGGAAACTTCTTTCATTAATGCAGATGAGAATGGCTGACCGTTATCTGAGTATACGACACGAGGCAAGCCGTATCGTGGGAAGAATTCACGAACCAGCTGCTTGGCAGTGGTCGGAGCAGTGTAATCTGATACTGGGTATGCTTCGGTCCAGCGGGACAGAGCACAGACAACTACGAGAACATATTTAAAACCTCGACAACGGTCCATCTGGATATAATCCATCTGGAGGACTTCAAAAGGGTGATCGGGAGGATGAAATCCACCTTGCTCTACAGGGACGCTTTTACCTGGATTGAACTGACAACAGATCATGCAAGTACGCACTTTCTGTTTTGCTGCTGCTCGTAAGTGTTTGTTGTGCCAGAGATTCTGTAAACTGTCTAACATCGCTTTCTCTCCTAGATGTGCCGGGCTATGTGCTGTATTTATCATGACTTGAACCATAGAGTCAGGGAGAAACCATATAGATTTTTCCTTCGTTATCCAACCTTGATCTGTCTGAATCCCTCCTAGTTCAGTCCATTTCTTTATCTCATCTGGAGTAGCATGTGTCTGGATATCAATTACGTCTAGGGCGGGATCTCTAACTGTCATACACTTTGTCGGTACTATTGTCTTTGTCACATCAGTAATCTGGGTGTGAGTCAGTGCTGTATGTTTTGCTGTCTGGTCTGCCAGGTCGTTACCCTGGGACACAGAATCTGTAACTTTAGTATGTGCTTTACACTTCATGACTGATATGCCCGAAGGCAAATGTATTGCTTCTAACAGTGCTTGAATGAGGGGACCGTGTTGTATCTTGGCCCCATGAGAGGTCAGGAAACCTCGTTCTTGCCAGAGGACTCCGAAGTCGTGTACAACTCCGAATGCATAACGTGAATCTGTGTATATGTTAACATTTCTGTTTTTGGCTAGAATACAAGCTCGGGTCAGAGCGATGAGCTCTGCTGCTTGAGCAGACAGTGTGTCAATACGATGTGTTTCTTTAACTTCAGTTTCAGTGGTCACGGCATACGCGGCCACTAATTCTCCTGTACTTGTTCTCATGCATGAACCGTCCACATAAAGTGTCAGGTCTGGATTTGTCAATGGAACATCTGTTAAATCTCGTCTAGGCTTTGTTACTGCATTAATGATTTCTATGCAATCATGTGGGGCTGGATCTGTCATAACTGTTGGTAACAGTGTTGCGGGGTTCAGGATGCTGCAGCGTCTGATTTCTATGTGTGGCTGGAATAGTGTTAATTCATAACCTGTCAGTCGTGCTATAGTCAAGTGTTGAGTCTGGGTTCTGTTTAACAAAACCTCTACAGAATGTGGTACTTGAACTGTTAACTGATGACCTAAAACAATTGAATCACTCTGTCTGATTGCTAATGCAGTTGCTGCTACAGACTTTAAGCACGCAGGGAGTGCCTGGGCTACTGAATCCAATGTACTTGAAAAATAAGCGCAAGGCTTATGTGAACCTGCTTGATCTTGGGTGAGGACAGACAACGCTGTACCATCACGTTCTGTAACGAAAAGTGTAAACGGTTTGCTGTAACATGGTGTCGCTAAAACTGGTGCTTGACATAAGGCTTTCTTTAATTCTTCAAAAGCTTGTGTGTGCTCCTGAGTCCAAGGGAGGGCAGTCGAAGTTGCTGCCTCCTGTGTCGTTAACTGAATGAGTGGTTTGGCTAGAAATGCATACTGGGGAATCCATTGTCTGCAGTACGAGGCGAGGCCTATGAAGGCCCGTACTTCCTTTTGTGTCTGGGGTTGCGGCATATTTACAATTAACTGAATGCGATCGGGAGTGAGCTGTCTCCCCACTTTGGACAGCAAGTGACCCAAGTACACAACTTGCTGAACACAGAATTGTAGCTTCGAAGGGGACACCTTGTGCCCCTTGTCGGCCAGGAAATGTAAAACTGTCAATGATGCTTTTTCACATTCGGGCTCACTACGTGCGGTGATCAGCAGATCATCGACGTATTGCAGTAAAGCGGTGTTAACTGGCATTTGAATACAATCTAGTTGTCTTTTCAGTGCTTGACTATAGATGCTGGGGCTTTCTGTGAATCCTTGAGGTGCGCGCGAAAATTTGAAACTGCGTCCATTTAAACTGAATCCGAAGAGATATTGGCTCTCTGGATCAATAGGCACGCTGAAGAAGGCGTTCTTGAGGTCAATTACAGTAAAGAACGTTGCTTCTGAATCAATGGCAGTCAATAGGGATGAGATATCGGGGACCACAGGGTACTGTGGTATAATGCATTTATTTAATTCTCGAAGATCAATCACCAGCCGATATACTGGCGGTGCATTGGGATCTGTACGTTTAAGAATCGGAATGATGGGTGAATTACAGATATTGGAGTCGGTCTCGACGACCACTCCTTGGGCAATAAGCTCGTCAATGATTTTCAGTAAAGCCACTACAGCATCGGGTGGTAACTTGTATTGTCTGATTCGGGGTAATACAACACCTGTTTTGAGTGTAACACGGTACGGTGTGATATGCATGCAACCTACATCAGTTGGGCCTTTTGCCCACAAGTAATCTGGTACATTTTTCAATCTGACATCGAATTCTCGCAAAACATAATGACCCTTGAAATCCCGCAAAAAGAGTCTAACCCCCTCCGGGGAACAGCATATTATAGCTCCTAGAGCCTTCAATGTTTTAATTCCTAACAGATTTTCTGGACATGATTTCGTGAGTAACAGATCTGTAACACGTGATAATGGACCCACAGCCAGGGGAACTGGTTCGGATACTTCATTTACAATAGGCTGTCCTGAAAAACCAAGGGAAACATTCTGTGAGCCTGAGAGGGGTGCCCCTGGAACTTCATCATGGCTGATTGTAGTGCGACTTGCCCCTGTGTCAATTAAAAACTTTCTGTCTTTTCCCAATACTTGACTGTGTACATAAGGACCTTCTTGATCTACAGGAATCTCAATAAGAGGCAAGCCACCTTCCCTCTCTAGGCTGTTTCATGTATATCGTGAATATTCGGGGTAAGCGGACTGGGCATACTGGTACATCTGCTGTGAAACTTGCTGAGTTGCGGCAATGGGCTGTGGCTGTGGTACTGCTACGGTCTGTGCTGGAGTCGAAGAAGCATGCATAGGCTGTGTACTCTGTGTATTCTGTGAAGACTGATGCTGGTTATGGTCTTGTCTAGGCGGATGCGGTCTTTCCTTAGTTTTACCTGTCGCTATGTTATGTTTCAGGACTGGGCATTCGTGTACGTAGTGACCCGGTTGCTTGCAATAATTGCATGTCCCTTTAACGGGAGCTGCAGTGTGGCTGGTCTGGGTCGTACCCTTTCTGTGACCGTCGGATGGGACCGTCTGAGCTACTAACATTTTCATCTTTGTGTCTTTCATGCGTTTTTGTTCCTGATCTTGTTCTTCTCTAATTCTGTTCTGATGATATTGTAACATTTGTAACATCTGTGATGGCGTATTTGCTTGCCATGTACTCTCGACCTTGTACACACGGTTTTTAACTAACGGTAGGGAATTCTCGACTAATTTTGATACAAAAAGATGCGGGTACGACTCGCTACTTGGCTGGAGGCCACTATTAATAATGAAACATTTCTCGAATCTTGAATAGAAGTCACTAGTATCTTCATCATGTTTCTGTTTACAGGACGAGATGGCGTCCCAATCTTCCTTTCTAGTTGTCAATAATCTGGGCAGAACCTGTACTATCAAACCTGGTAATGCTTTAGTTTTGTCCCCAAGGCCTAACCCTGGGATCCGTTTCTTTTCTTCGTCCTCTATTTCTGCCCATGCAATCTTTGTGTCTCCCACCTCCCATTCCTTTTCTTTTAATTTCTCGAAGATACCCGTGGGTAATAGTACCTTTAACATTTTCATGATATCATCATACGTGTAATCCCCCATTAGTAACATGTCTTTAAGCTCTCTATGAAAACCTGCAGGGTCTTTATCATGGCATGGTACTAGTTTCTTCATTTCTAACAGTTCTAATTTAGTCAGAGGCGTGTGTACATACACGCGTTTCAAGGTTTTATCCTCACCCATAACAGGGTGCACTTCTCGTAAGGGGTTCTGACTTTCAATACTACCCCCGCATTGCATGTGGTACATTTTCCTTTCTGGAGGTGGGGCGGGAACATATTCAGAGCTTACAAAGGTGTCATATCTATGTCGCTGTTCTAGAATTATTTGAATTAATTTGGTACTTAAGCCTCTCCATCTATCCATCAGTAGTGCTTCTAGTGTTTCATGTAAGGGACCGGGATCAGAATAATGTTTTCTGTATTTGATAAGAAGGTGCTGAATCATGTATACACCTGCTAATTTCTGTTCGTCGGGGGAGAGGTTCAGAAATGTCTGTGCCACTGTGTCATCATTATATATGTCTGCATTTTCGGCCCATGATACAGCTGATCGGGCTAGTTCTTGTTCATCCATAGAATTGAGTACATGGTACCCAACTCGATCTCGAAGCCTTTTATCAGTTTCCTGGAACTGATGCTCAGCAGAGTCGCGGAAACAATAGATAGCTATTTCACTCAGTCAATCGTACATGCTTAGTTTCACCAGAAGTGCAGAGAAATAGAAAGAAGGATGTTTTCAATAAAAGTGGTTATTTATTGAGCAGTCTACTTTCTCATGCAAGAGAAGTGAAGTGCCACAATTGCAATACTTGTCATAAAGTAAAGTGCGTACAGTAAAATGAGTATTATGAGATAATACTGTAAAAGCATTTATATGGTTTCTAAGCCATAAGATACTTAAAATGGATAAAATACATACAACGATAAAATAATGACTAAACGTACTCAACTGGTGTTTCTAAGATACGCCTACCCCGGTGTACCTAACCTAAGCCTAGTACAAGGAAGGAGTAGATGAGTTAAAGTTTTTGCCAAGAATCTGAATCAAGAACTCTCTGTGGGTCTAATCAGCTCCGTACCTTGGTTATAGAATGAAGGAGGTCTTGTATCTCTTTCTCAGGACTCGATCTCCCAGCAACCTGCAAGGGTGACCAGAAAACACTGGAGCTGGATTTCTCGGCAGGAGAAAAGACAGCGTCTCTCTCAGTGCGTCAATGGGAGGGTCGGCTTCCTTCGGCACTCGCATCAGCAGGGCGTTGTGCAAGTAGATAGCCGATCTGCTCCAAACCACTGTGTGTTGCTTAAGGCAGATGCTGCTATATTTATACCTGGAAGGTGCCGAGTTTGACGTAAGGTTGGACATAAGACTTCACTTAGAACTCGCAGTTCTTTCAGGAGTTCTAGGACAAATCAATACAGATGCAGGGGGAATTCCCGGGCTGCTGGAGGCCTGGTTTGTTTAAGAACTCGTTGTGCTTTCTAGGAGTCTATGGGAGTAGCCTTGCCGTATTTAGACTGCATTGGCTATGTCTTAATATGGGTATTATTCTTATGCCTGTATAAGGGTATGATTTGATATAACCACATAAGGGCATGAAATCGGGAATATTAGAGTCCAGAAATCATCTACAACAGTTGGTGCTGTTCCCAGTGTGGTTGGCCACCAGGAGTCATCCCAGGCTGAGGGGGTGGGTCAGAGGAGGAGGACCTCCATCTTGTCCGAGTTCAGCTTCAGACGGCTTCTCCTCATCCAGTCGGCGACGGCCTTCATTCCCTCGTGGAGGTTGGTTTTGGCGGTGTATGGGTCCTTAGTGAGAGAGAGGATGAGCTGGGTGTCGTCGGCGTAGGAGATGATGTTGAGGTTGTGATGGTGGGCCACTTGTGCGAGGGCGCCATTTAGATGTTGAACAGCGTCGGGCTGAGAGATGAGCCCTGGGGGACGCCGCAGATGATGTTGGTGGCTTCGGATCGGAAGGGTAGGAGGCGGACGCTCTGGGTTCTGCCGGAGAGGAAGGACGTGGTCCAGTCAAGGGCCTTCTCTTGGATTCCGGCATCTAGGAGGCGTGTCTTTAGAGTGCGATGGCAGACTTTGTAGAAGGCGGCTGTCAGGTCCAGGAGGATGAGGGCTGATGTTTCGCCGTTGTCTAGTTGGCGCCTGATGTCGTCTGTGGCGGGGATGAGGGCTGTCTCGGTGCTGTGGTTTGTCTGAATCCGGACTGGTAAGGGTCCAAGATGTTGTTGGTAGAGGGCCAATTGCATGCTGACGATTTTCTTGATGACCTTTGCCGGGAACGGGAGTAGGGAGATGGGCCGGAAGTTCTTGAGGTCCTTGGGGTCCGCCTTGGGCTTCTTGAAGAGGGCGTTGATTACAGCGTGCTTCCAGCTTTCCTAGAATGTCGCTGTTTCAAAGGAGATGTTGATGACCTTCCGTAGTTTGGGTGCGATGGCTGCATCTGCTTTGTTGAATACTTGGTGTGGGCACAGGTCTGACGGAGATCCTGAGTGGATGGAGTTCATGACCTTGCATGTCTCGTCGTCCTTGACGTTGGACCAGGAGATCAGGCAGTTGGCGCTAGTAGTGTTTACTGGGGAGGTAGTGTCTAGCGTAGTCAGGTGGTCGTGGTGTTGAAGCTGTAGTGGATGACAGCGATCCTGTGGTGGAAGAAGATGGCTAGTGAGTCGCACAGTTCTTGTGAGGGTTGGATGTCGTTGTCGTTGGCGCTGGGGTTGGAGAGTTCCTTTACGATGCTGAAGCGCTCCTTGCTGTTGTGTGCGTTGTTATCCAAGCAGTCTTTGCAGGAGGATCTCTTGGCTAATCTGATGAGGTGATGATGTCTGGGGGTGGCGTCCTTGTGGGCTGCGTGGTTGTCCGGTGTGGGTTCGTGGAGCCATACCTTCTCCAGTTTCTGGCATGCGCGTTTGGAGGTCTGGTGCTCGTTGGTGAACCAGGTGGCTCTCTTGCTGGCGTATCTGTTGGAGGGTTTCTTGAGCGGGGCGAGGGTGTTGGCGCAGTCGTCGATCCACTGTCTGAGGTTGCAGGCTGTGGCGTCTGGGTTGGTGGGGTCGGCGGGTGGGTTCTGGGCGAGGTTGGTGATCAGCTGGTCTTCGGGGACTTTGCTCCAGCAGCAGCGAGGCAGCTGTTGGGTGCGGTGGTGCGTGGTTGGTTTCTTGAAGGTGAAATGGATGCAGCGGAGGTCGGTCCAGTGTAGTTCGGTGGTGTGGTCGAAGGCGACGTGGGAGCCTGTGGAGAAGATGGGGTCCAGAGTGTGGCCGGCGGCGTTAGTGGGTGGGGTGACGAGTTGTCTGAGGCCAAGGTTGGCAAGGTTGTCGATCGGGGTGACGGAGTTGGCGTCGTTGTTGTTCTCGAGGTGGAAGCTCAGGTCCCCGAGGAGGATGTAGTCCGTGGAGGCGAGTGAGTGGGTGCTGGCGAGGTCGGCGATGGAGTCGCTGAACTGAGCCCGGGTTCTGGGGGGTCTGTAGATGAGTGTTCCTCTGAGGGTGGTGTTGGGGTCAGTGTGGATCTGGAAGTGGAGGTGTTCGGCGGTGTTCAGGGTGTCGTGTGCGTGGGTGGCAACCTTGAGGGTGGACTTGTGGACGATGGCTATTCCTCCTCCGATTCCGTTGGCACGATCCCTGCGGTTGATCTTGTAGCCGTCCGGGATGGCTATGGCGATGTCGGGTGCCGAGGAGTCGTTCCACCTGGTCTCAGTCAGGGTAGGCCACGTTTCCCCGTTTCCCAGAGCTCAACGATGTGTTAGGATTTTGTCTTAAGTCTGTCTTAAGTTTGTCTTTAGCTTGTCTTAAGACAAACTTAAGGAAAAATCCTAACTTCTGTGAATACCAAAAGTAGTATGTTCATTCTGTGAATGCCAAAAGTAGTAAGTGCATTCTGTGAATACCAAAATAGTAGTAAGTTTAGGATTGAGTCTTATGTTCATTCTGTGAATTGGGCCATGTAGGTGCAACATAATATATTACAAACAGATGACAGTGTGGTTAAAACCATTGTACAGTTTGAGGATCAAGTGGGAAACAATTATCACTGCATCCTTGGTGTACTATCCAGAGAGTACGGATCTATCCCCATGGTAAGGTCAGCATGGCAGGTCCAGACGTTGGCATACATTATATACCTAATAGTGCCACTTGTCTGTTGATCTCCTCCTGTTCATTTAACCCTTTGGAGACCGTATCTAAAGAGTGTTTCCATCTGCATTCTCGTTTACTGAGAATGCTGCTGAGATCTCCGCCCCTCGGTTGGGCACCACCTTTTCAATGACCCACCACCTGAGACTGGTGGTTTCATGCTCAAATGTAGTAAAATGCTCAACTAGGGGTGCGCCTTGTATTTTACAACGAATACGGCTGCAATGTTGTAAGATGCGGCATTTTATTCTCTGAATGGTCTGTCCAATGTACATAAAGCTGCATGGCCACATGATGGCATAGATCACCCCAGATGTATTACAGTTGCTGTGTTGCTTCAGTGTGTATGACTGATTGTTGTGAGTGAACGCGGTCCGTTTTATAGTCATTGGGCATGCCTTACACGTACCACATTTTTTAATGTCCTGTCACCAGAGGAAGGCCCCAAAGTGTAGTTTGGTTCACGGTGTTGGTTGTGGGAAGTAGAGATTTTATCAGAGAATAAAATGCTGCACGACTCCACAATAATGATGGTCGTTACCATGACAATTGTACGCATCACGTGTACATTGATTCTCCACAGAGTCTTTCCTCTGTCAATGACGTCGGGCGACGCTCGCTCCTATAACATCCTCGAGGCTAAGCGCGCTGACACATTCGGTTGCAGTAGCGCGGATCCCAAGCATCACGAAATACGCTGACTCATAGCAGCAATAAGGTAATTTCTCCCGCGGACAGTCTGCCGCTTGCTTCAAACTGTGTAGATACAGTTGATACCGATTACCAGATTCTTGACACAAGCCCCTATTACAGCCGCATCATTCATTGAAGGCCTTAACGAGAGAGGAATTTGTTTCCCTTGGAGCTACATACATCCTTGATTCAGCTCCTTTCAAGGTAAATTATCCTACTGGCCAAGGCATGGTTTGACCAGACTATCGCACACATTGAGTACCCAGATTTTAACCACACCTCATTACCTAACAGGTGTCCATCGTACCCATGGATCTTCTGTGAATCTTTCACCTCACGGTTCCACCTTAAGGGTAAGCGTCCCCCCTTGAGATGTTAATTTACCTTAACAGTCTCCCCTGCAACAGCCTCATTTTCCCTTTCATCCCCCTAGGGTCATCAACAGCCCTTGGTTGTCCCTAATAGTCCTGATGAAGACTCGCACGGCCCAGGCCCAACTTACCCACAGGCCATAAGACGATTCAACCTGGACCCTTATTTCCCATACCTCACGTGCCATAAAATTGGAATTATATGTCCACATTGTTTGAATGAATCTGCCACTGCACCCTGATACAGCGCCTCTGCAACACAGGAATCCAAGGAGCGGCCCTGGAGTGGATCATCTCGTTCCTCGACGGAAGAACCCAGAGAGTCCGCCTCCCCCCGTTCCGTTCCACGGCCACCGAAGTCATCTGCGGCGTCCCGCAAGGATCCTCACTCAGCCCCACCCTCTTCAACGTCTACATGAGCCCTCACGCAGCCATCGCCCGCAAACACAACCTCAACATCATCTCGTACGCCGACGACACCCAGCTGATCCTCTCCCTCACCAACGACCCCGCCACCGCCAAAGCCAACCTCCAGGAAGGAATGAGAGACGTTGCAGAATGGATGAAGATCAGCCATCTGAAACTGAACTCAGACAAGACGGAAGTCCTCATCCTCGGACCATCTCCCTCCGCCTGGGACGACTCCTTGTGGCCCCCTGCCCTGGGCACCGCACCCAAACCAACGGATCAGGCGCGCAACCTGGGCTTCGTCCTGGACTCCTCCCTCACGATGACCAAGCAAATGAACGCCATCTCATCATCCTCCTTCAAAACCCTGCGCATGCTCCATAAATTCTTCCAATGGATCCCCACCACAACCAGGAAGACGGTCACCCAGGCCCTCATCACCAGCCGTCTGGACTACGGGAACACCCTCTATGCTGGAACCACAGCCAAACTCCAGAAAAGACTCCAGCGCATTCAGAACGCCTCAGCACGACTCATCCTGGACATCCCTCGCCGCAGCCACATCTCCGCCCACCTGAAAGACCTGCACTGGCTCCCCGTCAACAAGAGGATCACGTTCAGACTGCTCACCCACGCACACAAGGCTCTCGACGACATGGGCCCGAAGTACCTCAACAGCCGCCTCACTTTCTACACACCCACCCGCCAGCTTCGATCCGCCAGCCTCGCCCTCGCCTCCTTCCCACGATTTCGGAAATCCCCCCTCGGAGGAAGATCCTTCTCCTACGTGGCAGCCAAGACATGGAACTCCCTCCCCACTCACCTACGGGTGACCCTGGATCACCTCTCCTTCAGGAAACAACTCAAGACCTGGCTGTTCGAGCAGTAGCGACACCCCCCCACCCCCTCCCTCAGCACCTTGAGATCCTTACGGGTGAGTAGCACGCTCTACAAATTTCTGTGATTGATTGATTGATTGACAAATGTATTCCTAATCATCTTTGTGGCCAGGTTAACTGGGACAGTTATTTTTTAACCGATCCTCCATATGTAAATATTGTAAATAATCTTTATGTTACCATCCTAAAGACTTTCCCCTCTACCGACCAACCACTAAACACATTCCCAACCACTTTACTTTCCTTTGCATGTTTCCCCCCCCCCCCCCCCCTTGGGGCAACCTACACGTTTGTGAACTGTTACTGTGATTTGTACTCAACATACTAGGTGCAATGAATTAAATTGCTTCTGTTCCTTGACTTTGGTCTGTTGCATTTTCCTTTGACAGGTGTATTAATTACATAGAGCTGACCCTTGGAGCTTGCTCATAAATATTTCATTGAATAACTACGTACAGATCGTTTCTGCTATATCAAGTAAAGGTCTAGACCATTGTTTTCCATACCTCACTACACCCAGGTCCACGACCATTGGGTTACCCCATTTTGATAATGGTTACCTTTGTGCAGGTGCTTCCTGCGAGGGTTTGTTTGTTGAATGTTTAAAAAATTGTGTATACACTTATGTCAATATTTGTTGTTTTCTGTGCTAGAACTTAGAATCGATTCATGAACCAGAACTAGACTATGTCTGAGAAAGAGACCCTGTCCTGTAGTGAAGACTCAATAGACAAACTCCTTCTGGACAATGGAGAGGGTACATTCTTAGCAGGCAATACCCCCAATGAAGATCTCTCACTGAATGGCAAAATCTCTAAACTCGAATGATTAGAGAAGAAATTGATAAGAACCAGACTCCATGGCCACACTCTAGCCAAATACCTCAGGTCAAACGTCATTCCTGTGGGATTACAAGTCAGAAACGAGCCTGCCATTTTTCTTGAGAATCCTAAGTGTAAGGAAAACTTCAGCTTCGTATCCAATACATGCTCAAGGCATTGGATGGTATTGGGTATTGAGACAGCTGTGGAAGAGGTAAAACGTCTTACTAAAGAAATAGCTGACCTCAGAAAAGAAATCATTGAAGACAAGGCCCTGGTTAATGCCAAAGAGGCCTTGGAGAGACTTGAAAAAACCATCCGCGCGTTTTATTTATATACCCAGGGTACCAAGTTAGATAAAGTTGCCAGGGCTATTAAAGTATATGACAAAAAAACAACCTACCCTTATCTCCAGGAAGGCTATTACGTGAGAGACCAACAAGGCGGTCTCTCGAGTAGAGGCAGAGGGGGATGCAGAAGATACAACACATTCTCAGGGTCCTCACTCGGGATCAGCTCTGATAGTGACTCTGATCGCCCTAGAACCAGTACGGGTGCACCCACTAACACTTCAGGCTAGACCCACCCAGACCAGCAACCTTTTTTAGTAGAGGAGCCATGTGAGGCCAACGCGGAAGGGGCCGTCACTGGGGGAGACCCAGGGGAACACGCACTCCAATGTGGAATCAGGGCACATGGAGAGAGAAGAAACAGACACACGTCCAACAAGACTCACACGGGGAGATCAGGACGAGACGCCAACACTACAGATGGTAGTACACAAACCTGACAACCCGATAGTTAACATATCGGACTACACCCTCACACCAAATGAATAACAGGTTCTATCCAAAGGCCTATCCTTTGTCCCCACGTCCATGCCAAACAACTTCAAACTTAAAATTGAACTACATCAATTTTTCCTCAAAACCCCACATAACCCGACATTCTCCGGTAGTGGCCTAAGACCACCTTCCAAATTCAATCCCCCTACTCATTTGATGGCCCATAAAATACTGGCCTACGAACAAGTGGCACTACGCGATGTGGATAATATATTAACCAGCTGACAATTTATCCCATACAATATAAGTAAGCAAGAGAAAGAGGGTCTACAAACTTTGAAGAACAACACCAACATTGTAATAAAGCCCGCCGATAAAGGCGGAACAATTGTCATACAAAATATAGAGAAATACAAATGTGAAATACTTTCACAGTTGTCTGTAGAAGGCAACTACGCTCAGCTCAGAAAAGACCCCACCAAAGAAATCAGTGAATCCATTACCAAAATAACACGCAAAGCATTGGAAAATGGATTTTTTCATCACAAAACATGAACATTACTTTTTAAACAATAAACACCCCCGCATGCCCATGATATACACCCTCCCCAAGATACACAAAAGAATGGATGACCCACGAGGGAGACCCATGATATCAGGATGTGGTTCTCTACTGGAACCATTGTGTAAATATATAGATGTCTTTTTAAAACCAATTGCGATAGCTACACCCACATACCTGAGGGACACCATGGAAACTATTCAGTTGATTGATGGCCGCCCACACGACCCTAAGTCATGCCTTTTAGCAACTATGGACATCACTGCCCTTTACACAAACATCCCTCAACAAGCCACTTTAACATGCATTGAAACTGTGCTGAATCAAAGACCAGCTCCCCATAAAGTCCCCACTGAGTTCATTGTACATTTACTAACTATTGCTATGACAAAGAACTTCTTCGTTTTCCAAGACAAGTACCATGTTCAAACTAAGGGTGTGGCTATGGGGGCTAGCTTTGCTCCCAACTTGGCTATCATGTACATGAGCTAGTACGAACACCAGTATGTACTCAATCAGTACAACCCCTACCAGAAGCATATCTCACTTTGGACACGCTATATAGACGATGTCTTGCTAGTTTGGGAAGGTAATAATGAACTTCTCAAAAACTTCCACGAATGGCTGAACACGTGTTCGGATGACATCAAATTCACGCTGGAATCCGATAATGAGTCTATTAACTTCTTAGACATACAAATCAAGACTGAGTCTGGGAGCCTTTATACCAGTCTCTACAGAAAAAGCAGCGAGCGTAACACGTTACTTAGGTACACAAGCCACCACCCCCGTAACCTCAGGGATAATTTGCCATTTGGCCAATTTCTGAGGTTACGAGCGAATTGCACCAAGAAGGAAGACTACTTTGATGAGTCTTCACTATTAATTACGAGACTCAGTGAACGCGGCTATCCCTTCAGACTTCTTAAAAAAGCACGTAAGCGGGCTTGGCACAACCATAGAGAACACTTACTCACACCCAAATCCAAAACAACAGGGGAAGACCGCTTGGTATGTGTAACCACGTTTAATACCAAGAGTAACGCCATCAAAAAGGCAATTAATCGACACTGGCACCTAGTGACTGAAGAATTAGGGAAAATACCACCTCCCTTACAACATGCGTTCCGCAAAGGAAAAAACACCAGGGACCATTTGATAAAATCTCTACTTCCCACAACCCGCACCGTGAGCCAAACTACACTTTGGGGCCTTCCTCCGGTGACAGGACATAACAAATGTGGTACGTGTAAGGCATGCACAATGACTATAGAACGGACCGTGTTCACTCACAACAATTAGTCATACACACTGAAGCAACACAGCAACTGTAATACGTCTGGGGTGATCTATGCCATCATGTGGCCATGCAGCTTTATGTACATTGGACAGACCATTCAGAGAATAAAATGCCGCATCTTACAACATTGCAGCCGTATTCGTTGAAAAATACAAGGCGCACCCCTAGTTGAGCATTTTACTACATTTGAGCATGAAACCACCAGTCTCAGGTGGTGGGTCATTGAAAAGGTGGTGCCCAACCGAGGGCCGGAGATCTCAGCAGCATTGTCAGTAAACGAGAATGCAGATGGATACACTCTTTAGATACGGTCTCCAAAGGGTTAAATGAACAGGAGGAGATCAACAGACAAGTGGCGCTATTAGGTATATAATGTAATCCCACGTCTGGACCGGCCATGCTGACCTTACCATGGGGATAGATCCGTACTCTCTGGATAGTACACCAAAGATGCAGTGTTCATTGTTTCCCACTTGATCCTCAAACTGTACAATGTTTTTAACCACACTGTCATCTGTTTGTAATGTATTATGTTGCACATTATGTCTCCACTGTTAGCGGTACGATCTCATAATAATGTTGATCGCGGGGTCATAATAATTTTCAACCTGACTTTGTGCCGCATTCAATTGTGTATTGTTGAATTTGTTAACCTCACTGTCTTTTGCTTGTAATATAGTATGTTGCACATTATACTTCCTTTGGCACGACTCCACAATAATGATGGTCGTTACCATGACAATTGTACGCATCACGTGTACATTGACTCTCCACAGAGTCTTTCCTCTATGTGAATGACGTTGAGCGACGCTCGCGCCTATAACATCCTGGAGGCTAAACGCGCTGACACATTCGGTTGCAGTAGAGCGGATCCTGAGCATCACGAAATATGCTGACTCATAGCAGCAATAAGGTAATTTTTCCTGCTGACAGTCTGTCGCTTGCTTCGGGCTGTGTAGATACAGTTGATACCGATTATCAGATTCTTGACACAAGCCCCCTTCTATTACAGCCGCATCATTCATTGAAGGCCTTAACGAGAGAGGAATTTGTTTCCCTTGGAGCTACATACATCCTTGATTCAGCTCCTTTCAACGTAAATTATCCTACTGGCCAAGCCATGGTTTGACAAGACTATCGCACACATTGAGTACCCAGATTTTAACCACACCTCATTACCTTACAGGTGTCCATCTTACCCATGGATCTGCTGTGAATCTTTACACCACATTGTTCCACCTTAAGGGTAAGCGCCCCCCCTTGAGATGTTAATTTACCTTAACAGTCTCCCCTGCAACAGCCTCATTTTCCCTTTCACCCCCCTAGGGTCATCAGCAGCCCTTGGTTGTCCCTAATAGTCCTGATGAAGACTCGCACGGCCCAGGTCCAACCTAACCACAGGCCATAAGACGAGTCGAAACGTCGACGCCCTCATTTGATTCAACCTGGACCCTGATTTCCCATACCTCACATGCCATAAAATTGAAATTATATGTCCACATTGTTGGAATGAATTTACAAATGTATTCCTAATCATCTTTGTGGCCAGGTTAACTAGAACGGTGATTTTTGAACTGATCCTCCATATGTAAATATTGTAAATAATCTTTATATCCCCATCCTAAAGACTTTCCCCCTACCACCCAACCACTAAACACATTCCCAACCACTTTACTCTCCTTTGCACGCCCCCCACCCTTGGGCAACCTACACGTTCGTGAACTGTTACTGTGATTTGTACTCAACATTCTAGGTGCAATGATTTAAATTGCTTCTGTTCCTTGAATTTGGTCTGTTGCATTTTCCTTTGACAGGTGTATTAATTACCTTGAGCTGACCTTTGGAGCTTGCTCGTAAATATTTCATTTAATAACTACGTACAGATTGTTTCTGCTATATCAAGTAAAGGTCTAGGACCATTGTTTTATATACCTCACTACACCCAGGTCCACGACCATTGGGTTACCCCATTTTGATAATGGTTGCCATTAAAGTGAAAGCACAGTATGGGTTGCTTTTACAGCAAAAAAAACAAATTGGTTTACACTGACAAACAAATGGTTTTTTTTTTGGTGAAAGTGCCCCATGCCACGTTTTCACTTTAATGTCGGCCACACCCCTTTTTTAAGACATGGCTCGTCTAAAGAATAGTGCGTCTGCCATTAAAGTAAAAGCGCAATATGGGGTGCTTTTATCAACAAAATGCATTTTTTAAGCAGCATAGCGTACTCAGAAGTGCCATGCAGGGATAATTTTTGAGAGATAAAGATACAGCGCATCGTCCATGATCGGGTGCTGTGCTATCATGAAAACGGGGTGGCTTAGAGGAAGCCTGTCATGCCTGCAATAAACAGCTAGATTAAAGACACTAAAGAAAATAGTGTTCAAAGACTGAAGTTAAAGCAGACTGTGACAACAACACAAGTAAAACGTCCAGTACTCATAGGAGGTCACAAATGCAGACAAGGCATTACTAAGGTTGGACTAACAAACCTATTAATGAATCTCAATCAACCATTTAGAAAGGACTGTAGCAGGAGCCAGTTGAAAAGATGGGCATAGCTTCAAGTCAATGCCTGAATACAACATGACTCACAGAGCAGTGCATGCGCTGCCCAGGCTCAAACTAAAAAAGATGAAGAAAAATAAGTATTGCACCAACTTGAGAAGACCGCCCCTACCAACTGTCACTATTTTGTATGCTATTGATAGCTTTTAATCAATCAATCATGGGGTTGTTAAGCGCGACTACTCACCCGTAAGGCTTTCAAGGCACTGGGGTGTAGGGGAGGTACAGGATCCTGTCCATTACGTAGGCAGTCTATCGAAGAGCTATGTTTTGTGGTCCCAGTTGTCAATGGGGAGTGATGTAGTCTGTCTGAGGTGGAGCGGAGTGTGTTCCATGCTCTGGCCGTGAGGAAGGTGAAGGAGTGGTCTCCCGATCTGGACTTTCTGGTGCATGGGACCATGGCGCGGGATAGCTGAGCTGATCGTAGGGTTCTTTGGGGTGCGTGGAATTTGAGTCAGCTGTTCAGGTATGCTGGTCTGGTGTTGTGGAGGACTTTGTGTGCATGGGTGAGGGTCTTGAAGGTGATTCTTGCCTCGATGGGGAGCCAGTGGAGTGTGCGCAGATGCTGGGAGATGTGGCACTGTTGTGACAGGTTGAGGATTAGTTTGGCGGCGGCATTATGGTTGTTTTGTAGCTTGCGGGTGAGGTTTTTGTTGATTCCGTCGTAGAGTGCGTTGTCGTAGTCGAGTCTACTGGTGACATGGGCATGAGTGATGGTCTTTCTGTGTTCGCGGTGGATCCATTTAAAGGTCTTACGTAGGAGGCAGTGGGTGTGGAAGCAGGAGGATGCAACGGAGTTGATATGGCGGTCCATTTTGAATTCGGATTCCAGGATGATTCCGAGGTTGCGTGTGTGGTCTGCTAGGGTTGGCGGGCGTCTGAGTGCGGGGTGCCACCAGGTGTCGTTCCAGGCATCTGGGTGTGGGCCCATGATGAGTACTTCTGTTTTGTCCATGTTGAGTTGTAGACAGCTGCTCTTTATCCATTTGGCGACCGCTTCCATACCTACTTGATAGTTGTGTTTGGCTGAGTTGGGTTAGTTGGATAGGGAGAGGATGAGTTGGGTGTCGTCTGCAAATGAAACAGTGTTGAGTCTGTGGCTTCTGACGATGGGGACGAGCGGTGCCATGTAGACGTTAAACAGCATGGGGCTGAGGGAGGATCCTTGGGGGACTCTGCAGGTGGTTGTTGTAGAGTTAGAGAGGAAGGGAAGGTGTCTGACCCACTGTGTTTTACTGGAGAGGAATGAGCGGATCCAGTCAAGGGTCTTGTCCCAGATCCCTGCGTCGTGAAGTCTGCTGGTTAGGGTGCAGTGAGAGACTGTGTTGAAGGACCGCGAGAGGTCGAGGAGGTTGAGGGCTACTGTCTCTCCTCTGTTCTCGAGGGAGCGGATGTCGTCTGTTATGGCGAATAGGGCGGTTTCTGTGCTGTGGTTCTTTCTGAAGCCGGATTGTGAGGAGTCGGGGATGTTGTGCTCTTTGATGAAGGTGGTGAGTTAGCTGTTGATGACTTTCTCTATGACTTTCGCTAGGAACGGGAGTAGGGAGGTGGGTCTGTAGTTCTTAAGGTTGGTGGGGTCCACCGAGGGTTTCTTCAGGAGGGGGTTGATCTCTGCATTTTTCCAGTCGAAGGGGATGGAGGCGTTCGTGAGGGTGTGCTTTATCATGCGGCAAAGCATGGGTGCGATAGTGTTGGCGGCTCTGTTGAAGATGTGGTGGGGGCAGGAGTCCCAGGGGGCCCTGGAGTGGATTGACTTCATTGTCTTCAGTGCGTCTTGGGTGGCGAGGGCAGTCCAGCTGTCAATCGTTGGCTTCAAGGCATTGCAGTGGTTGGTGAGGGTTCTGTGTGTTGGCTGTCTTTGTCCAAATTGTCGTAAATGTTCTTGATTTTGTGGTGGAAGAACGTGCTGAGTTTTTCGCAGAGGACTTGTGAGGGAGGGATGTCTGTAGACTCGCTGATGGGTTGGGCGAACTCCTTGATGATGCTGAAGAGTTCTTTGCTGTTGTGTGCGTGCGTGGAGATTCTGTCTTTGATCACTTTCTTGCTTGTATTTCTTATGAGTTGGTGGTGAGCGTTGGTGGCGTCTCTGAAGTTGTTGTGGGCTTCTGGTAAACCAGCTGGCTTTCCTGGCATGTGTGTTGTTGTTCTTCTTGAGGGGGGCTATGGTATTGGCGCAGTCGGAGATCCATCTGTGCCAGGTTAGGGCTGCGTGTTGGGGTCGTCGTTGTCCGCGATGGTTGATGTTGAGTTGCTGAGGGCCCGATTCACAGAATGAACTTAAGGCTCAATCCTAAACTTACTACTATTTTGGTATTCACAGAATGCACTTACTCATTTCGGTATTCACAGAAGGCACTTACTCATTTCGGTATTCACAGAAGTTAGTAGTCCTAACTTTAGGACTCCTAAATGCCTTCTGTGAATACCGAAAGTCTTACAATTAAGATTTTTCTCAATTTAGCAGTATTAAAGTTAGGATTCCTAACTTTAGAAATCCTAAATGCCTTCTGTGAATACCGAAAGTCTTAAAATTAGGAATTTTCTCAATTTAGTAGTAGTAAATTTAGGAGTCCTAACTTTGCTACTACTAAACTGAGAAAAATCCTAATTTTAAGACTTTAGGTATTCACAGAAGACATTTAGGAGTCCTAAAGTTAGGAGTCCTAACTTTTCTACTCCTAAACTGAGAAAATTCCTACCTTTAAGACTTTCGGTATTCACAGAAGGCATTTAGGAGTCCTAAAGTTAGGAGTCCTAACTTTACTACCACTAAACTGAGAAAAATCCTAATTTTAAGACTTTCGGTATTCACTGAAGGTATTTAGGAGTCCTAAAGTTAGGACTCCTAACTTCTGTGAATACCGAAATGAGTAAGTGCATTCTGTGAATACCAAAATAGTAGTAAGTTTAGGATTGAGTCTTAAGTTCATTCTGTGAATCGGGCCCCGAGTGAGGAGGTGAGCTGGTAGTCTGTGATTTTGGTCTAATTTCTTTGTGGGCGCAGGTGCTGAGTTCTATGGATGATGGGTGCTCTGAGCGTGAAGTGGATGCAGCAATGGTCTGTCCAGGGGAGTTCGGTGATGTGGCTGAAAGTGGCGGAGTTTCCTGTTGCGAAGATTTATTTATTTATTTTTGTAATTTGTACAGCGCGAACAATTGCCCGTAGGCGTCTCGGCGCTAGAAACTGTGCATGTATTCCCAAAGGCTGAGCCAGTAACTATTCTTGATCCAACAGCCAGGTCTTTATTTTTCTGCGGAATTGCATTAAGGACGGGCTATCTTTGATAGATGCTGGCAGGGAGTTCCATAATCTGGGGCTGCCACTAGGAAGCGTCTATCGCCCCAAGTGACTGTTTTTGTTTGCGGGATCTGCAAGAGTTTAAGGTTGTTGGATCGGAGCGATCTTGTGGAAGAATGGCACCTGAGTTGGGATTTCAGGAAGTGCGGACCATAGTTGTGCAGTGCTTTATAGACTATGCACAGCGCTTTAAACTTGATCCTGTTCCGAATCTTGAGCCAATGCAGGTCCCTTATTGTCTCAGAGATTGGTGAGAACTTCGGGGTTCCAGACAGGAGACGGGCTGCAGCATTCTGGATGGTCTGCATTTTGTTGGTCACTCTGGCTTGGGCGTTGATGAATAAGCCATTACAGTAGTCAAGAGAAGACAACACGAGGGAGCTTACCAGCGTCTTGCCTGCTGTGGTTGGTAAGAACGGCATGATTTTCTTGATCAGCCTGAGTTTATGGTGGACGGTGGCTGCTATTTTGTTTGAGTGGGCCATAAAGTTTAGTTTATCGTCAAATATCACCCTTAGATTTCTGACGGTGGGGACAGGTTTCCGTGCGTATGGGGCCACCAGGTAGTTGACCATCCGGGTGAAAGATGTCCAAATATGACGACCTCCGTTTTTTCAGAGTTTAGTGTTAGGCAGTTGGAAGCCATCCACTCTCCGATCGCCCGCATGCCCTCTTGGAAGTTTTCTGCTACCTTTTCTCCGTTCCCGTTGATGGCCAACACAAGCTGCGTATCATCTGCGTATGAGGTAAGGCTCATCCCATGGGCCTTGATGACAGAGGCCAGGTCCGGCACATAGATATTGAATAGTGTCAGACTGAGGGATGAGCCTTGGGGTACCCCACACGGTAGTGAGAGCTTGTCTGATTGAAAGGGCCCCAATGTGACCACCTGTGATCTCCCAGCCAGGAAGGAGGAAAGCAGATTTTTAGCCATGTGGCGGATGCCCAAGTTTTCGGCACGGTCGACCAAGATCTTGTGGTCGACCGTGTGGAAGGCTGCGGACAGATCGAGCAATACCAGTATTGCTGTACCTCCCTGGTCCCGGATCACTCTTATGTCCTCTGTTGCTTTTATTAAGGCAGTCTCGGTTCCATGGTACTTGCGGAAGCCAAATTGGGTGTTGTCCAATAATTGGTGTTTCTCTATGAACTCAGAGAGTTGTATGTTCATAGCCTTTTCCGCTACCTTAGCTAGAAAAGGTAGACTGGCTATGGGGCTGTAGTTTTTTAGTTAATCCTTGTCCAGATTGGCTTTCTTAAGTAGGGGTTTGACCAGAGTGTTCTTCAGAGAGTCCGGGTATATCCCTGTTCTGAACATTGTATTGCAGATTGAAACAATGTCAGGGGCTAGGTAGTTCATGATCGGACGAATGACCTTGAGAGGACAGGGGTCTAATGCTGAGCCTGATTTAATGGTGGCCGTTATTTCCTTAATTTGTGTTTCTCCAAGGTCTATGAACTGGGATAGTTCGGTTTTTTGAATCCCATTGTCGGGCATGGGTGAGTTGATTGCTGTTTTCGTGGAGAACGCTTGGTATATATCATTCACCTTGGTGAAGAAGAAATTGGCCAGTGAGTCACAAAAGACTTGGGATTGTGGCGGATTTAAGTCAGGCGTGTTTCCCGCTAAGACCTTAGTTATCTCATAGAGTTTTTTACTTAAGTTTTTAGCAATGTTGATCTGTTCAGTAAAATAGGTTTTCTTTGTCTCAACAATGAGGGCTTTGTATTGTCCAAGTGCTTCCTTATAACTAGCCTTATTTTCAGCGCTATAGGTTCTGCGCCAGTGTCTCCCCCTGTTTCTGCAGAATTGTCTCTTATTACGTAGTTCCTCTGTGAACCACGGGGCTGATGGCGTTGTTCTGTTTCTAGAGAGTTTTTTAGTTGGGGCTAGGGAGTCAGTGGCGGTTCCTAGCCACTCCTGAAATTGTCGTGTGTCAGAGTTAGGATCAGAGGAAGGATCAGGTCGGGTTCTTTCGAGTAAGGCCGTTAGCTCCATTTGATCAATGTCCTTCGCGGGGTCATAATAATTTTCAACCTGACTTTGTGCCGCATTCAATTGTGTATTGTTGAATTTGTTAACCTCACTGTCTTTTGCTTGTAATATAGTATGTTGCACATTATACTTCCTTTGGCACGACTCCACAATAATGATGGTCGTTACTGATGTAAATAAATAATTTACTCTTAATTTCTATGCAGGTAAGTACTTAATCAATAATAACTCAATCGGAAATGAAAGAAAACAGAGTCCGTGGTGTTAGAGTTCTTAGGGGTTTTATTCCTTAAAAAGGAATGGTCAAGACCAAGTTATCATGTTCCGAACACCACACAGGGTGTCAGAAGGGATAGAGCGCTACATTTTATTGACAGTACATAGCTTATATACTTATTTTACACCATTGGAAACAGTATAGAAGGCGTAACAGCTGAGAGAAGACAAGATAACAGTATACACGTGGTACATGTGCGTAATCAAGAGGCGTGAACTAGAGGTGTGTTCTAGAAGACGTCACAGGTAGGTGTCACCAAAGGGGTGGCATTAACAGGAATGTTGCAATGTCAGCAGAAATCGGAAGCTTGGATGCGCGCGCAGCTGTATGACGTGTGCATGACATGGAGTTGGAGGGTGCTGGGGACTTGACATTTGCACTGACGGAAAGAGACAGAAGTCTGGCATGTCAGATCAACTTGTGCTTCTATCATATCTGATATCTAATGTTTAGGAACTAAGCTATCTGGGCGGAAAGGTCTCTGGGGCAGAAGCTATTCTATACTGACTGTGAGTGCGTGTATAAGCGCCTGAATGTCTGTATGAGAAGCGTGGGGGCACGAGGCCTTCCAGGGGAGCATGGCAACAGAAGCTATGAATTGTTTGCATGGAGACAGGTCGGCCCTTGCCCTGCAGCTGAGGAAGGATGTTTACTGGAGCTAGCAGGCAGGAATGTATTTTCGGGGAGGGAAACAGATAACTCGAAGGTTATAGTCAATCTTGGCAGGCAGCAGGCTGAGCCGAGCGCGAGGGGCCGCGCTGAAAGTAAGTCAGAGTTCACGAGTACGAGGGCAGCCTGGGCAGAGATTCTCGGAGTCAGAAGCCAGAAAAGAGGTTCGATGACAGAGATTCAGGGCCTACTTCAGCCAGAGCTGAAAAACGTAGGAGTGCACTACAAAAAGACGTTGGCATAGCATACTTAGGAACGGACCACTCAACCCATTCATGGTGGGTCTGAAAGAGGACATGTTAACGTTGGACGCAAATGTATTTGCGTCTTCATAGCTGGCACAGGAGGGAAGTTACATGCACTTTAACTCGTACATGGAGACGGTGGGGTACTCGCTAGGGAACACAACTTGACCATAAAATTTATATTTCCTCATTCCCTCCTTGTTCCCTACGGACCCTTCATGATATATCGATCCTCATGAATCGATCAGTTTGTTCTTGTAACATTATATGTTCATCTTTCTTTCTTTGACGATTTGAGAGACAACTGGAATGTTCAATGCAGGAAGTGGCACACAGTCCACATATTGCCGGTCCACATTGTAGACACAGGCAGCAACTGAATACTATGACTAGGCCAATGCCTAGGAAGGATAGGATCTTCCATCCCCAAGCTGTTAACGTTGTCCAGAACCAACCGGACCAAGTCCAGGTGCCTGGATTCTGATGTATCTGATTTGCAATTTTATGCAGACGGGTAATAGCTTGATAGACAGATGGTGCATTTTGTGGGATGAAAACGCAGCAACTTGACCCGATGACCTTACAGGCTCCACCTCTATCTGCCAAGATGACGTCAATAACAAGACGATTTTGAAGGACAACAACCCGCATAGCAGATTGCTCCTCTGTTAAGTTACCCAAGGCGGAGGCAGTTTCATGTACTACAGCTTCAAGTGTTCTAGTTAATCTACGTATCAATTTACTGTTTTGGACAGGTCCTAGAAAGAAAAAGAATCCTTTATTGAAATCAGTGTACTGATCCCATGCCGTTTCTGTGTAGTCGACAAGTGGGATATCTCTTCTGGATCTATTCTTGACTAGATTCGTATTTCTATGGTAATCAGGGGGAGCTAGAAAAACAGGTGGCAGAAGGAATGCAATATAACAGGTACCATCCCAGTCTGGAGGCAGACGTATGTATGCGGTATGACCACAAACAAAATAAGAGTGACTGATAGCTTTGAAGGACGATTTACCCTGATCACTGAATTCGACCACAGTAGTGCATTTACTATGACCTACGTGTACTGAACCTTTCTTTCGGACACATAATCCACCTGTGACTGGTAATACTAACATATGGGGCAGAACTGGAGCGGCTTTGGATTCAACAGTAAGGATCATGAGATTAATTGTGTAGTTACCTAATCCATATACTTCATTTTCTAGATCAGTTCCTATTCGAGTAGGGAGTCCCTCCTTATCAGGGTAACAGACATCTAGCAGAACTAAGTTCAGGTTTCCCCAAACCCAGCCTCCATCGAAAACAGCAATATCGGGATCTAAAGAATTAATTATTTTAAACCATGCACCACAAGAGCCATTGTGAGTGAACGGGTACGGAAAGAGGGGCAGAGCTCCCTTGTAATTCTGGTAGGGAGGGAGTCGGCCACATATCCAGCAGTCGGTAGCATTATTTGTCTGATGGGAGTGGTGTAACATACTAATGAATGTGTTATTGCGCAGCGCAAGTCTGTAAGAGAGTTCATGTGCAGGTAATTCACTAAAAGTGTGTTCAGCAGAGACATTGTAAGCAGATTGTTCACGCCTGAAAATAGGCCAATAGATGGGTAGCAGAATGCTGGCAATAATAATTAGAACACTTAAGAAAAACATTATTAACAACGTCACTATACAGTGACTACGCAGTGATTTGCAGTATGTATGTTTCTTTGCTTCTCTCTCTCTCTCTCTATCTCGATCTAGGGGATACATGTCAGAAACTATTTAACCGATTCACCTAGGGGAGGACTTAAACAATTAAACTGCCTGACTTGCTAGATCGGAGTTTCATACGGTATTGTTCTTGGGGAGTCTTTTCTCGTTCGGTAACGGTAAAGTCACTTGGTTTTATACAGTCTTTGGTGGGGGTGGACGAGTCAGAGTCCTGTTTTAGTTCGTTTTTTAGTTCATTGCAAAGCTTGATGTGACTCGTGTGGACCCACCCCTTTCTCCCCTCTATCTTCACGGCGGTCCTCGTGGTGAGAAGAACGGTCTTCGGGGACTTCCAGCGGGGCTCCAGCGGACTTTTCCGGTCGAAATTCCGGACGAGTACCAGATCCCCAGGACGGACCTCGTGCGGCTTTACATCAGTGTTGTCAGGGAAAGCTGCGGCAACCTGTGAACGACATGATTGGAGTGCAGACATCAAGGAGGCAAGGTAATCTGTCAACATATTGCAATCAACATCAGTGATTTTCTTCGGAATGGGCGTCCCCCACATATTCGGTGGTCTGCCAAAGACCACTTCGTACGGGGATAGCCCTGATCTCGAGTGGGCGACCATTCTCATGTAGAATAGTGCCACGGGCAGGGCGACTATCCAGTCGACCCCTTTCTCCTGACAAATCTTTGCAAGACGTAATTTTAGTGTCTGATTATGTCTTTCTACAAGGCCTGCTGCTTCGGGATGTCGGACACAATGGAACTTCCACTGGTATCCTAGCAGTAAGGAAACTTCTTTCATTAATGCAGATGAGAATGGCTGACCGTTATCTGAGTATACGACACGAGGCAAGCCGTATCGTGGGAAGAATTCACGAACCAGCTGCTTGGCAGTGGTCGGAGCAGTGTAATCTGATACTGGGTATGCTTCGGTCCAGCGGGACAGAGCACAGACAACTACGAGAACATATTTAAAACCTCGACAACGGTCCATCTGGATATAATCCATCTGGAGGACTTCAAAAGGGTGATCGGGAGGATGAAATCCACCTTGCTCTACAGGGACGCTTTTACCTGGATTGAACTGACAACAGATCATGCAAGTACGCACTTTCTGTTTTGCTGCTGCTCGTAAGTGTTTGTTGTGCCAGAGATTCTGTAAACTGTCTAACATCGCTTTCTCTCCTAGATGTGCCGGGCTATGTGCTGTATTTATCATGACTTGAACCATAGAGTCAGGGAGAAACCATATAGATTTTTCCTTCGTTATCCAACCTTGATCTGTCTGAATCCCTCCTAGTTCAGTCCATTTCTTTATCTCATCTGGAGTAGCATGTGTCTGGATATCAATTACGTCTAGGGCGGGATCTCTAACTGTCATACACTTTGTCGGTACTATTGTCTTTGTCACATCAGTAATCTGGGTGTGAGTCAGTGCTGTATGTTTTGCTGTCTGGTCTGCCAGGTCGTTACCCTGGGACACAGAATCTGTAACTTTAGTATGTGCTTTACACTTCATGACTGATATGCCCGAAGGCAAATGTATTGCTTCTAACAGTGCTTGAATGAGGGGACCGTGTTGTATCTTGGCCCCATGAGAGGTCAGGAAACCTCGTTCTTGCCAGAGGACTCCGAAGTCGTGTACAACTCCGAATGCATAACGTGAATCTGTGTATATGTTAACATTTCTGTTTTTGGCTAGAATACAAGCTCGGGTCAGAGCGATGAGCTCTGCTGCTTGAGCAGACAGTGTGTCAATACGATGTGTTTCTTTAACTTCAGTTTCAGTGGTCACGGCATACGCGGCCACTAATTCTCCTGTACTTGTTCTCATGCATGAACCGTCCACATAAAGTGTCAGGTCTGGATTTGTCAATGGAACATCTGTTAAATCTCGTCTAGGCTTTGTTACTGCATTAATGATTTCTATGCAATCATGTGGGGCTGGATCTGTCATAACTGTTGGTAACAGTGTTGCGGGGTTCAGGATGCTGCAGCGTCTGATTTCTATGTGTGGCTGGAATAGTGTTAATTCATAACCTGTCAGTCGTGCTATAGTCAAGTGTTGAGTCTGGGTTCTGTTTAACAAAACCTCTACAGAATGTGGTACTTGAACTGTTAACTGATGACCTAAAACAATTGAATCACTCTGTCTGATTGCTAATGCAGTTGCTGCTACAGACTTTAAGCACGCAGGGAGTGCCTGGGCTACTGAATCCAATGTACTTGAAAAATAAGCGCAAGGCTTATGTGAACCTGCTTGATCTTGGGTGAGGACAGACAACGCTGTACCATCACGTTCTGTAACGAAAAGTGTAAACGGTTTGCTGTAACATGGTGTCGCTAAAACTGGTGCTTGACATAAGGCTTTCTTTAATTCTTCAAAAGCTTGTGTGTGCTCCTGAGTCCAAGGGAGGGCAGTCGAAGTTGCTGCCTCCTGTGTCGTTAACTGAATGAGTGGTTTGGCTAGAAATGCATACTGGGGAATCCATTGTCTGCAGTACGAGGCGAGGCCTATGAAGGCCCGTACTTCCTTTTGTGTCTGGGGTTGCGGCATATTTACAATTAACTGAATGCGATCGGGAGTGAGCTGTCTCCCCACTTTGGACAGCAAGTGACCCAAGTACACAACTTGCTGAACACAGAATTGTAGCTTCGAAGGGGACACCTTGTGCCCCTTGTCGGCCAGGAAATGTAAAACTGTCAATGATGCTTTTTCACATTCGGGCTCACTACGTGCGGTGATCAGCAGATCATCGACGTATTGCAGTAAAGCGGTGTTAACTGGCATTTGAATACAATCTAGTTGTCTTTTCAGTGCTTGACTATAGATGCTGGGGCTTTCTGTGAATCCTTGAGGTGCGCGCGAAAATTTGAAACTGCGTCCATTTAAACTGAATCCGAAGAGATATTGGCTCTCTGGATCAATAGGCACGCTGAAGAAGGCGTTCTTGAGGTCAATTACAGTAAAGAACGTTGCTTCTGAATCAATGGCAGTCAATAGGGATGAGATATCGGGGACCACAGGGTACTGTGGTATAATGCATTTATTTAATTCTCGAAGATCAATCACCAGCCGATATACTGGCGGTGCATTGGGATCTGTACGTTTAAGAATCGGAATGATGGGTGAATTACAGATATTGGAGTCGGTCTCGACGACCACTCCTTGGGCAATAAGCTCGTCAATGATTTTCAGTAAAGCCACTACAGCATCGGGTGGTAACTTGTATTGTCTGATTCGGGGTAATACAACACCTGTTTTGAGTGTAACACGGTATGGTGTGATATGCATGCAACCTACATCAGTTGGGCCTTTTGCCCACAAGTAATCTGGTACATTTTTCAATCTGACATCGAATTCTCGCAAAACATAATGACCCTTGAAATCCCGCAAAAAGAGTCTAACCCCCTCCGGGGAACAGCATATTATAGCTCCTAGAGCCTTCAATGTTTTAATTCCTAACAGATTTTCTGGACATGATTTCGTGAGTAACAGATCTGTAACACGTGATAATGGACCCACAGCCAGGGGAACTGGTTCGGATACTTCATTTACAATAGGCTGTCCTGAAAAACCAAGGGAAACATTCTGTGAGCCTGAGAGGGGTGCCCCTGGAACTTCATCATGGCTGATTGTAGTGCGACTTGCCCCTGTGTCAATTAAAAACTTTCTGTCTTTTCCCAATACTTGACTGTGTACATAAGGACCTTCTTGATCTACAGGAATCTCAATAAGAGGCAAGCCACCTTCCCTCTCTAGGCTGTTTCATGTATATCGTGAATATTCGGGGTAAGCGGACTGGGCATACTGGTACATCTGCTGTGAAACTTGCTGAGTTGCGGCAATGGGCTGTGGCTGTGGTACTGCTACGGTCTGTGCTGGAGTCGAAGAAGCATGCATAGGCTGTGTACTCTGTGTATTCTGTGAAGACTGATGCTGGTTATGGTCTTGTCTAGGCGGATGCGGTCTTTCCTTAGTTTTACCTGTCGCTATGTTATGTTTCAGGACTGGGCATTCGTGTACGTAGTGACCCGGTTGCTTGCAATAATTGCATGTCCCTTTAACGGGAGCTGCAGTGTGGCTGGTCTGGGTCGTACCCTTTCTGTGACCGTCGGATGGGACCGTCTGAGCTACTAACATTTTCATCTTTGTGTCTTTCATGCGTTTTTGTTCCTGATCTTGTTCTTCTCTAATTCTGTTCTGATGATATTGTAACATTTGTAACATCTGTGATGGCGTATTTGCTTGCCATGTACTCTCGACCTTGTACACACGGTTTTTAACTAACGGTAGGGAATTCTCGACTAATTTTGATACAAAAAGATGCGGGTACGACTCGCTACTTGGCTGGAGGCCACTATTAATAATGAAACATTTCTCGAATCTTGAATAGAAGTCACTAGTATCTTCATCATGTTTCTGTTTACAGGACGAGATGGCGTCCCAATCTTCCTTTCTAGTTGTCAATAATCTGGGCAGAACCTGTACTATCAAACCTGGTAATGCTTTAGTTTTGTCCCCAAGGCCTAACCCTGGGATCCGTTTCTTTTCTTCGTCCTCTATTTCTGCCCATGCAATCTTTGTGTCTCCCACCTCCCATTCCTTTTCTTTTAATTTCTCGAAGATACCCGTGGGTAATAGTACCTTTAACATTTTCATGATATCATCATACGTGTAATCCCCCATTAGTAACATGTCTTTAAGCTCTCTATGAAAACCTGCAGGGTCTTTATCATGGCATGGTACTAGTTTCTTCATTTCTAACAGTTCTAATTTAGTCAGAGGCGTGTGTACATACACGCGTTTCAAGGTTTTATCCTCACCCATAACAGGGTGCACTTCTCGTAAGGGGTTCTGACTTTCAATACTACCCCCGCATTGCATGTGGTACATTTTCCTTTCTGGAGGTGGGGCGGGAACATATTCAGAGCTTACAAAGGTGTCATATCTATGTCGCTGTTCTAGAATTATTTGAATTAATTTGGTACTTAAGCCTCTCCATCTATCCATCAGTAGTGCTTCTAGTGTTTCATGTAAGGGACCGGGATCAGAATAATGTTTTCTGTATTTGATAAGAAGGTGCTGAATCATGTATACACCTGCTAATTTCTGTTCGTCGGGGGAGAGGTTCAGAAATGTCTGTGCCACTGTGTCATCATTATATATGTCTGCATTTTCGGCCCATGATACAGCTGATCGGGCTAGTTCTTGTTCATCCATAGAATTGAGTACATGGTACCCAACTCGATCTCGAAGCCTTTTATCAGTTTCCTGGAACTGATGCTCAGCAGAATTCGGATTTGTCAAGGCAGAGAAAAAAACTCTCTTGCTCTCTGGACGGATACCCTTCCTAAGGTAAGTTCCCTTACCTACATATGCTATGGTGCCTACATTTCTTTCGGATTCTTCCTGTTCTTCTTCCTCCTCGGAGGAAGCCTTTTCTTTCTCTTTCTGGTGTACTGCTATCACTGCTTTCCTAATCTTCTTGTACATAGAGGCTATGCAAGTCCCCTTGTCGTGTTTTCCTTCAGCTATATTTTGACCCCACTTGTTCAATGCATCTAATTCACTCTGATCTGTTCCAGGCCTGTCTCGTTCTCTTATTAGACAATTTATGAAAAATCGTAGTATCAGTGCTTGCATGTCAACTTTCTGTTTCTCCATGGCATCCTTAATACTGTCAGGGTCTTTCCCTGTCTGAACAAACTCATATATTCTATCTAGACGCTCCTTCATTCCTACATAGCATAGCAAGTTATCAGTAGCAGATCTTAACCGTAATGATGCCAATATCATTAAATCGTCTTTTCCGGGTACTGGATCATATCTGCAAACTGACATGTTTTCTTTTAATGCGTCAAGGCGGGATGAATTAGCGGAGTGGGGAGACCTGTACGTAAGAGGACTCTGCATACCTCTGAGATTGAATCTGTGAGTTGGTGGCGGGGTCTGAGGACCCGCGGTCGCACCTCCTGAAGCGGAAGCTTGTGCATTACCTCCCTGTGGAGTCTGTATCTGAACTTGAATTTGTCGTTTAGGTGGATCAGGCAAACGTGGTTTCGGTAGGTCGGTTTTGAGTACGGGAAGCGGCGGGGCTGGCGGAACAGGAGAAGTCTGTTGTGGTACTGGCGAAACATGATCTGGGGGCGGGGTGCCGCCCCCGTCCCTGTCAGTAGGCAGGGCACGAACAGGCAAGTTGGTGTAAGCTGGAGCTACATCTTCTAGGTAGGAATTTAGGAATATGTCTTTAGTAGTCTTGTGCATTACTCTAGTTGGAACTAATGGCGACGGCAAATTTTTCGGTATTTCTGAAATGGCGTCAGGTGTACCCTCGGCCATAAGATACATGCCGTTTACTTGGCTATTTCGGATGCGATCTATTTGTTCTGATTTTACTCGGATTCCTTCAATAACTAGTTCGTTTTCTCGAGCTTTTTCTGATTCTTTAAGTCTGTCTTCTCTACGAAGTGCTCTTTCAGCACGTTTATGTGATTCCTTACGCCAAAATTCTATGGCATCTTTCTGAGACTGTCTGGCTTTCTTTTTCCGTAATGCCTCTTCTACCTTCATGATGCACTCGGCATCCCATGTTCCATTAACCGGCCATCTGTGTCTCTCGTCTAGGTGCTTTGTATAATCGGTCCATAATTCTAGATACAATATGGCATCTATGCCATGCTTATTATACATAAAATTGCCTGGAGTGTCCCTAGGAGGGATAGGAATTTCTTCCTCTAGCATCCCTTTCCTAGTTCCTATCTGCTTTAACTTGTTGAAAAACGGCATTCTGCTTACTTGATACTGAAATGCGCAATCCTTGATACTTAATTCTGAATGTAACTAGTTATACAAGAAAACACAATAATGCACAAAAAAACAGTCACATTCATACCACGACCTTAATCACAAAAAAAACATTTAAGACATAGATGACTACCCCACTATACTGGATGTACTGCTCAACAGTACAGATACACTGGTGTAACAGTGCAAAAATTCAGAAATTCGGAATACTAGATATACTGCTAAACAGTACAGATACACTGCCTAAAAACAGTGCAGACCGGACTTGTGTACCCAAACCCGTCTAGATACGACCCAGCAATGGTACTCACCGGGAAGCACGGAAACAGAAGGCCTCGGAAAACTCGACTGGACTCGACTCGATACTTCGGAGAACTTCGGGAAACTTCGGAAAATTTCGGAAAACTTCGGAAAACTGGTGGGCCTCTTGACACCTCGGACCTTGCTTCTTCCGGCTAGGCTCTGGTCGGGATCCTCCGCACTCCTCACTGCCTCGTCTGGGTACTGATCGCAGTCCTCGTCACCTCCGTGGGTCAGAGGGAGATGCAGGAAATCCTGCCGGTACGCGTATGTTCCAGCTAACTGACGGCAGGGGACACAGGTTGCAACGCACCAACCGGCGCGTGAGGTGGGGGAGGGGTCCCTATTCGGGCGCCAAAATGATGTAAATAAATAATTTACTCTTAATTTCTATGCAGGTAAGTACTTAATCAATAATAACTCAATCGGAAATGAAAGAAAACAGAGTCCGTGGTGTTAGAGTTCTTAGGGGTTTTATTCCTTAAAAAGGAATGGTCAAGACCAAGTTATCATGTTCCGAACACCACACAGGGTGTCAGAAGGGATAGAGCGCTACATTTTATTGACAGTACATAGCTTATATACTTATTTTACACCATTGGAAACAGTATAGAAGGCGTAACAGCTGAGAGAAGACAAGATAACAGTATACACGTGGTACATGTGCGTAATCAAGAGGCGTGAACTAGAGGTGTGTTCTAGAAGACGTCACAGGTAGGTGTCACCAAAGGGGTGGCATTAACAGGAATGTTGCAATGTCAGCAGAAATCGGAAGCTTGGATGCGCGCGCAGCTGCATGACGTGTGCATGACATGGAGTCGGAGGGTGCTGGGGACTTGACATTTGCACTGACGGAAAGAGACAGAAGTCTGGCATGTCAGATCAACTTGTGCTTCTATCATATCTGATATCTAATGTTTAGGAACTAAGCTATCTGGGCGGAAAGGTCTCTGGGGCAGAAGCTATTCTATACTGACTGTGAGTGCGTGTATAAGCGCCTGAATGTCTGTATGAGAAGCGTGGGGGCACGAGGCCTTCCAGGGGAGCATGGCAACAGAAGCTATGAATTGTTTGCATGGAGACAGGTCGGCCCTTGCCCTGCAGCTGAGGAAGGATGTTTACTGGAGCTAGCAGGCAGGAATGTATTTTCGGGGAGGGAAACAGATAACTCGAAGGTTATAGTCAATCTTGGCAGGCAGCAGGCTGAGCCGAGCGCGAGGGGCCGCGCTGAAAGTAAGTCAGAGTTCACGAGTACGAGGGCAGCCTGGGCAGAGATTCTCGGAGTCAGAAGCCAGAAAAGAGGTTCGATGACAGAGATTCAGGGCCTACTTCAGCCAGAGCTGAAAAACGTAGGAGTGCACTACAAAAAGACGTTGGCATAGCATACTTAGGAACGGACCACTCAACCCATTCATGGTGGGTCTGAAAGAGGACATGTTAACGTTGGACGCAAATGTATTTGCGTCTTCATAGCTGGCACAGGAGGGAAGTTACATGCACTTTAACTCGTACATGGAGACGGTGGGGTACTCGCTAGGGAACACAACTTGACCATAAAATTTATATTTGTGGGCGCAGGTGCTGAGTTCTGTGGATGATGGGTGCTCTGAGCGTGAAGTGGATGCAGCAATGGTCTGTCCAGGGGAGTTCGGTGATGTGGCTGAAAGTGGCGGAGTTTCCTGTTGCGAAGATTTATTTATTTATTTTTGTAATTTGTACAGCGCGAACAATTGCCCGTAGGCGTCTCGGCGCTAGAAACTGTGCATGTATTCCCAAAGGCTGAGCCAGTAACTATTCTTGATCCAACAGCCAGGTCTTTATTTTTCTGCGGAATTGCATTAAGGACGGGCTATCTTTGATAGATGCTGGCAGGGAGTTCCATAATCTGGGGCTGCCACTAGGAAGCGTCTATCGCCCCAAGTGACTGTTTTTGTTTGGGGGATCTGCAAGAGTTTAAGGTTGTTGGATCGGAGCGATCTTGTGGAAGAATGGCACCTGAGTTGGGATTTCAGGAAGTGCGGACCATAGTTGTGCAGTGCTTTATAGACTATGCACAGCGCTTTAAACTTGATCCTGTTCCGAATCTTGAGCCAATGCAGGTCCCTTATTGTCTCAGAGATTGGTGAGAACTTCGGGGTTCCAGACAGGAGACGGGCTGCAGCATTCTGGATGGTCTGCATTTTGTTGGTCACTCTGGCTTGGGCGTTGATGAATAAGCCATTACAGTAGTCAAGAGAAGACAACACGAGGGAGCTTACCAGCGTCTTGCCTGCTGTGGTTGGTAAGAACGGCATGATTTTCTTGATCAGCCTGAGTTTATGGTGGACGGTGGCTGCTATTTTGTTTGAGTGGGCCATAAAGTTTAGTTTATCGTCAAATATCACCCTTAGATTTCTGACGGTGGGGACAGGTTTCCGTGCGTATGGGGCCACCAGGTAGTTGACCATCCGGGTGAAAGATGTCCAAATATGACGACCTCCGTTTTTTCAGAGTTTAGTTTTAGGCAGTTGGAAGCCATCCACTCTCCGATCGCCCGCATGCCCTCTTGGAAGTTTTCTGCTACCTTTTCTCCGTTCCCGTTGATGGCCAACACAAGCTGCGTATCATCTGCGTATGAGGTAAGGCTCATCCCATGGGCCTTGATGACAGAGGCCAGGTCCGGCACATAGATATTGAATAGTGTCAGACTGAGGGATGAGCCTTGGGGTACCCCACACGGTAGTGAGAGCTTGTCTGATTGAAAGGGCCCCAATGTGACCACCTGTGATCTCCCAGCCAGGAAGGAGGAAAGCAGATTTTTAGCCATGTGGCGGATGCCCAAGTTTTCGGCACGGTCGACCAAGATCTTGTGGTCGACCGTGTGGAAGGCTGCGGACAGATCGAGCAATACCAGTATTGCTGTACCTCCCTGGTCCCGGATCACTCTTATGTCCTCTGTTGCTTTTATTAAGGCAGTCTCGGTTCCATGGTACTTGCGGAAGCCAAATTGGGTGTTGTCCAATAATTGGTGTTTCTCTATGAACTCAGAGAGTTGTATGTTCATAGCCTTTTCCGCTACCTTAGCTAGAAAAGGTAGACTGGCTATGGGGCTGTAGTTTTTTAGTTAATCCTTGTCCAGATTGGCTTTCTTAAGTAGGGGTTTGACCAGAGTGTTCTTCAGAGAGTCCGGGTATATCCCTGTTCTGAACATTGTATTGCAGATTGAAACAATGTCAGGGGCTAGGTAGTTCATGATCGGACGAATGACCTTGAGAGGACAGGGGTCTAATGCTGAGCCTGATTTAATGGTGGCCGTTATTTCCTTAATTTGTGTTTCTCCAAGGTCTATGAACTGGGATAGTTCGGTTTTTTGAATCCCATTGTCGGGCATGGGTGAGTTGATTGCTGTTTTCGTGGAGAACGCTTGGTATATATCATTCACCTTGGTGAAGAAGAAATTGGCCAGTGAGTCACAAAAGACTTGGGATTGTGGCGGATTTAAGTCAGGCGTGTTTCCCGCTAAGACCTTAGTTATCTCATAGAGTTTTTTACTTAAGTTTTTAGCAATGTTGATCTGTTCAGTAAAATAGGTTTTCTTTGTCTCAACAATGAGGGCTTTGTATTGTCCAAGTGCTTCCTTATAACTAGCCTTATTTTCAGCGCTATAGGTTCTGCGCCAGTGTCTCCCCCTGTTTCTGCAGAATTGTCTCTTATTACGTAGTTCCTCTGTGAACCACGGGGTGTGTTACCGCTACAACGCATCTTTTACAACGTAATGCTGTTACAACGCAGCTATTACATCGCAAATACCATTACAATGCATGCCATTACAACGCATGGCATTACATAGCAGATGGTATTACAACGCATACCATTACATCGTAAGTATTGGTAAGTATTTAATTTTTTTTTTATTTTATTTAATATGTTATTATTGATTTAATTATTATTAATTATAAAAAAATATTTATTTCGTTTTTAAATATTATAAATTAAATATATTAATTTAAGTATTTTTTAAAATAAGTATGAGTATAGGAGTATATGTTTTGGGGTACTGATGTATATGTTTTGGGGTGTTTGGGTATTTTTAGGTTTTAGGGCAGTGTTTGGGTTTTGGGGTACAGGGGTGTTTTTAGGTTTTAGGGCAGGGTTTGGGTTTTGGGGTACAGGGGTGTTTTTAGGTTTTAGGGTAGGGTTTGGGTTTTGGGGTACAGGGGTGTTTTTAGGTTTTAGGGTAGGGTTTGGGTTTTGGGGTACAGGGGTGTTTTTAGGTTTTAGGGCAGGGTTTGGGTTTTGGGGTACAGGGGTGTTTTTAGGTTTTAGGGCAGGGTTTGGGTTTTGGGGTACAGGGGTGTTTTTAGGTTTTAGGGCAGGGTTTGGGTTTTGGGGTACAGGGGTGTTTTTAGGTTTTAGGGCAGGGTTTGGGTTTTGGGGTACAGGGGTGTTTTTAGGTTTTAGGGTAGGGTTTGGGTTTTGGGGTACAGGGGTGTTTTTAGGTTTTAGGGTAGGGTTTGGGTTTTGGGGTACAGGGGTGTTTTTAGGTTTTAGGGCAGGGTTTGGGTTTTGGGGTACAGGGGTGTTTTTAGGTTTTAGGGCAGGGTTTGGGTTTTGGGGTACAGGGGTGTTTTTAGGTTTTAGGGTAGTGTTTGGGTTTTGGGGTACAGGGGTGTTTTTAGGTTTTAGGGCAGGGTTTGGGTTTTGGGGTACAGGGGTGTTTTTAGGTTTTAGGGCAGGGTTTGGGTTTTGGGGTACAGGGGTGTTTTTAGGTTTTAGGGTAGGGTTTGGGTTTTGGGGTACAGGGGTGTTTTTAGGTTTTAGGGTAGGGTTTGGGTTTTGGGGTACAGGGGTGTTTTTTAGGTTTTAGGGCAGTGTTTGGGTTTTGGGGTACAGGGGTGTTTTTAGGTTTTAGGGCAGGGTTTGGGTTTTGGGGTACAGGGGTGTTTTTAGGTTTTAGGGCAGGGTTTGGGTTTTGGGGTACAGGGGTGTTTTTAGGTTTTAGGGCAGGGTTTGGGTTTTGGGGTACAGGGGTATTACGACTTTATATAAATTAAATTAATTAAATTAATTTTATTTAATTTAATTAAATTAATAACAATATTTACAAATATTAATTTAATTGTATTAATTTACGATTACAATTAAATTATATTATTTAAAAAAGTTTAATTAATTAAATTCTTTTAATTTTATTAAATATAATTATATTATGTATTATTTATAACTTAATTAAATTATAATTATATTTATTGTAATTAATTGCATTATATTATTTTCTATTTATACATTTTTTATATATCATTAATTATATTATTTTAAATATATTAAATTAATATATTATTAATTTAATTGTATTAATAAACGATTATAATTAAATTATATTATTTAAAAAAGTTTAATTAATTAAATTCTTTTAATTTTATTAAATATAATTATATTATGTATTATTTATAACTTAATTAAATTATAATTATATTTATTGTAATTAATTACATTATATTATTTTCTATTTATAAATTTTTTATATATCATTAATTATATTATTTTAAATTACTATAATTAAATTAATTACTGTTTTAAAAATGTTATATTATTTTTATTATTTTAAATTAATTTAATTAACTTTATTACATTTTTTTTAAAAAAGATATACTTACCAATACTTACGATGTAATGGTATGCGTTGTAATACCATCTGCTATGTAATGCCATGCGTTGTAATGGCATGCATTGTAATGGTATTTGCGATGTAAAAATCGCGTTGTAACGGAACGCGTTGTAAAACATCGCGTTGTACTGACACCAATCCAACCACGGGGCTGATGGCGTTGTTCTGTTTCTAGAGAGTTTTTTAGTTGGGGCTAGGGAGTCAGTGGCGGTTCCTAGCCACTCCTGAAATTGTCGTGTGTCAGAGTTAGGATCAGAGGAAGGATCAGGTCGGGTTCTTTCGAGTAAGGCCGTTAGCTCCATTTGATCAATGTCCTTCGCGGGGTCATAATAATTTTCAACCTGACTTTGTGCCGCATTCAATTGTGTATTGTTGAATTTGTTAACCTCACTGTCTTTTGCTTGTAATATAGTATGTTGCACATTATACTTCCGTTGGCACGACTCCACAATAATGATGGTCGTTACCATGACAATTGTACGCATCACGTGTACATTGACTCTCCACAGAGTCTTTCCTCTATGTGAATGACGTTGAGCGACGCTCGCGCCTATAACATCCTGGAGGCTAAACGCGCTGACACATTCGGTTGCAGTAGAGCGGATCCTGAGCATCACGAAATACGCTGACTCATAGCAGCAATAAGGTAATTTTTCCTGCTGACAGTCTGTCGCTTGCTTCAGGCTGTGTAGATACAGTTGATACTGATTATCAGATTCTTGACACAAGCCCCCTTCTATTACAGCCGCATCATTCATTGAAGGCCTTAACGAGAGAGGAATTTGTTTCCCTTGGAGCTACATACATCCTTGATTCAGCTCCTTTCAACGTAAATTATCCTACTGGCCAAGCCATGGTTTGACAAGACTATCGCACACATTGAGTACCCAGATTTTAACCACACCTCATTACCTTACAGGTGTCCATCTTACCCATGGATCTGCTGTGAATCTTTACACCACATTGTTCCACCTTAAGGGTAAGCGCCCCCCCTTGAGATGTTAATTTACCTTAACAGTCTCCCCTGCAACAGCCTCATTTTCCCTTTCACCCCCCTAGGGTCATCAGCAGCCCTTGGTTGTCCCTAATAGTCCTGATGAAGACTTGCACGGCCCAGGTCCAACCTAACCACAGGCCATAAGACGAGTCGAAACGTCGACGCCCTCATTTGATTCAACCTGGACCCTGATTTCCCATACCTCACATGCCATAAAATTGAAATTATATGTCCACATTGTTGGAATGAATTTACAAATGTATTCCTAATCATCTTTGTGGCCAGGTTAACTAGAACGGTGATTTTTGAACTGATCCTCCATATGTAAATATTGTAAATAATCTTTATATCCCCATCCTAAAGACTTTCCCCCTACCACCCAACCACTAAACACATTCCCAACCACTTTACTCTCCTTTGCACGCCCCCCACCCTTGGGCAACCTACACGTTCGTGAACTGTTACTGTGATTTGTACTCAACATTCTAGGTGCAATGATTTAAATTGCTTCTGTTCCTTGAATTTGGTCTGTTGCATTTTCCTTTGATAGGTGTATTAATTACCTTGCGCTGACCTTTGGAGCTTGCTCGTAAATATTTCATTTAATAACTACGTACAGATTGTTTCTGCTATATCAAGTAAAGGTCTAGGACCATTGTTTTATATACCTCACTACACCCAGGTCCACGACCATTGGGTTACCCCATTTTGATAATGGTTGCCATTAAAGTGAAAGCACAGTATGGGTTGCTTTTACAGCAAAAAAAACAAATTGGTTTACACTGACAAACAAATGTTTTTTTTTTTTGTGAAAGTGCGCCATGCCACGTTTTCACTTTAATGTCGGCCACACCCCTTTTTTAAGACATGGCTCGTCTAAAGAATAGTGCGTCTGCCATTAAAGTAAAAGCGCAATATGGGGTGCTTTTATCAACAAAATGCATTTTTTAAGCAGCATAGCGTACTCAGAAGTGCCATGCAGGGATAATTTTTGAGAGATAAAGATACAGCGCATCGTCCATGATCGGGTGCTGTGCTATCATGAAAACGGGGTGGCTTAGAGGAAGCCTGTCATGCCTGCAATAAACAGCTAGATTAAAGACACTAAAGAAAATAGTGTTCAAAGACTGAAGTTAAAGCAGACTGTGACAACAACACAAGTAAAACGTCCAGTACTCATAGGAGGTCACAAATGCAGACAAGGCATTACTAAGGTTGGACTAACAAACCTATTAATGAATCTGAATCAACCATTTAGAAAGGACTGTAGCAGGAGCCAGTTGAAAAGATGGGCATAGCTTCAAGTCAATGCCTGAATACAACATGACTCACAGAGCAGTGCATGCGCTGCCCAGGCTCAAACTAAAAAAGATGAAGAAAAATAAGTATTGCACCAACTTGAGAAGACCGCCTCTACCAACTGTCACTATTTTGTATGCTATTGATAGCTTTTAATCAATCAATCATGGGGTTGTTAAGCGCGACTACTCACCCGTAAGGCTTTCAAGGCACTGGGGTGTAGGGGAGGTACAGGATCCTGTCCATTACGTAGGCAGTCTATCGAAGAGCTATGTTTTGTGGTCCCAGTTGTCAATGGGGAGTGATGTAGTCTGTCTGAGGTGGAGCGGAGTGTGTTCCATGCTCTGGCCGTGAGGAAGGTGAAGGAGTGGTCTCCCGATCTGGACTTTCTGGTGCATGGGACCATGGCGCGGGATAGCTGAGCTGATCGTAGGGTTCTTTGGGGTGCGTGGAATTTGAGTCAGCTGTTCAGGTATGCTGGTCTGGTGTTGTGGAGGACTTTGTGTGCATGGGTGAAAGTCTTGAAGGTGATTCTTGCCTCGATGGGGAGCCAGTGGAGTGTGCGCAGATGCTGGGAGATGTGGCACTGTTGTGACAGGTTGAGGATTAGTTTGGCGGCGGCATTATGGTTGTTTTGTAGCTTGCGGGTGAGGTTTTTGTTGATTCCGTCGTAGAGTGCGTTGTCGTAGTCAAGTCTACTGGTGACATGGGCATGAGTGATGGTCTTTCTGTGTTTGAGGTGGATCCATTTAAAGGTCTTGCGTAGGAGGCAGTGGGTGTGGAAGCAGGAGGATGCAACGGAGTTGATATGGCGGTCCATTTTGAATTCGGATTCCAGGATGATTCCGAGGTTGCGTGTGTGGTCTGCTGGGGATGGCGGGCGTCTGAGTGCGGGGTGCCACCAGGTGTCGTTCCAGGCATCTGGGTGTGGGCCCATGATGAGTACTTCTGTTTTGTCCATGTTGAGTTGTAGACAGCTGCTCTTTATCCATTTGGCGACTGCTTCCATGCCTACTTGATAGTTGTGTTTGGCTGAGTTGGGTTAGTTGGATAGGGAGAGGATGAGTTGGGTGTCGTCTGCAAATGAAACAGTGTTGAGTCTGTGGCTTCTGAGGATGGGGACGAGCGGTGCCATGTAGACGTTAAACAGCGTGGGGCTGAGGGAGGATCCTTGGGGGACTCTGCAGGTGGTTGTTGTAGAGTTAGAGAGGAAGGGAAGGTGTCTGACCCACTGTGTTTTACTGGAGAGGAATGAGCGGATCCAGTCAAGGGTCTTGTCCCAGATCCCTGCGTCGTGAAGTCTGCTGGTTAGGGTGCAGTGAGAGACTGTGTTGAAGGACCGCGAGAGGTCGAGGAGGTTGAGGGCTACTGTCTCTCCTCTGTTCTCGAGGGAGCGGATGTCGTCTGTTATGGCGAATAGGGCGGTTTCTGTGCTGTGGTTCTTTCTGAAGCCGGATTGTGAGGAGTCGGGGATGTTGTGCTCTTTGATGAAGGTGGTGAGTTAGCTGTTGATGACTTTCTCTATGACTTTCGCTAGGAACGGGAGTAGGGAGGTGGGTCTGTAGTTCTTAAGGTTGGTGGGGTCCACCGAGGGTTTCTTCAGGAGGGGGTTGATCTCTGCATTTTTCCAGTCGAAGGGGATGGAGGCGTTCGTGAGGGTGTGCTTTATCATGTGGCAAAGCATGGGTGCGATAGTGTTGGCGGCTCTGTTGAAGATGTGGTGGGGGCAGGAGTCCCAGGGGGCCCTGGAGTGGATTGACTTCATTGTCTTCAGTGCGTCTTGGGTGGCGAGGGCAGTCCAGCTGTCAATCGTTGGCTTCAAGGCATTGCAGTGGTTGGTGAGGGTTCTGTGTGTTGGCTGTCTTTGTCCAAATTGTCGTATATGTTCTTGATTTTGTGGTGGAAGAACGTGCTGAGTTTTTCGCAGAGGACTTGTGAGGGAGGGATGTCTGTAGACTCGCTGATGGGTTGGGCGAACTCCTTGATGATGCTGAAGAGTTCTTTGCTGTTGTGTGCGTGCGTGGAGATTCTGTCTTTGATCACTTTCTTGCTTGTATTTCTTATGAGTTGGTGGTGAGCGTTGGTGGCGTCTCTGAAGTTGTTGTGGGCTTCTGGTAAACCAGCTGGCTTTCCTGGCATGTGTGTTGTTGTTCTTCTTGAGGGGGGCTATGGTATTGGCGCAGTCGGAGATCCATCTGTGCCAGGTTAGGGCTGCGTGTTGGGGTCGTCGTTGTCCGCGATGGTTGATGTTGAGTTGCTGAGGGCCCGATTCACAGAATGAACTTAAGGCTCAATCCTAAACTTACTACTATTTTGGTATTCACAGAATGCACTTACTCATTTCGGTATTCACAGAAGGCACTTACTCATTTCGGTATTCACAGAAGTTAGTAGTCCTAACTTTAGGACTCCTAAATGCCTTCTGTGAATACCGAAAGTCTTACAATTAAGATTTTTCTCAATTTAGCAGTATTAAAGTTAGGATTCCTAACTTTAGAAATCCTAAATGCCTTCTGTGAATACCGAAAGTCTTAAAATTAGGAATTTCTCAATTTAGTAGTAGTAAATTTAGGAGTCCTAACTTTGCTACTACTAAACTGAGAAAAATCCTAATTTTAAGACTTTAGGTATTCACAGAAGACATTTAGGAGTCCTAAAGTTAGGAGTCCTAACTTTTCTACTCCTAAACTGAGAAAATTCCTACCTTTAAGACTTTCGGTATTCACAGAAGGCATTTAGGAGTCCTAAAGTTAGGAGTCCTAACTTTACTACCACTAAACTGAGAAAAATCCTAATTTTAAGACTTTCGGTATTCACTGAAGGTATTTAGGAGTCCTAAAGTTAGGACTCCTAACTTCTGTGAATACCGAAATGAGTAAGTGCATTCTGTGAATACCAAAATAGTAGTAAGTTTAGGATTGAGTCTTAAGTTCATTCTGTGAATCGGGCCCCGAGTGAGGAGGTGAGCTGGTAGTCTGTGATTTTGGTCTAATTTCTTTGTGGGTGCAGGTGCTGAGTTCTGTGGATGATGGGTGCTCTGAGCGTGAAGTGGATGCAGCAATGGTCTGTCCAGGGGAGTTCGGTGATGTGGCTGAAAGTGGCGGAGTTTCCTGTTGCGAAGATTTATTTATTTATTTTTGTAATTTGTACAGCGCGAACAATTGCCCGTAGGCGTCTCGGCGCTAGAAACTGTGCATGTATTCCCAAAGGCTGAGCCAGTAACTATTCTTGATCAAACAGCCAGGAATGCGGAATTGCATTAAGGACGGGCTATCTTTGATAGATGCTGGAAGGGAGTTCCATAATCTGGGGCTGCCACTAGGAAGCGTCTATCGCCCCAAGTGACTGTTTTTGTTTGTGGGATCTGCAAGAGTTTAAGGTTGTTGGATCGGAGCGATCTTGTGGAAGAATGGAACCTGAGTTGGGATTTCAGGAAGTGCGGACCATAGTTGTGCAGTGCTTTATAGACTATGCACAGCGCTTTAAACTTGATCCTGTTCCGAATCTTGAGCCAATGCAGGTCCCTTATTGTCTCAGAGATTGGTGAGAACTTCGGGGTTCCAGACAGGAGACGGGCTGCAGCATTCTGGATGGTCTGCATTTTGTTGGTCACTCTGGCTTGGGCGTTGATGAATAAGCCATTACAGTAGTCAAGAGATGACAACACGAGGGAGCTTACCAGCGTCTTACCTGCTGTGGTTGGTAAGAACGGCATGATTTTCTTGATCAGCCTGAGTTTATGGTGGACGGTGGATGCTATTTTGTTTGAGTGGGCCATAAAGTTTAGTTTATCGTCAAATGCCACCCTTAGATTTCTGACGGTGGGGTCAGGTTTAGGTGGGGTTCCGTGCGTATGGGGCCACCAGGTAGTTGACCATCCGGGTGAAAGATGTCCAAATATGACGACCTCCGTTTTTTCAGAGTTTAGTTTTAGGCAGTTGGAAGCCATCCACTCTCCGATCGCCCGCATGCCCTCTTGGAAGTTTTCTGCTACCTTTTCTCCGTTCCCGTTGATGGCCAACACAAGCTGCGTATCATCTGCGTATGAGGTAAGGCTCATCCCATGGGCCTTGATGACAGAGGCCAGGTCCGACACATAGATATTGAATAGTGTCAGACTGAGGGATGAGCCTTGGGGTACCCCACACGGTAGTGAGAGCTTGTCTGATTGAAAGGGCCCCAATGTGACCACCTGTGATCTCCCAGCCAGGAAGGAGGAAAGCAGATTTTTAGCCATGTGGCGGATGCCCAAGTTTTCGGCTCGGTGGACCAAGATCTTGTGGTCGACCGTGTGGAAGGCTGCGGACAGATCGAGCAATACCAGTATTGCTGTACCTCCCTGGTCCCGGATCACTCTTATGTCCTCTGTTGCTTTTATTAAGGCAGTCTCGGTTCCATGGTACTTGCGGAAGCCAAATTGGGTGTTGTCCAATAATTGGTGTTTCTCTATGAACTCAGAGAGTTGTATGTTCATAGCCTTTTCCGCTACCTTAGCTAGAAAAGGTAGACTGGCTATGGGGCTGTAGTTTTTTAGTTGGTCCTTGTCCAGATTGGCTTTCTTAAGTAGGGGTTTGACCAGAGTGTTCTTCAGAGAGTCCGGGTATATCCCTGTTCTGAACATTGTATTGCAGATTGAAACAATGTCAGGGGCTAGGTAGTTCATGATCGGACGAATGACCTTGAGAGGACAGGGGTCTAATGCTGAGCCTGATTTAATGGTGGCCGTTATTTCCTTAATTTGTGTTTCTCCAAGGTCTATGAACTGGGATAGTTCGGTTTTTTGAATCCCATTGTCGGGCATGGGTGAGTTGATTGCTGTTTTCGTGGAGAACGCTTGGTATATATCATTCACCTTGGTGAAGAAGAAATTGGCCAGTGAGTCACAAAAGACTTGGGATTGTGGCGGATTTAAGTCAGGCGTGTTTCCCGCTAAGACCTTAGTTATCTCATAGAGTTTTTTACTTAAGTTTTTAGCAATGTTGATCTGTTCAGTAAAATAGGTTTTCTTTGTCTCAACAATGAGGGCTTTGTATTGTCCAAGTGCTTCCTTATAACTAGCCTTACTTTCAGCGCTATAGGTTCTGCGCCAGTGTCTCTCCCTGTTTCTGCAGAATTGTCTCTTATTACGTAGTTCCTCTGTGAACCACGGGGCTGATGGCGTTGTTCTGTTTCTAGAGAGTTTTTTAGTTGGGGCTAGGGAGTCAGTGGCGGTTCCTAGCCACTCCTGAAATTGTCGTGTGGCAGAGTTAGGATCAGAGGAAGGATCAGGTCGGGTTCTTTCGAGTAAGGCCGTTAGCTCCATTTGATCAATGTCCTTCCATACCTTGAAAGCTTGTGGTTTCCATGCGGGGTAAAGTCTGATTCTATTTAATTTGACTGATATTTTTATTAGAATGGCGAAATGGTCGGTCCAAGGTATTGATAAGGTGTCTGTTATATTTATGCCTTGCATGTTAGAAAAGATGCCGTCTAGGGTATGGCCGGCTATATGGGTAGGGGTGGTGACCAGTTGCCGAAGACTCATGGTGTCCATATCTGATATCAAGGTACGGGTGTCCTTGTCGGATGCTTTCTCAAGATGGAAGTTCATATCGCCCATTACTGTGAATGAGTCTTCCAACGAAGGAGCTTCTATTGCGCCTAGGTTAGCTAGAAAGCTGGTGCGTGAGCCTGGGGGTCGATAAAGGAGGATGCCTTTAAAATGGAACGACGAAGTGAGTTTACAGACGGGCACAGACGGGCTTGCCCTAGGCGCGCCCGCTGCGCGTCCGAAAATGGCACATTTTTATGAGACACCGATGTCGACCACAGGGGGGCGTGGCCTTGTGAAAAGGGGCGTGGCCGTGCTTCGCGCCAGGAATGGCGGGGCTGCCTTTGTTGTTGTCGTTTTCCGTGAACAGCGCTAAGATCCGCTGCACGGAGATGCAAGGAGCGTCAAGATGCGGTAAGAGTGAGCCTAAATGTTAAAAATACACAAGTGGGAATGGTGACAATCAGTTTTTAAAACTAACAGCTAAGCTCCCGGCTTCCGCCTCAGGAGACACACAGTATCTGCAGGTCGCTCGTAATCAGCGGCGCTTTAATAGGTGGAAAGTGGGCGTGGCCTCGTGAAAAGGGGCGTGGCCGTGCTTCGCGCCAGGAATGGCGGGACTGCCTTTGTTGTTGTTGTTTTCCGTGAACAGCGATAAGATCCGCTGCACGGAGATGCAAGGAGCGTCAAGATGCGGTAAGAGTGAGCTCTAAATGTTAAAAATACACAAGTAGGAATGGTGACAATCCATTTTTAAAACTAACAGCTAAACTCCCGGCTTCCGCCTCAGGAGACACACAGTATCTGGTTGAGGGTGTGTCCTGCTGAGTGTGTGGGTTCAGTTACAATCTGGTGGAGCCCTATGTTGGGCAGGTTGCCCAGGAGGGATGTTGTATTGGGGTTTTGTTGGTTGTCGGGGTGGAAGTTGAGGTCTCACTGCAAGGTGTAGTTGGTGGACCTAATGGGCTGCGGTGTGATGCTGTCAGTGATGGAGTTGGTGTATGGTTTGCTGGTTTCGTGTGGTGTTAGATGCGGGTTCTCAGGACGGTGGTGGTCGGGCTGGCATGTATCTTGAAGTGTAGTCGTTCCATCAGGTCTGTGGGTTTGTCAGAAAGTGTGCTCAGCTGGAAGGCGGGTTTGTGCACAATAGTGATTTCCCCCCCAGGGTGGGTGGGGCAGTCCTTCAAGGAGATCTTGTATCCTTGGGGAATGGCGATGGCAATGTCAGGTCCCGAGGTGGTGTTGGTCCAGGTTTCTGTGAAGAATGCAACATCCGGGGTGATGCTGTCGAGGAGGTCCCAGATATCAGGGGCCTGTTTGTGAAGGTATCGGACATTGAGGAGGATGCATTGCAGGGTCTTTGATGCGGTTGCATTCTTGTGGGCGGATTGTGCTGGATCCGTGGTCTTGGCGGTGCTGCTGGAGTGGCGGCAGCGGTGACAGCTGAAGGGTCCATTAGTGTTGGCTGGTGATGCTAGCCTCCAGTTGTTGCTACCTGGGTTGAGTGTAGAGTGCCGCTGGGTTGTAGCGTTGCCGGTTCGGATGTCTAGGGTTTCTGGCGCTGGTCGCGTTTGGGACGCGTACGGTCGCAGACGGGCTTGACTTTGGCGCTTCTTCGGCGCGGCCGCCATTAAGTAGGGGTTGGGGAGAGCTGGACAGCTGGGAGGCAGGAGCGGGAAGGACAAACTGGCTGTGGCTCGGGGGGAGGGGCCACGGGGGCAGCAGTGGCAGTAAAAACAGTCTGTTGGTGCACGGAAAAAGAGCAAAAAACAGCGCAAAAGTAGGAAATGGTAAATTATAGAAAAGTGATAAAGTGATGAAAAGTGATTGAAAGAGAGTCAAAAGGGTGAGAAAATAAAGGGTGAAAAACGAAGGTGAAAGGAGAAGACAAAGCAAGCAGAATGTATGGAGCGAGAGAAGGAGTTAGAGGTCCACTGGACCACCGGGGATATGGCGCAGGTATAGCCTGCGGGTGGAGGAGTGCCTCGAACACCAACACTCGAGAGTGTAGGGGCTCAGGAGGGCCTAACTTGATTGGTGGAGCTGCGAGGGTGTGAGAGCAATTTCACTGACAATGAGTAAGTGGACTTTGCAATGCTCAGTTACCCTTGGCCTCAGCTATAAACAGTTCCAGAAAGAGCAGATGATCACACTTCCTCCAGCTTCGTTCCCTTTCTACTCCACCCCAACCATCATTAAGGTTCCCAGTCCTTTGACACACCCTCCTGTCCCCCTGCACCTGAATAGTTCCGCCCTCCTCCTTTTCCACACTCTCCCTGGCGATTGTGGAACATCCGATATACCCTCTGGGCTACTTCCTTTGAAGGCCTCCAATATTACATCCAACTCTAACTATATTTGGTTTTTCCAGTGCCCCCTGGCTTCCTCCCTACGTAGGGATGCACTTTCCACTCCCTCCCATCTAACCATTTCGTTATGCCATGTTTGCAATGAAGAAGCCTTTGCCGATTTCCAGCGCATGGTGATGGATCTTTTGGCTAGCAATAACGCCAGTTCTATAAAGTGCAACTGAGCTTTTTGCAACGGTCTGCGTCTACGAGACCAAATAAACACACTAACGCCGAATCCCCTATATCAAGTTGGTTAACCGTCTCAAGTGTTTGTATCACCTCTCCTCAAAAAGCTCTCAATCCCGGGCATGCCCACAGCATATGGAGTAAGTCGGCCTCTGGACGGATACATCTTCTGCAATCTGTGCGATGTCACATAAGCTCGGTGTATTATCATGCATTGTATAAATTCAAACTTTGCATTTCGTGGGAACTTCCTGGGGTGGTCTAAGATTCCCGCCCAATCTTTATCCGTGAACTCTCTTCCCATATCCATCATCCAGTGTGTTTGGAGCGCCTCGAGGGGAAGCTTCACGTTCAGGCTTTGAACATGTTAAGCTAAAGTGCGGGTGCCGCAATTGCTTACAAAGTAAATAAATAGAAAACAATGCAAATTTTTTCCTTTATGTCTTTGCTTGTGAAGTAATCACAGCGCAGGTGTTTTAGCTTCAACGGTTTACAGCTAAAGTGAAGGTGATGGCAAATAAAAAAGCGGCCTATGTTTTTATTTTAATTTATTAAAACATTGGAGGCAGGCCCGCCCTCAGCCTGGATACTGGGAGGGCTGAAGCTTGATGATTTATTGAGGGAAAAAACAATAATCATCAAATGCTGCAACATCATGCAAGACGCAGTAATAAAGCTGGGTGGCGCCAGTGCATATTAAACTAGATTAATCTGTGATCAAGCTAGCGCTCTTGCAGGAAAGCAGGTTGTGCCTGCAATAGGAGACAATCATTAAAGAAAATCGTGCTCACAGACTGTAGATAAAACAGACTGTAACACCATAAGTAAAAAGTTTAGTCCTCATGGGAGGTTACAAATGCAGACAAGGCAGTATTAAGGAAGAACTGCTAAGCCCATTAAAGAATTAAAATGCAACCATTTAGAAAGGACCGTAACAGGAGCCAATTGAAAAGATGGGAGGAGCTTTAAGACCATACCTGAATACAGCATGCCTCGCAGAGCAGCGCAACTTCCACCTAAAAATACCATTGTGCGACTTCCTTCTAACAGTTCACCAACACCAATTTCAAGAGTCTAAAGGCCACCTACAAGATCTGCAACAGAAATAGCCCTACTTTTAGTGCTGCTAAACACACAGCGATACCAAAGGGGATGATGGACAGAGCGCTTGAGCAAATCAAACACTCAGCCCCAGTCAACTGATCTGGGTTTAATCCATCATCATTCTTTATCTCACTCCACCACCCCTGTTCAGATATGGCCATATGCAAATCAGTCTGACCCTGTGCCTCATGGGAACAGGCCAGCCCGAACTGCCAAGCCATGTCTTTCCTGGACCGGAAACTTTCCAAAAGTGATAAAAAAGAGTGCCCCACCCACAGCCAACACCCTGATCATCTCACCAATAGGGTCATAACCCCAGTGCCAAGGGGTCACAAACACCCACACCAACATTGTCGCAACAACTACGCCACAAATATTATCTACAATGTTTCATCCACCTCCAATAGAGCATGTATCTCAGCAAAGTGTTGAAACACCTTAGCTAAGAGGGCCCCAAACACACAACCAATATTATCAATACTTAAACATTGTCCTCATAAGCACTGCACCTGACAGTGCTCAAAGAACACACAAGTGCAAAAAACATCGTGGCCTAGTACTTCGCATAGCCCCAACCAAACCACTCCAAAAATCACACTACGGGGCATATTTACAGGCCACTATCGCCACCACAACGTCACTTTCAGTGATGTTGTGATGGTGATAAAGGTTTTGCCTTATTTACAAGGCAGTGTTAAGCCACTTAACACTGCCTTCTAAATAAGGCACCCTTTCACACTGTGTTTAGCGTGAATAGGGAGGACATTGGGTGTTACGTTGGGTATACAACCGTGATTTGGATGCTGCCCCGTATTTATAAGGGCAGCGTAAATAGGATGCAGTACCAAAATGAAGACCAGGGAAAACCTGGTCTTAAACAGGCAAAACGAGGAGAAATGCTTTCTTTCTCCTCGTTTTTGCTGTTTTGTTTGCTGTGCCTTGGGCAGCACACATAGAAACAGCAACTTGCTTTGAATGTTTATGGGCCGGAATGTCCACCTTCCTGCTCATAAAAAATCATTAAAATAAATGCTGTTTTGCAACTTCTATGTGCGCTGCATTAAGCAGCACACATATAAGTTACAAAACAGTATTTAAAGATTGGTTATTGAAGGAAGGGACACCTTCCTCTCAAAAACAATCTTACCCTCAACACAGGAACCCTTGCACTATTGCAAGTGTGCCTGCGTTGTCGCTAGGCAGCTAAAGTTAGCACTTGCGCAGGGTGAAACGAAGGGCTGCACCATATTCTAGTAAATATGGCGCAGCCATGCGTTTCTAAAGTGACGAAGCGTGTTGTTAGCCTTCTTGGCTTAACAACATGCTACACCCGTTTATTCTAAATATGTCCCAGCGTGCTCTAACAGATTTCAACAATTTCCTTAACACCTAAACATGTTCTTACTACCCCACCAGGGACACAATATTACTGCAACTGCGTTTAGGAGCTAAAATACACCCTGGCCTGTGCTTACTATACTGACGCCACCCAGAGGACCGACTGCCTATCATTGGTAGGAAACCTCCAGAAGTCAAGTCAAGTCAAGTCAGAGAATTTATATAGCGCACTACATACCCAGAGGGTCTCAAGGCGCTTAGAAAGGGGGGGGAGGATTACTTGTCAAATATCCACGTTTTAAGTTGCTTTCTGAATGCTAGGTGGTTCTGGGTAAGGCGAAGGTAAGCGGGGAGTGAGTTCCATGTTTTAGCAGCCAGGTATGAGAAGGATCTGCCTCCCATGGTGGTCTTGTTGATGCGGGGTACAGTGGCGAGGGCTTGGCTGGAAGAACGTAGTTGGCGGGGGGGGTGTAGAAGGACAGTCGTGAGTTGAGGCATTCTGGTCCGATGTCGTAGAGTGATTTGTGTGCGTGGGTTAGCAGTCGGAAAGTGATCCTCTTATTGACGGGTAGCCAGTGGAGGTCTTTAAGGTGCCCAGAGATGTGTTCGTTGCGTGGGATGTCTAATATGATCCTGGCTGAGGCGTTTTGGATTCGTTGAAGTTTCTTCTGGAGTTTAGCGGTAGTACCAGCGTAGAGGGTGTTTCCGTAGTCCAGTCGGCTCGTGACCAGAGCATGGGTGACTGTTTTCCTTGTTTCGGTGGGGATCCAGCAAAATGTTTTTTTGAGCATGCGAAGGATGTTGAAGCAGGATGAGGATATGGCGCTGACTTGTCTGTTCATTGAGAGTGAAGAATCCAGGATGACGCCTAGGTTCCGTGCGTGGTCTGTCGGGATGGGTGCTTTTCCAAGGGCTTCCGGCCACCAGGAGTCGTCCCATGCAGAGGGGGATGTACCTAAGATGAGGACTTCTGTTTTGTCTGAGTTCAGTTTCAGACGGCTTTGTTTCATCCATTCGGCAACTTCTTTCATTCCTTCGTGTAGGTTAGTTTTGGCGGTGCTGGGGTCGTTGGTGAGAGAGAGGATTAGTTGAGTGTCATCCGCGTAAGAGATGATGTTGAGGTTGTGTTGGCGGGCGATGGTCGCGAGGGGGCTCATGTATACGTTGAAGAGGGTGGGGCTGAGTGAGGATCCTTGTGGTACGCCACAGATGACTTCAGTGGCCTCGGACTTGAATGGTGGGAGGCGGACTCTCTGGGTTCTTCCGGTGAGGAACGAGGTGATCCATTCAAGTGCTTTTCCTTGTATTCCGATGTTATTGAGGCGTTGTAAAAGAGTGCTGTGGCAGACTGTGTCGAATGCTGCAGAGAGGTCGAGGAGGATGAGGGCGACTGTGTCTCCATTGTCCAGTAGAGTTCGAATGTCGTCTGTTGCTGCGATGAGGGCGGTCTCAGTGCTGTGTTTTGCTCGGAAGCCAGATTGTGAGGAGTCGAGGGATTTGTTGGCTTCGAGGAAAGCGGCGAGCTGGTTGTTGACAGCTTTCTCGATGACTTTGGCCGGGAATGGAAGGATCGAAATGGGGCGGTAGTTTTTGAGTTCGGTGGGGTCCGCTGTGGGTTTTTTCAGAAGGGCGGTGAGTTCAGCGTGTTTCCAGTCTTCCGGGAAGGTGGCGGAGTTGAAGGAGCAGTTGATGACGTCTCGGAGGTGCGGTGCTATGACGCAGTCTGCTTTGTTGAAGATGTGGTGAGGACATGGGTCTGTGGGGGATCCTGAGTGGATGGAGTTCATCAGGCGGATTGTGTCCTCAGTGGAGATTGGGTTCCAGTCGTTAAGGGTGTTCACGGGGGGAGAATGTTCAGCAAATGGAAGGGTGGGTTGGTCTCCAGGTTGGTTGTCGAAGCTGTTGTGGATGTCTGCAATCTTGTTGTGGAAGAATGAGGCTAGGGAGTCGCAGAGGGCTTGAGAGGCGGTGATGTCGTTGGAGTTGGCCGAGGGATTGGAAAATTCCTTGACGATGTTGAAAAGTTCCTTGCTGTTGTGGGTGTTGTTGTCAAGTCGATCCTTGAATGCTGTTTTCTTGGCCTTTCGGATTAGTTGGTGGTGAGTGCGGGTGGCGTTTTTGAAGGCGTCCTTGGTGCTAGTGGTTGGGTCTTTTTTCCAGGCCTTTTCAAGGGAGCGGCAGAGTTTCTTGGACTTCTTAAGATCGTCGTTGAACCATGATGCCTTCTTGCTGCCAGGTCTGCTTTGACGTTTTTTCAGTGGTGCTAAGGCGTCGGCGGTGTTGGATAACCATAGGGTGAGGTTGGCGGCGGCTTGGTTTGGGTTAGAAGAGTGGGCTGGGGTGTTTAGAAGGAGCGATGCGGAGATCTGGTCCGTAGTGATTTTGTTCCAGTTTCTTTGCAGAGTTGGTTGGAGGTGGTTGGTGAGTTTTGGTTTGTTGTAGGTGAAGTGGACGCAGCTGTGGTCAGTCCAGAGGAGATCCGTAGTGTGGCTGAAGGAGACATGATTGCTGGAGGTGAAGATGGGGTCGAGTGTGTGACCTGCGATGTGGGTGGGGGAAGTGACTAGTTGTTTAAGTCCGAGGTTGTCTAGGAGGGTGGTGGTGTTGCGGTCGTTGATCTTTTCAAGGTGAAAGTTGAGGTCTCCCAGAAGGATGTAGTCTTTGGAGGGGAGTGCGTGTGGGGTGATGAAGTCCGTGATGTCTTCACTGAATTTTGCGCAGGGTCCTGGTGGTCTGTAGAGGAGGGTGCCTCTGAGTGTGGTCTTGGGATCGATGTGGATCTGGAAGTGAAGGTGTTCGGAGTTGGCGAGATTGACGTCAGAGCTGGTTGAGATGCGGATTGATTTTTTATGGACGATAGCGATTCCTCCTCCTGTGTGGCTGGTACGATCCTTGCGTGTGATCTTATAGTCTTCCGGGATGGCAATGGTGATGTCTGGGGCGGAGGAAGCGTTCATCCATGTTTCTGTTAGGAAGGCGACGTCTGGAGAGATGGTGTCTAGTAGATTCCATAGGTCGATGGCGTGTCTGTGGACCGATCGAGTGTTGAGAAGGATGCACTGTAGGTGGTTGGGGTCGGGAATCTGTGGTGTGGTTGTAGCGGAGATGTTGTCGGTGCCGCTGAATTTGCAGGAGTAGCAAGAGAAAGTTCCATGGGTGTGGCCAGGGGCGGCTTGGACGCAGTTGGGGGCGCGACCGGGGTTAAGAGCTAGGAGGGTGGCGGCATCGTAGGTAATGCGGGAGGGCTGGGAAGCGCAAGGGGCAGGGGGTCTGGCGCTGGGCGCGGTCCAGGCGCGGACGGGCGTAGACGGGCTTACCTTTGGCGCACCTTCGGCGCGGATTGGGCGCGGTCGCTGCGCGTGAACGCTGCGCGCGGGAACAACTGTCATATATGGATAGTGGAGGGCGAGGGGCGAGGGCGGCTCAGCTGGGAGGCGGGGCGGGCTACGGAGGACAACAATCAACAAAATGGAGGCGGAGGGGTCTGAACGCCGAGAGCGCTTGGGGGAGAACGCAAATTCAGGAATAAAGTTGGCAAATTAAAAACAATGCAACTAACGCTGGCAATTAAACATGTAAATAGGCAAAGCGGCGGTCAGAGCACACAGCTGGCAGTCGGTATAGGCAATGCGCTGCAAGTACGATACCACAGTCACAGGGGGAGCGACCACTCTGCTGGGAAGCGGAGATCGAGTCACGGCGCTTCCAGGTACTGGAGCGCTGTTTGTTGTCTGTGGGAGGGCAGCTCAGCTGGGAGGCGGGGCGGGCTACGGAGGACAACAATCAACAAAATGGAGGCGGAGGGGTCTGAACGCCGAGAGCGCTTGGGGGAGAACGCAAATTCAGGAATAAAGTTGGCAAATTAAAAACAATGCAACTAACGCTGGCAATTAAACATGTAAATAGGCAAAGCGGCGGTCAGAGCACACAGCTGGCAGTCGGTATAGGCAATGCGCTGCAAGTACGATACCACAGTCACAGGGGGAGCGACCACTCTGCTGGGAAGCGGAGATCGAGTCACGGCGCTTCCAGGTACTGGAGCGCTGTTTGTTGTCTGTGGGAGGGCGGCTCTGCTGGGAGGCGGGGCGGGCTACGGAGGACAACAATCAACAAAATGGAGGCGGAGGGGTCTGAACGCCGAGAGCGCTTGGGGGAGAACGCAAATTAGCAGAAGCACCTTCAACATCTCCCCTGAAAGGCCAAACCAGCCTAAAGTTCTCATCTAAACATTAGCAGAATACAGATCCCACCTGTTGCCCAACAACTTGCTCAGAGAGTACCCACACATAACCACATCCTTCGCGGAACCCAGCACCATAAACACACTGCACCAGTAACTCAAAACTTTTCACACCACTACCTCCCACAAGAAACAGCTGAATAAAGTGGGAACAAGTGTAATACCTGAACTATTTATGTGCACTGATAAATTAACCCGTGGAATAACCTACACGCCAGAAGAAAAAGAAAAAAAGATAAAAATGGTCAGAATTTAAAATAATCTACACAAAAACCGGAGTAACAAAAGTGGGTGGCACAAGTGTAAGGCTGGGGACATTGTAGGCAGTGTCAAAACCCAGACATAACTGGCAGGAGCGGTGGTCACTATTGGCCGTCAAACGCCATGTGTGTGCACGTCTTTGCGAGAGCTGGCAAAGGAATTTATCACCCAGGCTCCACATTAGAAATAAAAATGAATAAGATGCTTTGTTAACATGTTTACACACCACCACCGAGATCCAATAATACCGGTACTCGAAAGAGGGCCTTCGCTTCTAAAGGAAGGAGATTTTTCCCGGGAACTGCCTCTTCTCATTAGCGGTGAGTTTACAAAACAGCACTCATGTTACATTACCCACGCCTCTAGATAAACACTACCAGCCAAAAATATTTTTTGGTACTGGCATGGGTCGTATGCCATGTCGGTTCCATGTCGCTCAAGCTGCCGGGGGCAATCAATCATGTCTGCGTTAATGTTAACTGTCAAGACAGAGCGAACCACCTTACTTCAGGCAAGCTGCATGCCTGCCCCTCCTGCGCATGCACTCATGCTCAATGATGGATAATGACCGGTTACTCACCGGTAATATTCATTACTCCGAGTCGTAGCCCTCCCCGTCCCAGTCCTAACTACATGAGCATAGCTCCTCCCACCAGAAACTCCCAAGCAACTTGAAACCCATCCCTTCCCTCCAGGCCACACCCATACCCTGAGGCATATAACCCTGTGACCCGCCAATCAACAACCTGTACCCAACAAGCACAAGAAGCCGAAACAGGGAGGGAGGGATGGGAACCTGGACTGGGACGGGGAGGGCTACGACTCGGAGTAATGAATATTACCGGTGAGTAACCGGTCATTACCTCCTCGTCAGCCCTCCCCGTCCCAGTCCTAACTACATGAGCAGATACCAAAGCAATAATCGGCTTCACTCAGTAGCAAAAAACAGACTTTATTAAAGCACAGAAAGTCACACCACCGGAGTAGAACACAACACAGCGTCCCCAAACCCAGCAGAATCAGTCCCCCCAACCACCAAACGATAATGGGACATAAAGGTGTGCGGAGAACTCCAGGTAGCAGATCTCAGCCATGGAAGCCCCCTGAAAACAAGCCCAGGAAGCCGCCACCCCCCGAGTCGACCTTCCCTGAACAGACCCTGGAGCCAACACCCCACAGGCCTCATACGCAGCACCCACAGCCCATCGTAGCCAACGACTGAGGGTAGCCCCAGAAGGCTTAAGACCCTGACCAGCCAGGCCAAAGGTCACAAAAAGGGATTCCACCTTACGAAACGGCCCAGTACGCAACAAATAGATCTCAAGAGCCCTCCGAACATCCAAACAGTGCAGCCGCACCTCAACCTCTGAAAGAGGATCAGGACATAAAACAGGCAAAACCAGATCCGCAGAGCAGTGAAAAGAGGAAGGGACCTTGGGAACAAAGGAAGGATCAGGCCGCAGTACCACCCGATCAGGAAAGAAATGTAAAAAAGGGGCCGAACGAAGCAAGGAGCCCAACTCCCCAATCCGCCTAGCCGACGTAATAGCCACCAGGAACAGCACCTTGATCGTCAGAAACCTCAAAGACACCTCCAGTAGAGGCTCAAAGGGAGCCCCCTGCAAATCCCCCAAAACCAGAGGCAGATCCCAACTAGGAGCAAAGGACCGAATGACAGGCTTCTGAAGGAAGCAACTCCGCAACAAACGGGACACCAGGGGAACTACCGGGTCACCGACCGAACCCCGAAAGGCCCGAACAGCAGCCCACTGAGCCCTCAGGGATGACACAGCCAGACCCAAGTCAAAGCCGTCCTTCAAAAAGTCCAAGACCAGTACCGGATCCACCTCCAATGCAGACCACCCACGCGCCGTACACCAAGACTGAAAAGAAACCCAATGCCGGGCATAGGATTTGAGAGTCGAAGGGCGCCTGGACCTCTGAATAAAATCCGCCACAGAAGGAGAACACCCCAACGCCACAAGGTACATCCTCTCAACAGCCAACCCGCCAGTCTCAGGCGGACCAGACACTCCAGAGACAGAGGGGGAAATGACAAGGGACAAGGGACCACCGGCAACCTCCAGCAAGGCCCCACAGCCAACTTCAACAACAGAGGGAACCAAGGCCGCCTGGACCAATCGGGAGCCACCAGGATCACCGAAGCCCGATCCAATTTGACCTTCAGCAGAACACGCGGCAGCAGGGCAATAGGGGGAAAGGCATACATCAGGCCCCCCTCCCACCGGAAGGACAGGGCATCCACCCTCCAAACCTCGGCAGAGCGAACCAGAGAACAAAACGTCTCCCTTAAGGCGTTCCCCGGGGCCGCAAACAGGTCCACCACCGGGACCCCGAACCGGGCCATCAGGCAACGAAAGACTTCCTGAGACAGGCACATGTCCGACAGCTGTCTTTTTAATCAAAGCTTCCAACGGCTCCCCAAACAGCTTAGAGCCCGTGAAGGGAATCTTCATCACGGCCGCCTTCTGAGCAGCTTCCGCCTTCCAAGACTTAAGCCACAACTGCCTCCTAGCAGCAACCGCCGCCGCAGCACTAAGGGAGTCGAAGGACAAGTCAGCCATGAAACGCAACTGCTGTTCCAACATGGACAAAGACTCAGAGGGATCCTCTTCCTGCATGAGCTGCGCAGAAATACCCTGACAGTCCTTAAGAAGCGACTGAACAAGATAGCTGGTGTTAGCAGCAGACCGAACAGCCAGATTGGAGGCTGCAAAGGACCGCTTCAAGGCCCCCTCGACACGCTTGTCCCCAGGATCAGAAGGCACCGCATCTTCAGACACCACCAGGCTCTGAGACGCCATACCAGCCAGCAGAGAATCCACTTTCACCACAGCCGGAAACTCCTCCGCGAAGCCCTGCAAGGGATACCTCTTAGCCAGAAACCGGGGAAAGGCATGCCTGTCAACATCCTTCCACTCCCCCTCCAGCACCTTCCTCACAGACGTATGAATGGGGAGGCTTTCCGGATCTTTCTTCAGGTAATTGGCGAAGAAGTCTTCAGACTCTCCACCCTCCACAGGATCAGGGAATCCCAGATTGTCTCAAACATGCTGCATAACACAGCGAAGGTCAGCCCCTTGGACAAAACGACCCTTCACTTCCTCATCAGAGTCAACGTCCGGATCTACCTCAGCCGAGGCATCCAATTTCTGTCTCTTAGGCCCCTTGGGATCATGAGCCACAAAGGCCGCCGCCACAGCAGCCTCAATCATTTTTTGAATATTCGCCATGGAAGGAGCAGTGGAAGAACCAGCGACCACCTCCCCATCCTCACAGCCGAGTTCACGCACGTCTGCACCTCTACCCTCCATGTTGTAAACAGGAGAACAGAAATCCAGACCCCAAGATATACCCAGACCAATCAAAGCAAAAATCCCCAAGGGCCAACCAGGGAAAGCCACCTAGACCTGGAGCCAATCCCTACACAGGATCGAAGGCCGGCCTTCAAACCGCCCTATCAGAGAAGACCACCAAACTACAAAAGGAAAAGACTGAACAGGGCCCAACTGTAAGGATACAAAGAAACCCAGAAGACCCCGTCCCAGGAACCAGTGAACCCAGAGGTAAGAACTCCCCAACTCCCCAGCAGAACTCCACAGCAGAGCAGCAAGAGGCCAAGACACGAAATCAAGCCCCATGCAAATCCCTCCAGTAAAAAACGGCAATAAAGCAAAATTGGACCGCCAGTAGAGGGAGCTCCAACAACAGAAACGCGGGGAAGAGAACACTAACCCAGGAAACAATCATCAAAGTCGGACTGAACCTAAATATCGGGCCCCCACGGACCAAACAAAGGCAGTCCCCCCCCCCCCCCTCCCCGCAACCCCAGACTCCACCAAGGATTGCAGGAAGCATAAAGAAAAAGGGGAAAAACACGGGCTCGAAGAAACGAGCCCCGAGAGTCACAGACAGAGAAGCCAATCCGGCACGCCCTCTGCGCGCTGAAAAAGCCAGCCACACACCCCCCCTCCCTCCCCGGGTGTACCGGCTAGAGCAGGGAACGAACCCGGAAGAGGGGAGGCTGCAGCAGGGAGTCACCACCCCACAGCAGGCAGTCCGGACCCCCAACCCCACGGTCCCGCTACAGCAGGGACTCAAAGCAAATGCCTACAAGGTAAAAGAAAAACAGGCACAATAGGGGTTAAAAACGGGCGCTTAGCATCCCGTTCCACACTTACCAGATAGGAGGCCAATTCCAGTGCCCCCCTCGACGAAGACAGCTCGGAAGTGATTCCGCAGAAAAAACAAACAGGTTGTTGATTGGCGGGTCACAGGGTTATATGCCTCAGGGTATGGGTGTGGCCTGGAGGGAAGGGATGGGTTTCAAGTTGCTTGGGAGTTTCTGGTGGGAGGAGCTATGCTCATGTAGTTAGGACTGGGACGGGGAGGGCTGACGAGGAGGTAAGATGGCTGGGCTGCCTGGTCTAGAATGTCATATTGCAAGTGATCGCTTGTTTATTTCCTGTGCTACTATAAGGCTGTTTCAGCGTGCTAAAGATGGGGGATGTGGGGAGGGTTTAAGAAGGATTTTTCACACTGCTTGCACAGCAGTTACTCAAAACTACAGGCGGATCGTAGCGCTGAGGGGGGAACAGAAGTAGTCGACTTTAATCGTAGTTTCCAGTTCATCACTAATCACCTCTACCACTCATCTACTTATTCAGGGCCAGATGTAGGTGCGAGATTTTGGGCATTTACCGGCCGGTAACGGCCGAATTCGGCCGTTACCGACCGGTAAATGGGCATGGAGATGTAGGGGGATAGCCGCCCGATTCATGACCCTAAATTGCGCTCGCAAGGGGCCGTATTCTGAGAATCCGGCCCTTTGCGAGAGCGATTTTTGCATTTGGGATTCAGCATCCCAAATGCAAAAATCGATAATTGCGATGTCGCAAATGTGCGAGGAATTACATTTAAGGAATCTCCATTAGAGATTCCTTAAATGCAATTCAACATCCAATTTAAATTTGCGAATTCGCAATTTCTTGCCGCAATTTACCTAAATAAGTAAATTGCGAAAACTCAGAAAAATGCATTTAAATGCATTTTTCTGAGTTGCATGTTACACACACACATGTCCTTTGGACATGTGTGTGTGCAACACCTGTGTGAAATTTCATTTGAGGGGTGCTACAGGGTGTCTCACTTACAGACCCATTGAGACACTCATATATCCACTCACAAATCCACTCAGATACTAATACACATACTCACACACCTACTCACAGACCCACTCTGACACTCACACACCTGTACAGTCACTCACACACCCACCCAAAAACAAACACACCCACTCACAGAACAATTCAGACACTCACGCCCCCAGTCATAGAGCCACTGAGAGACCTATGCACTTAGAAGTGGAGAAGTGTGGCTCACCGGTTAGAGGAGGCAAGCCCTGATGCAGAGGTCAGACCCAGGACCAGGGTTCAATCCCCGACGAGGCAGGGCCTGAGCTTAAAAATTTCCACGGACTCGATAATTCTCGCCTCAGTGTCTACTCGAATCATGGGTTCACACTCTGCAACTCTGGGCAATAGCTTGCTTAATCTCCACTACGGCCCCACTGCGATGGGATGCCTGGTCTTCACCTTGGGGATGCCCAGTAGGGGTAATCTCGCAGGGAAAGGCCAGGATGGGTTCCCAAAGCAAGCACCTTGAGACCTTACAGTGAAAGGCGCTATATAAGAACGTATGATTTACGATTTATGATTTACGATTTATGATTTACTCACGATTTATGATTTACTCACAGATCCACTCAGACACTTCTGCACCCACTCACACACCCACTTAGACACTCACAGAGCCAGTCATATACTTAGAAAGGCACAATGTCATGAGTGATGTCATTTAATATGTCATCAGTGATGTCAGGAGCGATGTCATGAATGATGTAATATGTGTTATAAGCAGTGTTGGAGTGGAAGTTATAGTTAGCTCAGGTAACTAAAGCTGCTGAATGTCTCTGGTTTTACAGGAGTGAAATATCATCCTAATTCTAATGTACCTGTAACCTTATATATATTCACTGAAAAACAACAGCGGTTACAGGGACCTTCTAATTAGGCTGATATTTCAAAAACACACACACACACAAATATATATATATATATATATATATACTAGCAGCCCGCCCTGACGTTGTCCGGGTATGAATTGCTGCTGGCCAGTAGTATATTGTTTTGTCGGATTTCGTTTTGATAGCATTTCTTATCTGTGACAGACCTGTGAAATGCTCCGATTCACAGTGCACTGCTGATGCACTTAAGAGTGCGCGTTCAGTAGTTTGTGAACTCTAGTTTCCCTACTTTATTTTTCCTTGCAATATTATATAGCGCAAACTCGACAACATGGTATGGGCACAATTTACATTACAGAAGAACACATTCATTTGTGGTAGGCACGGGGAGACAAAGCGATTTGCCTGGAATCACAGGATGTTGAGCTGATGCCGAGATTCAAGCGTAGCTCCCCAGCTCTAAAGTTCGCAATTCTAGAACTTGTGGCCGGAGGTGTGTCTAAAAGTGTATGTCGGTGCTGACCATCAATGAGAGAGACCTGTGTATTTTTCAAATCGATGGTGAAAAAATATGAGTATGTTGCTGGAGATGTGGGCCGCCGTGCCACCAATGTACTTACCGGGTAAACACCCATTATTCCGCAACTTTCTTTCCGCATACATCACTCCGCATACTTTCATTACGAAAGTACCATGACTCCGTAATGCCATTATAACGCATGGCATTAAATTTTATATGCTTTTACCACGCATACATTTACAACGAAATTCGTTGTAAATGCATGGATGGTAATAGCATGTTTTTTAAATGTTTGGATAAGGTAAGTATGGGTATAGGGGTATATGTTTTGGGGTACTGATGTATATGTTTTGGAGTGTTTGGGTATTTTAATGGTTCAGATATAGTTTTGGGTTATGGGGTACAGGGGTAGTTTTAGGGTTTAGGGATAGGTATGGGTTTTGGGGTTCATGGGTATTTTTAGGGTTCAGGGCTAGGTTTTGATTTGGGGGTACAGGGGTATTTTAAGGGTTCAGGGCTAGGTTTGGGTTTTGGGGTACTGGGGTATTTTTAGGGTTCAGGACTAGGTTGGGGTTTTGGGGTACAGGGGTATTTTAGGGTTCAGGGGTAGGTTTGGGTTTTGGGGCACAGGTTTATTTTTATGGTTCAGGGCTAGGTTTGGGTTTTGGGGTACAGGGGTATTTTAGGGTTATGGAGTAGGTTTGAGTTTTGGGGTACGGGGGTATTTTTAGGGTTCAGGGCTAGATTTGGGTTTTGGGGTACAGGGGTATTTTTAGGGTTCAGGGGTAGGTTTGGGATTTGAGATACAGGGGTATTTATAAGGTTCAGGGCTAGGTTTGGGTTTTGGGGTACAGGGGTATTTTTAGGGTTTAGAGATAGGTTTGGGTTTTGGGGTACAGGGTATATTTATAGGGTTAAGATGGGTTAGTGTTTAAGGGTGTTGGGGTATTTTAAGGAGTAAGGGCGGGTTATGATTATGGGGTGCAGGGGTATTTAAAGGGAGCAGGGTGGACACCCAGAGCTGAAATGTACAGAACCTGGGAAGAAAAAAACAATGAAATGTTGGGCACAACGCTCGCTTTTTTTTCTGTAATCCCGCGCCCCACACACGCCCACAGCACACGATATGAGACATGGCATGAAGGGCGAAACGTACTACGCGCCCCCCAGCACACGCCCACAGCACAACGCAGACATGCCCACAAGGGACTACTTTGCTGGCACAGTTCTTTTACCTTTTAAATGTATATGGTGGGCGTCTGCATAGCCTATGTCCTTCTGCTGCAACTGCCCTTTCCAACGCTGTATTGGGTGTTGTGATTGGTGCTGTGGTTCCTGAGATTACCCGCCTCAAAGGTTTGGGCTCTCTCTTTATTATATTAGTATATATATATATATATATATATATATATATATATATATATATATATATATATATATATATATATACAAACTCTTCAAACAGCACACTCCCGCCGTAAAATGAAGACACGGACCACGTAGGCTGCAGTAAGGGAGATTTTAATCAAAACCTCTCAGGTTACGCGTTTCGAGCAACTTGTGCTCTTGGTCACACACCGCGCACCTGGTCAGCAACAAATTTATACACATTTTTTTGCGTGATGCTCCACCTATTCAGTGAGTCACATGGTGTATAGACATAAAAAACACACTATAGTAGTTTCATATAAGTGCACACGATCAAACACATATAAAACAGTGAGAAGGGCACTAGGGACAAAATAGCTGCATGAATGCAAAAACTTATGACTGTAACTTCATGTACATAATTGGTATAAAGTCATGTTCATATCGGATGTGTTAGAAAAAAAGAAGAATCTAACTTAAATACGAAATAAAGTATAAACATATAGAAAAATATAATATCTATATATACTCTTTTCCTATGTACAAAAATATAATATACATACCCTCTATCTAATTACAATACTATATACATATTCACAAATCATGACTCGATAAACCTGTACCATCATTTTAGGTACCTCTCCTAGACTCATAATTCATTTGTGTATGATATCATCATGACTAGGATTTAAAATAAGTACATTTCAAGTGCCTCAACTCATATACCAAGACCCAACGTGATTCTTGAAAATAAGTAATAAAGTGATTTAGTGAAAGCAAAGAAAATCTTTGTTGATATCAATTAACTCACATATCAACAGTATATACACAAAGTTCGTACAAGAGACATATATTTACAGGGAACTATTCAACTCAAGATCTACAAAATTAAAATTAAAATCTTGATTAGATTTCAACGTGGTGCAACTTCAGCGCAGTTAGAATTTTCTTTACAAGTACCAGTTCTTAGATTCAGCAGGACCTTGAAAAGAATAAATATGAAAAAACCGCGTGTGAATACTCTCTAGATCAAATAAGAGAAATATGATCAAATAGCATAGCACATGATGGTAATAATATGCATTATCACAACAAATGATGCAAATCTTCCGTTGTATTTAACCCGTTAGGGTACTTGCTGTCCAGCTCCATTATATACTCAGTTTCTTTTTTCCTTAGCAGTCTTTCTCTGTCACCTCCTCGTGTGAGGGGTGCTACCACATCAATGACATAGTATGTTAAATTGGACAAGTCATTGTTGTGTGTGGACTTGAAGTGGCATGCTACCGGGTAGGTATTGTCATTATTTACTATCGCACGTAAGTGCTGCAAGATCCTGACGTGCACCTGAAGTTTGGTGCTGCCCACATAACGAAGGCCGCAGGTGCACGTCAAGACATATATTGCATACTCACTATGACAATTGTAATATCCCCGGATATTTTTCCTGATGGAACTAAACGGTGTATGATAATGAGAGGTGTTAACACCGAATTTGCACGCCCTACAAGAGGAACATTTGAAGAAACCTTTCTGTTTGAGCCAGGCACTGCCACTGCCCAGCTCAGGGCTACTTTTAATCAGACAGTTGTGCATACTGGGGGCCCTTTTGTAGGTTATGGTAGGGGCACTGGGAAGTATGTCACTCAGGAAACTATCCGTCTTAAGGATAGGCCAATGCTTCCTAACAATAGACCTGATTTGTCTCTCCTGTTTGCTATAGGTCAGAATCAGGCGGGGAGCAGAGTTGTTATACACTATACACACACACATGCATATATACACACACACATATATACAGAAATTGTGTATTTATTAAGATGATTTTTAGATAACTTTTAAACAATTTTGATAGTTATTTATGCTTTTTATAATGTCAACTTTTAGAGCCTTTGATCTATATTTATAGCACCATGTCATGAATGATGTAATATGTGACATGATCAGCAGTGGATTGCGGGTGAGCGATATATAGTTAGTGCAACTAACTATATATGCGAATTTCAATGGTTTTGTGTGAGTAAAATAAGGTTTTGTAAATGCTAATTCCTAACTATATATGGTCTATAACCTATGGTTTTTTCAGTGAATATATATATATATACGCACATTTTCATAGGAAAAGCGTTTTTTGTTTTGCTAATAATTATGGCACAATTTGACGTCTCTACAAGAGATTTTTAAAACTAGTTTAGTTTGCCAGTCTCTTTAGCTGTTATCTGGAAAGTTTCAGGGTGATCCATCAAGTGGGGGCCGAGAAAAATGGAGATCCCAAAATATGTTTTCCACATGCAATTTTCCGTAGGGATTTTAGACACAACTATAGACTGAACCGCTGAACGGAATTACAACAAATTTGAGAGACGGATCTGCCACAGATCCAGGCGGATTTGTGGATCCACTTGCCAATAGCAGTGCTGTGATTGTCAGGTCACAACCTTAGAGGAAAGTTGTGGCAGCCTGTTGTGCATTGAGACACGGTTCCCATGGAGGAACATAAAGTGTAAAAGTGATAGATGAGGAAGATTTAACCAGACCCCATGGGACTGATTGAGGGGTTGAACCCCTCATGAGCAAGAAATTGAGCAAACGAGGATCCACCGAGATCCACCCAGAATATCACTGATTCAAGTGGATTCCCAGATCCAGCCTCCAATTAAAAAGAAATATTTACACCACTCACAGACCATCACACCTACTCACACACTCACTCACACACCCACTTACACATGCACCTACACACCCACACAACCACTCACACACCTATATGGCAACTCACACCTACTCACAGACCCATACAAACCATTCACTCACAGACCCACATAGCCACTCACAAACCCACACACACAACCACTCACACACCCATACAGCCATTCACACACCCACTCACAGATCCACAAAGCCACTCACACAACTACTCACACACCCACACCCACTTACACTCATTTAACCATTCCCACACCAACACAGTCACTTGCACACCCAAACACAGGCAGTGATACAATTATAGAGAACGCATTAGCTAATGTTTGTGTTAAATGTGTTGTTGTTTTAGCATTGAATGTGTGCAATATAACCTGCAGAACCCTTATTTGTCTGAGGATTCACAATGGATCTGCGGATCCATAAAATGAATTTAAAAAATAGAAAGACATGATGCATTTCATTTATAGAAAGACTACATAAGTTACCTTACCTAAATTAAAACAAGCATTGGCATAGCTAATAGGTCTCACCTTTGGGACCTTATAAGTGTTTAGTAATCCAGCACAATATCCTTGGTGCAACAACTTCAACTGTTGCATAGCTAAACACTTATAAGGTCCCAAAGGCGAGACCTCTTGGCTATGCCAATGCTTGTTTATCAACTTGCTGACCAGTAGTGTATGTGGAAACATGAAAATACAAATCTCTGACCTACAATTCAGTCTTGTATGGTATTAAGGGGTCGTTTGTCAGCATTTGCTCATGATGAGCAACACACGGATATGAACTTACCCCTCCAGCTTTCAGCTAGTGTTCACGGTAACCCTTCCTGTGAGTTTAAAGATGCCTCTCAAATCAAAGACTCTTCAGTTACCCACTGTGTTGTGCCCAGGATAATTAGCTTGAATACACGCTGAAAGAAAACTTCAAAATACAGTAGTATGTTGACTTACTTGATGGTAATTTTGTGAAAACACTGTGCTCAAAAAGTGCTTTTCGAAGCTAAGTGTGAAGAGCCTTTCTTTCCACAAAGTTTACTTTCATTAAAGACTAATGGAAGCGTAACAGGGGCCATGTTACAGTTGCCTGTCAGTTGATTATTTAGATTGGCTTCCAGTTGGGGAAAGTTTTTAGGAGCGTAAAACTGTTTAGGTGGCTGCTTTCTTCTTCGTACTGATTTGTCTAATGCATTTTCAGTGTAGTTTTTCGGCACCGCGGAAGTAAAAAAAATAAAGATGCAGGAATGAAAGACTTTTAGAAATTTTGTAAATAAGTCTTGCATAGCAGTCAGAGGGGCATGGTGCACTCAATTAACTAAAACACAAGCATTGGCCACGCGGCCGTGAAAGTAATTCGTTATCACAGGGACGTGGTCTGTGGTGGGGGAGGGGCAGAGCGAGGCGCTTGGGAGAGCAAGCGCTGTAAGGCCTAATAAGCCATGACAAAAAGCCACATGGCGACTGCACGCGTGCAGGCATGCGTAACCGCAAGCTTGAGGCCAAGCAAAGCTTGTGGTAGCACTTTGAAAAGCCACTAACTAAATGTCTCGCAGAGCAGCGCATGCGCTGGCTTAGGCGAGACCTAAAAATGTTACTTTTAAAATATTTAATAAGAATGAATGTGTGAATAAAATGTATTAATAAACTTGTAGAAATGTATATTAGTAAAATGAACTTAGAGGTCAAATCTCAGTACAATTTTAGGGATTTTGGACATGACTACAGTCTGATCCGCTAAATGAGATTAAACCAAATTTGACAGCAAGCTAGATCTTGGTACAGAAAGAGTGCTTTTTGTAATTTGTTCAATAGTTTTTGAGTTATTTAAAAAAAATATGTAGATCAGATCAGATAAGCTTTATTCGATTTTAGTTTAAAAATCATAAAAGCATCAACAATACATAAATAAAAACCGTAACATTTCGTAGACACAGTAACGGATCATTACAAAATGAATAAAACAAGATTAAATAAATATAACGAATCAGCTAATCAATATGCAAGGATTTCGTTATCAATGAAACAACTCTACTCAAACTTATGAGTGGCCTATTAATAGTGGGGACAAAAGTTCAAAACCATTAAAGGCTAAAAAGTTGGTTCTATGTAATATGTGGGGAGCTCGGGTAAAAGTCGTACAGATCCCAAATGCGAATGGTGCCATGTCTTTCTTTGGGGGGGCAAAATCGTAAATAGGGGACAACATTACTGTTTTTGAATTTGATTAGTACCAGGTCCCCAGCGATGTCTTTGGGCTGCGTGCCTAACCATCCCACCCTCCTGACACTCAAGATACCACCATCTAACTCAGGTGGCAAAGGTCTATTGTTTTGTAGCCAGAAAATGGCCTTATTTAGCAGGTCCTGCTGGGATTCGTGTGTTCCCTGGGTGAGGGCAGGGACCCTAGAGAGGACAGACACATATGGGGCGGCTTCAGGAGGTAGGTTGATACGTGGCATTCTAACCAGAGCGGGTCTAGCCACTGTATGAGTTTTTAATACAGGTTTTAAGATTACTTTGGGGCCTGTTGGAATAGGTATACAGGGAGGCTGAATTTGAGTGACACCGTTCTTACAAGTACCAGACTTATACTTTTCGGGGGCGATGGAAGGCTTAGGGCAGATGGATGTAACCATTGTATTAGTTGGAGGAGGATACTTTCTGATTACTGCCTCGATGCTAATCAGCCTTTCCCCTAAATCGTTGATTTTTATGGCCAAGGGTGAGATTACAGCTGACAACAGTTGCTCAATTCGGGCCAATAAAGTCAATTGGGGAGACAAGACAGGGTCATCTAATTTGTCAGCGGCCGGGTCCTCCATTAGTGCTGTTGGGTTAGCGGGAGATAATATTTCGCTGGTGCAAAGATTTTCTGTACTTGCGTAGTTCCCATTGTCAATTTCGCTGTCATGCTTCCCTCTAATGTTGAGACCCAGGGGCGAAGCGTTTACTTGGTTGTGGTCTTTATTTACGGGAGGAGCAAGGTCCTGTGGGGAGCCATTAGAGTTTACACAATAGGTGCCCACAGTAGGGGAGATTATTGCATCAGGGACGTACTTTGTGCCACACAGGGCGTTGAGCTCTTCCCAAATGGACATAATGTTTATGATAGTAATGAATACGCCAAAACAGTCAATAAAATTGAAGCATCACAATACCTCCTCCTGTGATAAGATCAAATGGGGTGGCCCGTCCCGTCCTCCTCGTGCCTCTGAGGGCCCGCCCTTTGCTCGGGCTTAGCCCCGGGCGCCGACCCGCGCGCGATCCCGCGACGCGGGGGCTCGCGCTGAACTTAAGCGCACCTCCGGGGGGCGGGACAGGATGCACGCCTTCCTAGGCGCAGATGGTGCTGGGGGATGTAGTCCCCGATCTGCCGCCTTGCCGCGATGGTTGGGAAGCGGCAGGCAGAAGGAAAGTAGAGAGCCTGGTGAGTGTTGCAGCAATGCAGCGCTGAGGCTGCGGTGGACGAAGAGCCCAAATGAAGACCTCCCAGGTCAGTGTCAGCCCAAGTCCCCAAGATAGTTTTGAAGGCGCTTATAGATTTATGCCTCTTTTATTCAAACAGATTCTCCCAAAATGAGGCATGAAGTTCACACAAAATATCTCCCAGGATGCAGCATGGAGTTGAGGCAGACGTACTGCAAACTGCAGAAGAGCGGAGGACACACCTTGTGCGGGAAGAAAAAAGTGGAGCCAGAATCTATCCTGCTTTCCGTTTACAGCAGGCCATGCAGGATGCAAAGGTCTTTTTCACTATTTACTGTCCCCTTATCAATTCGACTTTCGGCTAAACAGTCACTATATGTGTCAGCGGGGGCTCACAGCTTATGCCCAGACCTCAGCGTTGTGAAGCGCTAGTGAGGAACAGCGTTCGCACATCAAAGCGGTCGCCGTGGCCTCTTTCGCCTCTTTCTCCTGACCTGTGGCGGGCTCCGTCTAAACCTGCCAAGGGAGCATAAACCCTTCCTTCAAGAAAATGCTCTCGTGTTTAAGCAGGGGAAAAAGACACCGCCGAAAAAGAAATGCTCCGCTTCACTGCTTAATCCCAGGATCAGCTGCAAACCGCAATCATTCAGCAGGACCGGAGGAGCGAGAACGCCAGTCTGCTGCACGCCAGGAATGACCCACCATTGCTGGGGGCGGGGCCGAGGTCACCTGTGTATTGTATATGTATTTAGGAGGCTCTAAGAATGCACTCCCTAAGGAGATTAACAACACTAAATAGAAAGAACGTCAAGTCTCCCCTGTAATTGTGTCCATATGTTCAGGCCGATTGATGTTTAATCCTTTTGTATTTAATCTCAGGATTCCAGTGTGTTTTGAAGGTGACCTGACGCAGAGGAGCCTTTACGTCTGCTACGCCGTTTTTTCAAAACACACTGGAATTCTGAGATTAAATACAAAAGGATTAAACATCAATCGGCCTGAACATATGGACACAATTACAGGGGAGACTTGACGTTCCCTTAAGGGGTCATCTACATTGCATTAAATTCACTGTCCTGATGATGGTCTTTGGATTTTACCTTTGAGACCGAAACGTCGACACATCAGTCCATGTTTACATCTTGCACTTGACTTTCTATTTATTATTTTTAAAAGAAGTCAATTTTACATATATTTTGTTAGACTGGATTGTTTTCTTATGTACTAATGGATTGTTTTGTCATCTCCATTTACTTAAGACATATATGCAATTACCATTGACTGTGTACCCTTGAAAATTTGATAATCTGAACTCAAAAGAATATAAATAATAGTTTTCTTTGAAGAACAAACCTTTCCGTGTTGCTTTACTTTCTTTCTTGTTTCTAATAGTTCATTTATTGAGCAAAATCACAAAAAGTGTTGTTAATCTGTTTAATTTGTTTGACTTATATGGGGCTAGTGTGGTAGCTTCTATAGGGTCCAGAAACAGATAATAAATACGAAGAACAGTTGCTGTTCTGCTCAGCTGATAAGTCTAAATAATATAGACTTCATTACACTGTAAAACATTGATCTGTAAATAAATCCCTTGCTGGCATTTTCTGTTTTAAACACATTGACTGCCCAAGCCTGCAAGGGTATATTGGGTTACCCACCCCTATAACCACTCCCTAAGGAGAGCCAGCTTTAATCAGGATGAGCTATTTTTAGGGCCTACTCACCCATTCTTGTGAGATGACACCATGTGTTCTGCTTGCTCAAAAAGTGAAGGATGCCTTTAAATCTTGTTATCTAGTCACATTTACTCGGCTTTCAGAGACAGAGGTCAGAAGTCAGTTTGTCTTCCTACATTTACTTTTCTTTCTGTGACTGAAGTTAGTAAAGTGAAGTGTGACAGTCGTGATGTGCAAAGTATGTGAAATGAAAAGCTGTAAGATTTCCGGCTTTTTTTCTAACACAGCACTGAAATAGCTAATAAGTGAACTGCTCAAACTTTTCAAATATATTTCACTAGTTAAGAAGTAACATTTGTGTAATACTGTGGTAAAAAAAGATTTTTATAGGAGCAAAACAAATCAGAACACTTTAATTGGTGATGTGCAAATTCTAAATATTTTATCTGAAACATTGTTTTTGAGATATATATAGTTTTGTCATTACAGCTATATGTTAGTGGAAAAGTTGTGTGGCCATTTCAATGGAAAATGTGCTATCTGCAAATGACAGTGCACTACCTCATCATGCTCTAGTAATATATTTATGAAAAGTGAGTTTTTAAACATGAACTGGGGAATATTCCTGCTCCTGCCCAGATGACAATACTGTTAGTGAACTACAAGGCAAGCCAGTGATCATTTGCACCCTTTAACCCTTTATGTGGGTTTGATCCTTGTAATACATGGAGAAAATGTGTAGTTAGGTACACAAAAATATTTTTTTGTACAGCAGAAATAGTGAACTTGCATATTTGAAGGTGGTCTCTCATGTGATGATCAAGAAAAAGGGGGGTCCTTAAGACAAGATATTTGCCTAGTATCACACAATTTGACACCAGTGGTAGCACTTTGAAAAGCCACAAACTAAATTTCTTGCAGAGCAGCGCATGCGTTGGCTTAGGCGAGACCTAAAAATGTTACTTTTAAAATATTTAATAAGAATGAATGTGTGAATAAAATGTATTAATAAACTTGTGGAAATGTATATTAGTAAAATGACCTTAGAGGTCAAATCACAGTACAATTTATGGGATTTTGGACATGACTACAGTTTGATCCGCTAAATGAGATTAAACCAAATTTGACAGAAAGCTAGATCTTGGTACAGAAAGAGTGCTTTTTGTAATTTGTTCAATCGTTTTGGAGTTATTATAGAAAAAAATATGTATTTAGGAGGCTCTAAGAATGCACTCCCTAAGGAGAGCCAGCTTTAATCAGGATGAGCTATTTTTAGGGCCTACTCACCCATTCTTGTGAGATGACACCATGTGTTCTGCTTGCTCAAAAAGTGAAGGCTGCCTTTAAATCTTGTTATCTAGTCACATTTACTCAGCTTTCAGAGACAGAGGTCAGAAGTCAGTTTGTCTTCCTACATTTACTTTTCTTTCTGTGACTGAAGTTAGTAAGTGAAGTGTGACTGTCGTGCTGTGCAAAGTATGTGAAATAAAAAGCTGTAAGTTTTCAGGCTTTTTTTTCTAACACAGCACTGAAATAGCTAATATGTGAACTGCTCAAACTTTTCAAATATATTTCACTAGTTAAGAAGTAACATTTGTGTAATACTGTGGTGAAAAAAGATTTTTATAGGATCAAAACAAATCAGAACACTTTAATTGGTGATGTGCAAATTCTAAATATTTTATCTGAAACATTGTTTATGAGATATATAGTTTTATCATTACAGCTATATGTTAGTGGAAAAGTTGTGTGGCCATTTCAATGGAAAATGTGCTATCTGTAAATGACAGTGCACTACCACATCATGCTCTAGTAATATATTTATGAAAAGTGAGTTTTTAAACATGAACTGGGGAATATTCCTGCTCCTGCCCAGATGACAATACTGTTAGTGAACTGCAAGGCAAGCCAGTGATCATTTGCACCCTATATGTGGGTTTGATCCTTATTATACACGGAGAAGACGTTTATTTAGGTACACAAAAATAGTTTTTTGTACAGCAGAAATAGTGAACTTGCATATTTGAAGGTGGTCTCTCATGTGATGGTCAAGAAAAAGGGGGGTCCTTAAGACAAGATATTTGCCTAGTATCACACAATTTGACACCAGTTCACGTGTCAAGTACATTACAGTTAGATTGAGTAGATTATTCAAGTTACTAGACTTGCAGGTCTAAACAAACACATATTCCACACACTCACTCACACGCCCACTTACACAACCCCACAACCACTAACACATCCATACAGCCAATCATAAACCAGCAAAACAACTCTAATACCCACTCACAGACCGACACAGCCACTCACACAACCACTGAAACACCCACTCACATACCCACACAACCACTTACATTCCCATAACCCACTCACATACACCGCCATTAAAAAATTTAGAAATTCACTGAAAATGGTTACAGAGACGTTGCCCCAGTATTGGAACTTTCATAGATTCCCATGCTTTGTATCATTCCCGTCGTCGGAATGGGAGCCTCGGTAGTATCAAAATCATAGAAACAAAAGAGAAAAAATAGGCCTAGGCCTCATCTCCTTTTGTATCCTATCACCCTCTTTGTGTAAAAGAGACCAAACTTTTGTCAGGACCAATCAGAGCAGCCTCACCCCCTAGAACCTTCCTGAGAGAGCTCAGAGCCTCAGATTTTTCTACCGCACGTTGTGCTAGGGAGTCTCCACTGAGCTCTACTCAGTTTTCTCATTCTAACTGTTATTTCTTCAAGTTTTCAACTTTAATCAGGACATGTCTGACAAGGAGAAGAAGGCCTTATTCAGGTCCTGTGCGTCTTGTGGAAAAAAGCGTCTTCTTGTCGAAGATAAGCATGAAAGTTGTATCTATTGCTTATACCCTGACCACAAGGCCACAGACTGCAAAATTTGTAGAACCTTCTCTACTAAGACACTTCGTGATAGAGAGGGACAGCTTTTGACCTGGCTTCAAAAAATGAAGACTCGGAAGGAGGTTCTCTCATCAGATGAAGAGGATTCGACATCTCTGGCTTCCTCTCACAGATCCATGAAGAGGGGTAGGTCTCCTCGTGGTTCTTCTTCAGCTGAGCCCGCTTCTAAGGCCCCTCATAAGATCTCTGACAGGTCTGGGAGGGCTAGTCCCTTAAATCTCCTCACGGACGTGAAAAGGAGAGGCAGGGACAGGCTGGATTGATTACAGCCTCTAAGGACAAAAAGGAGGTTTCTATCTCTTCTCCGTCCAAAAAGGAAAAGACTAGTGACAAACATTCTACTGGCACTCCAGGGACCGTGCCTGAGAAAAAACAGCGTCCGTCGACGACAAAAACATCAGGTACGTCGACGACGATTACTTCTGTGAAACTTCCTGCTGCTTCCTTGGCTCCGTCGACGGGCTCGCTGTCAGTAGCGGTTTCAGCGTCGACAACTTCGTCGTCGTTCAAGGTTCATGGTTCGCCGACGATAACATCTTCAACGTCGACTATGGTTTCTGGTAAGCTGCTGTCGACGGCATCGTCGACAACGACTTCGACGACGAGAATCATGGTGATGACGACGAGTTCGTCTACGAGACAGTCGACGATCATCCCGTCGACGACGACGACCAAGACTCCATCGACGAGGTCTTCTATGCCGTCGACAATATCGTCGATGATCTCCGCACCGTCGACGACGGCTCCGTCGACGAGGCCGTCGACGGGTCAAAAGCTGCGAATTCCTCTGCAGAGGATGAAAATTACACCTGAGATGACGTCTCCTCGACGAGTTTCGACACATCTGCCGACAATGCTTCTGGATGACGATTCGGAGGAGGATGAGGAAAATGAAGGCCGTTTTGGGGATGCCTACAGTCCCTTAGACTTAAATGTAAAATTACAAGAGACTGACACGGAGGAACACTATGAGCAATGTGACCAACAAATGCATCAATATGTTCCACAAGGACTACATCCACCTGGTTTAGGGCAGGACATGGTGGCTATTCCCGCCTCTTTAATTTCTGACCTGCAGTTGATGCTGCAGGACTATAGGAACAGGTTTCCTTCGGAACAGTCAAAGCAGTCTATGCAACCTCCAACATAGGCGTTGCCACAAGCGCAACCAGTAGTCGAACTTTCTCCCTCACAAGTGGTGTCTCTCACACCACCAACGGTTATTCCTAGGGTCCTTTCCCGGACACCGGATCCCGGACCCTCCTCTCCTATTCAGCAGGATATGTCTTCGGATGATGAGGTACAGGTGGATCCCTTGACTGATTAATTGCAGGACCAAGACTTGGATCAAGGAGACAGTGGGTTTCAAGATCCAGACGCCACTGGTCGGGATACTTCTATTTCCCCTCCAGTCGATATAGGGGGGTTACTTAACCTAATGGAGAGAGCTGCAAAGAGGTTTGGACTACCAATTTTGAAGGAAGAGTCTGAATGCTTCCTGTATGACTTTAAAGATCAGTACAGAAGATCAGTCAAATCCATTCCGATTATTGAGCATGTGTGGGAGGAAGGTATGAAGATAAGGCAATATCCATCCACTGTGATTCCAGTTCTCCCCAGGTTGGAAAAGAAGTATAAGGCTCCAGATGGCAGTCCAGCTTGTCTTCTTGGGCAGCCGAAGCCTGATTCGGTAATATCACAGGCTGCTCAAAGCAAGTCCGAGAACCCATCAACACCTTTGACTACGCCTCCGGACAAGGACGGTAGGCGCCTGGACAACGTGGGGAAGAGGTTTTCTTCCATGGCCAGCTTACTGGTTCATGCAGCAAATGCTCTCGCCATTCTAGGCAGATACGATTGCCAGATGTGGTGTGACATGGAGCCGTTTGTGGAACAACTGCCAGACTCGACGAGAGAAGAGGCAAACAGGGTTCTGATGGAGGGAGAAAAATCATCCTCTGAAGTTATCGACTGTGCTATGGACATAGCGTCCACGGCTTTTCGAGCATTGGCAGGGTCAGCTGTGCTTTGTCGCCAAGGTTGGTTGAGAGCCACCTGGTTTCGTCAGGAGGTCCAAAATAAGATCCTGGACCTCCCATTTGATGGAGAGATGCTTTTTGGTAAGCATGTTGATGATGCCCTGCAGAATATAAAAAAGGATACGGACACTGCAAAGACTTTGGGATCACTCCACTACCGTAAGGTCCCATTTAAAGGCGCTGGGCCTGATTCACAGAATGAACTTAAGACTCAATCCTAAAATTACTACTATTTTGGTATTCACAGAAAGCACTTACTACTTTTGGCATTTACAGAATGAACTTACTACTTTTGGTATTCACAGAAGTTAGGATTTTGTCTTAAGTTTGTCTTAAGACAAACTTAAGACAAACTTAAGACAGACTTAAGACAAAATCCTAACTTCTGTGAATACCAAAAGTAGTAAGTTCATTCTGTGAATGCCAAAAGTAGTAAGTGCATTCTGTGAATACCAAAATAGTAGTAAGTTTAGGATTGAGTCTTAAGTTCATTCTGTGAATCGGGCCCGCTCGTGGCAGAGGTTTCTCTTCATATAGAGGAAACACCCAACAGAGATATTCAAATCAAAGGCACGGACAATCAGCGTCTTACTCTCGCCAACCTCCGCGAGGACGTCAGAACCGTCAGGGACGCGACAACACAAAGAGACAATAGCGGCCTCCTGGCTCTACCTACTGTTCCTCCCCTCCCAGTCACATCAGTGGGGGGTAGGATATAATTTTGCCTGAACAGCTGGAGGTGTATAACATCGGACCAGTGGGTCCTGAATATTGTCCAGAGTGGCCATACGTTGGAGTTCCAAGACCTTCCTCCAATGAGAGCTCCGGGCGCCACACGCACAAAACATCGGGGACTGCTCCACCTCGAAGCCCACCAATTGTTCCTCAAGGGGGCAATAGAACCTGTACCTCTCTCTCAGAGGGGCAGAGGTTTTTATTCCAGGTTCTTCCTGGTTCGGAAGACGGCAGAGACTTGGCGCCCCATACTAGACCTACGAGAGCTCAACACTTATCTCATCAAACTCTCTTTCAGGATGGTCACTCTCCAAGAAATTCTTCCTCTTTTGAACCCAGGCTACTATTTGGCTTCTCTGGATTTAGAAGATGCGTATTTCCACATTCCAAACACCCAGCTCACAGACAATATCTGCGAATCACAGTGGGAAAGAGCCATTTCCAATTCAAGGTGCTTCCGTTTGGCCTTCGGTGTGCACCTCGGGTATTCACCAAAGTGTTGGCACCAGTAGCAGCTTTTCTGCGAAAATAATCCCTGGAGGTTTTCCCTTATTTGGACGACTGGCTCCATCTTTCAAGGAAACCTCTCAAGCTGTTTCGGCTTGCATTCAGTTGTTCAGTCACCTGGGCCTTCAATTGAACAAACACAAGTAAGTTCTACAGCCCTCCAGATCCACAAGGTTCCTTGGGGCCATTTTAGACACGACGCAATGCACAGCTCGTCCTTCAGAAGAACGTCAACAGAAGTTGATCATATCGGCTCGCCAACTGTTCCACAAGAAATGCCTTTCAGTCCGGCAATACAAGTCCCTGCTCGGATCGATGTCATCCTGCATACCATTAATACCTCATTGCAGGCTGCGAATGCGTCCTCTGCAGGAAGAGCTTGACAAACAATGGTGCCAGGCAGAGGGATCATTCAACGACAAGGTGTTGATGACACCAGAAATGAGAAAGGCATGCGAATGGTGGCTAGTGCAGGACAATATCGCACAGGGTCTGACGTTCAGAGTTTCACCATCCCCTCCGATCATGCCAACGGATGCCTCTTTGGAAGGCTGGGGAGCGGTGCTCCGAGAGCTTCAAGTAAGCGTGCACTGGAGTCCAGAACAGCGTCAGTACCATATACATTTTTTGGAGCTAGCCACCATTCATTTGGCTTTGCAGGCTTTCCTTCCCAGAGTCCGAAATCATACAGTGCTGGTCCGGACGGACAATACAACGGCCATGCACTACGTCAACAAGCAAGGAGGAACGAGATCGCAAACTCTGTCCAAAGAAGCTCAGAGGATCTGGGATTACGCGATTCTACACAACATCAACTTGAGAGCCGAACATCTGGCAGGCTCTCTCAATGTCAAGGCGGATGCCCTGAGTCGCCAGACAGAGGTGAATCACGAATGGGAGTTGAATCAGTCCATTCTGGAGAGTGTGATCCCGGTCTGGGGGACACCAACCATCGACCCTTTTGCATCTCCGGTGAACGCCAAATGCCGGTTTTACGCAAGCAAGGTTCACCATCAGGAATCTCTGGGGAACGCCCTTTCGATGGCCTGGTACAGCGCATTCTTTTACGCTTTTCCGCCAATTCCCCTCATTCCTCGAATACTCAGGAAAATGAAAGCGGAACCATGCAAGATGATTCTCATTGCACCAGCTTGGCCCCGGCAATTCTGGTACACAGAACTCCTTCTACTCTCCCAAACTCATCCAATTCGCTTGCGACCAATTCCTTCCCTATTGTCGAGGAATCAAGGACAAGTTTACCATCCGGATCCGAAATCACTGCACTTGGCAGCGTGGCTCCTGAACACAGAGAGTTCCGTCATCTGAATCTCTCTCAGGAATGTAAAGAAGTTTTGTCCCAAGCTCGAGCACTAATAAAACTTACAAGGCTAAATGGAAGAGGTTCTGCCTGTGGTGTCAGAGACAAGATCTCCATCCTTACAAATCTCTACCTCATTAGCTTTTGCCATATATACTATCATTGGCAAAGTCTGGGTTGGCGCATTCATTTGTTAGGGTACATCTTGCAGCCATATCGAGGTTTAGGCGCAGTTCTTCAGGCCCTTCCTTATGGTCCTCTGGGATTGTCTTAAAAGGCTTGTTTCAAATGCATCCTCTAGTTTGCCCTCCTCCACCAGTTTGGCAACTCAATCTTGTCCTGGCTCAACTCATGAAAGCTCTGTTTGAGCCGGTGCACAAGGCGGACTTGAAATTCCTGTCTTGGAAACTTGCCCTCCTCTTAGCTCTAACATCAGCGAGAAGAGTGAGTGAGCTTCAAGCCCTCTCCATAGTGCATCCATTCCTGCAATTCAAAAAAGATGTCCTTATCCTTCACACCAATCCAAAATTTATTCCTAAGGTGCCGTCTGAGTTCCACTTGAATGAACCTTTGATTTTAAAGTCTTTCTTTCCGCGCCCTTCAACGCCTGCGGAACGCACATTAGATTCTTTGGATGTTCAAAGATGCTTAAAATTCTACTTAGAGCGCACACGACCCTTTCGGAAATCATCCCAATTGTTTCTGTCCTACAGCGCACCACGGAAGGGGTTTCCTTTGGTAAAGAGTGGCATTTCCCGCTGGATCTCCAGTGCGATTCAATTCTGCCATCAGGAGGCGGGAAAGCCTTTGGACAGTAAAGTCCGTGCACATTCCACAAGGTCTGTGACATCGTCGGTGGCTCTTTTCTCTGGAGTCGCCATTAAGGACATATGCAGGGCGGCAACGTGGAGCAGTACACATACCTTCACGAAGCACTACTGCCTGGAGTCTGCAGGACGAGACGACGCGGCTGTTGGTCAAGCAGTTCTGCGGAATCTGTTACATTGAGAGGTGAGCTTTCCCTACAAGCCCTCCATCCTGGTGAGCACATTTTGTTTTCTTGTTTGCTATGCTATAAGTTTATATGCTTTATGGTTATGTGAATCTATGAAAGTTCCAATACTGGGGCAAGAAAACAAGGTACTTACCTGTAACTTTGGTTCCCCAGTATTGGTAACTTTCATAGATTCCCATGCGCCCACCCTCCTCCCCTGGGAAAGCTCAGTTTTTTTACAGAGATGTAGCGGTTTTTCACAACGGCTACGAAAATCTGAGGCTCTGAGCTCTCTCTGGAAGGTTCTAGGGGGTGAGGCTGCTCTGATTGGTCTTGACAAAAGTTTGGTCTCTTTTACACAAAGAGGGTGATAGGATACAATAGGAGATGAGGCCTAGGCCTATTTTTTCTCTTTTCTTTCTATGATTGTGATACTACCGAGGCTCCCATTCCGACGATGGGGAATGATACAAAGCATGGGAATCTATGAAAGTTACCAATACTGGGGAACCAAAGTTACAGGTAAGTAACTTGTTTTCTTATAGTTCGATTCAGATGTTACACACACAAACCCATAAAACATTCAGCAGTTATAGTTATTTCAAGTAACTATAACTCGTGCCCTAAGGTAACTATATTTCGCTCCCTCGAAATGCTCTATTGCACGGTAACAACTACAGTTGTAAAGGTTGTTTCCCATTTTCGACCTTGACCCGGTCTCACATGACTAGATGTCAGCGGTTGGTGCTTTGATCTCTTAGGCACTAGGTTTTACCTCAAACTTTAAAAATTCATCTATGGTTCTACTGATTGGATTTTCATCATTTTGGGGCCAAATAATTTAATAAAATTTGATTTATTTTTTGTAAATTGGAGTGGTATTTTTCTTGTGTTGTGTTTTCTTTTCATTACTGTTTGTATGCTGCATCAATATTAATTACATTAAATGTTGCCTCTAAGTTAAGTCTGACTTCTTTTTTTGGCCAAGCTACCAGAGAGTTAAGCACAGGTTAATTTAGTGATTTATGTTGGTTACTTTGACAGGGATGTGGCGATTGTTTGAACAGGGCTAACACCTAACTCAACCAAGAACACAATTTCTCACTGAGTATAAGTTGTTCTCTATTCTAACTTCTGTTTCATTTATCCATCAGCCACCATCATTATAGCAATACGAAAGTGGTGAAAGCTTGATCTAACCTTGCTGCATCACTCTAGTGAATGACAGCTCACACCAGATTTCAACAAAAGCGGATACCTGGTTTGATGTTTAGGATACTTTCCACCGTAAAGACTTTGGGGGCTGAGGAGAAAAGATTGAGTGAAAGTTATACTCTCTACAAACTTCTAAACTCGTCATCCATCAGCCACCATCAGCAAACCTTGTGTAGGAAAGTGCTCCTTTTTGACATGCTCACCCCCAATGTATGCCTGGTAAATGATGTACTTTCGACTGAAAGTGCACTAGGTTCCTGCTACCAAGGTCACCAGTGCCAGAGCTCTTTCCCTAAATAGTACAATTGTTCCCACAATTAGCAAAAGCTTTAGCCCCCTCAGTAAGCCCATAGTTAGTGGTACCCCTGGGGTCCCTAAGGGCTGCAGCATGAATTGTACCACCCTAAGGGACCCCCACAAGGAACTTGCAAGGTTGCCATTTCAGGCTGCTTGACTTGTTGCAGGCAAAAGTGAAAACTTGACATGTAACACATCCCTGTGTACCGTGTCCCTAACACTGCATGTAATATTTGTAAGTCACCCCTACAGCATGCCTGACAGCCCTAAGGCTTGAATATTACACGTGAGGTCATACCTGCCTGAGCAGATTTGTGCCTGTGCTGGTCAGTACCTATACTGCCAGTAAAATTGCCCAGTGTAGCATTTTAAAATATGTGCTGGATACTGATGATAAGGAGTACCCCAGCTACATGATGGCTTAACCGAAAATAGGGATGTTTAGTATCAAACATCTCGTATTGGTAAACCCACACTGATTCCAGTGATGGAGTTACCAATACATACACCCAAAGGGCACCTTAGAGGTGGCCCCTGAAAATCCAGCAGCCTCTGCTATACCTGCTGACTGGTCTCTGCCAGCCTGCCCCTGAGACACTGTTCTGACCTCCTACAGTGAGAACCTTTTGCTCTTAAAAGACCCAAAACAAAGGCGTGTCCGAGAAGAGGGTGTAACACCCCCTCCCACAGGATAACATGTTGATTAACCTCCCTAGTTTGACAAGCTTCAAAGAGCTGCCACCTTTGGATTCCCTATCTGGCTCCCCTCACAGATGAGGAAGACACCTTGGCACCTGGACTGGTGGGAGAATTAGCTAGTCAGGTAGGCATGTTACCTCTAGGCTAGTAGCATCCCTAGGGCAGCCTACAGTTAGGTGGACACAATGTTGAAGAAGTAGCCATCTTTGTGATGTCATAACTAGGAATTCATGGACAGGACTATGTCCATTTCCCAGAGGAAGGGGGTCATATAGGAGGCGTAGTGACCGCAAGGGTCAAGAGCCCATTGGCTACTATCCTACACTCAGTATTTAGGGCAGCCAATGGCACCAGATTAAGTAGATCCTAATGACTTAAGAAGAGAGAGGACACCAAATAACCGTAAAAGCAGAGAGGAGAGACGAAGTAGCTGACCTGGTACCAACCCTACCGGCCTGTCTACATTCCTTGTTGAAAATGGCACCAAGGTCAACTCATCCTGCAGATGTTGACTCCAGACACCTGGGAGGACTGACTGCCTTAGATAAAGAACCAAGACCTCCCATGAACAGCGGACCTTTTATCCTCTATGCTGTAGAAACACCGAAGCAAAGAGGCTGAGGCCTCCGGGAACTACCAAATCTGAACACCTGCGGCCACCACTGCACCCATAGCCCCTGGCCCAAGTTGAAATGGACCAACGGTATCAAAAAGGTCCCCAGCCCTCCAGAATTGTAATCAATTGTGGTCTCACCCCTCATGGACTCCCCAACGCTGCCTGCAGCCTACACGCAGGCCCCCTCGACTGCTTCTGCTAAGAAAAACTGATGCCCAAAGTCACCTGTGCTTCTGACGCCTCTGACCAGAGAAGAGATCTAGGTGTCCCTATGTCCCCTAGCATCGCAAGATTTGAGACCCACCTGTTTGTTCAACTCAACTTGCTTTCCAGCCAGAGCTTCCAGCCTCTTTTCACAGTGAAAAATCTCCATCGAAACCTATGGGATCTCGATGCGGTTTTGCACCCTGTCACCCTTGTACTGCTGGTGGTGTACTGCTGGTGCTGCCTTGGACCTTGCCCACCACCTTAACTACTGAATATTGGTCTTGTAAGAGGCTGTACTATACCTGTTTGCCTAACTTGTTCTTCCTTCAATAGGTTCACATTGCAGAAATCAGAAATTGCACTGTGCCTACTTTTTGAGCGGAAAAGAATAGATATTTAAAAATGTACTTTCCTGATTAATTTTTTTCTCTGATGCCTAAATATCAAGATACTTGCTATTTTGATAAATTGGTGTGGATCTCCTTCTTGTGTTGTGTGTCATTAAAAAAAATATATTTTTATGAGACAAATGCTCAGCAGCACAGAAGTGTTCATACCTTGAGACTATTCGACATTGCATACAGGAGAACTCATCTCTACATGCTCACTCAGTACAATAAATTTGAATATAAAAGCAGTGTAATTATTTCCAACATCAGTGTCCCTACCTAGCACAGCCAGTCCCCTCAGATTCATGGCTGACCCACCCTATCATTTATCCATTAAAGTCCTCAGTAGCTCCTGTATTCCACCCACCGGCTCCGTATCTTATACCACTTCTGTGGCCAGCCCAGGATCTGGAACACCACTTTTGGCTGCACAACACCAGTCAAGATCTGTTTTCCTACAAGAAACACAATGCAATGGGTTTGGGGCAATTTTGACTGCACTTATCGCTATATTGGGGTCATAAATTATTGTAAATTTCTGTGGTGCAATGGACCTGAGGCCCAATACCCCTAAGCTTCCTAGGATAACCAAATCACACAATCAGTACAACCGCAATATGGTCCAGCACTCCAAATTATAGTTAGACAAATAGTTCAATCGTGTTAGACCTGTCTGGCCTTTTGCGTAGCCCCTCCTAATAATTATTTATTTTGTCCCCTTTTTGCCCCTCATACCCTTTTTATCTTTTTGTGTCCACTAGATTTGTATGGTGTTGTCCTGGGGGATAGATGCTCTTTTGCCCTCATAGTCTCTTACCTCGGGCTCAGGTGCCTTTTCTGACTAGAATTCGCCCAGATCTACAAAATGGAGGACAACAACTGTCATAACTGCCACCTTAGGGACTGGACCCATGGGTTAGTGTAGGGAAGTTCCAGAACCCCCTGGAACCTTCTGGACTCTTGTGGGGCAGCCTATATAAGGCAGAATGTCAGGCGACCATTTTGTGCAGTGATCAGGAGGTACTGTGGAAGCTGGACATAGGAGGAGTGAGGAAAAGTTAGTAGAGGAGAGACGCACTGAGCTAAGGGAGATCGTTCTAAAGTTTGACTGTCTACTTCAATGACGTTCTCCCATTACTACTGGAGCCAGCCCTTCTAACAAGGAGAACTTTCAGTCAGTCTACAGGTGCCCAAAGCGCTTAGAGACCTCTCGAAATAAGTAAGAGGAGCGAGGCGCAAGGTACCTTGGTAACGTGAACCCACTTCCAGTCAGAGTAAGTTAATGCGTTGGATCCAAATGCCGGCCAGACCCACCATCTGCGCTGCGGTGTGTCATTGCGTGGAGCGCTACTATTGTGGTGACTGACGTCGTGCTGACGGAAGCAAGAACCCCACTAAGGCTGTCGAGCGAGCGGAGAAGCCGGCTCTGGCGGACTGATCAGCTGTGTTGCCGGTAACCAAGGGACGCCACAAGCAGCGTGGAGTCGCGCCAGAGGGTGGAGCGGAGGTGCGGCTAGAGAAGACTGACTCGGCCGCGATCCAGGAAGAGGCCGGGCGCCGTGGAGGAAGAGGCGGAGTGAAGGAGGAGCCTTCGTCGGAAGGAGCCGGTGAAAGAAGAGATCCGGCAGATTCGACGAGAACGGTGAGGAGTATCGAACTTCCATACTCAAACCCCCCCACCCCTCGGCTCGCTGAACTGTAGCGGGGGTAGAGGGCGAGACTGCAGCCCAGCGGGGACGGAGCCATCGGGGACAGTGGGTAACAACCAGTTCGCGGAGACACCAAGTAAGCATGGAAAGTGGGAGTAAACGGGCCCCTTGCTTAGTTGCTCTCACGCACGAAGTTCCTCTGGAGCGTGAGGAGACCTGGGGTGCTAATCGTGTAAACCCTTGAGTAAGAGCTACGCTTGACTGGGGCTTTTCCCCGTTTAAAGGAACAGAGCTGAATTGGGGACTCCAGTTACCTGTGATGCAGGGAGTAGTGGAAGGCCTGTAGGAATCCCCATTGCTCTCTCTCTACCTAAAAGTGAATCACTGGGCTAAACGTTTTAAAAGTGAATAACGGGTTCCCTGTTTTAACTGAATTCCGTGAATTTCACCTGAGGTGATTGTGAAATGTACAAAATATGTAACCAATAAAAGGAGATGAGATCTTAACCTGATTCATGTTATTGGGGGTTTTAGGAACTGTTTAGTTATCGCTAAAAGTACCTACTGACAGAGAAAAGCTTAACGCCTTCATTCTAGTTACATGTGTACAGGTTATATTCGGGGTGAGCCACTGTTTTTCCTTCAATAGGTGCATAATACTGCTATAAAGGAGGGGTGAAACTTGTGCTGAGCTCTTATGTAAATGTACTAAGGGGAATAGTATGAATTCGTAAAGTGTTATTCAATACTCTAAGTGAAAAGGAATATAAGGAGAAATACTGGTGTAGGAAAGACATAGTGAAACAATTCTATTTTTATAAATCAATCCATATTTTTCCAAAACATTGGTGTAGTGTCGTTTTTGTGTGGAAGTGCATTAAGGTACTACAGGGTGGTGCGCAACCTTTACACTTGTGCTTCTAGGAACTGTCTGTCTTACCCTATGCCAGGCTACCCTATGTGACCTGGCAACTCTAGGTCCAACAAATGTAATGTGTTCAAAAGAATTCATTTGATTCAGCAGGTCTTATTCCATTTTCCTTTATTCAAAAACTCTTCTTCACAGTAAAATATGACCGTAGCCAACTCGTTTCGTCCCATCGGACTTCTTCAGGGCAAAGAACAGTATGTTGGCCTTTTATTAGCAATATTGTCCATCGTGTGCGATCATTTCTCTATAGATTTATTTGTCACGTGTGATCCTTTTCCTTAGTTTGATACCAATATGGCCTTGTCTAGGCAGAATCACCTATGATATCTGTGATTGGTTTGCCAGTTTATGTTTAAGTGTTGGACCCGGCCCTTTTTGGCAGGTTCACTCCGAAATTTTTTTTTGCTTTTGCCTAGCCTGTTTCTGTAACCTGGTGTTAGTGATTTTAGGTCTCTGCACACTTTTTCACTGTGGTCCAGTGTAAAGTGCGTGCGCTCTCTGTGTGCGTAGTGAGAGTGACCTACCCTCCCATAGGAATGCATGGGGAATATGTGTTACCATGGTAGTTCCTGATGTGTGGGGAGTGCAGGGTCGAGTTTGGTATATGCGAACTCGTGAGATTGAATGCTGTGCAATGATGTATGCGGCATGATTGTGTCTAGTGTAGAAGTTGGCATTATTATTATTATTTATTATTGACATTTATTGAGCGCACAGCTACCCCCAACGGGGGTGTCCCGGCGCTGAGGAATGCGGAACAACGGGGCAGGACTTAGTGGCCTGAAAATAGGAAGGTTTTCAATTTGCCCCTGAACTGAGCTTCAGTGTCAATAGTCCTAAGACTGATGGGCAGAGAGTTCCACAGCTTGGATACTGCCACTGTGAAAGCTCTGCCTCCCTTTCTCGCATAACGAAAACGGGGGGTTGACAGAAGGTGAAGGTGGTTCGATCTGAGATTGAGAGCGGAGTGGACTGGTTTTAGTCTGTGACTCAGGTATTTAGGGCCTTTTCCATTGAGAGCTCTAAAAGCTAGTACCAGGGCCTTGAATTTAACGCGAGCCGTGATCGGTAACCAGTGCAATTTCTTCAAGTGGGGGGAGATTGAGTGTCGATAGGGGACTTTGCAGATTAGCCTGGCAGCGGCGTTCTGCACTATTTGCAGTCTGTGAAGCAGATAGGCAGGTAGTCCCAAATATAGACTATTCGCGTAATCTAAGTGCGACGTGATTAGGGCATGTGTCACTGTCTTCAATGCTTCCTTGGGAAGGAAGGGGGAGATTTTTCTTATCATATGAAGTTTCCCAAAGCATGCTGAGGTGACTTTCTGAATCTGGGTTTTAAAAGATAAATCATTATCAAATTGAACTCCAAGATTGCGGGCCACCGTCACCGGGGAAGGTGGTGGGTTGAGTTCCACAGGCCACCAGGTGGAGGGGGATAAGGGAATCGTTAGATTAAAAAATAACACCTCAGTCTTGTCCGTGTTAAGTTTTAACGTGTTTGAAGTCATCCAAGCCACGATATTGGAAAGACAGATTCTGAAATTGTCAAAACCAGAGGGTGAGTGATCTTTAAGAGAAAAAATAAGCTGAGTATCGTCAGCATACGATATCACTCTTACCCCCAGAGACTCAATTACCTTTGCTAGGGGTGCAACATAAATGTTAAAAAATAGGGGAGTTAGAGCAGATCCTTGGGGCACCCCGCAGCCAAGAGGCTTCCTGTCTTTGGACCAGAAAGGACGGCACCAGACTTGTTGTGTGCGGTCTGTAAGAAAGGAAGTAATCCAGGCCAGAGGAGTGCCGCAGATCCCCTCTCACGGAGTCTATTCAGGAGGATGGCATGGGAGACCGTATCGAAGGCCGCAGACAAGTCGAGGAGCACAAGCATGGCTACCTCTCCCCTGTCCACAGTCTCCCGCACGGTCTCCACCACCTCTAGAATAGTCCGATAGTTTTTCCTGTACTATTTTTTCAAAAATGTTGGCAGGTTTTGGTAACAGGGATATCGGGCGGTAGTTACTGAGAACAGCAGGGTCCGCGTCGGGTTTCTTTAAAAAGGGGATGAGAATTGCCTGCTTCCAAGTCTCCGGAAACTGTCCTGATATAAGAGAGGAGTTCCATATTGATAGCAGAGGTTGCACAATCGCCGGAGCAACTGTGGAGAAAACTTGAGCAGGCATCGGATCTAAGGGCGAGCCTGATTTACATAGTTGAAGTTTTTTCAGTGCAGTGTCTAAGGTGATGGATTTGAACGTCCCAAGCCTCTTATCCTTGGGCCTGAGATCGATGGGAGGTGTGTCATCTGTATCAGAGTTATGCACTGTATTAAAAGAGGCATAGATGAGAGTAATTTTCTCATGAAAGAAATTGGATAATTACATGTTAGTGTAATTTGTGTTTGGCGTGTGATTGGCTGGAGCTGGCTGGTGAGCCTGGCTCCAGGAGTCAGGATGGGTCTGCCCCGGTGGTGAATGGAGAGATTAGCATGCTGATGTGAGGGAGGAGTGCACCTGGGACCTGAATAGGGCTGGTCCTTTCCTCCACAATGCTGGCTCCACCCCCTGTGGTGCGTCTGATGTCCCTAGCCTGGCCAGCGAAAGGGAGTTCCCCATAACCAGTTGTAGCTGGTTCTCCCATTGCTTGCACCCTGCAAGACAAAGAGATTTTCTGTATAAAATGAGGCTGTGACCTCATGTTCAAGTTTCTTGCTTTTGCTGACTTGAATCAACCAGGGGCATGCTGCTGCTGGGGCCATGGGGAAGGCTTGCCTCCCTGGGCCCTACCCAGCCCCTGGATGCCCTGGATGATGAAGGATTTTTGGGACCCCTTCTTCCTGGCCTGAGGATGGCTGGGAGAGTTTTCCTTGCCCCCAGAAGCCTTGTTCTGTGCTGCTGGGACCCATCTGGTTGTAGGGGGCATCTCTGGGACCTTTGTGGTGCAGTCCGTGGCCCCAGCGCCTTGTGAGCGATTGATTTCTCCGTGCTGGGGAGAGCGCTGTCACTTTCCCTCGAAGGGAAGCGCTCCTGCCCCTTTTGTTGTCCCTGAGTGCGCAGGTGCCCACCCTACGTCTTCGTGTCCAGGGAGAGAATCCTCACGGGTGCCACCCCGTTTATTTAAATATTACAATGGGTGCGCACCCCGTTTCTAATATTAATTTATGGTGCGTGGGTGCCCACCCCTCATTGTACCCCAGATTGTCGCTGCAGCCCGGCCGCGGCTTCCCCGGAAGTCTGGCGAGTCAGCCTGTGACGGGGGCGGGCCGCGGCAGGACCGGAAGCTGTGCGGCGTGGGAGAGAAGGAGCATATGGCGCCGGTTCCAGCAGGGCTCCCGTGTGCTGGAGAGAGCCCTGCTGGTGCACAATAAAGCCCCGGGTCCCGAGAGGGGGCTCGGGTGAAGAGGCGATAGGAGCAGTGCTGCGGGGCTCCCATGCGGAGGGGAGAGCCCCGCAGGAGAAGTACAAGCGCGAGGCTCTTCAGGGTGGAATAGAGCCCCGCCCGCGCCCCAAGAGAAGGCAGCATGTTGAGCGGGGCTCCCGTGATCGAGAGGGAGCCCCGCTGGAGGCACAAGGAAGAGTCCCCCTGCGCCAGAGACCGGTAAGTGAGGGCTGGGCAGGGGGGGATGGTAGTCGCATTCCCTGAGCGGCCCCGATGGCAGAGGGCCGCTCTATCCCACGTGGAGAATGTTCTCAGAGCCTTCGTGGCTCCACCGAGGGGGCGAGTTTATTTTAAAGGGCCTGTGCACTCCACAGTGGCAGGGGGCATTCAGGGTGGCCCCGGATGGCAGTGGGCCGCCCTGACGTTCTGTTAATGGTTCTTGAGCCCCGTGGCTCCCACGTCTGGGGGCATGTTTGCTTAAAGAGCCGGGGTGGCTCCTTTCCCTCCCATTAGTTTTAGAGCCAGAGAGCTGCAGTTTTGGGGGCACTTTTTAATTGTTTAGAGAGCCTGTGTGGCTCTGACTGGGCCACATGTGTTTAAAGGGGCCAAGGGGGGTCCTCCGGGGTCCGTGCTACCCCAGTTGGCGCATACCTAGTTAAGGAGCCAGAGTGCTCTATGGGACATGTTTATTTCCAGAGCCTAGAGGGCTCTAACATGTGGCGCAATTTGCCTTAAGGGCTACTGAGAGCCCATGCCGCAGTTTTTTCTGATTTCTCAGCTGCCCAGCAAGTAGTAGGCAGCTGCACCGTTTAGGCTTTTATTTCTTTTAGGGGGACCTGTTCTTTGTGAATCCAGGATTGAGTCGCACTCCCTTCGTCCTTACCTTGGCCTTTCACAGCTGCGCAGCACTTAGTGCCAGGTGCAGCGTTTAGGCCCTTGTGATTTTCATCAGCTTCCCAGCAAGTGTTGGGCAGCTGCAACGTTTCTGCAACTGTGGCGCACCCCTGACTGGCGCTGTGATGGCAGCGCACCCTGACATTCTGGACTCAGGGCGTTGGAGTCCCCTTCTTGGGATGGCCAGTAGGCCAGGGGGGCTGGTATGTGGATAGGGCGCAAGGCCCTAATGTGATTTTTGCGTAATGTGATTTTACTATGTTTATGATGGTAATTGCCTAATGAGATTTATGTGCTAGAGTGATGTGGTGCTAGGAAATGTAATGTATCTAGTATGTTTACGCACCCTGTGTTGATACCTCTATAGATGGTTTTACCTATGGAGGTTGGTGTTAGTGAGAGTTTACTTCACTATGAGTTACGCCCCTAAATGTGATTTATTCTTAGGAGGCAGAGTCTAATGTGTTTAGACTAGTGAAGAGATTGCCTACTGTATTTTTACTGGTTAGGCCTAAATGTGAGTTATGCGTAATGTGCAATGCCATTATGCCTGTGATACCTCTAGATGTGTTTTCATGCTCAGGAGGTTGTTTTGCCTAGTATAGTTTATACTAGAGAGGTTCTCCAGTATTAGGGGTGTCTTTCATAGATTCACATGCTTGAATATTCCCCGTCGTCGAAGTGGGAGTCCCACAGTAAATAAAATAGCAATAATGCTAAATATATATATATATATATATATATATATATATATATATATATATATATATATATATATATATATATATATATATATATATATATATAAAACATAGTACATGATAAAGAAGAGGAAAACAAACTGAAATCCTCTAAAAACGATTCGTACATAGGAAAGCATGATAAAGAGAAAAACTACTTGCAACACATTAGTGTCATTATGTTAGTCCAAGTTACAGCCAATCAGGCGCCAGCATCCTCTAGAACCTTCTCCTCAGAAGCTTAAGCCCTCAGATTTTCTACCGCACGCCATGTGAAGGGAGTCTCCCTGAGCTCTGCTCAGTTTTCACCTCTACTCTTCTAGTTCCAGTGTTTATCTCAACATGTCAAGTAAGAAGTCTTTATTTAGACCTTGCTCTTCTTGTGGGAAGTTGCGCCGGTTTGAAAAGGAACCCCACCAGAAGTGTATATAATGTTTATTCCCTGATCATGAGGCTGGCAGCTGCAAGTTCTGTAGAACTTTTTCTACAAAGACTCTGAAGGACAGAGAAGGCCACCTTCTCCTTTGGCTTCAACGTCTAAAGGACAAGGATTCAGTCCTTTCTGACGCAGAAAGTTTTCATTCTGGACTTTCTTCAGCAGCATCCAAGCGTGGTAGTTTACAGGATGTTCCATCTCCTTTCCTCAAAAAGATGAAGTTGGCCATGCCTCTGGCTCCTGGGGCGTCTTCAGCCATCCCTACCACCTTTACGCCCACGAGACCTGGCTCTCAGGCGTCTTCTGCTGCCTCTCGAGGTGTTTCCATTCCTCTTAAAGTTTTGCCGTCGACGAGCGTTCCGACAACAAGAACGGCATTTGCTGCATCCTCGACGACGACGCTGACTACAACATCAGCTTTTTCTTCGTCGACGACGGTCTCGTCAACAGCATCCACGTCGACGAGGGTTTCATTGCCTTCTAAGCCAGTTCCGTCGAGGATTCCCATCTCCTCGCCGACGAAGAAGAAAGAATCCTCGTCGACGAAAGTCTCGAAGAAATCGTCGACGGCGACTCCGTCGACCAAGATCTCAGCGACGAAGATACCGTCGACCAAGGACTCGTCGACGAAGACATCGTCGACCAAAGCCTCGTTGACGAACACTCCGTCTACAGAGGTTCTACCGGCGTCGACAACCGTTCCGTCGACGATTGCTTCGTCGACGATTTCGTCTCCAGCTGATCGCCCGTCGACAGTGACCCTGACGACTTCTCCAAAACTATCATCATCGACGACCAAGTCAGTATCGTCGACGTTAATGACGACGGCACCGTCGACGGTGGCACCACTTTCCTTTGTCTCGCTGCCGTTAGTGCCTTTGAAGACTTCAGAATCTTCTCATCATCGCAATAAGGCTCCATGCCGCCAGATCTCTGATCCAGAGCTGCAACCACCTTCTCCAATGTTTGCCACTACCTCTGAGCATGATACTGACTCAGAACAAGAAGGGGATACGTTTGGAGCGGCACAAAGTCCCTCTGACTTAATAATTAAATGTCAGGACTCGGATTCTGACGAAGGTGACGGCGATCAACAGTCTCAATCTGAGGAACAGCTGGTTCAAGTCCCTATGGCTACCATTCCTTTAACTCTAATCTCAAATCTCCAGCATATGCTGGATGATTACAACCGCCGTTTCCCAGTAACGCCACAGAGTACACCGGCACCATCTCCGGCTCCCGTAGCACTGCCTCCACCTTCTCTGCCGCCTGTGTTACCACCTACAACTTCGTCTCAGGTTCAGACGTCTATTAGAATCCATACAACGGTTTATCCACAGGATGCGGATGATGAGGCGGTCCCAGAGCGTGAGGACGGAGAGGTCCCAGACAATTCGGATAATGACACAGGCGACCAGGATATGGCGGAATGGGACGATTATCAGGCACAGACACCCTCGCCTCAGCCAGGGAACTCTGGAGATTCACCTCCTGTAGATATCGCCGGTTTCCATCTTTTAATGGATAAAGCAGCTCTGCGTTTCAAATTAGCAAGATCACAACGTGAGGAGGACTGTTTCCTTTATGATTTTAAAGATAAACCTTATAAGCAGACCCACACAATTCCTATCATCGATTTTGTTTGGAAGGAAGGAATTAAACTCATGACTGCTCCAAACTCCTTACCTGCTCAGATACCACGCCTTGAGAAAAAATACAAGGCCCCAACTGGCTCTCCGGCTTGCCTGCTTTCTCACCCCAAGCCGGACACGGTAGTGACTCAGGCCGCACAGCGTCGAGCCCGGAACCCAGCGGCTCCAATCACAGCCCCTCCAGATAGAGAGGGTTGACGCCTGGATGCTATTGGCCGCAAGTTTTCAACAATGGCTTCCACATCTGTCCGGGCAGCCAATGCCTTAGCCTTCTTGGGACGTTATGACAGACAGATGTGGTCACGCATTTCAGATGTGATGGAACTAATACCTGATGCTTCCAAGGCTGACGCTCAACAGATTCTTCGCGATGGTCAGAGAACGTCAGAAGAAATGATCGACTGCGCAGTCGATATTGCTAACACAGGTTTCCGTCTGCTTGCAAGTGCGGCTGCACTCCGACGACAGGGTTGGCTAAAATCCACATCCTTCCAGCAGGAAGTCCAATCCAAAATACTGGATATGCCCTACGATGGGGAATCGCTATTCGTATCCCATAAAGATGACGCCCTGCAGTCCATTAAGAAAGACACCGATACGGCAAAGTCTTTGGGCAAGTTGCAATTTCGGAAGCAGTCCTTTCGAGGTGCGCGCGGACGCGGCACTTCTTCCAACGTTCGAGGTGGGCAGCAATACCGCTCATACAATCAGAGTGGCCAACGTTACACGCCCAATCAGCAATCTCGTCAGCAACCCTCCAGGCCCTACAGAGGAAAGTCCTCTTACCGTGGATCCAACTCTAAGCGCCAATGACTTTTCTCACCCTCAAAGTGTTGGAGGTCGAATCTCTCTGTTTTATTCTCAGTGGTCCTCGATCACTTCGGACCACTGGGTTTTGGACATTGTATGATGGGGTCATGCCCTAGAGTTTGTAGAGATTCCTCCTTGTACTCCACCTCGTGGCCCGCCTCCTCCACATCTCGAGGAGCTTTACCATCAGGTCCATCTTCTAGTGTTAAAAGGTGCAGTCGAAGTGGTCCCGAAACATCAAAGAGGAAAGGGGTTTTACTCTCGATTCTTCCTCATACTCAAGAAGACCGGAGATTGGCGACCTATTCTGGATTTGAGGGCTCTCAACCAGTTCCTAAAGTCCCAATCGTTCCGCATGCTTATGTTACTGGAAATCCTGCGTCTTCTATCCAGCGAGGATTTCATGACCACCATAGACCTTCAAGACGCATACTTTCATGTCCCAATTATTCACCAACATCGCCAGTACCTGTGTTTCAAGGTGGGGCCAATGCATTTTCAGTTCAAAGTTCTGCCCTTTGGGCTGCGATCAGCTCCTCGTATGTTCACGAAGGTACTGGCCCATGTGGTGGCTCACCTGCGTCTACAAGGCGTTCAAATCTTTCCATATTTGGACGATTGCCTTCACAAGTCTCAATCTCACCATCAGCTATGTCAGGACACTCGCCTTTGCCGGCAGGTGTTTCAGTCCCTGGGGTTGACCATCAACGTCGAAAAGTCACAGTTTGCGCCGCTGCAAACCAGATCCTTCTTGGGAGCGATCCTAGACACGAAGCTCTCAAAAGCGTTCATCTCGAACGAGCGATGTCAGAAAATCCTTCTTCTGGTCTCCCTCATTCAAAGAAAACAGTCCGTTTCTGTTCGAACGTTAAAATCATTCTTGGGAATGGCTTCATCTTGTATCGCACTGATCCCAAATTGCAGGTTGCGCGCCCGTCCTATTCAGGAAGAACTGGACTTACAGTGGCTTCGGGTCTCCGGGTCCTTCAACGACCTTGTTGCAGTCACAACCCGCATGAGAAAGAGCTTGCTTTGGTGGGCACAACCTACAAACCTGGAAATGGGAACGCCCTGTCTCGTTCATGCACCAGATCTTACGCTGACGACGGTCGCCTCCCTGGAGGGGTGGGGTGCTCATCTCCAGGGCCTATCCATCAAGGGCAAGTGGACTCTGCCCCAACGCAAGTGGCATATTAACAGGCTGGAGTTGATGGCGATCTTCCTAGCGCTCAAGTCATTCCTACCTGTAGTTCACGGGGAGTCAGTGCTGATCCAAACGGACAATACCACCAGTATGCACTATGTGAACAAACAGGGAGGAACCAAGTCTCCTCATCGGTCTCACTTGGCCCAGTCGATCTGGGATTGGGCTCTCCGTCACCAAATCACCTTGACAGCCGTCCACCTTCCGGGCGTGTCCAACATCTTGGCGGACTCTCCGAGCAGGTCCACTTCCTCAACACACGAATGGGAACTGCACCAGCCGACTCTAGATCTTGTTTTTCGCCAGTGGGGTCACCCAGATCTAGACCTCTTTGCAACACCGGAGAATCGGAAATGCCCGTCTTATGCAAGTTGGCATCCCCACCCCGGGTCGTGATGGAATGCCCTTTTGATAGACTGGTGCGATCTATTCGCTTACGCTTTTCTGCCGATTCCATTAGTACCGCGGGTGCTGTGGAAGATGCGGAGACAGCCCTGCCACATTCTGTTGATCGCACCTCGTTGGCCCAGACAGGCATGGTTTTCGGAACTGCTTCTGTTGTCCCAGTGCGAGCCCATTCCTCTGCGTCCTCGTCCAGACCTCCTATCAATGGACAGTGTGCCATCCGGACCCCTCCACGCTGCAATTATGGGCATGGAACCTGAGCACCTTGAATTCGCAGATCTCAGGCTAGGGCTCCGTCTACCATCAAAACTTATAAACTCAAGTGGAAGGGATTCTGCCATTAGTGGGTTGCAGCCAATGTCCATCCCATTCATTCCACTCCAGAGCAACTTCTTCCATTCTTCTTAAGCCTCGCTCAGTCAGGACTCTCTCATTATACCCTGAGAGTTTTCTTAACTGCAATATCTCGTTTCCGAAACAATGGCTCTTCTTCCCTCTGTTCGTCCAGAATCATACGTCAATTCTTCAAAGGGCTTTTCCGCAAGTTCCCACCTGTTCTGCGCCCTCCTCCATCTTGGCACCTCAACGTTGTACTATACCAACTTATGAAGTCACCATTTGAACCTATCCATGAAACGGATATCAAATTCATCACCTGGAAGGTTGCGCTACTTTTGGCTTTGACCTCATCTCGTCGCGTGAGCGACCTTCACGCTTTCACTATCAAGCCGCCTTATCTTCAGTTCAGGCCTAACGTAGTGGCGCTCCGCACCAACCCCTCTTTCCTACCTAAAGTACCTACGGACTTTCATTTGAATGAGCCTGTGTTCCTGAGAACTTTCTTTCCGGACCCAAAGTCTCCGGCGGAGCAGTGCTTGCATTCTTTGGACATCAAACGATGCCTTAAATTTTACATTGCCAGAACTGCCTCCTTCTGCAAGTCCAACCAGCTGTTCATTGCATACGGACGACTGCGTAAGGGACATCCAGTTTCCAAGCCAACAATTGCTCGGTGGCTTTCCTCAGCCCTTGCCTTCTGCCACCAGCAAGCTGGTAAACCATTGGAGTCTTCAGTGAGGGCTCATTCTACGAGGGCGATGTCTTCATCCACCGCCTTGTTTGCTGGTGTGCCTCTTCATCGGATTTGCCATGCAGCAACATGGTCCAGCAGGCACACTTTCACCAAGCATTACTGTTTGGATGCCATCAATGAAGCGGATACCGCAGTGGGACAGGAAGTGCTTCGCCATCTTTTTCAATAATGTGAGCCTCTGTTCCCCCATCCTTGATGTTTTACTGTGATTGCTATGATGTGTTACATGACTGTATTATTTCTAGAACTGTCTTGGTTCTTTCCATATATGTGCCTAGCAATCTCAGTTCTCGGAGGTTACTGCTTTCTATTCTATTCAAGCATGTGAATCTATGAAAGACACCCCTAATACTGGAGAAGAACAATTGTTACTTACCTGTAAACAGGTGGTTCTCCAGTATGGGTGTCTTTCATAGATTCACATGCGACCCACCCTCCTCCCCTCAGAGGCTCTCTTCTCCTCATACACTCTTGGTTACTTGTGCTACGAAAATCTGAGGGCTTGAGCTTCTGAGAAGGTTCTAGAGGGTGCTGGCGCCTGATTGGCTGTAATTTGGACTAACATAATGACACTAATGTGTTACAAGTGGTTTTTCTCTTTATCATGCTTTCCTATGTAGGAATCGTTTTTAGAGGATTTCAGTTTGTTTTCCTCTTCTTTATCATGTACTATGTTTATATATATATATATATATATATATATATATATATATATATATATATTTAGCATTACTGCCATTTTATTTACTGTGGGACTCCCACTTCGACGACAGGGAATATTCAAGAATCTATGAAAGACACCAATACTGGAGAACCACCTGTTTACAGGTAAGTAACAATTGTTCTTATGTGTCCATGCGTGATCTATGCCTATGGTTATTAGTATTGTGTTGTGTGTACCTACCTTTTACCAGTGGGTACTGGTTGTGATCTTTAATTGTTATTTGGTGTGACAGTTATTCTAAGTGCTAGTTCTACTAAGTGCTGATTCTGACAGTGGCCTACGTGGCCCTGTCCTGTGTAAATAATCCCTTGTAAATATCGCCCGTGCCAGTTGGCACAATGTATATTGTGTGATTACTATCTGATGTGTTTTGACAATACAAAAGTAATTTTTATATAACCTTGTGTGGAGTTCCTTTTGTGGTGTGCCCAGGATGTTGTTGCTGCATGCGCAAATGCTTCACACATTGCCTCCAGGATAAGCCTGTCTTCTCGTGCCAAGCTACCAAGGGGGTGAGCATGGGTTATCTTGGCATGTGACTCCCTTGCCCTGACTAGAATGGTGGTTTCTGCCTGGCTTTGGTGTAAGCCTTAGCCAACCAGAAATCCCAGTTCTAACAATAAGTCATTTGCCAAAGTTCGGCATTGGGTGTAGCCCCATCGCAACTTGAAGAGGATGAAAAAAAAGCCACTTGCGCAGTATACCCGGATCATATTTTACTGTGAAGAAAACATTTCGAATAAGGGAAAAGGGAATAAGACCTGACCTGCTGAATCAATCAATTTTTTTTGTATACAATTGTCAGCTATGCAGGTATGGACCGGCTTATGAAAGACGCAGCACACTGCGTTTACGTAGTTCAACAAGTGTTTTAATACTTAGCCACATAACACGGGGTTCAAATAAATGAGGGATATTCCTTTGGTCAGGAGTAACACAACAATAACGGACACAGTCTCTTCTTGAAGGGATATCCTTCCAACTGATAGTCTTTACACAGGAGTCCGACGTTCTCGTGAAGTCTCCAGGGAATGATGCCAGGGCTCCGCAGGAGTTGTTCCCGGCATGAAAAGAAAGAGAAAAACAAGGGGCCCGATTACTGGCTATTCTGAGACACTATAACGTGAGAAAGGGGAGCGGGGAGTGAGGGATTCACCAGGGACCAGCCCCATGTGACTTTGTTTAACACAACTGGTAGAGCGATACGTGACAGATGTTGAGTGAGCTCAGGGAATGAAGAACCATTCATAGCACGAAAGTCAGCCCCGTGACCTCCCTCAGTCCTCCCCTACTTCGTATCCGCCTGTGAAGCAAACAGCCCCTTTAGCCGTCCCCGTACCTTGTCTAGCCACACTTCTCCAGAAGTGCGGCGGGGCGGCTCGTGGTAACGGTGGCCTTCTGGTGCTCTTTCTCGGCTCGGCTGTCCGTCGTCTGCTTCCTCTTCGTGGCATTTCTCAAAACTGCTCGGTGTCTCCTCCCTCGATCCCCACCCGGCTTATGCGCCGTCTTCTTCCTGTAGGCAGGTTTTCACCGCTGTCTCGTTCTCGGATTGGGCACAGGCCGGTGACGTCACGGCTGATGAGTCCTCCTCCGGAAAAACCCAGGCCACGTTAAAGGGGCTGCAGGACTCCTGTCCACGGGCGGAAACGAAGAAGCATTAAAGTCCGGCTCATGTCCAGCAGCAGCCCCGTGACAGATCCCACCCCCGGGATTTTCCCGATCGGGGGAAAGAGGAAAACGAGACAAAAAGTCAGCATTGCCCTGTTGTAAACCTTTCTGATGTTGGACCTCCATCTGGAAAGGCTGGAGCGCTAGGAACCACCGGAGTATACGCTCGTTATGGCCACAATTCCTTTGCAGCCATGTCAACGGGGCATGGTCCGTACATAAGATAAAGGGTCTGCCTTCCAAATAATACCCAAGCTTGTCAACTCCCCATCGAACCGCTAAACACTCCTTTTCGATGGTGGAATATGCCATTTGTCTGGGGAACAGCTTTCTACTGATGTAGAGGATGGGTTTTTCGACACCTTCGTTGTTATCCTGTGAGAGAACAGCCCCGATCCCTACCCCAGAGGCGTCCGTTTGAAGAATAAAGGGCTTGGTAAAATCTGGTGACATCAACACTGGGGCGGACGTGAGGAAGGTTTTCAATGAGTGAAAGTCTCCTAACTCTTTATCAGGGGGGCTGCCAACTTGGGAGACAAATGGTTTTTCTTGAGGAGATCTGTGAGTGGACTGGCTATTTCCGCAAATTGGCCGATGAACTGTCTATAATAGCCCACTAAACCCAAAAATGCTCTCAGGTCTCTTTTGGTTTTGGGATAAGGTACATTCAGGATAGCTTTCACCTTTTCGGCTTGGGGTTCGATCAGACCATCACCCAAGAGGTAGCCGAGGTATTTCACCTTTCGAAATGCAACTCTTGATTTTTTTGCGTTAATGTGAAAGCCAGTATCCCGGAGACTGGCAAGGATCTTTTCAAGGTGTTCGAGGTGTTCCGGCCAGGTTTTACTAAAGACGACGATATCCTCTAAATATGCGGAAGAGTATTGATGGTGCGTGGATAGTACCTTGTCCATGGCCCTTTGAAAAGTCGCTGGGGCGCCATGTAAGCCAAATGGGAGCACGGTAAAGTGGAAGTATCCATGAGGAGTGGAGAAGGCAGTTTTCTCTTGATCCTCCGGAGCTAGAGGAATTTGCCAATATCCCTTGGTGAGGTCAATAGTAGTGATATAATGAGCATCACCAAGACGTTCTAGTAATTCGTCCACTCTAGGAAGTGGGTATGCATCTTGCTAGGACACTCTATTTACTGCACGGAAATCGATACAAAACTGAATGCTACCATCCGACTTTGGGACCAAAACCACTGGCGAAGACCAGTTACTGTGCGAAGGTACTATCACCCCAGAACGTAACATTTGATCGATTTCGTTTTTAAAGGCTTGTCTCCTAGCTTCAGGTATTCGATACGGTTTTTGTTTTACCACAACACCTGGGTCTGTGGGAATGGTATGTACCGCTATCTGGGTCTTTCCTGGTTGGTCTGAAAAGACATCCTTATACCTAAGTAACAGAGAAAGGACATCCTCCTTTTCTTGTGGGGTAAGGTCGGGGTTTACAGGGGTGTCGTGCACAGTGTGAACGACCGTGTTGATGGTATGAACCGGTTGTGGAGGTTTACCCAACCACTTTTTCAAGATGTTGATATTGTACATTTGGGTACTGTTTTTCGACACCTGCAGAATATAGGTGGTTCTCCCTATCTTCTTGATTATCTGAAAGGGACCTTCCCACTCTTTTTTTAATTTATGAGTAGACGTGGGGAGTAAAACTAAGGCCCAATCCCCAACATCCAACTCTCTCCATTTTTTTCCTTTATCATAAAAGACTTTTTGTTTCACCTGAGCTATAGCTAGATGGTCACGGGCCAGGGTTCTCAGTTCATGGAGTCTGGACTGTAGCTGTCTGGTGTAATTTAACAGGGCTTCTGCTTCTTGTGCTCCTTCTTTTTCCCAGCTGTCCTTGGTTATTTCTAGTAAGGACCTTGGGGTACGTCCGAACAACAATTCGAACTGGGATTTACCTAAGCTGGCTTGTTTCTGACTACGGAGGACAAAAAGAGCTAGGGGTAACATTTGATCCCAATTTCTACCATCCCCAGACAGGAGTTTTTTTAGAGTGAGCTTTAAGCTCCCGTTGTAACGTTCTACCGGCCGTCTGTCTGAGAGTGGTAGACGGAAGTTTTGATGTGGTTGATCCTAAGTTGTTGACAGACCTGCTTCATCAGCCTAGAGACAAAGGGAGTCCCCTGGTCAGTAATGATCTCCCGGGGAAATCCCATTCGGGAAAAGACCTCAACCAAACGTTGAGCTATGGCGGATGAAGTAGCAGCCTGGAAGGGAAACGCCGCCGGATAACGGGTGGCGTAGTCAACCAACACCAACGCGTATTGATGTCCTCTTGCTGACTTGGGTAAGGGACCTATCAGGTCCATTCCCACCCTATCAAAGGGTTTTCCAAGAATGGGAAGTGGCATCAGTGGTACTGCCGGGGGAACGTAGGGGTTACGCCTTTGACAAATCTGACACTCCTGGCAGTATCGCTGGACTTGTGCGTAAACTCCCGACCAGAAAAAGTGTTTAAGAATGGCCTGCCCTGTTTTCTCCGCTCCTGAATGTCCTGCTAACAGATGAGCATGTGCAAAAAATAGAATTTGGTCTCAACAGTTGGGGTACCCCATCGGGTTTTGCTAGTCGATATAACAACCCATTCTGTTCTATAAAAGTGGGGTAGGACCTAGTTAAGGGATCCTGACCTGAACGAGCTGTTTGCCACGAGTTGGTAAGACTAGCATCGTTTAACTGTGCTGTTCTAAAGTGTGTGTCCCTAGCCCAGGGTTCTGATACAAGGAGGGCGTTGTTGGGAGGCTGTTTAACAGCGTCTCTCTTAAGAGAAAGGAACCCTGGATTATCAGTGTCTATAATGACTGGCTCAGGCAACTCTTCTAAGACCCCAACCACCACCTCTGTCGTGACTCCTGAAGAACTACAAAGGGATATCTTGGCTAACGGATACTTCTTGACGTCCCCATGGACACACCTTATGTGAACAGATTTCCCTGCCAGAAGACAAGAATGGGGTACATATTCTTTTCTAACTACGGATTGTCGACACCCAGAGTCAAGCAGAGCCCTAGCTATTTTCCCACTGATGTCTACACTCACATAGAAAACTGGCCCTGTCTCCTGGGCATACAGGAGGGAACGGGGTGCGTAGCTCACGTCCATGGGTTCTTCTTTTTCCTTTTTCTTCCTACAATAACGTGCTATATGCCCCCATTCCCCACAATCATAACACTGTGGGCCTGAAGTCAGTGGTATCTCAGGTCTAGGGAGACGAGGACGCGGAAGTTCTACTGGAGGTTTTATTATTTTCTTCTCTGGTTTTCCTAGGACTGTGCGTTTGGGGTTTTCAGGTTCCTTTATGGGGGGGTCGGCCCTGGGCACGTGCATAGCTTGTGGCCATTTCTAAGGCATGCTCAAGAGTCAGTCCAGCGTGTTGTTTTAGCCACCGCTGTGTTCCATAAGGCAGAGCCTCCAGGAACTGTTTGAGATAAATTTTATTCATGACTTCTTCCATACTTGAGTCTTGTGGTTTCAGCCACAAGTCAGCTGCTGCTTTTAATCGATAGAATAGAGTTTTGGGGAGATCTCCAGGGCTCCCCCTTTCTTGTCGAAATTTCAGCCTGTGTGTTTCTTCATCAACTCCCAACCGGTCTAAGATGTACTGTTTCACGAGTCCATAGGCAACCGTACCATCTTTAGTCACCATTTGATATGCTGCTTGCGCTTCTCCAGTTAAAAGGGGGGCAAGATAGAAGGGCCACCTATCCCCGGGCCAGGCACTGGCTCTAGCAGCCCTTTCAAAGTTCAGAAAGAAGGCTAAGGGATCTTCCCCTGAAACATACTTTTGCAGTGGAACGACAGTTCCTGGGGGAGGGGCGGTGGTTTTGCCTTGTCGCAGTACTGCCATTAAATGGTTTTGTCCTTCAGCTAGTTTAATAAGGTTGTCGGCTTGATTTTGCATAGCAGACATGAACGCGGCGCGGTCTGCTTCGGCTTGCGCGGACGTTTGCCCGATGGCCCACTCGAGCTTATCTTGATTCTCCTTCATCTGTTGGATTAGTGCTTCCATCTTGTATCGGATGGCGGTTCGTCACCCCAAACGCTCCTATCTGGCTCGCCAATTGTCAGCTATGCAGGTATGGACCGACTTATGAAAGACGCAGCACACTGCGTTTACGTAGTTCAACAAGTGTTTTAATGCTTAGCCACATAACACGGGGTTCAAATAAATGAGGGATATTCCTTTGGTCTGGAGTAACACAACAATAACGGACCCAGTCTCTTCTTGAAGGGATGTCCTTCCAACTGATAGTCTTTACACAGAAGTCCGACGTTCTCGTGAAGTCTCCAGGGAATGATGCCAGGGCTCAGCAGGAGTTGTTCCCTGCATGAAAAGTAAGAGAAAAACAAGGGGCCCGATTACTGGCTATTCTGAGACACTATAACGTGAGAAAGGGGAGCGGGGAGTGAGGGATTCACCAGGGACCAGCCCCATGTGACTTTGTTTAACACAACTGGTAGAGCGATACGTGACAGAGGTTGAGTGAGCTCAGGGAATGAAGAACCATTCATAGCAAGAAAGTCAGCCCCGTGACCCCTCAGTCCTCCCCTACCCCGTATCCGCCCGTGAAGCAAACAGCCCCTTTAGCCGTCCCCGTACCTTGTCTAGCCACACTTCTCCAGAAGTGCGGCGGGGCGGCTCGCGGGAACGGTGGCCTCCTGGCGCTCTTTCTCGGCTGGGCTGTCCGTCGTCTGCTTCCTCTTCGTGGCATTTCCCAAAACTGCTCAGTGTCTCCTCACTCGATCCCCACCCGGCTTTCGTGCCGTCTTCTTCCTGTAGGCAGGTTTTCACCGCTGTCTCGTTCTCTGATTGGGCACAGGCCGGTGACGTCACGGCTGATGAGTCCTCCTCCGGAACAGCCCAGGCCACGTTAAAGGGGCCACAGGAATCCTGTCCACGGGGCGGAAACGAAGAAGCATTAAAGTCCGGCTCATGTCCAGCAGCAGCCCCGTAACAACATTATATTGAAATATTTGTCTAACTATAATTTGGAGTGCTGGACCATATTGTGGTTATAAGATCTGTTTTTCTGTCTACAAGTCGCTGGGGTCGCTCCGCTCTCCAGGGGCTGGCTATAGTACTTTTCGCAACCATGGCTGAAACCATTAGCCACATTGTAGAATATTTTGCTCATGTTTCTTCCCCAGTCATGCACAGAATATGCCAACTAGCCTCCAGTGGAATAGTCTGGCCTACCTCCTCAAACATAACCTGTGTTATCTTGCCCCAATATTTCTTGATTATAGGACAGACCCACAGCATGTGGAAGAAGGAGCCCACTTCCTGACAGCCCCTAGCACAGTGGTTAGTGTCACAGCGACCCATTCGATGCATAAGGGTCCTGGAGGTGTAGAATCTATGAATGATACGAAGCTGCATAAGGCAGAAACGTGCCCTTATAGCTACCTCCCTGGGACTCTCTATTGCCTCCCCCTAATCATCGTCCTCAGCATTACCACCTCTGCCTCCCATGCCTCCTGCAAGGCGCCCAATATTCCTGGTGTGTGTCGTTAATAATCTTTCTGTATATCAAGGAGGTGACTTTATCTGGCTTTGGGTCTAGCAAAAGCCTGTCTTCCAGGGGTGTGTATTCCGGTAATTACTCACCCTTAGGAATATGAGCCCGTAAAACATGCCCCAGCTGCAAGTAACAGACCTTTTCTGTGTTGTGCATCTAGTATTCCACTTTTAAATCCTCAAACTAGATTATGACTTGCCTTCTCCAGACGTCTCCAAGGTGGTCTATCCCCAAGAGACCCCATTTATGGAATTCCTTCAAGCCACCCACTTACCACAGAAGATCACTGTCCCACAGTAGAGTCCTTTCCGTAAATCTATCCACCCATCCAAGGAATTTTGAGGCTTGCCTCAATACACAGGCAACTGTTTGTGTGTGCGGTGGTAGCTGTCTCTCCATCCTTCTGTGATATAGCGCCTCCTGTCGTCCCATCGAGTGGCGATCAACTCTAAAAGCAGGTTCCTCCCGTCCTTCTAATACCAAGTCATTGATTGTGACCAGTTGAGCAGCCCAGTAATACTTTCTAAAGTTGGGAATTGCCAGACCCCCATCAAATAGTTTGTGGAGGGCTATCCTCCAACTACCACCATCCCATAGGAGCTGTCTTAATTCACTGTCCACTTTATGAAAGAAGTCATTCTGTACTTTGTAGTGAGTGTCCTATAAGACGTACAGTAAACGTGGCAGTGTCATCATTTCAAACAGAGCGGCCCTTCTCATTAGGGACATCGGTAATTGTCCCCAGTGTGTCACATATCTTCGCAACCTGGCCAGTTGCTGGAGAAGGTTATCCTACAGGAATTCAGCACAATTCCTGGATATCACTATACCCAGGTATTTAAATTTATCTTTTATTGAGAGGGATTGTCCACTAGTCGGAAGGGGTGGGATGGTTCCCGGCAGAAGGAACAGGAGGGATTTAGCCCAGTTAATTTGGTATCCAGAATAACTACCAAATAATTGGAATATGTGGATTAGCTGGCCGACAGTGAAGCAGAGACGCGTGGCATATAGGTGTGTGTCATTTATTGATCATTGTGTATTTATCTGATGTCTTTCACTCCTCTGTGTTTAGCCTAAGGCGGCTCGACCACACTACCCCCTAACCGAGCACTTTGGGATTGCCATAGCAAGCCCCTGTCCACACATAAGGGAACCCCTTGACTCTTTACACGGTATATCAGATTTTTGAAATATGACATAAAGAGCCAGCTCCCTATACCATGTGTCAACGATTAAATGCACTGGACTGCTATAGAGTGCTATTAAGTGAAATACATGGTAGTAGCTCAACTGCTCTATATTGGGTCTGATCTGGGCTTAGAAGGAATTTCACTTTCCTTGGATTCCCATTTCGTTTTTGCCTGCTTTGGAAGGTCTCCTTTTTAATGCCCTGTCCAAAGAATAATTCATGCTTGAGGTCAGCGTAGGAACGCTGAAAATGACTATGGTGACAACGTTGTACTTCCTCAGACGCATAATAGAAAGGTGATTTAAGTCTGCATAGGGATGAAGTGTAACCTTGAATATCTATCTTCTTTAGCTGACAGAATTGGAATTGTTTGTCAACGACCGGATAATACGAATCGGAAGCATGATTGGATTCATCGTGCTGGTACTGCATTGGAATGCTTGTATACAGTATGCCATAACTCGAACACATCCCTGTACTGAATCTTGCTGGATTTATAAGGAAAACCTTGAAGTGAGTAACTGAAATTATTCTTACTTCATAGAAAGTATCAGAAATGTACCGACTATATTTTTTCACTAATTATCATAACGAGCAACAAATTATTGTTTTATTGGCATCCTACTGGAACAGTTACATTGTGCGTAGATGTCAGTGCCTCCTACAAGGTAAAAATGATTAATTCCATTACAATCGTTGCTTGTGGTGCTGATTTGCAATTTATGTATTCCTAAAATGAATCTCTGCTGTCTTTCACTATGAGCCTCTTGTATTTCCCACATATTTTTTTTAGGTTCATGTGTCTCTTTTTTAACACACTTTAGAGATTTAGGGCCATATGTATGAAGCAAATTTGCATTCGCAAAGGCCGAAATCTGGTCCAAAATAAGGAACTCTAAATTTGCGATTCCTTATTTTTCAATTGCATTTAAGGAATCGCAAATTTTGCGATTCCTTAAATGCAATGTATGAAGCCAAAAACAATTCAAAAATGCCCTTAAGGAATTGCAAATTACCACCAACTTCTACTTTGTGGTAAGTTGCGATTTCCTTGAAAAATGCACATTTCAGCATTTTTCAAAGTGCCATGTGAAGCACATACATGCCCTTAGGGCATGTATGTTCACCCACATGTGCCCCCATGCATATTTCAGGGGTGCAACAGGGTGTCCTTTGGACACCCCTGCTTCCTTGAAATTATTCTCAATTTGCGATTTTCAAAATGCGAATCGCAAAATTGAGAATACCTTCCCATTCATTCCTATGGGCCTCCTGGCCCATAGGAATGAATGGCGATTTGCTAATCACAATTAAGGAATGCTAAGAATTCGTAAAAAAAAGCGAATTTGTACATACATACCAATTTGCGATTCTGAAATAGCGATTTCTTAAAAATCGCTTTTTCAGAATCGCAAATCGGTACCTTCATACATATGGCCCTTACCCTCCTTTCACATGACCTAAATCCAATTTGTGCATGAGGATTTTACTTTAATAAAAAAATTGATTAATTGTTTTTTTCAATGTTTCAATGCACTAATCAGTGATCTTTATAAAAAGAGGAAACTGCATTTTGTACTCAATTCAGTTCAAGATTCTTTATTCGGTTATTAAAACTCAATAACCATAAAAGTACAGATAAAATCACAACCAGTTAAGAAATTCATCATAAGCACCATTATCAATTTGTCATAGATACATAAACAGTTTTCCATAATACCAAAGAAATATCTACATAATTCCAGAGACAGTTCAGTAAAATTTCATAAGCAAAACATTATAAATTTTCGTAATTTAAAATAATTTTTTTAAAAACGAGGAAATAAATACGACAGTTAAAATATTGTCCAGTTTTTGTACAGCTAAAAAGGCAGGGCGACAGCGATTTACGTACATCATCTTCAGTAGAGGAATAACCAATCTTCGTCTGGGTTTAGTGTAAAATTTACAGAAGAATAAAATGTGCATGTTTGATTGCTCTGACAAGTCATCGCAGGGACATTTGATCAGGTGTTTTGACCAGTCCTTCATATCTGGGAAACTAAATAACCGAAACAATAGGTTAAACCTAAAACGGGTTAATAAAAACCTCTCGTAATCGGTCATTTGAGGTTTTACATATGGCTGCATTTTTTTTGAAATTACAATTTGTGCATGTGCTTCTACAGATTTCTTTTTCATTTCTGTTTTTCATTTCTGTTTGCACTCTGCGATCATGTAAAAATGCCATACATTTCCCTTTCAAAACTTTCCTAGAGATATTACTTAAAGAGGTTGAGCCATTAAAATTGTGTGCTGTTCCCAGATCCTCAAGAAATTTCTTCACGTTCGACAACCAACAAATTTTGCCCATCTTTTCTAAGCCTAACACTTTATTCAGAATCACACGGTTTAGACCGCATTCGTCAGTTGTCCAAACTCTGTGTCATAACAATATCGGGGCAATTCTTATAATATCTACTAGATATGGTTCCCCAAGTTCTGTATGGCAAGCGTACGTAGAAACACTTCTCGGGACAGCCAGAAGGTATTTCATAAAATCGTTTTCTACCACCTGTAGACATGTCACATTGGTGTGCCCCCACAGGCCCGCGCCATAAGTCACTATTGCTAAGCAGGTTGCCTTATATACAGTTAACATTGCCTCTATAGGCTTCCTGCCCATTTTATGGCTGAAATTTTTTAACGCCATTATCGCTTTACAATACAACAGTTTTCTGGTCTTGATTGTAGTATTCCAATTACCAGTGTGATCGAATAGAACTACTAAATAGGAAAAGGTTGGGGTAAAATCGACTGGGGTTGTACCGATAAAAAGTGATTTCCTCTTTTTATTTGTGCCTCTTCCGCAGGTCATTGTAAAAGTTTTAGTACAATTTATCTTTAAGTTTAATCCAATCATAAAATTTGCACAGGAGGTGACTAGGGCTTGCATGACCAGTGGGGTTCGGGCCATCAAGACAGCATCATCAGCATACAAAAATGTGGGCACTGGTCTTTCTCCTGCCATAGGCAAGTCCCTACATTCCTTCAAGAGAATATTCTCCACTTCGTGAATATAGAGAGTGAAGAGGAGTGGGGCCAGCACACAGCCTTGACGTACGCCCCTAGCTATTCTAAAAGAATCAGTGCATTCTCCATATTTCCCAAATCTGACTCTAGCAGATGTGCCCTGATACAATTCCCTTAAGAAATTTATAATTGATATGTCAACCCCCATATTGCTCAAAACCAACCAAAGTTTGCTATGTGACACGCAGTCAAATGCTGAGGTTAAATCTATCAAAGTTAAAAATAATCGACCCTCTTTGGCCTTTGTGTATTTCTCTATTAAAATGTGTAGGTTCAACACTGGTCAATTGTACTAAGGCCTTTCCGAAACCCGTATTGTAAATCGCTGATTATCTTCTTTTCATCCACCCATATTTGAAGCCTATTTAAGATAACCCTTCCAAAAACTTTAATAGTGCTATCCAGAAGTGGAATGGGACGGTAACATTGACAGCTAAGTCTGTCCCCTTTTTTAAATATAGGAACAATTGTTGATTCTCGCCATGATGAAAGAGGACCATTCTGGAAAGTGAAATTAAGAACTCTTGCCAGGATCGGGGCCCATAAGTCGATATAATTTTTATATAGGTCTACCGGTACCCCGTCAGGTCCTGGTGCTTTGCCACCCAAACTTGCCTTAATACTAGCGCTGACTTCTTCTACAGAGAAGTCATATGTCTGGCTATTCTTTAAGTAGGACTCTTCTATATTAATGGTTTTGAGGGGTGAACACTCACCTAACGGGCTTTCGAGAGAATATCATTCTTCAAAATGTTTCACCCACTCTGGTGCAGATATTGCTACCTCTATTGTGGCAGTACCGATATAATTCGAAAAGGGAGAGTTTACAACTTTCCAGAATGCAGCTGTGTCTCGGCTTGACGAGGCCTCGCACAGAGCATCCCAAGTTGCCTGTTTTATAGTGTCTTTCCTTTTTCTTAGCGCCTGTTTATAGATGTATCTACATTCCTTAATTAACGTACTATCTTTAACTGGCGCGTGCAATGCGTTTTTTAAGTTTGAATATGCTTTAGTGCATGCTGAATCAAACCAACTTACTCGGGGCTTTTTAGGACCTTTTGTATTAACCCAAGGAAGTTTTTTGATTTGTTTGATGATTAATAGAAAATTATTTACAGCAACCCCATCGTCAATGTTTGCGTCAGTGCATGCCACAAACTGGGCAAGGTACTCCTCACTATTTTTTTAAGGAAATCCTCGGGGACTATTTTTGACCATTGTAAGGAATAGCCATTTGTCCTATTCCTAGTGATATTGTCCACATGTATATTAGGGGTTCCTAACTGACATAGAGTACTATGTGTGCTTTGCAGCACTATTCTAAGGGGGTAATGGTCACTCAATGAGTTATCAAGAGTACTAAATGACTGAATCATCCCCCCATGCCTCACAGTCATGATTATATATTCAATCGTGGTTGTAGCGGGGGTGGGGAGGAATGAACATTCTGAGCTGACCAAGCTGTTTGCAAATCCCATGTCGAACACGAACATAATCTCATTTAAGTGATCTCTACACTTTGTATGTTCAAAGTGGGGCAAGATGGTATCTTTGTCGAGCACAATGCCACATGTGCCTCTTTCAGCACTTGCACATAGGGAGCAGTTAAAGTCTCCTGCCCAAATTACGCAGACATCTCTAGATCTTTGTGTTACAATGGCTTTTATGTTCCTTCCTAATCGTTTAAAAGTATTATCCATTTCATCATTCTGGATATTATTGTAAAAATTCACTATAACCAGAGAGAACTCAGGGTCAATGGTAATATGGAGAATATGATAAAACCTGTCACTGAAAACAAAATCAATTTTAGTATATGACAACATGTTTGATACGTATGTGCATAATCCCCCTTTTGCCCTTCCATGGGGGGAACTAATGGCTGGGGAGAAATAGGTCCTAAAACCGTTAACATGGTCTGGTTCTATAGACCAGGTTTCTTGTAATCATATAACATCTTGAACATTCACAAAATTAATCCAGATTTCGTTTGCCAGCTTTGACTTTAGACCAGCTATGTTCCAGCTCACCATTGCCAATATATCCTTTTTCTTTAGACTAGCCAACTTGCCCAGGGTGCCCTCGGAGTCCAGATTATTCTCTCGAGATAGTTCTTTATCTGGAATGCTAAATATGCTATACACACTTGGGGGCTGTTCCTTTGTCTTGGGGTCTGTAAAACCTTCTTTGACCTTACTCTCTAACACCTCTCTAACACCTTTGGATGTATCAGAGCAGAGACAGGGCCTGTACCAATTGAGGTCTTGAGTGTTCCAGGATTTAGGGTAGTAGTAACTTCAGGGAGTCAGTCAATGTCCTCCATCCCCTGCAAAGCAGCGAAATGATTGAATGTTGGGACATTGAACCTGGTCCCCTGTCTATCCCAGTCCCCTCCTAGCCGATAGGGGTTTGATCTAGAGATCTTTCGGCTAGTTAATGGATAGAAGTAGGACAGATACCGGGTTTGAATCCCTACATTCCCTACAAATGGGTTCCAGCCACAAATGTGTCTAACAGTGCGTCTGGTAAACAGACATAATATCGAATCCAAAATATAGACTGGACATAATATCGAGGAAAAAATATAGACTAGACAAAATATCGACCAGACATAATATAGACTACAAAAATATCGAGTTATATCGATATTAATAGCCAAAATATTGAATCAAAAATATAGACTAGACATAATATCGACTAGATACAATATAGACAAAAGAAAATGGAAAATAAGGTAAGTTTTTACTAATTTTTAATAATTGTGTAATATAAATCTGTAGCGGGTAGTGGGTTTATAGGGGAATAGGGTGGGGAGTAATTTAAATATAATTAATTAATTATGTAATTATTAATAATAATTGCAAAATAATTAATAATTGGTAATTAAATAAAAAATAATTGGTAATTAATAATAATTGATAAATTGATAAATAATTAATTTATAGTACATTAGTTTCAGTAGCGGGTAGTGGGTTTATAGGGGAATAGGGTGGAAAGTAATTTAAATATAATTAATTAATTATGTAAATTAATATTAATTGTAAAATAACTAATAATAGGTAATTAAATAAAAAATAATTGGTAATTAATAATAATTTATTAATTGATAAATAATTAATTTATAGTAAATTAGTTTCAGTAGCGGGTTGTGGGTTTATAGGGGAATAGGGTGGGAAGTAAATCAATAATTAATTATTTAATTGAGTAAATTATTTAAATTTTTTAATTAATTAATAAGTGTCCATGAAATTAAAATTAATTGGTAAATACAAGTTATTGGTATAGGAAATTAAATTTACTTGGTACTGATATTTCTATAAATAATAATTAATTATGAAGTTTTGCCTTTTTTTACTGTTGCACTCACTGGAGTGGGAATAGTAATTTTTACCCCTACGCTATCCAACGCTTTCCCTACTGTAGCACCCAGTGGAGTGGGAATAGTAGTTTTAACCCCTACGCTATCCAACGCTTTCCCTACAGTTGCACCCACTGGAGTGGGAATAGTAATTTTAACCCCTACGCTATCCAACGCTTTCCCTACTGTTGCACCCACTGGAGTGGGAATAGTAATTTTAACCCCTACGCTATCCAACGCTTTCCCTACTGTAGCACCCACTGGAGTGGGAATAGTAATTTTAACCCCTACGCTATCCAACGCTTTTGCTACTGTTGCACCCACTGAAGTGGGAATAGTAATCTTTACCCCTACGCTATCCAGCTCTTTCCCTACTGTTGCACCCACTGGAGTGGGAATAGTAATTGTAACCCTTACGCTATCCAGCGCTTTCCCTACTGTTGCACCCACTGGAGTGGGAATAGTAATTTTAACCCCTACGCTATCCAACGCTTTCCCTACTGTTGCACCTACTGGAGTGGGAATAGTAATTTTAACCCCTACGCTATCCAACGCTTTCCCTACTGTAGCACCCACTGGAGTGGGAATAGTAATTTTAACCCCTGCGCTATCCAACGCTTTCCCTACTGTTGCACCCACTGGAGTGGGAATAGTAATCTTTACCCCTAGGCTATCCAGCGCTTTCCCTACTGTTGCACCCACTGGAGTGGGAATAGTAATTTAAACCCCTACGCTATCCAATGCTTTCCCTACTGTAGCACCCACTGGAGTGGGAATAGTAATTTGAACCCCTACGCTATCCAACGCTTTCCCTACTGTAGCATCCACTGGAGTGGGAATAGTAATTTTTACCCCTACGCTATCCAACCTCTCCCTACTGTTGCACCCACTGGAGTGGGAATAGTAATTTTTACCCCTAAGCTATCCAGCGCTTTCCCTACTGTTGCACCCACTGGAGTGGGAATAGTAAATTTTACCCCTACGCTATCCAACGCTTTCCCTACTGTTGAACCCACTGGAGTGGGAATAGTAAATTTTACCCCTACGCTATCCAACGCTTTAGCTATTGTAGAATTCACTACAGTTGTTACAATACATTTTAATCATTTTGCTATGCTACTGTAAAATTATTATATATGTTTATTTAATAATATTTTTTATATAAATATATATGTATTTTTTTTTAATTTACAATAAATATGTATTAATATAACATTAATTTAATAATTTTAAGTACGTTTATAATAAATATATTTATTATTACATTAGTTTTAACTTAATTTAAAGACATTTAAAAAAACGATATTTTTACAGTCTATATTTTAGTAACTCGATATTTTAGAGTCGATATTTTAGTACTTACCTGTTTAAAGATAGCCAGTCGATATTTTGTCCATCGATATTTTATCAACGATATTATGGTAACTCGATATTTTTGAGGTCGATATAATTTCAGTGATCCAGTGCGTCTATCTCTAAAATTTACAATTATACAGTCCCCCGGTAAATCTTTGTGTGTATGTCCAATCCAGGCCACTCTACGGTCATTTATGATTTCTGCTTGTACATACCCTGGGAGGAGTCTATATGTATTTAACCAGTGAACCACCTTATTTTGTAGAGTTACATGGGGTTCCTCTCTATCATTCTGTAGCACCGGGACGCCCGTCAGTACCACGGTGTAAGGCATTGACTCCGGTGGTAAGTCTATGCTTGGATGTCTGACCTTCTGGGTATCAATACTATCTTTAACTGTGTCTCTGACAGGGTTTACCACTGTTTTAGACATTAAGACCTCTCTTTCCACCGTTTTATTGGCAATATTATTAGTTTACTGGGCTCTATTATCTGGGGCTGAAGGTTGCTGTTTTGGTCGGTTTCCGCCCTCTATCGCTAAAGTAGATGTTTTTTGGGGAGGTTTAGAAATGCTGCTAACTGTGGTAGGAATTTTAACAGGATCTGTAATGTCCCTATGTAAGTCCTTCGTGTTGATTTGTTTCAATATAGCCGAGTTGCCCAGTGCCAATCTTTCTAGGTTCTCTATTTTACTGGTCAGAACTTTTGTTCTTTCCAGCAGTGGTAAGATTAATGATCTCAGCATCTGCTCTAAATGAATCATAAAACCTACAGGGTTAGGTGGTAATGATTCCAGATCAACCGTAGCAGTCTCTACACTATTATGAGTGTCAGAAGTGGTTAAGTGGCCCTCACGTACTTCCACAGGGTGTCCTTGAACAGTAGGGGCTGATTTATGTTGATTGCGACTGCCTTTACCCTTACTCCTATATGGTTTTTTAGTGATATCGGTTTCCTTTTGAATATTTTTCTCGCCCATTTTTCTTTGTAGGGGGCTCTCATTTTGTAATCCAACAGTTATATTTGTCAACAAAGAAGCACCCGAGCACTCTAAATTAATGACATTGTTATCTAAAGTGGAGTGCTCAACCGATGAAAGGGGGGTTGTAATGTGGGCGTTAAAGATAACCTGGTAGCCGAGGGAGGGGATACAGATGGTATACATGATGTAAATTGTGTGCCGTTAGTATCAGCGGGCCTAGGGAACTCTGCAAAAGAATCCATGAGCATAGAGTCTGAGATGTTTGCCAGTGTTGCAGAGGTATTAGTGGCCATTGAAGGTAAACACATGTTAGGGGGCAGCGAGAGCCGTCTCTCAGTTCTCTCAATAGCAGTTACAACCACCCCTATAGTCTTTTGTAACATCCTGTCTATTGCAGTCAGGGTTGGCAAAGGGGTGGTAGTACCTTTTTTCAACCTGGAGGTGGATTGCGTGGTCATAGGAGTGTTCTTACCCATAATGCACGACAAAATTAACACAAATTAAATGTACCTTGATATCACAACGCAACTCCACAAAAAGTCCATATAGTGAAGCCAAGAGATGTGGCCCAGCCCAGCCTCGTCCAGCCCCGGATGGCCACAGACGGCCCGCCCTTTGCCCGGGCTTAGCCTGTCGTCGCCCGCGCGCGTCCCGGGGAATGTACAAGAGAATCGACAACGACCACCAAACCTAGGGACACCAAAACCAAATATAGCAGGCGTACAAACCAGAGCAAGAATGAAGGAACAGCACTTGACAAAAACCTAACAAATAACTTGGTACTGAACTTATCAACAGAGGTTCTATCTGAGACACATAATCAAATTCTTAATAAAGGCCTATCTTTTTGCCCAACGGCACAATGGGATTTGGTCAAAACAAAAGTTGACCTTTTTAAGTTCACAAGGAAACTTAAGCTTCACTCTTTCTTCAACGATAATCCAAAACGACAAAATGCTACCTATACCAGTCAACAAACAAGTGACATGACAGCACAGGATCTGGAAAACAGTAATCTGTTATTACATCTGGCAACAGACACTGACCCAGACCACTTAGAACTACTGACGACAACGACAGAAGACTTGGGTAGCGACATCTTCCATTCAAAACCAAGTGTACTAAAGAAAAAAACAAAGTTCACTCCCTCATTACCAGCAGGAAACTCTATTGACATGTTCTCAAAAAGAGTGTCTGAGGATCTAGACAAGGAATTTCAGAAATATAAAGTAAAACAGAAATATACTCCTAATAACACCTCTGCAAAAGAAAGAGCGGCATTGAATGAACTGAGACGCAATGAAAATTTAATAATCAAAGAAGCAGACAAAGGAGGGAACGTGGTTCTTTTAAATACCTCAGATTACCTACTGGAAGCCCAAAGACAACTGGAGGACAAAACATGTTACCAAATGTTGGACCACAATCCCACCCAACATATTCAAGACAAACTAATTACCTTACAGAACCTCTGGTATGAAAAAGGATTACTGAGCACAGAAGAAAAAAATCTACTTTACATCAATAACCCAATCACACCAACATTATACCTATTGCCTAAAGTGCACAAGCCGGGAAGAAAACCAAAAGGACGACCAATAATTGCAGGCATAGATTCCATCTGCTCAAATGTAGGAGCATTTATAGATGCAGAATTACAATCCCTAATGAAAGCGCTACCATCTTTCCTAAAAGACACCAAGGATGTTTTACAAAAGTTAGAAAATATAACATGGCAAGAAGATTATTTCCTTATAACAATTGACATCAGTAGTCTGTACACCTCAATTAGACACTCCGATGGACTAGCTGCAGCAAGGAAATATCTACAGACCAGATCAGTCCATCTAACTGCACGAAGCAAAATGGTCTTGGACCTATTAGAATTCTGCCTCTTTAACAACTACTTCATCTTCAACGGGAAGTAGTATGCTAAACTGCAAGGGACTGCAATGGGGGCCAAATTTGCCCCGCCCTACGCCTGCCTTTTGATGGGAGCAGTAGAAGAACACTGGCTCTGGCAAGAAAGATCTGATGACGTCACCGACAACATAATTATGTGGGGTCGCTACATAGATGATATTCTTCTAATTTAGCAAGGCAGTGAACAAAAGTTGAGAACCTTCATTAAATCTCTTGTACCTAACAGATGGGGTAATGAAATTACATATAACATTTCAAGAACAGAAATAGACTTCTTGGATTTAACTATCTATGTCTCGGATCAGCAATTACAGACAAAAATACACAGGAAATCAACAGCTGTAAACTCAATTCTCCATGCCTCCAGCAGTCATCCATCACATACAATTGTAAATATTCCAGGAGGAGAATACAGACGGGCTCGTCTAAATTGTAGCTCAACTGAAGAATATCAAAGCTACTCTGAGGAAGTAACACAACGACTCAAACAAAGAGGCTACAAGGAACAATCACTAACCAAAGCTCAAGAAAAATTTTCAAAACTTGACAGACAATCCCTACTCCATAACAATGTTATCAAAGAGAAAAAATCAATTATTCGTTTCAATACTGAATATCACAGTGGCCAATATACTATTCGAAAAATCTTGAGCAGACACTGGCATCTTCTGAGAGATAACCCCACTCTATCAGATTCCCTAACAGACAAACCACAATTAGGATTTTCAAGAAGCAGGAACTTACGCGACATTCTTTGTCCTTCTCTCTTTGAAGTAAAGAACAAAATCAAGGACTTTCCACCACAAACTACAGGCTTCTACACCTGCACTAATTGCTCAATTTGCAAACTTGGCAACTCCAAGACTAAAGAAGTAAATATAAATGGACACAGATACAAAATCAAGGATTTCATCAACTGCGAAAGCACCAATGTAATATACTTGATCACATGTCCGTGTGGCAAACATTATATTGGGAGTTCAAGGAGACCCCTTAAAATTCGCATCCAAGAACATTATCGGAACATTCATAAAACAGACACCAGACAATCACTAGTGGAACACTTTTTGCAACATCATGGACATCACTTAACATTTTCCTTTGTAGGTATAAAAAGACTAAAGACACCGAAACGTGGTGGGGATTTGGACCGCCTCCTACGAAGAGAAGAAAGCTCACTGATCATAAAAATGGAGACAGTTGAAAAGGGCCTAAATCAAGAATACGAATGGCACCATTGGCTTGAGTAAACCATGCCTGTGAACTAGATTTTGATTTAATGACTTAATGACTGTGAATGGCCTCCTACTGTGAGCAAATTACCTTTACAACCATAGAAACATACTGAAAGTACTAGACTAACTAAATTGAGGATATCATCTTTCCATTTTATGTCAATGGAACATTTTTCGAATGTCTTGATACATTTTGATCCGATGTATAACTGAAAGAGTAAGCGATGTGACTGCCCATCGCACTTATCTGATATACGCTGATATTTGGTGTTCCCATATGTAAACTTGAGTATGGGGCCCTTTTACCCCACTTAGCACTGCTCTAGACTACTTCGGTGTAACTTTGCACACCTCCCCCGCAAATACAACAATATCGAAGTAATGTTAAATACTCCCCCTGCTATGCGCCATAATAAAACGCTGTTTTACGGACACCAGTATTGTCCATTCATATCCTCAACCATTGAATTTATTTAAATAATGCCACTTTGAAATGGCGGAGTCAAAAATTACGACCCGACACCTTTAATAAGTCCGTTGTTGATTACTACCAAACATGTCAGCCTGTCTGAAACTTCCGGGCCATCCGGCGATAATACCTATGAATGAACGAATAAATAGCACGACCAGCTTTTAGATATTATCGAATTTACTTAATCCAAAATGCATACCGTGCATAGCTTATCTGAAATATAAGAAATAAACTAAACAAACACTTTTTTCGCAATACAGCACTGACTCTGCCTTCCAGGTTAATTTTCTCCTTCCGGTTTAAAAGAGGCAGTCCGTAGTCATACATAAACACACACGCGAAAGCGGAAGGAACGACCTGCAGGCTCCCGACTACGTAACCCAGGGATTTTCCCTTACAAGTAAGTGCGGCTACCGTCTCTTTGGATAGGCTTCCTTTTGTAATAATTCCGCTGTGTCCGTAGGACTTTACTCTTGCCTAAATATGGGACCATTGTGTCCTTAGCACGTGGGCAATACGCCGATATTTAACAATCTTGTTAGCGTAATACTCTGTCGAAATCCCATACCGGAACCCACATGCCAGACTATTAAAACTATTTCCAATTACTAATTGGTCTTTCTAATTAGTTTTAAACAATAGTGTCCTCCTTTTCAAGTACCACACTTTTTGAGTGTAAAATTAAAGATGACTTAAGCTACCGAATTCTACTCCCTTTGACTAAACAATAAATATCGCTGTGCACTGCCTCCCAATTAAACCTGATGCAAAGAAGTCAAATACACTACAATATAGATAATGTTTTTTTTTACCAGTTTCGTAGAGAGAAGGCAATTAGATTGTTTAGGAATAGCTCACATTTCATAAAGTGAATTTTTGCTGGTTAAGGAAAAACGTTTTAAATGTACTGTTATCAATATAGTGGATAAACCTGTCTCTAAATGTAAATATTGTATTAACAGATCTTTACTTTGAAAAACCGGATTTTGGTTGAAAAATAATACAAATTATGATGAAGAACTGAAAAGAACAAATTGTAATATAAATAGGTATGCAGCACTAACTGTAAAGCCTCTTTTCCTGCTTCACATCCCTCTGGCATGTCAATTTGATCACTTGGAACTATACTGATCTGCTCGATTTTAATTTGATTATTTGATTTTTTTGAACCCTTTTCTGGTTGATAGCCAACTATACTCTTGCTTTATATACAAACCTCCCCAACACTTACGTATTATAAAATCACATAGGTGAATGTTCTTTCTTTGCTTGCTATTCACCTTTTCTTATGTTCTAAACTTGTCACCGAGGCTCTTCTCTACACTGATCACTAATCAGAAACTTCACTTTAGAAGGAAATTGGTGTTTTCTGTTTCACTCTAATCATTTTCCTTTCCATTTTTTCACTCACTGGTATTGGGGTCAAAGGTCAGTTTTCAGGCCACTCGTTTCACACATGTACCTCTGATCTTTTATAGCCTTGAAAAAGCCCTGGCGCGAATCGCCACAGGGGGCGAAACACGTGTCGGCTGTTCATGTCTTTTACCTAAATTAATAAAGAGCATCTTTCTAGACAAAATGGACTTTTGATTCTAATCATATGAGCAAGGATTCAGCCTAATGATATAAAGAACTACTGCTAACACGCTCACTATCCCCCTAAAGAGCGTCCCGTAGGGAGTGTCGGCCTTTTGTGCGCCTCCTGGCGCGTAGGTAGGCGTGTGCGGCCGGAGAAGTCCCGCTATGCCTTATGGGAGGTGTAGTCCCCCAGCTCTGCGGCCGCAGGTGTTCCAAGGTGCGGCAGCGGGGGGGACTATTAGCTGGCAGGTAAGGATCTCCCTTCGCGGTTCCGAGCGACGGCAAGCCCAAGTAGCAAGTCAGCAGGTCAGGAAAGTTCCCCTAGGCTGCAGCAGCTGTTCTTTCAGTTTAAGCAGCGTCTCCACATTTTGTACTCAATAAAACCCTTGTTTAAAATGCCTCCTGAAAAGAGACTTTTTGACTTAATAACGCAGTAAACTAACAAAAAATAACATCATTGGAAATGCCAATAGGACTTGTATTTGTGACATTTAGAGCTATCGGCGTTGTAAATGGCAATGCCTTATACCCATGTGTTTTGGTTTAGAGTAGAGTGGAGTGGATGTATGTGGTGTGGAGTGGAATTGTTAGTTGCAGAATTATGTGGAGGGGAATTATGTGGCATGGTGGATATATAGGGGTTAGAGCTGCCCAGAATAGAGAGGAAGACAGAGAGGGATAGGTAGTTAGTACATGAAGTGCTGAGTGAACTCCAGACAGAGGAGCAGAAAGGGTGTGTGAGAATGAGAGAAAGCAGGCGACAGATGCAAAAAGAGGGAGTGCCTGTGTGACTAGAAAACACCTCAAGAAGAGGAGGAGTATGTGGGATGGAGGGACGAGAACCTTGAAACAGTATGGGAAAGAAACTGCCCGAAGATCTGGAGTCAACCACATAGAGAGGACGAGAGAGAGCAGCACCGAAATGAGTGGGAGAGGCACCCGGGAGGGGAGTTGTGAAGGGTGGATGTGTAAGCAGGCAGCAAAAATGAGACAGGGAGTGTAAGGGAGGGAGGAGAGCGGGCAGGGGAAATGCAAACAGGGCCCAAACTCTTTAATAACACTCACAATCTAGGTGTGCTTAAAAAAAGATATACCTACATTTACATTGCACCAACAGTGAGCGAGGTAGCTCAGTGTGTAGAGCACCTGCTGCTGAGAGAGTGCCATAAATGAAAGAAATATCCCAGGCGCAACGTAAATGTTGTAGAGGAGCATTTTTTCTCAGTGTCAGATGGATCAACCTCTCCAGTTGAAGCAAGCTCTTCCTCTTCCAGCAATAGCGACCTTTCGGAATCTAATTATAGCAACGCCTCCAAAGGGAAAAAAACACGGTTCGCAAACAGAGATGCCAGGGGGCAACAAGCATTTACAATGCAACGGTTTCGCCTTTGACAAAGTTAGAGCTATTGGCATTGTAAATGACAAATTGTTTATTTATGTGTTGGTTTTGAAAACAGATAAATAAATGGCATTGTCATTTACAATGTCAATAGCTTAATCTTTCACAAATGCGAGACCTATTGCATTTGCACCCACACACACACAGCCACACGCACACAGAGCCACACACACACACACACACACAGCCCCCCCACACACACACACACAGCCCCCTGCCGACTCCTCTCAGCCTGCTCGTCTCGTGCTGGGAGCTATCCTGTTTTAGTGTTTACTTGCACGCCCAGATTTTGCACTCCTCATCTGCAGTGCCGTTTGTCCTCCTGGGGGAACTCTGTCAGAAATAACACCCCCTTTGCAGTTTGAGACGATCAGATACCGAGCCAAGAAAGAGAAAACACGACGATTTAGAACGTGCTTCATTTCAGTGTTTAGTTTAAACGGATTGCCAAGCCGTTAATAAGCTTAAACTAGTTCACTTATACCGATAGGGGAGAGTTTGCATTTTCTTCCACTCAAACGTGGTTTTGTTATCGGACAGTTTGAATTGGCCTATTGCCGTTCGCTGCCTCATCTCTTCCTCCTCAGAAGGGTGCTGTGTGTGAGAAGGTGGCCTGATATGCAGTGCTCACTATTCTAGTGAACACTATGTATCAGTCCAGCAACCCTTATTGATGATTGGTTGTAAGTCAACCTTATAGACCAGCTATCCTAGTAGCGTGGATACGAGCAGTCTAAGGCTAAAGACTCGAGAGGGCGTGTTAAGCCAGCTGTTATACCACACATATACCCCTTGAACACCAAGTGAAAGGACACCACACAAGTGTTATGAAAATAAACAGTGTATTTATTAAAATCACAACAGCCCTGTACTCTTTATGAGGACAGGGTACTAAGCACAACACAAAACTCTTACGAAAATACTTAAGTTAGCACAGTATATACAAATGCCCGAGGGGCACGGGAAACCATATACTCTGAAAGTGGAATGCGAAATTACTAGCAGGTAAGTACAGTACTAATAGCCTTTGGAATCGCTAGGACTTGACTATAGAATCGTTAGATTACTTCTAGGAGACCCAGGGGACTCGGGTGCAGAGTGTGCACTCTCACGCGTGATGCGGGACAAAGTCTATGGTAGCTAGTAAAGACAAAGTTAGTGTTCTCGGGCGAACCCGACCTGGTAGGAGGAAAACGAAAGTGGATTCTGACCCTTGGATAGTGAGGCTATGCTGGGGCACCGAAATGCCGAAGTTACCTAGCCCAGGGGCTGCAGCTGCATAGGTCTCAAAAGACGTCGGGAATCCTCGTAGACGGACCAGGAGCCTGGAAGAAAGATGCTGGCAGGCGACCAGTGAAGAGAGTTCGAAGTGATCCAAGCCTGGATCTTGAAGAGAGATGACACCTGAAAGCAGAGAGGACCAAGTTCGTGACTACTAGCCAGTAGTCAGGTGGCACCAGGAGGGCACCGGATGGTAGTCACCTCGACTAGGTGAGTGGGTGACGCTGTGCTCTGCAGATCTCACGGACCAGGAGGCGTTGTCGGCGACCAGGATGGAGGAGCGAGCTGTCCCACGATGGATGAAGCTGTCGGCGTCGCTGGACCCAGGATTGGGCAACAAAGCCTTGGCAAATTCAAGCCCACGCGGTGGACCTAAAATGGCGTCTGGAGTGGACCAGGAGGGTCCGGGGTGCTTCTCTTGTGGAAGGAAGCAAGGGCCAGTCTGGAGCAACCAGACCAGCAGCAGTGATGTCGTCGGGCGTCGTTAAGAAGGCCACAAGCCAGCCGGCTAGTAGCCAAACAACGCGGTGAGCAGCAAAAAGCAGAAGGGCCCCACGCAGATCGTGGAGATGCTGGGAGGCTGATCTTCGGTGCTGGAGCTGCTCAGGGTCGGGGCTTCTTCGACCCCAAAGCACTCACCAGAGGGACACTCGGCGGGCTTGTTGTGAAGAAGTCGTGCAGTCTTGGCGATCGTCGGTCCCTCGAGGTCTCGTCGCACTCACGGTTCTCAGCTTGGCTGTAGAGGTGAGTAGAGGTCAGAGGTGCCAGGGAAGCCGGGTCTCGTCGTGCTGGGTCGTCGGATTCCTGAGGAAGGACTTGCAGCAGACCGCAGTGTTCTTGATGGTGCCTGCGGATGCAGGGTGACTACTCCTTAGCCACAAGGGAGAATCTTGAAGAAGAAATCTTGATGTCCTTTCGCAGAAAGTCGTGTCTTGATTCCAAAGATGATCTAATTTGAACAGGGGGCCCGCTCCTATCTTTATACTAAGAAAAGGGGCTGACCCGGTGACTAGGTCCTGCCTATGGGTGGGACTAGGAGGGGGGTGGTTACACCCCTCTCTCATGCCGGACTTTCCCCAGGCCAGGGGCTGGTGTGCCCCTGGAACTGGTTCTGACCGGCCTATGCGTAGTGAGCACCGGGGTGCCACTCAGCAGTCACCTTCCTGTAAAGCCCTGCCTACCCAGGATACACAAAACTCTGTCTGGGACGGTGCTAGCACCGCCCCTGGCAGGAAACCCTTTGTCCAGGCTCCCCTCGCTGGAAGGACTCCCAGCTGCAGGGGGTCAGACTCGTGTCTGTGGTGGCAGCATCCATTTTGTGGAGCTGAGGCTTCGTTTAACTTTAACCGGGGTTCACAGTTACATACATGTCGTGTCCCTCTAGAAGGGTGGAATGCTAACCCCGTCGCCAGAATTGGCGAGGGGTTAGTATTCCAATTCGTATGACACCTTACTCGACATGTTTTGATAAAGCAATACCAAAGATAGCATTTAACCGCGAGGATTATAATGCACTTAAGAGTATATGGTATGCGTTATCATGGAACAGCTATTAGGACTTGGTTCCGCAAGCTGCAGACAGGCTCAGCTCATGCCAGAGCACCATCTCACACGATTCCAAGCACTCTGCCTTCAGGATTGTCAAGGCCTGCCATAGGAGTGACTGATAGGAATCTGTGTGTCCATTTTAGGGTTAGATATAGGTATACTACATCTACAGCAAAGGGTGATTACACGACTTTGCCCCAGCTGTCATGCAGCCAGTTGTGTCAAATTTAGGAGGCCAGCCAGGGGTGGCATAATACATGCTTCAGCCCCTGGTAGGCCCTGGGTACACCTATGCCCTGAGTTACAGGGTCTGATAAGGTGGCCCAGTTCCAATTGAAAATGTACCTACGGTACATGGAATCCATTTACAGAGAGAGCAGTAGGCCTGGGGTCCTGATTGGCAGGGTCCCAGGTCGACTATGTCAAAAAACAGCTAAAACACAGGGCAAAAAGTTGGGGGCAACCATAGTCAGGAGGTACCTTCCTACACTGTGTATCTGGTAATCGTACCACGGTAAGTCTGTCCCTCCTTACCTGCATATAAAAACCGTTTGCTAAAGCTCTCCGGATGTTTGGTTAGACGAGCACATTCCTGATATAGGAGAGACTGCAGATAGACATCAGAATATTTGTCCTTTTGGCTTTCTGCTGATAGTGAGTGCGTTATCAGAGACCAAAGAATAGTGGCCGCACCAGAGCTCCCAAATGTTACATTTGTCTCCGCTTGCGGGTGGTGGCTTTGTACCGGGAGGTGGGGGGTGCGGGGGGTGGTGGTCTATGAATGTGCTTTAGTACTGTCCGTCACACTGAGCTTTGAGAAAGGATGGCCGCTTCATTTACCCTCTAGAAGACTGACGCGTTAGATGCTCAAATAACTCACCCCGTTGCTGCGCGTGCACTCACTCTTTACTGAATAGCATTGAGGGGCAGCCGGCTTGAATTCAGCAAAATATTTAAGCAAAACAGTGAGCATTTTTTTCTGTCGTCACAATAGAGGTACGTTGCATTATTATGTGCAACGACAATTGATCAAACTTTCAGTAATGCAAGGCCTATTGCATTGCAAATGATTGTTGGTCTATGATCTTTGGATAACGTGGGGAGGATCAGTCAAGACTTACTCCAGGAAATGGTAGGTTACAACTCAAATGCAGTACCAATGAATAAATGATCCGTTTTAAAGGCCACAGGGTTATATAAAATCAAAGAAAAATCTAGCTTTTATTTACTAGTAGGTGAAACAGGAAGTTAAAAAAAAAAGGATACGCATAGAAAACTAAAAATTACGAGCACGATCTGGGACTAAAATCCAATTCTAAACATATGTAGAGCTCCTTGGCCGATAGAGATCTGAGAGGCATACTGGACATCTTTGTGGGGGATCACTGAAATAATATCGACGGACACAATATCGACTTGCCAGAATATCGTGGACAAAATATCGACAGTCAAAATATCGAGTTTGTATCTACAAACAGGTAAGTACAAAAATATCGAGTACAAAATATCGTTAACAATAATATAGATGTAAAAAATATCGACTTTATTAAAAACAGTGTTAAATTAAATTAATATTACATTTAAATTACTAAAATATACTTAAAACTACTTAAATTAAATTATAATAATTAAATAATAAATGAAAATAATAAAAATAATTTTTTACAATCTTATTAGTTGACCCTGAACCCTAAAAATACCCCTTTACCCAAAAACCCCAAACTGACCCTGAACCCTAAAAATAACCCTTTACCCAAAAACCCAAAACTGACCCTGAACCCTAAAAATGCCCCTTTACCCAAAAACTGAAAACTGACCCAGAACCCTAAAAATACCCCTTTACCCATGAACTGAAAACTGACCCTGAACCCTAAAAATACCCCTTTACCCATGAACTGAAAACTGACCCTGAACCCTAAAAATACCCCTTTACCCATGAACTGAAAACTGACCCTGAACCCTAAAAATGCCCCTTTACCCAAAAACTGAAAACTGACCCTGAACCTCAAAAATACCCCTTTACCCTAAAACTGAAAACTGACCCTGAACCCCAAAAATACCCCTTTACCCTAAAACTGAAAACTGACCCTGAACCCTAAAAAATACCCCTTTACCCTAAAACTGAAAACTGACCCTGAACCCCAAAAATACCCCTTTACCCATGAACTGAAAACTGACCCTGAACCCTAAAAATGCTCCTTTACCCAAAATGTATCAATATTATTTAATTACCAATTAATTATTAATTAACAATAACAATAAAGTAAATATATTAGAACATTAGCTGTAATTATTTTAATAATTAATATTATTTTTTCCAAATTAATTACTTAAAAATAACACAAAATTAAATATATTAAAAATTTACTCTAATTAATGTAATTAACTAATTACAAATAATTAATTAACAATTAATTACTAATACAAAATATGTTCAAAATTATATTAATTAATTAACTAATTAATATTAATTAATTATCAATTAATTATTAATTAAAAATATTAACAAACATATATTAATTAATTAATTATTATTAAATTACTTCCCACCCTATTCCCCTATAAACCCACAACCCGCTACAGAATTACATTATGCAATTATTATAAAAACAAAATTCATTTAATAAAATATTTTATAACATTAATACACACTATTCACACATATTATTACATAATATACACTATAAAATATTATATATTATTAAAAATTCGATATTTTTGCTATCTATATTTTATACAGTCGATATTACTTCACTTACCTGAAAAACGATATTTTTGTAGTCAATATTATGTCCAGTCGATATTATGTCCAGTCTATATTTAAAACTCGATATTATGTCCAGTCGATATTTTGGAGTCGATATTTTGTCTGTACACCCTTTGTGGGCAGATGTTCTACCACTCAAAACAAAACGTTCAACATTTCATAGACTCAGAATCACACTATCCAAACAACTAGGGTTCTACCATTTTAAGGTACTAGCGCACTACACAGAGCCCTTCAAACACACATGATGCACACACACACACATAAGTGATCCTACAGGCGTATGGAGTCTTCAGTCATACAAGTTCATAAACCCGAACACACACAACTCCCACATGCACACAATTGTGTTAGGAAGTCATCTAAGGAGTGTCAAGGAGAAGTTCAATAGTGCCCAACTTACGGAGCCAAGGAGGAGCCTTGTTATGTGGGAAGGTGGGTGGGAGGCTCAATCTATGAAGACTGTTCCTGACAGGAACACAACTATGGTCACTACTCTTTGGTTGCTCACCTGCACAGTTTGCCAAGCTAGCATTTCACTGTATCTGGTCTTCAATCAGCCAGCTTATACAGTCACTGGAGCTAGGCAGTTTGACGGGTTGGTTCTGACTGGGTCAATATTCTCCTTTAGAGGAGGGCAAATCTGATCCTCAGACACTTTCAACAGGTACGCAGTTCTTCCATATAAAGGGTAGCACTTACAGAGTGGCACCAGTTTTCCTTGAGCGGGCAGCGGAAAGCTCCAGTATCCAAGAAAAACGTGTCGGTGAACATAGTTCTAACAAGGTGACACGCTTTAAGGAACCAGACCACATGGCAGGAGTTTGACAGAAGATGAGCTCGTCTTTCGGACACTGCGGAGTGGACAATGGGCATTTGATGTTCGGACAAGTACATACCCATCAAACCCAGGCTATAGTTTCCTCTCCTGATCGAGGGTGGAATCTCATGACTACTGGTTAATCTAATTCCTTTGAGATCCTTTGTTCCAATTCTTCTGTCCGCAGTGTTTTGTGCATGCAGCCTTTCTGAGAACTGGGTACTTGCAGGCGCCTCATGGAGGCAGAAAGTTCTCCATCCCTACTCGGGTCACAGAGGGCATGGTTTCATGCAGAAATCAAGATCAATTAAATAGGGAGAAAGTGCCCACTAAGTGAGCGATTTGAAGTGGGTATGCATGTTAGATTACAAGTAATAAACAATCCGAGGGAACCACGAGGAATTCAAATAACGGGCCAGTGCTCTGGACAGCTCTGCCGGAATGAGGAAAAGAATTACAGATCAGCAGCCGCAAGGGGTCAAATTATTACAGCTGGTGGGTGCCAAAGACAGGAACATGACTTCAACACTGTACAAGGTTTTCATGCAAATAATGTTGTCTAAGCCCATGTCTTCGCTGAGCTGGTTGGCATTCAACGGCCCTACTGCACACCGGAGTTATTTTAAAGCTAGAAAAGTGGCCGCCACCTCACAATGCGAAAATATCACACAAAAATTAGCTTCCGGGACGACAGCTCAAAGCAGACATCGGAAAAATAACGTGGTCTTGTTTTTTTTTTATATAATAAGCTAATATCCTGGAAGCCAGCAACCAACGGAAGGCAGCAGCTCTGTCAACCCCCACTTTCTTTGCAGCTCCAGTTCCCTAACTCCTTCATAAGCATCAACACAAACCCACAGGAAAGCTGCTGACAAAGCTATCGTCCAGGTGGCTGATCCCTCACTAAATGCCATGCAGTCATTCACAAACGCAGAATGTCTCAACAGCGTCTGCTTCCCATCTCTAAAAACAAGTGTTAACAGGGGTTATTGCTTAGCCATCTGAAAGTGCGGAGTGACTGATAAAAAAGTATCTTTGCACGTTCATAAAAACGATACACCTAGCAGGCTTCTTTGCGGTGCAGTCAAGCCCTACAGTCAGTCCCACAAACCTATGATATCATGTGTTTTCCGCTCACATACACATCCCTCCCCACCCTTCGCCCTCCAGAGATACCACAAGCCACTCCCTAGCTGTGTAAAGGACAAATGCTTCATCTTCTTTGCCAAAAGAATGACTATACATATTGCAAGTGCCCAGAACACTGACTATCATACGTGCCAACAACAACAAACTAGAAACTGTCCTGGTTTCTGGAACACTGGTAACAGGAATTGATTACGTACACCTCCAAAAACTAAAAACATGTGGGTGTGCACACCACATTCACTGACACGAACACAGAGTTCTCCAGACAGCTGACACACACACACACACACACACACGTGATCCCCACAGGCATACGGAGTCTCCGAGTGATACAAATGCACGACCACACAACGACACACAGCTCCCGAAACGCACACAAGTGACTTAGCAAAGAGCCGTGTAATGGAAGATTCCAAGGTCCATACGACTATCCCTCTAAACCGGAGTCCGAATACCACCCTCTGCAGATACCCAAAACGAAAACTGCACCATTCCTTACCCCTTAACTTCGAACCCTGATGTACCTATGCTCTCATCAAGTCCTGAGATTCTATGGAAAGGCGGCAGTGTAGAAATGGCAGCCGCCCAATGAATCTGGTCCGGCCATGACAGACAGATCTCTGTTCCAATGGCTAGCCTCCATTTATGGAGCTAGCCAATGGAACAGAGGGCGTATTCCAAAGCCACATATTATTCTCATTAGGTTTTCACCTTCGTGAAAAGCCTGCTGCGCAGGCTTTCACTTAGGCGAAACCTAAAAAGGAAAGGAAAGAAACATGCCAAAAAGGATCATCTTAAATGGGACTATTCTGGGACGCAACTCTCTTTTTCTCATAATGATGAATCCATCAAAACAAATTGCTTCTCACAAGTTTCACAAGATCAACCTGATGATCCATCATTAGCTGCTATCTTCGCTTCTATTAAACAATTTCAGGGGGAGGCCCGGGCAGATACTCAACAGGCCAAAAGTGCTGCCAAAAAATTCAAGGGAGTATACGAAAACTTAACAAAACTTGCTCTGACATTTGTGAAAGAGTGATGTTGGGAGCACGAAATCCAACTAGGGCATCGCTTCCCCCTTATGCTCAAAAGACAGTCAGGCAGTACCAATGATTCTACAAGACCACAAGCGTTCCTGTTTTTTGGGGGGAATTTCCTATTAAGGCAGCTAATTTTCGTCAAGCCAGACAGTACTCCCAGAAATCTTTTGAAGGGGTTATCATTTTTTGCCAAACCAGATTTTTGCTAATAACCCCTTTCCAACAGCTGGGAGCATAGGTCTTCCTCATGAATCCTGCCAAACTGAAGGTTATCCTGAATGGCGCATCACAAATGTTCACGTCGGAAATCAAGGCACAAGAGTTTCTTACTGAACTAAAACTAAGAAAACGCCAAAGTAAATAAAATAGGCATCAGGATGGTTACAGCTAAACCTTTAAAACGTACTTGGCCTATTTTAAAGTATAGAATTATGCGACCAAGAAGATTTCCCTCCATATACTTTTTTGTTGTTGTTGTTTGCTGGGTTTTTTTCTCTTCCCTTTTTTTCTGTAGGTTTCTTTCTGTGATGATTCACACAAGCCGCATACCTAAATCTGAAAGTATTTAACTTGGCAAGGCAAAGGTGGCGGGGTGTTCAGGAATTTCCTGATTGCTCATGTTCGAGGGGGGTGGGTGGGAATGGTCGGGCATGAGGGGCTGGGTGAAGGGGGCTGCTCAGGAGTGGGAGGCTGAATTTAGGATAGCTGTTTTTACTCTTTCAATGTGCCTAATTCCTAACTGCTCTTTGCAACCTTACACTAAATGTGCATATAGAGTGTGTTACAGTTTGACATACGCATCCTAATGGCCCATTCTGAGAGGGCGCTTTTGTTTTTTTATGTGTTTTTTCCACACAGGCTTTTTGACTCATGGGTCTAACAAGTTAATATGGTCTTTTCACACACAACTTATATATTTTAAGTGCACCCATTTATAATGTTCACTACGAGGAGAATCCTTTTTCCAAAATACTGATGAATACAACAAATCTTAAAATCCTATCTTTGAACATTTGTGCGCTAAATGACATTCGAAAAAGGCAAAAGGTAGCTCAGAGTTTACGGCTATCAAGGGCTAATATAATTAGTCTCCAAGAGACACATATAGAAGGCTTTCAATTTTATCTTTTAAATAGCTTAGGATATAAAGGTATTGGGAGTACTACACAAGGGACTCGCACCAGGGGTGTTGCTGTCTCGGCTCGTTATAATTATCTCCCTCAATCTACTCTAATTAAATCTGACACCCAAGGAAGATGGATGCTTACTGAATGTCGCATAACCCCTACATTCTGATTTACTTTCTGCTCTATATATGGGAGTGTCTTGGATGTCCCTAGTGTGATCGACCAGGTTTCAGCTGAGTTGGCTCACTGGCCCCTGCCTCTCATCCTATGCGGGGATCTTAATATTAATTTACCATGTAATTGGGGGTCTAATTCTAAATGCCATCAGACCACCCGCAAACCCAAAGTGCTTTGAGCACTCAAGAACCTCCTATATACTCGTGGGTTGGTGGATGTTTGGTCTTATTTATACCCAAATTTACCTGGATATACATTTTTTTCTGCACCTCACAAATATCTTGTACACTTAGATTTTGTTATAGTTTCTTCTTCTTTAATTCATTACAGCAAAATTGAATTGCTTCCCCATATTCTCTCTGACCATAATCCCTTAAACCTCAATATTCGGGGGCTGATAATACGCAAGGAAATCGCATCCTGGAGCTTGAAAGAGCACTAGTACAGGACGAAGGCTACCAGACTCACATGAAACAATGGATAAAGAACTTCCTTGACAACAACCTAGGCACAGCCCCTACTATGGTAGTCTGGGACACGTTAAAAGCCTGTGTTCGTGGGGAAACCTTACAATTTTCACTTAAGAAAAATAAACAAGAGAAAGCTCAGCTGATGGAATTACAAGCTAAATTAGCAAAAACTGAGGAAAATCTTATTTCAGTAATTCAGTCCAAGGATGAGATTGATGTGGCACAACTGGCTGTGGCTGCCGCTAGGGCAGAGATCTGTTCGGTACTGGCTGATAAAGCCGCCTCCAAATTGGCTGCAGCACGAGAAAAAACATATGAATGCAGCTAAACAATCGGCCATCATTTGGCTATAAGAACCAGGCTTCAGGTTTCGGCTGACGAAATTTAAAACATCAAATCATCTGCAGCAGTTATAACCAGTGACCCCGAAGAAATTCGCACAGCCTTTTGCGGATTCTTCCGGGATTTATATTCTGAGGGTGCGGGCGAGCAATCTGACTTTAGTAACCATCTAGATACCTATCTAGATTCAATAACGCTGGCTACATTTAGCAGAGAAGAGCGAGAGCTACTTGAAACCGCTCCATCATGGGAAGACATTGCTAGAGCTCTGCACAGCCTACCTGATGGGAAAGCTGCTGGGCCCGACTGCATCCCAGTTGAATTTTATAAGGTTTTTTTCCCACAAATTAAAGATATCCTTAATGCTGTAGTGACACAAATCTTCTAGGGTGTTTCCCCTTCTCAATCATGGTCTACTGCCAAGATTATAGTTTTTCCTAAAAAAGATAAACCCCCAACGGAAATTGGCTCATATCTTCTAATCACCCTTATTAATGGTGATTCGAAAGCATATTATAAAATCTTTGCCTCACGGCTTTCGGCTAGAATTGAAGGTCTAGTATCTAGGTGGCAGCATGGATTTATCCTTGCTAAGGGTACCACATTACACACCCACGAGCTCATTACTTTGCTTGACGCCGCACTAATTTCAGGAATTTTCTCTGGGGTGTCATGCAGAGAATGAACTTTGGGTCCAAAGCCATTAAGGCCATTAGGGCATTATATTTCACCCCCATGGCCAGGGTATCTATCAATGGGGGATTGACCTAACAAATTAAAATAACTCGGGGGACCCGTCAAGGTTGTTCCTGTTCTCCATTACTTTTTGCTCTGGGGTGATCGTCGCGTTTAAGCTCTTAGATGAACCAGCTCAGGGGGCATCCTACTTGTGAGCAAGAGTGGGCAGCCTTGTAACAGCTCCCAGAGGACACAAAACACCCTCACCTTCGAACATCTTTTCGAAATCATTGACACCCCCAACCACACCCAAGACGAAGGACGGTTTTAGTGAACTACTAACTTTGTATTTGTATTTGTATTTGTATCTGGGTTTTATATCGCGCCAACTCACCGACAGGTCTCAAAGCGCTTCTGACCAAGTACAGCAACAAGGAGAAGGGTAGAAGGAATGCGGAAATGCCGACCTATCTTACGGGGATGTAAACGCGTCCTTGAAGAGCAGAGTATTCAGGGATTTCCTAAAGCGGAGAAGATTGGATTCTCTACGAAGCACCTCCGGTAGCTTATTCCAGATGGTGGGGGCTTGGACTGAAAAGGATCTGCCGCCTTTGGTTGCCATTTTAAAACGTGGGCATGTGGAAAATGACAATGTTAATGCACATAAGCGGCGTTCATTTGCTTCCATCATACCCTCACTGTAAGCAGAATGAATACCGTGAAGCGTTGACCGCATCATCTCGCCAGCATAGACCCATGCACGCACACACACAAACAACCATTTTAGACACCATGGCCTCTCTGCCCATTTGTTAAACTCCCGGCACCCCTCCTCCGCGCACTCTGGCTGCCCCCCGCTCTCTCCTGCACGGGTCATAAGACTTCTCCTTCTGTGCGACTCTGCCCCTGGGAATCACACCCCGCGCCTGACCAACACCTCCCTTCCTTTCTTGAATACCCCTCCTTTGATGACCCCTTCCACTGAGCCCGACTGTCTGCACGGACCGCTGGTCATCCCTTAGCCTGAGGATACAGTTTATTGCCTGCTACTGTATGCACTCGCCCCTCTTCAAAGGAGCTACTATTGATCATGACCTCCCCACCCCCTGAGATCCGATCAGGCGCACACATTCCAAAGGAATCAGCGGAACACTCTGCTGCATTGTAGTCGCCTCCTATTGTATGGGGGGGGGGGGGGGGGGTGAGGACCTCATGCTGTAGCCACGTGTTGGAATAAACCGGAACGGGGGGTGGGAGGGGGTACTGGGGATGTCTTTTCCTTGCTTCACAATGTCTTTATTGTAATAAGGAATGTTTATGCATCATCAACTTGTGTATAAAAGACGCAGTCTCAGAGAACTTGTTAGAGCACCTCCCGAAGACACCGTGTTTCGTGTCTGAAATGACAGGCTCTCCTCATGAGTAATAAAACTCTGTTCTTGTGTCCCTGTTTCCAGCGCCCGTCTCTTTGTTTGGTAACTATTCAAAATGGGAACTAAAGAGGCGCCTTGCGCCAGCAGCCTGGGCATCGGTAGGAGTTTGGGCTGATTTTCCTCAGGCAGGATAGCAGAAGGGAATTGGAGGATCGCAGAACGCGCTTGGGTTCATACACTTCAAGCCTCTCTTTTAAATAGGCCGGTGCCTGTCCATGAATTACTTTATGGAAAATGCACAGGCTCTTGAATTCAACGCTTTGCTTTATAGGGAGCCAGTGTAACCTATAAAGTAGAGGAGAGGCATGGGTCCGTCTGGGTAATCCGAAGATTAGCCGTGCTGCGTCGTTTAAGATGACCTGTAGACGATTGATAGAATTTTTGGGAAGACCTAGGTATAGTGCGTTCCCGTAATCGATTCTGGAAACTATTGTGGCTGAAACAATGGTTCGGAGCATATTCGTTGAGAGCAAAGGGACAAGCTTTCGCAACTGCCTAATCAGGTTGGTACATGAGCCAACCACAGCGGATACTTGGTTGGTCATCGAGAGTTCCTGATCGATTTTCATACCGAGACACTTTACACTGGGACACAGCTTTGGGGTAGGTCCAAGTTCTTGGGGCCAAAACAGATCGTTCCAGGGGAAAGCAGAGGTTGAAACTACAAGGACCTCCGTTTTGTCTGGATTAATTTTTAATAGGTTGGACGTCATCCAATTTACTGTGAACCGTAGTATCTTTTGGGCCATGGACTGAGCCGATATTGTGTTATCGATACTCAGCAGCAGCTGAGTATCATCGGCGTAATTAAAAACTTTACAGCCCATGTTTGCCAAAGAGTCTATCAGTGGCTGCAGGTATAAATTAAATAAAAGTGGTGAGAGTGTGGACCCTTGCGGGACTCCACATACCAAGGCGCCAACGTCAGACACCTGATCTGCTAGCTGAATCCTCTGCGTTCTCCCTAGCAGGAAGGCCGTTAGCCATTGGAGAGCTTGTTCTTTTATCCCGGACATGGCTAGTCTGTCCAGGAGCAGTGCATGGCTGACAGTATCAAACGCCGCGGAAAGGTCTAATAGTATCAGGGCGCTTGGCTTTTTACTGTCAGCCATGCATCTGAGCTCGTCCAGCACCGACAGCATTACTAGTTCCGTGCTATGGTGGGCATGAAAACCAGCTTGCCGCTCCTGGAGTAGGTGATGTGATTCCAGGAGGGGTGACAATGATTTTAACACATGCTGTTCTAGAATTTTTGACAGAAACGGCAGCTGGGAGATTGGCCTGTAGTTCTTTAGGCTAGTTGGATCCGCCCCAGGTTTTTTTTATCAGGGGTCTAACACGTGCCTCTTTAAAGGTAGTTGGTAATGATCCCGTAGCTAATGAATTATTTAGGAGGTCTAGGATCTGGTCAGTACATAATTATGGTTATTTTAAAAGTTCAGGGGGTGGGTTGGCCTAGGGCCTTTGCCCTTCCACCGCCGCTACTCTGGCCGCAGCCTGGATATCGGAAGGGTGAGATACAGTAGTGAGGTGGTCACAGCTCGGCTCAAAGAACAGCAGCAACATCCCTCCCCTCTCTGGATCGAGGTCAGAGTTTCACCGGACAAACTGAGGAATTAGGATAGCTGGCAGGTATGAGCTGCCCCCCCACTCCAGACTGCTTGAACCCGACTGTGGTGTTGGGCCTCAGGCTCACATCACGCAAATGATGGACACAGACACTAAGAGATGCATAACAGTAACTGGCCATGAGCACGTGCACTTCAGCCCTTTTATTGACGGGCCACGTCATGCGTGGCACCCGTGATGGATGGGTGGGTGGGTGCAGTGTGTCCAGCCCCCGAGGGAGTGGCTGGGATTACAGCTTTCTGCAGGACACTAGAACGTGTCCCGCAGGACACTACATTCCTTTCCAACTTTATTAAAGAACAAACAAGATGTTAGTCCAACCTGTGGGGACAAAACAATTAACTAAAACACCACAGGGTCCATCAGGCTTCTGAGGCAGGTGGCAGGAAGATGCCAGATGTGAGCTGATGGCTCTGCCTGCAGCAGGACCTTATCGGTTGGCACTCGTAGTTTAACCTGAAGGGTTCAAGACACGACCGCTGGCTTGGAGATGTCCACTGCATAGCAACAGTTTACTTGTGATGACATGTTGTGCATAATTTCCCTTTTGTTGACGTTGGTGATGGTCTGTGGTGAATTCAAACAGTTCCTTCAGGGGGATGCGTCCTGAGCATGTATGGAATTCATGGTGACGGTTCGTGGAGGTGTCGCCTGATCACTTGTCTCTGTGGACCCTTTTAGCTGCAACCGATGACTTGTCGGTGGAGCAAAGACTCTTCTCACTCTCCCGCCTGGAGAGGTCCCTTGCCGGGGTTGCTGCGGGACTGCAGGAAGTCTACGCTGGGGCTGCTTGTGTGCCGACTGGGGCTGCTGCATGACCACTAGGAGACGTTACTTGGTCGCATGCACAACCCTCTAGGGTGGAGGTGTTTTGGCCGATACTTGCTCTCGCTACCGCGGTTCAGGGGTGTGCCAGGTTCACAAAGTAGCCTCTGGTTTCTTCTCTCGCTGGTGTGGCAACAGCAAGTGACTCCAGTCCATGGGTACTCTGGGAGTGGTGTTTGAAGCTCGTGGTGATGGCTGGCGTGATGGTGGTTGCCAGCCATGTGGTGACTCAGGACGACAGGTGTTGGTGACGTGCTGGGAGAGTTGGATGTCAGGAGGGACTTGGTTGCCCTGTGCCTCCTCCTTGCTGAGGTTGAGTTTCAGTGACGGCGTGACATGTAGGGTGTGGATCCTCTCTTGCCTGGCTTGGGGCCACTGCCGACTCCGTCTTGAGGCGGTGTGAGGAAAGACACTTGATACCAATCTTCACCCATGACATCTGCAGTCAGGAGCAGGGATGCCGTTTGACTTAGTCTGCTGACACGCTGGGGTAGACGATCGTCTGGGGACCCGTTGGGATGGCACACGGTTTGCGTTTTCTGTGGCTTGTGTTCGGCTCTCCCGTGAGGCTGTATCCAGGGGCGCTGGTTGACGCTCACCTGGGAAAACTTTGGGATGATACTCGGTCTGCGCTCGCTGCGGCTTACTCTTGGTTCTCCCTTGAGCCGGTGTCCAGGGACGCCGATTGACGCTCACCTGGCGAAGTGATGGGATGAGACTCGGTTCTCACTTGCTGCCGCTTTCGTGTGGTTATCCTTGGTGCTGTCGCTAGGGCCGTTGGTCCGCCTTGGTGTCTGTCTGGTGTCTTTGGAGGTGTTCTTGGGTTGTGGTGCTACGAGTCCTAGTGATCCTCCTCTTGTTGTCTTTGACGCACCTGTGGGTGTCCAGCTCTTCCGGGTAACACAATTTCCACTTTTTTTCTTCTTTTGGGGCAGTGACATGTCACATGTTCTAACAAGGCCAACGGGCCTATTAACTTCAATGGTCTCGAGGCCATTCAGGCAAGCTTTCAGTTGTTCTTCTCGGCTGCATGGCAGGCAGCCACTCATCTTGGGTTCTTCTTCTTCAGGTATTCCCTCTTCGGGGATTAACTTCCACGGGCAGTGGTGAGCTGTGGTGGCGGTTGGCCACTTGTGGTGTACGACTATCCTCTTGTCAACATTGGTTCACTGACGACTCCTGTTTGTGGCAGTGTGAGGGAGGACACTCTGCTGCGTTTTGGCCCCTTCTTGGCTTCGTTGCTGCTGTGGAGCTGTATGAGATCTCCCTGCTGGTCCCAGCAGTGCTTCTTTCTTCAGAGAGGTTTCTTCTCCTTCTGGCAGAGAGGTTTCTTCTCCTCCTGGGAGTTCACCTCTACTGACATTCTTCTGATCATGTGTGTTACGCCCATTTGGGCTGTGCGTGCTTCTTCCTTGCGTGGTGGTAGTTCACTGCCAGGGGCTTGTGGTGCGCTCATCTCAAGCGCTGTGACGTTGGGTAGCCACTGGGGGTGCGCTCTCTGCACCAGCCTTCCTTGTGCTGTTGGTGGGGACAGTTCCTTTGAGACGTTGGTGTCTGGCTGGTTGTCCACTCTCGCGAGTGGAGTTGTCTTTGTTGTTGCTGCTTGTGTCATGCTTTGCATTTCTGGCGCCTCCCTGTGGGGTTTGTAAGTCTCTCTCTCATCTTTCCAAAAGTGGCAGGCAGTGCTCTTTTGCCCTTGCTGCAATAATTGACAGCCACCAGTGGGGTAACACTCGCATGTCTCATCGGGAACTTTTCCTCGCCGTAGGGCCTCTTCCTTCAGGGCAATACACTTTGTCCCCGATTTGAGGAAGCAGTTCTCTGGCTGCATGCTGTGGTACTAGCTGGCCGATTAGCAGAGTCTTGTGGGGGTTAACAACCTGTGTTTGAGCAGCCTTGCTGGCGCTGTTTGCTGTGCTCCTCCTCACAGGTGCTGTGGTCTGTGATTCCATGGCAGGGGTTGTGTCACACCTTTTCCTCACCATCTTAGGTGCTGTGCTTTTTCTTATGCTGTGCTGCCTCGAGCTGGGATGCCTTTGCGTGGAGACCTGAGTTGGGAGTCTCCTGTCTGGGCTTCTCTTGTCACTGCTATCCTGTATCTGCTAGGTATTGGCCATGTCATGCTGGCGTAGTGCATTTGTGGCAGGTTGTGATGCATTAGGCCACCACTAGGTGGCAGTGCGCTCCCAGTCTTTGCCAGCTATCTCTCTGATGCTGAAAGCGAGGCAGATGACCCCGGAGTTGCACCGTTCGTCTGAGGCAGGTGAGGGGCGAACGCCAGGGGCTCCTGCAGGTATGTGAAGGGCTATTCACAGCACAAACCCCAGCAGTTTTTCACGCTGCTGGCCTCGTTCCATGATGCTTGAAACTTGCGTCTCTGCCCATGACGGGTGGAGTGCAGGCGGCCTCCCCTGAGGTCTTTAGGGCAGCTTGACGATGGGCACGCTCTTCCTTACCCCTTGGGCGCTGCTAGAGGCAGAGGCGGCCTTGCAGGGTTCGCGGTCACACAGTAGCACTGCCTTCTTTTCGCTGCGACTCGAGACAGGGTGCAGGGTGAGTGTCTACTGCGCTTTTCCTTTTCTGTTTCCGCAAAGCGTAGGCTCTGCTCACCTACAGGTGCGACAGTTAAACTCTTGGTGTAGGTTCTGTACTTGTGGGCACCATAGGAGCTCCGGGAGTAGGATCCTTGTCCTTTGCAGCAGCGTTAGCGGCGGGGGCTCCTTGACCGCTATGTGTGCAGCAACACTTTTCCTCCTTTTCCCCGCATTCAGGAAGCGTTGAACTGACAGCAAGGTGTGACCTAGGCATGGGCTAGACTATCCTCTATGCAGGCGAGTGAAGGAGTGACCATGGCATGCACGGGTGTCGGCCCGCTCGTCGCCAATGTGGTGTTGGGCCTCAGGCCCACATCACGCAAATAATGGACACAGACTCTAAGAGATGCATAGCAGTAACTGGCCACGAGCACGTGCACTCCGGCCCTTTTATTGACTGGGCCATGTCACGCGTGGCACCCGTGATGGATGGGTGGGTGGGTGCAGGGTGTCCAGCCCTCGAGGGAGTGGCTGTGATTACAGCTTCCTGCGGGACACTAGAACGTGTCCCGTAGGACACTACACCGACCACACCACTGAACGGGCACCAACTAACACCCCCACTCAGGGCACAAGTCCTAAATAAAAAAGTGGGGGGACGCTTAGAGACAGGATGTGACGTCACGACAGGAAGTGACATCACGAAAGGTAAAAAAAATAGAAATACAGTAATAATCACGTTTCAGTGGGCCCGGCCCCGTTGCCACTGCACCAGAAGCAGCTCGCCCCTGGGTGTATGGGGGGGTGAATGAAGTCAGGGGAAGAGAGGAGTGAGGGGATGAGAAATGGGGAAAGGATGCGCGCCTCGTAGTTAAGAAAGTGTGAAGGCTCAAAGGGGGTGGGGTCGTGAGCAGGTCACGAACAGAGCGCGGGGGGAGCATCTGTGAGAGGGGAGAGCGGGACAACCTCGCTAACCTCGGACTCAAGCAACTGGTGACCACCCCCACCCACTACGCCGGACACACACTCAACCCCGTCTTCTCATCCAGCAAGGACATCGCCTTCAGCCACGCCACCGGACTCCACTGGACGGACCACAGCTGCGTCCACTTCAGCTTCAAAAGGACCACGATCCACCACCAACAGCAACAAGTTGCACGCAGAAGCTGGAACAGGATCACAGCCGACCAGCTCGCAACTTCCCTGAGCAAGAGCCCACCCACCAGCGCAACGAACCCCAGCCAAGCGGCCACCAACCTCACGAAGTGGATCAGCGACTGCGCAGACGACCTCGCCCCTCTGAGGACCCCGCCCAGCAGACCCGGCAGCAAGAAAGCCCCATGGTTCACCGACGAACTCAAGTGCTCCAAGAAGAACTGCAGAGCCCTTGAGAACGCCTGGCGCAGAGACCCAACACCGGACAACATGACTGCCCTCAAGCTCGCCACCCGAAAACACTACCAACTGATCCACACCACCAAGATAACTGCATTCAAGGAACGACTGCACAACAACGCACACAACAGCAAGGAACTCTTCAACATTGTTAAAGAGCTCTCCAACCCCAACGCCGGAAACAACGACATCACCCCTTCGCAAGACCTCTGCAACTCCCTCGCCTCCTACTTCCACAACAAGATCGAGGAAATACACAACAGCTTCAGCACTCAACCGACGCACGCCACGACGGAACCGCCGCCCCCCACCACCACCCTCCGCGCCTCTACCCCGATCAGCACCGAAGACGCCATCCCCACGATGAACTCCATCCACTCCGGATCTCCGACCGACCCTTGCCCTCACCACGTCTTCAACAAGGCCGACGCTGTCATCGCACCCCACCTGCGGGACATCAACACCTCCTTCAACACCGCTACCTTCCCGGAGAGCTGGAAGCACGCCGAACTCAGCGCCCTACTAAAGAAGCCATCAGCCGACCCCACCGACCTCAAGAACTACCGACCCTTCACGCTGCTCCCGTTTCCCGCAAAAGTCATCGAGAAGACCGTCAACAAGCAGCTGGCCGTCTTCCTCGAGACGAACGGATCCCTCGACCTCTCGCAGTCTGGCTTCCGGGCCAACCACAGCACCGAGACCGCCCTGATCGCAGCTACCGATGACATCCGAGCCCTGCTTGACAACGGAGAAACAGCGGCCCTCATCCTCCTAGACCTCTCCGCGGCCTTCGACACTGTCTGCCACCGCACCCTAGTACAGCGCCTCAGCAACGTCGGAATCCAGGAGAAGGCACTGGAGTGGATCATCTCCTTCCTCGCCGGAAGGACACAGAGAGTCCGCCTCCCCCCGTTCAGATCAGAAGCCACCGAAGTCATCTGCGGCGTTCCTCAAGGCTCCTCGCTCAGCCCAACCCTCTTCAACGTCTTCATGAGTCCCCTCGCAGCCATCGCACACGACAGCACAACCTCAACATCATCTACGCCGACGACACCCAGCTGATCCTCTCCCTCACCAACGACCCCGCCACCGCCAGAGCCAACCTACACGAAGGGATGAAAGAGGTAGCCGAATGGATGAAGAACAGCCGCCTGAAACTGAACTCTGACAAGACGGAAGTCCTCATCCTGGGATCCTCACCCTCCGCCTGGGACGACTCCTGGTGGCCCCCCGCCCTAGGCAGCGCACCCAAACCAACAGACCACGCACGCAACCTGGGCTTCATCCTGGACTCCTCCCTCTCCATGACCAGACAAGTCAACGCCGTCTCCTCGTCGTGCTTCAACATCCTACACATGCTACGCAAGATCTTCCGGTGGATCCCCACCGAGACCAGGAAGACGGTCACCCAGGCCCTCGTCACCAGCCGACTGGACTACGGCAACTCCCTCTACGCCGGAACCTCCGCCAAACTCCAGAAGAGACTCCAGCGGATCCAGAACGCCTCAGCACCACTCATCCTAGACATCCCCGGTTGCAACCACATCTCCGGACACCTGAGAGACCTGCACTGGCTCCCGGTCAACAAGCGAATCACCTTCCGTATCCTCACCCACGCACACAAAGCCCTGCACAACCAAGGCCCAGGATACCTCAACAGCCGCCTCAACTTCTACGCTCCCAAACGCCAGCTTCGATCGACCGGCCACGCCCTCTCCGCCGTCCCCCGCATCCGAAGAGCCACCACAGGGGGAAGGCCCTTCTCCTACCTCGCCGCCAAGACTTGGAACTCCCTCCCGACCCACCTCCGCCTGACCCAGGACCACCTCGCCTTCAGGAAGCAGCTCAAGACCTGGCTGTTCGAGCAGTAGCGGACGCCCCCTCCCCTAGCGCCTTGAGACCCTCCGGGTGAGTAGTGCGCTATACAAATGCTTTGATTGATTGATTGATTGATTGATTGATTGGCACAGACTTCAGGAGAGGGAGCATGAGATGGGTAGTGAGTGAGTGGGCAGGGGAGGGTGATGGAGGGGTGGAGAGAGGAGGAAGCAGGATGCGAGGAGTACGTCAAGGTTCGGAGATCGGCGGTGCGCCGGTCCGGTAAGTAAAACCATCATTGTCCAGTCCAGCTTTTGGTCAGGGGGGACGGCGTCCACCCTGTAAAATACGTTAAAATAAGTGGGGGGACGCCGTCCACCCGCGTGGTACCCCGACTCGAGCCCTGCCCCCACTCATACAGGTAATGCCGCCGGCTGCTACATGTGTCGTGAGAGTGGTATGTTTTCTGTCCAATTAATTGGGGGGCGGGGCTGTTCAACCAAAGAAGGTTGCTTGAGGGCACTTTCAATGCACACAGAAAACACAGAACACCCCCCCAGGCCTGAAGGCGTTTTGTCGGCCAGTGGGCTTAGAAGCTGCGCCTGAAACCCGTGTTAAAGAGGGAGGACAGCACACAAGTAGGGCTTCTCCCCGCAGTGGACGAGAGAGGTGGCCACTGGCGGGGGTGAGGTGGGGGGGCGCGTTCCGAAAACGCAAGCTTTAGAGTTTATTCCGCTGATTAAAGTTGCATTTTTTGGACTCGTTTTATTACTTGTGAGGTTGAGGGGGCGTACAAGGGGACGGCGCAGTCACTGATTTCACAAATTAAACAATAAGATGCTTGAAAGAGCAAACCCCCACATCCCTTAAATGAGGTGTGAACGCACCCTACACCCAGAGGTCTGCTCGGGGTCCGTCAGGTATTTGTCTGAACTCGTACATTGGATCTAGGGCTGGTAACTACAGCTAATCAGCTGCAGATTAGAGGGGACAGGGGTACACAAGCGGAATTTTCCTACCTCCACCTCCGAAGTCAGGAGCAGACACGGGGAATGGTATACCACATTCAGAACTTCAAAACAAAGTCTGTGCTGAGCAACGAAAAAACAATATTACAGAAATCTGGAATCCCGGTTTCCAAAAGTCACAGGGGCAGATTTACAAGCTCCTTGCGCCACTTTTGCGTCACTTTTCCCATGTTAAAAGTGACACAAAAGTGGCACAAGGGGCTTGTAAATCTGCCCCACAGTGCGGACCAATCCAGTCAAATATCAATCTCACCCAGGCTAGTGCTGGTGAAACAAACTGTGAAACTATATCCAATGCTCTCTTCCCGTGGTGAGACACTAATGTCATCATTTACTTAGAATACCTTTCAAATAAGATATCACGCCCATGACTTTGTTCTAGATTAACCTGGTAGCAGAGGAGATGTAAAATATCAGTCCTTTTCCAGTGATGGGGAGCCTTTTCTAGTGACTCGTTAGCTGGACATAAGCACTGTTTGGGGGAATCTTACCTGTTACATCACGCTGCTTAGCGCCCAAATCCATCTTCGGCTGCTGGTCCCCCCGCTGCCGCCTTAGGAACATCACGCGGCCACTGAGCGGGGGGACCACAGCCCCCAGAAGCCTTTGCCACATCGCCCCGCCCAACTCCGCCCACTTCCGCGCCCGGAAGGCACTCAAAATACCGGCGCTCCCTCGGTGGAGCGGGAGCCTTTTCCAGTGACTCGTTAGCTGGAAATAAGCACTGTTTGGGAGAATCTTACCTGCTACATCCCGCTGCTTAGCGCTCAAATCCATCTTCGGCTGCTGTCCCCCCCCCCGCTGCCGCCTTAGGAACATCACGCGGCCGCCAAGCGGGGGACTTCAGTCAGCCCCCAGAAGCCTTTGCCACATTGCCCGCCCAACTCCGCCCACTTCCGCGCCCGGAAGGCACTCAAAAGAACGGCGCTCCCTCTGTGGAGCGGGAGCCTTTTCCAGTAACTCGTTAGCTGGACATAAGCACTGTTTGGGGGAATCTTACCTGCTACATCGCGCTGCTTAGCGCTCAAATCCATCTTCGGCTACTGGTCCCCTGCACCCAACCCCCCCCCCCCCCTCCCCCCACCTGCTGCCGCCTTAGGAACATCACGCGGCCGCCGAGCGGGGGGACTACAGCCCCCAGAATCCTTTGCCACATTGCCCTGCCCAACTCCGCCCACTTTCGCGCCCGGAAGGCGCTCAAAAGAACGGCGCTCCCTCCGCGTCGCGGGTGCGCACGGGAGCTGCCGGGCAAAGGGCGGGCCGTCTGTGGCCGTCCGGGGCCAGGGGAGGCCGGGTCGGGCCCTCCCCTCTTACATCTGCTACCCGGGACAATCAAATCAAAGTAAGATTCTATCATCTCATAAGTGGCACCAACAATTATATTTCCATCAGTTCTGAACTGTGTAAACCTATTTTGTTAATATAAATCTTCGTGACCCGGACTTTATTGTAGTGTCATCAAGCGTGTAAAATATAAATACCTCATAGAAATATGAGTTTACGCCTCAGTAAAGGTGGGAGGGACTGTCAGAGGGACCTTAGACCAGTTCATTACCAGGGCCGCGTCAGTGTTAGAACGCGAGATAGCGATCACTGAGCGCCGCTTGTCCTCAGAACTGTTGTATAACAAACGTTCGTCCCTGGGTCCCGTCCAGCTAGCAACCACACCACCAATACAAGGTACAGATAAAGAAGATTTAATCAATGACATTAGTAGTCCTCCACAGTCACAGTCACAAGACCTAGCAGAATCAGACGAGATAAGTAGGGAGTCTAACACCAACGATCCCAACATAGAACCCCCAATAGAAATCACTTCTGAGGAGCTTACCCCTCCGACATCTCGGAAGTGCATCCCCAAAAAGAATATACAAAACAAACTATTGGGGTCAGGACTCACCAAAAAAAGAAAGCGCAGGAGGAATATTCAAATGGGTAGGCATGCTAAAACACATAAAATTCTCTTGAGCCCCTTAAAGGGCCCAAGATTTGCAGCAAGGAAATCCGTCTCAGACTATCCGCCCCCACATCCCTATCCTACCCAAGACCTAATGGGAAACATTGAACACTTGGTCAAATCTCTATTATTACCAGTTGTGGAGAGAGTGAAAAGAATGGCCGAACAGGTGGGGTCCATTAACGAAGCTAGCGCTACCAACACCGAACTACTCAGGGAATTGCTAGCAAACAGGAAGAACCAGATCACTTGTGTGCCATCCGTAGGGCAGAAAATATCCAACATATCGAATAGTGCGAATTTATTATCTCCATCCCATGAGAACACACCAGCCCCTCTGAAAATAGATACTGGCCACAGGATACCTAGGGAAGAAAAAGCCGGAGGCCAAGCCAGCAAACCAGATAATAATCATGGTGATACTGCTAGGGTGCATCACTCTAATAAGAACTTAAGAGGAACCGCTCAACAAATAGATCCCCCCCCCCCCAGAGGCGGTACCCTATGTTGTAGTACTCACTGGGGTCCCAGAACTGGTAGAAGGGAAGACAGAAGGATACTTAAAACTTAAAAACAAACTAGTCCACTGGCTGAGAAAGAACAGGCCATTACCCCCTAACATAGATGGTGAAATCTTACATGTAAGAAGATTGGGCTGGGTGGGGCACAGACCAAAGGACATTCAGGGGGATGTTATCATTATTAATTTCAGGGATCGCAGGGTATCTACCCACATCACAGACTGGTACCTGGAATGAGGTGGGGGAGGAATATCGATCCGTGACCTGAGTAACTTCTACCCCCAAGCCTTACTGAATAATCCAACAAGACCCTGGAACCCATATATGCGTAATGCAGCAGGCCCCATTCTTAATATTCCTACATTTAATCGATTTCCTCGCTCTCTGGATTGGAAGGGGTAGACTGACTCCTTAATGAGACGCCAAGGTATTATCACAAACCCAAACACACTGTCAATAACACCAAATACAGGAAAGAAGGGACACCTGACATAAGAACTAAGGCTGCGGAGATTGTTGCTACTGAAAAGATAACCCCTAGGGCCCAGTCATTACTATCCTGGAACATAGCAGGCCTAAAGGACAAAGTAGACCTCCAAGAATGGCTAGACTTAGTAAATAATTATAATATATTATGCTTCCAAGAAACCTGGGTGGTCCAAGAAATAAATTTATTAGGATATCAAACCTTCAATACACCCGCTATTGTAAGCCCATATGGTAGAAATAAAGGGGGTCTGTGTATTTACATTGCAAACACAGCAGGGATCTCTATTGTTAAATTTATCTCTACGGACTGCTACAAGGTTTTACTAGTCAACTGGCAAGGAATGAATGACATGGCCATTATTAACGTTTACAATAACGCGCACGCATCCACATGGGAAGAGATTATCAACAGCCTTAGAAGCTCGTTGAATAGCCTAGAAGAACAAGGGGATGATGATTTGGCACTCCTATGGGTGGGTGATTTCAACTGTACGCTCTGCATGCGCAGAGCTTCTGGTACCTGTGGCCTGGGGAGGATAAGGAAGATGCGCCAACCCACTTTATCCACTCCAGGCTAGGGGATTTGTTGAATACATTACTGTTCCACTTTGACTTAATCTATGTTAACGCAAGATGCTCACCAGCGGTAGACTTTAAACCAACATTCAATGGGAGAGGGGAAAACTCAATAATTGATTTTACCCTCCTGTCCTCTAGATATTCGTCACTTGTGTTGTCATGGGAGACACTGGATACCCCCATGAGCGATCATTATTCTATTTCTCTGTCTCTGAAAATCAAGGGAGTGGAAACAAACTCTAAGGTTATTGATAATTTTCCCATTAACCTTGCAACCCCCAATGGCTACACCAACAAATGGGGCAAAGTCGAACCCGAAGCTTTTATACGGAAAATGGTAAATAACACTTATGACCACATGAAAATATGTCTCTCCCTGGCCGAAAAGAATCACAAAGTTCTTGATTCCTTCAGTAAAATTGCGGATGAAATTAAAAAACAACTAACTAGGTCACCTAAAAACAATACCCACAAAGCCCGGGGGTGGTTTGATAAAGACTGCTCTAGGGCACATCACAACCTGAAGCGTGCCCTACATGAAGTCCCTAGATCAATGGAAATAATAAGGCAGACAAGAAGATCTTATAATGTGGCCTTAGCCAGAAGGAAAAGAGAGCTAATAAGCAAATCCTGGCAGCACCTGCATGAGGCATGCCTAAGGAATGACTACATAGCATTGTGGAAAGCGGTAAATGCACCCTATCTCCAAGATAAGGATATAGATATTATTGATTTAGCTATCCCAGGGGATACCTGGGTTACCCATTTTACCAACCTATATGATAATCTTAATACAGACGAGAGTGATAAAAACATAGATAACCAAACTGCACTACATGATGAGGTCGGTCCAGCAGATACATTTCCATTGGGGATCGTAGTTGATTGCGTAGAGGTGACTAGGGCAATTAAGGAAAGCTTCCTCGGGAAAGCACCTGGCCCGGACAGTGTTCCGATACATATATATAAATCTCATCTAGATCTATGGGCACCTTTGCTAACAGATGTTCTAAACCGCTCCAACGCTTCCAGCTTCATCTCAACTTGGCCAGAAGCGATTGTCATACCTATTTTTAAAAAAGGGGATAGGAATAACCCCGTCTCAGGCTCGTGGGGGCACAACAACTCGCTCACCTGTATCCTCAGAGGCAAAGAGGACCAGTGGACATCTCCGCTCTCCCCCGCTGCCGTTTGGTCGTACAGCCGCCGAGAGGGGAGATCGACACAGGGACTCCATTTCCCAGCGTCCCCTGCTTCCCTGACGGGGACGCTGAACGCCGCCTCACACTCCCGAGCCCGGAGGCGCATAAAGACGAGCTGCTCCTGCGGCGGAGCGGGGGCTCAGGCTCGTGGGGGCACAACAACTCGCTCACCTGTATCCTCAGAGGCGAAGAGGACCCGCGGACATCTCCGCTCTCCCCTGCTGCCGTTTGTTGGTCGTACGGCCGCCGAGAGGGGAGAGCGACACAGGGACTCCATTTCCCAGCGTCTCCTGCTTCCCTGACGGGGACGCTGAACGCCACCTCACACTCCCGCGCCCGGAGGCACATAAAGACGAGCTGCTCCTCCCGCGTCGCGGGACGCGCGCGGGCTGAGCCCGGACAGAGGGCGGGCCATCTACGGCCATCAGAGGCAGAAAGAGGCAGGTCAGGGCCAGCCCCCCGTCATCCATCCATGGGTAAACACAAGAACATAGTTACTGCAGAGGAGGGGGGTAAAAGAGCCAAGGTGCCGAGACATTCTGATCAATTATCTCATATCTCTCCTCGACTGTAGGGGCGCTAACTAAGGAAATAGCGAGTGCCGAACACGAACTGGGTATCACGCCCTCCCCTTCAACCATGGTAGAACAACCTATTGACCTTGGCAGAGGGTCTGCTATCCCCCTAGTACCTGAGGTGGTCGTCATAAATAATAAACCTGTGGCGGCATCATCAGTCTGCCCCCCACCTATTAATACCTCCTTACCACCACTAACCCAGAGGGATTCAACCCATGGCCAAGGCCCCAAAAAGGACTCTGTAAAGAGGAAGAAAGCAGTGGTCAGCAAGACTCTGCACACTGGGACTGATCTAAGTATGGGCGAACAGTTGGAGGCGCTTTTTTGTGCGAGGATTGAGCCCTTGATTGCAGATATTGCCAAAGATATAGTGGACACATTGAATACTTGTCTTTCCGGACTCCTAAAGAAATGTTCCTTAACACCTTGGCTGCTAATGGTTTTCCCCTCCTGTGCTGATAGATCTAGAACCCTATAGTTTCATGACGAGCTCAGCTCGTCCTCATCACAGCTCAACCGTGCCTCATGACGAGCTGAGCTCGTCATGAGCATCGAAGGGGTTAATAGATAAAATTGTTAAAGATCTCTCATCAGTCCCTATTTTAGTTAAAGGAGACACTGTTGTACCTGGTACTAACACTGCCGTTGACATGTCAAATAGAACTCAGGACGCCTACCCGCTCCCCACTAGGGAGAACAATGTGTCTGTTGGGGCATGACCCACCAATTTGCTCAATACTCCCCCTCGTATGGGGGTCCCTTACTGGGGAACATAGGGGCCAATAGGAATGTTAATACCCGCCCAAGCAAACCTGCTTCCAATAGGCAGACTAGGGGAAGCAAGCTGCAACTAAATTTACCACCGGAGGCAGCCCCACTAGTAGCTGTTTTCATTGGTGTGCCCGCCCTAGCAGAGGGCACAGTGGAAACTGCTACTGACCTATTAAGAAAGGCTAGGTTATGGTGTGCAGAAAGCAGCAGTGGTGGGACCCATATAGCAGAAAGTGTCATATTCGTTAACAGGGTGGGTTGGATTGGATTGGGAAACGTCCAAAGTCAGTGCAGGGGGACTGTGTAGTAGTCAACTTTGATCGCCCAGACCATGCCAATAAACTTTTCTGGGATGGTTCCGATTTAGAGGGGGCAGTGTACATGAAACCAGTCCCCCTGGGGTTTTTCTATCCACCTCACACTACACACTCTAGCAATAAATACCCGGGATCACCTAGCTGTAGCCGGTTCTCAGCAGGAGCAGGGGTTAGACCAGTGAGACCCACAGAGCCTCAAATTAGAGGAAACTTAGAAACACAGACTGCCCCAAACGTGTTGCCTTCACATACTCACATGGAAGGAGGAGGGGTAGTAGTGAGTAATCGCTTCTCGCCCCTCTCCAACATCGACAAAATTGATTGACAACCACCCCCACCTCAGTCAGTCACCCTAGAGGTCCATAACCCAGGCGAAACAATAGTTTGCAAATTGATAACATGGAATGTAGCCGAGATTAGAACAAAAAGGGTTGATCCATTATGGATTGATTTCGTAAGTAAAACTGTGAAAAGTGAAGTTAATTTATGTCAGAAAAACAGAAATGAGTGGAGCTGTGTTGCCAGGATCCTTCCTGAAGGAGCCACAAAGAACAACTGACCTAACTGTCACCCCTGAGGCATGGTGGGAAGCTGGGGGTCAGTTTATGCATACAGCTGCAGGTTAGCTTTTCAGTCTTTTTAGACTGGGGATTTGCAATGCAGCCTGGGAGCTTCCTATGCTTTCAGTATTTTATAAGAATTTCTACTGCTTTCTGAGCATTAAAACAGTTCTAAAACAAACTTTGTTGTTGTTTCTCATATTTCTAATGCATGTTTTTTCATGTATGGTGGAAATTCTTTACATCATGATTCAGCTCTGGTGTTTAGTAGGCTGCAATTGCTTATTGTTATATATATATGGTTATATATATGTGGGGCACATATAATATAGTGTTTCCGGGGTCCCGCGCATGGGCGGGAATATTCTAATGCTTATGACTTTGAAGAGGATACCCCTGGAAGAGAACTAGGATTACAGGTAAGTAACTAATCCTTTTGTACTACTGCATTGTACTGTATTTTATAATGTCATTAGAAAAGAAAAGACTTTGGTAATCCTTAAGGTTTCTCACACAATTGAAGGTGATTGATACAGCAACAATTATGATGCCACATATTAACCAACATATTGATACCATAAAAATTAAAAGAACAGTGCAAAAAAAAGCTGTAGTGACTCAATGCAGTATGCACAAAGGGGCACCCATCATGTTTCTTACTTAAATCAACACAAATGCAATTTTAAGCACGCTGGTTGATATGAACCCAAATGTGTCATAGAAAAGGCAATTGTTTTTTTACCCATAGACCTTCCGATTGATATAGTACCTCTTAAAAATGTTTGCTAAGCTCTTCCTAGCATTTTATCATGACACTAAAATCATTTACCATTCTCTCTTTTGCAGGACAAATCCATGGTTGAAAAGTACACATTTAGTGTTTTCCGAGCAATATCACAATTGGTCACAATGGGTTATGGCTCAACAGAACCTCCCCGAGGTAAAGGATATGCATAGTTAGATTTAGAAATGGTAGACTAAAACTACTAGCCATAATATTTCCTTCAAGTTGAGTGTTCAAGGTAAAATGTAATTCTATGCAATTTCTGATACTTGATATTAGTTGCAACCAACAACTTTAAAGATTTGGTAAGTGTGTTTGAAGATTCTGTGATTGAAAATGTGACTCATTATAAATTGAAATGTGATATCAATGTCATCGGATGTTCTCTGATATTCATAAACGGGTACAAAATCTCTTCAGATTTTTTGAGTCTCTGGAACACAAATATAATAGGCAATATTTTCTAGTCTTTTTACTTTTATTAGTTTAAAAAATACATTAAATTCCCCATCAACAATCAGGATTCATTTTGTAGAAACCACTAAAATGTCTTCCCTCTTAAAATAAAAATAGAACATGTAGACTCTGGTTGGCTTTTTGCAAGTAGCGCCCAGGTGCACTTGAATGTTTGAAAGTTCGAAAAAATCCCACACTTCCCGTCAGTCAGTGTTAGACTGGTGAAGAAGTAAAGATTTTCAGTTTACAGTCAGGATCCTGAAAACATAGCATTTAGGGTTTTGTTTCCTTTTACCTACTTTCTCTTGTAGTAAATGCCATTGTTTACATACATTTGTGAGAGGTGGTACTCCCACCACACAAACTCTTTGACTGATGACCTGCTTGTGGAGGGAAAACGTATTGGAAGCAATACTACAATGTATCTATTTTCTGCCTTCAGGACTCTCACTCCTCTCACTCCATTAAGACTTACAACCTCTGTCAACTCTGGAGATGCTATAAAATAGACTTGTGGATGAGGAAGGATTTCACCTCAAAACTCTGCAAGAGAAGGACGGTCATTGAACCTCGCAGGCCTCGAAGAGAGGGAGCCTTCCCATTCTTTTTCGGTTCTAGATGTGGCCCCAGTCAATCAACAACAAGCATTTGCAATGACGCATTAGGAAAGTTTGAGATATTGGTATTGGAAATGACAAATTTTGTATTTGTGTTGCTTTTGAAAATAGCAAAATTATTAGTTTTGTCATTTACAATGCCAATAGTTTTAACTTTCGCAAATGTGACACCTATAGCATTTGTAATGCAATATGTGTTGTATTTACGTGACTTAGATGTATTGATATTACAAATAACAATGGCTTTTATTTATTTTTAATAATTAATACTTATGTAAAAGTTATTGTAATTTACAATGGCAATAGCTTAAACTTTTGTAAATAACTTTTGTGGAGATTATGTTCAGTGTATTTTATTGCGACGAAAATCCAAGAATAGAAGTGAAATATTACCATCTTTTTGTGACATTTGTAATAAAGATTGAAACATTGAGAGAACATATTTGAACCAGTTGTTGTTGAATGGTTGCACAGATTGATGCTGTGGTGGCGCTGACTGTAAGCATGGGCGAATTTTGCGAATCTCGCGTTCGCGAATTTTGCGGATTTGCGAACTCGCAATCCGCAAAATCCACGAATTCTCGCGAATTTGCAGATTTTTTTTTGTGTTCGCGCGGGTTTCTGCCAGTTCGCGAGGGTTTTGTACAATTTCGCAAAACGCGAACTTACCTGTCGGGTCGCAAGTTTCGCGAACTTGTTGTTTCTACGTGTCCAGCCTGTTTGGGACACTCTTCTTCATCACTGCCACTCTCTGTCACCACTGCCACTCTCTAACTACTCATGCCACCCTCTGGCCCACCCATGCCACCCTCTGTTTCATCACAGCACCCTCTGGTTGTCCAGTCAGTGTACATTATTGTGGCAACGCAAGCACACCTTCCCTGCCTCAAGTGACCTGAATTAATTTGGGGCTGATTAATGTGTCACAGAATATTTTTTTAGCTGGCACCTGCTTCCTTAGTGCTTCCTGATTAGTGATCTTTTGCACTTGCTAAGTGCTTTCATTGTTGCAAAATTAGTTACAACACCTGCCCTGCCCCAACTGACAATAATGAATTAGGGGCTGATTAATGGATTTGAACCTCCAGCCTGGCTCCTGCTTGTCTCCCTTAGCTGTAATTCAGGACCTTTGTGGCATATGTGTAACTATTCTGAGGTTCAGAGCAGGGTCACATAATAGTTGCAACTGGCAACTGAACTCTGGAGGGGCCCCTCAGGAAGCACTACAGGAAATGGCTACTAATGATGAGCCTGAACTTTTGAACCTGGTAAGTAGTTTCAGTTTTGCTAAGATCGTATTTCTGCAATGTTGCGCTTATTCGCGGGGCGCGGAGTTGTACTGGGAAGCCGCGAACTCACGCGAACAGTGCGAGCAAGCCATGAAATCCGCTGCTCGCGGATTTGCGGATTTTGCGGGAGATTCGCAAATCTCGCGGATTGCGAATTTACCGAAAATCCCCAAAATCCGCGAGCGAAACGGATTTTCCGCCCATGCTTAGCGCTGAGTGATGTTGTGGTGGCGACGAGTGATGCTGTGGCGTTCAGTGATGATGTGGTAGCACATAGTGATGTTGTGGTGGTGCTGAGTGGTGATGCGATAGATAGAGGGGGGGAGATAGATAGATAGAGGGAGGGTGATAGATAGATAGATAGACAGATAGATGGAGTGAGGGCGATAGATAGATAGATAGATAGATAGATAGATAGATAGATAGATAGATAGATAGATAGATAGATAGATAGGTAGATAGATAGATAGATAGATAGATAGATAGATAGATAGATAGATAGATAGATAGATAGATAGATAGATAGATAGATAGATAGATAGAGTGAGGGCGATAGAGTGACGGCAATAGATAGATTGAGGGCGATAGATAGAGTGAGGGCGATAGATAGAGTGAGGGCGATGGATAGATAGAGTGAGGGCGATAGATAGAGTGAGGGCAATAGATAGATTGAGGGCGATAGATAGATAGAGTGAGGCGATGGATAGATAGAGTGAGGGCGATAGATAGAGTGAGGGCGATAGAGAGAGTGAGGGCGATAGATAGATAGAGTAAGGGTGATAGAGTGAAGACGATAGATAGATAGTGAGGGCGATAGATAGAGTAAGGGCCATAGATAGAGCGAGGGCGATAGATAGAGCGAGGGTGATAGATAGAGTGAGGGCGATAGAGTGAGGGCGATAGAGTGAGGGCGACAGAGTGAGGGCGATAGATAGATAGATAGATACATAGATAGATAGATATAGTGAGGGCGATAGAGAGGGGTGTAGATAGGGGTGTAGAGAGTGGGAGGGGTCTAGCGAGAGGGGTGTAGAGAGAGAGAGGGGTGTAGAGAGGGAGAGAGGGGTGTAGAGAGAGAGAGAAAGGGGTGTAGAGAGAGGGATGTAGAGAGAGAAAGGGGTTTAGAGAGAGGGGTGTAGACTGAGGGGTGTAGAGAGAGGGGTGTAGAGAAGGGTGTAGAGAGAGGGTGTAGAGAGGGGGTGCATAGAAAGAGGGGTGTAGAGAAAGAGGGGTGCACAGAAAGAGGGGTGTAGAGAGAGGGGTGTAGAGAGAGAGGGGTGTGGAGAGAGGGGTGTAGAGAGAGGGGTGTAGAGAGAGAGGAAGTGTAGAGAGAGAGGAGGTGTAGAGAGAGAGGAGGTGTAGAGAGAGGGGTGTAGAGAGAGGGGTGTAGAGAGTGGGGTGTAGAGAGAGAGGGGTGTAAAGAGAGGAGTGCAAAGAGAGGGGTGGAGAGGGAGGGGTGTAGAGAGAGGGGTGTAGCGAGAGGGGTGTAGAGAGAGAGGTGTAGAGAAGGTTGGGGTAGAGAGAGGGGTGTAGAGAGGATGGTGTAAAGAGGGTGGTGTAGAGAGGAAGGTGTAGAGAGGGTGGTGTAGAGAGAGGGGTGTAGAGAGGGTGGTGTAGAGAGGGTGGTGTAGAGAGGAGGGTGTCGAGAGGAGGGTGTAGAGAGGAGGGTGTAGAGAGGGGGGTGTAGAGAGGGGGGTGTAGAGAGGGGGGTGTAGAGAGAGGGTGTAGAGAGAGGGGTGTACAGAGAGGGGGGTGTAGAGAGAGGTGTGTAGAGAGAGAGGGGTGTAGAGAGAGTTAAGGAGGTCCTAGAGGGGTGTAGAGGGAGATGGGTGTAGAGACATAGACAGATAGAGTAAGGGTGATAGATAGAGTGAGTGCGATAGATAGATAGATAGATAGATAGATAGATAGATAGATAGATAGATAGATAGATAGATAGATAGATAGATAGATAGATAGATAGATAGATAGATAGATAGATAGATGTGTGTGGGGTTGTGTGTTGTGTTTGGGGTTGTGTGTGTGGTTGTGTGTTGTGTTTGAGGTTGTGTGTGTGGTTGTGTGCGTGTGGTTGTGTGTGTGTGGGGTTGTGTGTGTGGGGGGCGTTTGGGCGTTGTGTGGGTGTGTGTCTGGGGGGTTGTGTTTGTGGGGTTGTGTGTGTGGAGTTGTGTGTGTGTGTGTGTATGGGGTTGTGTGTGTTGTAGTATCGGGTTCCCAAGGCCTACATGCTCCGAAGATAACCCACTTACATTCAAGAACTGTTGGCACGGAAACTGAAAAATTCAAAGAACAAGTTTATTAAGACCCCATGGGGTGGTGGTACATTCCTACAGCACCCTTCGGTAATGCAAGAAGTATAACACCGAACATCGGTGTGACCCGTTCTTTTATACAGTTTGCAGGTAATAAAAAGATAGGCGGCACAAAGTTACAGAGCGTTATGTACATATGAGGTCATCTTTTGGAACACAGCCAGCTCATTGGAGGGTTACAACCCCGCTGGTCAGTTTGGCGCACATTCCTGAGGGGCGACTGGTCAGTGGGGACTGCGCATGTACGGGATGACCAGTACTAAAAATAGCCTGTTGCTGGGCAAACTCGTGTGGTCAGTGGCACGGACAACGGACTAAAGGGCACGCTAGCCACGAGGCCGCTTATGATCTAAGATGGCCGCCGTAACATACAAAATGGCGCTTTCAAGTATAGCCAATTTAAGCGGGAAAACGTGTAGCTACAGCTAAGCGCTAACTCGGCCATTGTCAAATTACGACAGACGACCCTTTTAGCGTTTAGCTGAAGCTACCTCATAGTGGACATAATCAGGGTGCTCATCTTCTATATCAATTAACATTATTTGGGCTACTTCTTTATGAAGCATCATTTTGTCATGAGCAAAAGCTCGTCTTGATGGTATACAAGCTGATAAGCACATAGAACATAAAGCTGCGCCACATTGAATACATAAGCATACAGAAAACAGTATCCCTACAATGATACATAGAATCGTTAACAGTTTCCAACCCCAAGCAGTAAGCATTGACCAAAACCACCCTGAAAGAGTCCACGTTCCATTGTCCGGGTGTATTTCAGCAGCTATCTTATGTAGTTTGGAGATAGCATCATAAACTGATGGCGAATTGTCAGGTACGTAAACACAGCAGCTACTTCCGATAATTCTACATGCCCCCCCCCCCCACGGTCAGCTAGAACTACATCTAACACCATTCTATTTTGGAGTGTAACAATTCTAGAAATCTGGAGTTCTTCCGTAATGTTCCCAAGTGCAATGGCAGTGTCATTGGCTACAGCTTCAACAACACGGGTCAATCGTCGTATTTTCCGACTATTCAGTGCGGCCGCCACAAAGGAAAACAGTCTCAAATTAAAATCCACATATTGCTGTAAGGCAGTGTCTGTTTGGTCGATATCGTCCAGAACAACAGTCCGTTTGACACGATTCAAAACAAAGTCGTGGTACAAAACATAATCATTATGATACATTGGTGGGGCGATGAATACAGGGGGTAGCACAAAAGATACATAACAAGTGCCTAACCATCCCAACGGAAGCTGATGATAACCTTTCGTTCCACAAATGAAATAAGTATTGCGAGATGCTAAGAATGATATGCCATTCGGACTATCAAAGGTGAGTGTGGTGTTGCATTCACTTTTCCCCACCGCAATTGACCCTTTATTTCGTATACACAAATCAGCTTTGGTAGCAATGACATTAATAACATGTGAGCTGGATACATTGATATTCCGTTGATTGCTGTACACACGCGGGGCAGACACATTATCGGGGCGGTACTCCTCCCATTCAAATCGGGTACCCTCAGCCCGTGGAAACCCATCCCTGTCGTGATAACAAATTTTATTCAAACGGAAAAGCACCCCCCCCTTTTGTTCGCCATCTCAGAGTGAAGAGGAGAGTGTACCAGGCATTACAGGATCCATTATGTGAAAACGGGAGAGGAATGAGTGGAGTGCCCCCTTTCTTCTGGTGCCCAGGCAACATCCCACACACCCAGCAATTAGACGTATTTGTCATATTATGCGTATGATGCAGTATCTGAATAAAGCTATTGTTCAAATAAGTCTGTCGGTGTCGTTCTTCATGATAGGGCAATGTAAAGTGAAAATGTTCAGATGGAGCTGGGGTAGTCGGCAGTAAATGTTCACGTACAGGCACCACAAGTTCAACTACCCAGGCTATCACAGCTATTACCACAATTGTCAAGACGAAAAGGATGGCACCAAGTATTCTTTTATCTCTTGATGCAGAAGACGCCATTATTCAAGAAGTTCTGAATGTCTCAAATAGTTCGAATTGTTCACAAAGTCTCAAATATACATATGTATATACCTAAAAAGAAAAATACGGTGCTGAGCTCCGAGGTAGCCGTTGTTTTCTTCTCTGGGGTCAAGACGGGTGTCGCTACTCTTGGCAGAACTGATCCCCCCCCCCTTGAGATTCCCGGTTTCCGTTTCACAAACCCCAGAGCGGTAACCAACCAGTCTCGAAAAACCAAACATTTTCTTCTTTATCGTGGCCGCAGATTATAGCGCTCTCGTCCAGAAACAGTGTGGTCCGGGAAGGCTCCCTCAACTTCGGCCGATGTCACAGCTGGGCTCTTTTCTTTCTCCAAAATTTCCTTGTAGTCTGTTAGCACAGCAGGATTCCCCAGATCAGGAGAGACACGACGGCAGTGAGTTGAGTGCACCCACCGCTTCCTATTGGTCACTCGTACTGCTGTCCGGGTCGCCAGAAGGACCTGCTCAGGGCCCCGCCACCTCGGTTCCAAGCTGCTCGCCCTCTCAAACGATCTGATCATAACATGATCACCAGGGCGAAGATCATGGCCCTCTCCAGTAGAGTTGTCAGGGAGCGCTTCTCGAACCTGTTGATGAATAGAAAGCAAATCATTTGTTAATCGTGCCAAATAATCGTTCATCATTATACAAGGCACATCATGTATTAATCGCGGCTTGGGCACCCCCCAAATATTCATAGGCCGTCCAAACACCACCTCATACGGTGTGAGGCCAGTCCTCGAATGGGGCACTGATCTGAGAGAGAGTAATGCTAACGGCAAAGCATTCGGCCACTTCAACGATGTGGATGCCACAATCTTAGCCAGTTTAAGTTTCAACGTGGCATTGTACCGCTCAACAAGACCTGCCGACTGAGGGTGGAACACAGCGTGAAACTTCTGCTGAATCCCTAGCCCCTTCAGCACACACTCCACAATTTTCCCAACAAAATGAGGCCTATTATCGCTCTACAGGAATTTGCAAACTCCGAATCGAGGGAAAAACTCCTTAAGCAACACCTTAGCTGTTGTCAGAGCCGTATTGTCTTTCGTGGGGAAAGCCTCTACCCATTTGCTAAAAGCACATACCACCACTAAGACATACTTCAGATTGTTGCAATGCTCAAGCTGGATATAATCCATTTGGAGTACCTCGAATGGTGCAGAAGGTGGAACGAACCCTCCTTTTGGAGTATGGGTCCCCTTTGCAGGATTGTGCTGCAAACAAACCAGGCAGGTCTGCACTACTCTCTTGGCGGTATTAGCAATCTTGAGATGTTCCCAAACTCGTGTTAACAGTCGAGTGATTGCAAGAGCTCCCACATGCGCCAACCCATGTGTCATCTGGACCATCGCTTGCAAGTAAGCCGCAGGCAACTTCCATTTCTCCATGTCCTTACTTCTCCAACAACCCTCATCATCTAGCACCCCATCTGCTGCCCATGCCGCGAGTTCTGATTCAGTAGCTGATTTCTGAATATCTAAGATCTCTGCTCTAGCATCGTTCCAGCGCTCAGCCTGTGATTGTGTCACGTACATGGGGGAGTCAGTTCGGGACATAGCCGTTTGTCTCGCTATACTGTCCGCAAAGGCATTTCCCTGACCCACTTTATCAGTGATCTTTTTATGGGCACTACATTTTATTATCGCTACTTTCTTTGGGCAAAGCAAAGCGTTTAGGAGATCACGCACTAGTTCTCCGTGCATAATGTGTACTCCGTGTGAAGTCAAAACCCGCGTTCTCTCCAGAGTAGCCCGAAGTCATGTGCTACTCCGAAGGCGTACCGGCTGTCTGTGTATATGTTCACACATAGGCCAGCACTCAATTCGCAGGCTCTTGTCAAGGCTATCAGCTCCGCTGCTTGAGCCGATTTCTGTGGTATTCTAGCTGTTTCCACCACTGTCTTAAGTGTCGTGATCGCATAGGCTGCGGAAGTCGTGCCATCTGGCAGCCTCAAACACGATCCATCAACCCACAGTTCCCCATCCACATCTGGAAGTGGCATATCCTGTAAATCGGCACGACCCTTTGTCTGTTCCTCGGTCAGAAAAACACAGTCGTGTTGTTTGTCTTCCTGACCCTCCTCGACCGGGTAGGGCAATAAAGTGGCAGGGTTCAGGGTAGCACATCTTTTCAGTGTGATATGTGGCGCCAAAAGTGTAAGCTCATATCCTGTTAACCGTGCACTCGTAAGATATTGAGTCTTTGTTTGATTTAGCAGGGCATCTACTGCGTGGGAAACTAGCACCAACAATTTATGCGATAACACTATTCCCTCACTCTGTCGTATAGCTACTGCTGTTGCTGCCACTGCTCGAAAACACCCAGGCAACCCTCGTGCTACAGGGTCAAGAATGGCAGAGAAATACGCACATGGCCTCTGCTTATCCCCGTGTGCTTGCACTAACACTGATAACGCACACCCATCTTTCTCGTGCACGTACAATGTGAAAATCTTCGTGTAATCTGGTGTGCCTAATACAGGGGCAGAGCAAAGGGCCTGTCTCAATTGTTCAAAAGCATTTTGACATTCATCTGTCCATTCAAGGGGCATTGGTGTAGCTTTGGACAGTAACACTAGCAAGGGTTTTATAATGTGCGAAAACCCCATGATCCACTGCCTACAAAAGGACGTTAACCCTATGAAGGCGCGTACATCTCTCTGCGTGCGGGGGACTGGTGTGTCTAAAATCGCCTGAATTCGATCTGATGTTAATGCACGCCCCTCCTTAGACAAAAGATGACCGAGGTAGGTCACCTTGGGTCTACAGTATTGAAGCTTTTTCTTAGAAACCTTGTGATTGTTCTGTGCCAGAAAAGAAAGCAAAGCAATCGTACTCTCCTCACATTGTTCATAGGAATCTGCAGCAAGCAGAAGGTCATCCACGTATTGGATAAGGACAACCCCGGGCTGTAACTCAAAGGAATCAAGCTGTCTTTTCAGAGCCTGGCTGTAGATACCAGGGCTCTCAGTGTAACCTTGAGGAACACGACAAAATCTATACGATTTATTATTTAACGTGAAGCCAAACAAATATCTGCTATCAGGATGGACAGGGATGGAAAAGAATGCATTTTTCAAGTCAATTACACTAAAGGTCGTGGCCGTTGGTGGCACCAATGTAAGCAAGGTCGTAATGTCGGACACCACCGGGTATTGGGGAATGACAATTTTGTTAATCTCTCTCAAGTCAATAATAAACCGATAGACTTTGTCGTCAGTATCTCTCTTAAGAATCGGAAGAATAGGGCTGTTACAAACATTATAAGGAACCTCCTCCACCACTCCTGCCGTTATCAAATCTTGGACAATATGTGTCAGGGCAATTTCACCTTCCCTCGAAATCTTATACTGTGGTACCCGTGGCAGAGAGGCCCCCTCCTTAACAGTAATGTGAATAGGTGGAATACGCATCTCTCCGACATCCGTGTCTGAGGTCGCCCATAACGTGTGCGGGAGAGAGGCCAAAGCTGGAATGTCTAATATAGTGCAAAACCTGTCTGCGTCAGGATAATTGTCATTCAGGATGACCCGCACTCCCTCAGGAGCGCACCGTATCGTGGCTCGAAAATATTTAAGCAGATCAATGCCCAGGATATTATCTGGTGTATGGGGCGATAGCAAAAATTGACCAAAACTAAAAAATTTGTCAATACAAAGTGCAAGGGGCTTTGACAGTGGGCTAGGGGAGGGTGTGCCATCGAACCCTACACATGTTATCATTTTGCCAGACAGGGGAGCCCTCGGAACCAAGTTTTTTGACAAAGCGCTACGAGTAGCTCCTGTGTCGACTAGAAATTGATCAGTAGAACCCAAAATGCCCGCTGTTACATATGGACCCTTCTGATCTACCGGCACTTCAATTGATTCCGCACCCCATCCTACGCAGTCCTATGCATGCACATAATCCTGGTGCTCCACATTCTCACCCTCCGATATCTGGTATTAGTTTCGTCTATCAAAAGTATTTTGTTCATCCTGGCCACGGCCCCTCTCCTCAGCCCTTCCACGATCACCTCCACCACCTCTTGCTCCCGTATAACTTCCTCTCGACCTACCACCTCCACGACCACGCTGACTACGTTGTTCACGAAGTACCGGACAATCGTCAGCCCAATGCCCAAACTCTTTACAATACACACATTGATCCTCCGCTATATCCGTACGACCATACGACGCAGTGCCTCCACCTCGTCTACCTCTATCATACCCTCTACCCTGTGTTCCACGAACCTGTGCCAACATCACCTTCGTTTTCAATTCTTTCGCTTTTTTATCAATACTTTCTTTAGCCTCCAACTCCTGCCGCTCATAATACTGAGCCATAGTTAACAAAGACGCAGGGGTCGCCGTGGCCCAGGAACTTTCACTCGATTTCAATCGCTTCGCAATCTCCGGCAGGAGATTAGCTACATACTTATCAACAAACAAATGCCGACCCGTATCCTCCGTTAAATATTGACCACTGTAATCATGAAACGCCTCTTCGAAGCGTGTAAAGAAATCTGAAACCGTTTCATCTGGCTTTTGTTTGCACGAGGCTAACATAGTCCAATCGATCTTTTTAGAAGGTACGAGCGCTTTTAATTTATTCAAAATAGCCGCCGGGAGATCCAAAATCAACTGGCAAGGCTTACATGCCGGTTCCCTGTCTAAATCAGCTGCTGATATTTCTTTCCAAGTTCCCCCAAGTATCGTTTCATCGTTATTTTTACGAATCTGTCTCCACATATCAGGCGGAAGAATTAACCCAAAAAACAGATCTATGTCAACAAGAGTCATCACACAAGACGAAATGGCCCCTTCCACCCCTTCATAGAATGCTGCTGGATTTTTACGAAGACCAGGTAAAGAATTTTTCAACGCCATAACATCTGCTCTATTCCAAGGCGTATACACCCAGTTATATACAAAATATCCCTTTGCATCCTTTGACAATTTATCATCATCTGTACCTTCCCCTTTAGGAGGAACATACAAGGGTGCGGCTTCACGCATAGGCATAACATGCAATGCAGAACTCTTATCTGAACCCCGGAGAGAACACTCCTTAGACTGCCCATTTGACTCCGGCCCGGACTCCTTATTCTTTTTCCGCTCGTCCCGCAATCTGGTAGTCTCATCTCGCAGCTGGAGCAGTTGCTTGTAAAGGGCATCAACATCTGCAAGATCAAATAAACCTTTATCCAGATTCTCACGGTGAACTGACACAGCTTTAGATTCTAACGTATCTGAGAGTTGACGATATGCGGTAACAACTTCATCTGCCAAATTAGCCAGAAAATACAGTAATTCTTGATTTGTCCAATTACCCCTTTCCGCAACAACTTCAGACTGAGAAACAAAATTCGTATTCACTTTACGAGCCCAACTACGTAAATGTGCGGATCTCTCCGCAGAAAACCTGAGACCAGATACACCCTTCTTTCCCGGCTTATCCTGTCCATCATCCTCCGAATCTGCAGCTGGAGCCGTAGGCGAAACGTACGGAGGCGGTGACCGATCTAACAATGAAAAATCATCAATTTCATTATTAAGGACAGGATAAAGCGGACGACGAATAGGGAATTGACCAGTTGTTTGCAATTTACGTTCCCGTTCCTCCCTCTCTTTCTTCTCCTGAGCCTCCTTTTCCTCAAGCTGTAAAGCCTTATCTCGAGCAGCCTTGCGCTGCTCTTTGTCCGCCAAGGCAACTTCACGTTTCATTCGCTCACGCACCGCTTTCTCCCACATTCGTACACAATCAAACATATTTTGTCTAGACCTTCGTTGAAACAAACATTGCTCCACAAACTGTACTTTACGCAAATCGAACGACCCATGTATACTTATTCCATAATTTACTGTACATTATAGGGGGAAGGCCAAATTTGATATACATTTCCCGATTTGGTGTACCTTCTGGGTGAGCCGGCTGTGCTTCCGCTAACCTAATTGTGGTACCATTTCCAAGACAGCACATCCCTCGGAGTGTGCGTAAAACAGGCATGTTCAAAAAGTATCACGACAGCGCGATACCGTATAAAATGGCACTTACAGTACTTCACACAAATGTGCCGCTCAAAGGAAAGAAAAACAAAATTAGAGAAACATCTCTACATGCCTGCCTATGTGAAGTGCACTACACATATAATTCAAAGTTCACAAATTCACAAATGTTAGCTAACTCAAATCAAAATCGTAGGTCATAGAACTTCGGCAAGCGTCCGAGGACTACCTTACCGATCACAAATCATAGAACTTCAGTAAGCGTCCGCAGACTACATTACCGATCACAAATCTTACCCAAAGTCTCAAAGGTCCAGATTCCAACTGCCAAGGTCTTTTTTTAATCGAATCAGCCAAACGGCACTTTGTCCAGCAACGCAGACGATCAAGATCTCAGTCGGAGACCGGCGCCACCTGGAAGGTCAGATCAGAAGGAAAGGAAGAAACACCACGGGTGCCAAGACTCGGGTCACTCGGTGGCAGCGTACGCGTCCATGGCGAGTTTCCAAACCTTCGTCACGACCTCTCCTTCGGGCATCCGAGTCGCCGATGAGTCCCTTCGTGGTCGCCAATTTGTAGTATCGGGTTCCCAAGGCCTACATGCTCCGAAGATAATCCACTTACATTCAAGAACTGTTGGCACGGAAACTGAAAAATTCAAAGAACAAGTTTATTAAGACCCCATGGGGTGGTGGTACATTCCTACAGCACCCTTCGGTAATGCAAGAAGTATCACACCGAACATCGGTGTGACCCGTTCTTTTATACAGTTTGCAGGTAATAAAAAGATAGGCGGCACAAAGTTACAGAGCGTTATGTACATATAAGGTCATCTTTTGGAACACAGCCAGCTCATTGGAGGGTTACAACCCCGCTGGTCAGTTTGGCGCACATTCCTGAGGGGCGACTGGTCAGTGGGGACTGCGCATGTACGGGATGACCAGTACTAAAAATAGCCTGTTGCTGGGCAAACTCGAGTGGTCAGTGGCACGGACAACGGACTAAAGGGCACGCTAGCCACGAGGCCGCTTATGATCTAAGATGTCCGCCGTAACATACAAAATGGCGCTTTCAAGTATAGCCAATTTAAGCGGGAAAACGTGTAGCTACAGCTAAGCGCTAACTCGGCCATTGTCAAATTACGACAGTGTGGGTGGGTGTGTGTGTGTGTTGGGGGTGTGGGTGGGTTGTGTGTGGGGGTTGTGTGTGTGGGGGGGTTGTGTGGGTGTGGGGGTGTGTGGGGTTCAAGTCTTTGATACCCCCACCACCCCTAACCTTGCTGCTGGGCCCACGCCCCCCCTCACTTACCCGTACGTGGTGTTTTCGTGAATCCTGCTGCCCTCTTCTGTCTCCACCAGCCGCGTATGCCTCTTGTTCACCTTCCTCAATGTCTGTGCTTGCCCGAGGCCACGCAGTGGCCATCAAGAGGGCGGGTCCCTAGTCGCGGAGGGCTGCCCCCGCCCACCTTGTGGCCAGCCACTCCTCAACCGGGCAGGCATTGCCCGGTAGGAGGTAGGCGTGTCACTGACGCACGTCCGGGGCGGCTGGGAGGAGCCTCCAGGGGTACATTACTCCCTTGCTCCAGTGGGGAGGCCTCTTTGCCGCTCCGGACGTCGTCGCGCTGAAACTTCGGGACACTCTTTTGCCGGACACTCTTTGCGGTGAGTGTGGCCTACGGGCCTAACCCCCCCCTCCGCCTACTCCCTCCCTGCGGAGGTACGAGTCATGGCTAGGCGGCCCGCTTAGCGACGGGCCGCTGTGGAGGTGGGGGTTGCGACTCGGCATCGAGATTATACCCCGGGAGCGGGCTGAGGCCCACGGGCATGTGCCCCTCGTAATCGCACCCCCCCGCACCTCCTGAGCACCATGCTTCCTGTGGGTGCGGGCATTCGGTTGACCCACGTGGTCGTTTAGGCTGCTCCCGGGGTTGCGTGTTTCCAAATACCCCGCCCGTCCCCCTTTTTAATCCCTCTTCGAGGTGAGTCTGGCGTCATCGGGGGCTCTTTCGGGGGGCGTGGCTTGGATGCCGAGGAGGTAGGCAGCGTGAGCCCGGAGCTCCGAGCCCGATCCCGAATTTCATTCCTGATTATCTGAACGAATTCCAGCAAAACTGGGATAACCCAAAATCTGAAGTCCTCACGGAGTGGGCGGCGTTCACAGCGGACGACCTAGAGCTGTTCCTGGTCCTGAAATTGGACTTAGAAGGCCAGCATCGGGTGTGATGCCATCGATCTAAGTCCGGGACAAAGAAACGTCGGGAGCACGAGGCCGGACTCTTCTGCTGGCCTATTACTGGCGGTGTTGGATGGACTGAAGGACCCCTCTTGACCTACTCGACGGACACGGATGAACTTTCCTCAAGCTGATGCGAGCTGGTGGGAATCGTGGCCATAATTAAGTTCGCCGACGAAGCGATAAAATGGCGGCGGCCCTGTGACGACGGTCCCGACTATCCGAGCACAGGCTGGCATCAAAAGGCTCAACGGCAGCAGTGGACCCTGGAGTACGGCATTATCTAGCACGATTGGAGCGGAGCCCACTGTGCTGAGCAAGTCCAGGATCTCTGATCCTGTTGCCCGGGGAGTTTCCTAGTGGCGGAGCTCCACATTGCGGAGACAGTGGGGGTGACAAAGGGACCCTAGAGGCCGCCGCCTTTTGCAGCCGAGATGGTGAAACCGAAAGGGAAGAGGGAAGGAGCGACCGACACAGAGGCTGCGGATGGAGCGGATCGTGATCAGTCTGCTCTCCAGCGCATGCAGGACCGTATATTGGAGGCCATCGCGACCACGAAAGACGCCCTGCAACAGGACATCGCCCAGGTGGCGACGGGCTTGGGTCTCCTAAAAGCAGATCACGATAAACTTAAGGAAAGAGTGAAATCCATGGAGATCACTGTTCAGGAATTGGCTCCGGACCACGCAGCTCTGAAAGCGCAGATGGCGGATGCCCTAGACAGGCTGAAGGTGCTGGAGAGGAGGGCCGAGGATGCGGAAAACAGGAGTAGGCGCAATAATGTTCGCCTCGTGGGCCTGCCGGAGAAAATTGAGGTCGACGATATTTGGGGGTACCTCGACAACTGGCTACGCACTGAGGTGGCACCGGAGGGACTGTCTCCTTTCTTCTCCCTGGAACGGGCCCACAGGGTACCGGCTCGGCCTCCGGCCCCGGGCCTTCCACCTCGCCTGGTGGTGTTCAAGTTGCTCCATTACAAGGACCGGGACTGGCTACTACAGAGGGCGAGGGAAGCGGGACCCTTTCAAGTGGACAATAACAGAGTCACCATGTTCCCGGACTACACTTTTGAGACTCAGAGACTCAGGGCCAACTTCTTATCCCTCAAGCGTGAGCTCCGTGGAGAGGGCATAAAATACTCCCTGCTCTTCCCAGCGAAGCTGAGAGTGGTGGTGGATGTAAAATCGCTCTTTTTTACGACCTCGGCGGATGCTTGGGCCTGGTGGGACACCTATAAAGCTGGAACGGACGGAGCTAAAGCCAGGGCGGAGGAAGCTAGAGTGGCGCAGCCGATCAGGAAGTCCCAACGGATTCGAAAAAATCGTCGGAGGACTGGTAAACCATCCGTTAAGCATGGGCGGAAAATCCGTTACGCTCGTGGATTTTACGGATTTTCGGGAAATTCGCAATCCGCGAGATTTGCGAATTTCCCGCAAAATCCGCAAATTCGCACGCAGCGTATTTTTTTTGCGGTGCGCGGCGTTAGTGAAACAATTTTTGCGGCGCGCGGCATTTATCATCGTTTGCCGAGTTGTTTTTCTCGATAGTTTGCGAGTGCTGCGCCATTTTGGATCTTGCTGTGTGATCCCGCGGGAATTGGCGAGCGCGATTACGTCATCGCGGCTTGCCAGCGATAGTTTGTCAACGCGAGTACGGCGAGATCACATCTCGCGGTACTTCGCAATTGCGAGATTTGAGATGCGGCGAGCAGCAAGAATCTCGCACAAGCGAAAATTTAAAATTTGCAATTCTGCACAAGAAATCCACCAGCAAGCAGCATAAACCTTCTTGAAATGATGATTTTTATCTGAATAACTCCTTAGGTTGACATTTGCCTGCACTTTTTTAGCGAGGAGTCCATTTTGGGGAGGGGGGGAGGGGGGTGGGAGGAAGGAAGTGCCCCACAGTCTTCAACTTCCTGTTCCTGTTCAGCAGGCTCCTCCCAGTGCTTTGTCCATCTCCTGGTCACTTTTCATTTGGATCTGGAGCTGGAAGGATTGCTTTTTGTGGATGCTGCTGGATCTTTGGATTTGAGGCCTTTTTGACTTTCTTTGGATCACTGTTGGATTAGAAATTTTACAAGTAAGTTTGTTTGGGGCATTACAGTTGCTGCAACTAAAATTTTGGAATTTTCGATTTTTGGGCTGTTTTGGGGCCTTTTGCCCAGGGGTACTCAGTGGTGGGTGGACTGAGTCTTTCTGTGGGTTGTCTTGAACTTAAACATCATGGAGGGCATGGATGGATTGGGATTGTGCTGATTTTTCAGTGATTTTCGTTTTTTGGGGCTGTACTTGTGGCCTTTTCACCAGGGGTATTTGAGTCTAGCATGGGCCTAGTCTTTCTGTGGGCTGTCTTGAACTTAAACATCATGGAGGCCATGGATGGAATAGGATTGTGCTGATTTTTCAGTGATTTTCGTTTTTTGGGGCTGTACTTGTGGCCTTTTCACCAGGGGTATTTGAGTCTAGCATGGGCCTAGTCTTTCTGTGGGCTGTCTTGAACTTAAACATCATGGAGGGCATGGATGGAATGGGATTGTGCTGATTTTGCAGTGTTTTTCGATTTTTGGGGGTGTTCATGGGGAGGGACAGGCCATGTGGCTGGTGGCCATTTTGAGTGCTGCTACAGGCACTGGCCATGTGCTGGCAGGCAAGTGGACATTTTGAATGCAGGCTTTGTTGTTAGGCCTGCAACCATTTTGCCTACTTTTCAACCTTTATGCCCAGGGGTAGTGAGTCTTGCATGGGCCTAGTCTTTCTGTGGGTTGTCTTGAATTTAAACATCATGGAGGGCATGGATGGATTGGGATTGTGCTGATTTTTCAGCGATTTTCGTTTTTTGGGGCTGTACTTGTGGCCTTTTCACCAGGGGTATTTGAGTCTAGCATGGCCCTAGTCTTTCTGTGGGTTGTCTTGAATTTAAACATCATGGAGGGCATGGATGGATTGGGATTGTGCTGATTTTCCAGTGATTTTCGTTTTTTGGGGCTGTACTTGTGGCCTTTTCACCAGGGGTATTTGAGTCTAGCATGGGCCTAGTCTTTCTGTGGGCTGTCTTGAACTTAAACATCATGGAGGGCATGGATGGAATGGGATTGTGCTGATTTAGCAGTGTTTTGCGATTTTTGGGGGTGTTCATGGGGAGGGAAAGGCCATGTGGCTGGTGGCCATTTTGAGTGCTGCTACAGGCACTGGCCATGTGCTGGGAGGCAAGTGGCCATTTTGAATGCAGGCTTTGTTGTTAGGCCTGCAACCATTTTGCCTACTTTTCAACCTTTATGCCCAGGGGTAGTGAGTCTTGCATGGGCCTAGTCTTTCTGTGGGTTGTCTTGAATTTAAACATCATGGAGGGCATGGATGGATTGGGATTGTGCTGATTTTTCAGTGATTTTCGTTTTTTGGGGCTGTACTTGTGGCCTTTTCACCAGGGGTATTTGAGTCTAGCATGGGCCTAGTCTTGCTGTGGGTTGTCTTGAATTTAAACATCATGGAGGGCATGGATGGATTGGGATTGTGCTGATTTTTCAGTGATTTTCGTTTTTTGGGGCTGTACTTGTGGCCTTTTCACCAGGGGTATTTGAGTCTAGCATGGGCCTAGTCTTTCTGTGGGCTGTCTTGAACTTAAACATCATGGAGGGCATGGATGGAATGGGATTGTGCTGATTTTGCAGTGTTTTTCGATTTTTGGGGGTGTCCATGGGAGGGACAGGCCATGTGGCTGGTGGCCATTTTGAGTGCTGCTACAGGCACGGGCCATGTGCTGGGAGGCAAGTGGCCATTTTGAATGCAGGCTTTGTTGTTAGGCCTGCAACCATTTTGCCTACTTTTCAACCTTTATGCCCAGGGGTAGTGAGTCTTGCATGGGCCTTAGCTTTTCTTTGGGTTGTCTTGAATTTAAACATCATGGAGGGCATGGATGGATTGGGATTGTGCTGATTTTTCAGTGATTTTCGTTTTTTGGGGCTGTACTTGTGGCCTTTTCACCAGGGGTATTTGAGTCTAGCATGGGCCTAGTCTTTCTGTGGGTTGTCTTGAATTTAAACATCATGGAGGGCATGGATGGATTGGGATTGTGCTGATTTTTCAGTGATTTTCGTTTTTTGGGGCTGTACTTGTGGCCTTTTCATCAGGGGTATTTGAGTCTAGCATGGGCCTAGTCTTTCTGTGGGTTGTCTTGAATTTAAACATCATGGAGGGCATGGATGGATTGGGATTGTGCTGATTTTTCAGTGATTTTCGTTTTTTGGGGCTGTACTTGTGGCCTTTTCACCAGGGGTATTTGAGTCTAGCATGGGCCTAGTCTTTCTGTGGGCTGTCTTGAACTTAAACATCATGGAGGGCATGGATGGAATGGGATTGTGCTGATTTTGCAGTGTTTTTTGATTTTTGGGGGTGTTCATGGGAGGGACAGGCCATGTGGCTGGTGGCCATTTTGAGTGCTGCTACAGGCACGGGCCATGTGCTGGGAGGCAAGTGGCCATTTTGAATGCAGGCTTTGTTGTTAGGCCTGCAACCATTTTGCCTACTTTTCAACCTTTATGCCCAGGGGTAGTGAGTCCTGCATGGGCCTAGTCTTTCTGTGGGTTGTCTTGAATTTAAACATCATGGAGGGCATGGATGGATTGGGATTGTGCTGATTTTTCAGTGATTTTCGTTTTTTGGGGCTGTACTTGTGGCCTTTTCACCAGGGGTATTTGAGTCTAGCATGGGCCTAGTCTTTCTGTGGGTTGTCTTGAATTTAAACATCATGGAGGGCATGGATGGATTGGGATTGTGCTGATTTTTCAGTGATTTTCGTTTTTTGGGGCTGTACTTGTGGCCTTTTCACCAGGGGTGTTTGAGTCTAGCATGGGCCTAGTCTTTCTGTGGGCTGTCTTGAACTTTAACATCATGGAGGGCATGGATGGAATGGGATTGTGCTGATTTTGCAGTGTTTTTCGATTTTTGGGGGTGTTCATGGGGAGGGAAAGGCCATGTGGCCTGGTGGCCATTTTGAGTGCTGCTACAGGCACTGGCCATGTGCTGGGAGGCAAGTGGCCATTTTGAATGCAGGCTTTGTTGTTAGACCTGCAACCATTTTGCCTACTTTTCAACCTTTATGCCCAGGGGTAGTGAGTCTTGCATGGGCCTAGTCTTTCTGTGGGTTGTCTTGAATTTAAACATCATGGAGGGCATGGATGGATTGGGATTGTGCTGTTTTTTCAGTGATTTTCGTTTTTTGGGGCTGTACTTGTGGCCTTTTCACCAGGGGTATTTGAGTCTAGCATGGGCCTAGTCTTTCTGTGGGTTGTCTTGAATTTAAACATCATGGAGGGCATGGATGGATTGGGATTGTGCTGATTTTTCAGTGATTTTCGTTTTTTGGGGCTGTACTTGTGGCCTTTTCACCAGGGGTATTTGAGTCTAGCATGGGCCTAGTCTTTCTGTGGGCTGTCTTGAACTTAAACATCATGGAGGGCATGGATAGAATGGGATTGTGCTGATTTTGCAGTGTTTTTCGATTTTTGGGGGTGTTCATGGGGAGGGACAGGCCATGTGGCTGGTGGCAATTTTGAGTGCTGCTACAGGCACTGGCCATGTGCTGGGAGGCAAGTGGCCATTTTGAATGCAGGCTTTGTTGTTAGGCCTGCAACCATTTTGCCTACTTTTCAACCTTTATGCCCAAGGGTAGTGAGTCTTGCATGGGCCTAGTCTTTCTGTGGGTTGTCTTGAATTTAAACATCATGGAGGGCATGGATGGATTGGGATTGTGCTGATTTTTCAGTGATTTTCGTTTTTTGGGGCTGTACTTGTGGCCTTTTCACTAGGGGTATTTGAGTCTAGCATGGGCCTAGTCTTTCTGTGGGTTGTCTTGAATTTAAACATCATGGAGGGCATGGATGGATTGGGATTGTGCTGATTTTTCAGTGATTTTCGTTTTTTGGGGCTGTACTTGTGGCCTTTTCACCAGGGGTATTTGAGTCTAGCATGGGCCTAGTCTTTCTGTGGGCTGTCTTGAACTTAAACATCATGGAGGGCATGGATGGAATGGGATTGTGCTGATTTTGCAGTGTTTTTCGATTTTTGGGGGTGTTCATGGGGAGGGACAGGCCATGCGGCTGGTGGCCATTTTGAGTGCTGCTACAGGCACTGGCCATGTGCTGGGAGGAAAGTGGCCATTTTGAATGCAGGCTTTGTTGTTAGGCCTGCAACCATTTTGCCTACTTTTCAACCTTTATGCCCAGGGGTAGTGAGTCTTGCATGGGCCTAGTCTTTCTGTGGGTTGTCTTGAATTTAAACATCATGGAGGGCATGGATGGAATGGGATTGTGCTGATTTTTCAGTTTTTTTTCCGATTTTGTTTGTGGTGTATAACTGAACTGATGTTCCTCTGTCTTCCATTGTTTTTAGGTGCACAAGACTCAAGAGAACCACCAGTGCCAGGAAGAAGTCCTGCAGCGGTGTGTGTGTGCAGCATAACGTCACGCGACGTCACGTCTGGCCTCAGACAACTCTACAATTCGTGCAACTGCGGCCTGCTGTCTGACCTGCTCTGAAGAAGATGGCCCCAAAAAAAGTTCTCTGTAGCTCCTCTAGCAAGAAAGTTGCTAGTAAGGAGCAGAAGAAGCAAGTTACCAAGGAGGCTGGTGTGCCAACCGCCACGTTTTGTGGGAGCAAAAAAAAAAGTACGCCTGCAGCAGCAGCAGGATCTGCTGGGGACCAAGCTGGGAGCAGCACCCCTGCTCCATTGGGTTCAGTGCCTCCACCACCACGCCAACTTAAGTCAAAGCCCTTGAGTGCTTCAGAGGCAGTCAGTGCACTTCTCCAATCACCATCGACCAGTGATGTTGGCTCATTGCAAGAAAGTAGCAGCAATGTCCCTGAATCAACACAGGTTGTTGTAACTCATCTGACAAGTGTTGAACAACCACAGCCGCAACAACAACACCATGTGCAAGTACACGCCCAAGTACATGTGGAAGGAGAGGCAGCAAAAGGAGATGCGCAAGCAGAGGTGCGTGGAGGGTCACAAGTGCCCACAAGAGTTGTTCCTCCCGAAGTAGGGGCACATCAAGAAATCGACAATGAAGCCGAGGTATCATTGGAAGCCACTCCTCCTGATGATCATTCATTGTCTTCCACATCCCTAGCAAGGAAAAGATCAAGGGGGGTGTCTACATCTTCTTCAAGCCCACCTCCTTCTGATGATACGGATCCAGCTTGGAAACCACCACTGCGGTCTGAGAGTGAGGCACACCATGATCTGACAAAGGTACCTAAGCGTAAAAGGAAGGTCGTAGAAAAACTCATACCTATGGAGTGTGATGAGGCTCAACAAGAAGTGACAGATACTGCTGGTGATGAAGCCTCTCACGATGACGACGAGCCAGTCATCACAAAGGTCACTGCAGCCCCACCGGGCATGCAGCAAAGAGACATTTTGACCCTATCCCGAGAAGCTGCTGAGCGTGATGATGATGTCGACGAGGAGGCAATGGAAATGGAAACACAACAATCATTAGATTTGGAGTTAAGTAGTACTCCAACACCTACCGCTTCCATATTTCTAACTCGCAAGAAGGGACCTACATCCACCTCGACCTCAATTCGTGGTGGTGAAAGTGCAAAACGTACTGAAGTTCGGCAATCCACATCCTCCACTTCATCTGGCATTAGCAGCAGGACCACCACCACCAGTATCGCCGCCTCCTCCGGCCCCCAAAGACATTTCAAGTCTGCAGTTTGGGACTTCTTTAGTGTTTGCCCAAAAAATGAAACCGTAGCCATTTGTAGCATGTGTAAGCTTCGAGTTAGTCGTGGTAAGTTGGGTTCCAACTATGGTACCGGACGCCAGAGAGGTCATCTTGAAAGAAAGCACGCTGTCAAATGGTTTGCGCACCTACAGGCGATCAAGGAAGTCCGAATTGCACGTAATGCTGTTTCATCTGATGATGACGAGGAGGAAGAAGACGTGTCAAACCCTTCACTTACACCCAGTACCCCTGTCAGCAGCACACCCCATGTGAGCCACACTAAGAGTGTGGGAGAGAGTGATACACCATTGCGAAAAAGTTCATCAGCGAGCGTAACTGGGTCGAAGATATCATCATCATCCCGTAAATCTTTGGTCCAGGGCAACATTAAAAAGATGTTGTTTACAGAAGCGCAATATGAACGCAACCACCCACTGACGCGTCTGTATAACACTAAGCTGGCTAAAATGCTAGCTCTGGACCTTCTCCCTTTTTCTTTTGTAGAAGGGGTTGGTTTTCTAGAATTAGTGGCAGCGCTCTGCCCTAAATGGAAGGTTCCTAGCCGGTTCTATTTTGCCCGAGTTGCGGTTCCAGCACTACATGAAGATGTTCTGAAGGTGATTGGGGCAGCTTTGCAGAAGAGTGCTGTTCACACTATACATATGACAACAGACATGTGGACCAGTGGCGCAGGCGCTGATTACATGTGCATCACTGCACACTGGGTCTCTTTTTCAGGGGCTAAAGCAAAGCTAAACACAGGTGTTGACACGGACATTGTTTTTAAAGCTGCTCGGAAACATGCAACACTAGCCATGTTTGGTTTGGAGAAACGTCACACAGCAGAAAACATTTTGGATGTCTTTAACACAAAGGTCCTTAACTGCCTGTCCCCACTAAAACGCCAGGTTGGTTATGTTTCCACGGACAATGGCGCCAATATAGTTAAGGCCATGAGGGACGGTGACTATTTCAGAGTGCCGTGTTTGGCGCACTGTATAAACCTGGTTGTCCAAAAATTCTTGGGTAATAAAGGCAGTGCAGCGTACAGTGTATTGGACACCTGCCGAAAAATGTGCAAGCATTTCAGCCATTCTTTTAAGGCCCGGAAGCAGCTGAGGAGCCTGCTATATCAACGTCAAATGCCAGTGAAAGCACTCATCCAGGAGGTGGTAACACGTTGGAACTCAACCTTCTACATGCTTGAGCGTCTGTATGAGCAGTATAAGGAACTCGATCAATATTTCCTTACAGAGGGTACAGAGGAGCTGAGGATGGGTGCGGCGCAATGGAACATAGTTCAAAGCCTGACACGCATGCTTCGTCCTTTTGAGTTCTTCACGCGTGCAGTCAGCAAGGAGGACTCTAATTTGGGAAAAGCTATCCCATTGTTGTACATGCTGGAGGACCAACTGAAGGAGGTGTTTCTGTGTTTGAAAAAGATGACAAAAACCAAGACTCTTTGCTTCTGGCTGAGAAATTATTAGAGCTCCTACAAGGTGATGAACGTCTTAAAAAGATCCACTCAGAAGAGCATTACATTTGTGCTACTATTCTGGATCCACGCTACAAAAAGGCGCTGGCAGGCCAAGCATTCTTTCCTTTTGATGATGAACATGTTCCAAAGTACAAACGTTGGCTAGCCTTGTCAGCCAAGAGGTTTGAAAGAGAACGGCTGAAAATTGAAGGAAATGGCAGTACATCAGCAGGCCATCCCCAGTCAAAACAATCCACTTCTGCACCTGTGGCTGTGGCACAAGTGACCTCTCAGCCGTTAAAGACACCGGCAACCGGATCATCTGCACGAGACACAACAGAAACATTGGAGGCTGAAGAGGATTGGCTAGCTCTGCGTGGGTTTGGTTCTCAAAAGGTCAGAGGCACAGCAAGAGCTAAGCAAAGTGGAGGAACCTTGGATGAGGACCTTGAGTCGATGGTGAAGGACTATCTGAATGACTCAACAAAGGTCTATGTTAATTCTGACCCATTGGCGTATTGGCATGGGAAAAAAGAATTGTGGCCACAGCTCACCAACCTGGCTTTAAACTACTTGTCTTGCCCACTCGCAAGCGTGTCTTCTGAACGGGTTTTCAGTGCTGCTGGTGGCATTGTAACTCCCAAACGGAGCCGCCTCTCTCCCAAAAATGTGGAGAGGTTAACAATGATCAAGATGAATCAGCACCTCATACCACCAGATTTCAGAGTACGAGAAAGCGTGCCGGATGAAGAGGAGGTGGCCAGCAACATAGATGAGGGAATTTCTACGTTGTCAGGTGACACTGAGCTCACCCTGCCTGAATTCGCAGAGTATGATGACGAAGCCTTATTCTTATTCCTGGACCGTGATACCAAGCCCTGAAAATGAGACAACGAATCAATAACTTTCTTTTTCGTCCTTATTCACTTTTATTCCCGTGTGTCTGTCTTTCTTTGTTGTGCACAGTTAATATATTTCAAACTTTAATCAGATAATCACAAAATCAAGCCCATCAGCAGAACTGTCTTCCCTGGTTTGCTAATTCATTTGAAGTTGCCGCAGTCTGCATTCCTCAGGTTCACAAGTTCAGAAGAACATGCTCCTCTATCCTCCTCCTCCAGACTCCTATTTCCATCAAACCAGAGGACTGGTTTACGCCCAATGAAGAAAGACTCAGCACTTGTGGGGGTGTTGTTGTACCTCTTTGCAGGTGAGTTGACGGCTCTGGGACCATTGTTGGGAAGCTCTAATACCGGATAAAAGTAGTTTGGACCAAATCCCAGGCGGAAATTGTTTTGTGTTTTTGATGACTTGCTTGCCTTTTAGGTGCTCTTAGGGAAGGTTCCGTCTGTTTGTGGGTGAGTTTCGTGGTCTGGAAGCACTGCTGGGACACTCTAATCTTGATTGCATTTGCTTTTCAGGAAATCCGTTGTGGCAACCCCGACTTATGGCCTAGCTACGCAGCGCGTTTGGACCGAAGGCCGAGAAATATTGCAAGTATGAGATTTTGCTTTTGACCTGTTTGGGGGTGTTATGCTTCTTGGCGGGTGGGTTGGCGGGTCTTGGGGCATTCCTGGGAAGGTCTAATACCGGGTAGAAGTGGTTGGGACAAAATCCAGGCCGATTTTTTTTTGGCTATTTCTGACATTTTGCTCAATGTAGCGTTTTCGGGGGCCTGTTTGGGGGGCTTCCTGGTGTTTGTGGGTGAGTTTCGTGGTCTGGGAGCACTGCTGGGACACTCTAATCTTGATTGCATTTGCTTTTCAGGAAATCCGTTGTGGCAACCCCGACTTATGGCCTAGCTACGCAGCGCGTTTGGACCGAAGGCCGAGAAATATTGCAAGTATGAGATTTTGCTTTTGGCCTGTTTGGGGGTGTTATGCTTCTTGGCGGGTGGGTTGGCGGGTCTTGGGGCATTCCTGGGAAGGTCTAATACCGGGTAGAAGTGGTTGGGACAAAATCCAGGCCGATTTTTTTTTGGCTATTTCTGACATTTTGCTCAATGTAGCGTTTTCGGGGGCCTGTTTGGGGGGCTTCCTGGTGTTTGTGGGTGAGTTTCGGGGTCTGGAAGCACTGCTGGGACACTCTAATCTTGATTGCATTTGCTTTTCAGGAAATCCGTTGTGGCAACCCCGACTTATTGCCTAGCTACGCAGCGCATTTGGACCGAAGGCCGAGAAATATTGCAAGTATGAGATTTTGCTTTTGGCCTGTTTGGGGGTGTTATGCTTCTTGGTGGGTGGGTTGGCGGGTCTTGGGGCATTCCTGGGAAGGTCTAATACCGGGTAGAAGTGGTTGGGACAAAATCCAGGCCGATTTTTTTTGGGCTATTTCTGACATTTTGCTCAATGTAGCGTTTTCGGGGGCCTGTTTGGGGGGCTTCCTGGTGTTTGTGGGTGAGTTTCGGGGTCTGGAAGCACTGCTGGGACACTCTAATCTTGATTGCATTTGCTTTTCAGGAAATCCGTTGTGGCAACCCCGACTTATGGCCTAGCTACGCAGCGCATTTGGACCGAAGGCCGAGAAATATTGCAAGTATGAGATTTTGCTTTTGGCCTGTTTGGGGGTGTTATGCTTCTTGGCGGGTGGGTTGGCGGGTCTTGGGGCATTCCTGGGAAGGTCTAATACCGGGTAGAAGTGGTTGGGACAAAATCCTCGCGGAAAAGCCTTTTGGCACTTTTTGTAACTTAGGGTTCGTTAGGGTTAGCCCTAGCAGCAGGATTGCATGTGTTTCGGGGTGTTCTAGATTTTTGCAACTGAGTTCTGGGGTCTTAGAGCACTCGTGAGAATGTGTAATTTTGGTTGCAAGTCATTTGAAGAAAATCCATGGTGGGAAAGGGGGGATTTGGCATAGTTAAAGAAAGCCTTTGCCACTATTCTTAACTTAGGGTTCGTTAGGGTTAGCAGTATTTCTATTGCATGTGTTTGAGTGGGGGGGGATTTCGAGTCTTGGAGCGATGCTGGCTATGGATACTTTTGCTTGGTTGCTTGCAAGTGGTTTGAATGCAATCCACGGTGGGTAAGGGGTAATTAGGAAGGGGGTACTTCGGCCTACTTTTACTTTCAAAGTAAGTTTTGTCACCAGTTTTCTGCTAGGCCTCGTTTTTTGAGATTTGATTGGGGGTCTTCTACATTTTTGCGACTGGCTTTAGTAAAGGTCTGGGTGGGAGCACTGCTAGGAAGATCTAATTTTGTTCTAAAACACAGTTTACAGTACACCTAGCTTGAGGGGAAAGATCCGCTACATTAATTTGCCCCTACTTATTTATCCTTCAAAAGGTGACTCAGACAGAGTACGCACTTTCAAAAATATTGTACTGTCTACTAGGAAAATCAAATTGTGACTTTTTGCACTCCACAGCCTACATACCTTATATTTATTTATCAGTGGTGTTGTAATATTATATCACTTCCTGTTTTTCGTTGAATAATTACAGGCCGGGTTTCAGTCTCTGCAATGGGGAAAAAAGGATGGAGTCAGGCTTCACATTAGCGAGCCACAATTCAGCATCAGGCAGGCTGTGGACAGGGTGTCTTCTGGTGACCAACATCGATGGACGAAGCGTTGGCTGCAATGGAGGAGTGCGGCTAATAAGAGGATTTTTTTTCTGCAGGCAACTTACTTACCACTTCCAACAGGACAACTACAACAACATAGATACAGTATCCCTTGCCTTTTTCTCTGACTGTGACTGCATTTCTTGGATCTCTCTCTGCTTCTAAATTGATCCCTTAACACATCACTTAGTCCACTCCACTATCACATCTGCACCACACATAGTCATTTGTAAGTGCTCCTACGTAATTCGCAAGTCGCAGCACGCCCCAGCCCTTAGAGGACTGGGATGGCCCCAATGATGAAGCATGTCACCAAGGGGCAACCCTGGTGAGTGAGGGGACACCTAGAAAAAAAGCAATTTCTCCTTTTCTATCTACTATACCTTCCAGACCAACCCCATTGAGTGTTGTTGTGAATGGATTTATAGTGACCAGCAAGGCTCTCAGGTATCTGGCTACAGAGACCTTATGTTGAATATCGTTATCAATAATTCCACACACGCCCTGTACTGTCGCATTTTTTCTTCCACAGTTGTCGAAAGCACTACTTACTTTTCACTGACATGCATGCAGTAGTGCATGCACTTTCAAAGATTGATGGATAGGTTTGTACCCAAAGAATTGTTTATGTTCAATTGTTTGTCTATGCTGTGCTTTTTTTACAGGGTGTCTTCTGGTGACCAACATCGATGGACGAAGCGTCGGCTGCAATGGAGGAGTGCCGCTAATAAGAGGATTTTTTTTCTGCAGGCAACTTACTTACCACTTCCAACAGGACAACTACAACAACATAGATACAGTATCCCTTGCCTTTTTCTCTGACTGTGACTGCATTTCTTGGATCTCTCTCTGCTTCTAAATTTATCCCTTAACACATCACTTAGTCCACTCCACTATCACATCTGCACCACACATAGTCATTTGTAAGTGCTCCTACGTAATTCGCAAGTCGCAGCACGCCCCAGCCCGTAGAGGACTGGGATGGCCCCAATGATGAAGCATGTCACCAAGGGGCAACCCTGGTGAGTGAGGGGACACCTAGAAAAAAAGCAATTTCTCCTTTTCTATCTACTATACCTTCCAAACCAACCCCATTGAGTGTTGTTGTGAATGGATTTATAGTGACCCGCAAGGCTCTCAGGTATCTGGCTACAGAGACCTTATGTTGAATATCGTTATCAATAATTCCACACACGCCCTGTACTGTCGCATTCTTTCTTCCACAGTTGTCGAAAGTACTACTTACTTTTCACTGACATGCATGCAGTAGGGCATGCACTTTCAAAGATTGATGGATAGGTTTGTACCCAAAGAATTGTTTATGTTCAATTGTTTGTCTATGCTGTGCTATTTTTTCTTGTCTCCCAAAACCTTTCCCAAAAACCCCCGTACCCATCCATTTTTCAAACCCTAACCCTCTTCCCCCGGGCTGTGTGGTTTTGATTGATGTGTGACTAAATTACAGCAATAAATCCACACACTTTCTGGGGAGGATAAGGTGATAGCAACAGGCTGGTGAAGAAATCCGAGGATATATTCTTACTCTGCTTGACAAAGACCCATGGCTAATGTCAAAGAACTTCAACCGAATTAGTAGTTATACTTTACCATTTGTTAGGCTACAATGTGGCACTGTTCTAGTGTACTTCTGTCACCTGCTATATTCTGTATTGTACCTTTGTATTGCTCAGGAGGACAAACCAGATTTAATTTTCTTTTTTTTCATAGGCATGCAACTGCCACTGTGTCACACCACTAGTACCATCGCTATGAGGAAATTTTATCCGACCAAGATTGCCAACCTTATTCGCTGTTTCCCGTGGAGCCAGCCCTGGGTCTAGCCCTACTTTCAAACACAAATTACAGGTAAGATAAGCGTTTGGTGGTTTGGGGGTATAATGGAGTATTAGTAGGAGAGACGAGAGACTGACGGTAGTACTACTAAAGTCCTAGGACTCTTGGATTCACTTCACTTGCTCAGTGAGAGGCACTTAGTGTTGAAAACATTTGGGCATTTACACTTAAAGGAAGAAAATGGAACTAAACTTTCAGGAAAACAAAGTCACTGTTAAACCCCCACCCACCAGGCAAGCAGTAAGAAACGGGTATGCTCAGATAAAGTTTGAAAAAGTATATTTATATCCCTAACAAAATAATCTCCTGCAAGACCCTCCCTAACCCCAACGATTGTCCTTCAAAAGTCCCCAAAAACCCAACTCCCAATTCCCACCCCCCAAAAGTCTCTAAAAAAGGGGCAAGGGACACTATGGGTGGATGCTGTCTACTTTTTGGGCCAGGGCATCATGCTCCTGGCGGAGCAAGGCGTGCTCTACGCGAAGCCCCTCCAACTCGTTTGAAAAGTGGTGGAGCTCCTGCTGGAGGCGGGACACCATCAGGGTACTGCGGCGCAGGCGTGCCTTCAATGCCTTGCAGGTGCAACGGCTGTGAGAGGAAGCTGTTGTCCTTGCTACTCGGCGGTGGCGTTTGGCTTTGGCAGCCCGGCTCAGTCTGGGTGGACCACTGTGCTGGGTGGCAGCCCGTGTGCCCTTGTGCCCTTGTGGCCTGAGGTACGTGGGTAGCACAATCCATCCGGCACATATAAGAATTTTGCAGCACATGAGAGCAATACGCAACGCTGACAAAACATATCCAGTTGCCCCTCATTTCGAGGCTAAACACAACAAAAATGAGGCAGGGCTCTGCTACTTTGTAATTGATTGTGTCCCTAAAAGTATTCGAGGGGGACATAGATTAAAGAAATTGAGGCGCCTCGAATCTAGATATATCCTGGAGCTTAACTCAAAGGTGCTGGGAGGGCTTAACTTGGAAGAAGATCTGAGTACACAATTGTAGGCAAGCATCAGTGTCCTAGATGCGGCCAACTGAGGAAATATTTACAAATATTTACAGTTAATGAAGTGTTCAGAAAATGTTGAGAAGGCAGCTAAATTCTGTTTTAAGCATAAGTTTTGTTATAATTTTAGGATTTGATTTTTGCACTTTTTTCACTACCTGAGGGTAGCTTATTCGGGGAAAATATGGATTAGAGGGTGGGGGATGCCCACTAGGGCAAAATGGGTATATATATATATATGTATTTTAAAATGTGGCCTTCACTCGTACTTGAATTGATGCCATAATACACAATGCATTTTGAAGAAGTAGTTACTCACGCCCACTTGGGCAATATGTACTGTTTGAGACTATTTTGCCCTAGATCTCTCTGCATTTAATGACTAGCCTTACATAGGTGTGCCAAAAGTAGGCGATATTCTTCTGCCTACGCCGCCAATTATATTTTACTCAATCACAGGTCAGTGCCGAAATGAGCTTCAACGATAAAGTTTTGTTTAGAAAAAGTTTTCCCGGCATTCTGAGACCTAAATTGCAACACCCTGTATCATCATATAAATTAATATTGATATGCTTGCCGTGTAATTAAGAGGCAGAATGCTTATATTTATATATTTAAATATTCGTATGTGCAACAAGGCTATTAAAATGTGCAGAAACTAGGAGTCTTTTTTCCCTGTCCCGATCACGTGATTATGTGTGGTGCACAAAGTTTAAAATGGCGATTGTAAATATTCGAAACTTTGGTGATCAAGCCTGCTGGTCAGGCGAAACGCGTCCGAAGGGGCTGTCTGAAAATAAATTACTTTGGCCAGCACACAGTTTTGTCAACTTGTGGTTTACTACTTGTGAGGACTTATATTTACAGACCCGACTTCGGAGGTCTTTGTAATGAAGAAACACCCGCTGTTTTGGTTGGAGGCAGCAATTTCGAAAGTAAAGAGGAGTTGAAGTTGAGTGCCTGCCGTCCCCCTGAAACTGCATTAAGGAGGAGGAGGTCCTAAAATAGAGCCACGGAGCATCAAGTCGCGTTTGAGTCGGAGGACGCACGCAGCAAGCGACGGTGTGTCAGGTAGGAGACGCCCAATTAGTTTCAGGAAGCGGGGAAGCCCGGTGGTACTTGTAAACTTGAAGCAGTACTTCCTAAAGTACCCGGCGGTTGCTGGTCAGGAACGCGGTGTTCCTGGTCAGGAACGCGGTGTTCCTAGAACATTTTTCATTAATTATGTCAGCCCAAGAACTTCAAGAGTGTGAGGAGGCTGCCCTCTCCATTTTCGATGACGCAGGCATTGTGGCAGGAAAAGCGGCAGTGAGAGATACTGGCGGAAAAGTAACCGATGTAATAGCAAGGCTTAAAGGGCTAGAGAAATTAAAACTAGGTGAATTATCCAAATGGTGGGAGCAGAAATCGCTACAGCGCTACATCGAAGTCAAAAGGATTCCCCGTGGTTTAAGGATCATGGTGGCGTCGACTTATTAAGAACCTGATCCCAACATGTTATGTGAATGGGCTAATACCAATCATGTAAAATGTTGGCTATCCTAATCAAGTATGCTGAAACGGATAGACAAAAGATGTTAGCCGAAATTGATCAAATTCAAGCGATGCTGGAGAAAGAAACTGATCAAGAAACTGTAATCAAATTTAATAAAGATATAAAGGAGCGCATGAAGAAATTAGAAGTAACTATCAGAGAGCGAAAGGCCCAGAAGTTCCAAAGGGACAAACAAGATTATGAGCGTGGCCAAATTTATACCTTCGCCAAGAAATTCGACACTATGCGTAAACAAAGGATGAACCCCAAGATCATCGGAGCAGCACCTCACTCTGATCTTAGTAGTGTGCCAAGCTCAAAAATAGATACAGACCTGGAGGAAGGACAAAGCAGATCTATCAGACTGGCAGTCCAGTCCGGTATAGATGAATTCTCTTTTTTAGAAGAGGAGAGGAGGTTCAACCTCGAGCCAAGGCAGAAAGTCGCCTATGGAGGCAAACCAAAAGGAAGAGGCAGAGGAGCTTGAGGCGCATGAATCTTATGCTTAATCTGCAAAGTATTGACTCTTTAACAACCGGTGTGGCAGATGGCTCCACTCAAGGTGCTAGCAATACTAGTAAAGACATATCTGAGATATCAAACAGTCAAGCAAGAATGGTTGCAAAGGAACAGGATATCGAGATCAGCAGTACTGTTCCCACGAACTTTAGACCAAGTTCCAAATTTACTCCACTGAATCTACGAGATACGCTTGATGTATTTCACAAACTAGTGATAAATGATCTGAAGAACTTAGAAAAATGCACAAGTGTACAACATAAAAATTTCACGAAGCAAGAAAGAGAGTACTTTGCTTTAATTAACAAACTGAAATCAAACAATAACTGCATTGTGCGAGACGCGGACAAAGGGGGAAATATTATCCTTTGGGATAAGGAACGATATTTGAATGAGGCCTATAAACAATTTAATAATCGATGTAATTTTGTCAAAATCAATGAAATGGTCATGAGTACCAATTGTGAGATATACAACAGTCAACTGCAGGATTGATATAGAAAGAGCTTCATCTCACGGGAAGAACTCCAATTCCTGAAAATTGTCAATCCAGTTACACCAGTATTTTACCTTATCCCTAAGGTCCACAAAAGTGTAGATAACCCTCTGGGGCGCCCCATCATATCCGCAATTGGAGGTGCCTTAGAAAACACCTCCAAATATATTGATTCTTTTCTGTGTCCTTTAGTGAAGCAACTTCCCTCATTTGTTCAAGACTCGGGGGATTTCCTACGAAAAGTCTATGACCTTCCGTGGGAGGAAGATCTCCTGCTGGTGACTATTGAGGTCACAACATTATGTAAATAAATGTAAATGTAAATGTAGGTGTATTTATATAGCACAACCTGTCACCCAAAGGGCATCCTGGCGCTTGCTTAGGGAACCCGTCCTGGTATTCCCCTGTGAGAGGCCCCAGCAGGGTGTCCACAGGGTGAAAGCCAGGCATCCCGCCGCGAGGGGCCGTCGTGGAGATTAAGCAAGCTATTGCCCAGAGTTGCAGAGTGAGACCCCGTGAGTCGAGTAGGCACCGGAGCGAGAATTGTCGAGGCCGTGGAATTTTGAGCCCGAGACCCGCTGAGGCGAGGAATCGAACCCTGGTCCGCGGTCGATCCCAGCTTCCGGGTCTGCAGCCTCTAACCACTGAGCCACACTTCTCCACCAATTATACACCAGCATTAGACATGACGATGGTTTGAGGGCCATTAAACATTTTTTGAAAGAGCGACCTATCAACCTTTGGCTGCATACTCAAATGTTACTATTGATGGTGGCGGTATGCTTAAACAACAATAACTTTCTATGTGATACCATCCTGTACAGGCAGATCTGTGGAACCGCGATGGGCACCTGCTTTGCCCCCAGCTATGCTAATTTGCATATGGGCTGGTAGGAGGAGCAGGTGGTCCGAGCGGATTTCCACAAAGAGTGGGGCGATAACATCCTCCACTGGAGTCGTTATATAGACGACCTCTTTGTAGTGTGGAAAGGGTCAGAATAGAGAGCGCTCGCAGTTTCATCAAAAGCTTGCAGACTTATTCACTTAACTTGAAGTTTACAAGCAATATCAGTGCAACTTTTCTCAACTTCCTAGATCTGACTATATTTGTCAAAAATAGGAGACTCCATTCACAGCTATATAGAAAGCCGACAGCAGGCAATACGCTGCTTCACGCAGCAAGTTTCCACCCTAACAACCTTATAAAAAGCATTCCGTACGGAGAAAGCCTAAGAGCAATCCGTAATTGCAGTGACCAAGATTGTCTTGAGGAAGAGCTTAAAACCCTGAATGCCTGGTTTAAGGCCAGAGGGTACACTCAAGACAACATCAAAAGCTCGATAACAAAGGCGAAGCAGAAGAGCAGAGAAGACATCCTATTTAATCAAAATAAACCCCCTGGTAAAAACAAAAATAAAAATAAGAACAAAACACAGGCCAATCATGTCAGAATGATCACTTCTTATAATAAGAAACACAATGAAGTTAGAAACATTTTAAATAAGCACTGGCACTTAATTGCTAATGACCCTATCCTCCAAAATCTTGTCCAAAAGAGACCAGAGATAACATTTAGAAAAGCAAGATCTTTTAAACAAATGCTTGTCTCGAATATGCTGTCAGCTAAACAAAATCGAAAAGAGAGTGATGGGAATTGGTTAAGGAAAAAAACAGGCTTTATAAAGTGCTCAAAATGTAAGGCTTGTAAGCTGGGGGTTAATACACAATCATACACTGTTGGTTTGTCAAAAAGAGAGAAACAGATAAGAGGGTTCTTCACATGCAAAATGGAGTATGCTATCTACGTGCTTCAGTGCCCTTGTGGCCTGAGGTACGTGGGTAGCACAATCCATCCGTCACATATAAGAATTTTTCAGCACATAAGAGCAATACGCAACACCGACAAAACATATCCAGTTGCCCGTCATTTCGAGGCTAAACATAACAAAAATGAGGCAGGGCTCTGCTACTTTGTAATTGATTGTGTACCTAAAAGTATTCGAGGGGGAAATAGATTAAAGAAATTGAGGCGCCTCGAATCTAGATATATCCTGGAGCTTAACTCAAAGGTGCCGGGAGGGCTTAACTTGGAAGAAGATCTGAGTACACAATTGTAGGCAAGCATCAGTGTCCTAGATGCGGCCAACTGAGGAAATATTTACAAATATTTACAGTTAATGAAGTGTTCGGAAAATGTTGATAGGGCAGCTAAATTCTGTTTAACCTCTTGGCTGCTAATGACAAGGGTAACTCCTCATGCCCCTCCCATTCATTTCAATGGAAATCGCATGATAAGGGCCTCAGCCCCTTAGCAGCCAAGTGGTTAAAGTATAAGTTTTGTTTTAATTTTAGGATTTGATTTTTGCACTTTTTTCACTACCTGAGGGTAGCTTATTCTGGAAAATATGGATTAGGGGTGGGGGATGCCCACTAGGGCAAAATGTGTATATATATGTATTTTAACCCCTTGCGTTCGTGGCATATTCCCCGCCTGTGCTGACTCCGCCTTGCGCGGGCGGAGTCATGACGGAACGGTTCCGTCATCAGCACAGCTCAGCCGATGCTGATGACGGAACCGTTCTGTCATCAGCATGGAAGGGGTTAAAATGTGGCCTTCACTCGTACTTGAATTGACGCCATAGTACACAATGCATTTTGAAGAAGTAGTTACTCACGCCCACTTGGGCAATAAGTACTGTTTGAGACTATTTTGCACTAGATTTCTCTGCATTTAATGACTAGCCTTACATAGGTGTGCAAAAAGTAGGCGATATTCTTCTGCCTACGCCGCTAATTATATTTTACTCAAGCGGAGGTCAGTGGGGAAATGAGCTTTAACGATAAAGTTTTGTATAGAAAAACTTTTCCCGGCATTCTGAGACCTAAATTGCAACACCCTGTATCATCATATAAATTAATATTGATAAGCTTGCCTTGTCATTAAGAGGCAGAATGCGTATATTTATATATTCGTATGTGCAACATTGCTATTAAGATGTGCAGAAACTACGAGTCTTTTTTCCCTGCCACTGCCCCTGTAGTCCCGTTCACGTGATTATGTGTGGTGCACAAAGTTTAAAACAGCGCTTGTAAATATTCGAAACTTCGGTGATCAAGCCTGCTGGTCAGGCGAAACGCGTCCGAGGGCTGTCTGAAAATAAATTACTTTGGCCAGCACACAGTTTCATCAACTTGTGGTTTACTACTTGTGAGGACTTATATATATATATATATATATATATATATATATATATATATATATATATATATATATATATATATATATATATATATATATATATATATATATATATATATATATGCAGCAACAGCAGTTTTACAAAGGCTCCGCTTGACGTCGACCCAGGAAAACCACACGAATCCGACAAGTAGGTAAAGGCACAAGATTTATTTAAAGCTTCAGTCCAACAGAATCTGACGCGTTTCGGGCATCCGCCCTTGCTCACAGACAGTCAGTTAATGCGGCATACACATTTAAATACCCAGTGCTTCACAGTTTTTTTCATGTTTCAATTAAAAAAAATTTCTCTCATTTTTTTCTTTTCTCAAACACTACACCATGTGATGATGAAAAGCAAAGACATACTCCATTATGGACATCAAAGAGTCTGTTTTCCAAACAAAAATCACATTATTTTAGATGTACTACTAACTAATAAAGGGTTCAAATCCACAAGTATTAAAATAATTTTTTGTGAAAATACATTAGTAATGTAAAATGCATTTGAATATATATCACATGTGGCTAAAATTGCGGCAGTGCAAAAATGAAATCCAGCAAATAACATATCGTGCTATCATTCAAATAAAAAAAGACATTTTTGTTTTCTTTACTTTGGATGAAATCCAAACATTGTGCAAAGTACGCAATAATGTGCAAATTCTGTTTGACAGCCTAAAGTGCAAATGCAAAGTGCAAAGTGCAATTGTCCTTTATTTATATACACTTGTAAAGTGACATTGTGCAATGTTGTGCAAAATGATGCAATAAAGTAATCAATTGGATAAAATCCAATAAGGATGAATTATAAATGTCTGTCAAATAACACGGCACTGAAAAAGTTAAATGCCAGAGATGCAAAAGGCCAACAATAAATTTAAAGGCACAACAGGTAGTACAAAGGTAAAGAACCACTAATGATAATAATGTGATTGTGATAGAGGAAACTGAAATACTCAACTAATAACCCATGGCTATGTCTAAAAGGAAATAGGAAAGAAGTGTATCCCAAAAAAATAAAGAAATGGGCAAAGGAGAGAGCTTGTATGGCAACAACCATGAATCAATTTGTGAAAAATAAAAAAATTGATGGAGTGTATCAAAGAAATTCTGTGTCCAAAGATAATGCCAAAGATAAATTGATACTAATATATGTATTTACGGAGAATTAGAGCAACCAAAATCACTAAAGAACTACAGGAAAACATACAAATCTTCAGTATTATTGAGCCCATTTGGAAATCTGCTGTCTAGTTCCAAAATAAACTGGGACTCAAGTCTCCTAAGCATCCTGTCACGATCCCCACCCCTCACAGGTTTTTCTACAGAGGCGATGACAAAATAGGATAGGCACTGTAAATCATTTTGATGGTTACTCTTAAAGTGCCTTGCCACCGGATAAGATGAATCATTGTTCACGATGGCCCGCAGATGTTGAAGAATCCTGACATGCACAGGTTGTCGTGTACTACCGACATACCTGAGTCCACATGTGCATGTTAGGACATATATGGCGAACTCAGTTTTGCAGGTAAACTGACCCTTGATGTTAATTGGGTCAGCACTGAATGGTGTAAAATACTGAGTAGTAGATTTGCCAAATTTGCACGCCCTGCATGAAGTACAGCGTTTAAAACCATGACGTGATTTCATCCAGTCCTCCTTTTTTCTGAGTTCGGGGAAGTCATGACAAATATGTGATCTCAAGGAAGGGCCCTTCCGAAAGGTCACAGTTGGACCATCAGGCAGTCTAGGTTTAAGAACCTGATCAGTTAATAAAACTGGCCACCTTTGTGACATGATGGATCTTATTTGCCTCGCTTGTTTACTGTAGGCCGTTATGAGTCTAGGGACTTCATTATTATCCTCAAAGCCCCTCTCAGACCTGATATTAGACGTCTGATCTAACAGGGATTCACGAGTTCTGATGTTAGCCTTTTGCATTGCTACCTTGAGAATAGATTCACGGTAGCCCCTCTGTCTGAATCTTTCCAAGGCTTCATTCATGCAGAAATTAAAGTCACTCTCTGAACTGCATATGCGTTTGATCCTCAGTAATTCACCTAGTGGGATGTTATCCACTACATGTCTAGGGTGGGCACTGCTGGCATGCAAAATGCTATTGCCAGCAGTGCTTTTTCTGTGCAGTTTTGTAGCCAGATGTCCATTGGATACAAAGATTTTAACATCTAAAAACTCAGCCTCACAGTCACTGATAGATTTGGTAAATCTCAGATTTTTTAAGTTGGTATTTAGACTGGTTACAAAATTGTCAGCACTAGCCAAATCTCCCCGCCATAAAACAAAAACATCGTCTATATAACGAATCCACAATAAAACATGATTGTCAAAAATAATCGCATGTTGTCGCCTGAGGACCTGCTCCTCCCACCAGCCTACGTGTAAACACGCATAGCTGGGGGAAAAGCAGCTATATACATACATCACCCTCCTCATCTAATCCGTAGCGTTCCCTATGGGGAAATGCTGCGGATTAGAAGAGCATGCAGCACGGAAGCACAAAACCGAATAGCACAGGAAGCTTGTAAACAGCGATTCCTGGCTCGGGGTTATGATGAGAAGGTGGTCTTGGCAGCCATCAGGAAAGCCAACGCCATACCCCGATCTGAAGCTCTAGCATATAGGGGGACACGTAATTCCACCAAGACCCCAACACAACAACCAGTCAGACTCATTTGGTCTATTAATAGCCAGCATGGTGCTTTACGCAAAATTGTTAACAAGCATTGGGGCCTAGTCAAATGCGATCCCATTATAGGCAATGATATGCCCGCAAAACCGGCAATAACATACAGAAAAGCTTTCTCATTGCAGGACGCATTAGTAAAATCAAGCCCCGAACTTTCAATCAGACAAGATTGGCTAGCTGGAAGTAGAGGCTTCAGAAAATGTGCTTCGTGCAAGGCCTGCATTCAGGGGGTAAATAAGACAGAGTACTGCATTCCCTTCTCAGATGCCCCATGTAAGATCAAGAAAAAACTCACTTGTAAAAGTGAATTCTCGGTGTATGTTTTGGAATGCCCATGTGGCCTAAGATACGTGGGCAGCTCCAAATTACAGGTGCGTAAAAGGGTCCTTCAACATCTACGGGCCATAAAGACCAATGACCCAGCATACCCCGTGGCTAGGCACTTCAGGGAAAAACATAATAGCAACAGTATGCTTCTGAAGTACTATGCCATAGATTCTGTTGCACCTATGAGAAGGGGCGGCAATAGAGAAGCTGCACTGAGGAAGTTAGAAACACGATAAATCCTCATGCTAGACAGTAAGTCCCCTAACGGGTTGAATGCTTCGGAAGACTTCTATACCTGTCTGTAGATCGCTTTTCTGATCAGTTTATCTCCATGATTTGTTCCTTCAGGGCATCATATCAGGTCTATTTTTAGAGATTCCACAGTATGGTTATGTTATGTATTTCCAGCTTGGCCAGTGGTTTGTCTAGACTTATGCCTTGCCCATATGTCTGCAAGAAATACCCAGTGATCCCATTGTTTTGTCCGACAGACCTGATTATAATTAATTCAACATCATGATCATGTTTATAATCAATAGGGAGTGTCTGTCTGATGTTTTTAATCATATTCACTTTGCACTTTATGTCCACATTTTGGTAATTCAACCATCGTATTTTCCAGTTTGTCTTTCACAAACAGATCTAAATGTATTGTATGATTATGTTCCTCGGGTATAGTAGTGTATTCACTTTTTTAATGGTCCAGAGGGGTACTTGAGTTTATCTATTTACAATGTCAAAAAAGATTAATAAGGATTTATCCATACACGGGCAGTAGTTTAGATACTCAGACCATCTGGTTGCACTCACTGACAGTGGAATAATTCATTGGATTGTTTCATTTACTCGGGTGAACTTTATACCAATAACGGATTTATCCGGACATTGTTCAAATTATGAATATATACATATTGTTTTGTACATACATACACGTACAGTGTGTTTTGTTTTGGGATTTATCCCAATATCGGCGAACTTATAACATCGATAAAAATGTCAAGTGCTTATTTCACGCTATTAATGTAATTACGTAGTATTTTCACTATGCTTATTGCACTGCAGCACTTTACGCTATTCTGGTTGGTTACCGCCTCATGCACTCGCACTTTAAAATCTGCCATTCTATTGTGTAACACCATGTGATCAAGGCCTGTAAGAGGCCGAAACGTTAAGCTGTCAGTTGTTGCAGAAAAAAAAACAACAACTCACGGAATACCTGGTCCTGCTGTTTTCTTGAGGTAGCGCGGCTGCATGTTGCTTCGAGTGCCTTGCTGAGAACCCGTATGGATATATATATATATATATATATATATATATATATATATTGCCAGTTAGGACCTAATTTGCTATTCAAAAAGTGTTTTTTCTTTTGCCAATATCTTTGGGGCCGGTTGAGGAATCTTTGCAAATTTTCCAAATCAAATGGGGCGCTCCGGTCAGCTCCTTTCTTGAAAGTTTCTGTGTGATTCGTCAAGCAGGGGCCGAGAAAAAAGGGGGGTCTCAAAACACGTTTTCCCCATGTTCATTTCCATAGGAACTTTAGACAAAGCTACAGCCCGAACTGCTGAAGTGAATTACACCAAATTTGGCAAAAAGGTAGGTCTTTGTTCAGAAAGAGCCCTTTTTTTAAAATGATGTACATCCTTTAAGTATTTACAGAGAAATTAGAAAAAAAAAGTTTCCATATCTGAGCACCGAGGAGGAGTCGCTAATCCTCCCGAGCATCGGCTGACTTCTGATTGGCTGCCAACACTCTAAACCAGGAAGTGTTGGCAGCCATCTTGTGACTCGGTAACCGAGTCACAAGAAATCAGAGGAAAAAAATTTGAAAATCAAGAAAAGGGGGAAAGGTAGAAACACCCTGACCCCCTGGGCCTGCTGAGGGGGTCCTACAGGGAGCCCCAGAGCCAAAAAAACCATATATATTTTTTTAAACTGCAGAATTCCCGCTGGGTGCGCAAATCCTGCCAAGAACATTTTTAAAAATGAAGCGTAAGCAACCATGCTTCATTATTTTTAAGCGCCCCAGTGGCAATCCTAAATTATATAGCGGGACCCACGGCATCCCCCGCAGCCCCGTGGACCGTCACCTCCCAGGGGCTTCATTGATGATATGCTGGGGGGCTTGCAGCCCCAGCACAGCCCCAGGGACCACCACCTTTACAGAGTGGTGTAAATAGGGGGCGTGGCATCGGACCACCTCTCTGCAATCCATCTATGTGGCGCTTACTGAAGGTACCAGGTGGGCTAATTGGCCCCCGGGGACCCTCAGTATTCAAGGGAACTTAATACCCCAACTTAGAACACACCAGGGGGCGCGTTTGCAGAGTGGTGGAGAAAGAGGGTGTGGCCTTTGTCAACCTCTCAGCAATCCCACTGTGTGGGGCTAACTGGAGGTAAGAGGTTGGCTAGTTGGCCCCTAAAGGACCCCCAGCAGCGAAGGGGACTTCAATCCCCATCCAAGAGCGCGCCAGGGAGCGAATTTGTGGAGTGGTGGGCAAAGGGGGCGTTGCCAGCTACTAGTACTTACCAATATTGCTGTATGGGACTTACTAGAGGTAATAGGAGGGGTAGTTGGCCCCCAAGGATGTCCTTGGAGGCCAACTACCCCTCTTGTTACCTGCAGTAAGTCCCACACAGTGGGATTGCTAAGACGTCTTCAGAGGTCGTCCCCCCCTTTCTCCACCACTCTGCAACGCGCCTCCTGGCAGACACTATGGGATGGGGGATGAAGTCAAATTTACTCCTGAGGGAGTTTGGGGGCCAAGAAGCCCTCCTGGTACCTCCTGTAAGTCCTACACAGCGGAATTCCTGAGCACTAGTCGGAGGCCTGCACCCTTTCTCCACCACTCTGCAAACATGACTACTACTTAAAGATGCATCTTTCTGCTCCTCTGACTTAGAGGTAGGCTTACTCCCCCAGCCATATTATATACTAAGGCCTTACAGAGGAGGTCATGCCAATCACAAGGGTACCTCGACCCATAGTGTACTCTAGTGTATGTATGTGTTTTCACTGTATTCTAAGTGTCTTTTACCATAGCACTGGCTCCAGTCCTGGTTAGTCAGAGTCAGTTACCACCAGTACCAGTCAGCAAAAAATTGGGGGGCACAGGATGACTTTCCAACAAGGCCTCTTTCTGCACCTCTGTTGGTTCTTTCTGAATATCTCTTCCTTCTTTCTGCACCTTTCTTTGTCTTTCTGGACTTCTGTTGCCTCTTTTTCCATTTCTCTTGCTTATTTTTGCGCCTTTCTTTCTCTTTCTACACATGTCCTACCTCTGAAATTCACTGAAAAAAACCATAGGTTTCAAGGACGTTGTAGTTAGAAATTAGCATTTAAAAACATTTGAAATTCACTGAAAAAAACACAGGTTTCAGGGACGTTATAGTTAGTTGGACATTTCACTCTTACAAAACCAGAGAAATTCGGCCGGTATAGTTAGTTCAGCTAACTATAACTTGCCCCCCCCCCCGCAATGCACTGCTGATGACCTCACATAATTACATCTTTCATGACATGGTCAATGACATCACTGATGACATGTTTATGTTTTATGGATTTTTAGAGCGCGTAGCTGCCCAAGGGCTTCCCCGTGCTAAGAGAGACTGGCTGAGGTTGCATAGGAGATTACGGGAAGAGCCAAGTTTTGTGTTTTTTCCTGAATGCCAGCTCGTTAGTTAGCATCCGCGTTTCCCTAGGTAGGGAGTTCCATAGGCCATGGGCCAGATGTGCTGTGTTGGGGTCGAAATCCCATTTGCGTGGTATGCAGTACCTGATTCTCCTCTAGGTTTTGGGATAGGACCTGATTGATGTGTTTTTTTGGTTATTTTGCCTAGTAGTGGCAAGAGCGAGATTGGTCGGTAGTTCCCAGGGTCTGATGGATCTATCTGGGGATTTTTCAACAGTGGCCGGATTATGGCGTGTATCCAGGTTTTGGGAATGGTCCCTTGTGTGAGGGAGAGTGATATAAGTGCTGCGGTTGTGGACCTGCTTTTTTTACCTCCTTGCATCAAGATGTCTGGTGGCATCGGGCCTCGGGGGGAGCCAGATTTAATCTTTAGCAGGATAGAGGTCATATCTTCTTCACTTAGGTCTGTGAAGTAGTCTAATCTTGCCCCTGTTTTAATTTCCAAGTTATCATTATTGCTTGGGTGAGTCTTTACCTGATTTGAGCTACTGTTTCCAAGTAGGGAATTCTATATGATTTCCATTTTGTTTTTAATATAATTTGCCATCTTATTACATCTCTCTTTGGATAAGTCATGATTGTTTGTTTCATGATCAGTGGAAGTGAGGGAGCGCACGGTCTTAAAAAGTTCTCTAGACAAGTTAAATCTCAAATTACATAACTGATGACATCATCCACGTGAAAATCTGATGCACCTCCTCACACCCTAATATAACCTTTGATACACCCACTCTAAAATATAGACTACCATTTTTTAAACCATAGACACACCAATACCAGTTACTACATACCCACTCACTGATTCCCAGGTCTACACACACATCCACTCATTCACCCATACATTCACTCATACATGCAGTCACTCATCAATACAACACTATTGTATGCACTCATACACCTATACAGACACACACACCGCCACTCATCCAGAGTTACTCACACACCTAGTTAGTCATGCAAACAATCAATCACCACTCCATTTACTCACCTCTACAGTTATACACTCACCACCACACCAATTCATACAGATAGTAACCCATACTTACTCTCATATACAGTCACTGATACAAATATACACTCATCCCTACAGCCACTCTCACAATCACTCACTCTCAAGTATAGTCATTTCTATACTCCAACTCTCATATACACTGCCTTTTACATATGTTGTTACTCGGACATGTACCACTGAGACATCAAATCACTCACTAACACACCCAAACACACAATCACTCACCCATACAGCTGTTTCCACATGCACACTTGAACCCATACACCCAGTGAATCAACCACTCGCATATCTATGCACAGAGTCACCCACCTCCCTCCCATCCACACAGACACTCAGGCACCCATACAGATACTAAGATTACCAATCAATAATGCATGTACATAATCATATAGCTACTCACCAACGAAGGCTGCCACTTACACACCAACTGGCAGACTGATACCGACATTTATACAGTTTAGTCACTGTCTCATGCATTCAGTAAGACTTGTTTAATCACTCACCTACTAAATCATCTATTCAGGTACATTTACACACATACTCATTCTTCAATACACTGTGGCATATATATAAATAATTTCCATCTCATGTTTCTCCGCAGTGAGTCCAAATCTCAGCATGGTGGCATCAGCGTTTGGAATTGGAGCATCCCGACAATATCCAACCAACCTTCTTTCACCTGTCAAGGGAAGCCATAGTAAGTAGATGGGCTGGACACTCGTCATTACGAGTTTCCCAGCTCCAAGATGGCTTCCATGAAATATGAGATGTTTGGTACCAAACATCTCAGCATGATAAACTTACACTGATTCCAGAGTCATACTTATCATAAATTGCGCATATGGACCTCTTAGAGGGTCCCCTGAAATCCTACCAACTCTCAGTGTGGTTATTGACTGCCTAAGCCAGCCTGCTTCCACCAGACAGTGTTCTGACCTCATGGGTGAGTGCCTGTGTGCTTGGAGGTCGAGAACAATGCCTTACCTAGGTAGAGGTGTTCACACCTCCCGCCTGGTCAGGAAGAGCCATCCGTGGAGGGGAGCTTCAAAGGCCTTGCGCCTTTGTAATGTGACCACAGCCTCTCCTGTTAGAGGGAGCAAGACCCCTTCCTGTCCTCACCCCCTTTTTGGCGGAAGGACAAGTTGGAAACCTTAAAGAGAATAGGAGGTGTGTCCTCCTCTGCCAACTCCACCCCACAGGTGCAAGAGGTGAGGTGAAGTACACTTTTCAGTGACCACCATCTTGAAGATGGTGCAACTTTTCCAAATAGGGCTAGGATAAGGTCCTCCTGCTACAGGAGGTGGGCATTATAGGGATGTAGACACCCAGGTAAGAGGCCCATTGGCCACTACCTGTCACTCTCTTCTAGTGACCCTAAATCTAGTATTTAGTTGGCTTCCCCAGATCCTGAACTTCAACTGATGGCCTAAGAAGAGTCTTAGACTACAGAGTCGCACCCGCAGAGAAGACTGCAGAGAGCTGCTGATTTGGCCCCACCGCTACTGGCCTGTATGCCCAGTGACCTCCAAAACTTTGGAAGGACAGCCTGCATTCAACAAAGACCAATATCTCAGAGAACAGCGGATCTGTTCACAAAAAAACATTTTCAAATAAAAGACTCTTTGACCTGAAGAACCACAAAGCCTGCCCCGTTTCCACCTCTGCTCTGCACCCGACGTCTCCTGCCCGGGTCCAAGTGGCCCACAGGTTCAAGCAAATTTCCCCAGTGCTCCAGAGCCCGAGTCACCATGAGCTGACTTCTCCTGCACTCATTGACGTCGACTGTAGCCTATGCACATAGAACCCCCCTATAGCGACCAGCTCCGGTAAGCCATTTCCAATGCCAAAAGACACCCCTGCAACCGTCCGTCCTGGGCCTTGGTGAAGAAGACCAAAGGTGTCTCTATGTCCTCAAGCATCGCAACTTACCTCTGCAGCTTTGATTCCCTTAGACCAACCTCCTGACCTGAGCCTGCAGCCTGTTTCTGATTTGGCTGTCTACATTGCTTTACATTGGGCACCCGATATTGACTTAACACCCTGCACACAGTTCCCCATATGCTGCTGGTGGATAAGTGTTGGTGCTGCTTTGAACCCTGTCCAGTGCTAGCTTCACCTTCTGGAGACTGGCCCCCCAAGCCACTGCTACTTGCCTGAAAGCAGACTCTTTCTGTTTAACCCCAATCCCCATTGATTTGCATTGGTTACCCAACCTCAAACTTGCACCCTGCCCCGGCTGCCCCTTTGCTGCTGCTGCTGCTGGTGCACTGTTGATGCTGACCTGAACCTTGCCCATTACTGGGCTTAACTTATGAAGAGTGGTCTTGTAAGTCAATGTTATCCCTATGTATGCTGAATGTTTTCTTCCTCCATAAGTTATTATAGCAAAGTCTGAAACCTGCAGTGTGTCCGTTTTTTAAACTAAAAAGTATGTCTATTAAATAATGTATTTACTTATGATAAAGGTCTGTAGTTCTGCAAAATAAATGTAACAAAGTATTATTTTTTATTTGTAAATTGGTCTCGAATTTATTTGTTGAGTGTGTGTATTATTTATTGCCACTGTGTGTACAACACATGCTTAACAATGCCCTCTGATAAGCCTAACTGCTCGAACACACTACCACAAAAGAGAGCATTAGTTTTATCTACATTAGCTTCTTTAAAGCCTCTGGGGATCCACTGTACTCATTTTGGTATAGTATATAGAGATCCAGCTTCCTACAGGGTAATGTCAGAGAGTGCAGGGTGTTCGAGTGTAATTGAGTGGTGTGCACTGCAGTGGGGTAGACTACAGTGGCTTAGGGGCTGATTATGAGTCTGGTGGTCCACAAACTTCCAGACTTGTGGGGGCGCAGTGGTGGCAGTCTTCATATCGACCTATTACGATTAGGGCGGTAGGACCGCCATTGCCCTGCTGCAGCTGCCAGGAAACCGCAGTTCCCAGGTGATGTTACGTCAGTCCGGAGCCCATAACAAGCTTGGTGGGAATACCGTGGTCCCGCAAAGCAAATTACAAGTTTCCTCTCCGCCAACGGTGTCATGGAGGTTCCTACTCCATGAACACCGTGGCGGAGTGGAAACAAAGGGAGCCCTACAATTCCCTCTGCTGTCTCACGCCCTGTGGATGCACGCAAGTTCGTGCATGGCATGGACTTTGCAGTCTTTGCGGTGCAGGAACTGTTTTTGGCATTCCCATTGCAGTGCCCATTTTCTGAGGCACCACCATGGAAACACCAAAAACCAGCCCTTCCGACCAGAGGAAGCTCCTAATATGGCAGACAGCCTGACCACAGCTTTGACGGTTCGGCGGCAGGACGGACCCGACGTCGCACAACCAAAGTCATAATCAGGCTCATTAATAGAGTAGAGTACATTGGAGCGGCATAGAGTAGAGTGGTGAATAGTGGAAATGTATGGAGTGTTTTGGCATACATTATGGTGTATTCGCATACAGTGGAGTGGCGTTAGTGTCGAACAGTTGAGCAGCATACAGTGGAATACTGTACAGTGGAGTGCTGTACAGTGCAGTGGCATACACTGGAGTGTGTTAGATTAGAGTGGCGTAGAGTGGAATAGCTATCAGTAGAGTGGTGTGCAGTGGAGTGGCATTGAATGGAGTGTTGTAAAGTATAGTAGAGTGACATAGAGTGGAGTGAGGTACAGTGGAATAGCATAAAGTGGAGTAGAATAGAATAGAGTGGCATACACTGCAATAGTGTACACTGGAGTGGATTAGAATGGAGTGCTGTAGCATAGATAAGAGTGGTGTACAGTGGAGAGAGGTACTGTTTAGGGGATACAGTGGAAAGGTTTAGACTGGAGGGGTGTACAGCGGAGTAGCATATTGTGTAGTGGTGTGCAGTGGTGTGTTGTAGAGTGTAATACCATAGAGTGGAGTGTTGTAGAGTGGATGATTGTAGAGGTGTACATTGGGGTAGCGTAGAGTGGAGTGGTGTGGAGTGGAATAACGTTGACTCTTACTGGCATACAGTGTAGTAAGAGTGGAGTGGCATATAGTAGAATAGTGTACAATAAATTGGCGTAGAATGGAGTGTTGTACAGTGGAATTGGGTAGATTGACTGGCATAGAGTGGAGTATAGTGCAGTGACATAGAATGGAGGGATGTGCATTGTAATAGGGTGGATGTATGACATTACAACGCATGCTTTTACCACGCATGCTGTTACAACGCAAGTATTACAACGGAAACCTTTACACTTGGGGGTGCTGGATAGTGAATAGTTTAATTTACTATTCCAACTCCAGTCCCCGTGGACACTAGGGAAGGTGTTGGATAGTAAATTAAAACTATTGCCTATCCTAGAGCGCCCCCCAGTGTAATGCGTTATAAAGGTTTTCGTTGTAATACTTGCGTTGTAACAGCACTGCGTGGTAAAGGTTTCGTTGTAAAGGATGTTTCCCTAATAGGGTACAGTGTATGTCGAGTGGAGTGGGGTATGATGGATAAATGTACAGTGCAAAGGCATAGATTGAAGTGGCGTAGAGTCGAATGACACAGAGTGGATTTGCGTAGAGTGGAGTGGCTTGCAGTGGAGTGGTGTACAGTGGAATAATGTATATTTGAGTGGTGTACAGTGGAGTGGCATAAAGGGGAATAGCATAGAGTGGAGTGTCGCACAGTGGCTCACACCAGCCTTTGTTGAAACCTCCAATGCCCTTCACCCTGCCCAATCGGGCTTCAGGGCTGATAGCACTGAGACTGCGCTGGTGGAGATGTCTGAGGCAATTCGGGACTGTCTAGACGGAGGCGGCAGAGCGGTCCTAATTTTATTGGACCTCTCTGCCGCGTTCGATACCGTCCCCTATGAGCTTCTCCTCGCCAGGCTGTCTGCTATTGGTATTGGGGGAGTTGTGCTGGCCTGGTTGTCTTCTTTTCTCTCTGACAGGTTTCAGCAGGTCTGGATGCCCCCTCACGCATCTGAGCCCAAACCACTTCTCACGGGGGTCCCTCAAGGATCCACTCTTAGTCCCTTACTGTTCAATGTTTACATCACCCCCCTGGTTTATCTAGCGGAACAGTATGGGGCTAAGATTATAGGGTATGCAGATGATACCCAACTGCTGTTTACCTGGCCAGACGACAATCTGGATACGTTGGCAGTACATCTGTGTTTGTCCTCTGTATTTCGCTGGTTAACCCAGGCCCAGCTGAAATGCAACAAGGACAAATCCGAGGTGCTTTTTTATGGTACCTTTCCCTCCACGTTTAAGAACACACTGTGTCCCCCTAATATTCCCAGCCCGAAAGAAATGGGGAGACCTGCAAAAAATCTTGGCATCTGGTTTGCAGAGGACCTCAGATTTGAGGATCATATTAAAAAGTTGACAGGTACTTGCTTTGCCACGCTGAGAATGCTCCGCAAATTCTTTCCTCTGCTCCCTAGGGAAGCCAAGGAGATGGTTGCTCGGGCTCTCATACTGGCAAGACTGGATTACGAGAATGCGCTGTTCAGAGGCATCCCGGCCTACCTGGTGAAACGCCTGCAAATTATCCAGAACGCGGCTGTCCGTCTGCTATTTAATATCCCAACACAGAAGAGCGCGCGCGCTGAGATGCGCACCCTTCATTGGCTTCCGGTTGCGCAGCGCATTCTGTTCAAATCTCTGGTTCTCGCGTTCAGAGCAATCCACGATCAAGGCCCCCTGTATCTGAGAAAGAGATTCATTTGCTATGTCCCCGCTCGTACTCTCAGATCATCCACCTTGTTCAAATTGTCTCTTCCCCGTTTTAAACGAGCCAGGCTCGGCGGACAATCGATCTCTGTAATCGCAGCTCGGGCCTGGAACGCTCTCCCCCTCCACTTGCGGTCCACGCAGACTGTGGCGCTATTCAAGAAAAATTTAAAAACACATCTATTCAAGAGTGCAATTTAAGAGGCTTTTCTGCTGTTTTTGCTTTTTGTCTCTCCCACATCGCGCCAGGATACTCTCAAGTAACGGAGCGCGCTATAAAATGGTTTATACATACATACATACATTTAGAGTTTTAGCCGAGGCTCCTTCTGTGGTGGGCGTAAGTCTCCAGTTCTCAAAGTGTGTAACAGCAAATACTATAGTAGTGTACAATTGAATAACGTAGAGTAGAGTGGCATAGAGTTGAGTGTTGTACAGTTGAGTAGCATAAAGTGTTGTATGATAGTGTGGATTGGCGTAGAGTAGAATGGCATTCAGTGCAGTGGCTTAAAATGGTGTGACGTAGAGTAGAGTGCTGTTGAGTGTAGTGGTGTACAGTTCCAAGCCGTAGAATAATATAAAGTGTAACAGCATGCAGTGGATTGCTGTAGTGTGGAGAGGCATAATGTTCAGTGGCATACAAAGACATAGCTTTTAGTGCAGTGGGATACACTGAAGTGGTGTACAGTGGAGTGGCATAGAATGGAATAGCGTAGAGTGTAGTGTTGTAGAATGGAGTTGCATACAGTGAAGTAGCATAGAGTAGAAGGGGGTACACTGGGGTGTCATAAAATGGACTGGGATAGAGTGTAATAGCATATGTTGTAGTGATGTAGAGTAGAGTGGTATATAGTGGATTAGCGTGAAAGTGGGTGTAATGTGGCTGGAAAAATATATTATTTTGTATTAGTGGTAATTCTTGGTAGTATGTATGAATGTGTGAGTAGTATTAACAATGTAATTTGTAAAATAGTTATATATTGTGCTGCGGTAAGTTCGCCGTATACTGCAGTACATACGCATGATAAGGAAGTATGTGATTGGCAAATGGCTGTGTTTACCGAAAATAAAAGGCAGCCATGTTGTTTTAGTATTATTTCAAGAATCAAATCAGGTTCTGCATTAGACCCGTGTCCGCTCAAAGTTCTTATGCCAGTTATGGACATGTTGATACCGGTTATTACTCATGTTTGCAACACTATGTTTAGCTCCGGAATTTTCCCGGCTTCTCTGAAACATACGTTGGTCAAACCCCTCTTAAAGAAAGCTAATTTGAATAAAGATGACCTGAAAAACTATCGTCCGATAGCCAGTCTTCCTTTCCTGGCTAAGGTAATAGAAAAAGCCATGAATCAGCAACTGTCGGAATTTGTGGAGCAGCACCAGTTGCTCGACAACACCCAGTTCGGATTCCGCAAATGTCATGGCACGGAAACTGCCCTTCTAAAGGCTGCGGATGACATCAGAGCCATACGAGACCAGGGGGGGACAGCACTCCTGGTACTGCTGGATCTTTCGGCGGCCTTTGACACGGTCGACCACAAGATCTTAGTCGACCGCGTCGAACGACTGGGGGTCCAGAAAACTGCTCTGGACCTGCTTGTATCGTTTCCGGCCAATAGATCACAAGCAGTATCTCTAGGACCCTACCAATCATCGAAGGTGTCTCTGCCGTGTGGGGTCCCTCAAGGCTCATCCCTGAGTCCGACACTATTTAATATCTACGTGTCGGACCTTGCAAATGTCATCAAAGCATTTGGGATGAGCCTGACCTCCTACGCCGATGACACCCAATTGGTACTGGCTATCAAAGGGGACGGGGAGGAAGTGGCCAATCGATTCACGAGAGGAATGATGGCAATAGGTGACTGGATGGCCACGAATTGTCTGAAACTCAATTCAGAAAAAACTGAAGTGGTCATCTTCGGTCACCTCTCCCCGGGCTGGTCACCTGTCTGGTGGCCACCATCTTTCGGTCCCCCGCCGAGTCCAGCTAGCAAAGTGAGAAATCCAGGCATCATCTTCGATGCTGGCCTCAATTTTATGGCACATGCGAATAAAACTGCGGCTTCAGCTCATATGAAATTGAGAATGATTAGGAAAATACTACCTTTCCTACCGAACACGGCCGGGAAAACACTGGTCAGCACACTAGTCCTGTCCTCCTTGGACTATTGTAACGCTCTATTCTTAAATGCCCAAGTCCGAGTGACAAATAAGATGCAGTCAATCCAAAATGCAGCCGCACGAATGCTGGCTGGGATCCCCAAGTTCGCACCAGTTACAAACATCATTAGGGATCTCCATTGGCTCCCGATACGCAGCCGTATCAAATTCAAATCGCTGTGTATTGTTTACAAGTCACTCAATAATCAAGGTCCAAATTTCTCAAACAGAATCTTCTCCATCATGTCCCAACCCGATCTCTTCGTTCCTCTATTCAGAACCTCTTGGCTGTGCCTCGCACTAGAACAGTCACCTGGGGCGACAGGCGCTTCCTGGTTGCCGCCCCTAGACTCTGGAACACCCTTCCTGCACATATCCGAGCAAGTCCCTCCCTGTTCACATTCCGCAAACAGCTAAAGACGAAGTTATTTGACCAATAGCCTTGTATATCTTCTTTACCCCAGTTGCTGATCCATCCCTTAATTAGCGCCGAGACGCCCACGGGTATTCGCCGCGCTCTACAAATGTCAATAAATAAATAAATAAATAAATAAATAGCACATTTTGTCTGCGTTGTGCATTCCAATGCTTTCTTGGTTAGGGTCTTAAATCTAGGTAAGTATATGTTTTATTTAACACTTTATTAAATTGTTATCAGGTAGAGAAACATATTTATAATTTTCTATATATTTTTGCAGCAGTTTAGGGAGAACAGTGGATTTAAAAAAGAAAAAATGTAAGTACCGTAAGATTCTATAACTTATCTCTGACTTCTTACACACACAGTCACCGATTATAAAGGAAAGATGTCAGAACTCAACTATTATATGTTATTACACTTGAGTTCTGACATCACAATGCCAGAGCCACCAGCTGAGGTGAAAGGCAGGTCAGATCATGAAGTATAATGGAAGCAGCTGCTTAAAGCAACTAAAATGTAATGCTGTCTTCCATATAATTTGGGAGTGTCCCGGGGTGGTGGTATTCTGGAATCGTGTGCACGCTGTTATGGAAAGAGTCACAGGAGTGGCGTTATTGCCTGAAGCGAGGCGTTGCCTCTTGAATGACTGGGAACTGAACGGCTATACTGTGGCACAGACGCAGTGGGCGACCCTTGGGAATATGATTTCTAAAAGAGACATCGCACAGTTATGGGGCTCCCAGCGGCCACCCACGGTATTGGCATGGAAGGAGAACACGGACTGGTGTATGTTCAGGGAGAATACGGTGTATGTGGCACGGGGTAGACCCAGGAAATGGAATAAAATCGGGAGCCAGTGGAACTCCTACCGGGGAAATGTATGCACGCCTCCATTCGTGGAGACCCCAGAGGTTCCCCTTTCCCCCTGAAACGGCATTCCAGGACTTGTGTAGCTTTTATGAGTACTGATTCTGTCTTCCTCACTGACCCCCTCCTCTTGTAGCAATGATTTCTGTATTCTATTACACTGCAGTTGTCCTCCTCCTTGAACACATGTCCGATTGTATTGTCATATTGCCTTGTGTATAAGTTTCTTCTCTTTAAAAATAAAAAAAATTATCACAAAAAAAATGTAATACTGGGTCTCTCATAGGGGATTTCCATGTATAGTCATATGCGTTTAATAGTCCCCGTAGCACTTTTTACAATATATCTTCTTAAGTGCTGAAGTTCGCCTTACTTCAGGAAGGCCTTGAAAAGTCATATAAGAAAGTCATAATGCAGCCTATATGATTAGGCTACAGTGGACTCAATTTTCCATCTTGAAGGGGCAAAAGGCAAACAACTAAGGAAATATGCACCTAATTAATTCAGTGGTTCCCAATCTGTGCGCCACAGCACCCTGGTACGCCATTAAAAGTAGCCAGGGGCACCACGAAAAGATGTGCACCAGTCACATAGTTTGTAAACCACTGACTGATACATAATAAGGGTAATACTAGGGGGTGTAGGGCAGCATTCTGCAGACAGGTATTTGTAATCAGTTCCGGCTTTAATCTTGCAGTTCAGAAGCTGGAGTTCCATAGGCTGAAAAGTGCAGGCACTGCAGCACCTTGATTTCTTTTTTTCCCCTTTTTTTCTTAATGTTTTATTGAATCATTGCTGTGACAACAATCAAAGACAGCTGACCTTCTCATTATATGTTTGGCGCTTGCCTTAATGACATCATATTGTTAAATTGTAAACTGGCGTCTGACAGGTTGGTTCAGTCCTCGCCCATCGCCATGGTCGCTAATATCAATTTACCTTCCTTCGGAGCATTCTAACAGCTGGTATAACAGGGGTAGAATGGAATAGTAGATAGAAGAAAAAGGGAGAGTAAGAGGAAAAATGAGGAGAAGAAGAAGAAGGAAGGAGAAGGCAGTATGAGCGGGGCGGGGGAGCCGGTCTCCTCTTGATTGTCATTCTCTGGTACCACAGACTTTCTCACCAGGCATACAGCTCTAGCAATCCTAAAACACAATTACAGGTGTCACACCCCGAGAAATAGGGCCACTCTCGTCCTGTTCATACGGACGAAGATATCGCTGTAGCCTTCTCAGATGTCTCTGGGGCGCATCCGTGGCGTGCCGGCATGAGTCCCCAGTATGTACACAGTTGTCCACAGCAAAACGCGGCATCCTTGAGCCAGTCAGCCTTGCAGGGGGTGAGGGGTTATTCGGAAAGTCCTGTAGTACCTGAATTGTGGGGGCACCTTCGGGAATTAGGCAAAACATGCATGCAGTGCACCACGAAGCTGGTAGTACGTCCGTATGTCCAGCATATCTGTCCCCTCCCTGCTAAGCACCATGTCCTGTCCTACAAAGACATCTTCGGGAAATGCGTCACCCATCGTGGATAGGCAGAGCTTTTCAAGCCTGGTGCAAACTCCTTTGTCCTCTGTGAATGGTAGCATCGGGTTTCTAGGTATGGAAGGGGCATATAGCACCTCGAGTCTCGCCCTACTTTTCACCCGTGTCCGGTCCATATGGTGCAGCCTATCATGTCCACACCCATGCGAGGTCTGGTCTCAGACATATAAAGAGCAGTGATCAGCGGTGTTGTTGCCGCTTGATCGTGCTCTGGCGCAGTATGTGCTATGAATTGCGTAGGATATATCCAGTGGAAGCTGAGCTGGCCTTGTGCACAGAGATAGTAAATCTGCATATCAGGTTCACCAGTCCGCCTTGCGTTAGTGTTTCCCATGAAATCCTGTGTTGCATACCTGCCCAGGTAAGAGATATTAAATTTGATTGTAACCTATGCCTGGCGGCGCTGCTAAGGAGGATTGGAAGATTGATGAACAGGTACTAGAACGTAGGGAGAATCACCATATTGGTGATCGCCAGGCATCCCGTCAGAGACAATGGCATCTTCACCCTTCTCATTAATACATTCTCCAACCACTCCCCCAGTCTGCCATTGTTAAAGCACCATCGCTCATCTGTGTCCTGGCTAAGCCAAATACCCAAGAACTTTACTGGGCCTTCGGCCCATCTGAGGGGAAACTCCGACTGGAATCACACTGTGGCCTGCTTGAGCGGAAATATTATCAATTTGCTCTAATTTATGCCCACCCCTGAGAGACCACCAAACTGTGTGAATTCCGTATCAGGGAGACAAAGTTTTTCTCGGGGTGCTTAACATATACAGTCAGCCATCTGCAAAGAGTGATATGAGAACCACCCTTGCCTGAAAGGCTATCCAACAGCACGCATGTTGCTGCAGGAATCGGGCCACTAGGAGCTCCATATCTAAGAGAAGTGGGGACATCGAGCATCCCTGTCGGGTGCCCCAGGTCCCTGAGAACAGTGGAGAAATCACCCCATTCACTCGAATTTGGGCTGTAGGCTTAGTGTATAAAAATGCGATCAGTTTAAGGAAATTGGAGCTGAAGCTCGGCCCGGCTAGGAGCGCAAACAGGTAAGGCTATTCAAGGGAGTCGAACGCCTTCATGGTGTCTAGGAAAATCGCCACCGCCGGTAATGAGGGGTCGATTTCCTGCATTTTGGCGAAGAAGGTGCGCAAATTGTGGGATGTGGCTCTGTCCGGGACAAAGTCACGCTGATCAGGCCGCATTATGGTGGGCACTAGGGGCAGAAGTCTTGATGCAATAAGTTTAGCAAGAATTTGTGTTGTCCATGGACAGTGGCCTATAGGAGTCACATTTCATAGGGTCTTTGTCCAGTTTCAATATCGTTATGATGAGTGCCTCGCAGAGAGAAGGTGTAAGCTGGCCCTTCCGCGTCGCGTCCTCATACAGATTGATAAGGTGTCGTACTATAAGGTCTGCAGAGAGGACATCAAGACCTGGTGTCAAATCCCCAGTTAGGACGTGAATATTGCGGATCACTTCTTCCTTTGACAATGGCCCATCCAAGTATTTTCGGTGCCCAGCACCGAGGCACTGCAGTTGAATCAAGTCAAACAAAACAGTTAGGTTGACGGGTATCTGCTTGTTTCGCCCCACACCGCGATGAGTAAAAGGAAGTCATAGAGTGTTGGATTGCCGCCTGCCCCCCATAACTTCTTCATCACCAGCATTAAAAAGGGTGTGTATGTAATCGCTAACCCAGGGTTTCCTTAGTAGCCCTGCAAGAATCTTGCCCGGGCAGTCCCCTAAGCCATATCTTTGTGCTTGGTCTTCTTTCCCCCAAAAATGCAACTCCTGCTCAGCACCCTCCTCAAATTCCCATATCTTACCCCTGATGGTACTTAGGATTGCCTTGCTATTGGTAGCATGAGATTCTGTCTCCTGGCCACATATTTCTGTTTCTGAGCGTGCCAGATATACCTGCAGCTACTGAAGAACTCCTGCCTGCTTTGCTTTGCATTGGATTAATACTTTGAACGCCTCCCATAGCGTGGAGGGGGATCCTCCTGTGTACTTCTTTACTTTGAAGTATTCTATTATGGGGGTTCTAATGTATTCCCTGAAGACTTGGTCTCTCAATGCTCCCGGTGATAGCCACCAAATGAACGATCTGTTGGGGTAATCAGGCTGCGCAAGCACTACCCCTACTGGTGCGTAGTCTGATAGCATCGTAGCCATGTTAGTGACCTCTGTAACCCAGTCAAGGACGTCCAGTGCGGTGAGCCAATATTCAATTCTGGACCAGGATGGACCTGCCTAAGAGACACAGGTGCCCTACTTGGCACTAGCCTGTTGTCTACGCCATATGTCTACTAGGTCATTGTCAGCGATGATTGTTTGCAGTTGCGCAGCTGCCCTGAGGATGTCGGTGCCTCACAATTCCAGATCTGTCCCAGTCAGGGTGTGGCATCACGTTATAATCCCCATCCCAAAGGATCGCCACGGGACCCAAATGGTCAATCAGCCTCAATTAGTCTGCAAAAACGTCAGGGTCATCAACATTAGTGCCATATATAGAAATCAGCCTGACCAGATGTCCCCCAAGTATGCCGGCTATCATGGCATATCTCCCCTGCAGGTCGCAAAGGGACTTCAGCAGGCACCATGGCACAGGTCCTAAGATGCTTGTTTCCAGTCGAGGGAGGACCTGGCCTGGCAGTTCGGGCTGGACTGTTCCCATTGGGCGCAGGGTCAAGACTGATTTGCATATGGCTGGGTCCAAACTGGAATGGCATGGTGAGCAAAAAAAACGATGGATTTAGGCCCAGATCTCTGTATTGGGGTGAATGTGTGACATTGTTCTGCATTCTGTCCATCAATTGTTCTTTTTGCATAAGTTCTTTCCTAGCATGCACCCAATCCAGCCTGCAGGCAGATGCTCTCAAGTGTGGTCAGTCAAGTACGGCTCCTGCATAAAACATATATCTGCACCTTGATGGTTCAAATAAGCCATCACCAGATGTATTTTCTGTTTGTTGTTTAGGTCTCGGACATTCCAAGTAATCAATTTAAACCGAGTCATACATTTCTTGCGCCCCTCTGGGCGCTGTACATTTCTGTCATGCGGCTACCGTAAGCTTGATTCGGGTTTCAGAGGGCGAAGAGGAAGCCGGCAGGTGGGGAGGAAAAAAGACAGAACAATTACTGCATACCTTTTTAACACTAAGTCTACCCAATACAAGACCAACCCACCTCCCACAACAACCCCCCAATCTGGATTAAAACCCTCCCAATCCCAAAATGGCCATCAATGACCAACCATTTGGTGACAAATGGGAACCATCCATGAGGGGGAACCGCTAAGGACCCAGCTCATCCCAGCACATATTGCTGGGTGTCTGCACAGGTATCAGGCAGTGGGGAAAGAGCTCCCAACAGCCCTACCAGCGGACATCCCCGACATGCAATCGGTAACACTAAGTTCAGGAAGAGCAATAGTAACTTCACTGCCGGATTTTGTGTACAGTCTCACATACTGATTACACATTTCCCAGCAGGATGACAGGTGCCACTAGTCTCTTTTAGTTGTTTTCGCTGATGTGGCTCTAAGTCTCGCCATCCCTCTCCTGTCTTGGAGATCGCCCTGCCTGACGAAGCCCAAGCACATATTTGGTGGCAAGTTTCGGGTCCATGAAGTATGAGGTCTTGCCAGCATGAAAGATGCACAACTTTGAGGGGTAAAGCAGTGAATAGTTGATATCTTGCTTCTGGAGCAGTCTTTTCACTGGTAATCAATTTGAGGGGGGAGAAAGAGATTGGATCCTTTCAGTCTCCATTCAATTATTTCTCATCAGTTTGGGGAAAGGATCACTTGTCCTGCGTAAACCAAGGTCTGCAGGTTGGTAACTGGGTGTCTCCCAATAAAATGACCCTCATACAAGTGTTTTTTTGATTTTTTCTTTCTTTTTGTAGCGGTATATAATGTGTCCCCGCTCCTCTTAACACGTGCGTGCGTAATCCTTGGGTCAATTCTTTTGTGCGCACCCTCTACCAGGAGGCTTTACCTTTAGTTGAGGCAGTAGTGATCGTGGAGAAATGATCAAGTGATAAGGGAAGTGGTGAGTTATTTAAAAATAGTCCGGACAGCCAGTGAATGGATTTTATTAAGTCTGGATTCGGACTATTATAAAATTAGTAGTTCGTGCTGCTGTGGAATCGATTATGGATTCTGGCGCACTTTAGTAGTTTGATAAAAAACGGTCGACATGTTTCAGCCTCAGTTGACTGTTAGTCAGTAGGCTTTCTTCAGGACCAGGGGGTGAAATGGTGAACAATAGTGAAAGAATAGGTAAAATTATAACCTGATTCTTCAAGTGGTAGGAGGTCACAATGTACCTCTATGTTTTGTAGGTTATTACTTCCTCGGGGAAGGGGGACGTGCAGAGGGAGGATTTGCTTCAACCTTCGCCTCTACGCCTGCAGCATGTGCTGTCTCTGCCACGATTCACCCGGAAGGGTACAAAACATAGAGGTACATTGTGACCCTACAGGGGAGGGAGAATGACTTTGCAGAGAAGTTGCCGAGCGTAACTGTCTGCACTCTGTCTGCTAAAAATGATTTAATCAGTTTCCATGCCCTGCCTGTGACACCAATCTCATGCAACCGGTCCATCAATAAATTGTGATGGACTGTGTCAAACGCTAGAGAGAGATCCAGCATAATCAGGGCTCCATTCCCTCCTTGATCTAGGGTGGCTCTTATATCTTCTGTAGATTTAATAAGAGCCGACTCAGTACTGTGGCTCCCTCTGAAACCATACTGCGTGGGATCGAGTTTATATCCTTCCTCTAGAAATCGACTGAGTTGGGTATTTATTAATTTTTCAATAATTTTTGCGGGGAGCGGTAATCTAGATATTGGCCTAAAATTATTGGAGTCCATAGGGTCGAGCTTGGGCTTTTTAAGCAAGGGAAGAATCGATACTGTCTTCCAGGCTTTCGGAAAATAGCCCTCTGAAAAAGTCATATTGATGATCTTTGTCAGGATTGATATAACTGGTTCGGATACCAACTTCAGTATAGAGGGGGGACAAGGATCCGCTGGGGATCCTGATTTGACTTTCGTCAGAATAGTGTGTACCTCCACTGCTGTAGTAGGTGTAAAGTTACAGAGCTGAGACGTAATATTCCCAGGCTCTTCCTCATTGGCCGTCTTTAATTGAGGGATGTGATTAGTATCTACTGTAAATGTACCATAGATATCCTCCACTTTCTTAAGGAAGAAGTTGGCTATCTTATCGCACAGTTCTTGACTGGCTACAATGGGATTTGAAAGGGGTGGGCTAGGGCAGTAACTGTTTTAAATAGTTCTTTAGTGGAGTTTTTCGCAAACTGTATTTTCTTTACAAAAAAGTCTTGTTTTGTTTTATGCAGTAATTTCTTATAGTCTGATAAGCAGAGTTTATATTTGTTTTTTTCCTCTGCATTGTACTCTCTCCTCCATACCCTTTCTTGATGTTTACAGAGAAGTTTACTTTCTATTAGGTCCTGGGAGTACCACGGAGACCTTGGCCGTTCCCTATTGTTATCGATGGTTGTCATTGGGGCTAACTTATTAGTCGCTGCTTCTAGCCAGGTAGTGTAGGCCAATGTGGCCTTGTCTAAAATCTCCTGGTAACCGAGGAGCGGTGGAGATTAGTTGCTCTTGCAATTCATTGGCATTTATTCTGCTCCATGCTCTGGTGGTTGTTTGTTTCAACCCTGGTCTCCAGGGCTTGCTTGTTGCAAGTCCTGTGTGGATAGGTTGTGCTATTTACATGTAGACATGCCATGAGATGACTTAAGTTGACAATCTCATGGTACAAAGGCATAGGTTGAGGGCTATACATATGAGGAGAACATTTGGACAGTCTCAGAATTGCAATTGAAGATGGACATAGTCATGATACCCCAATGATTGCCTTTACTCAGGGCATAAGCAATCAATGCATGTTCTGATGCCAGTGGTACAGATGATGTACTGACTATTGTACTACTAGTTGTCCGTGGTAATGTGAAATGTGTGTTGTATCACATTATCGGCCGATTTCCCTGCTTCCTTGGCTAGCGAAATTAGCAGAATCTCATGCTAACCGCATCCTGTCACTCCATCTGCAGGAAGCGAAAATACTGGATAAATCGCAGAATGGGTTCCGTGCGGGTCACAGTACCGAAACGGCTCTTCTAGCAGTGGTGGAGAACATCAGGAAGATGTTGGACCAAGGTCAAATGGCGGCACTGATCCTATTGGATCTCAGTGCCGCGTTCAACACGGTGTCCCATCAGATCCTCCTCCATCGCCTTGAGGAGGCCGGAGTTGGAGAGAGAGCACTCGAGTGGTTTCGATCTTTTCTCACTGATCGAACTTTTAAAGTATCCACTCCCCCTTTTGTTTCTGCCCCTCGTCCGATCCTGCAGGGTGTCCCGCAGGGGTCGGCCCTAAGCCCTACCTTATTTAATTTATATGTCCAACCGTTGGCTGAGGTCGCCCATAGTTTTGGTCTCTCCATGGTGTCATACGCCGATGACACGCAGCTGGCGGTGGCACTTAATGGAGAGACCAACATGGATGCTGCCACTTTTCAGTCCGCGTTAAAAGCTGTGGCGGGCTGGATGGCGAATAATCGCCTCCAACTGAATGCCTCTAAAACCAAGGTTATTATTTTTGGTAGGGAAAGCGAGCTTTGGGGCGATCAGTGGTGGCCACCTGAATTGGGCCCTGCTCCCACCCCAGTGGCTGAAGTTAGGAACCTTGGGGTGTGGTTGGATGATAAACTTTAATTCGCCGCTCCCACTAAACGGGTTGCCGGAACTTGTTTTGGTGCCCTGCGGTATTTGCGACCCATTTTTAAGTTTTTTGATGCTGCCACGAGACAGATCATTGTCCAGGCCACTGTCTTGGCTAGATTAGATTACGCCAGTTCTCTGTTCTTAGGCGTTAATCAAGCAGAACTAGTTCGTCTCCAGCGGGTGCAAAATGCGGCCGCCAGGATGTTGGTTGGTCTTCCGAAGTTGGTTTCTGTGCGCCGTACTATTCAGGATCTTCACTGGCTGCCCGTGGGGCAAAGAATCAAATTTAAAACCCTATGTTTAACTTTCAAAATCTTGAAGCTGGCTTCTCCCCCCATTTTGTCACAATTAATTTGTCATTATGAGCCATCTAGAGTCCTCCGATCCTCAGGGACAAACCTTGCTGTAGTGCCACGTTTTAAAAAAGCAAGGATGGGCGGACGCTCTTTCTCTGTGATGGCAGCAGTTCTCTGGAACTCCCTGCCTGCCTCTCTTCGCTCCATTCCTGATCTGCTCCCGTTCAGAAAAGCCTTGAAGACCCTTTTATTCTCCACTATTTAGTCTTCTCCTCTGGTTATTAGTTTCCGTGTTGTGTTTTTTACCTTCTCCTAAGCGCCGGGACGCCTCTTGGCTGCGGCATCCGTGCGCTTTATAAAATAAAATAACATAACATAACATAACATGCTTGCATGTTGGTCTGAAGCACGGGTACTCATAGTACGGCCCGCGGGCCGTCAGCGGCCCGGCAAGCCTTCCCTGGCGGTGCGCGGACCTTGCAGACATGTAGCTGTGTTTGAAAACATTTTTTTTTACAGTGTCAGCAAACACCCCTGAGGCAGCGCGACTCAGACTGCTGCTCTGTGGGGGCCGGGCGAGTCCCTTCGTAGTCAGAGTGGGGCTGCAGGGGGGCTAAGAGGTGACAAAGCCTCATTAACAAACGAATGGTCTTTTGAAGACCCGTGAAGTGCTCCGGTGAGGCTGTGTTTGTGTGTGTGCCTGCCCAGAAGCTGTCTCGGCCCTGGCACACACGGGCAAGGTGGAGGGAGGGAGACGGGAGGGAAAGGGAGGGCGAGAGACAGGGAGGGAGAGTGAGGGGAGGAGAGTGAGGGTGAGGGAGAGTGATGGCAGGAGATTGATTGCAGGAGAGTGATGGCAGGAGAGTGAGGGCAGGAGAGTGAGGGTAGGAGAGTAAAGGCAGGAGAGTGAGGGCAAGGGAGAGGGAGAGCGAGGTAGGGCGAGGAGAGTGAGGGCGAGGAGAGTGGGGGCGAGGGAGAGGGAGGGAGGGAGAGAGAGTGAGTGAGGGAGGGAGAGTGAGTGAGGGAAGGAGAGAGTGAGGGTGAGAAGAGAGGGAGGGAGAGGGAGAGGGAGGGCGAGGGAGAGGGAGGGAGAGAGTGAGGGAAGGAGAGGGTGAGGGAAGGAGAGCGTGAGGGAAGGAGAGGTTGAGGGAAGGAGAGTGAGGGAGGGAGAGTGAGGGAAGGAGAGTGAGGGAAGGAGAGTGAGGGAGCCCGCTAAGAGTAAGGGAGCCCGCTAAGAGTGAGGGAGCCCACTAAGAGTGAGGGAGCCCGCTAAGAGTGAGGGAGGGAGACAGAGTGAGGGAGACAGAGTGAGGGAGGGAGACAGAGTGAGGGAGAGGGAAGGAGGGAAAGGGAAGGAGGGAAAGGGAAGGAGAGGGAAGGAGAGAGGGAGACAGAGGGAAGGAAGGAGAGAGGGAGGGAGAGGGAGGGAGAGGGAAACTGAGGGAGAGGGAAACAGAGTGAGGGAGAGGGAAAAAGAGTGAGGGAGAGGGAAACAGAGTGAGGGAGAGGGAAACTGAGGGAGAGGGAAATAGTGAGGGAGAGGGAGACAGAGATGGAGTGGGATACATAGAGAGTGAGACATTCAGAGTGAGTGAGAGAGAGGGAGTGAGACAGTCGGAGTGAGTGAGACAGAGGGAGAGAGAGAGGGAGTGAGCGAGACGGAGGGAGAGAGGGAGTGAGATGGAAGGAGAGATGAAGTGAGACAGTCAGAGTGAGGGAGAGAGAGGGAGGGTGAGAGAGGGAGGGAGATTGATTGAGGGAGAGAGAGAGAGAGAGAGAGAGATGTGTATGCCGGGTCTGGTGGCTCAGTGGACGAAGGCGTCCGCTGCAGGGACCTGTGATCAACCTCATGGTCACACTTTTGTTGTTGTTGCTCTAGCCCCGCCCCTTCCCCCACTGACCCCGCCCCCACCGGTGCGGCCCTCGGACATAAACCACACTGTAAATGTGGCCCCCGAGAGAAAGTTTGTGAGTACCCATGGTCTAAAGCATTAGTTTAACACCTATTTGTACTACTATTCCAGCTTCTACAGAGAGCAGTCAAGTAGACCTACCCAAGACTGTTGGGGTTGGAACTTGCTAGACTGATTTTTCCATGCCACAGCGACTCGGAATTGACCACTGGCCCGGAGAATGAGGGGAGTGCCCTAGAGGAGCAAGAGGATGATACATCAACTACATCTTCTTCCTCATCCTCCGGTGGCCACTCCCTGGTGGTGACGGACCAACTCAAACACCAACGGGTAAACATCTCAGTCTTCCACCCAGCCTTCCATCTTCATCCTCCCTGCTGCTTCTCAACCTTGTGTTCGGGCCTGCTCCTATACCTATACCCTACCATACTACTTCTACCTCTAAAACCCCAAAATATGTCCTTCACCCTACAACTACCACCACTACACCACAAGGAGGTATGGATAGGAAACCCACCCACACTGATGCCAAAGCACCTCCTCCGAAAAGAAAATGAACAGTCACAACCTCATCCCAAGTCGGCAAAGCAGCAAGCGAAAAAGTCCACACATGGCCCCACTCCCTCTGTAGCCCTCAGTACCCTAAGTGGGTTTGGAATCCCACAGATAGTGCACTGCACCCCTCCCAGTCCCAAAGCCAGACCTCCCACAGCCCAAACCAGCCATCCCAAATCTGAGTCTGCCCCTCCCACAACCAACCCTTCTAATCCCAAACCAAGTTGGTAATCCAGCCCTACCCCCGGAATCCCCCCACCACCCAATACTCAAACGTACCATTTTTTCCAGAGGTGCCTTGCCCGCCCATTTGATACTTCAACACAGTGGAGGCTTCCCTGGCAGTGCTCTGACTGACAAGTTTCATGGCACAGCAGTGTGCTGGCCCACGTTTCCTCCTATGGACTGGCCATTGGCTTTTATTTATTTTTTTCACAACAAATTTTATTTGTCAACAGCTGTAACAACCCTGGTATAGCCAGGTTTTCAAATGTCTCGATATACATAGTCTTGATAGTGATGTCAACTTTTATAGTTTCAATATAACACAGTTTAGAGTGTAATAGTATCACAATATTACTCCAACAATAAACAGCAGTGCCTTACATCTAATGTAAAATCTAATACATGCAATTCTCTGCTACCCATATCTAGTAGCTATATACTTACAACTGTGTTTATCTGACAACATTTGCCTTTTTATGTTCCCAGTTTTTAACTTAATGATACAGCATGAATGGGCTCCAAATATAATCCCCGATATTACGCCCATATCTTCAAAATCTTGGGCTGTTTCTGGGGGCACCCCCTTGCCTTAAATACTGATAACTCCAGCCCGATGCAAAACTCGAGTCCCCTCTTCTATACTCCAACTTGTGGTTGGGAGGTGTCCTTCCATGACCTTGCTATATCGCGTTTCGCCAATGTAAGACCAAGGAGCAGTAAATGGTGCTTGTATATATTGCCCCACATACCGTCTGTGATGTGGAGCATGACCAATCATGGTGAATATGGGATATCCTACCCGAATACTTCTGACAGACATGTGGTTACTCCCCGCCAGAACTTCGAGAGTGCGGCACACTGCCACATGGTGTGTTTGAGGGTACCATGTATGGTTTGACATGGCAAGTAAAGAGGAGAGTCAACTAGTCCTGCTCACCAAAGCCTGTATCTAGTAAAATAAACCCAATTAAGGTATATGAATTGTATGAGTAGTAAAAGTTTTGCAATGGCCGCTCCACCCGGGGGTTTCAGTGCCTCAGCCCAGTCGTCATCTGAGGGGCCTAATTCCTCCTACCAGCCATCTCATGTTTTGCCAAGTGTACTGGGATTGTTAGTCACAAGTGTTCGGAATATGTTGGAGATCTTGTGGTCTCCTAGTTCCCCCATAAATTCTTTAGCTTCAATTGGGTTAAATTTGGGTGTAGCTTGTTGATGCATAAGGAATGGGCAAAAGGCATGGCAGAATCAAAGGTATATATAAAACTGTGAGTGGGGCATATCGTATTCTTATAATAATTCCTGGAAGGACTTTAGGGTCCGGCCATTAAGAACATCTCCCTTTGTAGATATGATGATGGCCTCCTAGCCCGAAAAGCCAGAGAGCGTAGATAGCTGTGGTAGAAGACCATTATGCCAGAGGGGAGCTTTTCTCATCATCTGGCCACCAACCAGGTCGCAAATACTGGTTGCAGTTGCCTGCGGCAACATTTTGAGTGTTGGGCCTGCTTATAAGATCGTGTGTAGTGACATATTGCCGATCAACCAGCGTTTAACCGCACATGCGGGATCGCGTCTGTCTCCGTACCACCAGTCTTTCAGGATAAGGAGGTGTGAGGCAGCATGATACTCCTGGACATTGGGAGTTGCAATGCCCCCTCAGAACGTGGCTTGGAAACATGTTTTTAAGACCACCCGAGCCAAGCTCCCACCCCAGAGAAAGTGACTAAGTATTGCGTTTAGCTGTCTGAACCAGATGAGTGATATTGAGTATGGGTGGTTTTGGAATTGGTATAAAGGCATGGCAGGGATACCATCTTAAATATGGCGGATCTGCCAAACAAGGAGTGTGGCAAGTGTGAACAGGAGCTTGTCTGTGCCTTAATCTATATCCATAATGGGGCTAGGTTATTTTTATCCAGTATTGGGGTATTCACATGCCTGAATCATTCCCCATCGCCGAGGAGTCCCACTGTAAATAAAAAAGCAGTGCCAAAAGCACTTTGAAGTAGTAGGCCCTAAAAAAAGGCCTGAGGCCTAAATTATAGTAGCCTATGTACCTCATCATGCTAAAAAGACCAAAGTCTTTGCTCCAATCAGCTTACAGCACCCTCTAGAACCCTCTCTGCAGAGCCAGTTCTCCTCAGAGTTTCACCGCACGTCGTGTGGAAGGGAGTCTTCCTGAGTCTTGACTCAGTTTTTTCTTCAGAGCTTCAGGATGTCTGACAAGAAGGCCTTGTTTAGACCTTGTAGAACCTGCGAGAAGAAGAGGGTCCATGTTAATGACCAGCATAAGGACTGTATTTATTGCCTTTACCCCAAACATGAGGCAAAAAATTGTAAGATCTGCCGCACCTTCCCTTTTAAGACCTTAAGGGATAGGGAGGCCAGAGTCCTTTTGTGGCTAAAATCCTCTTCCAAGGATGATGATGACAGAGCCTCTACCTCTAGCAAGAGGGCGAGATCTCAAGAGGATAAGGCAAGTGAGGGGAGAAAACATGCGGAAACCTCCCACTCTACTTCAGGCTCTTCACAGAGATCTCAACATTCTGTCTCTGGAGCCTCAGCCACCAACGAATCCTCAAAGAAAACCGTGAGTAATAGCTCTGCTGTCTCCTCACCAGTGACTACTATTTCTACTTCAACCTCCTCTTCTACAGCTATGATTTCCACTACATCTATCACTTCGCCTATTGTGTCTACAAAGATTTGTATTGTGGCTAAAAGAACTCTCGTAGACGGCTCGTCGACGAAGACATCATCGTCAACAAAGCCTTCGTCGTCTAAAAAGAGCCCGTCGACGAAGTCATCGACGCCACCGTCGACGACGCTCTCGTTGACCAAGAAAGCATCGACGACGAATCCGTTGACGACGAGCCCGTCGACAGCTGCTCCGTCGACGACGAACCCGTCGACGACGAACCCGTCGACGATTGTCCCGTCGACGGTAGCTCTATCGACGTCGAGTCCATCAACGAAGGTCCCGTCGACGTTGAGCCCATCGTCGGCGGTCCCGTCGACGGCAATTCCATGGACGACGATTCCTTCGACGTCGACGATTAACATCTTGTCGACGACGGCATCTTTTCAGCTGGCAGCTGCACCTTTGTCACCGGTGCCATCAAAACTGATGGATTCAGCTTTAGTGAATCCTATTACTGGGAATCAGGCTTTTTGTACGCCACTTTCAACGAACACCTTTCAACTCGTATCTTACAAGAGGCAACAAGGTTCTTATATTATTATTATTATTATTATTATTATTATTATTATTATTATTATTATTATTATATTTCTTATATAGCGCCAGAATCGACCCCCGAAGGGGTATCTCCGTGCTTGCCTTGGGAACCCGTCCTGGTTTTTCCCTGTGAGATAGCCCCTACAGGGCATCCCCAAGGTGAAACCCAGGCATCCCGCCGCGGGGGGGGGTCCGTTGTGGAGATTAAGCAAGCCTAATACCCAGAGTTGCAGAGTGTGAACCCATGATTAGGTCAGGCACCGAAGCGAGAATTATCGAGTCCGTGGATATTTGAGCTCAACACCCTGCCGCGTCGGGAATTGAACCCTGGTCCCGGGTCTGACCTCTGCTTCAGGGTCTGCCTGCTCTAACCAGTGAGCCACACTTCTCCACTATATGTCGCCACTTATGCCCTCTCATCTTCTAGAATCCTACTCCGATGAGGAAGAAGATGACTTTGAGGATGATGAAGGAGCTTCAAGTGTCAAGATGATGATGAAGACGACGCTTACTCTGAGCATTACTACCAGGAGGACATTATAGTACCTCATTCTTTGGAACATCAAAGACGGTCTCAGAAGTCACTCATTTACCGCCTACCCTGATACAGGACTTACAGGCTATGCTGGCAGACTATAAACAACGCTTTCCACCACAAATGCCTCAGCCTATTACTCCTGTTCCTCCACCTCAAATTCCACCGCTTCTCCAGTCGTGGAACCTCCGCAACCTGAGTTGCCTCCACGAACCCCGGACACGTCATCAGAGGAGGAAGTAGAGGAAGGAGAATTGCCTAACGCACCTTCATCCGACCCATGGGATGATTACGTTATCACCCTGCAATCCCCCCGACTCCTCAGCCTTCAGATTCACCACCTGAAGATGTAGGTGAGTTCCACAATCTGATGCAGAGAGCAGCAAACAGATGTAAACTCCCGGTGACGGTGGAGCAAACTGAGAGCTTTCTTCACGATTTTAAAGAAGAAACCAGGTAGGTGTTTAGAGCAATTCCTATCATTGATTACATTTGGAAAGAGGGCCTCAAGGTAATGATCAATCAATCAATCGAAGCATTTGTATAGCGCGCTACTCACCCGGAGGGTCTCAAGGCGCTTGGGAACCCCGCTTCTGTACCTGCTGTGTTGCCAAGAATTGAGAAGAAATACCGTGCCCTACTCAATAGTCCGGCGTGCCTTATTGGTCATCCACGTCCGGATTTGGTAATCTCTCAGGCTGTACAATAAAGGTCGGAAAACCCGGCTACCCCAATTTCTACACCACCTGATAAAGAGGGGCGACGTTTAGACCTTATTGGTAAAAAGTTTTCCACCATGGCTGCGGCCTCCATCAGAGCGGGAATTCTTTGGCGATTACAGGGCACTATGATCGCCAAATGTGGTCCGAAATGGCTGGTTTCATAGAGCTGATTCCAGAGGACAAGAGGCAGGAAGCGCGAAAAGTATTATTGGAAGGAGAGCGCGCAGCTGCGGAATCCATCGACTGCGCATTAGATATTGCAAACACAAATTTCAGACAGCTGGCAGGAGCGGCTGTCTTAGGTCGTCAAGTATGGTTGAAGGCCATTACCTTTCGTCCAGAGGCCAATTGAGAGTACTTGACATGACATATGATGGAGAGTCTCTCTTTGGGAAGCATGTCGACGAAGCTCTCCAAGCAATTAAAACAGATACGGATACTGCAAAATCACTGGGGTCATTGCAGTACAAAAGTGGATCGTTCAGAGGAGCGAGAGGAGGCGGTTATTCGTCCCGAGGAAATTATTATCAGCAAGGCAGGCAATACCAGCAGCAATCCCGCCAGAACTATCTATCCTCATATCGCCAGTCTGGATCGTCTGGTTTCTCTCGCCAAGGAGGAAGAAAGTGCACGAACAATCAGGGGCGTGACACTCACAAGAAACAGTGAAGTCAATTGGGCGCCAACTTCAATCCCCTACCTTCCCGGGGACGCTTAGATATCTGCCTTCCAACAACAATGGCATCAAATAACAACAGATCAGTGGGTGTTAGACCTGGTCCAACATGGTCACACCCTGGAGTTCATCATCAAACCTCCAACAACTCCGCCCAGGGGTCCCCCTCCCCCTCGTCTTCACTTTTTGATCAAGGAAGTTTAAACAATGCTTCTCAAGAACGCTGTAGAGAAGGTTCCAATCCATCGGAGAAGGACAGGTTACTATTCCTGTTTTTTCCTCATAAAGAAGAAATCAGGGGAATGGCGACCGATCCTAGACCTGCGCAATCTGAACAGATATCTCAAGAAGCAGGGATTCCGACTGGTCACTCTCTCGGACATTCTCAACTGCCTCAACAAGGGAGATTACATGGCTTCCTAAGACATGGATGATGCATACTTCCACATCCAAATCCACCCAAAGCATCAAAAATACCTCCGTTTTACTTTGGCTGGTGCCCACTATCAGTTCAAAGTTCTCCCATTAGGCCTCAAGTCGGCCCCAAGAATTTTTACAAAGTGCCTGGCTTCTGTAGCAGCAGCTCTTCGATCAGCAAAGGTACAGGTCTTCCCGTACTTGGACGACTGGCTAGTCAAAGGTCCATCAAAGGCCAAAGTAAAGTCCGATATTACAATATGCCGCAATCTCTTTGCATCGCTAGGACTCACAATCAACAAGAGCAAATCTCAATTGGTTCCGAAGCAGAACCTACTGTTCCTAGGAACTTGTCTGGACACAGTAGGATGCAAGGCATTCTTGTCTCGAGAGAGACAACTCCGACTACAGGCTTTGGCCATAAAACTGGCAAGAAAAAGGTCACTTTCAGTTCGCCTATTTGGATCACTTCTGGGGATTTGCTCTTCGGCCATCAACCTCATTCCTTTAGCACGTCTAAAGATGCAGCCTTTACAGGAAGAGCTACATCGTCAATGGCAACAAGCGACAAGCTCTTTCGAGGACACCATCACAGTAACCAACAGGATGGTGCATGCTCTTCAATGGTGGACACAGCTGAGCAATCTGGAGCAAGGGCTCACATTCTTGCAAACTCCTCCGGATTTCATTCTGACGACAGATACGTCCATGGAGGGCTGGGGAGGTCATCTCCAGGACTTACAGGTGCAAGGAAAATGGTCTCAACAGCACAAAAAATGCCAAATCAACAGTCTAGAGTTGAAAGCCATTTTTCTTTCTCCTCAAGCGTTCCTCCCCAGGATAACAGGTTCCTCAGTCCTGGTCAGAACGGGCAACACTACCAGCATGTTTTATATAAACAAGCAGCGGGGAACGAGATCAGCAATATTGTCCAGGGAAGCCCAAGAGCTATGGCAATGGTTAACAATTCACAACATAACAGAACACGTCAGAGGTCTCTACAACACCTTAGCAGACAAACTGAGCAGGTCTTCGTTAGATTGTCACGAGTGGGAACTGCACAACAACCAATTGAACAAGGTGTTTCAGAGATGGGGCAAGCCGATGTTGGATTTATTTGCAACCCAAAAGAACAAGAAATGCCGGTATTATGCCAGCAGGTACCCTCAACCGGGATCACGGGGTAATGCATGTCCATGCGATGGTCAGGGATTTATGCTTACGCCTTTCCTCTGATCCCTTTGATTCCACGAGTGGTACACAAGATGAAGTTGGAGAGTTACTGCCTTCTCCTAATTGCTCTCAGGTGGCCTCGCCAGTATTGGTTTAAGGAGCTCATGCTACTCTCACAGGAGACACCGATCAGGCTGTTGGTAACCCCAACGCTACTGTCACGCAACGAGGGTCAGATACTTCACCCAGACCCTCAATCGCTGAAATTGCACGCATGGCTCCTAACTTCCTAGAATTTGAACATCTCCAAATTCCTCAAGACTGCCGAGACATTCTAAAGAAAGCAAGAGCCCAGAGTACATTAAAAACGTACTGTCTCAAATGGAAGCGCTTCTGCGCTTGGTGCATTTCAAACGCTTGACACCCTATAGAGGCACCAGCAGAGAAAACACTGTCTTATTTATTGCATTTGGCACGATCTGGTCTTTCTTTTTCTTCAATAAAGGTCCAGCTTGCGGCTTTATCCAGATACAGGAAAATGGCTAACACTCTTATCGCTCTGCTCTTCATTAATTAATTAATTCATTAAACAATTCATGAGGGTTCTTTTCAGGGCTTATCCTCCAGTAAAGCCTTCACCACCAGAATGGGAGCTCAACACAGTCCTCTCACAACTGATGAAGCACCCATTCGTTGCTTTGTTATTAGCACTAACTTCCGCCAGAAGAGTGGGAGAAATTCAAGCCTTCACTATAAAGGAACCCTTTTTGCATTTTTCCCAGGACTATGTCACTTTGCGGACGAATCCAACCTTCATACCAAAGGTGCCTTCCCAATTTCATCTAAATGAACCAGTCAAACTAAAAGTTTTCTTTCCAAATCCTACAACCCCGGCAGAAAGAACATTGCATTCTTTAGACATCAAACGATGCTTAAAGTTCTACCTCCAGAGAACCAAGACTTTAAGAAAATCAGATCAACTGTTTGTAGCTTATGGCCAGACTACATTGGGAAAAGCGGTCACTAAAGCCACAATTTCCAGATGGATAGCCTCCACCATTCAGATCTGTCACATCAAGGCTAATCGACCATTGACAAGGTCTGTTCGATCTCATTCCACAAGAGCTGTGGCAGCGCTTGCAGCTGTGTTTGCAGGAGTGACACTTGAGAACATTTGCCGTGCTGCGACATGGAAGAGTGTCCACACATTTACAAGACACTGCTGCCTGCAAGGGCCAAGCTGTTTTTTTTTCACAACAAGTTTATTGAGAAAGATGAGCATATGAATTAGAGTGGCATCCCACATTCAGGACGATACCACCAGGCATTTTAGTTACAATTACAATATAAATCTGCGCGTTGAAGCAAGGAACCAATGGAATCAAGGATACAAGGAAACAGTATTCCCACCTTCATCTTTTCAATTATCTACCCACCCAACTCCCAGAGCCCTCCCTGGAACCCGCCCTAACCCCTTGCATGTGTGTGTGAACCGTGTTGACGGAAGCTCTCGGTGTGTCTAGCACGTGTGTGGGAATGGGTTTCGCCGGATCATACAGGGCTACAGGTCCTCCTCTTGTTCCGCCGGGGGGTCCAGTGTCAAACCTCTGTAGTCTGCCCACCTCTTCCATATTTTAAAATGTTTACGAGGGCATCCTCGCGCCTCAAAGATTGGCCTCTCCAGACCCATACAGAAGTCCATACCAGCCTTCCATGCAGTCAGGGGGGGGGGCCTCACATCCTTCCATGCTCGGGCCATGCCTCTTTTGGCTACCACCAGCCCCAGGAGGAGTAAGTGTCGCTTATAGATATTACCACCAACCTCTTCCATGATGTGCAATAGACCCAGGCGGTGAGTACGGGGAAGGGTCCAGCCCAGCACCTCCGACAGACAGCCCCATACACCCCTCCAGAAGCCAACCAGTTTGGAGCACGACCACACTGTGTGGAGCAACGTACCCACCTCTGCCCCACATCGCAGACACTCCGGGGACCCAATCAGGCCCGCCTTCCACAGCCGCTCTCGGGTATAGTAGGCCCTGTGTAGAATCTTGAACTGTATGAGGCGAACCCGTATCGCTATAGCCGCACCCTTCGGGGATTCTAAGGCCTCTCGCCAATCATCCTCATCTAATGGTCCGATATCGGCCTCCCAGTTCGCCTTCAGCGGAAGAAGGTTGGATGAGCAGTGGGTGACCATAGTCTGGTAAATGCGTGATACTAAGGGCCAAGCTGTTTTATGTCACCTGTTTCCATAAGGAGTACATTCAGTTCCTTTCCTGTAGGAAATTGCACGATTTCTATGTTCAATCTGAACAAGATTTATTAATAGATCAATCTCTAGGCGATTGTTGGTTGTTAATTATACTTTCATGGGGGTGCAATACAATATGTCTCCCACCATCCGCAACCGACTTTTCCTGGCTTACTGCTTGCTATTCTGATTCAGGCATGTGAATCTATGAAAGATACCCTAATACTGGATAAGAAAACAATTTACTTACCTGTAACTTCAGTTATCCAGTATTGGTATCTTTCATAGATTCACATGCACCCACCCTCCTCCCCGGAGAGTCAGTTCTCTAAGTTTGGGATACTTATTTCCCACTTGTGCTACGAAAATCTGAGGAGAACTGGCTCTGCAGAGAGGGTTCTAGAGGGTGCTGTAAGCTGATTGGTTAGAGCAAAGACTTTGGTCTTTTTAGCATAATGAGGTAGATAGGCTACTATAATTTAGGCCTCAGGCCTTTTCTAGGGCCTACTACTACAAAGTGCTTTTGGCACTGCTTTTTTATTTACCGTGGGACTCCCGCCTCGGCGACGGGGAATGATTCAGGCATGTGAATCTATGAAAGATACCAATACTGGATAACTGAAGTTACAGGTAAGTAACTTGTTTTCTTCCAGGATGTAGGCTGGGAAGCCGACAAAAACACCCCCAGGTACTTAAACCCATCTGGGACCACTGTCAGGTCACATGTCCATTCACCCAGCTGGCACCCATCCCGCAATAGCCACGGGAAGGATTTACGGCATTCATATATAAACCGGAAGTCTCTCCAAAACTCTACATTATCCTGAGTAGTTGTGGACCCGACCCATTAGGGTGTGTAAGAAAGAACCAGACATCATGCGCATATAGCGCTACGCAATCTGAGACTTCTCTAGACCATTCAAACCAACGGATCTGTGAGTCTATCCTCACCCAGGCTCCTAGTGGCTCCATAGCCAGAGCAAAAAGGTAGGGAGAAAGGGGGCAGCACTGGAGGGTTCCTCGTTCAATGGAAAAGGTCTGTGAGGTTGAATCTGCCATGCGGACGGAGGTGGTGATGTCCCTATACAGTAGGTGAATATAAGTAAGAAGTTGGGGACCAAAATGTAATCGACTCAGCAATGCGAGAAAGGTAGGTACAGCTAAGAGAATAAAAGGCTTTGTCAATGTAAGCTCAGACAAGCGCCGCCGGTCCATCAAGGCAATTTATTGTCGCAATGACATTATGTGCACAGCTAATATTGTGTTATGTAGTGCTGCCAGGCATAAAGCCAGCTTGGTCGGGGTGGACTATATCTGTAATATATGGTACAATGTAATTGGCAATAACCTTGGCAAGGAGTTTGGCCTCTACATTAAGAAGTGATATTGGTAGATATGAGGCGTGGAGTTGAGGGGGTCGACCAGGCTTTATAAAGACTACTATCTATGCATGACGCCAACCTTATGGGAGGCATCTATTATCTACAACAGCAATGAGTGCAGCTAGATATGGGGCCATCAGTAGGGACTGGTACTTTTGTCAGCCACTTGACAAGAAACTCCCCCACATTGCCGCCCCGCAGCCCTTAGGGAATCACACAAAGTGGAGTTTATTCCTGTGTGCTCGCCCTACTGCATCTTCCACTTGTGTTGTCAGGCCCTTCGTGGGAGTCTCTAGGGTGGACATTTTCTTTTGAAGGGTGGTCACTGTGTCTTCCACCGTTGAGATTCTGGTCTCTGATTCAGTTTTTCGTTGCACTGCGGAGATCCTGTCTGAGCAACATGACATCCGAGCCAACTGCTCCAATTTGGCCTCCAGTATGTCCCTGGATTGCATTATAGCTGCTAATATGGCAGCATTATCGGGCATGGGTGTCATCGGGTCCCCTGGGCTGGGTGCCTGAACCGCAGTGCCAGTGTATTTGTCCATGATATTTGCTTTGCTGTAGCGCTAGGCAATTTATCTGTAGTTATATTGTGTATGCTAGTGAGAGGGCTGCTTCCAGGCATACACCCAGCCGCAGGTTAATGCGGTCAGGCTGCAACAGAGCAAGGGGGCCAGACCGGAACAGAACAATAGCACAATGGTAGGTAGTATCCTAAATTGGGCCACTACATTCCCAAATCACGCCCCGGTCCGCTCAATCAACCTAGTCAGCCGGTCCCCGATCTCTTTTACAATTGGACTCCACCTACTTCCACCTTCTGGCTCAACGGCTGAAAGACTCGGACATGGGGAGCTGCAGATACCTGCCTCCGTCGGTCAGGGGAACACCCAATCGCCGCCGTAGTAAGTCATAATCCGGGTTCACGCTGTTTAGCTGGTCGGTGAACTTTTGTGGCGGGCATCTAGTGCCGGTCTAACTCTTGGCCCAGTCAAAAGGAGGGGCCTTTACAACATTGAAATGGCTTTGATGTTTTGGGTCAGCACTCTCTCGCGCCAATACAGCCTAGAGTGTTCCGGGTCAAGGTGTTTTCCTCTGCACTCAGGGCTGTGGAGCGGAGCAATATGTCACTGGGGATATTGGGTATATTCCGATTTGTAGCTGCCCCCAGCAGATAGCTCTCAGATCGGCCGGGCGCTGCACCACAATGGGAGGGGCCGCCCTCATACACCATTGGTGTCGCCAACAATAGTACCATCATGGCAACACTCCCCACCCCCAAGCACATAGCATGCATGCAAATAAGTACACACCACACAGATTTGTATTGGGAAAAACTGCTGCAGGTTTATTACATACAACGTTATGTAATATGGTGGGTTATTTTGCGGGCGATCCAAGGGCAGGCAGCATTCTCGCCACCTGCCCGCCTGATGAGCCAAGCATCACTAGGGCGAACCCCCTCTGTGCTGCCCTTTCTGGTGATCCTCCTCCCGGATCACGTGACACCTGGTCCCTTATTACTCACGCCTCTTTCAGGGCGGAGCGTAGCAAGGCAAGCCCCCGGTTGTTCAGGCCCAAAACCGCCTGAAGGACTAATGGGGCGCCAACACTGTTTCCAGGAACCTCCCATGAGGCTCCTGGGCTCTGGCACCCCTATGTGCCGTGCAGAGGTACCCTTCTGTACCCATTTGCTTCCAGATCGCTCTGTAACTCCGCCTGCAACGAAAAAAGTACAAGATTACAACATTCTCACCATACTTCCTACCACCATCGATGGCGGGTAAGCGGTAGGGTGGGAGAAGGCGTGTCCTGCGAGGCAGCATCCGTGGCGTGTACGTTGCAACAAAGAGGTTGTCGGCGTGGTGAGGGGGACCTATATACCCCTCACCATGCCTCGCACACTAGACATGACTTGGCACTGCCTGTGCCCAGGAAGAGTCCCTGCCCCCTCAGGAGGAGGAGGGGGTGTGAGGTGCCCGATGCCACTAGAGAACCGCCCTCTTGAGTGGCCTCCTGCGGTGGGCTCAGGCAGCCGCATAGTACCATCATGGCAACACTCCCCACCCCCAAGTACATAGCATGTATGCAAATAAGTACACACCACACAGATTTGTATTGGGAAAACTGCTGCAGGTTTATTACATTCAACGTTATGTAGTATGGTGGGTTATCTTATAGGCGATCCAAGGGCAGGCAGCATTCTCGCCACCTGCCCGTCTGATGAGCCAAGCAGCACTGGGGCGAACCCCCTCTGTGCTGCCCTTTCTGGTGATCCTCCTCCCGGATCACGTGACACCTGGTCCCTTATTACTCACGCCCCTTTCAGGGCGGAGCGTAGCAAGGCAAGCCCCCGGTTGTTCAGGCCCACAACCGCCCGAAGGACTAATGGGGCGCCGACACGGTTTCCTGGAACCTCCAATGAGGCTCCTGGGCTCTGGCACCCCTATATGCCGTGCAGAGGTACCCTTCTGTACCCATTTGCTTCCAGATCGCCCTGTGACTCCGTCACAGCTCTGGCGGCGGCCACCGTCGCCGACGGAGCCCCCCACCAAAACAGCTCCTTTCTCACCTGCAACTTCTCATTTACAGGCCCCCTGCCAATCCACGGTCAGGAGACCCCATCTATATCCCAATAGCCCTTGATGTTAGACCATCAGTGTCTCATTAAACCAAAAGTCCTTCTGGCCAGCGCACTTTTGCCAAGAACTAATCCTCCTATGGGAAAGTTCCTCTGCTTCGCATGACTCTGCCCCGTGCCAGCTCCGGGCAGGGTGGATTTAGACACTACGGCTCACCTGGCCCCCTGAATTTGCTGATCTCACCTAGCTGCCGTCCAACTGGCACTGTGTGTCCTGCACACCTGTGCCCCACATCTAAGGGACTGTGTTAAAGAAAAGAGGGGTCCCAGAGCTTAGGAGCAAATTTTAAAATTATTAAACATGAACACTCTTTGTAGTTTGTTTGAAAACACAATGTTATTTATTCACATCGTGTTGAGAAGCACCTTTATGCACATTTGAAATACTTTACAAAAATAAGTGCCCACATCGGAGGTGAAGGGGGGTGGGTGTGTAGTGGTTGGGATAAGTGCAGTTTGGAGATGTGACAAGGTCTATCATACATTTCTTATAGAGCACAATAAACAGTAGCTTCACAGGGGAGCCATAAATGGTTACATCACATTTTTCATTTTCTCAATGCCATCCTATCACGAACAGTGTTACAAATCACACTTGTATCTGGTGGCGGTAGGGTATTGGTCTACGTTTCGACCCTGGGGCGGTAGGGGTACTATCCCTTACAAAGTGGGTCTTCTTCAGGACGAAGGGGAGTGGTGGGCAAGGTCCTTAAAGGGGGTACGTTAAAAAAACATCATTCAATGTGTCCCAAAGGGATCATAGACGCACAGAAAAGTATATCTAAAAGGCTATCAAAGAGGGCTTATGGCCTAGGCGGTAGTCCATTCTGTAGTTGGACAACATGTAACCTATTTACAACAGTGTCATTATCAAACACCAGCAAGGACTTACGTGTGCGCGTAGCGCAAGCGTTGAAATGCCTCTCCCACTTTTGGATAATCAGGTAATACGGGGATCGGGCCTCGTCTCGAAAATACACACAATTCAAAGACTTAGTTTTAACCTTGCGGGTGTGCAAATGCGATATTAAATAGTGTCATCCCCACGTGTAAGGGCTGCTCGATTACCTGTCTTTTTTCTGTTCAGGCTAGGTCAAGGAAGCGGTCAAGCGTACTGCGTGGGCTGCAGAAAGAAAGGGAGCAGTGATTTAGATTTACAGAGGTGGGGCGCGGAGAGGTTTTTTCGCATTGGTAAAACGTTCAAAAAGTAGAACGAACGGGGTTAGTAGTGTACCTGATCACTGGATACTCTTTCAGCCCTCCAAACTGCCGGTGAGATGACGCTGTAGCGAGCGGCCGGTAGTTGGAGCCGGAAATAGCTTGGGAGCTATGTACGTCAGGTAACGTGCGCAAAAAGGGTGGAAAGACTCGCGGTCAGGTTGCCTTGGTAACCCATGTCAACAGGTCGATTTACGAAAAATCGTAAATTATGGAATCCTGTATGTTGGCCACTAACGTGTATGGTGATAATGATAATTACTTATTTGTATAGCGCACGACTACCCGGAGGCATCTCGGCGCTTTGTACAAATACCGCTAAGGAACCATTCCTGGCCTTTCCCTGTGAAGTGCCCACTCCTGGGCACCCCCATGGTGAGGCCAGGCATCCTAGCGTTGTTGGGGCCATTGTGGAGATTAGGCAAGCTATTGCCCAGAGTTGCAGACTGAGGCTCATGATTAGAATAGGCACAGAGGCGAGAATGATCAGGTCTTAAGAAATGGAGCCCAAGACACGCCGAGGCGGGAATTGAACCCTGGTCCCGGGCCAGACTTTTGCATCAAGGTCTGCCGCTCTAACCATTGAGCCACACTTCTCCATTGAGTCACACTGGTAAATAATAATTGTATTGGTTGTATATGTACGCCATCTATTGTCCAGTAAATAAGAACATATATCAAGGATATCGAAGATATCTGTAATCTCATTTTAAGCACGGGTTAGACATACGGTAATCCTTGTTAAAAGTAAGTTTTGGAACAAGTGCTAATATTTACATAAATGCAGTAGCGATTTAGACGCGTAACTACCCTGTATGGTGTTAAAGGCGTAGTTACAAAGGACCCAATACACAGCCCACATTTTAGGTGCATTTCTTAAAGGAACCGCTTAGCGACCACACAGGGTGCTAGAAGCGTTGGTTTATTACGTGTTACTCCCGTGTAAGGTGTTGAGCGCGTTATACCACAAGGCCAGTATATTTCTTATCTCTCAGATTACCGTTTAGGTGCCACACAGGGTGCTAAAAACGATATTACATGCATATTGTTCATAATTTTACACAAAGATCTCAGATGGAATATTACTTCTAGAGAGGGAGGTAAAGACAGTCTAGAGCTAAATCAATAGATTTGATTTGATTTGATTTGATTTGAAAAAAATTTGTAAAGCGCGGCTAACACCATTAGGTTTCTTGGCGCTGTGCTGGGGCGTGCTGAAAAGAAAAAAGTGTGAGACAGGATCTAAGGGTATGAGATAGTGAAAAGGTAGGTTTTAAGAAGTGATCTGAAGCCAGAGTATGAAGGTGCAAGTCTAAGGGAGAGTGGGAGGGAGTTCCAGAGGGATGGAGCCAGAAGAGAAAACCTCAGGCCTCCGTGTTTTTTCCTCTTGAACCTGGGGACGGATAGCAGGGCCATTTGGGATGAACGTAAGTTGCGGGACGGGATATAACAATGGAGAAGAGAAGAAATAAAAGAGGGACCTAAACCAGAGAGAGACTTGAAGATAGTGCAGCCCAACTTAAATTTGCAGCGGGCGGATATCGGCAGCCAATGAAGACTCTTTAAAAGTGGGCGGACATGCTGATCTTTTGGCTGGTGGAAAATCAGGCGGGCAGCCTGATTTTGTATCAGCTGGAGTCTTCTCTGTTGAGTAGAGTAGAGAAAGAAGTGTGTGTGAATCATAAGAGTTTGTTAGGGGTCTCACAATACTGCAAGTTGAGCGAAACTACTGTCCATTTCGTTGAGCCCATTATTGATGGAATTAAAAAGGGTTATCCACTTGAGTTCACGCGTGTTGAGCAGGGGGCGGATGTTTCCGCCCCTGGGTCCCAATGACACTTTGTCCAGGACAATCCACGTAAAACTGTCCGGTGCATGTCCTTTCAATTTGAAATGTTCCACGAGTTGGGCACCCACGGCTTCGCATCTGATGCCGCTGCTGTGTTGTAGAATCCTTACTTTTGCCTTTTGCTGTGTCTGACCGATATATATCAAGTCACATGGGCATATGATGCAGTAGATTACATCAGAGCTATTGCAATTAGTGTGTTCTTTTAGTACAATTTTGTGGTGCTTATGTTGGAATTCCTTCGTTTGGATGCAGTTCGCGCAGGCTTTACATTTGCCACACCTATGATGCCCGGTGATAGGTGGCAAGTTCCACATTGACGTTACGGTCGGGGTTGTCTGTGACTCTAGGAAGGACCGAACCACATGTTCTCGAATGATCTTTGCCTTTTTAAAGGAATGCATGGGAAGTGTGTCAAGCTGTAGGTCATCACAAATGAGTTGCCAGTGTTTGTTAATAGTTTTCTTTTTTTTGTTTTTAACTTTGAGTCACCAAACTGTACACAGCCTTGTGCCTACAACCCGGAGGCCGGCGGCTATCAGACATTTATCTATCCACACAGCTAGTTTGCCAACAACCTCAGGGGCAGGCAGCGCTACATCCTTCGCCAATTGTTGTCAAATACCTTCACCGTGTGTCTATCAAATTTCGGTAATCACCACTTTTATCATTGCAGAAGTCAGATATGATATTTGTCAATTAGTAAATATATACTTGAGGAAACTTGTAAACTCTGCTCCAACTGGGTCCCTTCCCCTCCAATGTATCCGTCTCATCGTCAATACGTAGAAGTGCTGGAACCCTCCCGCAGTGCCCCATCTCCCATGTGAGTTAGATCGTCGACAACCTGCAAGGCAAGGATTATTCTGATTGAAAGTCCACCCCTCCCATTCTGAGCCAGTCAGCAAATGGGGTCCATATATCTACAGGCCTAGAGCCACTCGGCATCTGCTCCCAATACAGCTCTAGTTGATCTTTGCAATATGTGACTGCCTTAATCCAATCAGCTATTGCAGGCGGTCGTCGCTTCCTCCAGTGTATTGCCACCTGTCTCTTAGCCATCAGCAACAGCATCGCAGTAAGCTTGCGGCGCTGCACTGGGACATCTCTCACATACCCCAGCAATGCCAGCATGATCGACCTCTCCACCATAGTTCCTATTATGTGTTCAATATGTGTAAATACGTCCTCCCAATATCGTGCCACCGGGGGACAGCACCAAGCCATGTGTGTGAAGGTAGCATCTTGTGTATTGCACCTCCAGCATCTGTCATCCGCCCGAACTCCCATGCGGTGCATCTGTGAGGGGGTACGGTATAGGCGGTGTAGATAATTAAAATGTATTAGCCGAAGTCTGTAGTTCGGTGACAGGTATTCCAGTTGAGTGCAACAATAAACCCATTGCTCCTCAGTTATGTCTTATAGTTGCCTCCTCGGCCCAAGCCTCCCGCGACCTGGTACTAGGAAGTGGATTCTCTTTTTGTGTTATGCTGTAAATTCGCGTGACAAGCTTGCGGGGCGATGGATTAGCCAGTACGTTCTCCAGCGCAGGCAACATAGAGGGCTCGCTCTGGAAATCTGGTAGTAGAGCACGGTATCAGAGGCTGTGGGGGTCTTCGAGTCACACATAGCCTGTAACGCTAAAAATTCTCCCGCCTGGTAGCGGTCGCTCCCTTTATGTAATTTGTGTGCATGCGCCCTTCTCACTACGGCCTCATCCACAAGAGGTTTGAGTAATGGGTTTCCTCTTAAGGGCATGGATGGGGCATAGAGTACCTTAAGATGTGCCCTCTTCGCGATCTTTCCCCAGGCCCATCTTACAACTTCCACGGAATCGATGTCTTGGCTTGGGTGCTTGTATGCCTGGAAAACTGCTGTGTTAAGAGGAAGCAGAGCGGCTCTGTCTATCTCTATCGCTACATGTGGCTGATACGGAGTAGGGTGCTGCCAATAATGTAAAAACTGATCCTGTGCGCTGTATGCATATAATTCAAAATCTGGGGCCCCTAGGCCTCCCTGGGAGAAGAGAAACTCGAGGCTGTTTGCCAGCCCATATCAGGTCTAACACAGTAGTACGTAGACGCTTAGAAAAATGGGTATTGAGTGGTATGGGTAGGTTTACAAATAGGTATAATAACGTGGGGGGGATTATCATCTTTGCAATGGCTATGCGCCCTGTCAAGGATAATGGGAGACTCTTCCACCTCACCACCTTACTCTCTATCCATTCCATTGCTCTGCCGTAGTTTGTTGTCCATAGCTCTTGTAACGTTCGGCTTAGTTGGATGTCCAAATAGCGCACCTCCTCATTCGCCCAAGTGATTGGAAACTCCGACACAAAGGGAGTGGTTTCGTCAGTCAATGGGATCATTGTCGACTTAGTCCAGTTAATCTGAATGCCTGTGAGGCCTCCGTATCTAATGAATTCTCCCATTACTATATCAAAGTTTTCACGGGGGTTATTTAGATAAATAGTAACGTCATCTGCACATAGTGAGATGAGTATACCGCGCGTGTGAAGCCTATGCTTTTGCTTGAATGCTGTTGTCTGAGTTTAGCTGCCAGGGGCTCTGTGGCAATGGAAAAAAGTAGGGGGAGGACAATGGGCACCCCTGTCTAGTGCCTCTGGTGATGGTGATGGGCTTGGATATCTGACCTTTTACCCGGATCCTGGCCGTGGGCCTAGTATAAAGTACTTGAATTTTTTTTATGAATAAAGGGCTGAAACCTAGGCGGCACAACAGGGCGAATAAGAAGTTCCACTCCAACGAATCAAATGCCTTCGTGGCATCTAGTAGGGCTGCCGATGTCTGTACATGTGGAGCCAGATAGTGGAGCACCCCAAAAATGGTTTGTAGGTTGTGTGCAGTGGACCTGCCCGGTACGAAACCCGACTGGTCTGTTAGTGCAATTTGCGGTAGCATAGGCGTCAGTCTGTCCGCAAGCAATTTAGCGTAGATCTTCGCATCTATTTTTATAAGAGACAGTGGAAGGTATGAGTCTGTCTCAGTGGGGTCTTTATCTGGCTTTAAGATCCTAATGATTGCAGCCTCTCGGACAGTGGGCGGCAGCATGCCAGTCTCCATGGCCTCTTGGTACATCCGGTGCAACCGGGGTGCTAATACGTCGGCGTATTCCTTATAGAAGACTGCTGTCAGGCCATCCTCCCCTGGGGCATGATCACCCGACATGGCGCTGATAACCTGTATTATATCTTCTACTTTGAATGGCTGCTCCATGTATTGCCGAGCTCCATCATTAAACTATGCTAGACATATCTCATCTAAGTAGTCGGTTAAATCGGTCTGCGATGGGGTCACCTTAGAGGTGTATAGCTCTGAGTAGTATTCAGTGAATTCCCCTAATATATCAGAAGGTGTGCGCAGTACCGATCCCTCAAGTGTGTGAATTTCAGATATTTAGGTGGCACCCCTAGTCGTTCAGAGCAGATTTGCAAGCGTCCTGCCAGGCCGATCGCTTTCACCATACCGCCTGGCTTGCGCATGTTTATGCAGATATGCTGTCTCCCTTTCAGCCTCACTCTGAAACTCTGTGAGTTTCGACCTTATACTGGCGACTGTGTTGTGTGATGGCCTATCTATCTGCAGCCTCTCAAGTTCCCTAATCTCTCGCTCCAGCCTCTGTAGTGTGTTCCGGATATCTCGTAGTACCCCAGTTCTCAATGCGATGAAATTACCCCTCGTAACAGCCTTAAATGCCTCCCATAGCAACCCAGGAGAGTCTACCGAGCCCTCGTTGTGCGTAAAGTAATCCTCAATCCGGGCTCTGAGGTCTTCACGGAAGACCGGATCTCGTAAGGCTCCCGTCGGGAAGCGCCATGTGAAAGGTTGAGTGTACGCCGGGGGGATGCAAATCCTGATCTGCGCAGGGGCGTGATCCGACAGTGTACGGGCGAGGTGCGAAGCATCCGTCAGCCAGGCATGGAGATCGCCTGTGAGCAACCAGTAAATGTAAACGCGACCAGGCATTTCTGTAATGTGTTATGCAAGTACCTTCCTTCCTCGTTGGGTGTGTGGCCCTCCAGGAGTCTATTAGGAGGAGATCATCCATAATCTTGCGAAGGTGTTCGGCTGCTTTAGGGTGGTGAGTGCGCGAAGCCACTTGTCTGTCAAGCTGAGCAGAGTCACATTAAAGTCGCCGCCCCACATAATTGCTATGGGACCTAGTTTTTAAGTTCGCGCCATATAGTTTGAAAAAATTCAGGGATGTCAGTGTTGGGGCCATATACGTTTACCAAGGCGACAGTCGTATTATAAAGTGCTCCTACCAATATTATGTAGCTACCGCCCCTGTCCGTTATCGTGTTGTGCGTGCACCAGTGTAGCCCCTTTTTCAGCATTATCGCCACCTGGAGTAGTTGGAGTATCCAGTAGCAACAATCACCTCCCACCGTCTGTTTCTCAATGTGGTAGTGTCAGGCCTGAGTAGGTGTGTTTCCTGCAAGAAGCAGATATCTACCCCGTGTCTTGTTAAATATGAATGTATGAGCCTGGTCTTCCTGCGGTCATTGAGACCTCGCACATTCCTTGTGAGACATTTCTGTGTATTTACAGTGGGTACATCATTGATTACTGCCATTCACGTAGTAGAGAAGTATTAGAAAGCGGGACCTGTCGGGTCAATGTCTCAACTTCGTCTATTGCAACACCCATCGCCAGGGCTCCGTGCGGGCTCCGGGCAGTGAATACACATCACAGAGTTATCACTTCCAAGGTCTAATCGTGACTTCGCATATGGTGACTCATTACTTAACGGCAATACCAATAACCAAAACTGTCCCACTGCCCACCCCCATCCCGCACCAACCCCCCAATCAGGTTGTGCATCCCAGCCTCCCCCCACCCCAACTTGTCCCCAGCTCAAATTAGAATACCAAGCATAGGGAATCATCCCAGTGGGTACGATGGGTTTCTGGCATACACCCCTGCTCTCTTGGCAGGGTGGCCAAGCTGCAACTGGCACATTACATCTCACTCCCCATGCCCACAATCAGTAACATTAAATGTTCACAATTCCGCAGCCTCTGGCATCAATATACAGTCAGACTCTCATGACAATGCTGGGCAATCAGCAGGTCGCCACCTTACCAGCTTCCGTTTTCCATCTACCCAAGCCGCCAGTCCCTTCACATCTGTCTCGAATACTGGCAAGCAGGTCTAATCGTTGTTACTTAGTCTATCTTGCCATTCTCCATCCGCCTGTGCTTTTTGTACTTTATGTTCCTTGGCCATCTGTTTCCCAAATGTGAAGGCAGCCTTTGCATCAGTGAAGAAGGTAGGTTTCCCCGGGCCCTGCACCCTCAACTTCGCCGGGTATATTAATGCGTATTTCGTTCCGATTATCTGGAAGATCTTTTTGGCGGGAAGGAACTCTCGTCTTGCCGCTTGCACCTGCACGGTGAAATCCGGGTACAGCGCAATCTCGTTGCCTTGATACTGAAGGGTTCCTTTCTTCCGAGCGAGGCGGAGTATCATGTCACGGTCCCGGTAATTTAAGACCCTTGCCAGGATCGGTCTCGCAGGAGCTCCCGGTAAGAGGCATATGAACTTTAACAGCTCCACAAGGTATTGTTACCCCTTATTTTCAGTAATATTAGTGACCTGCTGTTGTATTACCGTTTTGAAAAACACGTCACCATCCCCAACTATTGTATGCAAACACACTTTGAAATTTGAATAGTGTGTCTGTGCACTGTCCGTAACTCTTCGCAAAGTGGGCATGAAATAACTGGACTGTAATAATTTCAAAGCTGTTCCAAGCAGGGCCTCCCAAATAATCTTCTACCAAGGGAAACTGATAATACTACCACAGGTGTTGTTGTGCACAAGTATGCAGCCCTGACCCAGGGCCGGCTCTAGGATCATGGTGGCCCTGGGCAGGGAGCGTATGTAGGGGGCCCTGGAAGAGGGGGTCCGGGTGGGGCAGAGCGCGGAGGCTAGTAAAGAGGGGGGGGGGGGGGGTTATGGTGTCAGGGTGTTTAGAAGTGGAACTGAGCCGGAGGCCACCAAATCCCTGCCAGGGGCCGCCACACAAATATGTATCCATCCTCAGAGGATAAATATATTAAGGATATATATTGGTGTGGTGGCCCCTGGGGTTTGGTGGCCCTGTGCAGGTGCACAGCTTGCACATGCCTAAGGCCGGCCCTGCCTGACCTCAAACCATACAATTGCCGTGTTGAACGCGCCATAGCCCTCCACACATCCTGGAGAAGGCTGTGCATTGTCAAAAGAGAGAAGGTATTATTCAATCAATGTGCGCCCAGGCAACATCAGGCCCGTCTTTGTTTCCCCCGCTGACCATGAACAGGCCCCCTTGTCAAGCGTGCCTTGCTGACTGCACCAGGGAGGCCCACCCTTGGTAATCACGCGAAAGGGCAATCAATAAATAAATGTGAAATTACACTCACGCTGTCCCAACCGGAGAACTTGCTAATAGCCCTGGAGCTGGGGTGCCTTTGTCTGATCTCCAAAATTCAGCAACCTTGTCACACAGTACCTAAGGGCAAAGTACGGGCCCGCCTTGTACACTATTGGGCGGGAGATGGGGGGGAACACCCCGGGTGTTGAGAAAGCTGAAATGTGGATCGTGTCACCTGTATCATGTGCCCACCAGGAATAGGAAGTCACAAGTGCGCCCCACCCCGCTGTTCATCCCAACACAAGTCCCGCCCCAGGTAGTGTCCCCTGAAAGGAGGGCCTCACCGCCCACAGTAATCATTAGATTGCGAACTGCGCTCCCCTATCCACGTGGAGAGACTCCACAATAACGAAATACACTGCCCAATCCTTTCTGGCCTATCCAGGCTCTTTCAGGTGATGCTAAAGCGCTAGACCGCATCTCTTAATCAACCTCACAGGCCTTCTTTTCCCTAAGAAAATATCTGTATGCTTGCCCAGTCCAGACCTTAAGACCCTTGCATATTTAAATGGGGTTAAGACAACTATGTGAATGATTTACATAGGTTCAGCCACTTCATTTTTACCTGTAGATCATCCGGGCTCGGGATTTACATATTCGCAGCACCCGTCACGCCAACTAGTTGGCTGCTTCCCTAGAATCTTAGCTACCAATACCATTAAGACATGAGGTTGTCCACTGCCTTCTGAGGCCTCAGTCGGGGCTGTTGCTCAGCTGATCCCCTCCGACTACCTAACCCAATCCCACTAGTCTGCGGGTCCTGGCCAGAGTAACCCGGGAGGCAGGATACATACATAAACATACTCTACTACTGTGACATAGTGACTGGACACTCACGCTCTTCTAATGAGGTTGAAAAACACAATTACGTCTGCAGCCCGCTGCCACATGAACGTGTGTTGCGTGCATAATCGGAAAACCAAGGAGAGAATTTGGGGTTCAACTATATCACGAGGAGGGAAGTGAAAATCAGCTGCAACTTCCTTGTTGAAGAACTGAATTGAGGGGCATGTGCCGGATGTAACAGACTGCAGCAGTGCCACCCGGTGGCCAAAACACTGCTATCCTCATTCCTACAAGTCAGGACTATAACTGATTGTTAGCTGCATGAGATAAGAAGCCTCAACAAGGGTAGTGTATACTCTTGTGCCCGCTTTGCGCCAACAGCAAACGAGTTTACGTACAGTTTGCCCTTCCTTACACTTTCCCGGGCCAAAGCCTGCTCATCGTCAGCCACAATTGGTCAGGCACCTCGAGCCGTTGACTCTCTTCCTACCGCCCAGACAGTTCTAATCCCAGTGCGGGAGGGAAGTCCTCTGGTGATTACTTGTACACAATTCAATTCAAACAACTTTATTTCGATTCCAAGCAGGAGTCATAAAAGTATACATGCATAATAAAAAAAATTTAAAACAACATTTACAGTTGATATCTATAGTTAAAACAAGATATATTAAAAAACATTAGTCCGATAGGAAGAGAATTATCACTGGGCTCATTTCATTGAGAAGAAAAATTCCCCTTAACTAATATCCTATTCCCTTTATTTAATATCGGTTTCTAATCACAAGGGCCGATCTAATAAAATTCAGCACTGCATTGCAAATGGGAGGGGTTGACAAAGATAATAAGTGCTCATAACACTCTCTGTAACAACGGGATCCAAAGGAGACCAACACTGGTCTAATAAATCTGCTTCTGGGAACTTTATACAAAGCACAAAAAAGGGTTAGATGCACAGTGGTCTGGGTAACTATATTATTACAGGGACATGGCGGTAGGTTCTTACACCACCCACCTTGTTTTGGGAAAGCAAAAAGAAAATGTAAAGTATTAAGACGAAAATGTGTTAAATAAAAACGCCATTGTGTGTGAATAATATAGGTTTGGTAAAGGGGCCTTTGTAGTTTACCCCTTACATACATTGCATGCTTGCTACGAATTAAAGTGCCCAGGGTATTGCGGAAAGCAATTTTGGTCTTTGTTTTTGAATCCCTGCCTATTAACTCAGGATAATCGAAAATATTGATTAAACCAATCTTATAAAAGTTATCCTTTACATATTGAAGCCAAGGTATCTCCCTAGTGTGGTCTAGCTTGAGGCAATCCTGTAAAATTTCATGGGTCAATTTTAATTCTTCAGATTGCCAAACTTTAATCTATAGCAATAAGGGGCCAGATGTATAATATCACTAAGAAACTCCATGCCCACCTCCGCATGGCAAACGGCGTTTGAAGTGCCTGTCGGAACTGCTAGGAGACGTTTAATAAATTTATTTTCCTGCAGCTGCAGTGTTTCACAATTGTGTGTGCCCCACACGCCAGCACCATAAGTTGCTACCGAGACACATTTGGCGTTATATGGAGCTAATAATATGGGTATTAGTTTTTGACCTAATTTACTCGCAAAGCGGAAAAGGCCCTCCGCTATATTTGATACTTTTTGGGCCCGCAATGCAATTAATGGTTCCCAATTCAATTTTTTGTTAAAAAGGTTTCCCAAATAATTAAAATTGCCCACTTCCAGTATGATGCAGTCCTTAACCCTATATGTACGTGTTTTTGCATTTTTAGGACCGCAGGTCATAGCAAAGGATTTAGTAAAATTAACTTTTAAATCCAAGTCCCCCATAAACAAATCAAAAGCATCCAGACAAAGCTGCATGCCATTTGCAGTGAGAGTCATTAAAACCGTATCATCCGCATATGACAGCATAGGGATCCTTCTATCATTTGCCTTTGGAAAATCAGCCCCACAGTGCAACAAAAAATTTTCTAGGCCATTCGTGTAAACTAAAAACAAAAAGGGAGCTAAAATGCATCCTTGCCGGACACCCTCTGTGGACGGGATAGGATTAGTTTTTTCTCCCCAGGGCCATAACGCACACTTACTGTAGTTGCAGCATGTAGTCTGCGGAGCAGGGATACCAGTTGCTCCTCAAACCCCATCGACCCCATCATATGCCACAGCTTGTCTCAACATACGGTGTCAAAGGCACTGGATAAGTCCATGAATGCCAAATGGATGGAACTATGTTTGGCACATATGTACTTACCCATAATTAGTGCTAAATTCAGGCACTGCTCGGTGGTTCCCCTACCCCGTCTAAATCCATATTGGGAGTCAACAATGATGCCAAGTGAGTCTGCCCAAGTTTCAAGACGCGCCAAAATAATTCTGCCCATTAATTTGCAGGTTGCATCAATTAGAGAGATCGGCCTGTAACAGCACAGATCTGATTTTTTACCCTTCTTAAAGATTGGTACCACTACTGCATCTTTCCAGGATCTAGGAATACCACCCCCAACTATAGCTCTAAAGACATTTAATAAGAGAGGTACCCAAACATCCATATTGCATTTAAAGAAATCTAGCGGTACCGCATCAGGGCCAGGCGCTTTTAAGGCAGAACCCAGTGTCAGAGCCATCTTTACCTCAGAAAGAGTGAGAGACGCTCCTAACACTTTAGCTGATTCACTATCAAAATCCTCTATTCCCTGTAAGGCTCCTAAAGGCACATCTTTAGGATTAAAAATGTTGCTGTAATGGGCAACCCATTCATCTTCTGATATTTGCACCTGTATTAACTCCCTATCCTAAGTTTTTAAAAATGGTTGATTTATTACTTTCCAAAACAGGGTATTATCCCTCATGTCTACTGCTTTCTCCAAATCTTCCCAAGCCTTTGATTTTAACTCCTTTTTTCGTCTGTTTAGTGCTACATTGTACCTTTTCCTGGCCGCTCTAACCAAGTCTCTGTCAAGTGGCACTTTCCGTAAGGCTTTTGTAGGCTGGTTTGGGAAGCCGAACATTCTGCATCAAACCATTTAAAACCCTTCCATTTGCTTTTACCTGCCTTCTTCACTAGGGGCCCGATGTAGGTGGCCAATACCGGTCGGAAACGGCCGAATTCTGCCGTTTCCGACCAGCATTTGGCCTTTTGAGATGTAGGGGACCTTTTTTTGTACGATTCGGTATTTTACCAATTCGGTAAAATTACCGAATTTAAAAAATACCGATTCGGTAAGTTTACCGAGTTTTAAAATTCGGGATGTAGGTGGGACTACTTTCAGTCCCACAGGCCCTTCAGATTCGGTATTTTAACACCCAATCCAATTGGGTGTTAAAATACCGTATCCAGGTGTGCATGCACATGTGTGCATGCACACCTGTGCAATGTGACACACAGACATGCCCTTAGGGCATGTCTGTGTGCCACATGGCACACAAGCCAGTATTGGGGGTGCTAGAGTGTGTCAAATTGACACCCCCTGCACCCTTGCAGAAATCGGTAATTACCGAATCGGTAAATACCGATTCGGTAATGCACATTGATTCCTATGGGCTTCAAGGCCCATAGGAATCAATGGGGGATACCGATTCGGTATTTACAGAATCGGTAAATACCGAATCTTACAGATTCGGTATTTACCGATTCTGAAATACCCACATCTCCCCCCCTCCAATTTACAACTTCTTAAATACCGAATCGGTATGATTCGGTATTTAAGAAGTGGTAAATTGGAGTTTACCTACATCGGGCCCTAGGTGTGTAGCTACATTACCCAGGAGAGTTTCAAAATGTTTAATAATACAGTCAGGGTCAGTCTTGGGGTTCAAACACAGTTCTATCACACCGATGTTTTCCTTAAAAATATCCGACTCTAGTTTATCCACATTTACTTTATCCCATCTTAGCTTGACCCCCTGATTTTTGGTATATTTTATTTGATGATCAGTATGATCATTATGCCAATTTTTTCTGGGGGCAGGGACAAAGCTCACAATTAGGGGATTATGGTCACTAGCCGGGTTTGCCTCAACCTTAAAATCAGTCACCAAATCTACATAACCTATAGATACAATAATAAAATCAATTGTACTGACTCGATCCCCTAGCCCCTGAAATGTTGGAATACATGTTTTAGTTGAAAAACTGGACATGTTCAGAATGCATAGGTCATTATTAACAATAATACTATTTAAAGCATTCCCTTGACTTGAGTGAGTAAAGTGGGCCAAAGGCTGATCACTATGATCAAACAACCCACATGCATTTGATCCACTGAACTTGCAGAGGGTACAATTAAAGTCACCCAGCCAAATAATAAAAAGTGGGAAAACTGTATTTGTTAATTTAACAATCTCCTCCTGTAACATTTCCATAACAGATGTTTCATGGTGATTAAACACATTATAATACCAATTTATCAGAAGGACAGGGGGATAGAATAGACCACTAACCATAAGCAATTGATACCAGGTGGATTCGGCTAATTGTTTCACCTGTATTTGGTTCATTTTTACAGAGATGGCAGAAAGGAGTCCCCCCTTAGCCCTCCCTGACTGCGAGGGTTCTGCCTGAACATTCCATGATTAGAAACCGTCAAAACGTGCTATACCGGTGGACCACGTTTCCTGTAGACACGCCAAATCAAAAGATTCAATACATTTCAGCCATACAGGGTCTTGTAATCTCCGTGATAGACCCGCTATATTCCAGGAAATCAAACAAACACTTTCATTTTCTACCCGTTTGTACGCCTTCCCTGGTATAGACTTTTTCCCCAATGGGATTTGGTCGCCCTCCCTCAAAACCACAGGGTTAGCATCCTTAACCGTCTCTAAATCAGGGTTTTCAACATTTTCATTAGGTGCTTTAATATTCATGTGACCAACAAACTCCCTATTTATATGAACCAGATCGTGCACAACCTCCTTCCGTATTATGGTCTTTCCTTCAGCCTCATTTATATATGGAGTTTCTGTGTTCCTAGCCCGAACCTGCTGCTGAGACACTATTTTATCCACATTTCCATTAACCACAGTGACTGTAGTAGCGTTCTCCGTTTGACCTTTAAACCCCCTCCTAATAGAGCCAGGCCTATGGAGTCAGTCCACTCCTTCCAGGCCCATAAGGTGATCAAACCGGTTTCTTAGAGGCAGGAAATGTGGAAAATGTGGATAAGAAAATTGATGCTGCACCCTCCCTGCACCATTTAGGCCAGGCCAACTACCGCAGGAGGGTGTCTTTGGCACTCGGGAATGGTTGTTATTCACATAGGGGTAAAAGTAATGTAAACTAATAGACTGTATGTCCCCTGCACGAGCAAACCTAGGTGTCTAACAAATAAATTAAACTGCCCAAGGATCCTGAAGGTTGACAATCACGCAGTCACCCTCAAGATCCTTGGCGCTATGCCCCACCCAGGGGACCCTTCTTACAGCCATAATGTCAGTCCTCATACCCTGAGGTAGACTCCTATACTCATTGAGCCAAAAGAGAACCTTACTTCTTAAGTCTGAATTAGACTCCCTAGCATTTGTTCCAAGTTCAGGGACCCCTGTTAAAATGACTGTATAAGGAACTGATTCCGGGGGTAAATTAACTAAGGGGGGCGTCTTCTTATGTGGTTGATCGACAGTTGGGGTAATAACAGTAGGGTTAGTAACAGATGGTTGTGTGAGACCCTGCATTGGAGTAGGTACTGTCCTTGGGACATTTGATACCGTGGTCGATGGTTTTGGGGCTGATAAAGCATTTTTAGTAGCCAGATTCACTGGCGCTCCTACTTTAGTTTTATTATCAGGCTGTTTTGGAGGGTCAGTTCTACCTTTTGGAATATTCCCAATTTTTATTACCTGGTCCAATTTCAGTGTGTTCCCTTTTGCCAATTCTTCTAATCTATCCAATTTATCTGTAATTTCATTCAAACGATTTATCATTGGCATCACCAAAGATTTAACCAGTGCTTCCATTTTTCCCACAATGTCCACACTTAAGGGTTCCTGTAAAGAAGGAGATGCTGAATCGTTTGTGTGACCTGTTTGAATTACATTCTCCTCTGCCCTGTCTAATATAACCCGCTGAGTTTGTTTTTTTGATTGCTTAGTCACCCTCCTTTTCCTACCCTTTCTATGTCCTCCCCTTCTTCTTCTTGTCACTATTTCTACATTTTCACTAGTTGAGGTATCATTCTCGGGTAGAACTAGGTTAATGACTGCCTGTGATTGGGGTACATTACTTAGACATGATACATCAGTATCAGCCACATCCTTGTCTATACCTGTTTGTTCAAGGAACACATTTTTAGGGGTGGACGATAAATTTGGAGGTTTAGATGAATAAGATGCTTCAATTGTTACAAGGTTGTTAGATATCGGAGCATTTTCCACCACCACTCCATCCTGCTCCATATCTAAAGTACATTGGATTGGGCTGGTAATAATTAGCGGGGCCAAGTCAGCTCGTTCGGCCGGGGTTACCGCTACGCTCATTACACCAAGAGAAGATCTTTTACCCGTCACAATATCAATTGAGAGATGCCTTTCTGCAAGGGCGATTTCCTTTTCTATAATTTTTGTTGTTCTTGTAAAGAAATCGTCAAGTGTACCCGTTACTAACCCGGCCTTAGTTTTAACCGAGACTACTCTTGTTTTCCCTGAGGGTAAATCCATCTTAATATTTTAACCAGAGGGGGTCAGGGTTTACACAAGTTTTGCTAGTATGCGGCTCCTATAGCAATCCAATATAACACCATAAGCAAAACACACAGAACACGAGGCCAAAATATATGGCCCAACCCAACCTCGACCGACCACGGACGGCCACAGTCGGCCCCGCCCTTGTCCCGGGCTTCTCCCGGTCGCTCCCGCGCAGCGGGACTGATTGTATACTATTATAGAGTTATGAGCCTGAGGGGAGGTGCAGGCAGGGAGAGCGGCCCAGGTGCTGCCAATTCGGGCTGGCGGGCGGGCGCTCCTTGGAGTTGGAGTCCCGAGCCCACTGAACGCTCGCAGCCCTGCCTACAATCCCTCTTGCGAAGGGCAGAATCCAAAGTCCTTTAATACCGGTGACTTCTACTCCGGCGATGTACCCCCCGCGAAGCGGGACCCGCGAAGCGGGTTCCGCTAGCAGTAGCAGGGGAAATCCTAGGTCCAAGGTCCACGGCTGTTATAATTTCAGCAGAGCACACAATTACGTCTGCAGCCCGCTGCCACATGAACGTGTGTTGCGTGCATAATCGGAAAACCAAGGAGAGAATTTGGGGTTCAACTATATCACGAGGAGGGAAGTGAAAATCAGCTGCAACTTCCTTACTGACGAACTGAATTGAGGGGCATGTGCCGGATGTAACAGACTGCAGTAGTGCCACCCAGTGGTTAAAACACTGCTATCCTCATTCCTACAAGTCAGGACTATAACTGATTGTTAGCTGCATGAGATAAGAAACCTCAACTAGGGGTAGTGTATACTCTTGTGCCCGCTTTGCGCCAACAGCAAACGAGTTTACGTACAGTTTGCCCTTCCTTACACTTTCCCGGGCAAAAGCCTGCTCATCGTCAGTCACACTTGGTCAGGCACCTCGAGCCGTTGACTCTCTTCCTACCGCCCAGACACTTCTAATCCCAGTGCGGGAGGGAAGTTCTCTGGTGATTACTTGTACACAAGACCACAACATGTCCGCCGCCACCGCCGAGAGTCAGTTGCACTTACCTCTCACGGCCACAGAGGACATTGCCCACTTCGCCGCCACCGCCAAGAGTCAAGGAACACCGGACTCCGCGCCGCCGCTCCGGGAGACTGCAAATCCCGGTAGGCACCGCGGCGGCGCGTCAGAGTGACGCGGCAGCGCCCTGTGAGCGCAAAGTAAGATGCATAAAAGGAGGAGCACCCCGGCAGAGCGGGGGAGACCACAACATATCCGCCGCCACCGCCGAGAGTCAGTTGCACTTACCTCTCATGGCCACAGAGGACATTGCCCACTTCGCCGCCACCGCCAAGAGTCAAGGAACACCGGACTCCGCGCCGCCGCTCCGGGAGACTGCAAATCCCGGTAGGCACCGCGGCGGCACGTCAGAGTGACGCGGCCGCGCCCTGTGAGCGCAAAGTAAGACGCATAAAAGGAGGAGCACCCCGGCAGAGCGGGGGAGACCACAACATATCCGCCGCCACCGCCGAGAGTCAGTTGCACTTACCTCTCACGGCCACAGAGGACATTGCCCACTTCGCCGCCACCGCCAAGAGTCAAGGAACACCGGACTCCGCGCCGCCGCTCCGGGAGACTGCAAATCCCGGTAGGCACCGCGGCGGCGCGTCAGAGTGACGCGGCAGCGCCCTGTGAGCGCAAAATAAGACGCATAAAAGGAGGAGCACCCCCGCGTCGCGGGACGCGAGCGGGACGCCCGGGGCGAAGCCCGGGCAAAGGGCGGGCCCTCTACGGCCCTCATCGGCACAAAACGGCCAGGCTAGGCCACCCCACTAATATCACATCCTTGTGCACCAGTAAATCATCGTGTGATTGATCATATCAAGCAGTGGCGTTCCACACGTTGGTTGTCCGCCTTCTTTGCGTACAGGCCATCCAGACGGGGGTCGGTAAGCAGGCCATACAGCTTCTATCGAATCGCCCAGGAGCCTGGGTTAGGAAGGGGGTCCACGTGAAACGCCATCACACTGACGAATGCGGAAAGGAGTCAGCTTGATATCTGCACAAGTTTGAAGTAAGACTTTTTTGTTTTAATCTTGGGAGTGACATTTTGTCAATCATTTGAACAGTGGGTATAAGACTTTCATACACCTTGCAAAATTATGCGCAAACAAAATTCACACACGGCTAGCAAAATAAACAGCGAACGCAGACAATCGTTAGGTCTGTCCCAGTCCCCTATTCTTCCTCCTATGAGCCCACCCATTTCCTCGCAAATCAATGAGTCACTGCTGCTAGACTCTAACAACGACTCACATGCACCAGCCTCCCCAGTCACTGTCAACACTGATGTCAGTACAGTGAATGTGGGGGACACTGAACAACATGCGGTAATTGACTCAGATGCACAGCTAGTCATTGAGGATGAAGAAAATAATGACAAAGAAGATACGGAGGATGATCCACCGGCCAAGCAGTCCTCAAGGGCAGTCAGAGCCAGTCGTAGATTGCAAAATAAACGTGGGGGGCACGTTCTGGAAAAAACAAGACTATATCACCACTAAAGGACAAAAACATTTGCCAGACCAAGGAGGTTAATAATTTGAGGGACTTTTTGGACGAGGACTTAATGTCAAAAATAGCGGAGCTGTTAGAAATAAAAATACAGACAATTGTTAAGCCACTTATTAGCAAGATTGACAAACTCTCTGCAGAGATAAAGAAACTTGGAAGCACTCAAAATGTTTTAGTAGATGCAATAGGTAATGCCTTAAGTAATGTCAACAAAGCCAATGATCCCCCAGGGAATGATGATGAATCCAGGGTAACATCAGATGTTATTCCTCCAGGGGTAATCCCTGCAGAAGACCCACAAACTTCTAGCCAAAATATTAACAACCTGCCACTAGAAGCCCCAACTGCCCGACAAACTGATTCAACACACGCTACAGTGCCCACTAGTTTTGATGACAACCAGACACAATTTGTAGTTGAAGCTGCACCGTTAGTGCTAGTGTTAGCCAATACACCAACCCTATTACCGGACCAAACTGAGTCAGCCTCATCACTTAAAAGTAAGGCATTATATTGGCTCTCAAATAATATGAGGCTAGCACAGGGGGGTGAACAGAGGCTAGCTGATGAAATCAAAACAGCAAGGAGGGTAGGTTGGATAGGAAAAAAACAAACAAAAATGGAAGGGCGACTGTGTGATATTAAATTTCTCGACCGCAGCTGCTCTTCCTGATATCTTGCAAAATATCCTTCCACCACAAAAAAGAAGTAGCTCTATAATCCCTCTCACATTAGAATTTTTTTATACTGATTCACAAAAAGCCAATAACCAAAAACCCCGGAAGCCTGTTTGGTCAATGCGAGATCATGGTTGGGGGGGGGGTTTATCAGCTCCTGACATGAATTACGCTCCCCAAAGTAGGGCAGGCCCATGGCTACCAAATCATCACAATATTTTTCAAAACATTACCCCAGGGCAAAATTGGAATCAAATGGGCAGACGAGGGCCTGGTATTATAACTAATAATTGTGGGCCTACAGGAAATGCTAAACATAATGGAGGATGGCCAGGTATGCAGCAGAATGTACTGTATCCTAATACCCCAGCACCCATAGGTAATATTGATTTCAATGGAGGATGGCTGGGCCCTTTTCAGAACCCACCCCTTCCCATTACCCCTGCACCTAGATGGAATGCCCCCACAAATGGTTGGGGTTTTGGGGCCCCATCCTACAATTTGGGAGTTAGCACGTCGAATAGGTTTGCAGCTCTAGCTGGTCTAGCTGACTGCGACTGACTTGAGGGTAGGGCCCTGACAACGCCAAGTAGTATCAACGACACATACCCTAGTTCATGTCTTGAAACCAATTCAAAGCATATTGCACCTAATATAATTTTGCAACAGCCATTACATCTTGTTGAAACAACAACACAACTGCTCCCAGAGATACCTAGGGCAATTCCACCTTGTCAGGTAGCAGAAATAGATGGGGTTTTAGGAAGTAAAAAAATCATCTGCTGGAATATAGCAGGTCTGAAAAAAAACCTTTTAGACCCATCCTGGCAAGACTACATTTCAAGTGGGGATATCATTATGTTCCAGGAGACATGGGGGCTCGAAAACTACTATAAGGTGAACTATAGATCCTTCTTTATACCCGCAGTAAACACAAACGGGGGGAGACCCTCTGGCGGATTAACAATTTGGGCGAAAATCACAGGTGGCCTATCCATTAAGCAAATTGATATTAATAATCCCGACATTTTATTGCTCGAGTTAAAAGACACAAAGGGTCGCTGCACTTACGTGATCAATGTTTACAATAGACCACATCGATCATGCAAAGAATCAATTATTGTAACCCAGCTGAGCAACCTTGTGGCAGGATTTGATCAAAATGCACAAATGATTATAGGCGGAGATTTTAACAGAGGTTTCGAACCCATAATAGGACTAGAAGACATCCATAGGGATGAGGATATGGTAAACAACATTCCCTTAGTAGATACAAATTACAAAGCACCCTGCTCAGCGAGCGCCTTACAAATACTGAACTTGACATTAGAATCAGGCTTACGTGCATGTAACGGGCGGTTGCCCTCAGACTGTCCCAGCAGACCGACGTTTACTAGAGGGGCACACTCCAGCCATTTAGATTATCTATTAGTTTCCCTGAACTTGTGGCCTATGATTATCGATCTACTGGTAGACGATCGCACGGAAAGCGACCACTATCCTCTGATTTTATCTGTCAAAACCCAGACTTTTAAAGCCCCTGATAAAAGCGCTAATAGTACAATATCCTTGCCACAAGATCCTTTAGTGGCAAACAATCGCAGATCCCTGAAATGGCCAATAGTACTAGACAATTCCAAAATCATTAGCCAAATTTATAATGTTTTTGAGAACCATATGTCCTCTCTCTGAGGTAATAGCACGGTCACTAAAAATCTTAGTTTGATAGAATCCCATGAACATTTAACTAACCAACTTGGCGGGATCCTGACCAGGGCAATAAAAAGACCACACAATGCCCAAAAGAACAAACAAACCGGGGCTACCTGGTATAACCAGGACTGCCGGAAAGCCAAGACAGACCTAATTATAGCAGTCAGGGGGGGTTCAACGGACATCGTAAGAACTAAGAGAGCACAGTACAAAAGAATTTTATCAAAGGCCAAGAAGGAATGGGACGAAAGGGTTTGGTCCGATTTACTGGATGCATGTAAATGCAAAGATCAGACCACTTTTTGGAGCCTCATTGCTAGAGGCACCAGGGGAGTGACAGAATGTAAAGATACATTTTTAGAGGAAAAGATATGGGTCGAGCATTTCACTATGCTATATTCTTGTACAAGCTCAGGTGAAAGTGGAGGACGGGATAGTTTGCAGGCACCCTTGGTAGCGCATGATGCACCTCTTGCATTCTCTTTAACAGAAACTATCTCTGCAATTAAGGCAGTTAAGTCAGGGAAAGCACCAGGCCCTGACAAAATACCAGGTGATCTTTGGAAACACGAAAATTACATCTGGGCCCCTTACATCAATTTATTATCCAACGAAATCGCCCAAGGAGCTGCTATTCCGGAAACCTGGAAGGGGGCAGAGATTGTGGCTCTGTTCAAGAAGGGTGATAGGTCAAATCCCTCGCATTACCGACCTATCAGCCTTATTGACGTGTTACAAAAAATCTTTGCACGACAGGTTCTTGGTCGGCTTACCTCCTGGATTGAAGAGCACTCTATTTTTACAAAATATCAGGCAGGTTTTAGATGTAAGATAAGTACTGTTGACCAGGTTTTTAGATTTTTATGTTTAGTCTGGAAATATACCATTATAAGGAGTTCCCATATATACGTGGCTTTTGTCGATTTGAAGGCAGCTTTTGATATGGTTCCTAGGACAGCCCTATGGAAGACATTAAACAAAATGGGTGTCCCTGGAAATATCCTTCAAATTTTAATTAGACTCCATGAGAACAATTATGCACGTGTAAGATGGGGACCGAATGGAGAAGTCACTGAGAAAATAAAGATAGAAAAAGGGGTAAGGCAAGGGTGCGTAATGGCACCTACCTTATTTTCCTTATATGTCAATGACATCCCTGATACTCTTTTGGGCTGCGAGCATGACTCTCCCAAATTGAGTGGGCAAGCCGTTCCGGCATTATTATTCGCAGACGACACAATTTTAATCTCTCAGACACCTAGGGGGCTTCAAAACCTTTTAAATACATTTAGTTTGTATTGTCATGATAAAGAATTAGAAATTAACTCCTCAAAAACTAAAATCATGACAATCAACCCCCACAAAGGTTTTAATAAGGTTTTTAAAATAAACAATGAACCCATTGAGGAAGTCCCTAATTTTAAATACCTGGGCATTATTTTAGACAGCGATGTCACATGGAAAACGCAACTGGAAAATTCAAAACTAAGGCTAACCCAAAATCAGGCACCAATCCTAAGGAAACACAAGAATAGCCATTACAAAGCGGTCTCGCCAGCTATTGAATTATTCAAATATAAAGTGCAATCTTCCTCACTTTATGGTGCGGACCTTTGGGCTTATGCTTCAAAGGATACCTTCCGAGTGAGAGAAAATTCCTTTATTAGGCAACTCTTAGGGATACCTGGGTCAACTCCAATGACACCCATATTATGGGACCTTAATTTTAGGCGTACTGATGATTATGCTTCTCTTCGCCCGCTACTATACTGGGTCCGTCTATGGTCCACGGAGGAGCTGGCTGTTTATAGAGAAGCTTTGCAAGAGATATTGGCAATAAAGAATATTACGCCTTTGCCATGGCTAGAGTACGTCAAAAAATGGTTCGAAAAATTAGGGTTAAGCGATTTCTGGTTTGACCCCGATTCCCTTACAAGTAGTTCAAAACACATCTTGAAGCAAAGGTACTGGGACTATATTAGAGACTCAGTGCTTGCAAATCCCAGAACAGGGACTCTAACTTCAAAAATTTTTGAAATTAAAATGAACATGCAACTAGAGCCCTTTATGGACAAAATCCACCCTCCATTGGCTAAAAGCCTATATCTAAAATTCCGCTATGGCATTTTGCCATTAAAAGATAGAACAACTGGCTGGAATTGCAATAAGGGGTTGACTGGGGTTGCGGGCTCTAATATATGCGAGTCATGTGAAATGGGGGTGAAAGAAGATGAGTCCCATGTTTTATTTATATGCCCAGCATACCTTAAAGCAAGGAAAAAATGGCTCAAGCCGATTTGTAATAGGCTAGGCCTTAAACAAACCAAGGTTGGTCTAAGAATATTTAAAGGTGATACTGCACAACCGATTGTGTTTAGCCTAAGTCGTTTTTTCCTATGTGTTGCCTTGATTAGGAAAAAGAAAAATCAGAGAACTTAAATATAAAGGGGCCATTTTACCATGTTATTGACTGTCTGTTAGTATAATGCTGCCTGTCTTAATTCTTAATTGTTATGGTGTATATCACTTTTTAAACATAACAGATATTTAACTTATTATTTTACCCTTGTGTATAATCAGTTAGTGTTCCTTATAGAAAGGGGACCGACCAGGAACTAGTCAATCCAGGCGTGGATGAGTTTTGCGTATTTTGCACAAATAAGATGTGATGATAAATTTTGACCCACTGCTGCTAATTACTATGTATTATAATGATGTACCGTGATTTTTATGTATTGTATCTTACAAGGTTTTTTAAACCGAATAAAGATTGAAATGATTACTTGTACACAAAGATGACCCCATGGCCTGGACATTCAAGACTATAGCGCCAGGCCAGAAAATCTATTGTGCCCCAACAATAGTCCCACCTACTGTGGTAATCGTTCCCACAGCAAAGGGGGGGGGAGAGATGACTTTAATTATATTATACTGTTTATGGCTTCTGTTAACCCTGGATTCCTACGCAGCCAATTCCGGTCCTTTAAAGAGCAGCATTGTGCATCCTGCATTGTCGCACCACATACCCATGCACTTGGCACAGTAGATAATTTAACCCGCAGCAAAGAGGGATTGACGCGCTACGAGCGCACGTAAATCTCGCAAAGCAAACCCCCAACTGTGTCCCTTCACCCTGCTCTGCAACTGCAGCTGATAATTGGCCCCATAGCAGGAGACTTCATGCAAGAAACATCACGGATCAGGTGGCGGCGGTACTAGCTGCCTCCGCTCTAAATTATTTTTATTTATGTATGGCGAGGCTCGACCCGAAAGTATGGGGCGCTTACATGAGCCCCGTTATACATTGCCCCGTTATACATTGCACCTTTAGCCATGGAAGAGATTTGCCCAGAATCACCGGTTGTGGCGCGACCCCCAAGGCTCGAACCGTGGTTCCCGCACCAAAGTCTGCAGCGCAAACTCGACCTGACAGTATGGAGCGCCTGTCTGAGCCCCGTGTGCTACAGTACACATTTAGGCACGGGAGCGAAGTGATTTGCCCAGAATCACCAGGTTTGAACGCGAGCCCCAGCCCAGAGTCGGCTACAGGAACTCCACCCACGAGTAAGGAGCGCTTTTGTGACACAGGGATTCCATTACACATACGTGCACGATTGCACCTACGGGCGCAATCTTCTGCCTGAGATAAGAGGGTGAGTCCCTCCCATGCAAGCCCGGTGACTGCCGCGGTCACTGACCCGATACCTCCCGAAAGGCAACTACCCGAGCCTCTCCGGAGCAGCAGCCACTTGCCTGGGAGGGGGCTAGGGGGAGGGTGGCAACTTGAAATGCATCCCATGCCACCCCGATCGGTGCGAAGAAATTAGTAAAGGAGGATGCCAGGCGGAGCCCCTGTGTGACACGTGGCGGTCGCCACCCGTGGGGAGGTTGCGAGCACGCTGTAGAACGATGCTGCTACCCATCCCCCCGGGCGCATATAATATCGCTGTCCACCCAGCAAGGGCACCGGGTCATGTCCCGCAGTGAACCAGTCACGAACGGGCCCTCAGCCTGGCCCAGCCATGTTCGGCCCAGGATGGGGGTCGAAGGGCAAGCCCGAAACCGAGCATCGCTGCTACCCTCGACTCGCTGCTACCCTCGGCCCCAGACTCGTCCCCCGTGACGCAAGGCCTGCCCAAGAGCCCCCCTCAATCAGACACTCTGGGTTCGAGGAAGGGCGGGAAAAGAGTGTCCCGAAGCTGCTAACGCGACGACGTCCGGAGCGGCAAAGAGGCCTCCAAACTGGAGCAAGGGCGTAAAGTACCCCTAGAAGCTCCTCCCCGCCGTCCCGGACGTGCGTCAGCGACCCGCCTACCTCCTACTGGGCGATACCTGCCCAGGTGAGGAGTGGCTGGCCACAAGGTGGGCGGGGGCAGCCCTCCGCCACTAGGGGCCTGCCCTCTTGATGGCCACTGCGTGGCCTCGGGCAAGCGCATAGTCACATCAGGGCCACAGCACCCCCCGCCCCGTGAAGCCCAAACCCGCAAATAATACACAGACACAAGTGTTAAGTTTTGCAAAAATTTGCTGCAGGTTAATTACATACAACATATGTAATGATGGTGGGTTATCTTACGGGCGATCCAAGGGCAGGCCGCATTCTCGCCACCTGCCCGCCTGTTGAGCCAATCAGCACAGTGGCGAACCACCCAACTGCTGCACAATTATAATAATTATACTACACACGCCCCTTGCAGGGCGTGACTAGGCATCCCCCCGGCTGCACAGGCCCACAACCGCTCGAAGGACTATTGGGGCGCCGAAACGAGTTCCTGCACCTCCCATGAGGATACAGGTTAGGCTCTGGCACCCCTATGTGCCCACTGAAGTACAGTGTTTGCACCTCTCTTCTTCCGGATCGCCCAGTAACTCAGCCACAGCCCGTGCGGTGGTACCCGCTGCCGCACGGGCCCCCCACCACTGCTCCTCCAATTTTACCTGCAACCTTTGTTCATAAGTGCCTCTTTCAAATGTAGGAGGAACAGGTCTAAGCCTACAGGCATGAGATGAACACCATCAGGCTCGAAATAACCTTTGACTTTATCCTGAATCATATCGTGTTTAATGAAGCCCAGACCCCTACGTTGGGTGAACCGCTTCATGGCACTGTTGATTCTCCTCCTGGACCTCTCGATTGCTTCACTAGATTTCGCGCCCTGCCAGTTTCTCCTAGGCACTATTTCGGACCACTAGATCTCACACTCACGCATAAGCCCGCAGATGACCCCCAGATCCAATTTCATTTTTTGCAACAAGGTAGATCTCCCCAGATTCGTCAGGTCATTACCACCCAGATGAATTACCAAGTGCTGAGGAGGAGGCCCTGCCGTAGCGAGGGCTTCCCGCAACCTGTGCGATAAACTGTTCCAGCGCATGCCAGGGAAACCCAGCCAAACACAGTCTAAGTTCTTGAAGCCCCGAGTCCAGTTCCTGATTGCTGCCCACCGGCCCAACCTGTCGACCGTGGAATGCCCCAAGACCCATACTCTTGACCCTGTCAAAGAGAAGACGCAATATATTCACAAAGGTTTATTGCATCAGAGAGCACACAAATCAATGAGGCATGACGCCTCAACAAAACACAGCAAACAAATATACAAGGAACATGGACATGCCTGGATATCTTAGGTCAAGGGCGAATGTAGCGTTTGTAACAGGGGGACTCCCAACGCCCTACCAATTGAACTTTGGCTGTAAACCAGCTTTGAAAGCCGAAGTGGCCGCCCCTATGCGGAAGGAATGGCTGGAGAACCTTTTCCCCTGCTTCAACAAACCAGCACGATCCAAGCATGCCAGCATTATTTTATCCATCTGGTATTTGGTCAGGGGGCTATGATCAGAGTGGATAAAAAAATAACCCACTCCTGCAGGACGAAGCGCTAGGTAAGATCGTAAGGCAGACACTGGGCAGAAACGGGGATCCCCAAGGGGGGCCAATCGGATGACTGACCCTTTACCAGCCTGGTCAGTCTTGGACCGCCTCAGTGTAATGGACAGACCATCCTTAAAACAAACGTCAGCCACCCCCAGGGCGTCCCCAGAATGATCTGCCTTTGAGCGTGCAACCAACTCACAGCTGCGGAATGCCCCAAAAAATGCCACAATGAAGGCCGCGGAAAAAAGGGAGGCTTCATAATGTGAGTGTACTACCGACTGCAGGGCAGCCAGCATGGCCTGCAATGTGGGGAACTCGATGGGGGACCTGTCATCAGGAATCTTAGGTTCTTTCCGAGTCCAACCTTTCAGAGCAGCCCTGATTACAAAAGACTTGGCTGGATCACCCTCCCCGTTCAACCTAGCCTCGTGACTGATGGCCGCCAGGTGGCCGCAAACCCAGGAGTGTGATTTGTTCTGTTTCTTGGCCCAAACTACAAAGGCCTGTACTCTGTCCTCCAGTGGAAGGGCCCCCAAACCTAGGTCAGCTATGGCCTTGTGGAATGTGGCCCGGTGACTAGCATAGCGCTTCCTCGTACCTGGGGCTAAGGACTTTTCCCTTAACTCTCTCAGTTCCTGCTCCACTCCAAGATGCGCCAAAGTCCTGGTGCAAAGGGGGTCATCTCCTCTCTCGCCTGTGGCCGCCCGGAAACGGTTCCACTGAAAACGAGAAAGCTGGCCAGTTCTCGCAGAAGGCACAGGACTAAAGGGCAACTAGCTGTTTGACCGTTGATCGCCTGCACCACTGCCATGTTGTCCGACCTAAACAGGACCTGTCTGTTGGACAATTGGACCGGCCATAAATGTAATGACACCACAATAGGGAAGAGTTCCAGGACAGTTATATTGGAAGTGATCCTCCGCTTGCGCCAAGCATTGGGCCATTCCTGCGCGCACCACAACTCGCCTAGAATTGCCCCGAAACCCTCCCGTCCCGAGGCATCGGTGAACATACTGATTTCGGGGCTCTCCACCCACGGAGACCTCCAAATGACCGTTCCATCGAAATCTGATAGGAATTCCGCCCACATCAACAAATCTTTCTTAAGGCCTGAGGACAATTTTACAAAATGATGACGTTTGTAGACCTTGGCAGTGGCCCTAGCTAACCGTCTAGCAAACACGCGACCCACCAGGATAACTCTGGCCGCAAAGTTTAGTTTGCCCAGGAGACTCTGGACGACCCCTAGCGGTGCTTTGTCCCTTCCCAGCAAGTCTTGAAAGTCCCGTTTCAGTCCTAGTACCTTCTCAGCCGGGAGTCGAGACACACCCGTAAGCGTGTCCAACTCTATGCTCAAGAAAGTCAGGACCTGCGCCGGACCCTCAGTCTTGCCAGGCGCCAAAGGCACCCCCAAGTGACTAGCCAAGTCGATGAAACAATTCAGACCCTCCTGACATTCCTGCGTGCCCTCCCTCCCAATGAAGAGGAAGTCATCAAGGTCATCAAGGTAATGTGACACAGCCGCGACGCCATACTTCGCGGAGAGGGCCCATTGCATGAATGAGCTAAATGCCTCAAAGAAAGCGCATGAGACGGCGCAACCCATTGGCATGCATTTGTCAAAATAGTACCCCTCTTTCCACTTGAAGCCCAGCAGGTGCTGGCTGTCCGGGTGCACAGGCAATAAGCGGAATGCTGCCTCAATGTCAGCCTTTGCAAGCCAGGCCCCCTCCCCCGCTCTTCTCACTAGGTCAATAGCCATGTCCAGGGAACAGTAGGAGACAGAACAGGCCCCCTCTGGTAGCCAAGAATTTACGGAGTTGCCCTCTGGGAAGGAGAGGTTGTGAATTAACCTGTAGGCCCCTGGCTCTTTTTTGGGGACCACACCCAACGGAGACACCATAAAATCAGGAAGAGGGGGAGAGATGAACGGGCCCGCCACGCTCCCCAAGGACACTTCCTTGCTGATTTTCTTGTCTACGATCCCAGGAAGATCCCTAACAGACTTCTGATTTTCAGCGTCCCTACTGACCCTGGGACCCTGGTAAGGCATCCTGAAACCTTCCAGAAAACCTAAAGACAGTACATCCCTGTCTTTCTCATTGGGGTAGGATCGCAGCAAGGCCAGCAAGTTCGGGATAATGACAGGAGACGGGCCCTTAGAGTGAAGGAGGGAGGGATCTCCGTTGGAGACAGTGCAAGCAAAGTGATCCCCGTGGGCAGACAGACATTGTGGCTGAGGCTGAGGAGGGTTGGGGATCGCGGCAGGGAGGGCGCTAGGTGGAGATGCTTGGGAAAGGGGGTTATTTGTCTTTGCTGGAAGCGCTGGTGCTAGCATCGCGTTTGTCACAGGATGACCTAGGATGGGACCCACCGCATTTACTGCAGGAGTGTGCAAACCTGCACGCCTTTCCCCAGGTGCAATTGCCTGCAATAAACAACCTGCATGTTGCTGAGAAGCCCTTCCTGTTAGCCTGTCTGTTGAAACCCCCTCCGCCTCTCCCCCCTCAAAAGGACTGCCTGAAGTTACCTTTTTTCTCTGCAAACCCTTTACTTGATTCCGCCTTCTTAACTTGCACACTGGCTTTACCCATGGCATCGGGTTTACCCTTCCCCATATGCAGCATCCAGAGTCTAACCTCCACCTGGTCCCAATCTAACTCTGGGCAGACCGACATTTTCTTGCGAAATTCACAGTCATACATGTACCACCCCATGCCAGCAGAGGATTCCGCTTCATCAGTAATGACACTTGCATATTGAAATAAACCCTGCGCCTGTTCTGGGACGTGCTCCGTGATAACTGCAGCCAATATAGAAAAAGCCTGACGCCAGTTCTTGATCGTTTTCTCAGGCCAAGACTGGAAACGGGCTTTCTTTTCCTCATCCTTAGAGCCCATCTTTCTAACATCAACACCATCGGCACCCAACAGAAGGAGAGAAAAGATGTCAATGAATTCTCTTCGCCATATGACTTCCTTCGCTGCCTGCGGGACCTGCCAAGCGAGGGAGCATTTGCCCGACAACAAGGGAGCCATGGTCATCAGTACCGCTGGCGCAGTGGGGGCTGCTTCATGGGTCGGTGCAGTAGCCGCTGGGGGCGCAGGTACAGCTATGGGCGCAGGCGACACGGGGGGGCGCAACCGGTGCAAGCACAGAAGAAGCTGAGAGCGCGGGCGCAGCTAATGGCACCGGGGAAGCATGGTGGAGCACTGGGGCAGGAGTAGGGGGCGTAGCAGAGAGGGGCAGAGCGCTTTTCGGCTGGGAGGCCACTTCATCAAGGAGGCCAGCCCCCCTAGAACTGACAGTCCACCCCACACACGAGCCACGGCTGCATCCCCAGACAAAGGAAGAGGAGCCAAAGCAGCAGGCTCCACCACCCGGGGACCCACCGGGGGGGGAGAATGCAAAGGAGCGGCAAGAAGACCTGCTCTGACTTCGGACATAAATACAGCTATGGTGTCCGTGAGCTTACCCAGATCCTCCCGGGTAGCAAATTCCGCAGCGGCCACCACCGGGCGAGGGAGTGGGGCGGGAGCTAGCCAGGGTCACCACCGGGGGTGAGGCTGGGGCGTGCACAATGACATTTCTGACAGGTTCAGCCGCCCTGGTCTTGGGAGGGGGCTCCGCTGGGAAGTCTTTCACTGTCGGCTTCCTCACACGCTTGGGCCTCGCCTTGCCAGGATCCTCCAAAATGTCTATTTCTGGGGCATGGGGGGCGGGGGCAGCCCCGGGGGCTTTGGGGGGGTTGGCGACAAAAGTTCACTGGCCCACGCCACCCCATTAGTCATGATCATGTCCAATAGTGCCTTCATCTGGGCATCCTGGGAGGGTCCTTTCCCCGAGTCATCGACCTGAGACGTCTGTGTGAAAAGCGGAGGGGACCCCTGACTGTCCATGATATCTTTGGCTCTTCCCCTGCAAGAAAAATGACCATGAGCCAACTAGACCAAACACTAAACGATGAGCACAACAGAGCAGGCAACCTCCCCGCGAATAAAGGGGCGACCCTAGAACTGACACGATGCTATCTGTCGGAAGAAAAGTTCTCCTAGCGAAGTAACATGCGAAATATCCGGAGAAGAACTTACTGTAAAGAATTGAAAATCACACAACTAAAGAGATACCATAAGTCAGCGAGAGAGACAAACCTGTAGCTTGGATTGTGAACAGAGAGAAATAAGAATGGGACGTTTTGGACTGGACTATGCCCAGCACACCGACATGCCCACACCCAGATCCCCACAGGCACCCATACATACCTCGCAGAACTATCCCTGGCGCCGGGAAGGCAAAGAGGAGAGGGGGTGAGGGTGCGTTGAAGGATCAGATCCCCAAGCCCGGAGCTGACGACGAGGGCAAAAAACTGCGTGGAAGAAGACAGAATTTAGACATGGCAAAGCAACCCACGACTGCCGATCGAGACCGGCTACATATACATACGCCACAAAAACCCTGTTGCTGGGGCGAAGAGGGTGTAGGGGGGTGGGGGGGGCTCGAGAGCGCCTGTCAATCTGGCTTTTCTCTGGACCCTGTCCCCACGAGGAGAGACCTGGTGCTTTAACAGTGTCCCCACACAGGGCTCCCGCCTGCACCTGCCCCTCCCACTTCGCCAGTATACATACCTCCCCAAAGGGGTGTTGACGCTGCTTGAAACCGCGCGGCGCCGGGAGTGCGCAACGGGATAAAAGGGAGTGAGCTGCGCCTGCAATCGGGAAGAAATGACACTATTAGGGATGAGGCCCCACAGGCTGTTAATACTGCGTGGGGCCTAAAGCAGCGACCACATGCTGTGTAGCCGACCCTCACGACCAGGGACCGATATAACCGACACCCGGCTGCCCGTGCCACCAGACGCCGAGCACCCGGCCGCGCCAGGCAGGTGAAGCAGGCTTAACCCATCGCGCCACACACCGCGAAACATTAGCACATTCATTTACGTATTCACGATAACATAACTAGCGGCGTCATAGCCGTGACTCCCACTGATTCCACAATGACCAGGCCCCACAAGGAAGCCCGCCCTACACCCAGCGCGTCAAGGATCCGGCTGCACCCGCGCTCTAACGAGGCCCGGCGATTGAACGCCGGAGCCCCGCAGAACTGAAGCTCAATGCTGCCAGATCCTGCGCTGGCGCCGCATGGGGGTGTAGTTGTGCAGCTGTGGACGAAAACTAATGCGGGCCTGGAAGTGGCACTGTTACGAAAGGATTCACCGATGGCGGCCTTCGACGCCAACATGAGAAACAACATACATTACTGAGCCCCAAAGGCTGCCGACCACATGCAAAGCGCAAGAACAATTCCCCCGCCGAAAACAAGTCTTACGCCGCACGAAACCCGGACATGGCGGCATCACACACCGAGACCGCCCACCACATGGCAAGCAATAGGGAAGGGAAGGTGGGAGGGGGCGGGAGCGTGTGGGATATGCGACAAAATGCTCGGAATCACCAAGCATAACATAGAACATGATGAACATCCACGACATGCCCGCCCCACACCTGAATACCGCCCACCACACATGCAGTACAATCAATAAAATCAGCGATCGCATGTAAACGACTTCATAAATGAAATAACAATAACGTGCCTGCAATGTCCAGCAAGTTGCATTATTCAAAATGGCTGCCGACACACATATCCCACACATAAATAGCAATACGGTTTAAGGAAACGTTTTAGCGATGCATTATTTCGAGCGCGCGGGAATTACGCTCGGTAAACCTCTTGACCAACATCTCCTGACAATAGACTCAATGATAACATACATACAATGACCGGCCAGTTTCGATATTCAAAATGGCCGACCGATACACATATCCCCACCCACAACAGAGCAACACGGTACAGGAACGATTTTCGATGTATGACTGCGAGGGCGCGAAAGTTATGCTCGGTCACCCTTGTAACCAAAACATCTCCTTACAACACAAAAGCGATGCACAAAATTCAAGTCACTGTCGATGATGAAATTTCAAAACATTAATGCAAAGTAGCATACATTGGGACCTGCACCTAAGCCCACACGGGGACAAAAGGGGGGCGAAGACTAGGGACAATCTGCCATCTCACGGTCCCTGCCCAACCTGAGTGACGAAGGCGGCAAACGTCCAGCTCAGGGCCCGGGCCGAGACAATAGGATGCGCCCCGACAAAGGCGCTGGCACCTTTTCCCCTCGCACTCGCTCACAGACTGTAGCTCGTCAGCGCTAGCGCTTCCTCCCCCTGTAGGCCCAACTGAGGACCACTCGCGCCGCCCGGCTCAAAGGGGAGACGGGGCATCGGAGGAGGAGAAGGGGCATCACCCCCGATGGCCGGCCCAACGGCCACGTGGGCTAACCGATCTCGCCTGCACCCCGAAGGGAGAGTGCGGGAAAGGGGGGGATGAATTCTCGTCGCCGAGTAGCAACCCCCACCTCCACAGCGGCCCGACGCTAAGCGGGCCGCCTGGCCTTGACTCATACCTCCGCAGGGAGGGAGTAGGCGGAGGGGGGGTAAGGCCCGTAGGCCACACTCACCGCAGATAAAAAGAGTGTCCCGAAGCTGCTAATGCGACAACGTCCGGAGCGGCAAAGAGGCCTCCAAACTGGAGCAAGGGCGTAAAGTACCCCTAGAAGCTCCTCCCCGCCGCCCCGGACGTGCGTCAGCGACCCGCCTACCTCCTACTGGGCGATACCTGCCCAGGTGAGGAGTGGCTGGCCACAAGGTGGGCGGGGCCCGCCCTCTTGATGGCCACTGCGTGACCTCGGGCAAGCGCAAAGTCTGGGGTTCGGCGAGCACCGGCCCCTCTCCGCAAATGGTGACTCCAATGCTCCACTCGCCTCCGCAGCCCTCATTAACGCTGCACCCCTACACGCAAAGTTGGTTGTACCAACTACAGTCTCTACCAATACCTCCATGCACAGGTTTGGCACCGCGAGCTTGACCCTCAAAGAAGAAGAGCAGAGGCAACAACACAAATTAAAAGCAGCTAGAACCGAAAACAAAAACAAGACCGCTCTCCTCACACAACCATACGATCTGCTCTGACGGTACTAACAAGATCCTGTGTACTTAAGACTCCGCAATCCTGTCACACCTGGAGATGAGGATGTAGAAACTGATTGAACTCCGACCTTCAGGATAGCGCAGGCTAGTACTGGGGGGAGGTTGCACAGATCCCCATCGAGTGTGCTAGAGGGCTAACTGCGGGTAGCGCTGGCCCCAGTGTAACCCGGCCGTGACACGTGCAGATTCCCTCGGCGGATGCATGCGGCAGGTCAGTTTGCTAGTGTCTTGGCGCTAAGGGTTTATTCCAATCTCTGTGATTTTACTTCCTTATGACCTATCGCGCGATATCGACCCCGTGAGAGCAGGCTGTAAGAAGGGTGAGGGGGGTGCCTGTTGCGCTTTGGCCCCCGGTCCTGAAACCCCGCCACCCAAGAGCAGGAGCCCGGCTATCGTCGCCTCAGTGCACGCCGGACATGCACAAGACAGCGGCATGCCCAAGGCCACCCACATGTCCGAGTGGGCACAGCGCATTCTCATTGCCTCCACGATCCTGGAGCGGCCCTACCCCATCTTACCCTCAGGTGGTCCAAACCTCGGAGATGGACGAGTACAGCCCACAGCCTGGGGGCAGACCCAGTAATGGGGATTCGAGGGGTGGGGGGGGGAGCAACTCACTGCGCAAACTGCAGGATCTAGGGCGGTGGCGGTCTCAACATTGAGACGGGCAGTGGGCAACACCGAGTCGGCGTGTCCCGCGAGGCAGCGGCCGTGACGTCTCCGGTGCGACAAAGAGGTCATTGGCGTGGTGAGGGGGACCTATATACCCCTCACCCTGCCTTGTGCACCAGACATGACGCAGCACCGCCTGTGCCCAGGAAGGGGACTACTCCAGAGTCCCTGCCCCCTCAGGTGGAGGAGGGGTTGTGGGGTGCCCGATGCCATTAGAGGACCGCCCTCTTGAGTGGCCTCCTGCGGTGGCCTCGGGCAGCCGCATAGAGGGGCGAGGAGGGCGCTCACCGGTATCCCAATCGCCCCAATCCTGCAACAGCTGTCTGTTCGCACCCGCTATACAAATCTTGTATGCTGGTGGCCTCACCACTGGTATGATTCTCTAACAAGAAGGCCAAGGTCAGGAGCCCGCCACGGGCCCCAATCAATCAATCAATCAATCAATCATGACATTTGTATAGCGCGCTACTCACCCGGGAGGGTCTCAAGGCGCTTGGGGAAGGGGTTCGCTACTGCTCGAACAGCCAGGTCTTCAGTTGCTTCCTGAAGGAGAGGTGGTCCTGGATCAGTCGGAGGTGGATGGGGAGGGAGTTCCATGTCTTGGCCGCCAGGTAGGAGAAGGATCTGCCTCCGGCGGTGGCTCTTCGGATGCGTGGTATGGCGGCGAGGGCGAGGCTAGCAGACCGTAGCTGGCGGGTGGGTGTGTGGAAGGTCAGGCGGTCATTGAGGTACTTGGGGCCCAGGTCGTGGAGAGACTTGTGTGCGTGGGTGAGGAGCCTGAACATGATCCTCTTGTTGACGGGTACCCAGTGCAGGTCCCTCAGGTGTCCGGAGATGTGGCTGCGTCCGGGGATGTCCAGGATGAGGCGGGCGGAGGCGTTCTGGATGCGTTGGAGTTTTTTCTGTAGCTTGGCTGTGGTTCTGGCGTAGAGGGTGTTTCCGTAGTCCAGTCGGCTGGTGACGAGGACTTGGGTGACCGTCTTCCTGGTTTCGGTCGGGATCCATCGGAAGGTCTTGCGGAGCATGCGGAGGGTGTGAAACCATGAAGAGGAGACGGCATTGACTTGTCGGGTCATTGAAAGGGAGGAGTCCAGGATGAATCCCAGGTTGCGTGCGTGGTCTGTAGGCTTGGGGGCGGTGCCCAGGGCTGGGGGCCACCAGGAGTCGTCCCAGGTGGAGGGTGATGGTCCCAGGATGAGGACTTCCGTCTTGTCTGAGTTCAGTTTCAGGCGGCTGTTCTTCATCCACTCGGCAACGTCTTTCATCCCTTCGTGGAGGCTGGTTCTGGCGGTGTCGGGGTCTCTGGTGAGGGAGAGGATCAGCTGGGTGTCGTTGGCGTAGGAGATGATATTGAGGTTGTGTTGGCGTGCGATGGTGGTGAGAGGTCTCATGTAGACGTTGAAGAGGGTGGGGCTGAGTGATGATCCTTGCGGGACGCCGCAGATGACTTCAGAGGCCTCGGTTCGAAACGGGGGGAGGCGGACTCTCTGTGTTCTTCCGGTGAGGAACGAGATGATCCACTTCAGTGCCTTCTTTTGGATGCCGGTGTTGCTGAGGCGTCGGACTAGGGTGCGGTGGCAGACAGTGTCGAACGCTGCGGAGAGGTCCAGGAGGATGAGTGCCGCTGTCTCCCCGTTGTCGAGCAGGGCTCGGATGTCGTCGGTGGCTGCGATGAGGGTGGTCTCGGTGCTGTGGTTGGCTCTGAAACCGGACTGTGATGGGTCGAGGGATCCATTCGTCTCGAGGAAGGCGGCAAGTTGTCTGTTGGCGATCTTCTCTATGACTTTGGCAGGAAAAGGGAGGAGCGAGATGGGGCGGAAGTTTTTGAGGTCGGTGGGGTCCGCTGTTGGTTTCTTCAGTAGGGCGCTGAGCTCGGCGTGCTTCCAGCTCTCCGGGAAGGTGGCGGTGTTGAAGGAGGTGTTGATGACGTCTCGGAGTTGGGGCGGCCTTGTTGAAGACGTGGTGGAGGCAGGGGTCAGTCGGGGATCCGGAGTGGATGGTGTTCATCGCGCGGACTGTGTCTTCGGTGGTCACCGTGGTCCAGGTGTGGAGGGTAGCGGTGGGGTGCGTTGGTTCGACGGTTGGGTGCGTGGATGGTGCGCCAAAGCTGTTGTGGATGTCGGCAATCTTACGGTGGAAGAATGCGGCGAGGGAGTCGCAGAGATCTTGTGAAGGGGTGATGTCGTTGTTGCCGGTGCTGGGGTTGGAGAACTCCTTGACGATGCTGAAGAGTTGCTTGCTGTCGTGGGCGTTGTTGTCTAGTCGATCCTTTAGTGATTTCTTTCTGGTGGTGCGGATGAGCTGGTGGTGCTTGCGGGTTGCGTGTTTGAGGGCGGTCATGTTGTCAGTGGTCCGGTCGAGGAGCCAGGCTTTCTCAAGGGTGCGGCAGGTCTTCTTGGAGTCCTTGAGTTTGTCGGTGAAACAGGGGGCCTTCTTGCTTCTGGGTTTGCTGGGAGGGTTCTTCAGTGGCGCGAGATCGTCGGTGCAGGCGGTCAGCCACTGCGTGAAGTTGCGGGCTGCTTCATTGGGGTCCGGTGTGCTGGCAGGTGGGTTTTGCCTGAGGGAGGTGGTGAGCTGGTCGGCGGTGACGTTCACCATCACCACCTCTTCCACCACCACCACGTCCACAACCAGATCCACTGCCACCACCACGTCCACTGCCACCACCACCACCACTTCCACCACGTCACCACCACCACATCCTCCACCACCACCACATCCACCACCACGTCCTCCACCACCACCACCACCACACCCACTACCACCACCATGTCCACCATTACCACCACGTCCACCACCACCACGTCCACCACCATCACATCCACCACCATCACATCCACCACCACCACCATGTCCACCACCACGTCCACCACCACCACCACCACCCGTGACAGGTAAAGTGTCACTGGAGGGCAGGGGTAATAGGAGTGTCAACCCCGGTTGTACATGGGACATTTAAGCATGCATTGGGTGCGAGAAGACGGGAATAGGGGCTAGAAGTACTACACCAGACCCAAGATACATTTTGAAGAGGTGCAATGTCACAAGGGTTCCTGTAAAAGCACTCACAGCATCTCTACCTCACAGTGGCATACCAGCACGAGCCACTCACTCAATACAAGCATTGGCATTGCCAAAAGGTCTCGCCTTTGGAACCTTATAAGTATTTGCACATGCAACACTTGATGCTGTTGCACCAAGGATATTGTGCTGGATAACTAAACACTTATAATAAGGTCCCAAAGGCGAGACCTATTGGCTATGCCAAAGCTTGTTTCTTAAGTGACCTTCAGGCCACCGAGGCCCTGCAGTGAATAGATTCTACCTGGGGAGGTCTGTGAGAGGGGTGTGCCTTATCTAATTGTGTATGTGTCTTTCGACACTTTTGATGTGCATCTGTACTTATCCTAGGGTACCACTTGACATGCATTTGTAAGCTTTTTTCGTTAGTACAGGATATCTGATAGAAGTGACCTCACACATGGGCCATTCCAGGACTCTTGGCTTTAAGATGGGTTGTAAGTTGCATGGGAATTTTCTACAATACATATGTTCTTATTGTGTATTTTGGAAGTGCTTATGTTCAGAGACTGTGAGTATGTTATGATGAGTCTCTTTGGAGTGACATTACAGATACTGCAGGGCTGTACTGCTGCTGAGGTCAGTTGTGTAGTTGTGAATCCAGATGGGGATGGCTAGAATGGAGAGCCAGATGGGATAACCGTCTGAGCACAAACTTTTTTGTGTTACCGATGTGAAGCACTGTCATGACCCGGCCCAGTGACAGGCCTGAAGCCGACTCATGTGCATCTTCACTACACAAATATGTTGGCAAGATGTCCCTGTGTGATGTCTGGGACATATGTTAGTCACACAAACAAAAATAAAATAACACAGTGGGGTCCAGCCTTTTGAGGCTGGCCATCGTTTTCTATGGGATCTCAGTGGAGGGTGGGGTATGTCACTTAACAGTGGCTGTGCCCACTATATTGACTATTTTCCTTGTCAGTGAGCAGGTACAGAAGCGGCAGGACTTGTAATGCTGGATCATGTCAACACAGGAAGTGTGCAGCTGGGTGGAGGTGATTTTTGCCCTCATGTGCCTCCTTTTCCGCGAGCTCGGGTGATGTGGTTGGACCACCTCGGACGTCTCATTGGAAATGCGCATCGTAATTTTGTGGGTGGTTCGAAGGCTGTTCTGCTCTCTGATTCGTTCCGGTGGGCCTTTCCGAAGCCTCAGTTGTCAAATTGTCTTGTCGGAGTCAGAGGGACAGCAGGGGCTTGGATTTCAGTGCATTAACATGCGTCGTAATCTGTTAGTCGGACAGACTGCTTCCAAAGAGCCACATCAGTCTGACTGACTTCGACAGGACAGTGGAAGCAGGTCCAACCGACCGACTCCGACAGGACAGCGGAAGCAGGTCCGACCGGCATCGCAATCAGCCTCATAGTATCAAGTCAGTTGCAAGCTGCTCACTCACTCACAACAGCCCACTAATCTCTAAATGGTAAAATAAACACAGCAATCTTTCTTGCTCAGACCATATATCAGAAAAGTCAAAAACATGAACCCTCGTTCCACACTTGACTTCTTTTTTGTATCAGCAAAAAAACAGGAAGTTGTTTATGGGCTGCCACTTATACACTATGGGCTATATGTATTCAATGTTAGTACTTCTTTTCTAGGGGAGCAGGATTGTAGGAGTTGCAGTTGCTTTAAAAGTGCTGTAAAAACAGCAAGAAAAGAGACTGCATGATATGTGCCTTAAGTCTTGTAATAACATTTAAACCACATGTGTAGTATGTGTATCCCCACCTCCTATCAAAAATGTGAAAACATTGATTGCAGAATGTACTATTTAAATCCCCCCTTTGCCTTCCCATTACAGACCCCTACCATTACTTGAAATAATTTGATATTTTTGAAAGCTGTGCAAGACATTGCACACCAATTAAAATACTCTGCTGCAGGGTTGTAATGGCTGTTTATTTTTATTTATTTATTTATTTAATTTGATTTTCTATAGCGCGAACATTACTCGAAGGTGTCAGAGCGCTTTACAAAATAACTAGTTGCGATACATAAGGACTTAGGATTACATGAGTTACATAAAAGATACAAACAGGAAAAAAATTGCAAATATACAAGTTGTAAAGTCACACAGTGAAGAGATAAAAATAGAAAAAATTGCAAATGTACACGTTGTAAAGTCACTCAAGGAAGAGATACAAATGGATAAACTCTAAGAATCCCATAGGAATGGTAGTGAGTGCCAAGGTCTACTACAAATACTAGTGGTTAGAGTTATCTCTATATAAATATATATACAAATAGTAGATTTTCTCAAGATTCCATTTTACCAGCGATTCGGCTTGGACAAGTATATATCACATATTTACAGAGTGAAAAGAGAAATAAAAATAAAAAATAAATTAAAATAAAAAGGGGTAGAGAGTGGTTTGTTGGGGAGAAGAGTTGGAGGCTGAGATTGGTGAGAGGAGAGAGGGGGACCTGAGGGGGAGAAAGAGATAAGGCAGTCCAGCGTTAGTGAAATGTCTGAAGGTCAGCAGGATAGAATCCAAGGGACCAAAGGAAAGGAGAAGAATCAACAAAATGGCGGACCCGGGTCGTGGGCATCGATGGAAACCATCTCAACATGGCAAGATGCACCCAGGGCAAGAACGACAACAGGAGAGGGTCCCAAAATGGCAGGACGCACACGAGTTCCAGTCCAAAAGTTATGAGGGCCAAGTCCAAAGAAAACCAGGGAGCCAACCCAACGGAGAAAGAACAAGAGGGGGAAAGGAGCCAGACAGTCAAAAGGAGGAGCATCTTCAGTATTTGCACCTCCTTTCACCACTGCTGCACACACATGATCCCTGGTCTAAATGCTCCCAAGCTCCTGTACTGGGCACCACAGTCCACCCGTGTCATTATCTGGAGGGGTGTTAAAACAAATCCCCAGGTCTCCACCCAGCTTTCATGCTCGACAAAAAGCTGATGTCAAACTTGGCTCACCCAGGGGGTTATTAGCGGCTTCGTCATATGTAGGGGATGAGTGCATAAATAAAATCCTCTCCCGGTCATGTAACCTGTCCCGCCCGTCCGCTGTGGCCACGGGCTCCCATCCTAACACACACGCGGTCTGGCCACACATGCGGATGGAGGCTGCAGATCTGGCGAACATGGGCTACACCAGCTGTGGGTGCCCGCCGGGGAAAATGAAAGGGCAGCAGGGGGCCCGCTCCTAATGTTGCAGCCCCGCATTGTTACCTCATAACGTGGGGCTGCCGCTGTATTAGAATACTGACTTTAAAACAGGTCCCTTTCACACCCTATATTAAGGTCCATAACATTACAGGCTAAAACACAGATCCATGTCACAGTAATGATTGTAAACACCCTTATAGTAATAACCCATGTCATTGATACAGACCTTGTTTATATTTTCCATTTTAATTCATCCTGGCATTACCTAAAAGTATTTGTTTTTTTTCCAGGTGTGTGTCTGTAGTTTTATCAATCAACATATGACTGTTATATAGTGCATCCTGTGAACTTCGTTGCCTCCACGTGTCTGGGTTTGTTTAGGTTGCTGTGAGTACTCAAAACACAAGCATGAATGAGAGCTCTAAAGTTGATACAAAAGCTTTGGTGAGTTTCTCACAGTTGCTGTCAGTTTGTTATAGAGGTGTGCAGACTACATGCATAGCCAGTCCTCGACTAGCAGAGTTCACACAGCAATGGTCACAGGTGTGCTAATTATAACTGAAAGTCTATTGAAAAGTGTGTGACGGGGCACAGCTGTCGAAAAATATTGATAGCACTAAGTGTAAAGAAAATGTAATGCTTACAGGCAAGTATATAGGTTGTGCGTTTGGGGGGATGGTGAAGTAGAGGGGATGAAAAGAAATACGTGAAAAGGTAGAGAGTGAGAAGACTGATGAAGAGGAAAGAGATGAAATGTCAGCTAGGTAGATGGAAGATTTCATAAAGATGATAGGAGTAATAACTAAAATAACACAAGTGAGAGGCTGCAGAGTAAAATGGTGCGAAGTGAAGAACAGGAGCGATTGAGTCTCTCTAAAGACCACTACTATCTCATACACAGACTTAAGTAATTTTTAAATCACCGTTTTATTTTTCAGAATTGAAACATTTTAAATTCTAACTATTAAGTATATGTGCTAGATGTCATCAGACACTCTAGTCCCCTGCGAGCACTCTTGAATTTTTCAAACGTTTGAAGGTAATGTTCATTCACTATCCACAATTATCATATGTCACATCAGTTGGAGACTGTGAGAAACTGGGTTGTTGGTTGGAAGGGTTGGGAGCCCTTCTCAAGCAAAAGCCACAATCCCCTTCTTGGTGAAGCACTAAACTCACTAAATTAACCTGTGCATAATACTCTGGAGGTTTGGCATGAAAGCAGTTAGGCAATATGTAAAGTATTTATAGAACACACAAATTGGAGAAAAAACACCACAGCAACCTGCCCTATCTGGCACTTGCCAGCCTTGATAGGCCTGCCTATTGTAGACCCTGAAAGACGTTCTAGATGTGAAACAAGTAGTCCTTCAGCTGCTGCTGTAGAAAGCTGTATAATCAAAGTAGGCCACACTGAGAGTCTCCATCCCCGCGAAGACATTGTTAACCAACCTCTGGAATGTGGCAGGGGCTTTCTTCATTCCAAAGGGTATTACTCTGAACTAAAAGGGGCCCTTTGGGGTAGAGACTGCTGACCCCCCTGTAGTCCACACAGAACCTGAGTCCTGGGATGGCACCCAGTAGTGCAGCTTTAGCTACCAGCACCATTGGGCTGCACCAGGAACTACTGGAGTGCTCAATTACTCCCAATTCCAACATCTTGGCGACATTCTTCGTAAAGCTGGCCCTCACTTTACCTATCAGCTGGTAGGTTTTACTTTTGAAAGGCTGCCTGAGAAGTATCTAAGACCAGAAGTGAGGGAGAAAAGGGAGGCAAGTGTCCCAATATCTTGTGACAGCCCCTCTGCTGTTCTGGGGTTGGGTAGGAGAGAGGTTGACACCTTCCAATGACCCATATTTTTCCTTGGATCATAGGAGATGAGGGAGAGTTTCACTTTCCTCCACCGGAATGGTGCCTCCGACCTCTTGTAGTGGGGTTTTAGGCGATTCACATAAAGTACCCTTAAGGGGGTCTTGGGGGTCACCTAGTAGATGGCCTCCTCCTTCTTCTCCTTCACCTCATGGGGACCTGTCAAACGGACTATGAGGGCCCTCTGCTGCACTGGCTCTGTCACCCAAACTTTCTCGCCATGCTGAAACACTACCAGAGTGCCCTTCTGGTCATACGAGAGTTTCGTGTTCTTCTGGCTGGATTTACATTTTCAAAAGCCTTTTTCTGGAACTTCTGCATCTAGTTCTTGAAATTCAGCATGTAGCTAACAACATCCTGGTGGTATGGGGGTTTGCTCCCACCCCTCCTTAACCAGACTGAGAGGTCTCCTAATGGGGTGTCAATAGAGGAGTCCAAATGGGCTAAATTCAACTCCTTTCTGTGATACCTCCCTGTATGCAAAGAGTAGGCTTGGTAGGAGGACATCTTACTTCTGCCTCATGTCCTCAGGTAGGCTTTAAATAATGCCCTTTTGGGTTTTTGTTAAATCTCCCAACAAACCCATTGGTTTGGAGATGGTAGTGTGTGGAGAACTTGTAGGTTACTCTTCCCACACAGAATTCATGTTTGCTGAAGTTGGTGCTCCTGTCAGACACCACTTCTTTGGAAAACCCCACCTGGGCGAAAATCCCCATCAGAGCCCTAGCCACTGTAGGTGCAGTCACAGTTCTCAAATGAATGGCCTTTGGGTACCTAGAGACATGGTCCACCAAAACCAGGATGAACCTGTTGCCTAAAGCAGTTTTGGTGTCCAACAGAGTTGATGGCCACCCTTTCAAAGGGGGTGCCAATGACCAGTAAGGGATTCAAGGGAGCTAAAGCCTTTTTCCTATTTTTCCGCTGGCCTGGCAGGTGAGACATGTCCAACACAATGTATCTGAGAATGACTTCATCTGGGGCCAATAGGAGTGGGAGACAAGCCTGCCAAAGGCATTGTCTTGCCCCAGATGTACTGCCAGGGGAATATTATCTGCCAGCCTCAGTAGGAAGGCCCTGTATCACTGACGGGACTACCAACACGTGTCTTGCCCCATGCACGGGAGATCATTCTTCCAATGGATGAGATGATCTTCAGAGGTATCATCAGCTGCCTATGCTTCAACTTGCTGCCACATGCCCTCTCATGTTGGGCACTCTCTCTGTGTCTTACAGAATTCTTTCCAGGTGAGCCCACCCCAACTTGTCCTCCAGCAAGCTGAGGTCCGTCTCCTTGGGCAGCAGTGTTCTTTCCGGTAGGTTCTAGGGTGGCTACCTCCAGTACCCCATCATCCTTTTCCATGGGGGTTCTAGGGCCTGGCTTCCCATGCTTCCTGCCCTTCCATTTCTTAGCAGCTAGCTGAGCCCTTTTTTCAGGCTTCTTTGACTCCCCTCCTGAGCAGCCATGTACTGTGTGGTCATGCAGACCCACTCAGGTAACTCAACATCTTCAGATGTGACCTGAGCTCCAATTCCTTCCAGGAAATGTGCTCTAGGTCATTGCCTAACAGACAATCCACAGGCATTGCAGGGCTCACAGCAACCTTAAGAGAGTCTGAACCCCTTCCTCACTCAAAGGAAACCAGATCCAATGGATAGTGACTCTCATGGCTGCCTTCTATTACCGCTTGGGGGACTGTATTGGATATCACCCATTCTGAGGATGACTTGCAGAGCCTCCACCCTCTACCTACATAGGATGACCCATTTCCTATACTTTGATGTATTGGAATGCATGTGACCATTAGACACCATCTCTCTGTCACACAGGGACACAAATGTAACCTCAGCAGTCTCCCTCAGACTAACTAGGGCCATCTCATTCCCCAGCGCTATACTGGCCAACCCCTGGGTCTGCCCACAAGTTGGGGTCTGGGCTCTCTTAGAACACATGAGATTACCCGTTGAGTGGCCAAACCTATAGCACTCCGAGCACTTGAGGACAAACTTTCCATTACCCTTGTCCCCTAAACCAGTTTTCCTAAGGTCAGATTGGGACTGGGACCCTTTTTGGGGGCCTTGAGAGAACTTTGGCATATTTTATCTCATCCTTCCTTCCTCTGTTAAGAGCCCTGAACACCCTCTTGGAAGTCCCCCCAGATAGTCCCCCCAGATACCTTCTTGTGGACCCTGGAGTAGAGCCAGCGTTCTGCCTCCTTAGCAAGCTCCCAGGGGTTAGAGAGCTTACAATCAACTAAGTGTTGGTGCACCTCTGTAAAACAATTGCTGAACATATGCTCCTTGGCAGTCAAATAGTACAGTCTCTTGTAATCACTGACATCACTTCCCTTTAGTCCAACCATCAAATGCCTTGCAAAATGGTTCTCAAAATCTACCCAGGGCTATTGGAGCAATTTCTGGTTGTCCCTAAACTTCTGCCTGTACTTCTCAGGGGTTTGCCCTTAGTTCCTGGTGAGAATGTTCTACATCAGGGGGTACCTCATTCTATCTCCATAGCTTATGGCTAACAAGGCCTCCATCCCTTCATTGGGAATGAGATTCCAGAGATCCACCTCCCGCAATCCTCTTCAGGGACCCTGTTGATCTCTAGAGCAATCTCATGGGCCTCAGACCATTTATCTAGGTCATACCCTGTAACAAAGTTAGACACCAGATCCTTGGGGATGTGAACAGTTGTTTATCCAGTGGACACCGTGATATTGTTGCCACCATTGTTGCTGGGCTCTGGGGTTGCCTGGCTACTACTTCATGCTCATCCCATGCTCCAGCAGTGGTTTATTTTCAGCCAAGGCCCTCTCAGTATTTTCCTTGGCCAAGGCTATCTCTTGTGAAGAGCTCTTTCTGCCTCTGTCTTCTCTATGGCCAAGGCTCTGTATACATCACTCCTCTGCGTCCAGTTTCATCTTGGTCCGCAGCAGATTGAGCTCCCTCTCTGCCTTTCTGTCCTTTAGCTCCTCTGGGGACAGACTACAGGCAGAAAAACTGTTCTCTGCCCTGACAAACGGTTCCTCTCCTGGAGGGAGTTGTTCTCTTCCTCTAGGTGCCGCAGCTCCATACCTGTGTCCAGTAATGTCTCCTCTGGCTCACCCATTGCGTCCTCTTCATCTTCTGATCCACATAGCAACTGGTGGGACTCCTCAAAGGCTCTTAGGGCTTCTGGAGCTCCTCCTTCTTGGAGCTCCTCTTGCTGGAAGCACCATGTCCTTGCAGAATTTCCCTAGCTGAACTGCACTGTAGTTCTCCAAGTTGCTGAGCTTCAGCTCCTTCATTGCAGGCAGGGACACAGGCACAGACAGTTAGGTAGAATGAGAGTGAATTTGGAAAACCAAAAATCAGCCAATCAGGGAGAATTTAAAAAGAGGTTGTAAATGGGGTCACATTATTTAGAAAGGATTTAAGAATTACACATCACTTTATGGCACTACACAGCCACAAATACTGTTTCCCACCAGTGATCAGCAATGTGAGAATGTGGGTTGTTGATTGAGATGACTGTGAGACCTTCTCAAGCATCAGCCACAATCCCTGTTAGGCTGAACCACTACAGTCACTAAATTTACCTGTGCTTAACCTCTGGTAGCTTGCCACAAAAGCATTTAGGCTTACCTTAGAGACAATGTGTAAAGTATTTATGCAGCACAGAAACAGTAGTAAAGTCAAAACACATCACAAGACAAATGTCAAACCAATTTAGAAAAATAGAGTGAATGATAATAAATTATTTGATCCCAAAACGACAAAAATCCAATCAGTAGAACATGGTATATGCAATTCTGAAGATTTGAGGTCAGAATAGTGCCTAAAAACACAAAGCGCCACTTTCTGTTATTTGATTGTGCGACACCAGACCAAAGTCACAAGTTCAGACCGACCACTATGGAGCGCGGCCCATATACATGGGCTATGTTAGTCCAACTGATAAAGTTACCTTCTAGAGTCTTGCACGAAGAGTCTGGCTCTGGCTCGCGGTGGAGGAGACTGTGGGGCAGAGGAAGTGTGTCACAGATGGTAGTTATGCACGATCAGGAAAGTATAAAATTTGAACACAGACTTGTTCTGTTCTTCTACCTGTTTGGTATCTCTATTTTAGTTTATGATTCATTCTGAAAAAAATCAAAGTACATTTTTTTTATTTCTGAGCAAAATTATTGGGTGAAAAACTTTCGATTGTGTGACAAATGTTTACAGTGCCCAATCAAACAAATTCGTACACAGATTAAATGTATTCACATTTAGATTCATTATGATTTGTCTGTAACACTGTGCCAAGGTTAATATCCAGCAAACGTTATGTCTATAATGCATAGTGATATTACATGTTCACTGGTACAGCGAGGAAACTCAAATCAAATGAAGCAGAATTGCATTGATTGTGAATTAGTTTCCTTTTTTTTGATAAATATGAAGGCAACATAATAATAAATATATCAATATATTAGAGTATAAGAAACAGTAAGTTAGATCCCTTTCTCATGCACGGTAATTTTTGAAGTCTCTTGACATGTTTTAAAAAATCATAAATATGAAAAATTAATAAAAATACATACATTTGTACTTTCAAAAAGGGGCATTTTCTTCTTCATCTTTTAATCTGTTCAGCTGTCATTCGCCAATTGCTTGTGGTCCCCACCACTTCAGCCACTCAATCCCTTGCACTTAGAGTGACTACATTTTGCCTGACCACATCCACCTAAAAACTTTAGTGCAAGGTATTTTGGGCCAATTTCTCCTTTCAATTGTTACTTTTTTATCTTTTAATTTCTCTTTGATATGCTTGCAAAACAAAATGAATAAAAATACACACGCTTTCCAAGCCAGACCTTTTGGTCTTGCCAGTGCTTGGTTTTTTGGAAGGTAAGAGTGAAGGTGTATATGTGTGCTGTCAAAATGTTCTTTGCTGCATAATATACCAATTTGTTTGTAGTGGCAGTACATAAAGCTTTCGGTTAACCTTTTTAAGCCGTTTTCAGGCTGACCATCTTGCTATTTTTCTGGAGAAAGAAGGGTTACATGTAGCCCTAATTGCCCATCCTGGATATCTATCTTGAATACATTTGTGAATAAGCCTTTTACCTTTCTCATTGGAATTCGGGTAATCTTTTTTTACAGGAAAGGCCCAAGAGTGGAATCTTCACCTTGATAGGAACCTGTCAAGGTACAAAATGTTTGGTGAACAGCCACCTTCGTTTTTGACATCCATCTTCCCTGGCAGTTCATCAAACATGTAAAAAGTTTTTGTTTTTCAAAAACAAACTCCCAAAGTGGAAATGTGTGTGGAAGTCATTCATTTTCTTCTGTTCCTCGCTGCCAGATTTTCCTGGCGGAGATGGACAGAAAAAAAACAGACTGTCTAAATCAATTGGGCAGTATGGCTTACTCTGATGGCCCCTACTCCGTCGGTCGACATTGCTAATGGGGGTTCTAGCGATAGAAGGCTGATGCACCATCCTCCTCTAAATGAAGTGGGCTGACCTTCAGTTTGGCTTACAGGGTACTCCAAGCATTTGAGACCAAGTATCATGTCCACAAAACTCTAACTCAAACCATGCATGCTTGAAAGTGACAGTAATTGTTAGTTATTTGTTTTTTAACATTGCACTTAAAATATATTACCTACACTATTTGCAGTTAATTTCATGATCAATTGGATTTTTTGAAAGAAGACATTTTAAACAAAGTAGACCATCTATTCAATTGCAATAAAAGAATTGCTCGCTAGTTCAAATGTTTTCTTAAATCGTGCTAATAGACACATATTTGCTGAATATAAATTCTATAAAGATGCATGTTATGGGAACATTTGGTATGCAAGTAACATTTCCTTTCCTCCTACAAACATATCTTGCCATTACTGGTGGAAGTGTAATATCACATTATCAATAAAATAGTTGATATTTTGTTAAATCTCAATCCCATATGCTGTTAGTTTGATTCTTTCAGAGAACACATGGCTAGTAAGCCTTCCAAATTGCAAACGATGTTGAATTCTGTGTATAATATTTTTTTCTCTTTCTTTACATTTTCAGAAATTGAAGATTTGTGGATTGTGATGACAAGTTTCATTTGTGGATCGTTTATGTACCAAAATATATTGGCACATATGTCTGCCATGGTAGCAAACACGCAGCAAGCAGCAATGTTGTACAGGGAAAAGGTGGGTTCATTTTAAAAGAAAGGGCAATGACACTGGTCATAAAAGCTTTTCACTCCACCACTGCTAAACCATAACTTTTTCCCCATAATTGTTTTTAATATTATGGGTTCAAAATTAACGTGTCTTCATAACAAGAATCTCCTAATTATAGGAAAACCGTTGGTTAATGGCTTTAGTTGTACCAATTTCCAAAAGAAAGAATGTATTCAAAGACATACTATACCCTATGTTGGCTCTCAGGGGCCGGATCACCAAAGAAGGCATTAGTGTAAAAAAAAATGCTTACATATATATTTGTTTTGCAATTTATGTAAAATTATCCTGATTTACCAAAAGCCCAATTTATGAATGTGTATTCATTGTCCCTTTTGTTCTACACCAGGGACAAGAAAATGAGAACATTTACATATGGAAAATGGGAGTTACCTGAAAGTGTAAATATGAGGGCAGACAATTGTAAAAAGCTAGCTTGCCCACAGAAGAGCCAGTTGTGCCGCTTCATATATTAGGGGACATTGATTTCCACAGAGTTATTTTTAGTGCAAATTATTTAAAACCTAAGCATGGGCAAAGTAGAAAAGCAGCTGAACCAAGTGACACTGGATACATAGGTACGATAGTAACCCCGAATACCTAAATGACGTAAACCTGTGTGTTACATCCGCCCTTTATGGTTTCGGTGTCTCGGCCGTCTGGATGTCTGAGAATCCTGCTGATTTGTGGGGTTCATCATTTCCCAGGGCTGCTGGCTGTGATTCGCTCTCACCTGGGGTTGGTTTCTTTCAACCTCCTGAGCTCCAGGCTGCTTCTATTTGCTCCTTCAACTCCAAAATGTCAATCACCTATCTGAGGATTGAGTCCGTGTTCATTCAGTGCTTCTTTGTATCAGGGAAAACCATCTTTCCTTTAAGGTGTAGAACTGTTAATTGGAAAGAACATAAGTGGAATCTCTGAGGTATCATCTCTCAGAGGATGGCTGATCACTGGACTCTCATAACATATCCGTTATTTTAGACTGGCCAACCCCAATTCTATCAAGGAGACCCAGAGTTTTTTGGACAGTTTTAAAAACACTTTGCTGGAATGATGAATGACATTTCTGCCTAGCTGAATAACAATAACCTAACTAAAGGTTTTCAAGGACTACGAAGGCCCAGGAGGCCTTTATTATGATCATGAAGGGTTTCACCCAAGCCTCTGTTCTCACGCACCTAGATCCGTCCATGAAATATTATCATGGTAACCAATACCTCATATTTTTTCTGGGGAAGCCTGTCTGCTTCAGCTGCAGGAGGAGAGCAATATGAAGCATCCCAATTTTGATGTCTTCCATGTTTTGAACACTTATGAGCAAAGGCATTCTGTTCTCGAACACAAGCTCTTGTCCATTAAGTGTGCCTGTATGGAGTGGTGGCATCTTTTAATGGGAGCAGTTGAACCTTTTGAGGTTTGGATAGACCATTGAAAACGTCTTTTTCTGTGGAGCATGCAGTGAAATGGCAGATAAGCTCACTGGCGCTATTTCTTTTTGGAATATCACTTCTTTGTAACTTACATACCTGACACTCAGAACATTCTTGCTGATACCTTGTCTAGATGAGACACTGTGGTCAAGGATTCTGAGACACCTGTATTTTTGCTCCCTGACAGAGTTACCTTCATGGCAAAGTCCTTCTTACAGTGTGTGAAGGACACTTACTTTGCGAGTTTTCCAGAAGACCTTGATGCTCTGCAGAGTCAGGTGATCGTGGCCTACCTCCAGAATCTATATTTTTTGCATCAGACCTTGTTGATTCAAACTAAGAGTTTTCAAACAAGGTTCTGGAAATGTGTTATGACTCGCCATTAGTGGGCCAAAACGGAGTTATATCAGCCTTACAATTTTCATTGAATTATCCAGTATTGGGGTATCATTCATAGATTCACATGCCTGAATCATTCCCTGTGTTGAGATGGGAGTCCAACAGTAAACTATTCAAGCAGTGCCTTAAATACTTCATGGGCTATAATGGCCCAAGGTCATCTAAACAGTAGCCTATCTATGTCCTTTTTTCAAAAAAGGACCACATGTTGACATCCAGCCAATCAGCTATTAGTACTCTCTAGAACACTCCCAGCAGAGGCAATTTCTCCTCAGATTTTCACCGCACGTGGTGTGGAAGGGAGTCTCCCTGAGTGCTCCTCCTTTTTTTCTCTTCAGCAAATCTTCACATCATGTCAGACAAAAAAGGCCTTTTCAGCCCTTGTAAAAACCTGTGAGAGGAAAAGGGTCCATGTGGACAATCCATACAAGGAATGTAGTTATTGTCTTTATCCAAGGCATGAGGTGGGAGATTGTAAAATCTGTATCACCTTCTCAAACAAGACCCTCAAGGACAGAGAGGGAAGAAAACAACTTAAACCTTCCCAGGACTCAAAGGCTTAGAGAAGGTTACCAAGCACCCATCTGAACGGGCATTATCTTTATCCTCTGCACCTGTCAGGAAGGAAAGAGATGGCCCTAGAGCCTCCTCATCGGAATCCTGTAAGTAAGAAAATGCTGAAAAAATAATTGCAGACTGCGATCTCTCTCTTGTTGACAACAATCGTCAATGGCGTCATCGACGGCAACGATGACAGTGATTCAATCCCCTATACTCTCCACCGGAGTCTCCATATCGACGACGAGAACCCCATCGTCATCGAGGACCATGACGCCCCTTCGCCGACTTCAATGGCGTCAACAAAGATCTCGATGATGACTGACTCGTCCACTGGTGGTCCTTCGACGGAGACACAGTCGACAGCAGAGACACTGTCGATGAAGACACCATTGATGAAGATACCGTCGACAAAGACACGGTCAATGAAGACACTGTCGGCGAAGACACGGTGGACGACGAGACCGTTGACGACAACATTGTTCATGAAGATACCGTGGGTGTTGAGACCGTCGACGATGGAAGTGCCCTTTCCCGCAGTTTCTGCACCGACTACGCCTCCTTCGACGAGGATTACTCAAGTCACCAGAGTAAGCAAGCCATTCTTACAGCCGTCCATGCAGTAGTATAGCAAAGTATCTCCTTTGCTTCCATTACATCTGTTGGACGGTTATGTTGAGGAAGAACATGATGATGGCCTTTATGGGGTGGCTCACAGTCCACCTGAGTTCCATGTGAAGTGTCAAGATGATGACAAGGAGGGTGAAGACTATCAGGAAGAGGCGCAATATTATCAGCAATGGTATATGGCTCCACGTCCTAGTTATCAATGTAACTTTCAGCCAGAACTACGCCGCAGGGACATGGCCCATCTGCGGCCATTGTTAATTGAGGATCTGCGAGCCATGTTGGCGGACTATAAACAAAGGTTCCCTCAGCAGCAACATCAATCAGAGAAACAGGTACCACAAGTGGAACCTACTGGTACACCAGGTCCTCAACCGACTAGCACACCTGTAAATAGGCCGGACCCGGGGCAGTCGATCCTAGAGCACAGAACACTTCCTCCTCGGAAGAAGATATGGAGGAAGGTGAACTGCAAGATTCAGTATCTGCTCTTGATCCCTGGGATGACTATGTTATTCCACCACCATCCCCTTCTCCACACCTTCCGTCAGACTCTCCTCCAGAAGCTATCAGGGGGTTTCATAACTTAATGCAGAGGGCAGCCAGCAGGATTCATTTGCCTATTGCAGTAAAGCAAACAGAATGTTTCCTATAGGACTTCAAGGAATTCACAAGGAAAGTGGTACACTCCAAACCTCTTATTTTTGTTTTTTAATGAATATGTTTATTTGCATTTTCAACCAATAGAAAACAACTTGCATGTCATAAATAGTCATCCTCGCGTCCAAGCTCCCCCCGCCCCCAACCCACAGGCCACATCACCTTCTTTATGTCATGAACCAGGACGAGATCCGGCTCCCCCATAAGTGTCAGTTTTGGTAATCCTCTACCCCCCCACCAGACCTCCTCCAGGGTCGAAGACACATGCCCCTTGGCTCCCCCCCATCCCGGTGCTCACCAAGATTCAGAGGACCCATGCTGTGCTCGTCAGCTCCCAGACCACTATCCACTCCATGGTATTTCCTCCATTTCCCCCATATTCTACAGAACTTTCGGGAGCACCCTCTCGCTTTGTATGTGACCCTTTCCGCCACCATGTACATGTCCATCCCCCTCCTCCATTCTCCTAGTTGAGGGGGTAGTGACGCCTCCACGCGCGTGCTACATCTCTTTTCGCCACCACGTGGAGTCAGACCCTATCGAAATACACCCTGTGTAGTATCTTGTATTTGATGAGTCTGAGGCAGAATTCAATCGCCACATCCCTATGATGCATGAGGGCTGCCTCTCAATCCACTGTGTCCAACACACCCAGGTTCTGCTCCCATGTGTCCCTCAATATCCCCAATCTGTCTGGCATGTTATTGTTCAAGGTCCTGTACTTTAGAGAGACTGCCTAGTTGGGTATTTGCTCTTTCAATAGGTGACCCTCTAGTGGGGCATATTCTGGCAGGGGAGAGGAGAGCGAGCTCTCAGCTCTCCATGCATGTTGCAATTGCGCGTATTTAAAAATGTGGATGTGGTGCATCCCAAACTCCTTGCCAGAGTCCTGAAGGGTTTGAGTTCTTCCTTTACCACCACATCTCCCAAAGTGGAGATTCCAATGTCATCCCAACCCCCATATCCCTTAAGTTTATGAAGTTCCCTCAATCAGGTACAGTGCCAGATCGGTGTCTGTTTTGTCGGTTTACGTGTCTATCCCAGTATCGTAGTCGCCCTATCCCATACCTCTAGGGTTGTTTGCGTGGCCAGAAGTAGGTGTCTTCTACCTGGGCCCCCATTTATAAAATGTAGGCAAGAACGGCGTGCCATGGTGTCCCTTTCTAATCTGTATGTGGGGTGATCGGCTGGGGCATAGAGCTATTCGTTTACCGGCGCCAGATGCTCCGCCCAATAGTACGCCTCCATGTCCGGCAGGGATATCCCTCCATTATACTGCTTCCGCTGCAATGTTCTCAGGGCGATCCTTAGTTGCTTCCCCAGCCACAACAGGGAGCGCATTTCTGCGTCTATCAAACGGAACGTCTGTCAGGGAAGGGGGAAATACTCATTTTGGAGGGCATACAGAAAGCATGGCAATGTAAACATTTTAAACATCGCGGTGCGGCCAAGTATCGTAAGGGGGAGGGCTTTCGACCGCAGAGCGTCAGCTGCAAAATTTGTTATGACTCGCTGAATATTTCTTTGGTAGGAGAGATTTTTATCTGTAGTGAGGTATATCCCCAAATACGTGAATCCCATCTGCGTTACCTGGAGAGCTCCAGGGAGAGGAGGCCAAGTCTTCTCAGCCCACGGGCTATACAAGACCAATTTATGCAAGTTTATCGCATAGCCCGAGAAGGAGCCATACCTGCCAGAGAGCCTGAACGATGCGGGATCGTGACAGCTGGTTGGTTGACATATAACAGAATGTCGTCCGCATAAAGCAAGATCTTTTCTTCCTCCAAATCAGTCGACGTAATTTGAAACCCCTAGTGTTTCCCTTGTCTGTCGGACCTCACAGGCCACTATTTTGATTGCGAGGGCAAATAGTAGGGGGGGGGCAAAGGGCATCCCTGTCGGGTTCCCCTTCTAATGGGGAAGTCCTCAGATAATAGTCCATTTACTTTAACCCGGGCTCTGGGGTCCGCATATAGGAGTCCCACCCTCTGTCTAAATTTGGGGCTGATGCCAAACTTGACCAAAGCTGCCTCTAAGAAGGGCCAGTGGACAGCATTGAGCGCTTTTTCCGCGTGCAGGGAGAGGAACATGTGGGGATCTTCCTGGCCTTTCACCCCATGAGCCAATTGTGGGTCCGCCGTAGGTTCTGTCTGGTCGCCCTCTCTGGTAAGAAGCCCGTCTGATCTTGATGTACCAGGCCCGAGATTACTTGGTGCAGACGGAGGGCCAGTACCGTCGCCTAGAGCTTAACCTCTATGTTGAGGAGGGAGATTGGGCGATAAGATGCGCAATCTTTGGGGGGCTTTCCCGATTTTTGGATGGGGATGATCGTGGCCAATCTAAGATCTAGCTGCAGAATACCATCTTGGGCCGCGTCCCTAAACAGTGCTAATAAGTGCACCACCAGGAGGTCCGCCCATTTTTTATAAAGCTCAGCTGGGAGTCCATTCGGGCCCGAGTGTTTCCCAGGGTGCAGTTTAGTCATTGCTTCTTTAAGTTCAGTCACTGATATATGCTTCAAGTCCCTCCCTATCGTCATCCGCTAAGCTTGGGGTTTCAATAGTGGCTAGATATACTATGATCTCCTCCGAGGCACCCAGTTCCCTGGCCTCATATAAAACCTTAAAATAGGAGGCAAAACTCTGTACTATTTGTGCGTCTCCCTTTTGCATCTGACCCTGTTGGTCCACTACATTTTCTATCCATCAGGCGTCCAACTCTTTATGACTGAGCCAGGCCAGGAGTTTACCAGATTTATCCCCAATGTCGTATAACCTATGAAGGGTTGCCTGCTTTTTCACGTCTTCCGTTACTATGGCTCTGTAGCGCTGTTGCGCGTCAGTCAAGAGCCGAAGCACCTGAGGGTCCTTTCTCGCAAGATAGCATTGTTCTAACACAAAAATTTGGGTTTCCAAAGTGTTGAGCTCCTCTTGTGCCTTCCACTTCTACCAGGCTTTCTAGTTTTGGGCCCTATGGCAGAGCACTGTCTTTTAGGCTTCCCACACTATAACTCCCGATTTCACGGAGCCTACATTTTCCGCAAAATACACTATTGTGCCAGCCCGGAGATCTTGCAGCACCTCTGTGTTCTTCAGGTCCCAAGCCGTCAACCTCCAGTTTCCACGTCCCGCCCGTGGGCTCCCCTGTGTCCTAACAATTAGGGGGAGTGATCAGAGATCCCACGTGCCAGGTACTCCTCCTCACAAACCGCACCAGCGACCCTCCACGGAAGAAAGACATAGTCCAATCGGGAGTGCACCTTGTGTGCGCCGGAATAGTATGAATACCTTCTGATGTCTGGATGGAGTTGCTGCCACACATCCATCTGACCTAGGGTGTCCATCAACCTGGCCAGTTGCGCAGTCGGGGAGTGGTTGTTACGGTTCCCTGAGCGGTCCAGAGGGACGGACATGATGTCAATATAGTCACCCTCCATAATGTGTAGTGTACCCGGTGTATCCAAGAAAATATCAGTCACCCCATGAGGAGTCCTGGCCTGTAACCTTGGGGGGGCATAGACCGAAACTATAGTGACCCTCCTTCTACCCCACGCCCTGTTCACTCCCACATATGTACCTTGGGGGTCTGTCCATGTCCCCGGGAGCCCTCTGTGTATCCCGCGTGTGCAAGGACTGTATAAGCTCCCCTTGCCAGAAACCCACACTTTGTACCCTTAAGGTGGGTCTCCTGCAATAGGATCATGTCTAATTGGACCCGTTTTACATATGAGGACACCAACGCTCTCTTGATTTTATCCCGCAGGCCATTTACATTCCATATGAGTATCTAGTAGGGGTCAGTCTCCATCTCATCCGCGGGGAGTCTATGTTCAGTCAAAGGGGCCACTGACATGAGTGGTCAAGGCATGTCCTGAGTGGGGGAAGCAGGCGAATGCGTGCATCGTAGTGACCATGGGCCAGATGTAGGTAAGTAACATTTACCGAATCTTAATTACCGAAAATTACCGAATTTTACCGATTCGGTAATTAAGATTCGGTAAATGTGAGGGGTTGGTATGTAGGGAATCCAGATGTTCCCTTTTACCGAATCGGTAAAATTCGGTATTTACCGATTCGGTAAATACCGAATCGGTAAAGCCTATTGATTCCTATGGGCTTCAAAGCCCATAGGAATCAATAGGCTTTACCGATTCGGTATTTACCGAATCGGTAAATACCGAATTTCACAAGGGTGCAGGGGGTGTCACTTTGACACCCCCTGGCACCCCCTAAACAGGCGTGGGTGCCATGTGGCAGGCATACCTGCCCTAAGGGCAGGTCTGCCTGTCACATGGCATAGGTGTGCATGCACACATGTGCATGCACACCGGAATCGGTATTTTACCATGGATTTGTTTTCCATGGTAAAATACCGATTCTGTAAGCCATGTGCAGGAGGTACATTGCCTACCTACATTGCATTTTCGGTAATTTTACCGAATCGGTAAATATTACCGAATCGGTAATTATTTTACCGATTCGGTACATATTACCGAATCGGTAAATTTACCGATTCGGTAATGATACCGATTCGGTAAAATTACCGAAAATGTGCCCCTACATCTCAATAGCCCTTTACCGATCGGAAACGGCCGAAAATCGGTATTTTCGGCCGATTCCGATCGGTAAAGGGCTACCTACATCTGGCCCCATGTGACCGCTGTCCAAAACAAACATAGGAAACCCTACCATAGCACTGTTGTAACCCCCCCAACCCCCGCCCCACCTCCCCCTCCCCGTTGTCGCATCCCCCACCAGTCGCTGGGGAATGAGCCCTAGGGTGGTGGTGGTCTATCGCCCTCCAGTCCCAACTCACAGCACAAGTTCCAACTCTCGCAGCAGTCCCAAAATCCTTGGAAAAGAAAAAGAGAGAGGAAGAGAAACATAAGTAGAGACAGAACACAAGAAATCACAGGCGCTAGAGGGAAAGAACTGCAGAGAGCCTAAGTCTATAGCCACGCCAAGTTTAGTGCCCAAGGCTCCGTGAGTGTCTTCTAGTTCTTCGTAAGCTGCGCCAGATGGAGAAGAGGAAAAAGAAGAGAAAATATAGAAAGAGAGGGGTTAGTGTCCAGCTTGCATGCTCTGAAATTTCAGTCCATGTCCATGGCCAACCTCACAGGCCCATGTTCACGAATGGGAATCTGGCGGATCTCCAAGGGAAGTCGTAGCCTCCGCCACTGCGTCCTGTTCTATCGCCAGTATTTCAGCTGCAAGGGGGTGCATAGAGGGACCCTCAGCCTCCTCCTCTCTGGAGGAAGAGACCATAGTTTCATTCTCCGTGTCAGGTCTAGGATGATCGGGAAGGTGGAGCATGCGGGAGCCCGTCGAGAGTCCAAGGAACATTCGTTGCACCTTCTAAGTCTGCCAGTGTCTTTTGGAGTGTATGGAGTCGGCTCTAGAAGTCGACCCCTGTGGGCCTGTCAGGGTCTTAGCGATCTTTGTGCACCCGGAGACCGTCCGGCGTCCCCCACTGAGGACACCTCACTGCGTGGTGGTACGCCGGTCGTGCCAATTTGGGTCGCTCTTTCAATCAGTGCCATGCGTCTTCTAGCATCTGAAAGAAGTGGGATTTGCCCATGAATATCACTTACAGCTTTGCGGGAAAAAGTAGCCTATATTGAATCATATGATCTCATAATTTTTGCTTTTACGGAGTCAAAGGTGCGTCTCTGCTTCTGCATCGGGGAAATCATTATACGTGTTTCTCATGCCGGATCTCCCCAAGCTTTCTGGCTTCCCTGAGAATCATATCTCTGTCCAGAAAGTTCAAAAAACGAGTTATTACTGGTCATGGCTGCGCTCCTGCAGGTGGTCGGGCCATCAACGCCCTGTGAGCCCGTCCTATAACGAAGCAGGTGGAGAATTTGTCTTTCGGGAAGGTGTGCAGGAGCCATGAATGCAGAAACTCAGGCATGTTTGTCCCCTCAATTTCCTCTCCAAAGCCCACAAAGCAGAGGTTATTGCGGTGTGCTCTATTCTCCACATCGTCCACCCCACAGTAGGTCTTTATGAAAGGATTGCAGTTCCGTAATTCCTTTGCACAGGTCTTGGAGCGAGTCATCTGCTTCTCCCAGCCTAGTCTCCGGCTCCATGACCCTTTCCGCCAAATTCCTCACCTCCTGTCCCAGGAGTGTCACCCCCTTGCCCACTGCACCTCTCTTCCCCTCTAGTGCCACGCTGGATGCGTGAATCACCTGAAGCAGGGTGTCTGTGTCCGAGCGGGCTGTCGAATGCTCCTCAGGAGGAGGGGGGGTGATGACCTTCGTGTACCTGTCCATCTTGCCCTGTTGCAGCGGTTTCGGATCTCTATCTCTGCCCATAATGATCGCTGTTGGGCTGAGGTATGAAAGGGTTTCTCCTACTTAAAGATATGGGTTTTGGAAGAATGCACAGCTGTGTCCGGCTGTCACACCCTGTAGAGTGTACCCTGCGTCTATCGCTGAACATGTCCTGCTTCGCAGGGCCCACCACCACGGGTACTTTTCCAAACAGGTCTGTGCATATGCAGTCAGCACCCTCAAAGCATGCTGCGTCAGTGATGCCTCTTGTGGGCCTCCCAAGTCCAAGCTCCAAGCAGGGGTCGCATCTGGCCTCGTCCCCCTCGGCGAGTGTCCATCCACCTCTTACAGTGCAATGGCGGCCATCCCCGTCTCCCCACACATCAAGGGTCCACAAACCCCTCCGGTGGCACACACCAGCAGGCCGCCGAATCACATTGGCTTAGGGCTGTCGTTCCCCTCTCACTGTCTTTCCTCGTTGCTGGTGGGGGGGGAAGAAGGCGGGGAATGGGGGGCGAGACCCACAGCTCCAGTCTCCCTCCAGGCCTCACCGCACTGCCCAGGTCATCCGTTCACCTACCACCGTACCCCACCAGCGTTTCTCGCTTGGCAATCTTTGGGGGGCAACACTCTCTTGGAGGTCGTTTGCTTAGCTTGCCAGGCACACACGGCCTCCGGGATCCTCACCACGACCTCCCGGGGCGACCGTGTCGGTCCAACGCTCAAGGCACCTTCTTCCCAAAGCAGTCTCCTCCAAAGGCACGCCACCTCTCCTGTACGCGAGCTCACCAGGGCATCAGCATTGTCCGCCTCAGCGGCAGGGCACCAGAGCCCAGCCGCTCGCCGACACACTCCCAGAGGGAGAGGGGAGCCCGCTTGTCCGCAAGGCACCGCGCCCTCAAGAGCCTTTATTGAGGACCCCACACCGCTAAGGCAGTCCCCGGATAGCGACGAAAGGACAAAACACCTCACTGACTCCTGTCCTCTGCGATTTCTTCGACGCTGTCCCGCTCTACCGGGTCCTCCCACAACTGTCTCAGTTCCTCCACGGCGCCATCTTGGGTTGCGATCTCGGTCGGCGAGTCGGGTCGATTTTTAGCCCGTATATCTTGTCCAGGCATCTAACTCCGTGTCTACTGGCTCCGGAGTTCGCCTAAGTCCCCAAATGAAAAGATCTAGTGTTCTCCGGGTCTGCAGGTCACTGGAATCTACGTCGGATCAAGCTTTCAGTCTGAGCTCGGCGAAAGCACGTCTTACTCGGACATGCTGCGGGCCACGCCCTCGCTCCAAACCTATTATTGACCATATATGGCAGGAGGGCATCAGGATAATGAAAACATCAGGGTCCATAGCACTGGTACTGCCTTGTGTGGAGAAGAGGTATAGGGCTCTGGATGACTCTCCATCTTAACTTATTGGACATCCTAAGCCAGATTCGGTCATCTCCCAGGCTGCACAAAGATGATCTAAAAACCCTGATACCCGGATCAATACTCCCCCGTGGACAAGGAAGGGCATGGAATGGACATTCTAGGGAAAAGATTGTCTTCAATGGCAGCTGTGACAATCAGGGCAGCAAATGCTCTAGCCATTATCGGCCGCTAGTAGGCTAAATGCCTTTTGTGAATACCGAAAGTCTTAAAGTTAGGATTTTTCTCAGTTTAGGAGTAGTAAAGTTAAGAATCTTAACTTTACTACTCCTAAATGCCTTTTGTGAACACCGAAAGTCGTAAAGTTAGGAATTTATCTCAGATTAATTTTGTGAATCGTACCCAAATGTTTTAGATATAACTTTTGACATTGATTCACTCTCTGGAAATCACATATATGAAGCACTATTGGCAATAATAAATGTTACGGACACCGGAAAGTCGTTGGGTGCTCTGCAGTACAGAAGGGTACCATTCAGAGGTGAAAGAGGGCAAGGATTTGCCACTTACAAAGGAAAATACCAGAGGGCTCAACAATATCAGCCATATCAATCTCAATATTGGCAATCTTATAACCCTCCATCTTATCGCCAACAGTCTACAGCTGGTTTCTCTCGCCAAGGAGGCCACAAGCGAACACCCCAACAAGAACGTGTTTCAGGCAGAAAACAATGATTTCGTCAGGATACTAGCTCCTCTTCCCTTCATGCCCACGGATGGGAATATTTCCAGTTATATACACCAGTGGCAGAAAATCACATTAGATCGCTGAGTGTTGGACCTTGACACAAACGGTCACACTCTAGAATTCCTTCAGCGGCCACCAACCACTCCACCCAGGGGTCTCCCTCGTCTTCACTTATTACGAAAGGCAGTCTTGACCATGCTTGTCAACAAAGTCATAGAGAAAGTAACATTCACTCAAAAGGGAAAAGGTTTTTATTCTCCGTTTTTCCTACTAAATAAGAAATCAGGGGAATGGAGACCGATTCTGACCTAAGGAATCTCAACAAGTTTCTCAAGAAGCAGACGTTCAGGATGGTAACGCTCTCCGATATCATGGGCTGCTTAAACAAAAAAGATTTCATGACTTTGCTCAACATGGAAGACTCATATTTTCATATCCCAATCCCAATCCACCTGAAACATGAGAAATTCTGAAGGTTCATGGTGGTTGATACCCACTATCAGTTCAAGGTGCCCCCATTTGGCCTCAAATCAAATCATCACAAGTGCCTGGCACAAATAGCGGCAACCCGTTCCACGACGATTGGCTGCTGAAAGCAGCAACAGCGCAGGAGACAATCGAGCAACGGAAACTTACCTTCATATGTTCAGTACGTGGGGGCTCACCCAAAACAAGGAAAAATCGTTGTTACATTCAACTCAAGTAATATCTTTTCTGGGAGCATCCATAGACACCATCCAATGCAAAGTGATCTTATCTCAGGAAAGACAGATGTGGCAGCAAATGCTTGCAAATACCAAATCAAAAAAAGGGTCAGTTTATATGCGAATGTACAAGTTGCTCCTGGGGATGTGCTCTTCGGCGATAAATCTGGTGCCTCTAGCCAGGCTGAAGATGAGGCATCTCCAACAGGAACTTCAAAAACAGTGCCAACAAGCTTCAGGATCCTTTGAAGATGTAATTCGAGTCACAGCACGGAAAGTAAAAGCACTGCAGTGGTGGTTTCAGACAGGAAATCTCATACAGGGCCTTACTTTCCTACCGAGCACCCCAGATTTCATTCTAACAGCGGATCCCTCCATGGAGTGCTATGGGAGGTCATCTACAGAACTTGCAATTTCAAAGCAAATGGTTTTCGGTGCAGAGAAAGCAACACATCAACAGCTTATAACTCAAAGCCATATTCCTATCTCTTCAAGCTTTCCTGCCGAGAATAGCAGGCTACTCCTTGTTGGTTCGTACGGACAATATGACCAGCATGTACTATGGGAACAAACAAGGAGGAAGAAGATCCATTTCGCTATTTCAGGAAGCGCACGAAATATGGGAATGGACGACATAGCATGGGATCTCGTTAAAGGCCAAGCATGTTAGAGGTCTGAACAATACCCTAGCAGACACGTTAAGCAGGTCTCAGACCAGTTGTCACGAGTGGGAGCTCAAACAGTCCCAGCTGGACAAGGTATTTAAAATTTGGGGAAACCAGTATTGGACCTCTTCGCAACAGAGGAGAACGCCAAATGTCTGTACTATGCCAGCAGATTCCCTTTATCAGGGTCAAGGGGGGAAATGCCCTTTTAATGCGATGGTCAGGGATATATGCTTACGCTTTTCCCCTCATTCCGTTAATCCCCAGAGTACTAACCAAGATGAAATCAGAAGGTTGTTGTCTGATCCTGATAGCGCCACGATGGCCCAGGCAGTACCGGTTCCCAGAACTAATTCTACTGTCAGAGTCAAAGCCCATTTGCCTTCGGTCATCCTCAACAATGTTATCGAGGGGCAAGGGCCAAGTGAATCATCCAGACCCACACTCTCTTCAGTTGCACGCATGGCTCCTGAATTCTTAGAATTTAGGGACCTAGATATCCTGCAGGAGTGCAAATCATTGCTAAATCCCGAGCTGACTGCAAGACATATCGTTTGAAATAGAGGCGAATGTGTTTCTGGTGCGAACGAAATAACGCTCACCCACTCCAAGCTCATGCTGAGCAGATTTTGCCCTATCTTCTCTCTCTGGCTAAATCAGGTCTCACATTCTCCTCAGTGGAGGGTCACCTGGCAGCAATTTCCCATTATAGGAAATTGCCTCAAGCTCCTTCTCTCTGTGCATCCAGTCTTATAAAGCAGTTCATGAGAGGTCTCTTCCGCGCATTTCCCCCGGTGCGTGCGCCTCCTCCAGAATGGAAGCTTAATTTGGTCCTGGTGCAGTTGATGAGGCAACCGTCTGGACCAATTCATATAGCAGAGCTTAAGTTTCTCACTTGGAAGGTATCCAACTTACTAGTTCTTACATCTGCAAGGAGAGTGAGCGAAATACAAGCCTTTACAGTCACGGAACCTTTTCTGCATTTCACTGAAAAGTATGTAACTCTACGGATAAACCCGACTTTTATTCCAAAGATACCAACACAGTTTCACCTCAATGAGCTGGTGATATTACAATCTTTCTTTCCGAACTCATGTTGTGCAGCAGAACAGGCATTGCATACTTTAGATATTAAGAGATGCTTAAAATTTTACCTACACAAGGAGATAAGGAAAACAGATCAGCTCCTGGTCGCTTGCAAAACAAAGAACAGCAGTAACTATGGCCACGGTTGCCAGGTGGGTCCCTTCCGCAATCCAGTTCTGTCACGAAAAGGCTAACAACCCTCTGACAACAAGGACTGAAGCACACTCCACTAGAAGAGTTTCTACATCAGCAGCTTTGTTTGCTGCTGTGACATTGGACAAGATATGTTGTGCTGTGACATGGAAGAATGTCTACACCATTACTGTCTGCAATCTACACAACAAGAGGATGCAGCTGTTGGTCAAGCGGTACTGTGTCATCCCTTCAATTAAGGTTAGCCTCTTTGTTTGGGATAAGAGGAACTCTTACTTTTTTTATTAAAGGTAGTTGTATGTCTGGAGATGTATGATTATGTAACTGTATTTGACTATTTTATTATGATGTGAATTGTTGTGTATCTTTGAAGAATTTCCTCGGCATTAGTGGTTTTATATTTTATGCTGCTAGAACGTTTTATTGCATCCATTTTAAACAGGATAGTGGATAATTATTGAAAACTTTACTGGTATATATCTATAGCAGTGGGAGTTTAAAGTTACATGTCTCCCACTTTCCGTTAACAACAGTACAGTTTATGGTACTCCTTGCTGTTCTGATTCAGGCATGTGAATCTATGAAAGATACCAATTCTGGATTACCGTAGTTAAAGTTAAGTAACTTATTTTCTTCCTTCTGGTGGCCTACTGTTCGCCAGGATATAGGGCATAGTTCAAACCAGTCCATGATAAGTCCTTTGGTTTTCTACAGCCTTTGCTTATTCCTTTTTAGGTCTCGCCTACTCAGCGCGTATGCGCGCACAGGTAAGAGACCTGTAGCCATTGATTGCCTTTTTCAGGCTAAAACGTGCACGCATTCCATTGTCTTCAATGGCAACACGTGCACGTGTGGTGATTCTCTTGCGAGAGCGAGCGCCGCCATATGGTAGCAATTATCGCTCTCGCAAGGGAATCGCGGAGCCCCCCTCCTACTCCCTGCTGCTGCGCGAGGCCTGCACGCTCCTTGAAGCTGCATGGTAAAATGTACAATGTTCCAGCTGAAACCCTACCAAAAAGAAGTTCTCTTCCTCACCTCGATATAGATCCTTCTTCGTCTCCCTGATATAATCGTCTGGATTTCGGCACAGCACCTTTACCTTCAACCTAATAATCTGATAACGTGGGCAACTGTGTGACCATTACTGTATACAACGTGCGCCAGGAAGGGTCAAGCCTCTGATCTGACCATTCATAGGCAAACTGGCAAACGTGTTACTTGAGTCTATTGGAGAAGCGGCCATCTTGAACAGAAACGACTTCAATGAACAGAGCGTCCGTCAAACGAGAAAAAGAAAGAGCAGAATGTAGCATTGTCTCCCACTGTATTGAGAACGTGAAGGATATTTTGCGGAACACTGGAGATTTTTGGTTTATTATTTTTAATGAACTTCCATGAAAGAAATTACAGTATTGGGTTTCAAAACTGCATGCAGTTAACTTGGAAATAACATTATATTAGAAAAACTAAAATTATTGTTTTATTGTGCCCAATTTCCAGAGCATGTGTCAACAATGAGTTTTTTAAGAACTTGAGAGAGACATTGCTTTCAAAACAGTCAATTTCATTTGCTAGCTACTGTAAAAGTCAGCTCTCTAGTTTTATGGTGCACGGGGGCGGGGCGGATACCGCGGGTGACAGTTGAACTAGGCTGTTCCTACAAGGAACGCAACAGCCATAATAGAGAAACTGTAACCATAAAGCGGAAATGGCAGCTCTCTACACCGATGATTATGATGCACGTGTCAACGTTTTATGTAAGTCAATTTTCGTCATAGATGCGTGTATTTCTGGCGAACATGGTTACTGCAAAAAATCATATCTAACGCAGCACCAAACCTAGCCCAGCCAATCCACGTATCGATATATGGAAAAGAGTATGTTAATTTACATCTGCTGGCTGCGTTGTTTATGTTTGATTACAAATGGTTGTGGATTATTCACGCCTTTCTCAACATGCCTGGATGTAGTCCGACAAACTCACATTTGTCCTTCTTCCCTCTCCATGGAGGTTAGAGTGCTAAAGGTCACGTCAGTCAGACGACTGATGCAACCTGTGCCCATCTGTCAGCTGCATTGGTGTATAGTCTCAGAGCACAATGTTCCTAAATCTGTACACTTTAACCTCCCTCCCGACGGTGCCAGTAAAAATCTCGTACACCTGGCAGCACTCCCGTATTGTCTGAAGCTTCACCACATATAGCCGTTTTCACTGTCACAATTCCAAGAAAGTGGGTCCTTGCTCATCTCATGCTATCTGCCGGACTGCGTCAACGCCTCATGGTTTCCCTTTCGTTTAAATAGTCACCCCGTTCCGAGATGCTCATACCTTCGTACCAGATCAACGCGCTTTTACCCTCGTGCAGCCTTAAACTCCCACCCCGCTTTCCAGAGATCTAGACATTGGAAATGTCTGTGCTGAAGTCCTCCATCCCTGCTCCTGAGCGCCCGTCTATCTTCAGACATGTCTGCTACGAGAAACTGCTGGCCGGCCTCAGCGGTGGCTTGGTGTCCACACTGGTACTGCACCCATTGAACCTCGTCAAGATCCGCTTTGCAGGTAACGTCTCTTACCTATCCCTCTTCCCCCTTTCACCATCCTCTGGTTTATTTTATGTGATGTCCCTGGTTGAGCGCCCATGCTCACCATAAATTTAAGACAGGATATGCCTCCACAGTGCCCTGTAAGAACTATAGTGGTTAAAGTTGTGATGTTTGTGGCCCAACAATAGTAACCGAGGAAACAAGCATTTTGCATAGCCAATAGGTCTCGCTTTTGGGACCTAATAAGTATTTAGTTATGCAGTCAGAGGAGTAACAAACATACCCGCAGCCCCTATGGTGCGGGGGGGCCCAGTCTCCAGTAGGTGAAGGGGGCCTCCCCAGCTTAGGTCGAGATCTGTGAGAGGCTCTGAAGCAGCAGCAGTTTCTCTTCCAGGGGATCCTCATCAATAGTCATAAGCACTGAATAATTCCGCCCATGTGCGGGACCTCGGAAACAATATAAAAATATATATGTATAAAACACATATATCTCGCTCCACATATATGTATGTACATATATCATTTTTCTCACATCAATGCAGCTCCAAAACTGAGGCTAAACAATGTAAACACATATACATGAACTGCAATTAGTAAGGAATCAAAAAACACATTAGGTCAAAAAACCCGTGAACTTTGTGTTTTAATGAGTCAAACCACTCATAAATCCTGAAAATTGCTTATAAATATACATTGTTAGCCCTCAGGCTGCATTGCAAAACAATATCATAGAAAATGAAACCATTTTCACAATAACTGGCACTGTGCCTTTAAGGCAGCCCTGACCCCAGGCTTCCCATCATGCCTCAGGGGTGACAGTTAGGTCAGTTGTTCTTTCCGGCTCCTTCAGTCAGGACCCTGGTGAAACAGCTCCCTTTCTTTTGACTTTCTGTCAAGAAAATACTTAGCTTTTACTAGATTTTTTGGCTTCACTCGACGTCTTTTAGACATAGAGTGCTGTTTGAACACTTTTTGTGCTTAAAAAAGGTATTTTTCCTGTAAAAAATGCCTTCTCTCTTCAACAACTGTCCTTCATGTGGAAGGAAAAAGGCAAAGACTGACTCTCATTCAGTCTGTATCCTGTGTTTGCCAGACTCTCATTCCTCTAAAACCTGTGAACACTGCCAGGTTTTATCTTCCAGGACTCTGAAGGATCGAGAGAGGATTAGAGCTTATGGACTTTCTGAGAGAGGAAGATCTCCCAAGAAGCAGAAAAGTCGGAAGACGCGGTCGACGTCGAGAGGAGCCCCGACTGGTTCGCATTCGACGTCGGGATCGGCGTTGGAGAAGCAGTCGACGGCGACGAAGAAGATGTCTTCAGCGTCTACATCGAAGGTACCTCCGCTTCAGTCAGCGTCGAGGGACAGGTCGCCGTCGCAGCGGAAGAGCTCGACGGCGAGCCGTATGACGTCGAAACAGCATCGTCATGCTGTGACGTCGAGGCATTCTCCGTCGACGTCGGTCCATCGACGTTCGGCGTCGAGCCATCCTCCGTCGACGACTAGTCATGGTCGTTCGACGTCGAGGGAGCCTCTGTCGACACATCATCGGTCGACGTCGATGCAGCCAACGTCGACGCCTGGACGAGAGCGTTCGACGTCGGAGCGGCATTCGGAGTCGAGGCACGCCCAGTCGCCGTCAAATCAACGGCGATCGGCGTCGAAACAGCCTCCATCGACGTCGAGCAGACAGCCTTCGACGTCGAAGGGCACCCATCGCCACCCGAGGTCGACGGAGAAATCACGGTCGACGTCGAGGGAGCGGCTTCCTGCTCGGCGCTCGGCGTCGATACAACCACCGCCGAGGGATCAGCAAAGATCTAGGGAGAGAAGTTCTTCGCAAACAAAGAACGTTACTCCTACAAAATCAAAGGAGGTGGTTTGAGACAAGGAAAACGACTCATGCCATGTACAAACTCAGGCCCTGGAGCCACAGTTGGGTTCTCCAGGTTCAGCATCGGCTGCGGAGGTGGGACAATCTCCAGTGCAGGATCCCCCCGCCAAGAGACGGAGACTTGCAGAAGAAAGATCTCGCTCAAGATCTCCTTCTGGATCTCTGGTGAGCCTTTCCTCATCATCATCATCATCTCGGAGATCCTCGAATGGACGAAGCGGCGCATCTAACAGGGGGAGGTCCGAATCACCTGCAAGATCGCAAAAAGATCGAACGGAACGACCTCTACGGTCGCGTACACCTGAGAGGGATATCGTCCACAAATCTCCTTCGGTTCATCTTTCCCCAAGGTGGAATAGACCTCTTCACCACTGGGCAAAGGACAAGGAGACGGCAGAGCGCCTAAAAAGATATCGAGACCAACCTCTTCCCCGCAGAGAAAGGTCTCGTTCTAGACACTCAAGCAGGAGGCATTCTCGTCACAGAGAAAGATCTCGTTCCAAGACGCGTTCTAGCAGAAGAACTAGGTCCAGGAGGGCAAGTAGTTCTTCAAGTTCGTCGAGAACACGATCGCACAGGGATTACTCCCCGACTCTTACAAACAGTCCACGCTCAAGAGTGTCTCCAACTGAGGATATTTTCTCATTCCAAGATATCTTGGGCAGGGGAGCCCTGAAACTGGGAGTGCCGATGACAGCTCCACAAGTCAAGACGACTGTCATATTCGAAACCCTGCAACACAGATCAGCACCCAAACAGTTGTTGCTGCTGGTTCCGGGTATAATGGATCATGTGAATGAAGTCTTCCTCACTCCGGCAACGGTGAAGTCCGTTCCAGCGAGGATTCTCAAAAAGTATCGTCCTCCGGAAGAGGATCCTCTGTTCCTCAAAGCTGATCCCCCGCCAGATTCAGTGATCATTACGGCAGCAAGGAAATCCAATGCGGTGGCTATCTCATCCACGGTTCCTCCGGATAAGGACAGCAAGGTGCAGGACTCATGGAGGAGAAGGGTGTGTAACACCTCAGCCTCCTTCCTCAAGGTTTCTAACGCGGAGGCCCTGCTCGGCAGGTATGACAGGTCTCTGTGGGACTCTCTTCAGAAATTTACCGCAAAGCTCCCTGAAGAAGACAGAAAGGACTTTGAGGAGGTTCTGATGGAGGGCAGTCAAGTCTCCAACCAGATTATAGGTTCAGCAGCAGATGGGGCAACTCTGGCGGCACATGGCTATGTGCACGGAGTAACAGCAAGAAGAACATCTTGGTTACGCCTCACAGCATTAAAACCGGAGGCTCAAGCAAGAATCCTGAACCTTCCTTTTTCGGGCACATCTCTCTTTGGAGCGAGTGCGGATGAAGAAATGCAGCGGATGAAGACCGAGTTAGACACCCTCAAAGCGGTGGGACTCGAGAAGAAAAAGGAATTTAAGAAGAAATTCCGTTCGAACACCCAGGGTTATTCGAAGCAGAGGTTTCAAACCCCTCAATGGCAGAAAGGCCAGAACCAACAAAGCCAACAGAAGACACAGTACAAAGGCAAGGGCAATTCCAAGGGAAATGGAAACCAGCGCCAAGGCAACAACTTCAATAAAGCGCAGCAGAAGCAATGAGTTTTCACTTCCCCCAGCGCCGTTACCCACTCCAGTGGGGGGAAGCATTGCGCATCACAGAAAAGAGTGGCAGTCCATCACCAAAGATCAATGGGTGTTGTCTACGCTGCAGAATGGATACTGTCTTCGTTTCCATCGTCTACCTCCTCACGTCTCCCCGATGTCAACATCAAGTCACCAGCTACAAAGGTTAAAAGCAGAAGTAGCTACACTCCTCGAGAAAGAGGCCATCGAGAGAGTTCCGGTGTCACAGAGGGGGAAAGGAGTGTACTCGAGGTACTTTCTGGTCAGAAAAAAGGGCCAGAAGGAAGAATACAGGCCCATTCTGGACTTGAGAACACTCAATCTGCATGTACGAAAAGAAAAGTTTCGCATGTTGGCGCTTCATCAGATATATCCACATCTCAGGCAGGGGGATTGGATGTGTTCGATGGACCTTCAAGATGCGTACTTCCATATTCCAATACGGCAAGATCACAGAAGATTCCTTCGGTTCCGGGTGGGGACTTCTCACTACCAGTTCAAAGTCCTCCCGTTTGGGTTGAAGTCGGCTCCCAGAGTGTTCACCAAGTGTGTCGCAGTGGTGGCGGCAGCTCTACGCCGCAGGGGAGTCTTCGTATACCCATACTTAGACGATTGGCTGTTGAAAGGTCCAAATCCAGGCAATGTAAGGAATTAATTCAAGACATGCATAGAACTTTGTCAACGTCTAGGCCTGCATGTCAATTTCAACAAGTCTGTCTCACAACCAACTCAGAGGATCCACTTCCTAGGAGCTCTGCTAGACTCCAAAGTAGGAAAAGTGTTTCCTTCGGAGGAGAGACAGTTTTCGATAGCTCTCAAGTGCCAGCAAGTTCTTCTCCACAGGACCCAGAAGGTGCGGAAGATAGCCTCGCTCTTGGGGTCGATGGCTTCCTGCATTTCCCTAGTACCGAACGCCAGACTTCGGATGCGTCCTCTTCAGCAGGATCTGGAGGACAAATGGGACCAACACTCAGATCGATGGGACGATCGGATCACTTTGTCGGAAGTAGCTCAATCTTCCCTCCAGTGGTGGACAAAGAGACAGAACATGCAGGTGGGAGTTCTCTTCCATCAACCTCCTCCAACTCAAACGATCATCACAGATGCATCATTGCAGGGATGGGGAGCGCACATGGGACCCCTACAAGTGCATGGTCTGTGGTCTCCCAAGGAAAGCACTTATCATATCAACTTGCTGGAGTTGAGAGCGGTTCACCTGGCTCTCAAAGCGTTCCTTCCCTCGCTTCAAGAGAAAATGATTCTAGTACAGACGGACAACACCACCACGATGTACTATTTAAACAAGCAGGGAGGAACACGCTCAAGGACTCTGTCTCTGGAAGCTCAGCGCATCTGGCATTGGCTTCTAGCTCGCAAGTTGTCTGTTCAGGCAGTCCACCTCCCAGGAGAGCAGAACGTGAGGGCGGGCGCTCTAAGTCGGCACTTCGAAGACAGAGAAGACTGGGTTCTCAACGACAAAGTGCTAGACGACATTTTCCAAGCTTGGGGTCGTCCTTCAATAGATCTGTTCGCAGACGACGAAAACACCAAATGCCCAAGCTTCGCCTCCAGGTTCTATCGACCAGGAACGAGAGGGAATGCTCTGTTAATGGACTGGTCGGGGCAGTTTGTGTACGCCTTCCCACCCCTTCCGCTGATCCCGAAGGTGGTGAGCAAGCTGAACCACTCGTGCACAACGATGATCTTGATTGCACCCGACTGGCCGAGACAATGGTGGTACACAGACCTACTTCACCTATCAGTGTCTCCTCACAAGAGACTTCCATGCAGGCAGGACCTGTTGTCGAAGATGAACGGGAGGATTCACCATCCCAACCTTCCGTCACTGAACTTGGCAGCTTGGCTCCTGAGGTCATACAGTACGGACACCTAGGGCTGCCACAGGACTGCATGGCCATTCTGAAAGAAGCACGACGCCCTTCCACTAGACATCCGTATGCATGCAAGTGGAAGAGATTCTATATGTGGTGCATGCAGAATGGTCACAATCCGATAAAAAGTCAGGAAGAAGCAGTTCTCCCATACTTGTTGTACCTGACCAAAGCAGGTTTGAAGTTTAACTCCATTAAGGTGCATTTAGCCGCTATTACAGCTTATAGGCGATCACCTTCACAAACTTCTTTTTTTCAGCTTCCTGCAGTAAAAGATTTCCTGCAGGGTCTAAAGAAAGTGTACCCTCCTGTTCGGCCTCCTGCTCCGCCTTGGGAGCTGAACCTAGTCCTATCAAAATTGATGGGTTCACCTTTTGAGCCTATTCATAAAGCTTCTTTACAGCATATATCCTGGAAAGCGGCTTTTTTGATAGCGATTACGTCAGCCCGTAGGGTGAGCGAAATTCAGGCCCTATGTACTAAAGAACCGTATACGTTTTTTCATCTAAACAGAGTGGTGCTTAGAACGCATCCTTCTTTCCTGCCTAAAGTGGTGTCTGATTTTCATGTCTATCAGTCTATCTCTTTACCCACTTTCTTTCCTAATCCCTCTACTCCAGCTGAGAGGGCGTTACACTCTCTGGACCTGAAAAGGGTTTTAAAATTCTATCTGGACAGGTCCAAGTCTATTCGACAGTCTGATCAATTGTTTGTTAACTACGGTTCGATCAGGACTGGTCATGCACCTTCGAAACGTTCTATCTCCAGGTGGATCGTTTCGTGTATCAAGCTTGCTTACCAATTGGCAAGGAAGACTTTAGGGGGTTCCCCTAAGGCGCATTCTACTAGAGGTAGAGCAGCCACGGCGGCTTACCTGCAGGATGTGCCCATGTCTGAGATTTGTAAAGCGGCGACCTGGAGGTCTGTCCATACATTTACCAGACATTACTGTCTAGATTCTGACACGAGAGCAGATACCCAGGTGGGCCAGGCCTCCCTGAGGAATCTGTTTAACAGCTAGAGTTTCTTTTGGCTGTTATGATTGGTTGGGTCATGTACTTCTCATTTACCTGCAGGTGGTTGATGGGCTTGCTATTCTATTCAGTGCTTATGACTATTGATGAGGATCCCCTGGAAGAGAAGGATAAGTTACTTACCTGTAATCCTAGTTCTCTTCCAGGGGTATCCTCATCAAAGTCATAAGCAAACCACCCGCCTCCCCAGGTAAATGAGATTTGGTACTGTTTTGTTTTCAATCTTGTGGTGAGCCCTGTCTTCAGGGTTATGCAAAGAACAACTGACCTAACTGTCACCCCTGAGGCATGATGGGAAGCCTGGGGTCAGGGCTGCCTTAAAGGCACAGTGCCAGTTATTGTGAAAATGGTTTCATTTTCTATGATATTGTTTTGCAATGCAGCCTGAGGGCTAACAATGTATATTTATAAGCAATTTTCAGGATTTATGAGTGGTTTGACTCATTAAAACACAAAGTTCAAGGGTTTTTTGACCTAATGTGTTTTTTGATTCCTTACTAATTGCAGTTCATGTATATGTGTTTACATTGTTTAGCCTCAGTTTTGGAGCTGCATTGATGTGAGAAAAATGAGATATGTACATACATATATGTGGAGCGAGATATATGTGTTTTATACATATATATTTTTATATTGTTTCCGGGGTCCCGCACATGGGCGGGAATATTCAGTGTTTATGACTTTGATGAGGATACCCCTGGAAGAGAACTAGGATTACAGGTAAGTAACTTATCCTTCTGCAACCTGCTCCGAGCTCCTTCACTCTGACCCAGGACTGAAGAGCAACAATGTAATAAGTTACATTGTTTCTCTTCAGTCAGAGCCAGGAGCTGGAAAGAGGATGGAGGTGGGTGTGGGGGCCCCAGAGAGCAGAAGGCAGCACAGAGCACTGCTCAGGACCCTGACAAGGGTGGGAGTGGGGGACCTCAGAGACAGCATTCCCCACAGGGCACAGCCTCTGAGAAGGGAGAGAACAAGGTTGGGGGTGGGGGCCCCAGAGACAGTGCAGGAAGCAGCGCAGAGGAGAGCTCACAGGAGAAAGGATGGGGGTGAGGGCCCCAGAGACAGCGCAGAGGAAAGCTGACAGGAAAGGATGGGGGTGGGAGCCCCAGAGACAGCGCAGGAGGTAGCGCAGAAGAGAGCTGATAGGAGAAAGGATGGGGGTGGGGGCCCCAGAGACAGCGCAGGATGCAGTGCAGAGGAGAGCTAACAGGAGAAAGGATAGGGGTGGGGGCCCCAGAGACAGCGCAGGAGGCAGCGCAGAGGAGAGCTGACAGGAGAAAGGATGGGTGGGGGCTCCAGAGACAGCGCAGGAGGCAGTGCAGAGGAGAGCTGACAGGAGAAAGGATGGGGGGGCCTGAGACAGCGTAGGAGGCAGCGCAGAGGAGAGCTCACAGGAGAAAGGATGGGGTGGGGTGCCAGAGACAGCGCAGGAGGCAGCGCAGAGGAGATCTGACAGGAGAAAGGATGGGGGTGGGGGCCCCACAGACAGCACAGGAAGCAGCGCAGAGGAGAGCTGACAGGAGAAAGGATGGGGGCACCAGAGACAGTGCAGGAGGCAGCGCAGAGGAGAGCTGACAGGAGAAAGGATGGGGGCCCCAGAGACAGCGTAGGAGGCAGTGCAGAAGAGAGCTGACAGGAGGAAGGATGGGGGTGGGGGTGAGGGCCCCAGAGACAGCACAGGAGGCAGCACAGAGGAGAGCTGACAGGAGAAAGGATGGGGTGGGGGCCCCAGAGACAGCATTCTCCACAGGGCTCTGCTCCTCTGAGGCAGCACAGAGCTGACTTCGGCCACAAAGTTTGCAGCTCCAGAAACAGGATCTGCTTGTACGCATTTGAAGGTGAGAGCTATTGATGTTGTAAAGGACAATGCATTTTATCTATCCGTTTTCTGTTTAGAGTGGAGGGAAGGTGTGTGGTGTCAAGTGGACATATATGGTTTGGATTGAAATTGTTAGTTGTGGAATTGTGTTGCGTTGATTGGATTTGTGTAGTGAAATAATGTGGCATGGTGTGCAGTGTAATTATGTGGTATTGAGTGGAGTGGGAGTGTGTGTCTTGGAGTGGTATTATCTGGAATGGTATTTTGTGGTCTGGCGTGGTATGCAGTAGAGTTTACTTATGTGGTGTGCTGTTAAATATTGTAGCATGATGTGGAATTTTGTGGTGTAGATTGGATGCATGTGGTGTGTTGTGTATTTGTGGTGTTAGTCTGAATTATGTAGTTTGTTGTGAATTATGTGGTGTGGAATGGAAATGTGTAGAGTTGAATTGTGTGACGTGGAAGTTGCGGTGTTGAGTGAAATTATGTCGAGTGGTATTATGAGGCATGGTGTGAAATGTAGCTACGTGGAGTGTTGCTACGTGGCATAGACTGGATTTATGTGGAGTGTATGTATGCAGTATGGAGTAGGGCATAATTATGTGGAGGTTAATTATGTGGAGCTGTGGGGTATATGTAAAGTGTTATTATGCTGTGTGATAAAGGGCGTGGGGATGAATTGTTGAATTGTGTGACGTGTGGAATTATATGACTTGGTGTTTAATTATGTGGAGTGGAATTACGCAACATGTTGCAGAGTTGTATTTTGTGGAGGGTAATTATGTGTTTTAGAGTTGAGTGTAAATATGTTGTGTGAAGTGTAATTATATAAGTTCAAGTTGAATTATGTGTAGTTGAGTTGTGTGGAGTGTAATTATGTGGTTGGGAGTGGCATTAAGGTGTGTGGAATGTTATTCTGTGATGTGAAATTATGTTGTATGGAGTGAAGTGGAAATATGTGTATTTTTAGGATTATAATTATGTGGTATGAAATGTTGTAGGGTTAAATTATTTATAATTGAATTGTGTGGTGTGGAATTATGAGCAGGGGCGTAACACAGGTCCCCGCGGCCCCCGCGCTCCAGGGACCCCCCTCAGCGGTGCCAGCAAGCACTACACATCAGTGACCGTCTGGGACAGGTAATTAATTAATATAGGTAGGTTATGTAACTTACGCTCGCTCTAGACTTTTCCATGGTAATGGTGCACACTGCTCTTAGGGTGGGGCTGGTGACCAATTGTCATGCGCATTGCTGACTGGTGAAGCGAGGAGGCATCCCAGAGGCCAGAGTGGAGACAATTGAGAGGTAACGTGTGACGGCAACCGCCGGCCATAATTTAATTATTTTTCTGGCTAGCCTTGTTTGCCCTGTGTTCAGCTGCCCGCGCAGGTGAGTCTGTCTGTTCCGCCAGTCTATGCGCCCCCCTCACCCCGCAGACAAGTGCACCCTACCCAAAATTCATTGCGACGACCAATTGTGTGCGTAAGGTCTCCAGTTTAGAGTGAAGTCATTTAGTAAAAGAAAGGCGCCTTTGGTATATGAAGGTTGTTTGGAAAAGAGGGGGGGTTATGTTACACATTAAAGATTAAAAGTGCTGTCATCAGTTTCACCTGAGATTTATGTTGATTTGCGGATTTTACAGAAAACACAAAAATCGTCATTGAAGTTTGTGGGCGCAAGAAAATGTACCCTTCACCTATGAATTTACACCTTCGTCTGTGACTTTGGGAGAAGTTTCCCTGTTTCACCCGACTTTATGAAGGCAAAGTGGTACCCACTTCCCCCCCAAAACTGACCCGATTTCTTTTGTCGTTGATTTCTAGTTGCCGAGTGATGTCATTTCTGAAGGGACGGGTCCAGCTGAACTGGACATAAGGGTGTGTGTGGGTGGAGTGGGGGAGGGTTGGGGCAGAGAGGGTGAGGATTGGGGCTGTGGTGCTACTTAAATTGCAGCTTGCAGAAAAAAATGGTTTCTAACTGAGACAGATAAAAGTTACTTCAATACAGCAACATGCATTGCTGCACAGTCGAATGCCCTTCGCTAAAATTGACAGGCCACCTTTCAGTTACTCTCTGCTGTTTGGTTGTTAAACTGAGACTGAGGTGAAACGTTTGCCGGAACAGTCTTAAAAGGTGTAAAAATGACAAAAACATTAAGTATAAGTATCACAAAATGTGCAGCATTAGACCTTATTATTTGCCTTTTCCTGCTGCACAATTGAGTACCTGCAGCATAATTCTCATGGCCCCACATACCATTTACTTCCCCTTTGTTTACTGCTGTCGCTAAGAGCCACCAATCCTACCCCATTTATATGAAAGGAAAAAAATAACATTTACAGCCTTTCTACATTACAAAGCATGTCTACCAGAAATGCACGTGACTTCCGTGGAAACAGGCACCAGCGCGTGTAACTCTCTTCTCTTTCTGGGCTTTTTATTTAACACCAGCACAACCTACCTCACTTGCGACCTTTGATCTGTGGGGCGCTCCGTGCACTTTTCTGCCCTGAAGCCTTTGTACTACGCTCAGTAGCAGTAAAAGGATCAATGTTTCTGGTCCATAAATGTCTCCAAATCCCTGACCCTGTGGGTGTGAAAAGATCACCCAGCATCCTGCCCCAGAAACCTGCCAGCCCCACAGACCTGTCCAGGCAGAGAAACCTGCCAGTCCTACAGACCTCTCTGAGTACAGATACCTGCCAGCCTCACAGACCTCCCCAGGCAGAGAAACCAGCCAGCCCCACAGACCTCCCCAGGTACAGAAACCTGCCTGCCCCACAGACCTCTCAGAACATAGAAACCTGCCAGCCCCACAGACCTCTCCGGACACAGAAACCTGCCTGCCCCACAGACCTCTCCAGGCACAGAAACCTGCCAGCCCCACACACCTCCCTGGGCCAGCCCCACAGACCTCACCGCCGGGGCACATGAGAACGTTTTTCTATTTTTGTGCTGTGGCCAAAATACAATAAGCTTACTATGGGCTAATTATTGTTGCTATGTCAGTGCAAAATGAATTTGTTCAGTTTTTTACCTGGTGTTAAAGTGGATGTCTTATGGCCTGAAGTTGTAGGTCTGTTGTTTTTCTAATGAGATAGCTCCATAACTGAAATAAGAGGCATTTCCGGCATCTTCACAGTGTCATAAGATAAGCCCCCGCAGCCCCCTCCGTGCACGGTGGGCCCTCAAGCTCCAGGGGGCCTCCTCTGCAAAAGTGGTAGGTGGTGGCCTGGGGAGGGAGCCCCTCCATGTACTTTGCAGGGCGGCACCCTCAACATTCGTTACGCCACTGTATGCAGCAGAATATCCTTGGTGAAACAACACAAACTGTTGCATGGCTAAACACTTATAAGGTCCCAAATGCGAGATCTATTGGCTATGCCAATGCTTGTTATCCTTGGCACACAATTTCCACCAACTTTATTGTGGGCTTACCTCTATCAGGATGAAACTGAGTGATCCTGGTCACTGGACCATTTTTCCAAGCTGGTTTATTTTTCTGTAGTTCAGAGGCTTTCAACTGCCAGCATAATGGCTAGAAAATTCTGAAATGAAAATAGTATAAAGTAATACTACTACCCGGGGTACCTAGGCACTGACTAATGAGGTGTCAATGGGAGATGATCGACTCGAACAGTTACTGATCGAACTGTCAGGTTTCAATTTTTTTTCTAAATTCCCTCCGGTTACGGTTGTTTTTAATCATAGGTGATAGAGAGTTCCACAACCTGAAGGTGCCGGAGATAAAACTCTTCTCACTCCATCTGACAGTTTTGAACTTTGAGACAACAAGACTGCCACTCAATGAAGAGCGGACAGCTCCGGGCGGGTCATAGGGTAAAAAAGATTGTGTACGTTGAGCAGGGGCAAGGTTGTGTAGACATTTGAAGACAATACACAAGGCCTTAAATGTAATACGTTTTATGACTGGCAGCCAGCCTGAGCTGTGGACGTGTGTCTTGGAATACCTAGGAGAAGACGGGCAGTTGTGTTCTGAAGAACCTGCAGCTTCCTTAAGCCTCTTTTATGGGTGTTAGTAAAAACGGCAGTACAGTAATCGAGTCTTGATTATATGAGCGATGTAACTACGGTTTTCTGCACTTCCTGACAAGTCTGAGGCAGCAGGTGGCAGTATACTGTTGCATCTGTGGCGTCTCAGCCGCCTGGGTTCCTACGAAACACAGCATCCTGTGGGGTTCAGCGTTTCCCGAGGCTCAGAAGATACTGCAAGAAGCCAGCTGCAGTGGGCTATGAGTCACTCTTACCTTCGGCTAGTTTGTTTTGACCCACTGTAGTCCTGGCTGCTGCACTGTGCTCTTTCAGCTTGAAAATCATAACCACCTGTTGCAGGATTTCCAGCTGCTTTTAAGGCTTAAATCTTTTTTATTGATTTTATATATATTGACAACAATGCAATATGAACCACATCCAACCACTGGCTGGTGGTAGTTTGGTAGGTGTCAAACAAAGAAGATGGAAGCAGAAAATATAGATGAGAACGACAGGGAGGGAGGTGAGATGGGGGGAGGGGTTTGTCATTACTCTAATAAGAAGATGCCTCATAAGCATGGTAGCAATCTAGTGTTGTGCAGTGTGTTCTGTGGCTGTCAGCTGAAGTATCCATAGATATTGGGCGCAGAATAGTGTTGAAAGGAACAATGGTAGTCACAAGGTAAACCAAGGTAGAGGTTTATTTGTAAGTTACAGGAAGGTAATTGCTTGTAGATAAGTTGTTATAAGATGATTCGTGGTTAATTCAAGGCTAGTTCAAGGCCCCACCAGGAGCTGCATCTTTGCTGTTCAGCCTACTCTCCCCAACTGTCATTCCTCCAGTCCACCAGGCACACCAACATTCCACACAGTCATCAGGCATTCCAAGGTTCCATACATACACACATGCATACTGGCGGAGCAGCAGGAAATGTAAGTACAACACAACATTCCACACAGTCATCAGGCATTCCAAGGTTCCATACATACACACATGCATACTGGCGGAGCAGCAGGAAATGTAAGTACAACATATCCTCTCTCCTTAAGGAAACAATAAACAAAATTTAGTTATGACCCTGTGAAAGGGTCACACATATCTGTAGAAGAAATGATACAAGATTGCATACAAATCCATGTGACTCTGGAGAAGGAACAAAGTGAAACAGAATTATGGAGCAGGAGAAGGTAAGAGAAGGTTGCAAAAGAACAGAGGATGGAAGAATAAGTGCAGATACACAGCACAGAAAGGGTGCAAACTAGAAGATATAGCATGGCACATCCCCTTCCCTTGGGAACATCATAAAGAAAATACAGAAATGAGAAAATGAAATGCAATAAGTAACATTCTCAGAAAGTAAAAATAAAATGAGTGGCGTTGGGAGAAAAGTTGAAATCAAGGAGGTGTAAAATTCAAACTAATCACCCACTTGTACACACCACACACTAAAGAGAACACTTTGCAGGACTTGTAGAATGGGGAACACCCGCAGAGTGTAAATACTAAACCATTCACACTATCCTACACTAGGGAACTCATGGTACACTTCAAATAATGCGTACATAATAATCTAGTGTAGAGTAAACAATCGATTGCACAAAAGTACATATGAGTGACGGACACATGACTCATTGTACAATACTAACTAAGGATAGGTACACAGCCCAATGTGCATTTCAAACACAGATAAAAACCCAAAGCACAACTTTAACAAAGGCCAAAGTTTGTTTAAACTGATCAAAGCACAACTTAAACAGAGGTCAACGTATGGGTACACTGCCCAAAGCACAACTTAAACAGAGTCCAAAGTATGGGTACACTGCCCACATCACAACTTAAACAGAGGCTAATGTATGGGTCCATAGCCCATCGCGCATATCCAAGTAAAAAGTGGGTACACTGCCCAATGCGCATAACAACAAATTATCCAGTATTAGGGTATCTTTCATAGATTCACATGCCTGAATCATTTCCCGTCGCCGAGGCGGGAGTCCCACAGTAATATCATATACAAAAGCAGTGCCTTAGTAAGAAACTGTAGTAGGCTAAAAAGACAAGAGGCCCAAAAGCCCAAAACTTAGTAGCATATCTACCTCAATATATGAAAATAACTAAAAAATAGTTCCAACCAATCAGCTGCCAGCACCCTCTCGAACCTTCCCAGCAGAGGCAGTTCTCCTCAGATTTTCACCGCACGTCGTGTGGAAGGGAGTCTCCCTGAGTGCCTACTCAGTTTCTTCTATATTCTCTTCAGGATGTCTCAAATGAAAGCTCTCTTCAAAGCTTGCAGGACATGTGATAAGAAAAAGGTCCATGTAGATAATCGGCACACGGACTGCATCTATTGTCTACATCCTAACCATGTTAAGGATTGTAAGGATGGTAGGATTTGTCGTACCTTCCCTGCCAAAACTATCCGAGATAAGGAGGCAAGGGTACTTTTATGGCTAAAATCATCTTCAACAGATGAGGATGACAGAGCCTCTACTTCTAGCAAAAGAGCTAGGTCCCGGAGACAGTTCTTCACCAGAGGGGAGGAAGCATCACAAATCCTCTCATAGAGCTTCGGAAAAGATGTCTTCTTCTCCTCTTTCTGAAACTTCCAGACCTTCATCTACAAGAACAGTGAGTACAACCCAGGTCAAGACTCTTTCTCTGGTGTCTGTTCACACAGCTTCTGTGACCTCTTCTACTTCAAGTTCTACATCTACGGTCTCTACTAAGGCTATTACCTCACCTATTGTGTCTTTGAAAATCTCTGTTCCAAAGAAATCTTCTGTGAGAAAAGAATCCTCTTCTAAAACTGCTTCATCTAAGTCACTGTCGACAACAGCGTTGACGACAACCTCATGGACGACGGTTCCATCATCTGCGAGCCCTGTCGACGAAGAGCCCGTCGAAGACAGCCCCGTCGACGAAGAGCCCGTCTACGAAGTGCCCCTCGACGGCAGTCCCGTCGACGAAGAGCACGTCAACGACAGCACCGTCGACGACAGCACCATGGACGGCAGCACCGTCGACGCCAGCACCGTCGACGTCGAGCCTGTCGACGAAGATTCCATCGAGGAAGTCATTGGCGGCGGCCCAGTTGTCTGTAATGCCTTTGGTCAAGGAGCCCCCGTCGACGACAAAGAGCCCCGTAATGACGAAAAGCCCACCGATGAGAGGTTGGTCAAAGATACCTCAAGTATCTCAGACCTCACCTGTTACATTCACTCACTTTCAATTGAAAACGTGCCATAGGCAAGAATATACCAATATATCTCCATTATTACCATCACATATTTTGGAGACATATGTGGAAGATGAGGAATTTGATGAAGATGACGAGGAGGAAGAAGGTCCTTTTGGGATTTCACGCCATCCCTCAGAGTTGCAAATAAAGTGCCAAGAGGAGGATGTAGAAGAAGACTATCAAGGCCATTTATATCAAGAAGACTTGTCTACCACCTATCATAGACAGTCTCATAAGTCTCCACATTCGGAAGAAACAAGTCATCTTCCCCCTTCTCTTATCCAAGATCTGCAGGCCATGTTGGCTGATTATCGGCAAATATTTCCTCCGGAACCGACTACTTCAACTCTACCACCCATACCGGCGGGTACACCGGCACCACAACCACCTGTAGAAGATCCTATTTCACCAAGACAACCTTCTGGAGCTCTACCACAAGGGGATCAGGATATTTTGTCCTCTGATGATGGTGACAGAGAGGAAGGTGAATTACCCAATGACAATGCGACTGGGGATCCTTGGGATGAATACATTATTCCCATGCCTTCGCCTCCTATGCCTCAGCCCTCCGATTCTCCACCTGAGGATACTGGCGGCTTTCACAACATCATGCAACTGGCTGCAATGCGATTCGAACTGCCAGTCACTATCTAACAATCTGAGTGTTTTTTTTACATGACTTCAAAGAAGGTTATGGAAAAATCACCAGAGCGATACCAATCATAGACGTTATTTGTAATGAAGGACTTAAAATAATGAAGACACCTGCCTCCATACCCGCGGTACTTCCACGGATTGAGAAAAAATATCGAGCACCGCCAGAAACTCCATCTTGCCTTGTAGGGCATCCACGCCCGGATTCAATAATTTCACAGGCTGCACAGCAAAAGTCAAAGAATCCGGCCACCCTAATCTCCCCTCCACCCGATAAGGAAGGTAGACGATTGGATCTAATAGGCAAGACAATGCTGCATCTTTCATCAAAGCAGCAAATTTTGGGGATTTTAGCACGTTACGACTGACAAATGTGGTCCGATTTGTCAGAGTTTTTAGACCTTATACCTGAATATCGCCAGCAGGAAGCACGGAAAATAGTGCTCGAAGGGGAACGCGCTGCATCGGAAATTATTGACTGCGCCTTAGACATTGCGAATGCTAATTTTCGGCAGCTAGCTGGGGCTGCTGTTCTCAGACGCCAGGGATGGCTCAAAGCAACCTCTTTTAGACCAGAGGTACAGACCAAAATACTGGATATGGCTTATGACGGCGACTCACTATTTGGTAAACATATAGATGACGCCTTGCTGACTATCAAGACTGACACGGACACCGCTAAATCACTGGGTACCCTGCAGTATAAAATAGGATCTTTCCGGGGATCATGAGGTCGTGGTTTTTCCTCTAGAGGAAATTATCACAATCAACAAAACAGGCAATACCAATCTCAATATAAACAGCCTTATTACCAGTCCTCTTACAGACAAACGTCTTCAAGCAATTTCTCTCGTCAGGGTGGACGACGAGGGTCGAACAATCAGGGCCGTGACTCAAATTGAAAACAATGAGCTCAGCGGGACGCCAGTCAAACCTTCTTCCCTCCCTGTGGGCGCAAAGATCTCAGCTTTCTTCCAACAATGGCAACAGATCACATCAGATCAGTTGGTCCTCGACTAAATACAAAGAGGTCACACTCTGGAATTCCTAAAGAAACCACCTATGACCCCGCCCAAGGGTTCCCCCTCCCCTCGTCTTCACTTACTGTTCAGAGAAGCTTTAAACATGTTCCGCAAGAATGCGATAGAAAAGGTCCCAGTCTCGCAAAACGGGAAAGGAGTCTACTCCCTCTTTCTCATAAGGAAAAAATCAGGAGAGTGGCGCCCGATTCTCGACTTGCGCCAACTCAACAAGTTTCTAAAAAAGCAAAGGTTTCGAATGGTGACGCTTGCCGATGTGTTGAGCTGCCTCAACAAAAGGGACTTTATGGCTTCTCTGGACTTGGAAGGTGCTTACTTCCACATCCCTATACATCCCAAACATCGCAAATAGCTAAGATTCACAGTGGCTGGCGTCCATTTTCAATTCAAGGTTCTTCCGTTCGGACTGAAATCGGCATAGAATCTTCATGAAATGCCTAGCTCCAGTCTCTGCCAATCTGAGGTCTCAGGGAATACAAGTCTTCCCATACCTCGACGACTGGTTTGCTCAAGGGGCCCTCGAAACAGGTTACAGGAAAGGCTGTCAGGAGTTGCCTTCACCTATTCTCAAATTTGGGTCTCACGCTCAAAGCAAGCAAATTAGAGTTGCAACCCCTCCAGGTTCTAACATTTCGGGGAGCGATATTAGACACCAAAAAGTGCAAGGCATTCTTGTCAGAAGATCGCCAAACAAGATTCAAAAATCTGGCCGAGTTGATTTCAAAAAGACAGTTTCTGTCTGAACATTTGATTCTCTTCTGGGGATGTGATCTTCGGCGATCAACCTAGTCCCGCTAGCAAGGCTCAGGATGAGACCTCAGCAGGAAGAACTACACCGGCAATGGCAACAGGCCGTGGGGTCATTCCACGACTGCATCAAGGTGACATCACGCATGCTCTTCGCTGGTGGACAATAAAAGGCAATTTGTCTCCGGTTCCCACATTCCTGACTACTTCCCCAGAATTTGTCCTAACCACGAATACATCCATGGAAGGTTGGGGAGGGCATCTGCAAGACCTTGAAATTCAAGGACGATGGTCCCAACAGTATCAGCAGAAACACATCAACAGTCTGGAGCTACGAGCCATTTTTCTCCCTCTGCAAGCATTCCTTCAGAGGATTGCGAACTCCTCTGTGCTGGTCCGTACAGACAATACCACCAGCATGTATTATATCAACAAGCAGGGGGGAACGAGGTCTCTATCCCTATCACAGGAAGCACAGGAGCTGTGGGAGTGGGTTACAGAGCATGGTATAACTCTCAGAGCAGAGCTTGTCAAGGGGATTCAGAACACTTTGACCGACAACCTCAGCAGATCCCTCGCAGGATGTCACGAGTGGGAATTGGAGCAGGAGCAGGTGGAGAAGGTCTTTCAGGTGTGAGGCAACCCAACTCTAGATCTGTTTGCAACAAGACAGAAGAGCAAATGCCTTTACTACGCCAGCAGGTTTCCTCAACGGGGGTCAAGAGGGAATGCCCTATCCATGCGATGGTCAGGGATTTATGCATACGCTTTTCCTCCAATACCATTGATACCAAGGGTGCTGCAAAAGATGAAGATGGAACATTGCAGTCTCATTCTGATTGATCCTCGCTGGCCGAGGCAGTATTGGTTCCAAGAATTACTCCTGTTATCACAGCAGCACCCTGTTCGTCTACAACCAACACTCACAATGTTGACAAGAGAGGAAGTTCAGATTCTACACCCGGATCCACAATCGCTTCACTTGCCCGCCTGGCTCCTGACTTAATAGAATTTAAGGATCTTAAAATATCTCAGGACTGTCGGGAAATTCTATCTAAAGCTCGTGCACAAAGTACAATCAAGACATATTGCTTAAAATGGAAGTGCTTTTGTCACTGGTGTGAAACGAATAATGTTCATCCGCTCCAGGCTCCACCAAGGGACGTTCTTCTGAACCTGCTATCTCTAGCCAAAACAGGTCTGGTGTTCTCGTCTATCAAAGTCCATCTCGCTGCAATTTCCAGATTCAGAAAGAGTTCTAACAGACCATCACATTGTTCCTCGTCACTTATTAAACAATTTATAAAATGACTTTTTGGAGCCTTTTCTCCAATTCGACCTCCACCTCCAGAATGGGATCTCAATACAGTTTTATCTCAACTAATGAGGAGACCTTTTGAGCCAATTCACAAGGCTGAGCTAACATTTTTGACCTGGAAGGTAGCACTTTTATTAGCTCTTACTTCAACCCGGAGGGTTAGTGAAATCCAGGCTTTCACGATTTTGGAAACTTTTCTGCATTTCACTAAGGATTACGTCACGTTACGAACAAATCCAAAATGAATTCCTAAAGTACCGTCTCAGTTCCATCTAAACCAACCGGTAAAGCTAAAAACCTTCTTTCCGGATCCAGTTACATCGGCGGAGAAGGCTTTGCACTCTCTTGACGTCAAACATTGCCTGAAATTTTACCTCCAGATATTAGGTTATCCAATCAATTACTGGTTGCCTATGGCCAAGCCACATTGGGACAAGCTATGAAGAAAGCAACTTTAGCCAGATGGATAGCGTCTGTCATTCAATTTTGCCATGATAAAGCCAACAAACCTTTGCAAAGAAAGGTCAAGGCACATTGCACCAGAACTATGTCAGCTTCTACAGCCTTATTCGCTGGGGTTACACTGGAGAACATCTGTCGTGCTGCGACATGGAAGAATGTCCACATGTTCACAAAGCACTACTGCCTACAGTCTGGGTCGCAGGACGATGCAGCAGTGGGACAAGCTGTTCTTCAACATCGTCTTCATTAAGGTTTGAATTTTGTAATGTCTCTAATATTGCATTTATTTTGTACAAACATGAGCATATTCTCTATTATGTTTCCTGTTATACCACACAGTGTGTTAATTTACTATGACTACTTAATTTCAGAATGTTTCTGGATATATATATACATATTCTGGTATTTTCTAACCTTCCTGGGGGTATATGCGCTTTGCCTCCCACCTTCCGCAAACAACATTATTGGGCTTACTGCTTGCTATTCTGATTCAGACATGTGAATCTATGAAAGATACCCCAATACTGGATAGGAAAACAAGTTACTTACCTGTAACTACAGTTATCCAGTATTGGTATCTTTCATAGATTCACATGCACTCACCCTCCTCCCCGACAGGACAGTTCTCTATTGGGATACCTACTTCTCACTTGTGCTAAGAAAATCTGAGGAGAACTGCCTCTGCTGGGAAGGTTCTAGAGGGTGCTGGCAGCTGATTAATTGGAACAATTTTTTAGTTCTTTTCATAAAATGAGGTAGATAGGCTACTAAGTTTTGGGCCTTTTGGGCCTCTTGTCTTTTTAGCCTTACTAAGGCACTGCTTTTGTATATGATATTACCGTGTGACTCCCGCCTCAGCGACGGTGAATGATTCAGGCATGTAAATCTATGAAAGATACCAATACTGGATAACTATAGTTACAGGTAAGTAACTTGTTTTCCTATAGGTGCACAACCCATTGGACACCACAAATTGATGTGTAAACACAATAAAAGTAAGGAGAGAACAACAACTCGCACTGCTGGATGAACATATGGTAAAGGCTGATGCAAGAATAACACTAATGGTAGGCACAAAACAAAGACTGTGTAGGGTGAAAACAGTGAGAAGTGTGCGCGCACCACCCACACTGAAAGATAAAAACAAGTGTATAGAGACCAGCTCGAATACAGTACACAGACAAAATATTGAGTTTTAAATATCGATATACAATAATATCGAAGTTTAAAAATCGATGGGACATAATATCGAAGGTAAGTAATATCGACAGTCTTAATATCGATATTAGTATGATATCAGTAATATTGAAGTTTTAAATATCGATGTCAATAATATCGAAATAAATAACTTCGATGTTACTAATATCAATTTTTAAATAAATTTAGTGTATATTATATTGTATTTATTATGTTTTATTATTTATTTTTAATGTAATTTAATTAAATATTGTCTTTTAGTACTGTAGCGGGTTGTGGGTTTATAGGGGAATAGGGTGGGAAGTAATTTAATTATGTTAAATTAATTATTATTCAGTAGGAATTATTAATTAATAATTGAGAATTAATTTTTAATTAATTTTAATTAATTGATTAATTGATAAATATGTTCTGTAGCGGGTTATGGGTTTATAGGGGAATAGGGTGGGAAGTAATTTAATAATAATTAATTAATTAATATATGTTTGTACATATTTTAATTAATAATTAATTAGTAATTAATTTATATTAATTAGTTAATTAATTAATATAATTTTGTACATATTTTTATTTATTAATTAGTTGGTAATTAATTAATATTAATTAGTTAATTACATTAATTATACTAATTTTTTTATATATAATTTTTTGTTATTCTTAATTAATTAATTGGGAAAAATAATATTAATTATTTAAATTAAATTAATTACAGCTAATGTGCTAATATATTTACTTTGTTGTTATTGTTAATTAATAATTAATTGGTAATTAATAATATTAATTAATTTGGGGTAAAGGAGTATTTTTAGGGTTCAGGGTCAGTTTTCAGTTTTTGGGTAAAGGGGTATTACTAGGGTTCAGGGTCAGTTTTCAGTTCTTGGGTAAAGGGGTATTTTTAGGGTTCTGGGTCAGTTTTCAGTTTTTGGGTAAAGGGGTATTTTTAGGGTTCAGGGTCAGTTTTCAGTTTTTGGGTAAAGGGGTATGTTTAGGGTTCAGGGTCAGTTTTCAGTTCTTGGGTAAAGGGGTATTTTTAGGGTTCAGGGTCAGTTTTCAGTTTTTGGGTAAAGGGGTATTTTTAGGGTTCAGGGTCAGTTTTCAGTTTTTGGATAAAGGGGTATGTTTAGGGTTCAGGGTCAGTTTTCAGTTTTTGGGTAAAGGGGTATTTTTACGGTTCAGGGTCAGTTTTGGGTTTTTGGGGTACAGGGATATTTTTAGGGTTCAGGGTCAGTTTTGGGTTTTTGGGGTACAGGCGTACAGGGTAAAAACAAAAATAAATTACATTAAATCAATTTAATAACATTAAAAAAAATTACATTAAATTATTAAGTGTTTTATTTATTTTAAATGTATATGTATTAGTTTTAATTTTGTTTTAATATTTTTATTTACTATTTGTAAAATTATATGTATTTTAAAATTATTTTTACATTATTATTAATACATTTAAAAAAACGATATTTTTAATTCCGATATTTTTGTACTACGATATTATTTTTTCGATATTTTTGTACTTACCTTTATGAAGATATGATTCCGATATTTTTGATGTCGATATTTTTGTGCCGATATTTTTGTATTTCGATATTCTGTCTGTCGATATTATGTCAGACATTCCTCGAATACACAACTACCCTACAGGAAAAGTCTAAACTTAGTGCGCTGAAAATATCAAGATCGACCAAATGAAAACAAATGAAGCTGTCACTAAATGTATTCCACATAAGTAAAACACTCAATTAAAGTATGAGTGAAAAATAGTATAAAACCCAGTACATAACCATGACATAAAATAAGGACTGTAGTACACTTCCTCTTAAACAGCAATTGCCAAACACATTACAGTCTTAATTGAGTTGTTGCATAAATCACTAAAAAGCTATTAAATGCTTGTTATGAAACAGTTACAAATGACAATGTATGAAATTTAACAACAACAAAAAAACCCAGAGCAAACGCTGGTGAGCGAACTCTCTCACCGGAACCTACTGGTGTTGGATCTTTGTTCTGAAAAGTAAAGAAAAGCATGCTACAGCTCAAACTCTCATAAGTGAGATAACCTACAACCAGTTGTCTACTGGTTGTAACATCCCGGTAATGCAGGCTGTGGATAATGGAAGTGAAAACCAATTAGTCACAAATCAGCAGAGCAGCGTGACAAAAATTCTTACCAGTCAAAGCGTTTCGGTGAATGAAGGTGAAAAGAATACTACAGTACTCACGTCTTTCACCAAAATTAAAATTGACCAAAGAATGAAGGAGACCTTTCCTATAAACTGCAAAAGGTCAAGGTCAATTATCCAATCTGCGCCGGAGGCTTTTCCGGCAGTACTTGCTGACAGCGGTGTGAAGGGAAACATTGAGTATCCAAGATGGCGGCACGTAAAAAACAACAGAGTTGGGTGGCTCAGGGCAGATGCGTGCTCCTGCAACCTCGCAAAACGTCATAGGAGTGCTGGAACTCCAGGGATGGATTGCGCAGAGCCTCATGTGACACCAGCAGCACAGGAAGACGTGTCAGATTGAAAGTTCGCGCGACGGAGGCTTGAGGTAAGAATGTGCCTCGTGGCCAATTCAAATGTCGCAGGCATAACGACAGTAACTGCAAAATACTCCCATAGCGCTGAAAATGAGCTAATTTTTTTATATTAAACGCAAACAAGTATAAATAAAAACAGTCTAACCTGTAGTAGATGGCAGTGACTTCACAAACCAACTGTCGCTGATCTTGTTGTCGGAGGCTCCGCAAAAACACCTCAGCACGGACAGATCACAACAGTGTTCACAGCAATGAGGAATAAAATCTTTTGTGTAAAGACAGATGGGAAATTCACTGCTTAAATATAGATGAAAGATCTCTAGTAATGCTTGTTGGAAGGCAGAAAGCTTCAGTGTGAATAGATGACAGGTTGCCTTCAAGCTACACAACCACATTTAAGGTAGCTGTCAAACGTTGAAACACACTGCTTTTTTCTTCACCTCTTCCTTTTCTTTTAAGTCAATAAATATAAGGAGTGTGAAGTGCCCGGGGCAGACTGTCCAGATGGTGGAGGACACTGGTGGGGCTAGACATGCGTTCTTCTCCTTGTTTTCAAGTTTCCTTTCTTAAATTAGTTTCCAGTACAAAGAGTCTCTAATTAAATTCAAATGTTTTACCTCAAGTAGCCAGCAAGCAGGATTTTTTCACCAGATCGTTGCCAATGTTGAAAGGAACAATGGTAGTCACAAGGTAAACCAAGGTAGAGGTTTATTTGTAAGTTACAGGAAGGTAGTTGCATGTAGATAATTTGTTAAAAGATGATTCATGGTTAATTCAAGGCTAGTTCAAGGCCCCACTAGAAGCTGCATCTTTGCTGCTCAGCCCACTCTCTCCAACTGTCATTCCTCCAGTCCAACAGGCACACCAACATTCCACACAGTCATCAGGCATTCCAAGGTTCCATACATACACACATGCATGCTGGCTGAGCAACAGGAAATGTAAGTACAACAAATAGCTCGCAAAACTTGTCCGATAGATATTGCATGCAGGGTTGCCACATCTTGTCATACCGGGGGAGTTATTGTGTGGTTGCCACAGTCAGTTTCTCCAGTCCCAGTATTTCCCATATTTTATGCAGCCAGTCTTGGTGTGTGGGTTTCCTTTCCCTAAATAGCAAGTAGGAGTTGCTTCGCTGCCCCCAATGTAATAGTGATTGCTTTGCCTCTTGGTGATTTTGGTTGATAGGTGAGCGGGATGGGCAGTCCCAGTAGTATGTAGCTCTCGGAATTTGGGTATGTCTGTGTTAAACGTAGTGTTGATGGTGTCTAACACCCCCGACCAGAACGACTCTATCTCGGGGCACTGACATAGGAGGTCGGTGAGTGTACTCTGTTGACCACAATGCCGCCAGCACAGCCCTTCCTCTCTAGGGTCCCAGGCGACCACCCTGGCTGGAGTGAGGTCATTTCTTTACTGGTGGAGTTGAGAGCGGATATTCGTGCTTGGTGTAAAACATCATTTCACTCTTTGTCTGAGAAGGAGTGTTCACACTCACTCTCCCATCTAGCGTTTGCGGAGGTGGGTAGTGGGCGTGTGGGCTGTGCTAAGAAGGCATTAATATTGGATAGCAGTTTCTTGTCCATAGAACGTGTAAGGATCCATTCCTCAAAAGGCCTTAAGGGCCTGCTAGCATGTGGTTAGAACCACTGGCGGGTCACCCAGTGTGCCACTGCAAAGTATTGCCATTTCGCTGAGGCTGGTAGGTTGTAGCATGTTTTCAGTGTGCCACACCCTGAATCCAGACCCTGTAGCCCCCTGGGGGAAAGTCCGGGTTGCCTAGCAGCGGTTTCTGTGGGGATATCGGCGTGGAGATATCATGTTTCTGCTGCACTCTATCCCAAACGCTAATCGTTGACCTAGTGACTGGGGAGATATAGTTGCCCACTGGTCTATGAGATTTAGGTAGCCATGGGATTTTCCAGATGTGTATACCCACAATGGCCTGGTCCATGAAACACCAGTGTTTTTCCATGAGTGTGCGAGACCATTCTACCATGTATCGTAACTGGGCCACCTAGTATCATCTGTAGATGTTTGGGACCCCCAGTCCTCCCGCAGCTAGTGGGAGAAAAGCCAGTGCTCTAGCCATTCTTGCCCCTTTAACCTCCCAGATAAAGTCCCAGATCAGTGCCTGCAGTTTGTCTAGTGTCTGTGAGGGAGGCTGGAGTGGCAGTGTTTGCATTACAAGTTTGGGAAGTAGTGTCATTTTGACGGCTGCCATCCTCCCCAGCCATGAAAGGCCCTGAAACTTTATTTGGTGAGGTCCATCCTTGTAATGGCTAATAGGTTCCCGTAGTTGTACTCAGCGGTGACCGAGAGCATGGAAAATATCTATAGTCCAAGGTATGGGACCCCATCCTCCGCCCATTGAAATGGAAACTGACTGCAAAGCCGGGCCCTTTCGGTCTCCCGCAGGGTCAAGTCTAGGAAAAGGGATTTCTGCAGGTTGATTTTAAAGCCTGATGCCTCCCCAAATCCCTAAAGTTCCGCCAAGGCAGCCGCCATGGAGTTAGACCGATTTGTGAGGGTCAGGAGCACGTCATTGGCATAAAACATAATTTTGTGCTCCTATCTGGATCCCTGTCACTTTTGGGTTGGCTCTTATCCGCCCCGCCAAAGGCTCCATGTAAAGCGTAAACAGCAGTGGGGACAAGGGCCAGCCCTGTCTGGTCCCTTGCTCTATTGGAAAAATGGGCGACTGCACACCAGTGACGCAGATGCTGGCCTGGGGGGTTGTGTAACAGGACTGCACCCAATTGCAGAATCGTGGCCCTAGGCCCATGTGCTACAATCCTGGTAAAGGTATGGCCAATGCATCTGATCAAAGGTCTTCTCCACATCGACTGTCAATACGAGTGTTAGGATCCAGGAGCGTTGTACTTTGTGCAATAAGTGGCAGAGTCTTTTTGTGTTGTCGCTGCATCATCGCTCTGGGATAAACCCGGATTGGCGTGGAGCAACACAACGCCTGCGTCCCCCCTGCTCTCACTACAAAACGGCACAGTAAAATCTGCATTTAGAAATCCTGTCCACACACAGACGGTACAGACACACCTCCGGCGCTAGAAGCAGAGCTGCCTGGGATCGGACGCGGGGCATCATACATGCACAGCATGCACTCTATCACTGAGCTCCATCCCCTCAGACCTCAGCCAGTCCACCGCATGGGGAAGCACAAGGGCCACTGTGGTGAAATTGCCCCTCCCGTACCTTCTCCGCACGTTACCAGCGGTCCCAGGGGTGTACCGCGCTCCTTCTCCTGTGGGACACGAACTCCCTCACCTGCACGGAACGGTGGAAAATCCCTGGAGACACTGCCTGGAATCCGCTCGGCGTCTAACGTTCTGCTCTCCTCTCCGACTAATGCTCTCCTTCGACTCCTGCTCTCCTCTGGTGGGACACGAACTCCTGCCGGACCTGTAAAACAAACCGAAAAGAAAAAGAATTATAGCCTCCTAGAAGCTGGGGTGGCAGGCCGTGGCGCGCGGAGGCAAAAAGGCAGACTCCCGCATTCCACAGTCTTTTAACCCCTCTTCGGCCAGGTCGGATCTAACCCGCCTGGCCTTTGTTCCATGGTGACCCGGAAGTGATTCAATCACTTCAGGGTCACCCGGGACCCGGGCAACAATCTACACTGAGGCGCGTCCGCCGCGTCATGGTGACGCGATGGGGGCACACCCTGACAGCTCCGACGGATAGCGGGTGGGGGCCGGTGCGCCCCGCCATACCTCGGGCGGAGCCGATGTCAGCTCGCCTTTCCTTTCTCATTGCGCCTTCAATTGTAGCACCTTTTTCACACATTGGATTTGTCTGGTTTTCATGACGATACTGAACAATCATAATTAATTATCTTCTTCAAAATTGATTGTGTAAGCAGGGTCATTGTATATTTCCTGTAAAGATATTTTTTCTTGAGTGTTTCACTTTGGAACATTATTATATACATAGGGCCCGATTCACAGAATGAACTTAAGACTCAATACTAAACTTACTACTATTTTGGTATTCACAGAATGCACTTACTACTTTTGGCATTCACAGAATGCACTTACTACTTTTGGTATTCACAGAAGTTAGGATTTTGTCTTAAGTCTGTCTTAAAACAAACTTAAGACCGACTTAAGACAGACTTAAGACAGACTTAAGACAAAATCCTAACTTCTGTGAATACGAAAAGTACTAAGTTCATTCTGTGAATGCCAAAAGTAGTAAGTGCATTCTGTGAATACCAAAATAGTAGTAAGTTTAGGATTGAGTCTTAAATTCATTCTGTGAATCGGGCCCATTGCCTTTACTACCCTATTTCCATGGGAATTCTGGGCACCTCTTTTCTTTTTTGATATATTAGCCGTGGCACACACCTAATGCTGTCTATAGTTGTACCTAAAAATGAATCCATGTTGCTGGTATATAATCGAAATGGCATAATGTCAGTGCATATGCAGTTCGTCATTCCGAGTCCCTCAACCCTCTTCAGCTCTCTATTAACTTTTGCAAGATTGCACACAAACTTTCATGAAGAGAAAACTTTTGACGGCCCATTTTTGAAAAGAGGTTTGATATTCTGGTTCTTTTGACGACAGTAAAAATACTTCTCCAGTATTAGGGGTGTCTTTCATAGATTCACATGCTTTAATATTCCCCGTCGTCGAAGTGGGAGTCCCACGGTACATAAAATAGTAGTAAAAAAAAAAAAGAATATATATATATATATTTATATATACACATATAGAAAATTATATAATTATACATATACATAAGAAATGTAATACATATAAAATATATAACGTAAAGTTAAAAGTGCCATAGAACTGAAAAAAGGCCCATAGAAGCCTTAAAGGGAGGATTCACTTTAGTAACATATCATAGTCATTATAATAGTCCACATTCCAGCCAATCAGGCAACAGCACCCTCTAGAACCTTCTCCTCAGAAGCTCAAGCCCTCAGATTTGCTACCGCACGTCGTGTGAAGGGAGTCTCCCTGAGCTCTGCTCAGTTCTTCAACTCTTTTGCTCATTTCAACTCCCAAGAGGTCTTCAACTAAAAAATCATTATTTAGACCTTGTTCATCCTGTGGAAAGCTTCGCCTTTTTCATGAATATCCTCACAGTAAGTGTATTTACTGTCTTTACCTGGACCATGAAGTTAAAAACTGCAAGTTTTGCAGGACCTTCTCCTCAAAGACTTTAAAAGATAGAGAGGCCCGTCTCCTTCTGTGGCTACAGAACTTGAAAACTTCCAAAGATCCTGTTTCTGACATGGAAAGCTTGTCTTCTTTCCATTCTAAAGCCTCTCTTAAGCGTGGGTCAGAGACTGAGATGCCTTCTCCTTTCCTGAAGAGAAAGAAGCTTGTCGACGCTTCAAAATCTGTCTCCCCACGGGATTTGCCAGCCTCCACGCCTACGGGACCTGGTTCTCTGGCGTCGCAATCCCAAGCTGTGCCCTCGTTATCTAAATTGGGCGCCAACTCGTCGACTACGAGATCCGCGGACGCTATTCCAACCTTGACGACAACGTGTTCTATGTCAACGAGGACTAAGACGACGACGTCTACCTCGTCGTCGACGCATCCAGAGGTGAGGCCTATTTCGTCTATTCTCAAGATATCGTCGACGGCCATTAAACCTGCTTCGTCGAGGCCTGTGGCGAAGAAGCGTCGACGGCCACATCTTCGTCGACGGGCAAATCTTCATCGACGGCTGCATCCTCGTCGACGGTTACCAGCCCATCGACAGCAGCATTCTCGTCGACGGTGCCGTCTACGCTGACGATTCCACCTTCATCGACGACTGCCTCGGCGAAATCTATGATGACGACTTCCTCTTCGTCGACGACTCCATCGACGGTACGCAAATCTACGTCGATGAAGACAAAGGAGAAGATATTATCTCCGTCGCCGGCTCCATTGCCATCTACATTTGTTTCCACTTCCACCTCGTCGACGGGACCTTCGACGACACACCATTCACTTGCTACTGCAACTACTTTCAAGGTGTTCACAGCTTCAGTGGGCAAAACGCCCAGTTCCGCTTCTCCTGAGTCTTATGACTGATGCTACTACTCTTCCAACACAATTATTTGAGTCTGCAGAAGAGGATTCTGATGACGGTTCCTATGTGAATGACGTCTTTCGTCCTGCATCCAGTCCATCTGAACTCAATATAAAGTGCCAAGAAGATAATGAAGAGTATGAGGAGGAGGGGTGTGCTCCCTTTCCCGTCCATGATGCTCGCTTTGATGCACATCATGAGGAACGAATGACTCAGATACCGTCCTCTTTGGTGGCCAACCTGCAGCATATGTTGGACGATTATAATCGCAGATTCCCTCCATCTGCGCCTACTTCACCAACTCCTCAACCTGCGGCGCCAGCATCAATACCTGCAGAGACACCGCGATCGCCGGTCCATCCGCAGCCGGATACAGATGATGATGCGGATATGGATGTGCACCAGGACACTGATCAGGATTTAGATAACGTCCTCACGGATTGGGATGATTATAGAGCCCAAAGACCTTCTACACCACCGACATCGCCTTTACCTTCCCCGCCGGTGGACATCGGAAGCTTTCATAATTTAATGGTATGTGCTGCCAAACGTTTCCATTTAACCTTGGAGATGCGGCATACGGATTGCTTCCTCTATGACTTCAAAGATCAACCCCTGAAGCAAACGCATACCATCCCAATTATTGATTTTATTTGGCAAGAAGGTCTTAAACTTATGGCACGACCAAATTCCATCCCTGCTGTGTTACCACGTCTGGACAAAAAATACAAGGGGCCTGCAGACTCTCCAGCATGCCTTGTTTCACACCCTAAGGCGGACTCCGTCGTAACGCAGGCTGCCCAAAAACGTTAAAGGAATCCAGCCACTCCACTAGCCTCCCCTCCGGACCAAGAAGGGCACCGATTGACTCTATCGGCAAGAAGTTCACCACCATGGCTGCCACAATGGTCAGAGCAGCCAACTCCCTGGCCATCCTTGTAAGATATGACCACCAAATGTGGTCCAAAATCGCAGTCCAAGAAGGAGAGAAAATCTCTTCAGAGATTATTGATTGCGCTGTTGGCATCTCTTCAAGAGGGTTCAGACAACTTGCTGGAGCTGCTGTTTTACGACACCAAGGCTGGCTCAAATCTATGGCTTTTCGCCCTGAGGTGCAGGCGAGAATTCTTGACTTGCCATATGATGGTGATTCCCTTTTTGACAAGCATTTCGACGAGGCTCTGGAATCCATTAAAAAGGACACGGATACTGCTCGTGCCTTAGGGAACCTCCAGTACAGGAAACAGCCTTTTCGAGGAGCACGTGGCAGAGGGAGCTCTTCAAATTTTCGTGGCTCCTCCCAATACCGATCCTATGGCGACATCAAGCAAAGATACAGTTACCAATCTCAAAATCGCCAAACCGATTCAAGACCTTATCAGAGGAAAAATAACTACAGGGGGGGAAACACCTCCAAAAAGCAGTGACTTCCCCAGCAACAAGTGTTCTCTGACTCTGAAGATTGGAGGTCGAATCTCCCACAACTTCTTTAATTGGTCTCATATCACCTCGGATCTTTGGGTCCTAGACGTAATCTCGAAAGGACATGTTCTCGAGTTTACTAAATTTCCACCCACCCGTCAACCTTCCGGTCCCCCCCCCCCACCTCATCTAAAAGATCTGTTGGCTCAAGTCAAGATCATGATAAAAAAAAGGGGCTGCCCAAGTGGCTCCTCGAGCACAACAGACAGGGGCTTTTATTCCCGCTTCTTTTTGATCAAGAAAAATTCGGGAGAGTGGCGCCCCATTCTGGACTCACGAGCCCTCTGTAACGGTTAGCAACCCACAGATATCCCACGCAGAGAAACCTTAAGCCACTAACCTTCAGGTACTGGCCGGCGGGGACCACAGCGCGAAGAATAGTATCCCAGTTCCCAAATAATGCCCACTCTCCCTGCACTATACTCATGCAAAGGACAGAAGGCACTCCAGGAAAAAGGGATAAAACAACGAAGGAGGATGTTGTTGCGAAGTACCCCTCTTGGTCTGGTCACTAGGGAAGGAGGTCTTCAGGTCACAACAAATACTGAGAAAACAAAAGGGAACAGACCATTAGTTCCCTGCCTACAGTTCGTAGAGTATAAAAGACTTCAAAGGGAAAACCGTACTTACAAAGAACATTAAGGGAGATGCCCAAAGAAAAGGATTCTGGATGATGTAGTACCGGTTCGGTAATACTGAGTCTCAAGTGTTCCTTTACCTCCAGGTCCCCTGAAAGGGAGGATAGGGGTGGTTTCGAATGGCACCTACTAGTTATTGTCACTAGAGGTAGTAAACGAAGGATGACAACAAAAGGACTGTAGCTCCACCTCTGGACTACGGAAAACAAACATAAACAGTATCTCTAGCACGGCCGTGCTCTACAGGTTCCTACCTCTAAAGTTCGAGAAGGAAAAAGATTCGGCGTCCTCCGAGCGGGAAGGCAAGCGTCCGCGCACCACTTGATCCGGCGTCCTCCTAGCGGGAAGGCAAGCGTCCGCGCACCACTCTATCCGGCGTCCTCCGTGCGGGAAGGCAAGCGTCCGCGCACCACTCTCTCCGACGTCCTCCTAGCGGGAAGGCAAGCGTCCGCGCACCACTCTCTCCGACGTCCTCCTAGCGGGAAGGCAAGCGTCCGCGCACCTCTCTCCGACGTCCTCCTAGCGGGAAGGCAAGCGTCCGCGCACCACTCTCTCCGACGTCCTCCTAGCGGGAAGGCAAGATTGACAAGCAAGGAGCTACGCTGGGGGATTGCATATATCTCCGTTCCCACAACCACTTCCGGTTTGCCAGCACCCAAGTCTTTCTGGGAGTTGTAGTGTCCCGGCGGTTTCCGCCTATTGCGTACCTTTTTCGTCCTTTCGTGGACAACAGCGCTACAGAGCCCCCTCTCAAGGACTGCCGACTCGGCGGTCGACCCGGCTTCCCCGGATGCTCCTCGTGGAAGCGAACCACCAACTCGGGACAATGGAGGTTTTGTTCGGGTTCCCAAGTGCGTTCCTCGACCCCAAACCCTTTCCAATGCACCAGATACTAAACCCTACCCCGGAACAGCCTTGAGTCTAACAGTTCCTGCACCTCATATTCCTCCAACCCATCCACTAGCACAGGAGGGGGTTGAACGGGTAGTCTAGTCTCTACGGGGCAGGGCTGGAGAAGGGACACATGAAACACGGGGTGGATATGCCAGGTGCGAGGAATGGACAATCTCATGGCCACAGGGTTTATCACTTCCTCGATACTGTAAGGCCCTATGTACTTGGGTTTTAGTTTGTTGATACCCCGGAGATGGAGATATCTCGTGGAAAGCCATACCTTGTCCCCCACCTCGTACCCTGGCTCAGGACTGCGTTTCGTGTCCGCATGTCTTTTCTGCTTTGCTTGGGCAGCTGCCAGATGATGAATGGCGACGATTTGGACCGCATGCAGATGAGCATGGTGTTCTTGGATGCTCGGCAGCTGTGATGCTACAGGCCATTCAAAAGGAAGAATGTTCGGGTGATAACCCAAAAGACAAAAGAAAGGGGAGCAGCCCAGAGTGGAGTGTTCGGTGTTATTGTAGGTGAACTCTGCCATCCACAGGAGGGTGACCCAGTCGACTGTGTTTTGGAGGGAAAAACATCGCAAATACTGCTCTATGGTCTGGTTGAGGCGTTCCGTTTTTCCGTCTGTTTGAGGGTGGTAACTCGTTGAGAGCCGGGCATCGATGGTTAGTGTTTTGCAAAGGGCCTTCCAGAAACGAGATGTAAACTGCGACCCCCTATCTGTAATGAAAACGGATGGGACACCATGGGCTCGCACGAGATGTTGCAGGATCACAAGTGCCAGTTCTGCGGAGGTGGGTATTCTCTCCAAAGGTACAAAATGGCCCATTTTGGTCAGATGGTCAACAAGGACCAGGATTGTAGTCTTTCCTTGACACAACGGCATTTCAACTATGAAGTCCATTGATACAGTGTGCCAAGGTTTGGGAGGAATGGGAATCGGGCGGAGCAACCCAGCGGGTCGGTTATGTATCGCCTTGCTTTGTGCGCACACCGAACAATTCCGGACGTATTTCTTTACGTCGTTCCTGAGGTTGGGCCACCAGAAAGACCGCTCTATGGTGGCAATAGTCTTATAGACACCCCAATGTCCTCCCAGCACAGAGTCGTGAGCCCACGTAAGTACCTGCATCTGTAGGCCAGGGTCCGGGACATACAAGGCATGGTGATGATACAAAAGGTCGTTGTTTTGTGTGCGCCCTAGAGGTTCTTCTTGGAGCCAGGTTGGGATATCGATGTCCGTCAACGACACCCTAATGTCCTCGAGGAAATCAGTGGAGGTGAGCAAGGCAATGGTGCTTTCGGGAAAGGCACCCTCAGACAGAATAGAAGGAGGTTCACTGGGTTCCATGGTGTCGGAGTCTGTGATATCCTGGTTCCTGGAAAGGGCATCGGCCTTCCCATTTTGTGGACCGGGACGATACTTGATCACGAAGTCGTAATCCGCGAAAAAGAGTGTCCATCGGAGTTGTCTTGGTGTGAGGGCTTTCGCCGTTTTCAAGAACAGAAGGTTCCTGTGATCCGTGTATATCTCAAAGGTATGCCGGGCCCCCCACAAGTAGTGTCTCCATTCTTCGCAGCCTCTTTTGATGGCGAGCAATTCTTTATCCGTGATGGAATAATTGATCTCGCTTGGGCTCAGTTTCTTTGAGTAATAGGCGACGGGATGTATTTGTCCCGTTGTCGGGTGTCTTTGGGACAAGACCCCTCCCAGAGCGAACTGGGATGCATCTGTTTCCAATATGAATGGCAGTTGGGCATCAGGATGGCGCAAAATGGGGGCTTGCGTGAAGCGCTCCTTGAGGGTGCGAAAGGAGAGATCTGCTTCTTCCCCCCACACAAATGGCACATTTTTTCGCAACAGACAGGAGATGGGATGAATAATCCTGGAAAAATCTTTTATAAATCTCCTGTAATAATTTGCAAAGCCCAGGAAACTCTGCACTGATTTAACGCTCCGTGGCGTAGCCCAGTTCTCGATGGCCTCTACTTTTCCAGTTTCCATCTGGAATCCGTTAGCGTTGATCACGTAGCCCAGAAAGGACACCTCGGGGACATGAAAGAGACACTTTTCAAGTTTGGCGTACAATTCGTTTTGTTGTAGGCGTTCTAGTACTTCAGTGACATGTTGTACGTGGTCTTGCATGGTCTTCGAATAGATGAGTATATCATCGATGTATACCATGCATATGGTATCTAACAATCCCCTTAGCACCTCATCCATGAAATATTGGAAGGCGGCAGGGGCGTTGCATAGACCAAATGGCATTACCCTATACTCAAAGAGCCCAAACTTGGTGCGGAATGCGGTCTTCCACTCGTCGCCTTGTTTTACGCGCACCAGATGGTAGGCCCCACGAAGGTCCAGCTTGGTGAAATAGCGGGCTCCTTTGATTTGATCCATCAGAACGGATATCAACGGAAGGGGGTATCTGTTTTTGACGGTGATACTATTCAGTGCTCTGTAGTCAATACAGGGTCTCAACTCATCACAATCCTTTTTCGGGATGAAAAATAAAGGGGAGGAAGCAGGGGAAGTGGAATGGCGAATGAATCCGGAGGCCATGTTTTCATCAATGTATTTTCTCAAATACTGGTTCTCTTTCTCTGCTAGAGCATAGACTCTACTGCATGGAATCGCTGCCCCGGGTAGAAGATCAATACAGCAATCGTACTCACGATGCGGGGGTAATCTAGTTGCCTGCTTCTTGTCAAATAGTGCATGAAACCTTTCATATTCTCTGGGTAAAGAGCTGGTCTTTTTCGGGGTTTCCGCACAGGATACCGCCAAATGATGCGCCCACGGGGTCTCTACGTCTTCGGCTATCTCCTGGAAACTTTTGCAGCAATGTTCCTTGCAGTAGGCCGAGTTCATCGTCACCGTTCGTGCTGACCAGCTTACATCAGGATCGTGGAGTGTCAGCCAGGGCATGCCGAGGATGAGGCGGAACTGTGGCGCCGCTATCATGTCAAATTGTATGAATTCATGGTGTTCTTCATGCTGCATGCGCAGAGGCACCGTATGTTTGGTTACTGGCCCAGAGGTCAAGGAAGAGCCGTCAACTGCTTTTACATTTTCTGGCTCCTTCTTTCTCTCCCACTCAATTCCCAGGGATGCAGCATACTCGAGGTCAATGTAGTTCCCTGTGGCCCCCGAATCCAGCAGGGCTTCCACATGAGTGACGTTGTTTCCTGCTATAAATAATGTCACCGGCATGTTTATATGGGCCACAGCTGGCATCATCGTGTTGGCAAGGAGAGAGGAGATCGATGTCTGTCTCACGTCCAACCCAGCGACCTCAGTCTGGGCCGGACTCTTTAGTTTTCCGACGTCTCCTTGGTTCCCATTATAACGGATTTTCTTGACCCCGGGTTTCTCTCCGGTTGCTGGGCCCTCGCTCTGCATTCACGTATGAAGTGCCCCCCTTTTCCACAATACAAACAAAGCTTCATCCTTCGTCTGCGATCCCGTTCTTCTGTTGTCAGAGGACCTCGGATCCCACCGATCTGCATCGGCTCGACACCCTCCGGATTCTTAGGACCTTCCTCCGACGATGGTTTTGGTTTGGGATACCATCCCTTCATGTCGCTCCGGTTTCGGTCTCCCCGCCTTTCCAGAAGGCGATGGTCGAGTTGGACTGTAAGATCTATCAAATCCTCGCAGTTGGCAGGCATTTGAACTACTTGTGATAGGACGTCCTTTAGCTCACTGCGAAGTCCTTGATAGAACAACGAGGTGCGTTTCTCCTGGGGCCAGTCTGTTTCAACCACCAGTCTATTGAAAGCGGTGATATAAGTCAAGAGGTCCTGTGACCCTTGGCGTAACGTGATAAGTTCCTTGTCCAAGGACAACATATGAGTCTTGCGGTCAAACAACCTCCGGAGAGCCGAACAGAAATCAGGGAAGTGATGCAACACCGGATCATTCTTCTCCATTAACGGGATTGTCCAACTAGCCGCGTTTCCACTCATATAGGACATCATAAAGGATGTTTTGGACGCGTCGTTCTGAAACACCGCAGGCTTGCACAAAAAGTGGAGCCGGCATTGATTTAGGAAGGTCTCAAATTTCTTTGGATCCCCATGAAAGCGTTCTGGTGGGGCAAGAGGAATGCCCGTGTTCTGTATGACATGCACCGTGGGTGTAGAGTCGGTGGAGGACTGAGGTATGGCATTGGGGACCGAGAACCCACCCCCTGATGCTCCCTGAGGAAGGGGTTGAGTCACTGGATGACCAGGGGGAGGCAGAGTTGCTTCTCTGATGTAGGAACCTGATCCCTGCCCTTTACGTACCATGCCCGCTACCTCTCTCCTCATGGTATTCATTTCTTTCTTCATCTCTTGGTTTTCTACACGCGATGCGTGTACCTCGTGTTGAAGCGCAGTAAGGCTTTCTACCAGCGAGGCTAACATAGTATTTGGTTCCATGGTCCAGGCTCGGCTTGTCTACTTGGGCTTGTCAATCTGTAACGGTTAGCAACCCACAGATATCCCACGCAGAGAAACCTTAAGCCACTAACCTTCAGGTACTGGCCGGCGGGGACCACAGCGCGAAGAATAGTATCCCAGTTCCCAAATAATGCCCACTCTCCCTGCACTATACTCATGCAAAGGACAGAAGGCACTCCAGGAAAAAGGGATAAAACAACGAAGGAGGATGTTGTTGCGAAGTACCCCTCTTGGTCTGGTCACTAGGGAAGGAGGTCTTCAGGTCACAACAAATACTGAGAAAACAAAAGGGAACAGACCATTAGTTCCCTGCCTACAGTTCGTAGAGTATAAAAGACTTCAAAGGGAAAACCGTACTTACAAAGAACATTAAGGGAGATGCCCAAAGAAAAGGATTCTGGATGATGTAGTACCGGTTCGGTAATACTGAGTCTCAAGTGTTCCTTTACCTCCAGGTCCCCTGAAAGGGAGGATAGGGGTGGTTTCGAATGGCACCTACTAGTTATTGTCACTAGAGGTAGTAAACGAAGGATGACAACAAAAGGACTGTAGCTCCACCTCTGGACTACGGAAAACAAACATAAACAGTATCTCTAGCACGGCCGTGCTCTACAGGTTCCTACCTCTAAAGTTCGAGAAGGAAAAAGATTCGGCGTCCTCCGAGCGGGAAGGCAAGCGTCCGCGCACCACTTGATCCGGCGTCCTCCTAGCGGGAAGGCAAGCGTCCGCGCACCACTCTATCCGGCGTCCTCCGTGCGGGAAGGCAAGCGTCCGCGCACCACTCTCTCCGACGTCCTCCTAGCGGGAAGGCAAGCGTCCGCGCACCACTCTCTCCGACGTCCTCCTAGCGGGAAGGCAAGCGTCCGCGCACCTCTCTCCGACGTCCTCCTAGCGGGAAGGCAAGCGTCCGCGCACCACTCTCTCCGACGTCCTCCTAGCGGGAAGGCAAGATTGACAAGCAAGGAGCTACGCTGGGGGATTGCATATATCTCCGTTCCCACAACCACTTCCGGTTTGCCAGCACCCAAGTCTTTCTGGGAGTTGTAGTGTCCCGGCGGTTTCCGCCTATTGCGTACCTTTTTCGTCCTTTCGTGGACAACAGCGCTACACCCTCAACAAATTCAACAAATCACAAACTTTCCGAATGTTGACCCTACTGGGTATTTTTCAATACCTCAATCCCGGAGAGTTCCTCTCCACTATCGACCTCCAAGATGCATATTTTCATGTGCCAATCCATCACAAACACAGAAAATATCTTTGCTTCACTGTCGGATTGAAGCACTTCCAGTTCAAGGTGTTGCCTTTCGGCCTTCGATCAGCGCCGAGAGTCTTCACAAAGATCATGGTTCCGGTCGCAGCTTTCCTTCGCTTGCAAGCATTCAATTTTACCCTTATCTGGACGATTGTCTAATAAAAGCTCAGACACGTCAAACAGCAAGACAGCATACTCAGACTTGCCTCTCACTTTTCCGCACCTTGGGCCTTTCTGTCAATCAGGAAAAGTCTCATCTTCGCCCCTCACAACAGAGAATCTTTCTAGGAGCCTTAAACGATTCTTGTCTGGCACAGGTGTTTGTATCACATGAGCGACAACTTCGCATACTAAATATGGTCGCTTTTCTAAAGTCAAAAAAGTCTGTTTCTGTCCGGATCTTTTCTGGGCATGGCCTCCTCTTGCATACATCTGATCCCGCACTGCAGACTTCACATGAGAGTCATACAGGAGGGGCTGGCTGTAGAGGCAAGATGGCGACCGTGTGAGACGGTCGAGAAGCAGCTCGTGTGAGGAGGAGCGCTATGGAGGATTAAGATCCCGTATTTTCCCCACAAATCGGAATTCGATGAAACGAAGTGAAGCATGAGTCTTTTACAACGTTAGACAGAGGAGAGCGGGCGAAAAAGAAGAATTATCAGAGCGAGCGCGGCTGGATGAAACTGACCTGTAGTCTGCCGCTGAAGCGGCTGCTCCTGGAGATCGTTCAGCTGACACGGCGGCTCAGAGGCGGAGCTGTCATCCGACCACGAGCGGAGGCTGCGGAGTTCGCGGAGCTGGTATTCAGCCTGGAAGCCTCGCGGAGTTTGGCTTGGAGACGGCGAACTCGGCAGAGAAGGAAGCTCTACGAGAAACAAGGGAAGGCGGCTTCAAACCTCCCATGTGGCGGAAAGGAGCAGACAAGGAGCGCTCTGGAGGGCGTCGGAGCTCTGCAGGGTGAGATAGAGACTGCCGAAAACAGTGATTCCCCAACCGGTAAGGAGACATTTGGGCCAGAGGAGAGGCGGAGGGCAATTATGGCTCCTAAGCCGAGCGCCAGTGCGAAGGCGGCTGCTAGGAGGAAGGCAGCAGCGGAGCTAGCGGAGGCATCGGACATTGATGGCGGTAAGGGGAAAAAACAAGGTTCCCCTCAAGTAAAAAAACCAGTACAGCAGGGCGCCAGTAAGGGAAACCCGGATAATTCGGGTACTATCCCAATATCGGATATTTTTCAAAAGATGAATAAGACCAAGGACATAAAAGAGCAAAAGGAAGATAACTTACAGGCTGCCCCTGCTGCCCTTGCTTCCCCTGGTGCCCCTGTTGCGGGGAATGAGGAGGCATCTCCGGGCACTACAGTGGAAGAGCTCGCCGACCAATTGAATACAGTAATAATGGGGGAAGGTGAACAACAATTGGAGGCGACAGCAGTAGCTCAGTTGGGGGATAGTAATTCACTTCACCCTGGCTTAGAAAAAATTCTGGAAGACAACACAGGGGGGAGTAGTTGCAGTAAAAAAGAGACACTGAGTGAGGCATTTTTTTCGGTATCTGAAGGCGGTGAATGGTCGGAGGATGGAGAGGATAGTTTGGGACAGGAGACCAGTGATATAGAGACTGGTAGCGACTTAGAACCCGAGGAAAGTAGTCCCCCAAATACAGCAGTAAAAATGGTGGTGAGAGCGAAAGTATCTAATCAAAGAAAAGATGTATCACAACCGAATGCCTCAGCAGATAGCCCAGAAGGAGACTCAGCACAAATGTCACTCTTGGAGGTTATTCACCAGGAGATACTGGCTCACAGAGAAGAATCACGGCAAGAAAGTCGGAGATCACAGGCGGCGGTTAGAAAAATGCAAGGGGTGGTGAGGAAACTTACTAAGGCCTGTGTGAACCTGGGGGAACGAGTGACCAATTTGGAAGATAGAGTGGTTTCCACAGAAGCTGATGCTGCAGCAGCAGTCGATAAAGTTGACACTCAAGCTAAAAATCTCACGGACATCCAATGGAAATTGGAGTCGTTAGAGAACAGATCGAGGCAAAATAATCTGCGTGTCCTGGGAATTCCGGAGGGGGCTGAGGGGTCAGACATGAAAACATTCATCGTTAAACTGTTTGTGTCCGCCTTCAAAGAACTGAAAGATTGGGATTTCGATAGGGAGATTCAGAGAGCGCATCGCACCCCAGCCAATATCTATAAAAAGGCTAAAGAGGGAGATAAACCCAGGGCGATATTAATTTTTTTGGGCAATTTCAACTTAAGACAAGCAATCTCTGAGAGGGCAAGGCCTGACAAAAAAAAGACAGTAGATGAATATACCTTTTTTGTCCGTCCGGACTTTTGCCATATTACAGTCGAGAGGCGTTGGAGGCTGAGGCAAATGATAAAACCTTTTCAGGACAAGGGCCTGCAGGCATATTTGATCAATCCTGCCCAGCTGAAAGTAATCCAGGGCGGAAAAGCATTTTATTTCTCCTCAGAGATTAAAGCCAAAGAGTTCCTGCAGTCATAGATGGAGCACTGGGAGTGCCAAAATGTACTAGTAAATTGCTAAATGAACTACTGAAATATTCTTAGGGGGAGTGATTAATTTTTGGGTGAGGTGTTTTCACTGAGGGAGTCTCAGGGGGGGAAAGGAAAAAAAAAAAAAGGGGAAATAAAAAAAAAAATGGTAAGGAAAAACAAAAGAAGGTGAGGGGTCTAGATAAAGAGTAAAATGTTGAAGCGCGATCTCTTCTCCTCACACCAAGCTGCAACCATCACGTGCACAGACCCGAGGTCTGAGCGCCTCTAGTCAAGCGGGGGGGGTGAGGGGAGGCCCCAATTTGGAGCCTAGGAGGGGGAGGGTGAGAGTGCAGAGGGAGGAGTGGGTGGGGGTGGGGAGGGAAGGGGGGGCGAAAATAATGAAAAAAAAATATGAGATGGAAAGGAATAGTTTTCAGGCTGATATCAGGTATCTGGATATGAGTTATTGTGGGAAAGGTAAACTCGCAAAATATGCCAGACATTAGAATATGTAGTATAAATGCAGGGGGGTTAAACGACTGGAAGAAACGGCAGAGATTGAGTCATCTGGTGAGATCGAATAATATTGACATAGTTTGTGTTCAGGAAACCCATATCCCCTGGAATAAAAGGAAGGTCTTGGAACTGTATGGGTTTACCATGATCGGATGTTCCACCCAGACATCAATGATAAGAGGAGTGGCTATATTAGCTAAGAATCATCTGGGCGGTGTTAAACGCATAAAAACGGATGGCTCGGGTAGATGGATCTTAGCGGAAATGAGTATGGGGTTTACATTATGTGTAATATATGGTCCAAATGAGGATGATCCTACGATGTTCGACAAACTAGAAGAGGAATTGGCCAACTGGACAGCCCCAATGATAGTATGTGGGGACATGAATATTTCTGTGGATTGGCAACAGGGGACTAATTTTACAGGCCGCAAACGTAAAGTTAATACAGCGATCAGTTCCATGATGCAATCCCATGGCCTGCTAGATGTATGGGGAGAAAAGATGCCAGGTGATCGTGGTTACACGTACTTCTCTCATCCAGCACAAAAGTATTCCAAGCTGGATTATTTTTTTATTACACAAGGGGAGATAGGTAAGGTAAATATTCAGAAATTACCTAGAGTAATTTCTGATCATAACCCTTTGATACTTTCTTATAAAGTTCCCAGTGTACTTAGGAAAATATCCAGATGGACTTTTGATAGAAAGTTATTAAATGATGAAAGGTTCTTAAAGCATATGAAAAGATGGACAAAAGAATTCTTTGATTGCAACAGATATAGTGCCTCCAGGAATGGGGTTTGGGAGTCGTTTAAAGCCGCATTAAGGGGGGAGACGATCAGCTGCTCATCGAGAATTAGGAAAGAGGACAAAATCAAGATAGATAAACTTACAGCAGATCTGGCAGAAAGAGAGAGATACCACATTGATGAAATAATAACTGGTAAGGACAGTAGAGAGACCACAAGAAATATGGCCAGGATTAAGGGGGACCTCTTAAAATTAATTACCCAAAAGGAGATTTGTGAATATCAGACTCAAAGAGCTAGGCGTTATGAGACAGGGGAGCAAGCTGGGAGAGCATTAGCATTACGCATAAGACAGGATCTGAATAGAAATAAAATTAGTAAGATGAAATTTAATGGGAGAGAGTAAAATGACCCAAAATCCATAGTACAGGTGTTTCAAGAGTTTTATCAAAAACTGTACGATCAGGAGCCGGGGGTGGTATCCCATATACAAGATCAATTTCCTATAACACCTAGGGTGGGGGAGGATGATAGAGACCGATTGGAAGCGAGTATAACAAGTGAGGAAATAATGAATGCTTTAAGTGAACTGGCATTGGGCAAAGCAGCTGGCCCAGATGGGATCCCAATCGAGGTCTACAGGGCTCTGAGTGAAGAAATTCTCCCAATTCTCGAGGATCTTTTTAATGGAGTTATATGTTCAGGTGTTATCCCTGATACGTGGAAGCAGACTAATATTGTGGTATTTAACAAAAAGGGGAAGCCAGAGGATAATCCCGGTTCATATAGGCCAATATCATTAATAAATACAGACGCGAAATTATACTCAAAAGTTTGGGCTAAGAGACTAGGAGGGATTATAGGTCATCTAGTGTCACCCTGGCAGCATGGGTTTGTCCCAGGGCGAGGTACCACCGAACATACAGCTAGGGCAATTACATTATTCGATGCTGTTACGGCTGCCGGGAGTGACATGGCCATGATTTTATTGGATGCCGAGAAGGCGTTTGATCGGGTTGTATGGAATTTTATGTGGGAGGTGTTGGAGAAAAGGGGTTTCGGAGAAAACTGTAGGAAAGGTATTAGGGCTATGTATGTGAACCCGGTGGCCAGAATTACCACCATGGGGCTCCAGTCAGAGGAGATTTCGATTAAAAGGGGCACACGTCAGGGTTGCCCGTGTTCACCCATTTTGTTTGCCTTATACATAGACCCTCTGATCAGGAAAATTGTGGCGACAGAGAGAATTTCCCCTGTTATATCTCACGGTCATACTACTAAGATCTTAGCATATGCTGATGATCTAGCAATAGTTACAAATAAACCGGATACTGCAATACAAGAATTAAACAACTTGGCTCAGCACTTTGGTATATATTCAGGATACAAACTTAACACTGATAAAACTATAATAATTTGCACAAAGAATATTCCGAAAAGAGATCAAAGATATGTTGATGCTGCGATTTATTTAGGAATCAAAATTAATGCTGATGTGGGTAAAATAACTCAGGAAAATTATCTGCCAGTATTAGCGGTGATTGAGAAAGATCTAAGGAGGATTGACGTTTTACATCTCTCCCTGATTGGACGAGTTAATGTACTCAAAATGACAATGTTTCCGAAATTGTTGTATTTATTCCGGGCTATCCCATTGCTAATTGATGAATCCCTGATGAAAAAAATGGACTCAGTTTTTTCACAGTTTCTCTGGCAATATGGGAAAGTTAGAAGGTCATTAGCTAAATTGTCATTACCAATAGAGAGAGGAGGGCTAGCAGCTCCTAATCTAAGGCTATACCATTGGGTATGCTTACTGTTACATATGAAACACCTACTATGCTTTAATATCCCTGATGATTCCCCTAGGGTCCCTACAATACATGAATTAGTAGTCGGTGAAAAAGCCAATGGAATTTTAACCCGGGAAGTGAGTGTTCAATTTTTCAAGAGGAGCAAAAGTAAGGTGATGCTAGGTGTATGGGGGGTTTGGAAGTTAATGTTGAAATTTCTTAAAATCCCCAAGATCAATGGAATTACAGACCTGTGGGATTCAACCCCATTCATACATCTGGGACAGAATAGAAATAGTGTTCTCTGGAAAAGGCAGGGTATTCGGTATTTGGGGGATGTTATGAATAAGGAAGAGATGTTGGAATTTGAGACCCTACAACAAAGATATGGTATCTCAGCGAATCACTGGATGTTGTATAACCAGTTAGAACAATCGGTGAAATCCATAAGACCCAGGATCTCTATTCAGGAGGTTAACCCGATTGTTCAGTATATAAGGAATGGGGGTAGGAAGATTAAAATAGGATATGGTTTCCTGTTACAGGCCATGGAAGAGGATGTTGTACAGGTGGAAAATGCTTGGGCTCTTAAAATTGGGGACCCAAATGTAGATGTGGACTATGCATTGGCATTGAATAAGAAAATTTTAAGAGCAACTAACCTAAAAGCTCAACATTATAAGATGATTTTTAATTTATACTACACACCCGCGAAACTGTATCAATGGGGTAAAAGGGATACGGACAGATGTCCAAGATGCGACCAAGGCCCAGCAGATTTAATCCATATGTTTTATTCTTGTCCAAATTTGAAACCGGTTTTAACTGAAATGGAGAAGTTTTTATCGGGGCTGCTAGAGGGCCAAATTCTTCTATCCCCAACGACTGTTTTAATTGGCAGGGACGAGAATCTTAATATTACTCAGGAAGCGGAAGCCTTTGTATTTTTGTGTGTTGCAGTATTAAGAATTTTAATAGCGGCAGCCTGGAAAGATCCAATAGCACCTTCATTCCAGATATGGTTAACTAGATTGCTTGGGATTCATAATATCGAGGATTGTTTATATAACTTTAAGGGACCAAAGAAGAAAGATTTTGGGAAAAAAATTTGGGCACCCCTTAGTAAATGGAGGGAATCAAGAGGATGAAATGGTTGAATCTATGTAGGCTTGTAAAAATCTGTTTAGATAAAGGTTTGATTTTGCCTTTTGTAAGATCTGAGATACTTTACCACTATTGGAGTATGTGTAAACATAAAAATAAGAAGCTAGTGTGTATCTAGAAATTGACCTTTTTTTAACCTCCGTGCATATTTTTCTGTTTTACCCAGTTGATAATCTATATCTATGTATGTATGTTTTCTGTTTTCTTTTTGTATTCTAATCCATCTCAATAGAAAAAAAAAAAAAAAAAGAAAAAAAGAGAGTCATACAGGAGGAGGTGGACACACAATGGAAACAAATTTCGGAGTCGTTCAACGACAAACTCTACCTGACCCTCAGCATACAAACAGCTTTGGAATGGTGGCCTCACCTTCCAAATATCGCAGCCTGTCGGCCCTTCCAGGAAACAGCTCCTATGCTTATCCTCACAACGGATGCTTCCTTGGAGGGTTGGGGGGCACACCACGCCGAAATGTCGGATTAAGGGCAAATGGACTGCTGCTCAACGCACATGGCATATAAATCGTCTAGAACTCTTGGCCATCTTCCTTGCCCTAAAATCTTTCCAGATGCTGATACAAGGCCAATCGCTGCTGGTACGGACAGACAACACCACCAGCATGCACTACCTCAACAAGCAGGGAGGTACGAGATCTCTTCTGCTTTCCAAGCAGGCGCAAGAAATCTGAAATTGGGCGATTCAACACCAGGTTCACCTGACAGCAGTTCACGTGCCGGGCGTCTCCAACACCCTTGCCGACTGTCTCAGCAGATCTCTGGCGGACAATCACGAGTGGGAACTCCACCAACCCACTCTGGAGTACATCTTTCGCCAGTTGGACCAACCACAGATGGGTCTGTTTGCGACCACAACCAACCGCTAATGCCTACGCTTTGCAAGTCGACATCCCCACAGAGAGTCGAGCGGGAATGCGTTTTCGATCAATTGCTCGAGCGAATTCGTCTATGCTTTTCCCCCGCTCCCTCTCGTTCCACGCCTGCTGCACAGGATGAAGCTTCAACCATGCCACTTCATACTGATTACGCCCAGGTGGCCACGTCGCCCGTGGTTCTCGGACCTCCTCCTATTGTCCCAGTGCGATCCGATACCTCTTTGCCCTCTGCCTCACCTGCTCACCATGAATGAAGGACGGATTTGCCATCCGGATCCGGCATATCTCCAACTGCATGCTTGGAACCTGAACACAATGAGTTCGCAGGTCTGAATATCACTCCGGAGTGCAGGAAAGTGCTGGCTCTTCTACCATTAAAACATATCAATTGAAATGGAAGCGTTTTTGTGTTTGGTGTCACAAGGAAGCCCTTGATCCAATGCACGCCAAGCCAGAGCAAATCCTGCCTTTTTTCTTATCTCTAGCGAAGTCAGGACTTTCTCATTCCACTCTTAAAGTCTTTCTGGCAGCGATTTCCTGCTTTCGTCATGATGGCACCACATCTCTGTATTCCTCTCGGATAATTCAACAGTTCTTCAGAGGTCTCTTTCAAATGTATTCGCCCATACGTCATCCGCCGCCTTCGTGGCGCTTGAATCTGGTTTTATCTCAGCTCCTTCTACCTCCTTTTGAACCCATCCATTCAGCGGACTTAAAATTCTTCACGTGGAAGGTTGATCTTCTATTCGCGCTTACATCATCAAGGCGAGTAAGTGACATCCAAGCATTCACAATTCAACCTCCATATTTTAAACTCTCCAAGGACGCTGTTACTTTACGGACAAATCCGAAATGTATTCCCAAAGTTCCTTCGGATTTCCATCTGAATGAGCCAGTCATTCTCAGAACTTTCTTCCCAAACCCTCAGTCTCCCGCTGAGCGTTCTCTGCATTCCTTAGATTTAAACCGTTGCCTGAAATTCTACATTCAGCGCACCGCTCCTTTTCGAAAATCAGACCAGCTCTTTGTAGCCTATTGCCGAATATGCAAAGGACAGCCAGTTACTAAACAATCCATTACTAGATGGATTTCTTCTGCCATCTCTTTCTGCCATTGCCGGGCCGGGAAGCCTCTCTCTGCTCCTGTGCGAGCACACTCGACAAGGGCTGTGGCATCATCTACCGCCCTCTTTGCTGGAGTGCCTCTGCGCCAGATCTGCAGAGCTGCAACGTGGTCGAGCAGACACACGTTTACGAGGCACTACTGTCTGGAGTCAGCGGACGCCGCAGACGCTGCTGTGGGCCAAGCTGTGCTATGAAATCTTTTTAACTAAGGTGAGCCTCGGTTGCTTTCCGCCTCCTGTCATAAAAGGTTTTGCCATATGTCTAAATGTATGCATGTATGCTATATTAATTATACTATGGTTTTACTTACCTGGTTTTGAAATGCCTTTTATGACTCATGTATTACTTTACTGCTTTCTACTCTTATTCAAGCATGTGAATCTATGAAAGACACCCCTAATACTGGAGAAGAACATTAGTTACTTACCTGTAAACTGTGGTTCTCCAGATTGGTGTCTTTCATAGATTCACCTGCGACCCACCCTTCCCCCCCTCAGAGGCTCTCTTCTCCTCATGCACTCTTGGTCACTTTGGTGCTACGAAAATCTGAGGGCTTGAGCTTCTGAGGGGAAGGTTCTAAAGGGTGCTGTTGCCTGATTGGCTGGAATGTGGACTATTATAATGACTATGATATGTTACTAAAGTGAATCCTCCCTTTAAGGCTTCTATGGGCCTTTTTTTCAGTTCTATTGTACTTTTAACTTTACGTTATATATTTTTTATGTATTACATTTCTTATGCACATGTATGATTATATAATTTTCTATATGTATATATATATATATATATATATATATATATATATATATATATATATATATATATATATATATATATATATATATATATATATATATATATATATTATTTTTACTACTATTTTATGTACCGTGGGACTCCCACTTCGACGACGGGGAATATTCAAGCATGTGAATCTATGAAAGACACCAATACTGGAGAACCACAGTTTACATGTAAGTAACTAATGTTGAGGTATACGTATACTGTAAGTTGGAAAAAACTCTGATACATTTTTATGTTAGCTTTCTTTTATGTTTATTGCTGCAAAATATATTTACAATTATGTTGCATTCTATGCCGCATTGCTGGATTTATGTGTTTCAGCATATGTCAGTATTTAAACATTGTCTGGTCTTTAAAACTTCCCTGCAGATAAGCACCGTGAAAGAGTATATGGCCTACAGAAAGATACCGAAAGAATTACGCTTGCGAATATTTGATTACTATGAAACCAGGTACCAAGGGAAGTGGTTTAACGAACAGGACATTATCAGCCAAATGTCAGAGTCCCTGAAGGAGGTAAATATCAATTGGCACATGAACACATAATTGGAGTTTGATTATGGTATAATACGTTATAAAGCCGGCTTCATAATGTGTGATTGATGACAGTTGATGTCACGCTATCAAGTATGTTTGACAGGGACTCAAAGTGATAACTACTACATAAAACTGTGGAATAGCATCCCTGTTAGGTTGACAGAGAAGCTACTTTGGTTTATCCAAGATATATATCTTTTAATCACATGAATTGTCCTAGATTCTGACATTTTTTCCATAGATTCACGTAATTGGTAAAATATATATTGCCATTTATTATTATCAGAGAGGGTATCTGTTAGACCCAGCCTCGTGGCGTGGTCCTCCCTGACCCATAGCAACACCCTGTAGGAAGGTGGATATCTGACTATGGTTGCCCCCAACTTTTTGCCTGGTGTTTTGCTGGTTTTTCGACTTAGTTGACCTGGGACCCTGCTATTCAGGACCCCAAGCCCACTGCTCTCTCTGTAAAATGGATTGCATGTACCTTAGGAGCATATCTAATTGGATACTGAGTCACCTTATCAGTCCCTGTACAGTGTACCTTAGGTACCCAGGGCATAGGCGCACCCAGGGCCTACCAGGGGCTGCAGCATGTATTATGCCACCCCTGGCTGGCCATCCCAATCTGACACAACTGGCTGATCAATCAGCTGGGGCAAGGTGGTGTAATCACCCTTTGCTTTAGATATAGTATCCCTATATCTAACCCTAAAATGGACACATATCCTCCTATCAGTCACTGCTATGGCAGGCCTTATCAATCCTGAAGGCAGAGTGCTTGGAATTATGTGAGATGGTGCTCTAGCATGAGCTGAGCCTGTCTGCAGCTTTCGGAACCAAGTCCTTTAGCTGTTTCCATGATAACGCTATACCATATACTCTTAAGTGCATTATAATCCTCGCGGTTATTACCAACTTTGGTATAACATTATCAAAACATGTCGAGTAAGGTGTCATACGAATTGGAATACTACCCCCTCGCCAATTCTGGCGACGGGGGTAGCATTCCAACGTTCTAGAGGGACACGACATGTATGTAACTGTGAACCCCGGTTAAAGTTAACTTCAGCATCACAAAATGGATGCTGCCACCACAGACACAAGTCTGACCTCCTGCTGCTGGGAGTCCTTCCAGCGAGGGAGGCTTGGACAAAGGGTTTCCTGCCTTGGGAGGTGCTAGCACCACCCCAGACAGGATTTTGTGTATTAGGTAGGACAGGGCTGAAAGGAATGAGACATGCCTGGGGCACACAAGGTGTCCTGTGCATACTCCGGTCTAAACCAGTTCCTGGGGCACTCCAGCCCCAGAGCTGGCGCAAGACCGGGCAAAGGATAGGGGTTGTACCCACCCCCCTTCCTGGTCCCACCCAGAGGAGGGACCTAGTCGTAGTACAGCCCCCTTTAGCCGGATAAAGGTAGGAGCTGGTCCCATTCCAAATTAGATTATCCTGAACAACTTTACAAGAAAAAACTCTGGACTTCGACGTTCTGCTCCACAGAAGACTGAAGAAATCTCCCTTGTGGGCAAGGAGTGTCCACCCTGCACAAGCAGGCACCATCAGCGTCTTCCCTTTGTCGTCTTCCTTCCCGGATCCAGACTTCAGAGCCCGACGAGACCCGGATTCCCAGGCCTCTCAGACCTCTACCTACATCTGCAGCACAGATGAGATCCGTGGGTGTGACGAGACACGTGGGACTGGCCATCTTGAAAGAAGCAGCACTTCGCTCCAGCACGACTTCTGAGGTAACCTCGTCCAAGTGCTTTGGGGACTGAGAAGCCCCAACCCCGAGCAGCTCCTGCACCGAAGACCAGCCCTCCAGCATCCACGAGATCTGCGTGGGGCCCTTCTGCCTGTTTGCTGCTCGACGCGTTGTCTGGTCACTTGCCGGCTGGCTAGTGACCTCCTAGACGACGAAACCCGAAATCTTCACTGCTGGTCTGGTTGCTCCAGACTTACACTCGCTCCCTTCCAAAAGAGGAGCACCCCAGACCCTCCTGGTCCACTCCAGACGCCGTTTCCACTCACTGCGTGGGTTGCCTTTGCCAAGGCCTGTTGACTCCGAATTCGAAGCTGACCCCGCCGACAGCGAGAGCCTGCGTGGGACAGCTCGTGCCTCCATCCTGGTCGTCGAAGACACCACCTGGTCCACGTTGCTGCAGAAACAAGCGTCCACCCTCACCAGATCGCGACAACGACATCTGGTTCCACTCCTGGTTCCACTTCAGTCACTGGCTAGTGACTTTAAACATTGTCCCCTCGCTTTCAGGTTCTTCTCTTCACTGATCCACCCTTGGATCACACCGGACATCTTCCTCCTGATCGCCTGCAGCATCTTTTTCTAGGCTCCATAGACTTCAACGCCGGAACCCGGCACAACTTGGCACCTATGCACCCGCAGCCCGTGGGTGAGGTAACACGAGCATTTCGGTGCTCCAGGGTGGCTTGACTCTCCTAGAGTCCAGATCCACAGTCGTTTTAGTTCTACCTAGTCAGGATTGTCCGTACTCACCTTTTTCTTGAACTGTACTGTCCATTGACACTGTTACGCATCTCGCGTGTGAGTTCACACTCTGCACACGCGTTCTGCGGGCCTCCTATTACCTACCTAGAGTTAGTATAGCGTGGTCCCAGTGATCCTACAGCCTCTGGACAGCTCCATTCCTATTATCGACTTTCACATTCCACTTACTTAGTATATGGTTTGTCGTGCCCCTAGGGCACCATTGTAATTTGCGCAACTTAAACTTATTTTCTAAAGAGTTTGTCGTGTGCTTAGCCCTCTGATCTCATAAAGAGTTCAGAGGTGTATGTTAGTTAATAAATACTTGTTTATTTTCATAACAACCTGTGTGGTGTCCTTTCACTTGGTATTCAGGGAGTTATATGTGGTAAAACAGCTGGCTTCACATGCCAAAAGAGTTTAGCCTAAGATTGCTTTGTCCATGCTACCACTAGGATAGCTGGTCTATAAGGTTGACTTACAACAAATCACCATAAGGGTTGTTTGGACTGATACAAGGTGATCACTAGAACTAGTGAGCATCATATATCAGGCCAACTTCTCACACACCCTTCCGAGCTTACACCACAACAGACCCCTGAGTCCCCCGTCCTAACCAACCCGTCCCTCCACGTTAAGTCCTGACCCTTCCTGGACTTCCCAGCCCGTGCCTCCATCTTCCCGGCCCGTAGGCCCTGTGTGCCCACTTTTCGGCACCTAAGATGGCTGCCCGAGCCAGCCGAGAGGCGCCACCCTGGCGGGAGGACCGAACGCTCCCCGCGAGTGAGAAAGGGAGGAGCAGTATCCTTCACACCTCCGACCTCTCTTCGAGAAGTGGGTTTCGATCGCCCCTCCGGCCGCCCGGAGGGCTGTCTCCACGCCTGCTGTGTGTCTAGGACTCCTCCCGAACCCCACCTGAATGGGTCAAAGGGCGCGTGGCAGGAAACCCCAAGAAGCGGCCCCCAGCTGCCAAGTTCCCTGCCGACCAGACTCCGGAGATCAAAGAGGAGCAGTCCTATAACTGGGGATGCTCCGGGACTATCGACAGATTCGATCCTGGAACGACGAGAGCCCTGTTGACGTGGTCGTGGCTCATTTGGCAGAGAAGGACTTCTGCCGGAACCACCTGAGCCCTGCTGAGTGACTCGCGGCTCCCCTGCAACTTTGAACAACCGAGCCCTGCTGAGTGACTCGCGGCTCCCCTGAAGAACGGAAGACCTCCAACATCTTGCTTGAGCCCTGCTGAGTGACTCGCGGCTCTTTGACTCTCCTGGCCCGGCCAGACCCTGAAATAGTGACTCGCGTCTCTGCTGCAATTTTGAACCACCGAGCCCTGCTGAGTGACTCGCGGCTCCCTTGCAACTTTGAAACTCCTGAGCCCTGCTGAGTGGCTCGCGGCTCCCCTGAAGAACGGAAGGGAAGACCTCCAACACTTTGCTTGAGCCCTGCTGAGTGACTCGCGGCTCTTTGACTCTCCTGGCCCGGCCGGACCCTGAAAGATCGCCCCGTATCCCCCGGCTCGAGGATTGAGAGCTGTGCGTTGGGTACGCAACGATATTGACACTGATCTCATAAGACTGTCCCGCTAGCCCTACTCTGACCACGACTCTTTGAGCGCTTGCTGTACTTGTACTACCGGCTTTCTCTGATCATAAGGATCCCTTGAATCACGAGATAAAGAAACGTTCTTAAGAAGCTACGTTTTGGTGTCTCTTTGTCGTGTGTGCTTGTGTGGTGTGTACGATCCTAGATTCGAGACTCTCCCCCTGAGGAGTCTCCCCCCAGTGCTCGTCTTCATATCTAGGGAGGTGGGTCCCAGGGTGGTCAGGTACCCTTCCTGCCCTCCCCTGAGGTCGCCTTCGAACATTGGTGGCAAGCGACGGGATACGAGCCGCAATCTAGAGATCGTACAGTACACGACTAACGCACTACCAAGCAAAGACGATGGAAGAAACCACCATGAGTATCATCAAAACTGACGCAAGTACGGCATTCCGTGTAGAACAACTGGAGGACTACACACACAAAGAACTAAAGGAATTCTGCAAAGAACTAGGAATCGCTATCACTGGCCTCAACACAAAAGAAGACATGCAGAAAGCATTAAAAACTTGGGTGGAGTCCGGAACCCCCCGCACAGAAGGAGCGGCGGCGCCGGGACACCCCCAGACAGAAAACGGCAGCAGCCCGGTACGAAGCACTGTACCAGACGGGGGCCTATCCCCGGAAGCGCTAGCAGATCGAGAAAGAAGTCGCCACCATGAGCTCGAGATGGCGAAACTAAAGATCGAAGGAGAAGTAAAATTAGCAGAAAAGAAATTGGCGGTCGAGCAAATGAAGGCACAAGGAGAACTAGAGGAGAAGAAACTCCAGCGGGAGCATGAAGGGAGGAGACCTCAGCTGGAACACGAGCGAAGCTTGAAGGAGCTCGAACTCAAGGCAAGGAATGAAGAGAACCGGCCCCTGGGGAACCGAGAGACCGTCCCCCCGGCCGAGCCAAAGGTCCACATCCCCAAGGATGTAGTCAAAGAGTATTACAAAAATGACGACATCCAGCAATGGTTCAAGGCCTACGAAGTCGCCATGACCTCCCACCGAGTCCCACAGAAGGATTGGGGGGCCGGATTGTGGGGTCGATTCCTGAGCGAGGGGAGGGACAGCCTGCTCGATCTACCATCCTCCGAGCAGACTTCCTACAGCCACAAGAAGGAGGCCCTCCTGACGAGGTACGGCCTCACCACTGAAATGTACCGCCAGCGGTTCCGGGATTGCAAGAAGATTCCTGGCACCACCTGGGTCGAGTACTGTAGGAGAGTAGGGTCTGCAATCCTATGATCACCCAGATTTTTTGCTTTTGTTTCACTGGTTTACGACTTTCTCTGGCTGTGGGCCTGCCAATCAGACCCACAGCCTGGCTGTTCTCTTTCTAAATTACAAACATGTACCCTAGGTGCATTTACCAATTGGTACTGGGCCACCTTATCAGACCCTGTAACTCAGGGCATAGGTGTACCCAGGGCTGCCAGGGGCTGCAGCATGTGTTATGCCACCCCTGGCTGGCCTCCTAAATTTGACACAACTGGCTGCATGACAGCTGGGGCAAAGTCGTGTAATCACCCTTTGCTGTAGGTGTAGTATACCTATACCTAACCCTAAAATGGACACACAGATTCCTATCAGTCACTCCTATGGCAGGCCTTGACAATCCTGAAGGCAGAGTGCTTGGAATCGTGTGAGATGGTGCTCTGGCATGAGCTGAGCCTGTCTGCAGCTTGCGGAACCAAGTCCTAATAGCTGTTCCATGATATCGCATACCATATACTCTTAAGTGCATTATGATCCTCGCGGTTAAATGCTAACTTTGGTATTGCTTTATCAAAACATGTTGAGTAAGGTGTCATACGAATTGGAATACTAACCCCTCGCCAATGCTGGCGACGGGTTTAGCATTCTACCCTTCTAGAGGGACACGACATGTATGTAACTGTGAACGCCGGTTAAAGTTAACTGAAGCCTCAGCTCCACAAAATGGATGCTGCCACCACAGACACGAGTCTGACCTCCTGCTGCTGGGAGTCCTTCCAGCGAGGGAGGCCTGGACAAAGGGTTTCCTGTCCGGGGCGGTGCTAGCACCGTCCCAGACATGGTTTTGTGTATCCTGGGTAGGCAGGGCTTTTCAGGAAGGTGACTGCTGAGTGGCACCCCGGTGCTCACTACGCATAGGCCGGTCAGAACCAGTTCCAGGGGCACACCAGCCCCTGGCTTGGGGAAAGTCCGGCATGGCAGAGGGGTGTAACCACCCCCCTCCTAGTCCCACCCATAGGCAGGACCTAGTCACCGTGTCAGCCCCCTTTTTTAGTATAAAGATGGGAGCGGGCCCCCTGTTCAGATTAGATCATCTTTGGAATCAAGACACGACTTTCTTCTAAAGGACTTCAAGATTTCTTCCTCAAGATTCTCCCTTGTGGCTAAGGAGTAGTCACCCTGCATCAAGCGGGCACCATCCTAAGAACACTGCGGTCTGCTGCAAGTCCTTCTTCACGAATCCGACGACCCAGCTCGACGAGACCCGGCTTCCCTGGCACCTCTGACCTCTACTCACCTCTACAGCAAAGCTGAGAACCGTGAGTGCGACGAGACCTCGAGGGACCGACGATCGCCAAGACTGCACGACTTCTTTGTAACAAGCCCACCGAGTCTTCCACTGGTGAGTGCTTTGGGGTCCGAGAAGCCCCAACCCTGCGCAGCTCCAGCACCCAAGATCAGCCTCCCTGCATCTCCACGATCTGCGTGGGGCCCTTCTGCTGTTTGCTGTGCACCGCGTTGTTTGGCTACTAGCCGGCTGGCTTGTGGCCTTCTGAACGACGCCCGACTACATCACTGCTGCTGGTCTGGTTGCTCCAGACTGGCCCTTGCTTCCTTCTTCAAGAGAGGCACCCCAGACCCCCCTGGTCCACCCCAGACGCCAGTTTAGGTCCACCGCGTGGGCTTGAATTTGCCAAGGCTTTGTTGCCCAATCCTGGGTCCAGCGACGCCGACAGCTTCTATCTTCGTGGGACAGCTCGCTCCTCCATCCTGGTCGCCGACAACGCCTCCTGGTCCGTGAGATCTCCGAGCACAGCGTCACCCACTCGCCTAGTCGAGGTGGCTACCATCCGGTGCCCTCCTGGTGCCCACTGACTACTGGTTAGTAGTCTCGAACTTGGTCCCCTCTGCTTTCAGGTGTCATCTTCCATCGATCCAGGCTTGGATCCACCGAACTTTCTTCACTGGTCGCCTGCCAGCAACTTCTTTCTTCCAGGCTCCTGGTCCGTCAACGAGGATTCCCGACGTCCTTTGAGTCCTATGCAGCTGCAGCCCCTGGGCTAGGTAACTTCGGCATTTCGGTGCCCCAGCATAGCCTCAGTATCCAAGGGTCAGAATCCACTTTCGTTTTCTTCCTACCAGGTCGGGTTCGCCCGAGAACACTAACTTTGCAATTCCAAGCTACCATAGACTTTGTCCCGCATCTCGCGTGAGAGTGCACACACTGCACCCGAGTCCCCTGGGTCTCCTAGAAGTAATCTAACGATTCTATAGTCAAGTCCTAGCGATTCCAAAGGCTATTAGTACTGTACTTACCTGCTAGTAATTTCGCATTCCACTTTCAGAGTATATGGTTTTCCGTGCCCCTCGGGCATTTGTATATACTGTGCTAACTTAAGTATTTTCGTAAGAGTTTTGGTTTGTGCTTAGTACCCTGTCCTCATAAAGAGTACAGGGCTGTTGTGATTCTTAATAAATATCTTGTTTATTTTCATAACACTTGTGTGGTGTCCTTTCACTGGGTATTCAAGGGGTATATGTGTGGTAAACAGCTGGCTTAACACGCCCTCTCGAGTCTTTAGCCTTAGACTGCTCGTATCCACACTACTAGGATAGCTGGTCTATAAGGTTGACTTACAACCAATCATCAATAAGGGTTGCTGGACTGATACATAGTGTTCACTAGAATAGTGAGCACTGCATATCAGGCCACCTTCTCACATTGGTGGCAGCGGTGGGATTTGAGCTTGCTGTTGTTTTACCACACGTATCCTAAGAATATCTTGTTGAAAGATCACATAAGTACTGGTAGTACATATAACTAAGCTTAGAATACTCTGAGTTCTACTGAACCAGCTGTTGCAGCTCCTCAAGGCTTAGCACACCTTGGCTGCAACTCTTAGCAAGGGATCAGTAGGTAAACACATAGTGTAGGTAGGTGCATCACTTACACCACACTAGAAACAGTATGTCAGACAAAGGAGGAAACACTGAGTCTCCCCTTGTGTCAGTCAACCCTCCACAGGTCATTCCTTCCAGATATACTGTGCTTAGCTTCCATGAGTTACGACAAGTGTGTACCTCTAGGAAGATTAAGCAAGGGGCTAACCCCACCACCTCCTTTCTGATTGGTCTCCTGGAGACTTATGATGCCAGAAAGGCTGAGAGACTTCTTAGCCCTTCTAATCCAGAAGGAGGCATGCCTCCCCTCGAGGGAACCAGAGGAGACCCTGACCTAATCCACCTCTCCATTGAGAATGAAAATGGGGAGGAGGATGAGGATGAGGATCCCTCTGGGGATGAGGCAGACAAGGGACAGGTAGAAGTCGTTAGACTAACCAGGTCCAACTTAAGCAAACATGACAGTGGTACTGGGGGACCCCTGGGGCCACTATCAGGTCAGCTTAACACTGGGAATGGACGAGCCAGATCTCTATCAAGAGGCTCTGGCAGATCCCTTCAAACCAATGGCTCTCACAACTCTTCTCAAAGAGGGATGACATCCCCTCAGAGGAGAGTGTATGAAGCTAAAGAAAGGGCAGCCAATCTGAGGATTGAAAGGGAAGAACTTGCCCTGGCCAAAGAAAGGCTTGCCTTTGCTAGAGAGCAACAGTTAAGTGGGGTAGTCCCCACTGGTGGCAGCATTGTACCTAGCAATAGGGAAAGGAGTTTTGATACAAAGCACCTTGGTAAGATAGTGCCCCCCTTTAAACAAGGGGATGACATCCACAAATGGATTACTGCTTTGGAGAGGGCCTGCACTGTGCAAGGTGTTCCCCAGAGCCAGTGGGCAGCTATCTTGTGGCTCTCCTTTGAAGGTAAAGGAAGAGACAAGCTCCTCACCACAAGGGTAGAGGATGCTAACAATTACCAAGTCTTGAAGAATACACTGGTTGAAGGGTTTGGCCTAACCACTGAGCAGTACAGGGTGCTGTTCAGGGATACCCAGAAAACTCAGTCTCAAGATTGGTCTGACTTTGTAGATTGTGCCACTAAGGCTTTTGAGGGCTGGTTGCTGGGCAGTAAGGTTACTGATTATAAAGGATTGTACAATTTGATGATGAGAGAACAAATTTTAAACAATTGTCAGAACCAGTTGTTGCATCAGCATCTTGTTGACTCAGATCTGACCTCTCCCCAAGAATTGGGAAAGAAGGCAGGCAGATGGGTTAGAACAAGAGTTAAACAGAACCAGGGCTAGAATCAAGGTGGTCAGAAGAAAGCAGACCAGAAGGGTAAAGATTCTAAGGGGGAACAAAATGACCAGAAGTCTTCGACAGGTCCCCAACAACCCAAAGAGGGTGGGGGTCAGGCTCCCCAAAAGAAGAAAGAAGGCCAATCTAAAAGGTGGTGCCAATACTGCAAAAGTAAAACTCACTGGTTTAGTGAGTGCACCAAGAAAGGAGGAGGGCAGACTCCTGCCACTGCAGCCCCTAAGGCACCTGTGCCCCCTAGTACAGCCAGCAGTGGTAGTGCACCTCCCAAGGGTTTAGTAGGGTTAACCCTGGGTTCTAAGGGGTGTGACAACTTAGTTGGTACACTCACTCAGGCTGTCCTTGTCAGTACAGGGGATATGGATATGTCCCCTGACATAAGTCCCAATACTTTGGGCAAATACAGACAGACACCTTTCATTAATGGAAAAATGGCTCAGGCCTATAGGGACACTTGTGCCAGTGTCACAATGGTGACACCTAACTTTGTGGACCCTGGACAAATCATGCCAGGTACAGAATTCCTGGTGACCAATGCAAGCAATGTCACTACCAATCACAGTATGGCAATTGTAGCTTTCTCCTGGGGAGGGGTAACTGGCCAAAAGAAGGTTGTAGTTAGTTCAGACCTCCCAGTGGATTGTTTGTTGGGCAATGATTTGGAGTCATCACAATGGTCAGAAGTGGAGCAGAGGACTCACATGGAAATGTTAGGCTTTCCAGCACATGTGTTTGCTGTGACCAGGTCACAGGTCAGGAAATGCCCCACTGAACAGGTGCTGGATCCTGGAACAATGGACCAGACACCTTCCAAGAAAAAGAGCAGTAGGGTTAAGGCTGTGCCTTCCCCCTTGCCCCAGGTTGAGGATCAAGTCTCAGAGGAGGCTGACCTACAGGAATTGAGGGAAACTGAGCCCAGAGAGTTTGAACTTGATCAAGTTGAATTCTTGGGTTCAGGGGGACCCTCAAGGGAAGACCTGGGGAGGGACCAGTTAAGCTGCCCTTCTCTTGAACCCCTCAGACAGCAGGCTGCTGCTGAGGCTGCTGGGAACGCCACAGGTACCCACAAGGTATACTGGGAAGATGGACTCCTGTACACTGAGTCAAGAGACCCCAAGCCTGGCATGACCAGGAGGCTGGTTGTACCCTTGTCTCAGAGAGGTTTCCTACTTACCTTGGCCCACGAGATTCCCTTAGCAGGTCACTTAGGCCAGACAAAGACTTGGGACAGGCTTGTCTCACACTTTCACTGGCCTCACATGAATGAGGATACCAAGGAGTTTTGTCGCTCCTGTGTCACTTGCCAAGCCAGTGGTAAGTCAGGTGGCACAACAAAGGCCCCCTTATACCAATGCCTGTGGTGGGGGTGCCCTTTGAAAGAGTGGGGATTGACATTGTTGGTCCAATGGAACCCCGGACAGCATCAGGGCACAAGTTTATACTGGTGGTAGTGGATCATGCCACCAGGTATCCTGAAGCTATTCCACTTAGGACCACCACAGCCCCTGTGGTGGCAAGGGCCCTTGTTGGAGTGTTCTCCAGAGTGGGCTTCCCTAAGGAGGTTGTCTCTGACAGAGGTGCAAACTTCATGTCAAGCTACTTAACTGCTATGTGGAAGGAATGTGGTGTCAATTACAAATTCACTACACCCTATCATCCACAATGCAATGGGCTTGTTGAAAGGTTCAACAGGACCCTAAAAGGGATGATTCATGGACTACCTGAAAAGCTCAGGCGTAGATGGGATGTCCTGATTCCCTGCCTTCTGTTTGCTTACAGAGAGGTCCCACAAAAGGGGGTTGGCTACAGCCCTTTTGAACTTTTGTATGGGCATCCTGTGAGAGGCCCCCTGTGTTTGGTGAAGGAAGGATGGGAGAGACCTCTCAAAAAGCCTGCAACCAGCATAGTGGACTATGTACTTGGTCTCCGCTCCAGGATGGCTGAGTATATGGAGAAGGCATCAGAAAACCTTAAGGCCAGTCAAGAACTCCAAAAAGCTTGGCATGACCAAAAGGCTGTCCTGACTGTTTACCAGCCTGGACAGAAGGTGTGGGTGTTGGAGCCAGTGGCCCCAGCAGCACTCAAAGACAAATGGTCTGGGCCCCACACAATTCTTGAGCAAAAGGGAGAGGTCACCTACCTGGTGGACCTTGGGACTCCCAGGAGCCCCCACAGGGTGCTCCATGTCAACAGGCTCAAAGCATATGTCGACAGGAAGGACATGAGCTTGCTCATGGCCATAGATGAGGGACAGGAGGAAGAGAGTGACCCTCTCCCAGACCTGCTCACTCAGAATCCTGATGATGGGTCAGTAGATGGTGTTGTCTTTTGTGGCAGCCTCTCTGAGCATCAACAGAAAGACTGTAAACAGGTTCTTCAGTCTTTCAGACATATGTTTTCTCTGACACCCAGTCAGACCAATTGGTGTACCCACGAGGTTGACACTGGTGACAGTCTGCCAGTTAAGAGTAAAATCTACAGGCAGCCTGATCATGTTAGAGACTGCATAAAAACTGAAGTGCAGAAAATGTTGGAGTTGGGAGTCATTGAACCCTCAGATAGCCCTTGGGCTAGTCCAGTAGTTCTAGTGCCAAAGCCTCACACCCAGGGTGGTAAGAGAGAGATGAGGTTTTTCGTAGACTACAGGGGTCTCAATGCAGTCACTAAGACTGATGCCCACCCAATACCAAGGGCAGATGAGCTGATAGATAGATTGGCTTCTGCCAACTACTTAAGCACATTTGACTTAACAGCTGGGTACTGGCAAATCAGGTTAGCTGAGGATGCCAAGCCCAAAACAGCATTTTCAACCCCTGGTGGGCATTATCAATTTGTGGTAATGCCCTTTGGTCTGAAAAATGCACCTGCCACCTTCCAAAGGTTGGTGAATCAAGTCCTTACTGGGCTGGATGACTTCTGTGCAGCATATCTAGATGATATTGCTGTCTTTAGCTCCACCTGGGAGGATCACCTGGTCCACCTGAGGAAAGTGTTAGAGGCTCTGCAAGCAGCAGGCCTCACTATCAAGGCCACTAAGTGCCAGATAGGGCAGACACAGGTTGTATACCTGGGCCACCTTGTAGGTGGAGGCCAGGTTCAGCCACTGGAGAGCAAAATACAGTCAATCAGGGACTGGGCTCCTCCAACCACCCAGACTCAGGTTCGAGCTTTCTTGGGCCTGACTGGATACTACAGAAAGTTTGTCAGGAACTATGGTTCAATTGTGACACCATTAAATGAACTGACAAGTAAGAAAATGCCAAAAAAGGTTCAGTGGACAGCAGGCTGTCAAAAAGCATTCGATGACCTAAAGCAGGCCATGTGCACAGCACCTATCCTTAAGAGTCCAGACTACTCCAAACCATTCATTGTCCAAACAGATGCTTCTGAGTTGGGTGTGGGAGCTGTTCTTTCTCAACTGAATTTTGATGGTCAAGACCAGCCCATTGCTTTTATAAGCAGAAGGCTGACCCCCAGAGAGAAGAATTGGTCAGCTATTGAGAGGGAGGCCTTTGCTGTGGTTTGGGCCCTGAAGAAGCTGAGGCCATACTTGTTTGGCACTCACTTCAAGATTCAGACCGACCATAAGCCCCTCTTGTGGCTAAATCAGATGAAGGGTGAAAACCCCAAACTGCTTAGGTGGTCCATTTCCCTACAGGGGATGGACTTTACAGTGGAACATAGACCTGGTACTGATCATGGCAATGCCGATGGGCTCTCCAGATATTTCCACTTAGAACAAGAAGACTCACCTGGTCAAGGTTAGCTTATTGTCCCAAAGTTTGGGGGGGGGTCATGTAGGAGAGTAGGGTCTGCAGTCCTATGATCACCCAGATTTTTTGCTTTTGTTTCACTGGTTTACGACTTTCTCTGGCTGTGGGCCTGCCAATCAGACCCACAGCCTGGCTGTTCTCTTTCTAAATTACAAACATGTACCCTAGGTGCATTTACCAATTGGTACTGGGCCACCTTATCAGACCCTGTAACTCAGGGCATAGGTGTACCCAGGGCTGCCAGGGGCTGCAGCATGTGTTATGCCACCCCTGGCTGGCCTCCTAAATTTGACACAACTGGCTGCATGACAGCTGGGGCAAAGTCGTGTAATCACCCTTTGCTGTAGGTGTAGTATACCTATACCTAACCCTAAAATGGACACACAGATTCCTATCAGTCACTCCTATGGCAGGCCTTGACAATCCTGAAGGCAGAGTGCTTGGAATCGTGTGAGATGGTGCTCTGGCATGAGCTGAGCCTGTCTGCAGCTTGCGGAACCAAGTCCTAATAGCTGTTCCATGATATCGCATACCATATACTCTTAAGTGCATTATGATCCTCGCGGTTAAATGCTAACTTTGGTATTGCTTTATCAAAACATGTCGAGTAAGGTGTCATACGAATTGGAATACTAACCCCTCGCCAATTCTGGCGACGGGGTTAGCATTCCACCCTGCTAGAGGGACACGACATGTATGTAACTGTGAACCCCGGTTAAAGTTAACTGAAGCCTCAGCTCCACAAAATGTATGCTGCCACCACAGACACGAGTCTGACCGCCTGCTGCTGGGAGTCCTTCCAGCGAGGGAGGCCTGGACAAAGGGTTTCCTGTCCGGGGCGGTGCTAGCACCGTCCCAGACATGGTTTTGTGTATCCTGGGTAGGCAGGGCTTTTCAGGAAGGTGACTGCTGAGTGGCACCCCGGTGCTCACTACGCATAGGCCGGTTAGAACCAGTTCCAGGGGCACACCAGCGCCTGGCCTGGGGAAAGTCCGGCATGGCAGAGGGGTGTAACCACCCCCCTCCTAGTCCCACCCATAGGCAGGACCTAGTCACCGGGTCAGCCCCCTTTTTTAGTATAAAGATGGGAGCGGGCCCCCTGTTCAGATTAGATCATCTTTGGAATCAAGACACAACTTTCTTCGAAAGGACTTCAAGATTTCTTCCTCAAGATTCTCCCTTGTGGCTAAGGAGTAGTCACCCTGCATCAAGCGGGCACCATCCTAAGAACACTGCGGTCTGCTGCAAGTCCTTCTTCACGAATCCGACGACCCAGCTCGACGAGACCCGGCTTCCCTGGCACCTCTGACCTCTACTCACCTCTACAGCAAAGCTGAGAACCGTGAGTGCGACGAGACCTCGAGGGACCGACGATCGCCAAGACTGCACGACTTCTTTGTAACAAGCCCACCGAGTCTTCCACTGGAGAGTGCTTTGGGGTCCGAGAAGCCCCAACCCTGCGCAGCTCCAGCACCCAAGATCAGCCTCCCTGCATCTCCACGATCTGCGTGGGGCCCTTCTGCTGTTTGCTGTGCACCGCGTTGTTTGGCTACTAGCCGGCTGGCTTGTGGCCTTCTGAACGACGCCCGACTACATCACTGCTGCTGGTCTGGTTGCTCCAGACTGGCCCTTGCTTCCTTCTTCAAGAGAGGCACCCCGGACCCTCCTGGTCCACCCCAGACACCATTTTAGGTCCACCGCGTGGGCTTGAATTTGCCAAGGCTTTGTTGCCCAATCCTGGGTCCAGCGACGCCGACAGCTTCTATCTTCGTGGAACAGCTCGCTCCTCCATCCTGGTCGCCGACAACGCCTCCTGGTCCGTGAGATCTCCGAGCACAGCGTCACCCACTCGCCTAGTCGAGGTGGCTACCATCCGGTGCCCTCCTGGTGCCCACTGACTACTGGCTAGTAGTCTCGAACTTGGTTCCCTCTGCTTTCAGGTGTCATCTTCCATCGATCCAGGCTTGGATCCACCGAACTTTCTTCACTGGTCGCCTGCCAGCAACTTCTTTCTTCCAGGCTCCTGGTCCGTCAACGAGGATTCCCGACATCCTTTGAGTCCTATGCAGCTGCAGCCCCTGGGCTAGGTAACTTCGGCATTTCGGTGCCCCAGCATAGCCTCAGTATCCAAGGGTCAGAATCCACTTTCGTTTTCTTCCTACCAGGTCGGGTTCGCCCGAGAACACTAACTTTGCAATTCCTAGCTACCATAGACTTTGTCCCGCATCTCGCGTGAGAGTGCACACACTGCACCCGAGTCCCCTGGGTCTCCTAGAAGTAATCTAACGATTCTATAGTCAAGTCCTAGCGATTCCAAAGGCTATTAGTACTGTACTTACCTGCTAGTAATTTCGCATTCCACTTTCAGAGTATATGGTTTTCCGTGCCCCTCGGGCATTTGTATATACTGTGCTAACTTAAGTATTTTCGTAAGAGTTTTGGTTTGTGCTTAGTACCCTGTCCTCATAAAGAGTACAGGGCTGTTGTGATTCTTAATAAATATCTTGTTTATTTTCATAACACTTGTGTGGTGTCCTTTCACTGGGTATTCAAGGGGTATATGTGTGGTAAACAGCTGGCTTTACACGCCCTCTCGAGTCTTTAGCCTTAGACTGCTCGTATCCACGCTACTAGGATAGCTGGTCTATAAGGTTGACTTACAACCAATCATCAATAAGGGTTGCTGGACTGATACATAGTGTTCACTAGAATAGTGAGCACTGCATATCAGGCCACCTTCTCACAAGTACGTAAACTTTTTTAGCCAAGCATTTGACGGATGCGTCAAGGGCAGCAAAGTGACCACCATGGAAGAACTAACTGACCTCATGCTATGGGAACATTTGTCCACAAATTGTTTTGTAGAACTCCGCCAGCATCTGCTCGACAGCAAGCTTGCAGATCCGAGGAAGCTGGCCGTCGAGGCGGATCGCTGGGTGAACACCCGGGTCTCCAGGGGCCCCATAGGGGATTCTCCCCACACCAGTCAAGAACCACCCCGCCAGAGAGGGGGGGGGGAAACTAAGGAGGACCCAGGGACGCCCAGTCTGGTCCCCAGCATAGCCCCCTGAGAAACACCCAACCGAATTCCCCCGCACCTCCACCCGCCACTGCCGGTCCCCCGGGTAGGCCGCACAAGGTGACCATCACATGTTTTAGATGTCAGAAGCCCAGTCACTACGCCAGTGATCCCCTGTGTGCCTTGGCCCCACGTATCCCTACCACCACTCCCCCAGCTAGGCAGATAGCGAATGTAGCTTTAGGGGAAGAGTTTGAGGACACCGAGGAATGGGAACCTGCTGCCATGGCCCTAGTATCCCTGGGAGATAAGGAGATGGTCCCCGGGAACGTCCTGCGCCCCAACACTGAGAAGTACCGCCAGTCCGTCATAGTGAATGGCCACAGAGTGGAGGACTCTGTGCCACCGGCGCCAGCATCACAGGTGTCCTTAGCCATTTAGCTCGAATTGTTGCAGTGTCGCTACAAGGGGGGGGGGCCCTCCCGAGAGGAGTTCTGCCGAGAACAAGCTACCTGTCCTTCCCTGGTCGAGGCGGCAGGCCGAAGCCCAGGCGGCGGGCGACCAATCGGGTACGCACTGGCTGTACTGGGAGAATGACCTCCTTTACAGCAACCAGAAGTCAGCGGAGCTAGGGTCAGCCCGTGTGCTGGTGGTACCCCTATGCTTCCGCAACTTCCTCCTGGGTTTGGCCCACGAGGTACCCCTAGCAGGCCACTTGGGCCAAGACAAGACATTTAGCCGCCTGGTGACCCACTTCTATTGGCCAAAGATGAAGACGGACGTAGAGGCCCACTGCAAGTCCTGTCCCACGTGCCAGGCTAGTGGAAAAAGTGGAGGAAAGCACAAGGCTCCCCTCCAACCATTCCCCGTCGTCAGTACCCCCTTTGAACGGGTCGGAATTGATATTGTGGGGCCCCTAGACCCCAAAACATCTCAAGGTCACCGCTTCATCCTCGTCCTAGTGGATCATGCCACTCGATACCTGGAAGCCATACCCCTACGCACCGTCACGGCCCCCCCGTGGTGGGCCGGGCGCTGATGGGAATCTTTTCCCCTGTAGGATTTCCCCAAGAAGTCGTGAGCGACCTCGGGGCCAACTTTATCTCCCGGTACATGACATCCCTTTGGCAGCAATGTGGAGTGTCCTATCGGTTCACCACTCAGTACCACCCCCAAGGAAATGGCCTAGTAGAGCGGTTCAACCGGACTCTAAAGGGGATTATCCTGGGACTAGAGGAGCCCCTCCGGCGTAAGTGGGATGTCCTGCTCCCCTGCCTCTTGTTCGCCTACCGGGAAGTTCATCAGAAATCCTTGGGGTTCAGCCCGTTCAAATTACTGTACGGACACCCTGTCCGGGGGCCCCTCAGTCTAGTCCGAGAGGGTTGGGAGACGGCCCCCCACGACCCTCCTCAGGAGGTGTTCCCGTACATTCTGACCCTCCTAAATCAGACTAGGAAGTTCCGAGAACTGGCCGAAGCCAACCTGGAGGCGAGCTAGGAAGAAATGAAGCGCTGGTACGACCAGAATGCCACTCTGGTCGAGTTCCAGCCGGGTCAGCAGGTATGGGTCATGGCCCCAGTAAAACCGTGGACCCTTCAAGATAAGTGGACAGGGCCCTTCAAGGTGCTCGAGCGGAAAAGCCAAGTCACATACTTGGTGGACGTCCAGTCCCCCAGGAATCCCCTGTGGGTCCTGCATGTGAACCCCTCACTTCGTGCGGACGGAGTTGACCCTGCTGCTGGCCACAGATGACGGGGTGGAAGAGGAAACGGAGCCTCTCCCTGACCTCCTGTGGGCCAAAGAGAAAGATGGCTCCGTGGAAGGAGTGAACCTCTCTCCCTCCCTCACTCCCCAGCAACGTGAAGACTGCTGCCAGCTCCTGGGGCAGTTCTCAGACCTGTTCTCTCTCGTCCCCAAGGTCACCGACTGGTGTGTCCACGACGTGGACACCGGAGACAGCCCGCCGGTGCGACACTGAGCCTACCGAGTCCCCGATCGAGTCCGGTCCTGCATTCAGGCCGAGGTCTCGAAGATGTTGTCCTGGGGGGTGGTCGAACCCTCAGATAGCCCCTGGGCCAGCCCAGCGGTGTTTGTCCCGAAGGCCGCTTCCCCTGGTGTCGCCCCTGAACTGAGGTTCTGCGTGGACTACCGGGGGCTCAATGCAGTCACCCGAGCCGACGCCCACCCCATTTCCCGCGCAGATGAGCTCATTGACCGTCTCGGGTCTGCTCATTTCCTCAGCACCTTTGACTTGACCTGCGGATACTGGCAAATTGCGCTCACAGAGGGAGCCAAGGAGCGGTCCGCCTTCTCCACCCCGGACGGGCATTATCGCTTTTGCGTGATGCCCTTCGGGATGAAAAACTCCCCGGCCACTTTTCAGACTGCAGCCTAAAATCGACGCCATCCAAGCCTGGGAACCCCCCACCACCCAAACAGAGGTACGGGCCTTCCTGGGCCTCTCTGGTTACTACCGGAGGTTCATCCGAGGGTACGGCAGCCTCGTAGGTCCCATCACGGAGTTAACGTCCAAAAACCAACCCCAGAAAGTGCAGTGGACCCCCGCCTGCCAAGAGGCGTTCGACGCCCTCAAGAGAGCCATGTGTACTGCTCCTGTGCTACAAGCCCCTGACTACTCCAAGAAATTTGTGGTACAAACTGACGCCTCGGAGCACGGCATTGGGGCCGTACTATCCCAACTGAATGAGGAAGGTCTAGACCAGCCCGTAGCCTTCATTAGCCGGAGGCTACTCCCCAGAGAGCAGAGGTGGAACACCATCGAACGAGAAGCGTTCGCTGTAGGCTGGGCCCTCAAGAAGTTACGGCCCTACCTGTTCGGAACTCATTTCCGAGTCCAGACGGATCATCGACCATTGCGGTGGCTGATGCAGATGCGGGGTGAGAACCCCAAACTGCTGCGATGGTCGATCTCCCTCCAGGGGATGGATTTCACTGTAGAGCATCGCCCTGGTACCAACCACGCCAACGCTGACGGCCTCTCCAGGTTCTTCCGCCTCAGCGAAGAGAACCCCCAAGAGGATGGGTAGTTTTCCCCGACTTTCAGCTGGGGGGACGCATGTTAGACCCGGCCTCGTGGCGTGGTCCTCCCTGACCCGTAGCAACACCCTTCCGAGCTTACACCACAACAGACCCCTGAGTCCCCCGTCCTAACCAACCCGTCCCTCCATGTTAAGTCCTGACCCTTCCCGGACTTCCCAGCCCGTGCCTCCATCTCCCCGGCCCGTAGGCCCTGTGTGCCCACTTTTCGGCACCTAAGATGGCCGCCCGAGCCAGCGCGGCCTAGGCCGAGACGCGCCACCCTGGTCGGAGGACAGAACGCTCCCCGCCAGTGAGAAAGAGAGGAGCAGTATCCTTCACACCTCCGACCTCTCCTCGAGAAGTGGGTTTCGATCGCCCCTCCGGCCGCCCGGAGGGCTGGCTCCACGCCTGCTGTGTGTCTAGGACTCCTCCCGAACCCGACCTGAATGGATCAAAGGGCCACGTGGCAGGAAACCCCAAGAAGCGGCCCCCAGGTGCCAAGTACCCTGCCGACCAGACTCCGGAGATCAAAGAGGAGCAGTCCTATAACTGGGGATGCTTCTGGACTATCGACAGATTCGATCCTGGAACGACGAGAGCCCTGCTGACGTGGTCGCTGCTCATTTGGCAGAGAAGGACTTCAGCTGGAACCACCTGAGCCCTGCTGAGTGACTCGCGTCTCTGCTGCAATTTTGAACCACCGAGCCCTGCTGAGTGACTCGCGGCTCCCTTGCAACTTTGAAACTCCTGAGCCCTGCTGAGTGGCTCGCGGCTCCCCTGAAGAACGGAAGACCTCCAAAATTTTGCTTGAGCCCTGCTGAGTGACTCGCGGCTCTTTGACTCTCCTGGCCCGGCCGGACCCTGAAAGATCGCCCCGTATCCCCCGGCTCGAGGATTGAGAGCTGTGCGTTGGGTACGCAACGATATTGACACTGATCTCATAAGACTGTCCCGCTACCCCTACCCTGACCAAGACTCTTTGAGCGCTTGCTCTACTTGTACTACCGGCTTTCTCTGATCATAAAGATCCCTTGAATCACGAGATAAAGAAACGTTCTTAAGAAGCTACGTTGTGGTGTCTCTTTGTTGTGTGGTGCTTGAGTGGTGTGTACGATCCTAGATTCGAGACTCTCCGCCTGAGGAGTCTCCCTCCAGTGCTCGTCTTCGTATTTAGGGAGGTGGGTCCCAGGGTGGTCAGGTACCCTTCCTGCCCTCCCCTGAGGTCGCCTTCTAACAGTACCTTAGGAGTTTGTTAAACTGTCAAAAGCTACAGAGATGTTAGCCATAACACTAGCAATATTTCCAATTGCTAAGAATTTGACTGAGGCCTAGATTATGTAAGAGAAAATTATGGATTTGTTTTGTGCATTATAAACTATGAGCAAAATTACATTTTACACTTGATTTCACACCTATGGACTGATTTAATGTCATAGCTTTTGAAAGAAGTGTGTTTTCAAGAATAAGTTATATCCAGTAATAGAACAATTGACAAGCTAACTGTGAGGACAGTAAGTATTGCAGTAATGAAGCCTATAGATAACAGCAAATATCTTATTAGGCCAAGCCGTAATACGCCATCCATTTTCCCCAGACCCTCCTGTGTTGTCGAGGATACACTCTGGGTTGATGAATCAGTTCCTCAAGTTTGGCACATCAGTCAACTGCTGCTCTCTAGCATTGGGGGAGAGCCAGTGTTTTGCGCTGTCTCTTTTGGCAAGTATTATTCCATTGACCAGGAGAGTGTGGTCTCTCCTCTATACCCCAACACCCTCAAGAATGCCCAGCAAGGCCACCTTTATGGAGGGCTCCACTGGCTCCCCGATCATATATGAAAGAGTTGTAAATACCCTGCTCCAATATCCGCGGATGACTGGACAATCCCATGTCATGTGATAGAAACTGATTTCCTTGCTTCGGCAGCCGCCACATGTCAGAGGCATAGATGTTAGCTCGCCATAGTCTTAAAGGTGTAAGATAAGCCCTGTCGAAGTACTTAAGTTGGATGATTCGGAGTCTGAAGAATCTCATCAAAACTCTGAGGGGCATACATGTGTCCCTCCAAATCGGGTTGTCTGGGCCTCCCATCCTCCACTCCCATTGGTCTTGCAGGTCTATGAGCGAGTTGGAGGAGTTAATTATTAGGTTTCATATTTCTTGGAGATTCCTACCTTGTCCCGAAGAACCATTAGGAGATGTGGTTCTAGAAGATTATATTTAAGCCTGGGCGTAGTTTGCGGAGTTTCGCTGCGCGGAACTACGCGAAATTACAAAAAACTTCACAAAGTTTCTCAAGTGGCGGAGTGTAGTGCAAACTGCTGTTCGCGCTGGTCTTCGTGCCTCTCAGGTAGAAATTCTACCCAAGCGGCAGTTCACGCTCGCAAAATTACTGTTCCAGAGCGCGAGCAGGGAAAAAAACTCTGCTGCACTACGTAAAGTGGCGTTTTCTGCCCCCTGTGAGCTCCGCGGAGCGTGTAGTGCAAAAAACTCTGTAAACAGCGAACGGAGCGGAGTTTATTACCACCCTGTACCGTTTTGAGGAGAGTGTGGTGGGATTGAAATACTTGTCGTAATTGTAGGTAGCAAAAGAACTGGAATTCAGAAATGAGAATTTGTCTTCGAGATCCTGAAAGAATTTGAGGTAAGAGTTCTGGCAGACATCGCCCCCTCCCCACGAGCCCAATGAGGTTCCATTTCTCAAAATGCATAAGCCATGCTGTGTGATGCAACCATTTACCCGTCCAGAGGGAGGTTTAAAGGGTGTTTTCTAGTCCCAGCTGATCCACATTAGTGATTTCAGGAAGAGACCAGGGAATCGGGCTGTCATAAAGTCCAAATCATGCCACTTTTAGGCTGCACATTGGGTCTTGCGATCCCCCACTAATCCAGTCTGTGATTATCAGGGGTTGTGAAGCCCAGTAATGCAGGCAGATTTTGCGACCGGACACATTTGCTAAGGCGGTTGATTTAACTAAAAGTAGGAGCAAAGTTTAGAAGATGCTTGTTGAAACTAGTTCATCGTATTAGTATGATAGTTCTGAATAGTGTAAAGTATGTGCGGAAGTATGATAATTTTGGACAGTGCCACTCTACCAAGCATATTGAGCGGGAGTTTAGACTATCTGGCAAGGGCCATTGTCAGTTTTGTCATTATAGGGGCTAAATTGAGGGACCAATGAGCGCTTGGGTTCCAAGGCTATGTGTACTCCCAGATACTGAAAGCTCAGTCTGCGAACTGGCAGCTGTGCCTGCCAGTCCACAATGCATGTGCCACCTTTCAGGGGCACCAGGAGGGATTTGTACCCTTGAGGAAGGGCCTCACCAAGAACAGAAGGACATCGTCCACATAGAGTTGAATACAGTCTTCCACTGCTCTCCCCCTATTGAAGCCCCAGATCTGGGTGTCGCACCTCACCCAGAGAAAAGATTCTGAATGCGAATTGTACACAACTCACTCCTCACTGACTTCTCAGTGAGGCATTTGTAACAGACGCTATCAATATATACCACCAGCATTACACATATCATGCCTTGGCGAAGTAAACCCCTGAATATAACAAGGACAACATAATGAACAAAAAAAACAATAACAAATAAATGTCCGATGATAGATGCGCACATGAGGTAGATGCACCTGTTGCATGAATCCACACAACGTGAATTCACCAACGAATAGGGAGCTAATGAGTTAAAGAGGTTGGCCTATATAGGAACCTCCTCCTGGCACGGGTAAATCGTAAATGCAACAAATAGTCAAGAATAGTATAAGGAAATGCCATATCCCTACCACCTGCGCGAGACAACAAATGTGTGTCTCACCAACAGGGAGGGACACAGCGCTGTAGACATAAATGAGGAAAGTTATATCGCAAGTTTTTCTGTTTCTGCGGCACCCACTTCACACTGCGGATGGCTGAGGCCAAATCAAGAATCCCAAGTAGTAAATGGTGGTGTCAAAGCACCCTTACCAGACCCCCAAATAGCAATTCCAAGTGTCTTCCCTGGTGTCCGTAATGCGTCCTGAAGGCTCACAGAATAATCGGCAGTGCCGCGGGGAAGCAGATGTCCTTTTGATAATTTCTGCTCTCCCCGACGGCACGTGCCTTTTGCACAGGCTCACAGGAATGGTAGTTTGCTGCGTCTCAGTGCACTATACCGTCTAAATAAGGAGGCGGGAGAAAGAGAGAGCGCCCTGAGCACTTAGCACGGTAAGACAGGGTTCATGAAAGCGGGGAATATGATACATACAGAAAAACAGGAAGTGACATACAGGAACAGGAAGTGACAAAACAGGACGGAGAGGAGTCGCCATCTTGGATAGGGAAGGGAGTGAAGTGCAGTGTAGGAAGATCACTATGTTAGAAAGGTAAGTAACCCTCCCCCATTTCCTTCTGGGAGCAAGGTTGAGAAGAGGAGAGCAACAATATGGACCCCAAGGAAGGGGGATCACCAGATGCCAACACCAGGTAAGTGTAGTGCCCCATGAAATGGATGGGTCACCACGCAAGTTTGCGGCGTGCCCGACAGAGCAAACCAACAGGTGTCGCGGGTGCCTTCTGTGACGCCAGCAAAACGGTAACAGCGTGCCGTCGTGCCGCACCGCGGCACCCCTGTAGAGGAGGGAAGGGCAATGCGGGCTGCGCCGTAGCCCGCAAGGATAAACAGGGCTGTGCCGCGGGTCGCAATTCGGCCCACGGCGTAACAGTTCCTACCTTCCCCCCACCCAGCTCTAGCTGAAAGTCCTTATGCCAACAGCCAATCCCAGCTCGACTGCATACACAAACTCAGAGATGCCACACACAAACCTTTTCAGACCTTTCGACATTTTGCTAAATGTGTTTATCGGTTTGCCCCTTGTCATGTGACAGAATGATCGGATTAGGAGGAGGAGGAGGAGGAGAAGGAGAGCAGAGAGGATCTTTAGACAAAGGATCTACCTCTTTGGGCTGTCAGGTCCATATACTGTTTTCCTTCTGATGCCATCTTTGTGAGTGGGAGCAGGATCTTGACTCTGAGAAATTCCACTTCCACGCCATCCCAGCCTCGGTCAAGATCCTAGCGGCTCTCCATCTCTTTGCTATTGGGTCTTTCCAGAGATTGTCTGGTAACCCTGTGGGCATCTCTCAGGCAAGGCAGTCCTGATGCTTGAGGCAGGTACTGTGCTGCATCAATAGGAGAGTGCATCTCCTCATATGTATGCCCCATACTCTAGCAGGAAGGCAAAGGGTTGCTAGTGATGCCTACCTCTTTTCCAGCTTCCCGCATGTTGTTGAATCAATTGCACCCATGTGGTGTTTCAGCAGCCCCGACACAATGCACACATCTTTCGGAACAGACACTGCTGGTCCTCCATCAACATGCAGGGTGTGTGTGCGATGCCAGTGGCTGCTTTACTGATGTGTGTGCAGTGTTCCCAGAAAGAACACATGACCGCAACCTCTTCTGCAGTTCACCTCTTGTCCAGTCAATGGCTGTGGGACAATTTGGAAACATGTTGCTTCTCAAGCACCAGACATCAGATATGTAGAATTGCTGTTTTAATGTACACCAACATTCTAAATCACAAATCCTTATGACACATACTTGGCCCCAACAGACACTGTGTGTGCCATTACATACACTATGACTTTTACAGATAAAGAGGGACATGTACAAATATTTCCTAATTTTCCTCCTAAGGTGATGCTGCATATGCACTCTCCCCTCATCTCCTCACACCATACAGACGTGCAACCACTGTATCCAGCGTAGGTACAATAGGGCTCATATACGTACACAAGTCCTAAAGTAGCAATTCAGATGTCTTGACCGTACAGGGAGTTGCCACTGTACTCCAAAAGCCTGCTTCCAGGGCAGTGCGACTGATGTCACGCCACTGGGTGCTGACTGCAAGGGGTGCCGACTTTACAAGTTTATTTTGGTTTTAAAAGCAACTTTTGCCAATTTGCTTGCCTCCAGAAATTTCCAGGCAACAAAAAAAATGCCAAGATAACGGTGATTAATATTCTTCCTGGAGAGAGCTCGGAGTTTTGTCTAGGTGAGGTTTTTGCTGATCATAAAATAGCACAGAGGGTTAACATACCTGCTGCAATGAATGCGTACCATGCAGATCACAAAGTGCATATAATGTAAATAGGTCTGTGGGTTTCTTCTTTTCTAAGAGACATCCTTTTGTTACTTCCAGTTTATGAGTAAAAATCCTAATATAGAACAGTGAATTATTATTAACTGTCATCAAAGAACTGCATGCACACTGCAAAGTGTAGATTAGAGCATAGATTTATATTGCAAAAAGAGTTCATATGGGTAGAAATCGATTTTTATTATTAAAAATTCTAACGGTGTGCTTCTCCAGACCAAGCACTCTTAAGCTATACTGCCAACCAGTATGGATGACATGTCACTTCTACACCTTGTAGTCCTCTGGCTTATGGAACATTTCCTATAAACTGATTTACACACATATGATTGATTGTCTCTGTGTAATATGTGTGTGATGCAAATTGCTTTGATAACCTACACTGTTATGAGTGTCGCTGTACTAATTATATGCATCTGTAGGAGAGTGGATATGGAGACTTGATAAGCACTGTTAAAAGGTGGTGGTGAAGGAATCCGTGGTGGAAGTGATCACCACCATCATCACGGATGGAGGGGTGGGCGCAACAAACATTGTCGCACTGGGTGCCACCAGCGATTAAGCCGGCCCGGTGTACTCCCCTGAAGTTGTGTGCAAGATAATAGTCGCCTGTTGTGTCTTGCACAAAATATCAGTAAATCCTGATTACACATACCTCTGGTCCCTCACCTAGGTATGAATCCAGGGAACCGGGCGATTGTACAAAACAGAGGACATAGTGAGCAGGTGTAGTACCAGCTAGTTGACACATTTTTCTCTTGAGCAATCAGTTGTGCTAGCCTTTATGTGGTTTTACAGTCTGTTGCCAATGATGGTTGGCGGACATTTAAAACTGTCCATAAATTCCATCCTGAGACTACTCTGTAAGCCATAAATAATGTATGTAAACGAAAGCTGTTGTCAAGAGTCAAAATATTGGGCATGCAACACATTTTGTGCGCACATGTCAGTGATTAGTGTGGACAAAGTCTCAAAGGACTCAATCGCCTTAGGGGATTAAATACCACTGCATGTGTGAGACCTCCCAGGACAGTATAACAATAGGAATTTAAAGTTGGTCTCTGAGAGGCACAATATTGGTGATGCTGACATAGCAAGGATAGGAATGTTCAACACTTGATCTACTGTTTAGCCATGTTCTATCATGATGGCTAGCAAGATAACATAGTATTACCCCCAGTTTTGGAACTTTCATAGATTCCCCGTTGTCGGAGTGGGAGCCTCTGTAAAATTAAAAATACCATAGTAATAGGTACAAAAGAGAAAACTAGGCCTAGGCCTCATCTCATTTTGTAGCCTATCAATCTCTTTTTGTAAAAGAGACCAAACTTTCTGCAACAACCAATCAGAAGAGCCTCACCCCTTGGAACCTTCCTGAGAGAGCCTCAGAGCCTCAGATTTTCTACTGCACGTTGTGCTGAGGGAGTCTCCACTGGGCTTTGCTCAGTTTTTCTTCTACTACTTTAATACAACCTATTTACTTGGAAGAATGCCTGATAAGGAAAAGAAAGCTTTATTCAAGGCTTGTGCTATATGTAGATGACAAGCATACAGATTGCATTTATTGCTTGTACCCAGACCACAAGGCTACAGAGTGTAAAATCTGCAGGACCTTCTCTACAAAAACTTTGAGGGACAGGGAAGGACGTCTTTTGACCTGGCTCCAAAAAATGAAATCAAGGAAGGAGGTCGTTTACAGTGATGATGAGGATTCTTCTTCGGCTTCCTCTTCAAGGAGATCAATAAAAAGGGGTAGGTCATCCCCTTCCACCTCTACTGAACCTCCTTCTAAATCCACTCAAAAGATCTCTGATAGGTCTGGTGGTTCTGGTCCCCTAAAATCTCCTCACCGAGGTGTAAAGGAGAAAGTGGGATTAAGTGCTGAGGTGATTTCTACTCAGAAAGGTCCCCAGGAGCCTGCTTTGGCCTCTCCGCCTTCAGAGAAACCTGAAGGTTTTAAAAAACCTGCTTCTCTACCTCAGGACACAAAATCCGTGAAGAAAACCCGCTCGTCGACGGTGACACCATCAGGTACGTCGACTACGAAAATCCATCATACTGCCAGTTCTGAACCGTCGACGGTGGCATCGACGAGGACGTCGACGACGGCAGCTTCAACGTCGACGATTGGACTATCTTCCTCGTTGACGAGATTGGTATCCTCGACGAGGATGACTCCGACGGTGGTGTCGACGATTACGTCGACGACGACGATGGCTATGATGACGACAGCCTTGATTTTGAAGACGAGCTCGTCAACGGTGCCGTCGACGCTTACACCTTCGTCGCCGATGACTAGTTCTCCGTCGATGACAGTTCCGTCGACGTTGGAAAAAGTACGAATTGTGATAAAACGATGGCAAATTACGCCTGAGATGACGTCCCCACGTAGGGTGACGTCCCTACCTCCTGCTTTACTTTTTGATGAGGACAATTCAGAGGATGAAGACAATGCTGGTCCTTACGGAGATGCTTATAGTCCTTCACAGCTCAATGTGAAATATCAGGACTCAGATTCTGATTGCTATTATAAAGAGGTGCGTTAACCTCCTCCCAGAGAGAGACTGCAGGAACAATCCCAGCAAGGTATGCCTTCTTCCCTTATATCAGACCTGCAGATGATGCTCATGGACTACAGGAAACGGTTTCCTTCACAATCTACGGAAGCCGTTCATACACCTCCTCCTCCTGTGCCACCTCCTACTACAACGGAGGTTCAACCACGGAATCCAAAACCTGAGGAGGTTCATCAACCATCGATTCAGGTGCATACGGTTCAGGATGATGATGATGATTCCTCTGACAATGGAGGGGATGTGACGGAGGACCCTGATCCAAATAGAGAATGGGACGACTATGTGCTCCCAGGTCCATCTTCACCTTCACCTAATCCAGTGGATTCACCACCTGCAGACATAGGTGGTTTCCATAACCTCATGGAGCGAGCTTCCAAATGGTTTGGTTTGCCAGTTACTCTGGTTCAAACAGACTGTTTTCTGTATGATTTCAAAGAGCCATACAAAAGATCAGTCTGCTCTATTCCCATCATAGACCATGTGGGGTCAGAGGGAGTGAAAGATATGCAATCACCAGCAACCGTCATCCCGGTCTTACCAAAAAAGAAAGTACAGAGGGCCTGATGGTAGTCCTGCGTGTCTGGTTGGCCAGCCAAGGCCGGACTCCGTGATTTCCCAGGCGGCCCAAAGGAAGTCCAAGACCCCAGCGGCTCCTCTGACCTCTCCACCGGACAAAGAGGTTAGACGCCTGGACAATGTGGGGAAGAGGTTTTCCTCTATGAGAGTCTCCTAGTTCGTGCCTCCAATGCGTTGGCGATCTTAGGCGCTACGATCGCCATATGTGGTGGGATATGGCTCCGTTGATAGACCAGTTACCGGAGCCTACTAAGATGGATGCACGGAAAATCTTGGATGAAGGAGAGCGGTGTTCGGCATAAATAATTGACTGCGCCATGGACATAGCGACGACAGCTTTCAGAGCCCTTGCAGGTTCGGCTGTTCTTAGGAGACAAGGCTGGCTTTGGGCGACCTGATTTCACCCTGAGGTACAGAACAAAATATTGGATATGCCTTTTGACGGTGACATGCTTTTTGGAAAGCATATTGATGAGGCCTTACAGGATATCAAAAAGGACACAGACAAAGCCAAGTCCTTAGGCACTCTTCAATATCGTAAAGTGCCATTCCGAGGGAGCAAGGGAAACATTTTTTAACAACAGAGGAGGATACCAACAATGTTACTCCTCATATTCAGTCATCACAGTCCTACAGACCACAGTATACTCAGAGGCAAGGCCAATCTGCTTCTTTCTCTCAGCAGCAAGGCAAAAGCCGTCAAGGGTCCCAGGGCAGAGACAATGCTAAGCGTCAATAGCGGCCTCCTGGCTCTTTCTACTGTTCCTACCCCTCCGTCAACATCAGTGGGGTGCAGGAACTCTCATTGCCTGAGAAACTGGAAAACAATTACATCAGACCAGTGGGTCTTGAATATCATTCGGTGTGGCCACACCTTGAAGTTTCAACAGCTTCCTCCAACCAGAGCTCCGGGCGCCAGCGAGTCGAAACATCTGCGGCTCTTACGTCTCGAAGCCCACCAACTCTTCATCAAGGGGGCAATAGAACCGGTCCCTCTCTCACAAAAAGGGAAAGGTTTTTATTCCAGGTTCTTCCTGGTTCGCAAAACGGAAGAGAAATGGCGTCCAATATTAGATCTAAGGGAGCTCAACACCTATCTCATAAAACTTTCCTTCAGGATGGTCACCCTTCCAGATATTCTGCGTCTTCTGAACCAAAGGGGACTACATGGCGACACTGGATCTGGAGGACACATACTTCCATGTTCCGATCTATCCAGCTCACAGGCAATACCTACGCTTCACAGTAGGCAAGAGCCATTTTCAATTCAAGGTGCTTCCGTTTGGTCTCAGGTCGGCACCATGGATATTTACCAAAGTACTTGCTCCAGTAGCAGCGTTTCTCAGAAAGCAATTTCTAGAAGTATTTCCCTATCTAGACGATTGGCTTATAAAAGCTCCGACCTTTCCAGCAGCTTCCAGGGCAGTCTCAAGTTGCATCCAACTCTTCAGCCACCTGGGCCTCCAACTCAACAAGGAAAAATCGATCCTTTATCCATCCAGGTCGGCAAAGTTTCTAGGATCTATCCTGGACACGGATCAATGCAAAGCTTTTCCGACGGAAGAGCGTCAGAACAAACTTATACTGTCAGCTTGTCTCTTGCAAAAGAGGAAATCGCTTTCTGTCCGTCTTTAAAAGTCCCTACTAGGATTGATATTATCCTGCATACCATTGATTCCGCACTGCAGACTTCGAATGCGTCCGCTGCAGGAACAGCTGGACATGCAGTGGTACCAAGCGGAGTGCTCGTTCGACGACAGGATAACGGTGTCACCAGCAATGAAAGAAGCATGCAGCTGGTGGCTGGATAAGGACAACATTTCAAAGGGTTTGACTTTCACGCTTCCTCCATCTCCCATGGTTCTCACCACGGACGCCTCATTGGAAGGTTGAGAAGCTGTTCTGCATGAACTACATGTGAGTGGTCATTGGGATGCAGATCAGCGCAAGTTCCATATCAACCTATTGGAACTCAAAGCTATTCGCTTGGCCTTACAGGCCTTTCTGCCACGGATTCAGAATCGTGCAGTGCTGGTCCGCACGGACAACACAACAGCCATGCACTATATAAACAAGCAAGGCGGACAAGATCCTAAACACTTTCCAAAGAAGTTCAAGAGATTTGGGACTGGGTGATTCTTCACAACATTGCCCTTACAGCAGAACACCTCGTAGGGCTGCTCAATACAACAGCGGATGCGTTGAGTCGCCAAAGATCGATCAGCCACGAATGGGAATTGAACCAAGCCATTCTTGACGAAGGCTTCGCATGCTGGGGAACCCCGGCCATAGACCTGTTTGCGACTCCAGAGAACGCCAAATGCCAGTTCTACGCAAGCAGGGATCACCATTGGGGATCATTGGGGAATGCGCTTTTGATTGCCTGGTGCGGCTTATTTCTCTTCGCCTTGCCACCAATACCCCTGACCCAGAGAATAATCCGGAAGGTCAAAGCGGAACCTTGTCGGATGATCTTGATTGCACCAGCGTGGCCCGACAGTTCTGGTACACAGAACTCCTTCTACTTTCTCGGGATTGGCCGATTCCTCTGCAGCCGGTTCCGTCTCTCTTGACGATGTCTCACGGTCAGGTGCTCCATTCAGATCCGAGCTCATTCCACTTGTCAGCGTGGCTCCTGAGTACCGAGAATTTCAGGATCTGAACCTCACCAAGGACTGTAAAGATATTCTGTCTCAGGCCAGAGCCTCAAGTACTAATAAGACCTATCGGGCTAAGTGGAAACGGTTCTGTCTCTGGTGTCAGAGACAGAGTCTTCACCCATACACTTCTGCTCCGCATCAGATTTTGCCATATATCCTTTCTCTGGCTAAATTGGGTTTGGCTCATTCATCGGTCAAAGTACATCTGGCAGCCACCTCTAGATACAGACGGACATCTTCAGGTCCTTCGCTTTGGTCTGCGAGGATTGTGAAACAATTCCTGAATGTCCTTTTCAGGGTTTTTCCTCTGGTCCGGCCTCCTCCACCAGTATGGAAGCTTAATTTGGTATTGGCTCATCTGATGAGAACCCCTTTTGAGCCCATTCATAGGGCGGACCTAAAATTTCTATCATGGAAGCTGGCTCTTCTCTTGGCTTTGACATCAGCTAGACGGATAAGTGAGCTCCAAGCGTTTACTATTGGAGAACCTTTTCTACAGTTTAAAAAGGACGTTCTGTTTCTGAAGACAAATCCAAAATTCATCCCGAAGGTTCCATCTGAATTCCATCTGAATGAGCCGGTCATTTACAAACTTTTTTCCCACGACCTTCTACACCTGCTGAGAGGTCTTTGCATTCTTCGGACGTTCAGAGATGTCAGAAATTTTATCTGGAACGCTAAAAAACCTTTCAGGAAGTCTCCTCAACTATTTGTCTCTTATAGTGGTCCGCGGAAGGGATTTCCGCTGTCAAAGCACAGTATCTCTCGTTGGATTTCCAATGCTATCCAATTTTGCCATCAAGCGGGCAAGACGCTGGAAAGACGGGTTTGTGCTCATTCAACAAGATCTATGGCATCGCCAGTGGCACTATTTTCAGGAGTCCCTATCAAGGACATCTGCAGGGCAGCTACATGGAGCAGTACCCACACCTTTACGAAGCACTACTGCCTGGATTCTTCTATGAAGAATGATGCAGCTGTTGGACAGGCAGTCCTGGGAAATCTTTTTCAATGAGAGGTGAGCTTTCCCTACAATCCCTCCTTCCTGTATTACACATTTTGTATCTCTTGCTGTATTCCTGGCTATGGTAACATTTATGGTTTGTTTGCTGTGAGGATAACTATGTACCAAGTAATTCTATTCATGTACAAAATGTGCTTTTATGGCTTACTGCTAGCTATTCTGATACAAAGCATGGGAATCTATGAAAGTACCAATACTGGGGTAAGAAAACAAGTTACTTACCTGTAACTTTGGTTCCCCAGTATTGGTAACTTTCATTGATTCCCATGTGCCCACCCTCCTTCCCTGGGAAAGCTTGGCCTCTTTTCGTGTTATGATTGCTGTTACACAACGGCTACGAAAATCTGAGGCTCTGAGGCTCTCTCAGGAAGGTTCCAAGGGGTGAGGCTCTTCTGATTGGTTGTTGCAGAAAGTTTGGTCTCTTTTACAAAAAGAGATTGATAGGCTACAAAATGAGATGAGGCCTAGGCCTAGTTTCCTCTTTTGTACCTATTACTATGGTTTTTTTTATTTTACTGAGGCTCCCACTCCGACGACGGGGAATGATACAAAGCATGGGAATCTATGAAAGTTACCAATACTGGGGAACCAAAGTTACATGTAAGTAACTTGTTGTCATAGTCTACACACTCCTTCAATCTGCTTCTTGCATATGTGATGTACTCCAACATTATTGAATGCACAATTGTAAGCGTCTGTGAGGAGTTGTGTTTAGGATTCGTATCATGAAACATATGAATGTACAGGTATTGTAAATATTTTGGACCTGATTCATAAAAGACCTCCGCCCGTGAGGCTGAGGCACCCTAGTCGTGAGAAGGTCGCTGTACTTAGGGCGGAATCTCCACAATGAGAATTCTCATAGTTGAGAGCCTGTCCTGAGTGCAGAGACTCCCCCATGACTGTGGGGCATCCACCACTTATGCGGAGGTCCTTTGTGAATCAGGCTTCTTGTATTAGTTTGTGCTACACCTCATGTGGCAGTGTGGCCAGATGTCTGACACACATACAAGTGGACCTGTGTAACGACATGGATTGTCATTGCTCATAGCAGCCAAGTTTCGCAGCTCCATTCATGATTTTTTACCATATTTTATTGCCTTTTAAACAATATCAACATACATGTTAATTTGGAGGATCGTATCTAGAGCCCAGGGTAAATGACATACCATTTACATTCTCTGGCGCATTTTCTTTAACATTCCCTTTGAAACAAAACTAACCCCCCTCCCCCTTGAGTTGCGTTTAGGTAAACAGGTGAGTGTGTCTACGTGCTACGGGTTCTGATGAGTCATTCTCTCAGATTCCTTGTGTTCCAGTACTATACCTTCTGATGTCGATAGGCTGAATGTCCCTTCTGTCTATCCTCTCGTTCTGGCTCTGCCACCCTCTGAGTGCTCGCTCCACTATTGTTGTTCTGCCCAGTCGTCACCAACTCAGACACTAGGCTTTCGCAGGCTCTAGCCCTCTCCATTTTGCCTATTCCCCCGCTGGCCTCTCGAAGTAACAATCTGCCTTCCGCTCCTGCCCACCTCTCAAGCTTTTTTTTCCATGTGGTAATCTGCGGCCCTCCCGGCGCTTTCCAATTCCCGGCTATCTCCCTCTTGGCCAGGACATAGGCACAGTGCTGAAACTTTCCTATCACTTTGTTTGGCCGTGTCGGGTAACCACCCTAAAAGGAAGCGCTCGGGGGTCTGTGGAAGCTCTTTGTCAATAGGGTCGCCTACACCTGCCGTATCTTCCCCCAAAAGGCTTGCAAAATGGGGCAGTTCCAAAACATATGGAGCATATGCGCCTCTCTTTCCTTGCATCTCAGGGAAACTGCAGTTTCCACACCAAAATGTCTCCTAATGCAGGCTGGTCTTAGATACGCTCTATGTAGCACATAGTAGTTAATTAAATCGCGCATTTCTAGACGCTTTTGGGGTACATTCTAGGATTTTATCCCACTTTCCCTCTAGGATCTCGTTACCCAAGTCTTCTTCCCACTGTAATCGCAAGTTCTCTAACAGCTTTTGCATATCATCCTGTATTGCCTTATTGAGGCAGGACACCGTCTTAATTTTTCCTGCTGACAGCGCAACATACCCGCATCCCGCCAGTGCTAGCGGTTCCACACTCCTAGCTTTCCAGTGTGTTCTAATGCTTCGCGTGAGGAGCCTATGCTTCAGGAAGTGACCCCTGGGCAAGTCGTACGCAGTTTGCAAGTCTTCAAATGAAATTAGCTTGGAATCTTGGTACATGTCTCCCATTTCTCTTAGTCCTGCCTCCACCCAGTCCTCCAGCCCTGCCCAGTGCTGACACTGTGGAATATAGCGTAGAATTGTGATAGGTATGTCAGGGAAATAGGAAGTTCCAGCGCCCACTTTCCTCAAGTTTCTAGCCCAGCAGCGCACCACCACCCTAGTTTCAGTTGTGTCTTCGGACGTATTCTGACGCACTCGCAGCAGAATATTCGCCTGAGACGCAGTGTCCGGTGCAGTTATCCAGTATTAGGGGTGTCTTTCATAGATTCACATGCCTGAATCATTCCCCGTCGTCGTGACGGGAGCCTCCGGTACATAAAAAAGTAATGTCCTATAGACATACATAGAGAAAATAGGCCTAAGGGTCTCCCCTTAGTAGCCTTTCTTTGTCCTTATGTAAAAAGGACCAAACTCTCACAGACAGCCAATCAGCTCCGACCTCCCTCTAGAACCTTCCTGGGAGGAGCCTCAGTCCCTCAGATTTTCTACCGCACGTTGTGCTAAGGGAGTCTCCTCTGAGCTCTGCTCAGATTCTGTGTTTTTTCACTTCATTATATGACTTTGTTGTCAAGGATTCTTTTCTATTATGGATTATCTTCAAATACATTCTTTAAAGAAGGTCTGGTAAGGAAGAGGTTGCTCTGCTCGGATCCTCACACCGACTGCATTGACTGCCTGTAGTGCAGGCCAAGGACTGAAAGTCTGTCGCACTTTCTCAAGTAAGTTTTTGAGACACTAAGACCAGAAAGGAGGTTTTTTATTTTCTCCAGTGACCGAGATGAGGCGTTGTCCTCAACGTCTAGGAGACCTCAAAAGAGAAGAGAATCTCCTCAGACTCATTCCTCAGGGGAACGTCCTGAGAAGGCCCTCAAAAAGACCACTCTTGGGTCTTCTGGGCACAGTCCTTCAAAATCTCCTCACTCTGTGGAAAAGGAGAGTAAAGGACTGGCTTTTGGAGAAAAAAATGTAAAAAAGACGACTTCTGAGCCGTCAAAATCACCTCCTCTGGTCATAGGACCCTTCAGAAGGGCGTCTTCTATACCGTCTGAGGTAAAGACTAAGAAGCCAACCTCGTCTACGATGGTTTTGTCTACGATGGTCTTGTCTACGATGGTCTTGTCTACGATGGTCTTGTCTACGATGACTCATCTACAATGGCTCGTCTACGATGGCTCGTCTACGACGGCTCGTCTACGACGGCTCATCTACAATGGCTCGTCTACGATGGCTCGTCTACGACGGCTCGTCTACGACAGCTCGTCTACGACGGCTCGTCTACGACGGCTAGTCTACGATGGCTCGTCTACGATGCCTCGTCTACGACGGCTCGTCTACGACGGCCTCGTCTACGACGGCCTAGTCTATGGCGTCGACAATGGCCTCATCTATGATGGCCTCATCTACGATGGATTCATCTACGAGGGCTCGTCTTTGATGGCTCGTCTACGACGGCATCGCCATCGACGACCTCGTCTAAGACTGCTCGGCTATGCTGGCCTGTCTACGGCGTCGACGAGGCCCTCGTCTATGATGGCCTCGTCTATGATGGCCTCGTCTATGATGGCCTCGTCTATGATGGCCTCGTCTATGGTGGCCTCGTCTATGGTGGCCTCTTCTATGGTGGCCTTGTCTATGATGGCCTAATCTACGATGGCCTCGTCTACGATGGCCTCGTCTATGATGGCCTCGTCTACGATGGCCTCGTCTATGATGGCCTCGTCTATGATGGCCTCGTCTTTGACGGCCTCGTCTATGACGGCCTCGTCTATGACGGCCTCGTCTATGACGGCCTCGTCTATGACGGCCTCGTCTATGACGGCCTCGTCTATGACGGCCTCGTCTATGACGGCCTCGTCTATGATGGCCTCGTCTATGATGGTCTCGTCTACGACGGCCTCGTCTACGATGGATCGTCTATGGCGTCGTCTACGACGGCCTCGTCTATGACTGCTCGTCTACGACGGCATAGTCTATGACTGCGATCTCGTCGACTGGCTCGTCGACGAGGGAAATTCCGACAATTCTGGAATCTCTTACAAGGTGGTAGAGAAGGCTGCTCAACGTTTTAAGATCTCAATTGCCTCTCAAGAACAGGACTGCTTCTTGTATGACTTCATAGAACCTCTCAAGAAAGCATTAAGGTCATTACCGATTATCGATTACCAATAGTCAGAAGGGGTATAGGGCGCCAGATACAGCACTGGCGTGTTTAACAGGATATCCTAAGCCGGACGCGTAGTGACATAGGCGACCCAGAAGAACTCCAGGAATCCTTCGGCCCCTTTGTCGCTTCCTCCTGATAAGGGGGGAAAAAGAGTGGACAACATTGGGAACAGGTTTTCCTCAATGTCGGCAATGATGGTAAAGGCCGCGAACGCCCTAGCACTCTTGGGACGCTATCATGGACAATTGTGGGCACACATAGCCCCATACCTGTCGGAATTGCCAGATTCATCCAAAGAGGATTCTGCTAGATGGTGAAGAATCGGCGTCAGAAACTATAGATTGCGCGATGGATATCGCAATGACAAGGTTCCGCCAGTTGGCTGGAGCAACCCCTCCCCGCAGGCTTCCGCACAAACATCTACGCCTGCTGCTCCAGGAAATATATGCGATGCTGAAGAAAGGAGCGATCGAGCAAGTTCATTCGTCTCAAAGAGGGAAAGGATTCTATTCCCGCTTCTTTCTTATACGCAAGAAGGAGAAAGAGTGGAGGCCCATACTAGACCTCAGGGCACTAAACTCTTTCCTGAAGAGTCAGTCGTTCAGGATGGTGACGATCCAAGAAATACTAGGCATACTGGAAAAAGGAGATTTTATGACATCTTTGGATCTCCAGGATGCCTACTACCACATCCCGATTCTCAAGGGGCACAGAAAATTCCTGAGATTCGAGGTGGCAGGGCAGCACTACCAATTCAAAGTCCTACCGTTTGGCCTCAAATCGGCACCGCGGATTTTCACCAAGTACCTTTCACCTGTGGCAGCTTTCCTGCGTCAAATGGGTCACCAAGTCTTCCCCTACTTCGACGACTGGCTGGTAACGGCACCTTCAGCTGCAGGCGCGACCAAATCCTCCAACGCCTGCACCAATCTCTTTCACCAGCTAGGATTGACTCTCAATCATGAGAAATCCTGCATGACCCCAACAGGAAACATCACCTTCCTCGGGGCGACCTTGAACACGGAATGCGCAAGGGCATTTCCTTCAAAGGACAGGAAAAACAGGATAATATCTCTGGCCACGGCTGTGGCATCAAGGAAGTCCCTAAGAGTTCGAACCTACAAATCACTCCTAGGAATGATGTCTTCTTGTATACTCATCATCCCTCACTGCAGACTCAGCATGCGCCCATTGCAAGACGCCCTCACGAACCAATGGGCACAGAGTACAGGTTCTTTAGAGAACATTGTGAAGATAACACCACAAATATCCAAGAGCCTGGAATGGTGGAGAAATCACAGGAATTTGTCTATAGGACTGCCATTCCTACTTCCAGCAGCACCTCTGGTGATCACCACGGATGCACCCCTGGAAGGCTGGGGAGCTGTCCTCCAGGATCTCCAAATAAGCGGCAAATGGACAATTCAGGAGAAGCAACTCCATATCAATATTCGGGAACTAAGGGCTGTGTATCTAGCACTACATGCCTTTTTACCACGCATCCAGAACTCCCAGGTGCTCATCAGAACGGACAACACCACGACGATGCACTATCTCAACAAACAGGGAGGAACGCGTTCGCTCACTCTATCACGCGAGTCGCAAAAGATCTGGAACTGGCTTGTACTCCATGGGATCACGCTCAGGGCGGACTATGTCCCGGGCGAGGACAACACCATTGCCGACGCCCTAAACCGACAGAAATCCCTCTCCCACGAATGGGAGCTCGACAAGAGTACGCTGGATCACATCTTCTCAGAATGGGGGGCCCCAGGAATCGACCTGTTTGCCACCAAGGAGAACGCCAAATGCCCAAACTACGCAAGCTGGCATCCCCAACCAAGGTCACTCGGAAATGCTTTTTCCATCGGTTGGTTCAGCGTATTTGCGTACGCTTTTCCACCATTTCTGATGATTCCCAGGGTTCTCAGGAAGATGAAGGCGGAGCATTGTAAGGCGGAGCATTGTACCCTGATCCTAATTGCCCCGTTCTGGCCGAGGCAGGACTGGTTCTCGGATCTTCATCGCCTCTCCATCAGCACACCGATTCCTCTGAAGCGGCACCCGAACCTGCTGACAATGTCCAACGGGCAGGTGCAACACCCGAACCTGCAATCGCTCAGGTTACCGGCCGGGCTCCTGAGCACAGAGTTCTGTCATCTAAACATCCCGCAGGAATGCAGGGACGTGCTGGCAAAAGCAAGAGCGGACAGTACCAACAAAACGTACTCTCTAAAATGGAAACTATTCTGCATATGGTGTTTAGAGAAAGGCCTGAGACCACTCCATATCACACCCGAACAGATATTACCATACCTCCTGCATTTGGCACAGTCAGGACTGGCACATGCATCCATAACGGTTCACCTGGCAGCTATCTCAAGGTTCACCAGAACTTTCACAAGACCTTCTCTGTGGTCCAGTAGGCTAGTCAAGCAATTCCTAAAGGGGCTCTACAGATCCTTTCCGAGGCCTCGGAAAGCCCCTCCGACATGGCAGCTGAATCTGGTACTCAACCAACTCATGAGACCTCCTTTTGAACCTATTCATCGAGCATCTATCAAATACATCTCATGGAAAACGGCGCTCTTCCTCGCTTTAACATCAGCCAGGAGAGTTAGCGAGCTACAAGCTCTGTCCATCCAGGAACCATATATGCAGTTCAGACAGGACAGGGTGGTGCTGAGACCCAACCCTAAATTCATACCAAAGGTGCCTTCGGACTTTCATCTCAATGAACCGATTGTCCTTCGGTCCTTCTTCGCGAACCCTTCCACTGCAACAGAGAGAGCACTACATTCTCTAGATCTCAAGAGATGCCTAAAGTTCTACCTGGATAAAACAAAGACTCTCAGGAAATCTTCGCAACTGTTCGTAGCATACAGCAGACCAAGAATGGGCATGCCTCTCACGAAACAAAGCATCTCGAGATGGATCTCCTCGGCGATTGCATTCTGCCATGACAAGGCCGGACGGCCTTTAACCGATCATGTTACTGCCCATTCCACCAGGGCGATGTCCACGTCAGCAGCACTGTTCGCTGGAGTGCCAATCTTGGACATATTCAGAGCGGTGACCTGGAAGTCACCGCACACCTTCTCCAGTCACTACTGCCTGGATATCGAACTTCAGAAGGATGCGGCAGTGGGCCAGGCGGTGCTTCGCCATCTCTTTCAGTGAGGTGAGCCTTCCTACTTCCCGCCATCCAGGTATGCACATTCTTTGCTCTTGTGGTATTCTAATTATGCTATCATTCCATGTTATGTGATGATATATGCATTGTCTAACATGACTGCAGAGCGACATTACATCACAAATGTGCATATCTGATTGCTAGCTATTCTGATTCAGGCATGTGAATCTATAAAAGACACCCCTAATACTGGATAAGAAATGCGTTACTTACCTGTAACAGCAGTTATCCAGTATTGGTGTCTTTCATAGATTCACATGCAACCCTCCCACCTCCCCTGGAAGGACTCACATCCCTCTCTAACCATATTACGCCAACCTAGCTGGGTGCGTACGAAAATCTGAGGGACTGAGGCTCCTCCCAGGAAGGTTCTAGAGGGAGGTCGGAGCTGATTGGCTGACTGTGAGAGTTTGGTCCTTTTTACATAAGGACAAAGAAAGGCTACTAAGGGGAGACCCTTAGGCCTATTTTCTCTATGTATGTCTACAGGACATTACTTTTTTATGTACCGGAGGCTCCCGTCTCGACGACGGGGAATGATTCAGGCATGTGAATCTATGAAAGACACCAATACTGGATAACTGCTGTTACAGGTAAGTAACGCATTTCTTATGCATTGTTCCCTTTCCACGTTGCGATCCGCTGCCAACCATTGGATCAGCCAGTATAGTTGTGCAGATAAATAGTAACTCTCGAAATCAGGCATCGCCTGCCCACCCTCCACTGTGGGGCATCGCAGTGAGGCCAACGCTACTCTCTTTCTTCCAGAACCCCAAAGGAATGACGTGACCATTGAGTCAAGCTCTTTAAACATCGCTCGCGGGATCTACACCGGGAAAGTCTCGAAGTAGTATAGTAGGTGCAACAACGTTACCATTTTCAGAACTGTTACCCTTCCAGCTACTGACAGCAGCAGCGTTCCCCAGAAGTCCATCGCTATTTTCGCTGACCTTATCTCCTTACCCACATTGCATTCCAGTAATTCTGTCGCTCTGTGATATATTTTTCCTGCAAGGTATTGCAGGCAGCTAGGCTCCCACCTCAAGTGTTCTAGATCAAGCAGCAGGGGGGTATCCAGCGCCATGGGGTATAAGCAGGATTTTTGACAATTGACTTTAAGGCAGGATAAGGTGCTAAATTTGTCCAGCATGTCACGCGCTCCGAACTGTTCGTCCGTCGTGTTGCGTAAGAATATGCTATGAAGTGTTGTCCTGCTCCCGTCTTCAGGCCCTCATATTCCTGGCCACTCCTGGCTCTGCTCGCCAGCAGTTCCATAGCCAGTGCAAACAGGAGTAAGGAGAGGGGATATCCTTGCCTCGAACCTCTCTCCATCCTCTGTCTAGGCGAGATAGTCCTCCCAGTGCGCACTCGGGCTCTAGGGGATGCATATAGCAGCCACACAATGCCAGAAATCCCTCCCCCAGACCCATCTTGGCCAGGACCTCATATAGGTACAACCACTCCAGGCGGTCAAATGCCTTCTCTATGTCCACTGCGAAAACTGCAGCCTCTCGCTTGTCATACCCCTCAGAATCCATCACAGCCAGGAGTCGTCTAATATCTATTAGCGTATTCCGCCCTGGGATAAACCCCGCCTGATGCAACATGGACCAGGTTGGACATGTGAGGGAGTAAGCACGTCTCAATAATTTTACTCTGGATTTTATAATCCATGTTCAACATGGATAGTGGCCTATAAGCTGCGTAGTTGTGTAGTTCCTTCCCTGACTGGGGTACTGGCACAATGAGGGCCTCTCTGGCACTTCCGGGCAACTCTCCAAGTTCTCGGCCTCTTGGTACTTTGTAACCAGGCAGGGGCAGCGCCTCCGTGTATGTTGCGCAGAATTCGGCCAGTAGTCTGTCTGTGCCTGGGGTCTTGTTTTGCACCATGCCCTTAAAGGCAACCCACACCTCCTGCTGTGTGATGTCTGCTTCCAGTTCTTCCGCTGCTTTTGGGCTCAGGCTTGTCAGCTGTAAGTCGGCCAGGTATTCCTTTATGTCCATAGGCTCGCCTACGCACGTCTTCCTGTAGTGTTTGGCATAGTAACGGGAAAAGACCTCATTGATCTTTTCTTGTGTGAAGTGTCTAGCCCCCCACTCATCCTCCATCTCCACCGGGGGGACCCCTATTCACCGGGTTCGTCAGCCATTCCAGAAGCAATCCTGACTTGTCCCTCTCAGCATACGTACGCTCCAAGTATTTCTTGTAATCAAAGCATCTAAGCCTCTCTGTCTTCTTCGCCACTTCCTCCTTGGTGTCTAAGAGTGCCTATTGAAGCTCCGGGTATCCTGGCCTTCTGCATTCTACCTCTCTGAGATCTGTCTCTGCCCCTCTACTTCTCTCATGATGACGCACCTGACACCCGTGGCATGTGTAATACATTGGCCCCCCAGGATCACTTTGAAAGCGTCCCACTCTGTGCTCAGCGATGTGGTCATTCCCGCATTAGTTTCAAAATAGTGCGGTATTTTGCCCGTAATCTCTCCCCAAAAGACCTGGTCTTCCAGGGTGTCCTGGCGAAGTATCCACGTAGGAATCACCATTGCCGGGTGTGCCCACTTCAGGGACAGCACTAGTGGATTATGATCCGAGATGGTTTGCGCAAGATATTCCGCAGCACTGACATGATGATAAGCATCTACTGAGCATAAGAAGGCATCTAGTCGTGCTTGCACCTCGTGGACCACTGAGAAATAGTAGTCGTCCCTTCCCTGTGGGTATAGGGCTCTCCACGCATCTATCCGGCCCCTGCTCTGTCTCATTGTAGTGAATGCAAGAGAGGCACGCACCGTTTGGGAGTTTCGTAATGGGGGGTGGGATCTGTCCAAAAGTGTGTCATCTACGCTGTTAAAGTCGTCTCCCCCTATAACAATACCTGCAAAATATTGTGGTAGTCTGTGACTCAACGTCGCGAGAAAGGCTGGCTTCTCTATTAGGGGTGTAGACACTGATTATACTAATCTCTCAACCCTCTGGTCGCCCCTTTATGGCTACATATCGACCCTCCAGATCTACCATGGAGCTCAGCAGTTGGAATGGGACTCCCTCCTGAACCCAAATTAGTTCCCCCTCGCATAGGCCGAGTAAGTGGTGTAAAAGAGCTGCCCCTCCACCGTCTTTGTATTGCCTGTCCTTACTTCTGAGTTAGATGTGTTTCTTGCAGAAGAGCTATCTGGGCTCCCCACCTCCTAAAGTATGAGAGGACCTTGTGGCGTTTTGACATTGTATACATGCCCATAATATACCAGGTCATACATTGGTATTTCTGTTTGTCCGCCATTATCAGGTATTACTGTGTCCTGTTCGCCTCCCTGGCAGTGTGGCACCCCCTGCACCCCCCACTCGAACCCATGTGGTCCCTTGTACGCTGCAACTGAAGGTGTTCCTCCCCGCAGCATTCCCCCCTTATCAGCCCCTGTACCTTTTTGTAGAGGCAAAAGCGCCTGTAACAGTCTAGATTTCTGCATCACAGTCTACCACTCTTCTCCGCTAAATAATGTAATCCGCCGCCTGCGGGGTGACGTCCGGGAGTATCACAATCTGCACCTCAGAGTCTCTGGACCCATTCTCTGAGCCAGATGCCGCCGCAGTCTCACTGCCCTCTGGAAGGACCTGGCTCCTCGCCTTGCCGATGATCAACGCTACAACTTGCATCGCCCCCTACCGTTCAAGCTGCGCCTCCTCCTGCGTAGGTGCTAGAGTCTCTGTCCCGGTCCGCAGGTTCCTAGAGCGTTTTTCACGTTGCCTTCTCGTTTCCCGGTCCCTTGGCAGCTTGGCCCCTCCGTGCCGGTCCAGCCAGTCTGATGCCTCCTGAGGGGTTCTGAAGAACTCCGTACTCCTGTCCTAGGTGACTCGCAGCGTGGCCGGGTACTGCGTCACGTATTTGTAGTTCAGTTGTCGCAGCTTCTGCTTTACGTCCCAGTAGGATCCCCTCTGCCATTGCACTTCTCGGGAGAAGTCTGGGAAGATGGTCACCATGGAGTTATAACTTATTTACTTGTATGTCTCCTCTGAGGCATGCATGGGTAAGAATATGGTCTCTGTCCTAGTAGTGAAGGAATTTTGCTATCACCACCCACTGTGGTGCTTCTGGTGGAGGCGGCTTTGCAGGGACGTGGTGTGCCCTCTCTAGGGCAAAGAAATTCGATAAGCTGTTCGGAGCTACTTCTTCTAGGAGCTACTTTTCGAGGTGGTCTGTCATGCTGCGGCCTTCAATTTTCTCAAACAGGCCTACGATTCTCAGGTTGCTTCTACGTGACCTGTTTTCAGCGTCCTCTGCCCTGCCCTCCAGTACTTTCACTTTAGTTTCCAGCGCGGTCATTCGTTGCTTCATTGCTGTTAGAGCTAGAAATGCTACGGCTAATTCCCCCTCATTTGCCTTGACCCGGTCTGCCAGCTTTTTGTGGTCTTCTCGAAGCTATCCCATGTCCAGGCTCAATGGGTCAATTTTACCTTCTAGTTGTTCACTGGAGGTGGTAATAGCCTGCAATATATCCTGCAGTAGTGGGGTCTGCAGGGTTCTCTTTCTGCGTCTAGGCCCTCTCTTTCCCATCTGAGGTCTTACCTGTCAGGGGCTCTTCCCTGTCTTTCTTTTTGAGGGGCTTCCCCATGGCGTCTTCTCACACTATTGCACTCTTGGTGCTGCGCATACTCATGGGACACTTCAGGCTACTCCTGCTGTTCGTGGGGACGTCAGCTTCGGCAGGTGCTCTTCGGACCAATGCTTCTTTCTACTCAGACCGATGGTGGGCCCCTTCCGTTTCCGTGTTAGCTTTCTGCTGCTGCCTCACCGTCCTCTCTGACATTGTTCTACATTCAGTCCATCAACTGTGTTTTTTGCAATTTTCACCCTGAGTGTGCTGGGTATACTCAGACGTGAGTCCCAGGCTCTCCACACCACTGGAGTCAAGCTATCCAGGCTGATGAAGGCTGATAGCCAGAAACCGGTCCTTGGATGCTTGATTCCGGTCTGGGAAAGACATGGCTTGGTAGTTCGGACTGGGCTGTTCCCATGAGGCACAGGGTCAGAGCTGATTTGCCTATAGCCAGTGTCTAACCCAGGGTGGTGTGGAGTGCAAAAAAACGATGGATTTAGGCCCAGATCCTTGTACTGGGGTGAATGTATGACATTGTTCTACATTCTGTCCATCAACTGTGTTTTTTGCAATTTTCACCCTAAGTGTGCTGGGTATACTCAGACGTGAGTCCCAGGCTCTCCACACCACTGGAGTCAAGCTATCCAGGCTGATGAAGGCTGATAGCCAGAAACCGGTCCTTGGATGCTTGATTCCGGTCTGGGAAAGACATGGCTTGGTAGTTCGGACTGGACTGTTCCCATGAGGCACAGGGTCAGAGCTGATTTGGATATAGCCAGTGTCTAACCCAGGGTGGTGTGGAGTGCAAAGAAACTATGGATTTAGGCCCTGATCCTTGTACTGGGGTGAATGTATGACATTGTTCTACATTGTGTCCATCAACTGTGTTTTTTGCAATTTTCACCCTGAGTGTGCTGGGTATACTCAGACGTGAGTCCCAGGCTCTCCACACCACTGGAGTCAAGCTATCCAGGCTGATGAAGGCTGATAGCCAGAAACCGGTCCTTGGATGCTTGATTCCAGTCTGGGAAAGACATGGCTTGGTAGTTCGGACTGGACTGTTCCCATGAGGCACAGGGTCAGAGCTGATTTGCATATAGCCAGTGTCTAACCCAGGGTGGTGTGGAGTGCAAAAAAACCATGGATTTAGGCCCAGATCCGTGTACTGGGGTGAATGTATGACATTGTTCTACATTCTGTCCATCAACTGTGTTTTTTGCAATTTTCACCCTGAGTGTGCTGGGTATACTCAGACGTGAGTCCCAGGCTCTCCACACCACTGGAGTCAAGCTATACAGGCTGATGAAGGCTGATAGCCAGAAACTGGTCCTTGGATGCTTGATTCCGGTCTGGGAAAGACATGGCTTGGTAGTTCGGACTGGACTGTTCCCATGAGGCACAGGGTCAGAGCTGATTTGCATATAGCCAGTGTCTAACCCAGGGTGGTGTGGAGTGCAAAAAAAACGATGGATTTAGGCCCAGATCCTTGTACTGGGGTAAATGTATGACATTGTTCTACATTCTGTCCATCAACTGTGTTTTTTGCAATTTTCACCCTGAGTGTGCTGGGTATACTCAGACGTGAGTCCCAGGCTCTCCACACCACTGGAGTCAAGCTATCCAGGCTGATGAAGGCTGATAGCCAGAAACTGGTCCTTGGATGCTTGATTCCGGTCTGGGAAAGACATGGCTTGGTAGTTCGGACTGGACTGTTCCCATGAGGCACAGGGTCAGAGCTGATTTGCATATAGCCAGTGTCTAACCCAGGGTGGTGTGGAGTGCAAAAAAACGATGGATTTAGGCCCAGATCCTTGTACTGGGGTGAATGTATGACATTGTTCTACATTCTGTCCATCAACTGTGTTTTTTGCAATTTTCACCCTGAGTGTGCTGGGTATACTCAGACGTGAGTCCCAGGCTCTCCACACCACTGGAGTCAAGCTATCCAGGCTGATGAAGGCTGGTAGCCAGAAACCGGTCCTTGGATGTTTGATTCCGGTCTGGGAAAGACATGGCTTGGTAGTTCGGACTGGACTGTTCCCATGAGGCACAGGGTCAGAGCTGATTTGCATATAGCCAGTGTCTAACCCAGGGTGGTGTGGAGTGCAAAAAAACGATGGATTTAGGCCCAGATACTTGTACTGGGGTGAATGTATGACATTGTTCTACATTCTGTCCATCAACTGTGTTTTTTGCAATTTTCACCGTCCTCTCCAGCACACCCACATGTGCAATATGGGTCTGGTGGCACCCCTCTCTTGGTCTGCCTGGGGATTCTGGATCTCGCCGCTCCTTGGCCCAATGTGCCACCTCTGCTCTGCTTCAGCTGGGCGCAGATGCCTCGTAACACTCCTGGCGCTGCGGGTACTCATGGGACGCTTCAGGCTACTCCTGCCGTGTGAGATCGTCCATTCCGGCAGACTCTCTTCAGTCCAGAGCTTCCTTCCACTCAGGGCGGGCCTGTCCGTCTCTGTGCTGGCTTCCTGCTGTTCTCCCGCCGTCTCCTGTAGCGTACCCATGTATGCAATACGGGACTGGTTTCACCCCTCTCTAGACTGGGGACTCTAGATCTTGCCGCTAGCTGGCCCAATGCGCCACTCCTACTCTGCTTCAGTGTGACACAGATGCCTCCTCCTCAGGTTGTCAATTCCACTTTCTCCCAAGGCGCTTCCCTGCACTACAAAATTTGTTTTATTTATTTTTATGTTTACTTAACTGTATTTGTCCGTATTCCGTACTTTACTACCCCCACCCTTCCACTCCCCCTCCCTACGTCACCACCCGGCAGCACTCCCACTACTGTCCCTCATGCATCCAAATAATACCTAAGTGCCTGATTCAAAAAGGCTAGGTATTTTGTTTTTTGTGTAATGCTGAATGTATCATACATGCAGGTCTAATGTCTACCTATGATCATATGAAAACTTTCAGGTACCATGTGAGATATTTGTCAAGGTGTGGCTGGCACTGTCTGAACTGGTAATGTTGCACTGAAATAACCTCCCATTGCTTTCAGCACATCTTGGGCCGTCTCAGGTACACATACTCTACATTGCAGCATGCAACAAGAACTCTCCAGATTTTGTTGTGTGCTGCATTACTCAGCTATTTCGTTGAACCCCCATAAAGCAGAGGGTATTTATCCAGTATTGGGGTATCTTTCATAGATTCACATGCCTGAATCATTCCCCGTCGTCGAGGCGGGAGTCCCACGGTAAATTATATATATATAGCAGTGCCTAAAATCATTAGTAGTAGGCTAGAAAAGAATATAGGCCCAACTAGGCCCAAAACTTAGCAGCCTATCTACCTCATTATGTAAAAAGAACTGAAAATGTAGCCTCAGCCAATCAGCTAACCTCACCCTCTAGAACCTTCCCAGCCCAGGCAGTTCTCCTCAGATTTTCACCGCACTTCGTGTGTAAGGGAGTCTCCCTGAGTGCCTACTCAGTTTTCTTCAAAATTTCTTCTATTCTCTCAAGATGTCGGAAAAGAAGGCTTTATTCAAAGCTTGTGCTTCATGCTTCAAGAAGAGGGTCCATGTGGACGACCAGCACTCGGACTGTATTTATTGTTTGCATCCTTCACATGTGGTGAATGATTGCAGGATATGTCGAACCTTCCCTCCTAAGACCACCAGGGATAGAGAGGCAAGAGTTCTTTTGTGGCTAAAGTCGTCTGCCACAGATGACGAGGACAGAGCCTCTACCTCAAGTAAGAGAGCCAGTTCCAAAGAGAGGTGTTCTCCTGAGAGATTGAAAAAACCTAAATTCTCTCATAAACCCTCTGAGTCCACAAGGAGTGCTGCGTCAACAGAGTCTTCTACTGTGAGTACAGTCCGCACTAAAGCTGTCTCTTTGGTGTCCTCTCTCACTGTCACCACCTATTCTACGTCCTCTACTTCTTCAAGTACTGTTACCACCTACCAATGACGATACCGTCGACGACAGTACCGGCAACTCACACATCTGTCTCACTTCTACCATCGACAGCAGCGCTGGCATCTTTGAATGTGCCGTCTACGCATTTATTGCCCACATCTCCGGTAAGGGTACAGTATACCCATTTTCAGATGAAATCATTTCAGAGACAGAGTTACTCTCATTTGTCTCCCCTCTTGCCTTCGCATATTTTGGAAAACTACGTGGAGGCAGATTCTGATAATGAAGGGGATGATGACGATCCTTTTGGAGTGGCCCATCACCCTTCCCAGTTACACATAAAATATCAAGAGGATGAGGATGATGATGAGGTTCATTACTATCAGGAAAATTTATCTACTCCTTATCATCAGGAGCAACAACACACAGAAGACACGACTCATCTTCCGTCTTTTCTAATTCAGGATTTGCAGGCCATGCTGGCTGATTATCGTCAGAGGTTTCCATCAACTCTGCCTACTTCAAATCCTGTGCCAGTAGACATGCCAGTAAATCCCCCGCCACATCCTTCGCACTCTCCAAGGCAGGATGTTGACCCCGGGACTGGAGGTCAGGATGTTGACGTCTCCTCTCCAGATGAGGATGAAAGAGAGGATGGGGAACTTCCGGATTCCACGCCTACGGAACCATGGAATGATTACATCATTCCTATGCCCTCTCCTAATTTGCCACAACCTTCAGATTCTCCGCCAGAAGACATAGGAGGTTTTCATAACATCATGCACCGGGCAGCTGCTCGATTTGCAATTACAGTTTCGGTTGAGCAGGCTGACTGTTTTCTTCATGATTTCAAAGAAGGGTATAGAAGGGTGTCCAGATCTATCCCTATCATTGACTATATTTGGAAAGAAGGGATTGATATTATGAAGACGCCAGCTTCCATCCCGGCGGTTCTTCCAAGAGTCGACAAGAAGTACCGAGCACCACCGGATACTCCTTCATGTTTGATTGGTCATCCGCGTCCTGACTCAGTGATTTCACAAGCGGCTCAACAACGATCCAAGAATCCGGTTGCACCAATTTCAACGCCTCCAGACAAAGAGGGTAGGAGATTGGATGCGATTGGGAAGAAATTCTCAGCTGAAGCCGCTGCTACTGTCAAGATTGCTAATTCTTTGGCAATTTTAGCACGTTATGACAGACAAATGTGGTCAGATCTGTCGGAGTTCATCAACTTGGTTCCCGATGAACGTGTTGAAGAGGTCAGGAAGGTTGTCATGGAAGGCGAGCGGGCAGCTTCTGAGATTATCGATTGCGCCCTCGATGTATCTAATACAGCCTTTAGACAATTGGCCGGAGCGGCAGTTCTCAGACGGCAGGGATGGCTCAAGGCGACTTCTTTCAGACCTGAAGTCCAGACCAAAATACTTGACATGGCCTATAATGGCGAGTTATTGTTTGGCAAGCACATAGATGAAGCATTGCTTGCGATCAAAACGGATACTGATACGGCCAAATCGCTTGGTACACTACAGTATAAGCGAGGTTTTTTCAGAGGAGCAAGGGGCCGTGGTTTTTCTTCCAGAGGACATTATCAAAATCAGCAAAACCGCCAGTATCAACCTCAGAATAAGCCGTACTACCAACAGTCCTATCGGCAGTCATCGTCAGCGGGTTTCTCTCGTCAAGGAGGGAAACGACGTTCTAACTACCAGGGACGCGATTCAAATAAACGCCAGTGAGTTTTGCCGGACACCATCCTCCCTTCCTTCCCTCCCCGTGGGCGCCAAGATCTCCGCCTTTTATCAACAGTGGCGGAAGATAACTTCAGATCAGTGGGTTCTGGACATAGTCAAACACGGACACACTCTGGAGTTCTTGCAGAAACCTCCAACATCACCGCCCAGGGGTCCCGCCCCTCCTCGTCTTCATTTGTTATACATGGAAGCCATGAAAATGCTACACAAAAATGCGATAGAGAAAGTCCCAACATCCCAGAAAAATCAGGGGTTTTACTCTCGCTTCTTCCTTGTGGAAAAGGTTTCAGGAGAGTGGCGTCCAATTTTGGATCTACGAAACTTAAACAAATATCTGAAAAAGCAGAGTTTCCGCATGGTGACGCTCACGGATGTCCTCAATTGCCTCATGGAAGGCGATTTCATGGCTTCCCTGGATATGGAAGACGCTTACTTCCACATTCCAATTCATCCAAACCACCGCAAGTATCTGAGATTCACAGTGGCTGGTGTCCATTTTCAATTCAAGGTGCTTCCTTTCGGCCTGAAGTCTGCACCAAGAATCTTTACCAAGACTCTAGTCCCAGTTGCAGCTGCGTTGAGGTCACAGGGAATCCAAGTATTCCCGTACCTCGACGATTGGTTAATAAAGCGTCCAACAAAGACTTCAACAAGGCAATCGGTCAAAAGTGCTCTATCAATGTTCTCGAATCTGGGCCTGACACTCAACGTCAAAAAATCTCAACTTCAACCCAAACAAATTCTGACGTTCCTAGGAGCAGTACTAGACACTTCTCAGTGCAAGGCCTTCTTGACCCAAATTCGTCAGGACAAGATCACAAAGCTGGCAAGTCAAATACGGTCAAAAAAGTCTCTTTCGGTCCGACAGTTTGTTTCCCTGCTAGGGATGTGTTCCTCCGCACTCCATCTAGTTCCACTGGCTCGACTCAGAATGAGGCCTCTCCAAGAGGAATTGCATCGACAGTGGCGGCAGATAGACGGATCTTTCGAGGACCGTATCAAGGTCACGCCCAAGATGAAACAAGCTCTTCTATGGTGGGCGGCAAAGAACAATTTTCCTCCGGGGCTCACTTTTCTTCAGACCCTACCGGAATTTACTCTAACGACAGATGCCTCCATGGAGGGTTGGGGAGGTCATCTCCAAGACCTTCAAGTGCAGGGACGGTGGTCCCATCAGTACAAGCACAAACACATCAACTGCCTCGAGTTGAGGGCCATTTTCCTGTCCTTGCGAGCCTTCCTGCCAAGAATTGCAGGCTCTGCAGTGCTGGTGCGCACGGACAACACCACCAGCATGTTTTACGTAAACAAGCAAGGGGGCACAAAATCTCTAGCCCTGTCTCTTCAAGCGCTGGAAATGTGGGAATGGTTACTCCATCACAAAATTTCCCTCAGAGCGGAGCATGTTCAGGGAATTCAGAATTCTCTGGCCGACGATCTCAGCAGATCGTTCACAGGATGTCACGAGTGGGAACTCGAACAACGCCAAGTGGAAACAATTTTTCAGCTCTGGGGCACACCAACACTGGACCTGTTTGCCACGCAACAGAACAGCAAATGCATATACTTTGCCAGCAGGTTCCACCAGCAAGGATCGAGAGGAAATGCCCTGTTGATGAGGTGGACCGGAATCTTTGCATATGCCTTCCGACCGATTCCTCTCATCCCAAAGGTTCTACAGAAAATGAAGAGAGAGCGTTGCTCTCTAATCCTAATTGCTCCTCGCTGGCCGAGACAGTATTGGTTCCAGGAGCTTCTGATACTCTCCCATCAACCTCCACTGCGCCTCAAGCCGACACTTTCAATGCTGACAAGGGAGGAAGGACAAATACTTCATCCAGATCCTCAGTCGCTGCACTTGCACGCCTGGCTCCTGATTTCTTAGAGTTTAAGGACCTGGAGATTTCTCCAGACTGTAGAGCTGTTCTATCTCAGGCTCGAGCACAGTCTACCATCAGAACCTATCGCTTCAAATGGAAGAGATTCTGTTTATGGTGCGGGGAGCATGACGTCCATCCACTACAGGCTCCTCCAGAGAAGATTCTGCCTTATCTGCTGTCTCTAGCCAGATCAGGTCTCGCTTTTTCTTCTATCAAAGTTCACCTTGCTGCCATATCCAGATTCAGAAAGAGTTACAACAAACCATCTTTGTGCTCTTCCTCTTTAATTAAACAGTTCCTTAAAGGATTATTTCGAGTTTTCCCTCCAGTGCGGCCTCCTCCTCCTGAGTGGGATCTCAATATTGTGTTATCTCAATTGCTGAAAAGGCCTTTTGAACCAATTCATAAATCAGAACTTAAATTCTTGACTTGGAAAGTGGCTATTCTGTTAGCCCTCACTTCAGCCCGGAGAGTAAGTGAGATACAAGCGTTCACTATATCAGAACCTTTCCTACATTTTTCAAAAGATTGTGTGACACTTAGAACTCATCCTAAGTTTATTCCCAAAGTTCCGACCCAGTTTCACATCAATCAACCGGTGAAACTAAAAACTTTCTTTCCAGACCCCAAGACTCCAGCTGAAAGGATGCTGCATTCCTTGGATGTCCAAAGATGCCTCAAATTCTATTTACAAAAGACAAAAGATTTACACAAATCTACCCAACTGTTTGTAGCCTATGGACAAGCTACACGTGGTCAGGCAGTGACGAAGGCAACTATAGCCAGATGGCTTTCCTCTGTCATTGTCTTCTGTCATGAGAAAGCGAACAAGCCCCTGACAAGAACGGTTAAGGCGCATTTCACCAGGATGATGTCAGCGTCTACAGCCCTATTTGCAGGGGTCACCCTGGAAAACATCTGCCGTGCTGCTACATGGAAAAGTGTGCATACCTTTACCAAGCACTATTGCCTTCAGCCGGTGCTACATGAAGATACGTCAGTGGGAGAAGCAGTGTTGCAGCATCTTCTTCACTGAGGTCAGCCTGTTATGGTTTTTTCTTGTTTCTATTGCTACATGTGTGCTAATATACTGTTTTAATGCTCTATATATAGATATATTTTATATGAAGGTATTGTCATGATTTTGCATATGTATTGAAATATGTTATTGCTCTAGTACCTTCCAGGTTGTGTGGGGATATATGGTTTGGATTGTCTCCCACCTTCCTCTACCGACAGTTATGGTTATTACTGGTTGCTACTCTGATTCAGGCATGTGAATCTATGAAAGATACCCCAATACTGGATAAGAAAACAAGTTACTTACCTGTAACTACGGTTATCCAGTATTGGTATCTTTCATAGATTCACATGCACCCACCCTCCTCCCCGGCAAGGCAGTTCTTATTATGGATACTACTTCTCACTTGTGCTGGGAAAATCTGAGGAGAACTGCCTGGGCTGGGAAGGTTCTAGAGGGTGAGGTTAGCTGATTGGCTGAGGCTACATTTTCAGTTCTTTTTACATAATGAGGTAGATAGGCTGCTAAGTTTTGGGCCTAGTTGGGCCTATATTCTTTTCTAGCCTACTACTAATGATTTTAGGCACTGCTATATATATATAATTTACCGTGGGACTCCCGCCTCGACGACGGGGAATGATTCAGGCATGTGAATCTATGAAAGATACCAATACTGGATAACTGTAGTTACAGGTAAGTAACTTGTTTTCTTATCAATCACCCCTCAGTATGTACAAATCAGTGATACTGAATGGGGGTGCCTAGTCCTCAAGACCCTCAGCCATGTTCACAGCAGGTGAGTTAAACAGAGCAGCAGGATGGCAGAAGGACCTTGCCTGGAGGTAATGATGATTCAGAATGACTATAAAATGACTGCCTGCAACTTTCTGCATAGAATTTCCTGGTTTTCTTTCCCCCTGTTTGTCATTTTCGGTGTAAAATCTACACCTCCTCCACCCCCACCCATGGTGGGAATCTTCCCCCCAGGAGTGGAGTATTGGCTCTGGAGGCGTAGACCCTGCTCCCTGGGCAGAGACTCCACAGTTGGGCCGGAACCCAACGTTTTCATACAGGAAATAACAAACAAGACATCTAGAAATCAAAAGCAGGAAGTTCAGTATAGGAAGTTGCGTTCAGCCATTTCATGGTCATTCTGATTTATCTTCACCTCCAAGCTAGATCACCTGCCATTCTGCTGCTCTGTTTAATTCATCTGCCCCAAACATAGCCGAGGGACTTGAGGACAAGGCAGCCCCTTTCAGTGAAACTAAATAGAACATGCTAACTAAGAGGGTGCTCGATAAGTACCCTCAGCTTTATGGGGGCCTAGGGGAATAGCTGAGTATTGAAGTGCGTAATGGATTCTGGCAAGATATTGCAGCGCACTGCAGTTGGTTTGTACTAACAGCAGGTCCAGATGTGTCAAGGAGAGAGGACCTGCGACGCTGGGCCCGAATTAAGACCCAGAATTTATTGGCCTGTCCTCCCAGACCCACATACGGAGGCCCCATCGTAGCCAACTTTACAGGAGGGTCCTGAAGGCAGCCTAGGCGACCTCCATACTCAGCTGGAGGAGTTTGAGCAGCGGAGACATGGTTAGCGCATGAACTGAGGTGAGTGGTGAACGAGATGTACCATCATCTGTCTTCTGTCACTTTTCACTTTATATAAGGCCTATGCATAATTGGAGCATGTGGAATGCTGTTTCCTGAGGGCTTTCTGGGACTTGAAGTGTTATACATAGAACTGGGTACGCTTACATTGGGATTTTAATGAAACAAAGTACTTACATTATCATGCCTAGTGAACTAAAGGCCTTATAACTGTTCTATGTAATGGTGAAGTAATGGCTTTTAGAATGTCTAGCGTTGGTATGCGAGGATTTTGGGAGTTGGATGCTGTATCATGCATGTTTTTTGAGTGTACATTTATTTTCTCAGGTGAAATATTATATTTATGTACCATGAAAGAAAGACTGACTTTGTGATACTTGTCTCACTCAAAATGATATAAACATATCAAAGGAGGACAAAATACACACACCTTCTCAACATGGCAGACATGTAATTTCTAACATTTAGGTAACTGTACTTACTATGCAGATGTGATTACAAGTGTACAGCACAAACAAAGCTGTCCTGACATACTAAGTGTGGCCCTTGCTGTGTAGAGTGTCTGATGTTATCAAGGGATATTCCAATATTTAGAATGACATCTTAGTAAAAGTCATATCCAAGGCATGGTTTCATTTATGTACACCCAATTTTCCATGTATGTTGTGGCACACAACAGATGACTTTTGATAGTATGTTTAAAGCTTTTTAAACTGCACATTACAGGATAATCCTGGATCCTCTTTTAGGTGTGGATATATCCATCCAAACTGTGTCCTATCTCCACTTGCAAACTTACATTGGAAGATTACTAAGTTTCAAACGTTAGGAAACACACATGTCCTAATGCCGCAGGTGAGGGTTAGTAAATACTGAGCAGTATACTGACCAAAATTGAGAAAGATGTCATTGTGTGAGTACATTCTGGACATTATAGTGATAGTACATATACTTTTGGTTCCAAGAAACATATAGTTGATTAGTGGGATCAAAGAAGTACAAAGTCAGCACTGGCTTTTTATAGTCACCTGCTTTGTTATGAATTGTACACCAACTGCATAATTGTTTGCTATCTATTTCAGTGGATCAGGCTGGCCAAGAACCAACAGGACAGCACCAGGGGCAGAGCAGGAGTTCCTCAGCTCATAGGCGGGCATCTCCTCTGGATACCACAAATGAGAAGGAGAAGGGACCCAAACATTCGGCAGGGTAGTGAGGCCACCCGAATGCATCCTTCAATATCCACAGCAACAGCCTGGATGGTGGCTGAGGAGAATGAGGGGGGAATGGTGTCATTGATAGGGACACCACCAGCCATGGTCAAATGGAATGTGGCTTCCTCCCTGGGCCACAAGAACTTGACTGTTGTGGTGTCCCTAGGGCAGGTCCCATCACCACTAGGGCCTGCCACCAACCCCTTTCTAACTCCAGCTGCACCCCCTGCCACCAGTCCCCCTCCAAGTGCCGGCCTGGAAGAGCTGAGTGAGACATATGCCCCAGATAACCCACACCCCTCATGTTCTACCGAAACCCCTACATGTGAGTTTACCCCAGTGGCTGCCTCCCAGGAAGTGATGGTGGCATCTGAAGTTGAACAGGATGTGTCCTCTTGGGCTTTAGAGGAGAGTTGGGATGAACTCTGTAATTTCCAAGAAGCACATTCCAGAGAAATAGGCAACATTAATGCCTCTGTCGCTTCTTTGGGTGCAGCTGTATTGTCTGCGTCGTCCCCAAGGCCCACACAGACTACTATAGTTATGTCTCCCAGTTAGTCTTCCCTCACTGTTTCCCCTGCGACCCTTTGTACCCCTCATTTTGCCCGCTCTTATAGGGTGTCTTGTCCTACACCGGCTATCCAGGATGAGTCCACTGGAGCAGACAATCTACACATTGTGCAGAAGGAGGACAGTGAGATTTACCAGTGACTTGACCATGTTTTGACTGCAGACTTTTTGTTTCATCCATGCACCTAGACTGGTTCCCCTGATGCTTCCTGACAAGTTTTATTTATTTTGCCCAACCCCCTTCAAGTTTCCTTACCCATGCTGCCTGAAGCTTTTTATTTTGTTTCATTTCTCACTTTTTAGTGGACAGTTTTTTATTTAATTTATTTCCTAAGATATAAATACTTTTCACCATCTCTATCTTGTGCTGTTCATTATATATGCTGGATTCAAGATATGGAATTCAACATCGGTAGGTTTTTAGCTATGCTTTAAACATGATACCTTGTTACACAGATGGTCTTACAAATCTACATGTCTTACTCACACATATTTTTGTCACATACGTGGCCTACAACCGGAGTAACCAATTGACCACCACCAACTATTATGCAACTCAGTATTGACTTGTGAAGAATATTTTTTTGTTTACATATATTTGGGATATTCATATTTTTCAGTGATCATGGGGGATCTCTCCTGTGACTTACCAATTGTGGTGGTGAGGATCTCTGTGTGTGAGTTTACTGTATTGTTGCTGATGTGTGGGTGGGTGTGGTGCCTCTGCAGATATAGCTAGTGGATGAGCAGGTGGAAAGGGTGGCTGTACAGATGGGGGAGGTGCCCATACAGGGGGTGAGGAAGCCGGTACAGGTGGGGGAAGTGCTTGTACAGGGTGCAAGTGTGCTTGTACAGGTGGGGGATGTGTTTGGGCAGGGGTGACGTGACTGTGCGGGAGGCATGTGCTGGAGGGGCAGTGCCTGTGTACGTAGAGGGATGGTTATTTGTGGTTCAGGTAAGTGTGTTGGATCCCCTCTGTGCGAAGGAAGACTTTGGTTCAATTCCAACATGCTCCCCATTATCTTCATGGCCCTTGCATGGTGTCTTGTACTCTCTTCCCTATAAATTGCTGTGATGTCATTTTGCCTCCTCACCATGTCTTGGTAAGATTTCTCAATCATGTCCTAAGCACAGGTTTGTCTGTCAATCATGTGAGGGATTTCCGGTATTAGTTTGAAATGTCAGACAGAGGAGCCCCAATGGCATGAATGACTTGCCTCACATCAGCCTGCTGTTGGAAAAAGTAATCCTCCTACTGACCACCCTTACCATCGGTTAGCCCCTTCCACATGGGTTGGCCTCTGATATGACCATCAGGTCCACCAGCACTGGAAGGGGTTGTACTTGGTAGGCTGTGGGGAGGAGATTGGTGCCTAGGGGATACCTGTTCTGGGTATTGGGGTGTTAGGTTCCTCAGATGCTTGAGAGAAAGCCTGGGAGGCACTGTCATGGTAGGAGTGTGTAGGAGAAGCATGTGAGGGCTGTGGGAAGTTGATGGCTGTGTTGGAAGTAGGTGAATTCTGTTGCTGGTTTGCTGACTGCTGTGAGTGGGCAATCCTCAGAGGGGAAGTGGGAGGCACAATGCTGGCGGGACCTGGTGTAGGCTTTGGTGTTTTGTGCAGTAGGCAGACAATGCACTCTTGAGAATCCGACTCCTTCTCTATAAGCAGCACCAGATTGTTTTCTTCATCCTCATCTTCTTCCTCCTCCACTTCTTGGGTAGGGGGTAGGGGTTAGGGCTGGCATAGCTGCTTAGAGGAGGATTGGGTTCTCTCCTGAGATTGCCCATCGCCCTCCACTGGTGGATAGTTCAGCTTACTCGAGCAACTCATTGTCCTCAGCACCTGAAACACAGGGTTTGCAAAAGGTTAAGCATTTTCTATATATATATATGGTATAACATAAGGGTTGTGGAAAATGATCTTTGTATCTATCTGATGTTCCACATGGGACCTGGTTAGTGTAAACCTACACGTGACCGCTCGCACTGTAGCATTGAGATGTTTCATGCAGATGTGCAATGCAAATTCAAACTCACCAGCTCCTGTCACAGTTCTTTGTGGTATTGAGATCCCCTGTTATGTCAGCTGCTGAACCTAACTACTTGAGTGTTCAGCAGAAGATGTGGTCTTCGATCCAGCAACTTCAGAATGAAGTGACACCATAATTAATGTTCAGGATGATTTAAATGTGAACCTTAGTAGTCTCAAAGCAAGTTTTACTGCAACTCTGAAGGCAAAGTTCTCAACATACTGTTTAGACCACAGGATATAGAGGGTGGACAATAAGCAAAGTGTTCAAGCATACGCAGAGGTCCCAACTAACCTGGGCCTGTCCCCATATCTGAAGTGGGTGAATCAACGGTATATGTTCTTGCTGGGCCGGCTTAGGCTTGGCACTGTTCATTTTTTAATAGCTTTCCCCACTCAGGGTCTTTATTTTAGGAATTTATCTGTATGCCTCTGTGATGGACTCTCGACCCAAAGCACACTGCATTTTAGGGTTTTTATACATTGTATGACTTTCTGAGAACGTTTGATCTTGTACTGTTTTTAAAACAAGCAACGTTTCACCTTACTAGAGCAGCTTTAACTTATTTACAGTCATTGCCGAACCTGCGGATTACTCATCTAACTGCAACCTATATTCAAAAGGCTATTACTCAGAGGACCACTATGATTGTTTAACAAATATGACTTTTTGCTTTGCCAACTTGTGTTATATGGTAATGTGATTTTAATAATGAAATTTTATGACATGATGGAATATTTTAACTTATTGTTTTTATGTGTTTTGATTGTCTCTTTTATGATTAGGATTGTGATCAAATAAAGATGAATTGATTGATTGATGTGACAGTGCAAAATAAACACAGAAATCACTGATTATGTTTGGAGCATATTACACACCAACTTCAGATACTACAAAAAAGTGCAATCTCTGCAAATATCCATTCACAAGGGTTTGGTTATTGTGCACGATTTGGGAAATCTAAAGTTTACAACTCTATATGGCACACTTACCCGTCAGACGGAGGGTAGCGGGTCTGACTACTGCAGCCAGTATGTCTCCCGAATCTCTAGATGGTGTTCTTTGGATCACTGAGAAAGTCCTGTCAGCAGCTGTAATGTGCCATACATATCCATATTTCAATACAAAGAATGATGACAATCATTTTATATGTATATTTCATAGGTATAGACCAATGATTATCATAGTACAGACCGGGGGCTGCATGTTACCCTACCCCATCCAGCCTATTCGGATCGCACTGAGAATCCGGACGCCGCGGTTACCTCCAACCTCTGCAGAGGTAAGCGGCTGCCTCCCGCCCTAAGCCTTACGTTGGCTGTTTCTTGCCCATCCAGCAGCAGCCACACCCTGTGCCCACCTTGCAACCACTTTGACCCACTTCGCAAGATCCTGCTGCTCGCCACACCCAGATGCCACTGCCAGACCGCAACAATGCACATCAGTGCAATACTTAGCACATGGTCATGCTGGCTCCCTCCTCATCAAAATGGAGGACCCAGCTAGTCACCAGCAAGGACAACGTATATCTCGAATTAGACCGCCCACGCCGATAAATGCACAAAGCACTACTGTTTCAATTCAAGTAACACGCTGGTTGGCACCACTTCACTGCAATTCCGAATTTTGAAAATATAAAATGTGGCTCAGTTGACTTCTCCCAATTTCCCTTGAAAGCAACTTAACTTGCATTATTTTATAATGTATACCCCGAACTAGACCGCCCATGCAGATAAATGCACAAAGCACTATTGTTTTATTTCAAGTAACACGCCGGATGGCAACACATTTTCACTGCGATTCCGAACTTTGAAAGTACAAAACGTGGCTCAGTTGACTTCTCCCAATTCCCCTGAAAGCAACCTAATTTGCATTATTTCTCTGTTTTTTCCCTGTTTTCCTCCCCAACAGGCATAAACCAGTCAATATATTGTTAAGTCCTGAAGATGATCCCTTTGTAACTTGAGCACGGGATCGAAACGTCGACTCCTTTTAGTAGACATACAGTTCATTATTGTATACTATTGCTTGTATGTGCTACTCTGGGAAACACTGACAACATTGATTTAAAACAGTGCCCAGACTGCTCACTCTCTTTGCCTGAAGAATCTTTCTTTCTACTATTCTTTCTTCCCATTTCTTCTTACTTTTTCAGTACGGTACAGGACTGTGCCTTACTGCAACAAAATGTCTGTTGTCAAATGTATTCAAAGTTCTAAACACTTGATCTGATTTATAATAAATTCCCTGCCCGGCCGGGCAAGGATAAATATATAGCAGCCTATTGTGGTCTATATAGTATCGTTGTGAAATGTTGCTTAAGCTTAGGACCTTTGTCTTCGTAAATTAACTGATACTCATGGTCCATAGCTACCTATTGGGTCCCCCTTGTTTTACAAAAAACCCTGGTCAACACCAGCACTGGCCTGATGTTAACTCAACACTGTGTCATGTCCTTTAGGTTAGTCCCATTATATACATACCGAATACATACAATTTGTCCCATCCACACAACTTACCGGTCTTACACAGGTGACTTTTTATCTAGTAGCTCACTTCTGAGTCTTCAACATCAGGCTCTTGGTAACATATCTTAAATCCCTGTCCCTAACGTACATAAACATGTCCCCAGGCACGGTAGATTTATTCTGTACAAGGGTCACCGCTGTTTTTCATCCATGGCCAACAGACAGCTGTGCATGATCATGTTTGTATAAAAAAGCATTAGCAGGGGATTAGCACATTTCTCAAAACATATTAATTCTATAAAAACCCTGAGTGACCACTTTTGTATAAAAGACCCTCACTCCCCATTAGAAGACAGAGGAAGATTCCTCCCAAGCTGACACGAAGCTCTGCCGGATGATTCTTCGACAAGCAGAGATGCCACATCCCTTGCGGGGTGCCATCCTCAATGCAGAGACGGGGTCCTTCAGTCAGAACCATCAGGTGAGGGGTTAGCACTTCCCCGGGGAATTCTTGACTCCATTAGGTTGCATTAGGACATATCCTAGCACTTACACATTCAGTCTTCACTAACACCTCTAGGCGAGGCACAGTTAGTTAGGCTACACATCGTAGGAGTACGTCCATGCTATTGTTTTATGTAATGTCCTTTTATTAATCTTATTAGCACTATGGTAGAAATGTATGTACTTTTTACGATATTGGTACTAGGGATTACATTTGTCTGCTCCTGTCTTTTGTGTGTCACATCTAATTTGTTGCATACTAGACTGACGCTTGACCAATAAATAATTATAGAAACTGTTCTAATCGTCATTTTATGTATTCTGAGAAAAGCAAGCATGAGTGACTGAGCCAAAGATACTGTATTGTTTCCACACTACCCGAGGAATCAGGGTTGTCAAGTTCAGTGGTTGCCAGAAACTACCTACACCACTGGAGAATATAGGTAGCCATAGAGCTAGCTGGTCTAACGGCTGACATTCAAAAGACTCCAAAATTCTCTCAGTTGCTGATAGCTGGTTCCATCATTCAATTGTCTCAAAATTTCGGACTCATAGGCGGTGACCTCGTGGTGCAGGACGTCACCGCCTATGAGGCCGAAATTTTGAGACAATTGAATGATGGAACCAGCTATCAGCAACTGAGATCAGATCCCTCAAAGACTATCGCCAACGAAATTTTGGAGTTAACTCAAGCGGGTCTCGAACAAGGTTTTTTATCAGAACTAGAGTTTAACTTCTTGAACAAGAAGTATCCACGCCTTGCAACCATCTATACTTTGCCAAAGATTCACAAGTCCATGGTAGCCCCCCCTGCCATCCCATTGTTTCGGGGTGTGGCTCCATGCATGAGCCGCTTGGGAAATATATTGATTTCTTCCTGAAACCATTGGCGGAAGACACTCCTGCATATCTCCGGGATACTATGCACACCATCAATATTATTGAAAACTCTGCATTTGATCCCTCAAAACAACGACTTGCCACCTGTGATGTTGTATCTCTCTACACGTCGATTCCCCAACATGAGGCGTTAATGGTCATCACACGCTGCCTGAACCAACGCTCGGCACCGGTTCAAGTACCAACTGAGTTCATTGTTGCCCTATTACGCATAGCGATGACAAAGAATTTTTTCATATTCAGAGACAAATTCTATATTCAAACCTCAGGAGTTGCAATGGGGGCGCCCTTTGCTCCTGATGTGGCCATTTTGTATATGGCAGCCTTCGAACAGGATACTATTCTCAATCCAGTCAACCCATTCAGAGACCAGCTGGGTCTCTGGATGCGGTATATAGATGACAACTTGCTAATCTGGAATGGAGACTTGGAGGGACTAATGCTGTTCTTTGGTTGGCTAAATAACCAATCGGGACACCTTAAATTCACGATTGAATCAGATAGCCACAGAATCAATTTCCTTGATCTCACCATCTATGAATGTTCAGGTCACTTACTAACTACACTTTATCGTAAGCCCACCGAAAGGAACTCATTATTACACTATAACAGTCACCACCCCAGAGCGTTGCGAGACAATTTACCGTTTGGGCAATTCCTGCGAATCCGCAGGAATTGTTCCAACAAGGACCATTACTTCACCGAATCTGAAGAACTCAAACAACGACTGTTGAGCAGGGGATATCCCAAACAACTACTCAAGCGAGCAAGGAAAAGAGCTTGGTTCTATCCCCGTGAGGAGTTGCTCACCCCCAAAACTGATAAGGACGATCAGCAAGAACGGATTGTATGCGTTACCACTTTTAACACCCAGAGTAATAAAATTAAACGCATCATCAACCGCCACTGGGAATTGATATCAGATGACATCAAGCAATCTAACCCGCCTCTACATGCATTCAAAAAAGCACGTAGTGTAAAAGATCATGTAGTTCGTTCCTTTCTGAAGACTAGAGATGACCCCACGGTCGCAACCCTTTGGAACCTGCCTGCTATAGTGGGCCATTTCAGATGCGGTCAGTGCAAGGCATGCGACAGTGTCATCCAGACCAAGGAATTCATTTATCGCGATCATAAAATCCCGCTGAGAACACACACCAACTGCAATTCATCAAACATTATATACGCCATCCTATGCCCATGCTCGATGATATACGTTGGTCAGACGCAGCAGAAAGCAAAGGCCAGGATCCTTCAGCATATGAGTAGGATCAGGTGCCTAGCACCAGGTGCACCTTTGGTCGAACATTTCTCCGCAGCCGGTCACACACCGGATAGTCTGAAATGGGTAATCCTTGAAAAAGCCGCCTTAGGACCCCGGGGTGGTAATATCGCGAATATTTTGAACATTCGGGAGCTGAAATGGATGTTAAGGTTTGATTCCATTGAGAATGGGCTCAATGAACAAGATAGCTCTTTCTCACAACTGGCAACCTTATCACTTACTTGAATTTAATGTTATGCAGCTCTTTAAGACATATATAAATCTCATGTGGCCTTTATCCTGTGCTGAGTAGTATGCGACTCTGTATTTATATAACTATCAACCGGTAATGAGATCCTGGATGGCCTTTACCCTCTTGTGAGAGGTACGCCATGCAACCTACCATCTACTCACAGTATGGTTACTATTATATATGTTTGATATTAGTCTTTGAGGATTTACATGACCTGTGGCCTTTACCCTCATGTGAGAGGTACGCTACGCCTTGTAATGACACTGTTACCATCCAAATTAACTACATCCACTGTCATACCGTCTACTCAAAAGTTTTACATGTTGCTGAAGGGCCTTTACCCTCTTGTGAGAGGTTCGCCACGCAACTTACCATCTACTCACAGTATGGTTAATATTATATATGTTTGATATTACCTTTGAGGATCTACATGACCTGTGGCCTTTACCCACATGTGGGAGGTACGCTACGCCTTGTTACGACACTGTTACCATCTAACTTAACTACATCCATTGTCATACCGTCTACTCAAAAGTGTTACATGTTGTTTTTCTGTGAATGTTTTTTCTTGAATGATTAGACTGTCAAGCTATTCCAGTGTGATATAGGCACATCATCCTCACTCGATTGAGAGTTTAGTGAGTCCCTGTACTGGCGGATAGTAACAGTTAATAGATACGCTTTTGTATTAACATCCACACTGCGTTCCTTTGACTCTGTACAATCAGGGTAATTTAGATGTAATTTACCAATTTTCGGTCCAATCATTAGATCGTGTATCAATGGATTGACTTGCAACGTTACGGCATTTTGGCCGTAACTGCAGTCTTTTCACTATGTTCACACGGGTGCTTTGCACCACGTGATCCCATTGCTATGGAGATATCTCCAAACCCGGAACTGAGCATCGCCATTGCGAACCTTGCTCGTTGCGGGACGTGATTGATTTCTAACCCGGTAAGCGCTTTTCTTAGCTGTTGGATGCCTGTTGAAATAATTACCCCTTGATGGGTATTTCTCAACATTGTTTCCCGCTTTTACCTGCAGTTTATTCTACGAAGCATTCTGTCCGACTGAACCGGACCTCACACGGTCGTACTCTGATCGCTTCTGCTTGGTGAGTTCAACCCCCAATTAACTTTGACTGGCGGTGCATAGCCAGCCTTCCCTGTGCTAAGACTGTGGTCCTTTACTTTTAGAACAATCTACGAAGCACCCGTGTGAATTGGCCAGACCCCCTTACGATCCTATTTTGATCGCGTCCTCTTGGTGAGTGCAACTCCCTAACTAACCTTAATGGATGTGGTATTGCTAGCCTCTCCTCTGCTTAATTCTGGTCCTCTGTATTTACACTCCCCAGCTCCGCTATAATTGCTGGTACTTCGGACCACGTCACTAAATTGAATTGGGGTCGTCATGATACTATTTCGTGGTAAGCTCCCCACTCTTATTTTAGATTCTACCACCAAATACTGTATACTCAAACTTGTCTAATTGCCCGCCCTCATTGTATATCAACAGCTTTTTCTAACATAGACGATTCATTCGGACCACGCCGTTAGACGGTACCACGGTCCAGTTTATACTACTTTGTGGTGAGTTTATTTTGACTTGCTAACATCGAATAAGTGCTCGGTCTTACCATTACCTTGAGCTAATTTTACTCCATAGCCAGTGGGTACTGAAATGTCCGTTTGCTGCCGCCCACTTCGGACTGGCTACACTCCCATCTTTTTCCCAAAGAAACTCCTTGATGTAATCAACTGATTTAGCGCAATTTCAATTGTTTTTTATTTAAGGTGCACTAAATATGCACTGAGTCTATTAACTATACCCATATTAACTGTGTGGCGTATGAATATACTCGCTCTAATTTTGTGGCACAGGAATGATTCTGTCCCCTATGACCTTATGCTAATACTGATGTGCTTTCCCCTCGGAACAATATAGGAATTCATTTCCCAATATTAATTTATATATTTACATTGAATAGGTGTGTCCCCACCCTTGTCCTGATGAAGACCCCACAGCAAGGATAGCAACTCTACCTGCACAATAGAGGGTCGAAACGTCGACAACTATTCATATTATCAACTCCACGCCCTAACGCCTTCATTATCTGAACTTTGTGGAGTATGCTGTTCTGTTGAAATAACAAATTGAACCTTGTGGTCCCCATTTCTACACACACTGTGTAGTATGGACAAATGATGCATATTGACTGATTTAATTGTCACTACAAAACTTTTTCTTTCTCCTTCCCTCCACTATTTCCTCACAGGATCACTCCCCCTCCCCTGTCTCTCCACTATATTTGGGGCACTACACGAACTATGTTTACGTGTTAGGATACGTTATATATTTGCTATAAACATTCACATTGTGATTAAAACAATGTGAACAGATTTGTTTCTTGATTGATTTATTTTTTGCCTTGTAAATTGTTCTTTGATTACTGGGACTCCTTCCTCTTATTACATTGATCACCCACGTCCCAGTGACATTAGTTGGGTACAACCCCCTATTTATAGCCCTCAAGTGAAGAGCGGGCACAGGCCCGACCGCTCCGGAGAATGTCCAACCACCAGCAAGTACTCGCTATGGGGAGCTCCCGGCAAGGCCGGGGACCTGCGCCACAGACGACAAAATGGCGGGTCGGTCCGGGCACAACAAGCCGTGGGCGCCCAGTCGAGATGGCAGCCAGAACCTATGCCGGGGGGACCCCGGTCAGTACGCTCCGCCACTGGGAGATAGCTGTGTAGAGGCGGAGGGTGCAGGAAACTGCCTTCAAGGGACTCCGGAGGAGGCCAACGACACCTCGAGGACAAAATGGCGGCTGGGTGGGGCCAAGCAGATCGCTCGAGCCCGGCGACACCACCGGGCCACTCCAGAAACCAGGCAATCCGGAAAGTTCCACAACCGGGGCCGCTCGGTTACTTAGCAGAGTAGGCAGATCTGGCCCCGGTCTCAAGTCGATCGTCCTCCAACCCCCGGACCGGGGTCCTCGCCATACAGGAGGCCACCGCCTCAGGTCCAAGCACCAGGGCACGCACTCAGAGTCCCCCGCTTAGCGGGCCACCCAGCCGATAGCCCTCCTTCAACCTCCGTCGAGCGCCGGGACGGTCTCCACCTAGATCGCCAACTTTCAGCACTAGGCCCAGCCGAGGCGCATGGACAGCACTCCGATACGCTCCGCCTCCCGGGCGCTCCGTCGTCTCTCGATCTTCAATCGGTCTTCTGAGGTGCTTCCACCGGAGCGATCAGGGCCAAAGCGGCATCAATGCGTGCACCAGGTTCTCCGCCACACTCCTCTCAGCCGCTGAGCATCAGCGGGGGGAGAAGAGCTGAAGGAAAAGGGCTCGAGCCTAGCCGGGCTGGGGGAGCTGCGGGAAGAAGCGTCCGCTCACCTCGCCATCTTGGCCACGCCCCCCGAATTAATGCATCTTTTCACATCTTTATCGTGATGACGGTTTTATGATCTAGCTCTTCATAGGCATTGAGATTCTTCTAGTACAATGCGGTCCTCGCATTCACAGCTTCATACTTTTGAATTTAAAAACAGTGACTGTTTTTAAACGGAATGCTCTATCTGGACCATTAGCTACACATCTTTCGGCGTTGCTTGAGACCCCACTCCCTCAGTTGTTCATGTTACCTGACGGAATTCCCAGCCTGCCGTGCATGCGCATCATCAGTTAGGCTTTTTCCTTAGATGTTTATGACCAGTATTAGCACAAAGCTACCCGGGGCACTTTCCTCATTTTAAATTCTTCCTGCGCTGCTCGCCTGCTACTTAAACCCCCTTCGCGGTGGAGGTCTCCTAATCTCCCCTTACGTGATGGGTCCTTTTCTATTTCGTTTATTCTGGGTGGGGTTGGGAGTCTAACACGGGGACAGGGGTGGTAGGACGCTGTAACTGGCACCCCCGAAAATTCGAGCTGAGAGGTCAGCCCGGAACTATAGACCTAACTATTGCAGTGCGCTGGTAGTTTCGGGGGTTCGGTGCCGGCACCTATTCCTTAACACCGGCACTTTTCATAAACACCGGTTATGGACACATTAATGTACGGGGCGATTCAGTGATTTCAGCCCACGTCGAGTCTCGAACCTGGTACCATATTCCAAAGTTGGGAGCTCTGGCCATTATGCCCTTCCACTCCACCTTGTGCCACATCTGCTCTAAGCACTTGCGCTCGTGGCTTTGGAGGGGGGAATTGCCTAGCAAGCCAGCGGGGCGTTCATTTCCGGCCATATTCCCACCTTGATGTTGTGACTTCTCGACCCCTCCTTTGTGCGCCGACCGCAGTGAGCAAGCACCCTTAAACCAGTAAAAGAAATAGGGTGTAATGTATTTTAATAGCCCTCTCACCCTCCTTTTGTCTGATCCCTTACCTTGCCCGGTCTGTTGTCTTGTCCCGGCGCTCCCTCTTCCCCCGACGTCTGGGGGTTGGTAGGGGCTCTTAAGCCGTGGCCTTCCTCTCCAGGCTTTCTTCTTCTCCGTCACTGTCTTTTTCCCCGGCGGTAGGCAAGGCATCCTCCGTTCCCTCGGCCGGCAGCTCTGTTTCTTGTAGCTGGTCACTTCTTCTGGTCGCCGGTTTGCCGGGTTCAACTGTCATTTGTAGGGTGCCGCATGTTTCAGCATTGCGCATTCCGCACCCTGAGCCATCTTGCCGCCTCTGCTCCGCTTCCATGTAGAACTCCTGCGACGTTCTACTGTCCACCAACCTCCCGCCCAGATTTGTCCGGGCTACGGAAGATTCTTGAGGGATCCCTGCGCAGGCCGGACTGTTGCGCGGCCAGGCATCTGCTTTTCCGTTCTCCCTTGGTGCCCGCCTGGCCAGACCACTGGGCCACCACAAAGGGTGCGCCTCTGGGCCCCGCTATCTGGTATGCGGCCCGAGATGATCTTCCTGGCCCACAGACCTGCTGGTTGAGAGTGGAGGCCTCCGCCGCCTCCATGCCCGGGGCCGTTCGGTGGGCTCTGGGGCACAGCATGAATGGTGTTTTCACTGCAGCCAGAAGCAGCGTCTCGAGGGTTCCGCAGGAAAAGTTATTGCTCGGGCTGGGAGCAGGCGCACCTACTTTGTTTGCTCTTGTCGCTTTTCCGAGCCCAAACCAGACTGGCAGGGCTTCGCCTCCTCGCTAGCTGGGTAGTACACCGCTTGGGAATTCGGGCTCTCTTCCATCTCCTCCGACATAGCTTCGCCTTGAGCACTAAGGTATCGTCCTCCAGAAAATGAAGGTGCGCCGCCTCCCCCGCTCCACGAAGGTGGGAGCGAGCTGGGGGAGCGGTGCTTATATCCCCCCTTTCTCTCTTCCCGCCAACCAGGTGCTGCTCTTCCATTGGCGGGTTTGTACCTAGCAGGACCCCCCCCCATTGGTCGGGGGTCTCTTGGTGCCACCAAAGTGTTCCCGCGGGAGGCAGTAAGCCTTGCTTGCTGCTTCTGGGCGCTTTTGGGCGCCCAGAACTGGTTCCCTCCACTGGGTCTCGGCGTGGGTTATGGCGCCGGCCCTTGAGCCTCCCCCCCCTTCGGGGGGTGTGGCGGCCTCTGCAATCACGAAGTGTGCCACTTTTTTAAACAAGTTCCGAGTGCTGAAGAAGAGGCGGCAATCGGGAAGAGTCTCACCCCCACCAGCATCCACCCAGAGGGGTAGAGGAAATCGAGGAAAAGGAAGAGGCTGAGGAAGAGGGAAGGACACGGTAAACAATGAAGGAAAAGACGGAAACAAAGAGGCAAGAAGAGAAAAAGAACTGGAGCCAATTGGAATCAGACGTGGGGGCTACAGGAGACGACAACAACAATGAACGAAACAGAAATGGTAAATAAAACTATCTTCAATCTTTCGAGCCGACAATTGTCATTCCTTGAAAAGAAAACCCTGTGCCTTGGCCTATCCTTTTGCCCTACAGAAATTTTGAACTACTCTGAAACTTGTATTGACATGTTCTAATTCATCAGAAAACTCAAAATCACAAAATGGCACACATTCAAAAACAACAACAGAGGTCAGGATATCGTTATGAGCGTAACCCCAAGCCAGCCTACACTCACAGTAAGGGATGCAAATATTTTCCAAACCATGCACATTTTAGCGAGTAATGATGAAATAGTTGAGATCACAGGTGGCAACGATGACATGGAAACTTGGGACGTGACAACAGATAGAGCTGCGAACACTAGATTCAGACCCAAATCAGTGTTTTACCCGTTCACCCGCATGACAACTTGGATACATTCCAAGAGGTAGTTACAAACTCACTACTTGAATGCAAACACCAGCAGTCCAAAGCTAAGCAGAAGGGAATCAATCTCACCTTGAAACAAAAGAAAATCATATCTTCCCTTGCCCGTGATAAGAATATAATAATTTGTCCTGCTGACAAAGGGGGGGAATGTAGTCATACAGGACAGAGAGATGTATATTAAAGAAGCCATGAGGCAATTGAACAATGAGACTTTCTACTGTAAAAGCAACACCAAGACATACAATGAAAGTATTGTGAACACTTGGAGCACCCTATCTGAATGGCAAAAACAAGGAATAATCACATGGGAGGAATATCTTTTCCTCAAAAAAGACTATCCCAAAATGCCCATAATATACTTCCTCCCAAAAGTACACAAGAACCCACAAGCCCCACCTGGGAGGCCTATTGTGTCATCTATTGGGAGTGTTTTTGAAAACGTATCTAAATATGTTGATCATTTTTTGCAGGAATATGTAGTGCGACTCCCATCCTATGTGAAAAACACCAAAGACTTCTTAAGCAAAATTGAAAGCATAGTATGGAAAGAAGGGTATATGTTTTTAACACTAGATGTGTGCTCACTTTACACCATTATTGAGCACAAACAAGGAATAAAAGCATGCACCCACTATCTTGCCGAAAAAAACATAATGTATCTTGAACATACAAAAATGCTGGACATATGCCTCCAGAATAACATATTAATGTTCAACGGTGACCTATACAAACAAACAACAGGTACTTGTATGGGGACAAGCTTCGCGCCGAGCTTTGCGAACCTGTTCCTGGGTCTGTGGGAGGAAGAAATACAAAAAGATGCCAAGTACAATGCCCACTTCGCAAAATTGGTTAAATGGCTACGCTATATAGACAACCTCTTTATAGTATGGCAAGGCATTGAACAAGAGGCCGAAGAGTTTGTGACCGTGTTAAATCAAAGCGTCTACAACATAGTTAACACACAACAACAGTAGAGACAAAATAGAATTTCTGGATGTGAAGGTAACAGCTACTGCTGACTCCTTACAGACCAAACTCTTCAGGAAGGCAACAGCAGGCAACAGCATCCTTCATGCTCTCAGCACCCACCCAGATACGCTCAAATGAAGCATTCCTTATGGTGAGCTGCTGAGAGCAAGAAGGAACTGCAGCGACACCAGTGGATATAAAAAAAGAAGCGAAAACCATGAAACAAAGATTCAGAGAAAGGGCATATCCAGAATGGGTTCTCCATAGAGCAGTGTCCAAAATGGAAACTATAGCAAGAGAAAACACGTTTGAAGAAAAAACAAAGGAAGATACAAATGAATCATCCAGCTCCAGAGCAGTACTTACATAAAACAGGGAATCACATAAAATCCATAAGATACTAAATCACAACCGGAAGATCCTTACCAGTGACTCAATAGTGAGTCCCCAACTCAGCGATAGACCCAGGATTACTTATCGCAAGAGTAGAAGTCTCAGAGACAAACTTATGCAAAGTGACATAACTGAACGCAGTGAACGTAGCCAACACAACCTGAAAGGGTTCTATCTGTGCGGCCACTGCAAAGCATGCAGGAACAGCAGGATGATAAAAGAATTTAGCATTCCATACAGGAAACAGAAAAAGGAAATAACCCAGTTCCTTACTTGCAGTACCCCGTATGTCATCTACATTTTGGAATGCCCCTGCAACAAGAGGTACGTTGGGAGCACAACCCTAATGGTAAAAAAGAGAGCCACGGAACACATTAGAGCCATTCCCAATAAGGACCCCCAATATCCTGTGGAACGCCATTTCGCAGAATTTCATCTCTTCAATTGCAGTTTGTTGAGATATTTTGCGATAGAACAGGTACATGTGGGTCATAGATGAGCAACCGGGAACCAGCCCTCAGGAGGAAGGAATCCAAATGGATTCTAGACCTCAAAACCAAGCAGCCGAAAGGACATATCCAGGATGAGGAGTCGGCAACACATCTGATTGAAGTGTGATTCATACTAAACCATAATCTGTGCTTCTTTTCCATGTCTACGTAAATGTTAAATCGAAAATGTATAGCACATGTTTTTAATCCTGTAAAGAAAAGGGTACTAGGGACTCTAATTTTAATCACATTCTCTTTTCTCTTTCTCGATGGGAGGGAAGGAAGGGGCCCAACTTATTTATCACAAGCACAATCACGGGCCACCTAACCTTTTCTTCAATACCACTTGGAGAGCACCAAGGAAGAAATAGATAAGATACTTTTATCTTCGTCACTTTCTTCACATCTTCACGTCATTTCACATTTATTTTGTTACTAGCAGCCCGTCCCGACCTTGTCCGGGAGCAATCAGGCTTCCCCGCCCCCTGCCCGCCCCGACATTGTCCAGAAGCCCGGGCCCCCGCCCGGCCCGTCCCCCGCCTGCCCCGACATTGTCGGTGGGTCCCCTTACCTCAGGCGCCGCTCCTCCCCCGCGCTCCTCAGTTTACTGCTCCGCCGCTCCTCGCTCCTCCCCGCCGCTGGTCACCGCTCCTCCCGCCTGTCCGCTGCTAGTCACCTCACCGCTCCTCCCGCCTGTCCGCTGCTTGTTCACCTCACCGCCGCTGGTCACCGCTTCTCCGGCCTGTCTGCTGCTCCTCACGTCACCGCTCCTCCCCCACGCCATGTCCGCCGCTCCTCGTCGCGCTCCTGACGTGAGCACGCACGTCGCGGCCGGCTCTACTTCGGAGGGACTACTTTTTTTTTAATGTACATTTTTTAAATAACGTTTTTTTAAAAAATGTATATAGCCTATAACCATCTGCACACCCTAACGATTACAACGGTGTATCGGGTGTGTGGATTGGCGCTGTGGTTCCCGAGTTTACTTGCCTCAAAGCCTCAAAGTTCTTCCTTTATTATAGTAGTATAGATTTTGCATAGTCTGCCTTGCACTGAACTGGAGAGCTATGTTCGGAACTAGTTGTCACACTATTAGACACCAGTATTGTCATTGCCACTTGGTGCTAGTATTGAGGATACATGTATTTAAGATATCCATCCACCCGTGCAATGGGGCGCTACCATCATTGCCACTTGACACTGGTATTGAGAATAAAGGTAATTTATATATCCACCCACCAGTGCCACAGGGCGCTAGTATTGAGGATACAGGCGTTTAGCTATCGCGGGTAACCTAGGACTGCATAAAAAAATACTATGTATTATGCCACTAGGCGTCACGTGTGTTACGCAGTCACACCGACCAGGTGTCTAAGAGTATGCCCTAATTCGGGGTCTGGCGAGGAGCCCGTGTTGCAAACTCTAAACAATACCCAGCGCATTCATAAGGTAGCAGCTTGACATTAAGCTTAGCACTTCTATTTTCACACACCGCAAGCGCTAACCTACATGCCCACGATAGTTAGGCACACTTGGACCTCTCTGGTCCGCATTAGAAAACAAAAGTTCGCATGTACTTAACGAATGAATACTAGGATGGTATTCAAGGAATTACATATATTTTCTACATTATGAAGTGTATGAAATGCTTTTGAACTATACCTTTTAATTCTTGTATGAATTGAATACGTAAAATAATGCATGATGTTAATGCAACAAAGACAGAGTCCAAGATGGCGACCGTGAATAATGTGTACAGTCCTCTTTCTATGTATACTCATGGCGACTATGTAATGCACCCTGTCACAAACGCCCAGTGTGTGAGCAAGAGAGTTTTATCTCTCGAACCGCGTAACAACATTGGAATAAAGACCTGCTGATCGTAAATATTCAACTGAGAGCACGCTGTTATTTCATCTTCACGAAAATACAATTGCTGGCTGTGCCTCTACCGGCCCTTGAGCGCCACTAGAGTAAGAGCGGATTTCCCGGGAGGAGCTGCAATCTGCTACATAATATCTATATATCTCTATATATAGATATTTAAATGTAAGGGGTTTCACTTTCCTGATATATACTTACATTTTCATTGTAGACATATGTGCGGTAAAGCCATATGCATGGTAGAGACTTGCGTGGTAAAGGCAATGCTTGGTGAAGACTTGTGTGGTAAAGTCAATTTGTGGTAAAGGCATTTTGTGGCAATGGCTGTGTCGAAATGGTAATGCGTGGTAAAGACTGCGTGGTAAAGACTGCGTGGTAAATATTGTCTCCCTCAAAATATCAGCAGAGATTTTCCTGAAAGGTCTGTATACGGCCTGAAATTTACACATTCAGTAACGCATACTCTATCAAGAAGAATGTAAGCATTAACCATCAATTGAGAATGCATAAAAAAAATAAAACTATATTTGTAGCAAAACAAGTAAATAAAAAAACAAAGCCATTAAGTTGTTCTTACCCTGAAACTATTGTGTTTCTCTATTTAGGAAGTTATGATCCACCTATGTATCCGCCTTGTGAGGAACGCACCCTTGTTCCAGAAAGTCGATACCAATATTTTAAATGATATAATCAAGAATCTTCAGTGTGAAATGTTTCAGGCCGGAGATATTGTTTTTTTGGAAGGGTCATTTGGAAACAAGATGTACTTCATTGAATATGGAGAGGTCCAGGTGGAAACAGATTTCTTCAAAAAAAAGCTGATGGATGGAGATTACTTTGGAGGTTTCTTTCTTTTAATTTTGCACATTGTTTGCACTTTGTCTTTTTGAATATATCTTCTTCTTTGGATTGTTGAAAATGTGTTAAAGATTGTGGAGCCGACTCACAAATGTTTGGTTATCTTAATACTGTGCATTTGGTAATATACCTTTGTGTTGTGTACATTACACACACTTAAAGTACAAAATTAAATTCAAAATCTAAACTACAGATGTGTGAATCACACCACATTTTTAGGTCTTGACCTACAGCATTGCTTTAGCAATGCTTGTTTGTCGAGATTATAGTATGGACTTTCAAAAGTCTACCTAAACTGCCTGCGGATCGGGTACAGTTCATGTGAGCCAGGCGCTTGCATATCCCAGCCACATCGCACACCATCTGTCTGAGCATCAGACTTCAAAAGAAGCCGCTCCCACGCCCCCGCATCAGTCTTCAAAGGAAGCCGCCCCCCCAACGCAATGCCGAGAGACTGATATGGCCTAGTCCTGACCACCTATCTCTGAGTGCACTTTCCCTGCTCCCTAACACAGGCTTCTCCACTATAACCCTCTTTTCGTTAATTTTACTCAGCTCTCATCTTTAAGCCAGCCCACAGACACACACACACACACACACCGCCCCCCGCCGCGCAATGCCGAGAGCGTCACTGACATTTTCACTTTAATTCGGTTCTGGAAACGCAAAATGCATTAATTGACTGTAATATGTCTAAAAGTATTTTAAGGTAAATTTCACACCGTTTTGATTTAAAGTGAAACAATGTATGTGCCTAAATAGTAGTAAAGCTTTTTCGGATGAAATTGGCGGCGAAAACTCTCCGTGAGAAAATTGGTCTTGTGCACTTTCCCTGCTCCCTAACACAGGCTTCTCCAATATAACCCTCTTTTTGTTAATTTTACTCAGCTCTCATCTTTAACCCAGCACACAGACACGCACACACACACCCCACCCCCGTTCCCCCTCCCCCCACCGCCGCCGCGCAATGCCGAGATCTTCACTGACATTTTCACTTTAATTCAGCTCTGGAAACGCAAAATGCGTTCATGGACTGTAACATGTCTAAAAGTATTTTAAGGTAAATTTCACACTGTTTTGATTTAAAGTGGAACAATGCATGTGCCTAAATAGTAGTACAGCTTTTTCGGATGAAATTGGCGACAAAAACTCTCCGTGAGAAAATTGGTCTCAAGAACCAAGAAAAGTTTCGGTGACGTCATTTTGCAGCACTCATTTAAAAAAATCGTAAAACCTACTTGCTACAAATAATTATAACTTAATTTGAGCACAAATTGTGAAATGTTAAAAGTCACTCTGACAACAACAATGCTTTTGCTAGGTGGAAGTTCAATGTGTCACATCACGGCACGCAAGGAACATTTTTTTGGGGGGGGGGGAAGATTTGTGCAAGCACGAGGTGCCTTATTGAAGCGTGCTCTTACTGTGTCAACGGAAACATACCATTTTGCAATCCCGAATGTGTAGGAATGTACTGAGTGAGCGCTCGGAGAACAGACATCTCGCGGAATGACCGATGAGAACAGCATGGGGGAAATTCTCCTGTTAACTTTAAAACGGCTCTTGGGATGGCTTCACGGTGGAAGAAAGCGCCTAGCCCGTATCATTTCATTCTATCGGATCTGAACCTGCGCCAAGTAAATGAAAACAACTGCTTTCAGAGACACTGTGGCCCAACCTCACTCTCCCTCACACCCTCACCCACCCTCACTCACCCTCACACCCTCACCCACCCTCACCATCACACCCTCACCCTCACACACCCTCACTCACCCTCACACCTCTCCCCCCTCACCCACACACCCCCTCACCCTCACAACCCTCACCCTCACATCCCCTCACCTTCACATCCCCTCTTCCTCACATCCCCTCACCCTCCCTCACACCCTCACCCTCACACACCCTCACCCCCCTCACCCTCAAACCCCCTCACACACAACCTCACCCTCTCTCACCCTCACACACCTTCTCACCCTCACACATCCTCACCCACCCTCTCACCCTCACACACCCTCACAACCCCCTCACCCTCACACACCCTCACTCACCCTCACAACCCCTCACCCTCACACACCCCCACCCTCACACACTCACCCCCTCACACATCCTCACAACCTCTCACCCTCATTCACCCTCACACACCCTCACCCTCACACCCCCTCACTCTCACACATCCTCCCTCACCATCACACCCCTCACCCTCACACACCCTCACCCTCACTCACCCTCACACATCCTCACACAACCTCACCAGCATAGCATAACAAAACAGAGCATAGCATAACAAAACAGAGCATAGCATAGCATAACAAAAAAAGCATAGGATAGCAAAACGTAGCATAGCATTACAAAACAAAGCATAGGATAGCAAAACAAAACAGCATAACAAAACAAAACATAACATAGCAAAACACAACATAGCATAGCATAACAAAACACAACAAAACATAGCATAACAAAACATAGCGTAACAAAACAAAGCATAGCATAACATAACAAAGCATAGCAAAACAAAACATAGCATAGTATAACAAAACAGCATAGCATAACAAAACAGCAGAACATAACAAAACAAAGCATAGCAAAACACAACAAAACTGCTTAGCATAACAAAACACAACAAAACATAGCATACATAACAAAACAGCATAGCAAAAAATAGCATAACAAAACACAACAAAATATAGCATAAAAAACATAGCATAGCATAACAAAACTTAGCATAGCATAACAAAACATAGCATAACAAAGCATAGCATAGCATAACAAAACATAGCATAGCAAAACAAAGCATAGCATAATAAAACACAACAAAACATAGCATAGCATAACAAAACATAGTATAGCATAACAAAGCCTAGCATAGCAAAACACAACAAAACATACCATAGCATAATAAAACAAAGCATAGGATAGCAAAACTAAACATAGCATAGCATAACAAAACAAAGCATAGGATAGCAAAACAAAACATAGCATAGCATAACATTACAAAACAGCATAACAAAACACAACAGCACAATAGCATAACAAAACAGCAAAACACAACAAAACCTAGCACAGCTTAACAAAACACAACAAAACATAGCATAGCAAAACAAAACATATATTAGCATAGCAAAACATAGCATAGCATACCAAACACAACAAAGCATAGCATAGCATAGCATAACAAAACATAGCATAGCAAAACAAAGCATAGCATAATAAAACACAACAAAACATAACATAGCATAACGAAACCTAGCATAGCATAACAAGGCATAGCATAGCAAAACATAGCATAACAAAACATAGCATTGCATAACAAAAGACAGCATAGCATAACAAATCAAAGCATAGGATAGCAAAACATATCATAGCATAACAAAACAAAACATAGGATAGCAAAACATAGCATAGCATACAGCATCACTCAGCACCACCACAGCATCACTCAGGGGCACCACAACATCACTATGCGCTACCACAGCCTCACTGAACTCCACAGCATCACTCGTTTGCCATCACAACATTACTCAGCGCCAACACAGCATCAATCTGTGCAACCTTTCAACAACAACTGGTTCAAATATGTTCACTCAATGTTTCAAGCTTTATTACAAATGAAACAAAAAGATGTTAATATTTCACTTCTGTTATTGGATTTTCGTCACAATAAAATACACTGAACATAATCTTCAGAAAAGTTATTTGCAAAAGTTTAAGCTATTGCCATTATAAATTACAATAACTTTTTTTAAGTATTAATTATTTAAAAAATTTAGAAGCCATTGTTATTTGTAATATCAATACATGTAAGTCACGTATAAGATGGTAGATTTAAGCCAAGTTCAGTTCAGTTCCTAGATCCGACACTCTGCATCAATGTACCTTAAGTTGCGTTGCGCTTCCACGATAAGCAATGTCACAGCGATGGGAAATGCGACAAAGTCAAGTGCAAATAAATAAAGACGTGAAGATTTTCCAGATGCGGCGCGCTTCTCGGGGATGCGAGAAACTCTTGGTTCGATGCGTGGACTGCAGCGGCGACACCCTTACAATGCGATGGCAACAGCTGCAGCAGCGACGCTCTTCTCCACTATGCGTGAAGCTTCCGCTTGATGCGACAACTACAGCGGCCATATCCAAGATGCGACGGCAGCAGCTCCGACGGCGGCACGCTTCTCGGGGATGCGAGGTGCTCTTGGTCGATGCGGTGCAATATGACAGTTCCAGCAGCGACACCCTCCGTCTTCGGAGTTGCGACGGGAGGCACAGCGACAGCGACATGCTCCGACCTTGATGCAAGATTCTTCTCCTGATGCGGTGCAGTGCGACAACCACAGCGGCGACACCCTTCTTCTTCTGTGTTGCGACGGCAGCAGCAGCGACACGCTTCTTCTTCATTGCGGCCCGTTTCTCTCCGATGCGGTGCAGTGCGACAGTTCCAGCAGCGACACCCTCCTTTCTACGGAGTTGTGACGGCAGGCACAGCGACGGCGACACGCTTCTTCTCGTTGAGTTGCTCTTTTTTCCAACGGCGGCGCGCTTCTCGGGGATGCAAGATGCTCTTGGTCGATGCGGTGCAATGCGACAGTTCCAGCGGCGGCACCCTCCTTCTTCAGTGTTGCGATGGCAGGCACAGCGACGGCGACACGCTCCGACCTCGTTGCTAGATTCTTCTCCTGATGCGGTGCAGTGCGACAACCACAGCGGCGACACCCTTCTTCTTCGGAGTTGAGACGGCAGCAGCAGCGACGGCGACAGGCTTCCTCTTCGTTGCGGCACGCTTTTCTCCGATGCGGTGCAGTGCGACAGTTCCAGAGGCAACACCCTCCTTTCTCCGGAGTTGCGACGGCAGGCACAGCGATGGCAATACGCTTCTTCTTGTTGAGTCGCGCTTCCAGCTCCTTGCGGCACGCAGTTCCTCAGAAGGCCCAAAGCGGCAGTAGGCACTTCCACAAGAACTCTGGGGAGCTGGGGGGTGAAGTCTGTTGTCCCTGGGACTTCAGCAGGAGGCAAGCTCTTTTCCAAGCCATTGGAGATCCTTCACAAGTTGAAAGCAAAGTACACAAAGTTCCTTTCTCCTTCCTTTGGCAGTAAGGCAACCACTGCAGGCCAATTCCCCAAGCAGCACTTCAGCTTGGGAATAGTCTCTCCTCAGTTTCTTCAGGTTCCTCTCCTCAGTAAAGGTTTCTTCTTGTAGTCCAAAGTGATCTAATTTCATGGGATCAGGGTCCCAATATTTATATCTAGAAATCCTTTGTTCTCTGAGGGGAGAGGGGCCTTTGCCCAGTCCAAACCAGTTCTCAAGCGCTCTTTACCAGACTTTTCCTTTCCTTTCACCGTGCAGGAGGTGGACCAGGATTGTGGAAAGCAAGTACAGTCCTGGAGCACTTTGTTTACAGGACTCCTTCTCTTCTTTCAGTGTGCAGGGCAGAGACATCAGCCGCTCCCCAGGGGATGGAGCCAGCATTCTGGAAGGCAGGCACAGCCCTATTCAAGGTTCAGGTGCACTCCTCCCTTCCATCTAGATGCAGATCTCTCTATTCAGCACTGGGTGACTCAGCCTGTCTCCTGGAATTCCCCAGCCCGGTCATTCACAAAACCAGACATAGGAATACACAAACTAGCAGAGGCAGGTTTGAATGGTTAGACAACCAAATACCTACTTTCTAAAAGTGGTATTTGCAAACAAAGAATATTGAAATAAACTTTACTAAAAGATGTATTCTATTATTCTTAGTTCAGGCATACTAAACTCGAATTTCTACCATGTTCTCTGAGCCTGTTAGGATTATAACCTGTAACAATTCTAACAGCCCATTCTGGCCTATGGAGAACAGGTAGCCTTGCAATAGTGAAAAACGAAAATGGCTGTAATTGACTATTAGGACATGTCACAAACATCAGGGCTTGTCCTACCTTATACTTACAATGCACCCTGCCCTTGGCCCTACCATAGGGGTGACTGATATGAAGAAAATGGAATTTTTAGGGACTGGGAAATGGGTGCACTTGCCCAGTCAGCATAACAGTACCAGACTGCACGCAGGCTCTGCAATGGCAGACCTTAGACACATTTTACAAGGCTGCTTCTGTGGGTGGCACAACTATTGCTGCAGGCCCACCAGCAGCATTTGGATTACACGCCCTGGCACACTCAGTGCACTTGACTAGGGTCTGACAAGTAAACCAAATAGCCAAACATGGAACCACTGAGTGGTACACCAATTTACAGTAGGAAGCACTTGAACTGTGGCACTGGATAGCAGTGGCACAGTGCCCAAAGCATCTAACACCAGCAAAAATGCATGATGCAACAGCAAAAAAATGGAAGGGAGACCCACGCCAATGGTGCCAGGTCTAACAAGTATTAATTATTTAAAAAAATTAGAAGCCATTGTTATTTGTAATATCAATACATGTAAGTCACGTAAATACAACACATTGCATTACAAATGCTATAGGTATCACATTTGCAAAAGTTATAACTATTTGCATTGTAAATGATAAAGCTATTAATTTCGCTATTTTCAAAAACAAAACATAAATAAAAAATGTGTCATTTACAATATCAATAGCTCAACCTTTCCTAATGCGAGACCTATTGCATTGCAAATGCTTGTTGATAATGGCGATGCCTATTTCATTGTGCTTCTAGAGCTAACAGCTTCCTATGATACAATCAGCCCCGACCAACTTAGCACAACTCTTAAACATTGCTTGTCAATACGAGGTAAACTTTTGAACTGGATATCATCCTATATGCCAAGCAGACACCAACTGGTAGAAATCAGAGATCACAAGGGACATTGCAGACGTGGGTCCCTTGCGCATTTTGCCACTGGATCCAAGCTAGCCTGGCTGAAGAGGGGTGTTACCCTAAAACCTGTCCCAAGATGCTTGTTTCCGGTCCTGGGAAGACCTGGCTTGGCAGTTCTGGGTGGATTGCTCCCATGAGGAACAGGGCAAGAATGATTTCATATGGCTGGGTCAGAACTGGGGTGGCAAAGTGAGCTAAAGATCGATGATGGATTCAACCCTGACCAGTGACTGGAGGTGAGCGTCTGAAACGTTTCAGTGCTCCATTCATCATCTCCTTATGTTTGCTTTGTTCACCCCAAGTTGGTAGAGTATGCCTAGACATGGGTCCCATGTTAACTTTGCCCCTGGATTCAAGCTAGCCTGGCTGATAAAGGATGTTACCCCAAAACAGGTCCCAAGATGCTTGTTTCCGGTCCAGGGAAGACCTGGCTTGGCAGTTCGGGCTGGACTGTTCCCATGAGGAACAGGGCCAGACTGATTTATATATGATATGGCTAGGTCTGAACTGGGGTGGCGAAGTGAGCTAAAGAACGATGATGGATTCAACCTTGATCTGTGACTGTGAGTGTCTGAAAGGTTTCAGCGGTCCATCCATCATCTCCTTGTGTTTGCTTTGTTCGCCCTAAGTTGGCTAGGTATACCCAGATGTGGGTCCCTTGCCCACTTTGCTACTGGATTCAAGCTAACCTGGCTAATGAGGTGTGTTTAAAAAAAAAATTTTGAGTTTTATATAGCATGAACTAGACCCGAATTGGGTATCAGAGCACTTTACATGAGCACCAGTTTTGTTACTTAAGGACACATTAATTTTTGATAGGCATGGGGAGATTAAGTGATTTGCCAAGAATCACAGGATGTTGAGCATCGTTGCCGAGACTCAAACCTGGTCCCTAGCTTTGAGGTCGACCGCTCTAGCCGTAAGGCTACATCCTCTGCCCCGAAACTGTCCCAGGATGCTTTTTTCCGGTCCAGGGAAGGCTGGCTTGGTAGTTCGGGCTGGACTGTTCCCATGAGGAACAGGGCCAGACTGATTTGCATATGGCTGGGTCTGAACTGGGGTGACGAAGTGAGCTAAAGAACGATGATGGATTCAACCCAGATTTGTGACTGGGGGTGAGTGTCTGGAATGATCAGCGCTCATCCATCATTTCCTTGTGTCTGTTTAGAGTCCAACAAAGAACAATCTTTCGTCCCACACTATTCATTCTCTACATGGAGCCATTAAGTCTTGTCCTGGAAAGTTTGGGTGCCTGATCCAGCAATATGCCAAAAATACCCAACTGTATCTAAAAACATCTACAATTGCAGACATTTACATCCTTAAAAGATGTCTCTCCCTTTGCCGCTCCTGGATGCTGGAGAACCTTTTTTCTCCTTGTGGCGGTTCAGAAGGAGGGACGCTGAGACTGGAGCGTGGTAGTGAAGGTTTTATTCTAATAAAAGTCTTTTTTCTCCTCTGAGTGAGATCGTTCCCTGGCTAGGGCAGCGGGATCCAATGTGTCAGCTAGGTTGGTAGACCTCCCGGGACTTGCACGTCTTCGCTCCCTTTCACTGGAGACCCGGTTGTCGTCTCTCGCGGTGTTCCAACGCCATATGCGGGGAGAAAGAAAACTCTTAGTAAGTCGTTCGTGGCTTAGCTGTTCCAGGGGTAACCAGGGTAGTGAGGACACCGGTGACTTTATCTACAAGTGTGCTGACTATTTACAATGCTGGCGAATGGTGCGTGTGAGGGAACACGGTGGGGAAAGGTCGGGGAGGTAAGCGGTAGGGTTCAGGGAGAGAGGAGGGAAAGAAAGGACGGGAAACAAAAGGAAAGGGAAAGGCAAGGAATTTTTCTGTACAAATCTACAAGGAAGCGCTCCTCCTCCCCTGCCACACGGTGACGCACCTGGGAGAGCCACACTCCTCCGCGAGCGTGGCTGGGCGCTGCGTAGTATCGTTGGCCTCCTGGCTCTGCTCCAGGCTCCTCTGCACCTCCTTCGGTCTCCTTCACGGCTTGTCGCTCTCCGCTCTTCTCCTTCTCGGTGCCGGGACACACCGCTCTTCCGTCTTCCTGTCCTTTTGGTGAGACCATTGGTTGCACGTCATACGGGGGCTTGGTTGTGACTCCGAAGCTGATTGGCTGACACAGTAGTGACTCGACTGGTGGGTGGTCCTCCTCTTCCTCGAAGCCAGCCCCGTAAAAGGAACAAGTCTCTCCTTTTGCCTCTGGTTGATTCCACCAGCTGTTAGAGTCTGTCTCCCATTGATCCTGAGACGGCGAAAGGGATGTAGGACGTGTGTCAGTGTTCTACCATTCTCGCATCGGGGAAGGGTTCGATTCCCGGCCTGCCTCCCCGCTACACTCCTCCCCCCCTGGATTATCCCGATCGGGGAGAGTGCATGTCCGTGAAAGGTAATCGGCATTACAGTTGTCTCTTCCCTTCTTATGGTGTATGGTGAAGGAAAATGGCTGTAAGAAAAGGAACCATCTTAACACCCTCTGGTTCTGGGACTTCTGACGATACATCCACTGTAGTGGAGCATGATCAGTGAGGAGTATGAATGTTTTTCCTTCTAGATAGTATTTTAACTTCTCCACAACCCACCTTATTGCCAGACATTCCCGTTCTTTCGTTAGGTATTTTCTCTCCCTTTCATGTAGTTTCCTACTTATAAACAGAATGGGGTGTTATAACCCCTCATTCCCCAGTTGAGAAAGGACCGCCCCTATACCCCTATCAGAGGCGTCAGTGGCTACCAGGAAGGTTTTATCGAAGTCGGGAGCTATCAGGACTGGGCTGGTTGTTATGGCTTTTTTTAGATCCTCGAATGCTCTTTTCGCTTCTTCGGGGGGGGGGCTTCAGGATGCTTTTGGGGCTTACCCCTTTCTGCAGCAGGTTGGTTAGTGAAGTGGCTATCTCTGCGAAGTTGGACAGGAACCTACGATAGTAACCTATAAGGCCTAAAAAGGCTCTCAGTTCCTTTTTGGAAGAGGGAAATGGGGTGTTTCTTATTGCTTTTACCTTCTCCTCTTGGGGTGCTATGGTCCCTTCTCCTAGCATGTATCCCAAGTACTTGACCTTGCCATAGGCTGCTCTGGATTTCTTGGCGTTTATGTGCAGCCCTGCTTCTCTTAATGCGTGCAATATGGTTTGCAGGTAGATCAAGTGCTCAGTCCATGAAGTGCTGAATATGACAATGTCATCAAGATACACTGAGCAGACCGCCCTGTAAGGGAGGAGGACTTGGTGCATGAGCCGCTGAAAGGTTGCCGGGGCCCCATGAAGCCCAAACGGCAACACGTTGAACTCAAAGAGGCCCTCATCAGTTGAAAACGCTGTTTTGTGTCTATCTTCTTCTCGTAGGTGTACTTGACAGTACCCCTCAGTGAGATCTAGCGTAGTTATATACCTTGCTTCCCCTATGCGTTCAATCAATTTGTCCACCCGTGGAATAGGGAAGGCATCAAATGATGAAATGGAGTTGAGGGCTCTAAAATCCATACAAAACCTGGTGGACCCGTCAGGTTTTGGGACCATTACAATTGGGGATGACCAACTGCTGCGAGATGGTCTGATTACTCCTAGTCTCAGCATTTCCTGGACTTCCTTCCTCACGGATTCCCGTCTGGCTGCGGGAATCCTATAGGGCCGTAACCTTACTTTCTTTCCCGGCTCAGTCTCGATCTTATTCTCGATCAGGGAGGTACAACCCGGTTGGTCAGAGACTAGATCGGAAAAGGGTCTCAGTGTGGACTCAAGCTCCTGCTTCATGAGGGGACTGAGGTCGTCGTTTATGGGTAGGTACTCCAGTGTCGTTTTTTCTGAGGTAGAAGAAAGCCCGAACTGGGCATTTCGGGGTGGGGGCCCCAGCCACTTCTTCAGTAAATTGATATGGAAACACTGTTTCCTAGCTGGGGATATTTGGAGTTGGTATGTAGTGTTCCCTATTACCTGGATGACCGGATAAGGGCCCTTCCATTCCCTCTGGAATTTATGTGCCGTGGTGGGGAGAAGAACTAACGCCCAATCCCCCACCCTGAGGGTCCTCCACCTTTTTCCCTTGTCATACGTTTTCTTTTGTCGTTGCTGGCTACGTTCTATGTTTGCGTAGGCGAAGTCCCTAAGTTTACCTATTTTACTTCGCAACTGCTGAGTGTATTCGAGGAGTGACCTTGAATCCTCTTGCTCCTCTTTTCCCCAAGCTGCCCTCGTTATTTCCAACATTGATCGGGTTGTCGGCTATAGAGCAGTTCAAATGCTGAGTAGCCGGTGGAGCTTTGGACCTGGGCTCGCAAAACGTATAAGGCCAATGGGAGTAGCCGGTCCCAGTCCTGACTCTCTAGGGACAACATTTTCCTAAGGGTGGTCTTAAGAGTGCGGTTATAGCGCTCCACTAAGCCATCCGTCTGTGGATGGTACGCAGACGTGCGTATCTGTTGTATGTTTAGCATCTGGGTGACCTCTTTCATCAGTTTGGATACGAAGGGGGTTCCTTGGTCTGTTACGACCTCTTTGGGGAACCCCACTTGTGAAAAGAGTTCTAGGAATCTTTCTGCTATATTTTTGGCGGTAGGCGCTCTAAGGGCAAAGGCTTCTGGGAAACGGGTGGCATAGGCCACCAGTACTAGTGCGTAAGTGTTCCTCTTGGACGTACGTGGGAGAGGTCCAATGACGTCCATGCCCACCTGCTCAAACGGCTTACCTATAATGGGCATAGGCTGGAGGGGAACAGCCGGGGGTCTCTGAAGGTTTTTTTTCTGGCAGACCTCACATGTCCTACAATAGGCTGTTGCTTCTTTGTAGACTCCAGGCCAAAAGAACCACTTGAGGATGTTTTGAAGGGTTTTTTCCGCTCCAATATGGCCAGCTGTTAAATGGGAATGGGCGTAATACAGTATTTGCTCACGGAAATCTTTGGGCACTAGCAACTGTTTGGGATCCCCTTCTTTCCCTTCCCTATAGAGAAGGCCGTTCCCTATGCTGAACCTAGGGTATGGGGTATTGGGGTCTCCCTGATCTGCATAAGCAGACTCCCAAGCGTTAAATAACGTAGCGTCATTGGCTTGGGCAAAACGGAAATTCCTGTTTAGAGCCCACAGTTCTGCCACTATCAGGGTGTGGGGGGTCTCAGGTTTCTGCTCCCCTTGGGTCTGAGCCTTATCCATAAAAAGGGCGAAAAAGACGGGATTATCCAACCCCAGTATCAGGTCTTCCGGTAAGGCTTCAACTGCTCCTACTTGTACTACACAAGGTCTCCTGCCTTCCTGCTGTATCGTGATCCTGGCTACAGCATAGGGCTTTACGTCCCCGTGGACACACCTTATAAAGACCTGAGACCCCGGAATGAGTTTGTGTGAGAATGTTAATGACTTTTGTATGACAGACTGGCGGCAGCCAGAGTCTAGCAAGGCTCTAACCCATCTTCGATTAACCATAACCTTTACGTAGAACGAGGGGCCCATCTCTGCTGTATACATGACCGCTTTCGGGGCGTAGCCCACTTCCATGGGTTCTTCTTCTTGTTTTTTTCTTGGGCATATTCTGGCGATATGGCCCCATTCCCCGCAATCAAAACACTGGGGCCCTCGCATCACTGGGTACTCGACTTTGAAGGGTCTTGGTTTGGGGAGTTCAGGCACTGGTTTTCCTTTTTTTCATGTTTCACAGCCGTGGTCTGAGGTCTCGCCTTTTTAACTTCCCATGGATAAGTATTTGGCTGTGCCCTTGAGTAGGTGGAGGCCATTTCAATCGCCTGTGCTGGGGTAAGACCCGCATGTTGCCGTAGCCACCTTTGGGTCCCATAGGGAAGGGCCTCCATAAATTGTTCAAGGTAAATGCAGTCCATTATTTCTTCCTTAGTTTTCCTTTCAGGTTTGATCCATTTGTCAGCTGCGTTCTTTAGGCGGAAGAACAGGGTCTTAGGGTTTTCGCCAGGCAGGCTCTTCTCTTTACGGAATCGGACTCGGTAGGATTCTGAGTCCATTCCAAGATGGTCAAGAATAAGTGCTCTTATCTGTTGATAGGAGGAGGTGCCTGTTGGGTTTGCGACTTGGTATGCTGCTTGGGCCTCGCCTGACAGGAGAGGAGCAAGAAAAAAACGGCCACTTGTCCTCTGGCCAACCACAGGCTCTGGCTGCCCTCTCAAAGTTGGTTAAGAAGCATTCGGGGTCATCACCTGGATTATACTTTTGTAGAGACACACCGGAGGGATGGGGTACGGGTACCCTTCTCTCTACAAGCTGTCCAGCTCCCGTCTCTTGCATCGCCTTCTGTAGTCCCTCCATCTGGGCAGTCATGTCTGCTTTGAACGCCTCCCTGTCAGCCTGCGCTGACGTCATCTGGCGTTCCACCACCCATTCGAGTTTCTCTTGACCCTTTATGATATGCTGGATTAATTGGTCCATCTCTATGACCAGGATGGGAGGGTCTGATCCCACTTCTGACACCAGTTGTGGCGGTTCAGAAGGAGGGACGCTGAGACTGGAGCGTGGTAGTGAAGGTTTTATTCTAATAAAAGTCTTTTTTCTCGTCTGAGTGAGTCGTTCCCTGGCTAGGGCAGCAGGATCCAATGTGTTAGCTAGATTGGTAGACATCCCAGGACTTGCACGTCCTTTCACTGGAGACCCGGTCGCCGCCTCTCGCGGTGTTCCAACGCCACATGCGGGGAGAAAGAACACTCTTAGTAAGTCGTTCCTGGCTTAGCTGTCCCAGGGGTAACCAGGGTAGTGAGGACACCGGTGACTTTATCTACAAGTGTGCTGACTATTTACATGCTGGCAAATGGTGCGTGTGAGGGAACACGGTGGGGAAAGTTCGGGGAGGTAACCGTTAGGGTTCAGGGAGAGAGGAGGGAAAGAAAGGACGGGAAACAAAAGGAAAGGGAAAGGCAAGGAATGTTTCTGTACAAATCTACAAGGAAACGCCCCGCCTCCCCAGCCACCCTGCCACACGGTGACGCACCTGGGAGAGCCACACTCCTCCGCGAGCGTGGCTGGGCGCTGCGTAGTATTGTTGGCCTCCTGGCTCTGCTCCAGGCTCCTCTGCAACTCCTTCGGTCTCCTTCACGGCTTCTCGCTCTCTGCTCTTCTCCTCCTCGGTGCCGGGACACACCGCTCTTCCGTCTTCCTGTCCTTTGGGCGAGACCATTGGTTGCACGTCATAAGGGGGCTTGGCTGTGACTTCGAAGCTAATTGGTTGACACAGTAGTGAGTCGGCTGGTGGACGGTCCTCCTCTTCCTCGAAGCCGGCCCGTAAAAGGAACAAGTCTCTCCTTTTGCCTCGGGTTGATTCTTCCAGCTGTTGGAGTCTCTCTCCCATTAATCCTGAGACGGCGAAAGAGAGGTAGGACGTGTGTCAGTGTTCCACCATTCTCGCATCGGGGAAGGGTTCGATTCCCGGCCCGCCTCCCTGCTACACTCCTTAAATCTCAAAATTCAGAATTCTTTTTGTTTTCATTTCCTTTAACTACTCAGTTCTCCAAATCTAGATGGGTTCTTCCCACTGGCCACGCCCTCAGCTAAATCCTTTGGGTTCATCTTGATTTGGCTTTTACATTTATCCCACATATCAAAAAAGTGGCTAAATCTGCAAATGATCACCTGAATTATATAATGAAAATCCAATCCCTTATTTCATTTGAACATTTCAAAACCCTTGTTCATTGACTAATAGTTTCCAAACTGGACTTTTTTTAGATGCCATCCTGGCTGGAGTGGACCAAATCATACATCGTCCCCTCAAAACTATCCTTCTCTTGGAGAGTTGTGCTGCATAGTACACTACTCAGCACACACGCAAAATCCACCATACCCAGCTAACCTGCGGACTAACTCTGGTTGTTCAAGCAGATTGAGAAGTTGAGACTCTCTCTTCCTGAAGATGCCTTTGTTTAAGACCACCTAAGCCTACAAACATTCTTTTTCTGGGGCTGCTACCTCAGTGTCTTCTCTACAACCTGATATGGAAAAGCTTTCCTCCCTGACTACCTTCAGGATGCATCTAAAGACCGAACTTTTCTAACAATACCTGCTTTATTTTCCATAATTCACAGCAACTGTGCAGAATATTACCTTGTCCTACTTCCTTGTTTAATGATTTTGCCACTCCAGTTTTTGCCCACCTAACCATTTCTGACGCAGAAACCTTTCAGTTTGTTTTCTATTTTACATCTCTTTGCACCTAATGTATTTCCTTCATGTATTGTGAAATGTTTTATTGTAACTGCTCATATATCTATTATGATGTAAAGTGTCAAAATAACTCTTTGTCCTGGTGTGTCATAAAAAAAATTCAACTACTAATAAGGATAATGTAGGCATGTTTACATTCAAAGTAATTTAGGCTTTAGCATCATATATGCTGGAATACAATATTGGAAAATATCACTATGTATGTGTAGGAAAATAGGATATGATTTCATGGTCACCCCCACTTTTTGCTGGTGTTATATTTTCCTGACTGGTCTGACTGGGAACCTGCTAATCAGGACCCCCGTTTCTGTGCTTCTTCCCTAAAGTGGATATAGTGAGTACCTAGGTACTCTCCATATTGTCTACTGGTGTACCCTGATAAGTCCCTACTATGTGGTACTAAGGTACCAAGGGCATTTGTACACCAGGGGTCTCCCAAGGCCTGCAGCATGTATTATGCCACCCAAGAGAGACCGCTCAAATTGTGACTCCAGGCCTGCCAATACAGCCTGTGTAAGCTGGTGCTTATACCACTTACTCCAGATATAGGTTTCTCTATATCTTAGGTTGCTTCACTTAAAACTTATAAGTCACCCCTAAGGCATGCCTTGTAATCCTGAAGGCAGGGTGTTGAGTCCTAAGAGTGAGGGTGCCCCTGCATGAGCAGCGCACCCTTACAACCTGCGGAGTCCATTCTCCTGGGTTGTAAGTGCAACAACCATTATGACATATAGAGGGGCCATGCGTCAGTACGTGGTGACCATCTCTAAACTGGCTGTAACGAGCTCTGTCATGTTTGGTATCAAACATGTTGGAATCATACCTCCACACTGTAAAGATTGTGGGAGGTATGATTTCATGCCCTTTAACACCTTTGCTGCTCGAGATATTTTTACCCTGTGCTGGACCACAATAGAAACGGGTGTGGTCATGACGAGCTGAGCTCGTCATGAGCACACGAAAACTGTGACTCATGACGAGCTGAGCTCGTCATGAGCACCGAAGGGGTTAAAGCTCCTCTGGGAGGCCCTCAGTGCTCTCGGTACCAGTCTTCAAGAACCAGACAGCAAGCTAGGGCTGCTGCCGGCCAGAGAAACATTTCTGCCTCTTGCTGCGGAGCCAGGTTTGAGCAGGAAAGGCAGAACAAAAGGTATTCTGTCACTGGGAGGTGTGACTTCCTCCCAGACAGGATTTAGTGTATTGGGACAGGGTGGGGGCACTTGCCAGCGCCACTGAGACTGCTTGAAGGGCACATTCGATGCCCTTTTTGCATACTCCAATTGGAGCCAGTTCAAGGCTCCCGCTCTGGATCGAAACTGAACATAGGACATGGGAGTATCCTCCCCACTGTCCAGCCCCTCCTCAGGGAGGGACCCCTGAATTGTCCCAACCTTTTCCTAAGGTTACTTAAGGGCTTACCTACAGGTGGGTGCCTATATTAGTGATGGGACAAGATTCAGATCACATACCACTTCAACTTCGACCGTCTGGACACTCTAGACTTCGTTGGACTTCACTTTAGGAACTGAGACTGCACCAGGGACGATTCATGCTGCTCCTGGTCTCGTCGTCCTGCTGATCTTCTGCAACATCTGTGCCCGTGCTCCATACAGGTTCTTCACCAGGCCTGTGGACATCCAAGACACTTAAAGGAATCTCCCTTGGAGTCAAGGAGTCACTCCCCTGCATCTGCAGGCACCACAACGCAGCTGACAGGTCTGCTGATCCTGGACTCCGAAAGGCTCAGCAACACAGGTGGTGCTTCTGCAACTCTCTTGAGGCCTGCCCTGTCTTCATACCGAGTTTGAGGCCAGTATCCTTTGTCGGAATCTCTGTAACAGAACCCCAGTGCGCCTCGTCAACTTGCCGTTGCCAAGGCTTGTTGACTCTCTCCTCCAGAGATCTTTGGGCTCCAAGAAGCTACAACCTCAGACAACTCCTTCAGCCAAGATCTTTGCCATCACCACTCACTCTACACTGTGGGCCTTCTTCATTGGTGAGCTGCTTGAGGTCCTCTTGCGACTCCTGTGCCGTGAGTCCTCTTGGAGGTCTTGTTTGGCTTCAGTTGGCTCCCGCCTCTCCTTGCTCGGCCCCTGCTCTAACTTACCTGCTTGTGGTGTAGTATGGTTTAGGGCCTCTTTTTGCGTGCATGTTATGTTAGCATGGCTTATTAGAAGTTTAAACACCATTTTACCTTTTGCTGCTTTTTGCACACGACACTGCTTAGCTGTTTTTGCAAGTTAGCTTTCACAAAGGTCTATACATAAGAAAAGGTTTGTTTTTCGACATCTCTAGACATACATCGTGCCCCCAGTCTGTACAGTGAGTGCTGAGCCGTTAAGGTTATCATAACATGTGAGCCTGTTTATCAGCATATCCGTGTAACACATTCTAGACACAGCATTTTGGCAGATGCGAGCCGAGCAAGATTCTGGCACCTTTATCATAGCACACTTGCCATAATTTCACACACTTGCAAGATTCCGGGGATGCAGAGAGCCTTGCTGATCCAGATGTAATTTACACTTACTGAGCGGAAAGGTAATGGGGTCCCCCAAAACAAGATCAAGAGACCTTCTATAGTTTATAATACATTGTTCCTATATAGTGAGGGTGTTTAAACTAGGCCTAACATCACTGTTTGCACTATAGCCTATCGATGTTCTTTCTAAACAAGTATTGGCATAGCCAATAGGTCTTGCCTTTGGGACCTTATGTGGTTAGCCAAAACTTTTGTCTATGTTGTAGAGCATTGTAGCTGCTATGCATTATGTTGAAAAGTTATAATAAAAAGTGTTAAGCATTTTTGTTACATTTATACAAACGAAAATGACACTATATACAACTGAAAAATATATTAACATTAAAAAAATTATTTTACTTTTTTTGTACTTGCACTGCTGGCAACTTCTTCTTGCCTGTTTGTTATAATTGTTTTGTTATGGGGGGGGCAGGACATAAATAACGGGGGAGTGGAGGTTGGAAAACAGTCATTTAATTAGAACACGGGCAGCGGACGGACACTAGGGGAGAATCAATAAATACCAAATTTCAAGGGCAAATTGACATGAATCATTGTAATATGATTCCTCCTTTTGTATTTTAAGGAGTTGTAACCATGCTGACCATATTATTTTTAATCATATGTCTGCTTATGTTGACTAAAATACTGCGCATGAGAACACGTCATTAAAATAAATATTTTAACCTTACTGTGTCTCTATTTTACTCCTGTTGTGGACTGGTATGAGAGTATAACAAAAGAGTGTTCTCACTTCCCACCATTCCTGGGATGGTCCTAAGTCGCATGTTCTAGGTTGTCTAATCATTGGTTACTTTGCTCTAGGACAAAGAGCTAATGTGACACTGATTGCTAGCTGGTTGGGGTTTCTAGGTACTGAGGTGAGTTTCTGGTACACCACAATTCACTAATGTCCTAGGTCTCTGTGCACAGTTCTGTGTATGAGCAGAAATCCTTGCATCAGTGGTGAGTCACTTGGACCTTGCTGGTCCTGAAACAGCACATTTTTTATCAAATACGTTGCTTACTGCTACCAAGACTTGTTGGTGCCCCTGCCGTACACTGACCCCATAACATTCAACATGGGATGGCTCGTGAGCGGCTCTTTGTCTTCTACAGTGTCACCTGGTCCAGACAGCTGCAACTTCAAGGGCACCGTCAACCTCTCCTGCATCTTTGGCATAGGTGGTCATTCGTCTTCTGTGTCTCCTGGTCCCTCCTGAGTAGCACAGACTCTGTCCTCTCTTTCCTGAAGTCCTCCGTTGTGGTCTCCGACAGTTTCCGACGTCACTTGACACCAATGCACCCAGCCTCCCTGGTGTAGTTATTCTGGTTACTGGGGTATCCATGGGTGGGGTTACTCTCCAACCTTCCATCTTCCTTGGAGTTTTCTTCAAAGTCCACTGGGAAGGGTCCTGTTTCTTCATAAATGCAACCACAACTTACCTATTGACTAACATTGAGCTCGCTGTCGTGTTCCTACTCTGCACATGACCTTCGTGGGTTCCTAGGTACTCACCTTGGGTGGTTCCTTGGCTCTTCTACGTCTTCTGGGTCCATTATTGAAGTGAGTCATGGTTTGCATGCCATCATGTGTATTTGTTCTACTATGTACTCTATTTCCTAGGTATTTTGTATATTGTGTTCCTATCTCCGGGTAGGAGATTGTACATAGTTAGTGAGTGTTTGTAATAAAATACATATTTTTATAATTACACTGTGTAATTTTGTTTCACTTAACCTATACCATGAGATTAAGTACTGGTAAAACAAGCTGCTTTACACTCCTTCTGAACTAAACCTGAAGGCTGCTCTCCCCCAGATACCACTTAAAGAGCTTCCTAAGCTTGTCTAAAACCACTAAAATCACCACAAGGGTTGTATAGATTAGTGCAGGGTGCTACACCTACATAAGTGAGCACCATATACTAAGCCATCCTCTCTCAGAATGGGGACCTGGAAATATCAGTCAAGATTCTGGTTTCCTTTGCCATGAAGAGCACATTTCTGCTTTTCATGACAACTCAGCTAGAAGAGTAGGGAAGCCAATTATCTAGCATTGGGGTATCTTTCATAGATTCATATGCTTGAATCATTCCCTGTAGCCAAGATGGGAGTCCCACTGTAACACAATCAAGAAATATTTAAATAATGCCATAGGATATAATGGCCCTGAGCCATGTTTTAAATAGCCTATCGATGTCCTTTCTAAACAAGCATTGGCATAGCCAATAGGTCTTGCCTTTGGGACCTTATGTAGTTAGCCAAAACTTTTGTCTATGCTGTAGAGCATTGTGGCTGCTATGCATTATGTTGAAAAGTTATAATAAAAAGTGTTAAGCATTTTTGTTACATTTATACAAACGAAGACAACACTATATACAACTGAAAAATATATTAACAGAAAAAAATTCTTTTACTTTTTTTGTACTTGCACTGCTGGCAACTTCTTCCTGCCTGTTCTCATGCTTTTTTGTTATAATTATTTTCTTATGGGGGAGCGGGACATAAATAACGGTGGAGTGGAGGTTGGAAAACAGTCATTTAATTAGAACACGGGCAGCGGACGGACACTAGGGGAGAATCAATAGATACCAAATTTCAAGGGCAGATTGACGTGATGCTTAGGTGGTGCGCTGATGCAAAATGGTGGTGGTGAATGATGTTTGGTGCTCAGGTGGTGACACTATATGGTGTGGATTGACGGTACGTTGTGGATTGTAGAGTTGAAATATGTTGTTTGGTGTGTAATTATGCGGTGTGTATTGGAGATGTGTGGAGTTGAATTGTGTGGTTTGGAACTGTGGTGTTGAGTGAAATTATGCTTAGTGAAATTGTGTCATGGTGTGGAGTGCATTTATGTTGATTGGTGGTATGTGGTGTGGAGTGCATTTATGTGGAATGTATTTATGTTGAAATGAGTACAGTGCAATTATGTGGCATGTAATTATAAGGCACTGAGTGGTATTATGTGGAGTGTATTTATGTTGCATTGAGTAGAGTGTTATGTGGCGTGAAATTATGTGGCACTGAGTGGTAATATGTGGAGTGTATTTATGTTTCATTGAGTAGAGTGTAATTATGTGACTAGCCATTATGTGGTACTGAGTTGTATATGGGGTGTATTTGTTGCATTGAGTAGTGTAATTATTGCTGCACTCATCATGAACAAAACCTTTGACTTAGCTATTCTAACAGAATCATGGCTCAATGAATCTACATCTCCATGCCTGGACCTCTTAGTCCCTCCCGGTTACAACATTGCTAGACTGGACAGGCAATTCAACAAAAAAGGAGGAGGCATCGCCTGCATCTACCGATCCAACCTCAGTGCCACAGAACTCCTGGCGGATTCTTCAGAATCTTGCGAATACCTTGCACTCTCCATCTGTAGCAACTCCACTCTTTTATGCAAACTTCACATCATCTATCATCCCCCTGGCACAAACGACTCCTTCACTGTCCAACTCATGGAACTTATCACTGCTAAGTCCTCCTCGAACTCTAAAGATATCTTCCTGGGTGATTTCAACCTGCACTGGAATGACTCCAAGGACCCTCATGTCAACCCATCGAAGACCTCCTGTCTGATCAAGCCCTGACCCAAGCCTGTTCAATCCCAACACACTCGAAAGGGGTCACCCTCGACTGGATCATCTCTAAGGAATCAACAGTCAAGCTTATGTCTATAGACCCGTGTGACTGGTCTGATCACCACGCCATCACATTCCTACTACCTGGCACCTACAAGATAAGGGCACCACAACCAGTGATTCCTAAACGCTGGATTAGAGACACTAGAAACCTAGAACACAATGAACTGAAGGCTCGCTGCACATCTGACGTCCCTCCCGCTCCCATTTCTCAACGGTCAATGACCTCAATAATCATTACTCTACAACTATCTCGAACATCGTGGATGAACTAGCCCCACTAAAGTTAAAAAGAACCAAACCAAAAGATAAGAACCCCTAGTTCACTGGACCCCTCAACGATGAGTGGAGATGCCTCCGACAATCCGAGAGAATCTGGAGACAGCACCCCTCGCCGCAGACCTTAAGCTTCTCTGCCTGGCCAGAAATGCCTACAACAAGAACATCCTTAACTCAAAAAAATAATTTTTCAGATCCGAACTAGAACATGCCAAGAACAGACCTCCCAAGCTCTTCGATATGGTCAGACACCAATCCAATAAACTAGTCAAAAACAAGAAAGAAATAACCAAGGGCCAGATGTAGGTAAATGTAATTTACCGATTCTTAAATACCGAATTTTACCGATTCGGTATTCAAGAATCGGTAAATGAGATGTAGTGAAAAAATCGGTATTTATTACCGAATCGGTAAAAATCGGTATCGGACTTTCGGAATTTACCGAATCGGTATTTACCGAATCGGTAATTACCGATTCGGTAATTCCCATTCATCCCTATGGGCCATAGGAATGCATTGGAAATACTGAATTGGTAAATACCGAATCGGTAAATACCGATTCGGTAAATTCCGAATCGGAAAGCAAGCAAAAGTGAAACTAATGAAAACAGCCAATCAGGTGCTACCACCCTCCCCCTCCCTACCAGGAAGTGGCTACCCAGGCAGCTGCAACTCATTAGATCGTTCTGGAGAGGCAGTCAGAGCTGACCAGAGACACAGAGCAGCAGGGAGAGTATTTTGGGAGTTTACAACAAGAAAAATGGCAAGCAGCACTGAGAGCCAGCAGGCAGAGAGGAAAAGAAAAATAAAGTTCAGCAGCATGGAGCTGCAGGTACTGGTGGAGGAAGTTGTGAGAGTCCACAAGGAACTATTTGGCAGGCAGTCCCTCACTGTGCCTGAGTCTGCTAAAAGGAAAATGTGGCTTGCAATTGGAGAAAAGGTCAATGCAGTGGGAGTGACAAGCAGGAACATTGAAGACCTGAAGAAACGCTTTTATGACATCAGGAGCCTCACAAAAAGAAGATGGCAGAAATACATAAGCAGGCTGGTGTCACCGGTGGAGGCAGGAACCCAGCGCCCCCCCTGACTGACCTGGAGGAGTTGGTGGCCTCAACCATCGAGCCAGACAGTGTTGTGGGACTTGGAGATGTGGACAGCTCAGCCAGAGCTACAAGAAAAGGTAAGACGCATGCCTAGCATGACACCCCATAGCAACCTGCCTCCCTTTAGCCTTTGTGTACAGGCCAACCCCAGTCCAGTACTGATAGCACTATACAGGAGCAATGCATCATGGGAAATGTAGTCAGCTAATGTAGGACCATGTGTAAGTGCCCAGACATCAGCAAGGCACTGAAAGTAAATCAGATAAATGAAAGTTAAATGTGCAAAGCATTTATTGTAGTGACTGTGACACAGTAGCACTCAGTTGACATACGCGTATTTATACCTAGGGGCAACATCAGGCAGTCGAGCCACAGCAACTGAAGGGACTGCACCAGCGAGGGAGGAGCGTGAGGAGGCAGGGCCAAGCCATGTACAAGCCTCGCAGGAGGAAGAAGACACGACTGCCATCTCCAATGAAGATGATACAGTACAGTCCCTCGAGTTTCCGCACTCCCCACACCTTTCACAATCCCCTCCATTGGTTTTCTCACCAGAGAACTCCCCATCACTGTCCCTGTCTGCACCTGCAACCTCACCAGCCAGAAGGAGAGTCGTGGCCCCACTGCCTGCCAGTAATGGAGGCAGCAGAGGGTGAGGCTCAAGCCACTGTACATGTGAGTCCTGCTGCACTGCAGTCCACCAATTAGTCAATCACCTCGCGCAGACGCCAATGCAGACCCAGCAGTGCAGGTGGACTTGGAGATGGCACTGTGTTCCGTGGGCTGGAGGGGAGCATGGTGCGCATCCAACGGATGCAGGGAAAATCCATACAGGCCTGCCACCGCCAATTTAGAGTCCTAAATGAACAAATAGGAGACATGGTGAAGGGCATCAGAGACATTGTAGAAAGTAATAGGGAGGTAGCAAAAACAAATGCAGACATTGCAGTAGGAATGCAGCAAATGAGCAACTCCATCACCCAGCTCTGCTCAAAACTGGACAGCCTGGAACACGCAAGGTGCAGGGATGCCCGTGTTCACAATAGGGCCATGAATCGTCTGGCCACTGCCACATCCCAGCTATGCTGCAGAGGCATTAATACGCAGGAGAGCCTCACACAGAACACGGCAGAGGTCACCCGGGGCATGGCCAGGATCACTTAGTGCCCTAGAGGCTATGATAATATCATACACTGCACTAAATCCTGCCCTGGATGTGGCAGAGGCAGACTACAGCAGTAGCCGCAGCAGCTTGGCAAGCGCTGTAGTTGAGCCACGGAGGAGTAGCAGGCGCCCGGCTGAGACTGCGGGCCATGCGGAAAGCAGCGACCAACATCCCAGTGGCTCAGGGAAGCGTGGGCGCAAATGACATTGCCGGTGTGGGTGAGGAAACCCGGGACATACAGTCCCCACGTTTATTAAGTTTGTGTTGTTGCACATCAGTGCATGAACGTTGTGGCAACATTAAATTACGTTCTTCTCATTCACAACCTGTCTGTGTCTCATTACTCACTCAGAAATAGTTGTGTGTAATCTCCTCACGTCTGTATCTGCCATTACTTGGTGTTGACACTCCAGCAGGTTGTGTTTCAGGCACAGCAATGTCGTCGTCATGATCCTCGTAGTCTGACAACTCCACCTCACTACCCTTCTTCACCGCAAGGTTGTGCAACATGGCACAGGCAGCAATAACCTTACAGCAGGCAATGGGGGTTTACTGCCTTGCACCTCCACTCTTGTGCAAGCATCTGAATCTGCTTTTCCAGATGCCAAAGGTCCATTCGACCACATTCCGTGTGCTTTTGTGGGCCCGGTTATACCACCTTTGGCTGGGTGTTGAGGGGTTGATGTAGGGGGTGAGTATAAATGATCGGAGGGCATATGCACTGTCTCCTAAAAGGAAAAGGGAATACATTACTCACATGCATACATGTACTTCTTACTGCAATAGGTATTATGGGGGTCGGACACTGTGTCTTACCTAGGAGGTATCCTTCACCAAATTCCCCTGCAGTCAGCCTTGCATAGATGCCGCTGTTTTGAAATATATAGGAGTCGTGGGTACTCCCAGGGAATTTTGCCACAAGGTCAGTGATGGTGCACTTTGCATTGCAAATCACCTGCACATTGATGGTGTGCGTTGACTTCCTATTTTAATATATGTATTCGGTGGCAGCAGGGGGAAAAATGGGAATGTGGGTGCCATCAATGCAGCCAATGATATTGGGAAATCGTGCCATCTGGAAGAAGTCTGATTTTGTTTGGACCAGTTCCGCATGGGTTGCAGGAAAGGAAACGTAGTGGTCCATCCTCTGTAACATGGCGTCAAGGAATTTGTGGAAAAACCTTGACAGGCTGCTCTGGGTCACCCCACCTACCGCAGCAACCACACTCTGGTAGCTACCAGACGCAAGCAGGTGTAGGCTTCATAGCACCTGCACGTGTGGTGGGATAGCGTGTGCCCTTGGGGTGGTGTGCTTCAACAGTGGTTGGAGGTCCCTGATGAGGTCCAAGATGGTGTCTGAGTCCAACCTGTACCTGATTCCAATCCATGGTAAATACCGACTCTTAAATACCGAATTTGAGCCAAATTCGGTATTTCAGTGCTTACCTACATCTCAATATTCAATTTTACCACTTCTTATTTTCCGATTCGGAATTTTAGCGAATCAGTAACTTTTCCGATTCGGTAAATATACTGAAAATTACCTGAAAGCATTGAACTGGCTTCCCCTCGAGGCCATAATACAACTCAAACTGACCTGCATTACACACAAGGCCTTATACTCAAAATCCCCGGCTTATCTTGCACGGAAACTGGTGGTATCTGGTGGAATCAGAAACTCCCTGTCCTCCAGAGACCTCTTACTCCAACCTGCACGGTTCCGGAAAAAAAAAACTTCTAACAGGGCTTTCTCTGGATCCGCCCCAAGAATATGGAACTCTCTCCCACCAGCCATCAAAAGAATCCCCTGTTTGACACGTTTCAAAAAGGAGGCTAAAACCTTCCGTATGGGTAAATTCCTCTCCTAAATGCTGCCTCCTACCAACACATAGACTTTGACTAAGTATTTATTTATTTATTTTTTATGCTTGTAAAGCGCCAGAATAGACCCCCGAAGGGGTATCTCCGCACTGTTGCTGCAATGGGAGTGTTATGTGACGGTGTATCCAGTGGTGATGTTTAGGCAAGAGAGGCAATTAGTTACTGGGAAACAGGTATGTTTTTAAGGTTTTCCGAAAAATCAGGTGACTGGTAAGAGATCTTAATTCTGGGGGCAAAGAGTTCCAGAGTACTGATCCAACATGGGCCGGAGCACGGCCACCTTGTCTGGTCTTCTTTACTCTAGGTACCTGCAGTAACTGCTGGTTACTGGAGCGCAAAAAGCACCCGGGGATATAGGGCTGGAAGATTTCAGTCAGATATTTGGGGCCCTCCCCTATCATACTCTTGTGGGTAGTGCATAGAGTTTTAAACTGGACTCGTTTCCTCACTGGGAGCCAGTGGAGTCTGGTCAGTAGGGGACAGGAGGGAGTCCTTGGTGGAGAGTTCAGGACAATCCTTGCTAGTGTATTTTGGATTACCTGCAGTTTGTTAAGTTGTTCCACGTTTGCTCCGAGGAGCAAACCGTTGCAGTAATCCACCCTGCTGATGACTAGAGCCTGTACAAGCGTTTTCCTATGATGGTCCGGTAAGTAGGGGAAGACTCGTCTTAACATCCCAATAGCCCAAAAGCAGGTACCGGCAACTTGATTTACATGATCTTTAAATGTAAGTTGCTGATCAAGTAGCACTCCCAGGTTCCTAACCGTGCTCTTGGGAATGGGGACGGGGCCTAGCTCTGGGGGCCACCAATCAGATGACCAGTGTGTTGCCGCTTGCCCGAACAGCATGACCTCGGTTTTCCCTACGTTACACTGCAGACAGTTTGATGACATCCATTCTGCAATGGCTCTCATACCATCTGCAAAAGATATTTTTATTGCAGGTGTAAGGTTTTTGAAGGGAAAAAGGAGTTGGGTGTCGTCAGCGTACGACACCGGGGTGAACCCGAAAGATCTTGCTAAGTTGGCTAGGGGGGCCACATACACGTTGAAAAGTGTGGGGCTTAGACAAGAGCCTTGTGGCACTCCCTTGTTGAGCTCCCTGTGAATGGATTTATGGGAGCCCAGCCTAACTTCTTGGAATCGACCAGACAAAAAGCTCTCCATCCATGCCAGAGCCTCTCCTTCCACGCCTACCTCCCTTAGGCGGTTGAGAAGCACCGTGTGAGACACCGTATCAAAAGCGGCGGAAAGATCCAGCAGCACCAGAATCATAGAGCTGCCGTCATCCAGTGCCATCTTGATGTTATTGGTCACTGTTTGAAGGGCTGATTCTGTGCTGTGGTTTGGCCTGAACCCAGATTGTGAATAGTCCAGGCCTTCCGTCGCTTCAAGATGTTTGGAGAGATGGGTGTTCACGTGCCTTTCTGCGATCTTGCCTAAGTAGGGTAGGAGAGAGATAGGTCGTAAGTTGGAGAGGTCTGTCCATGGGGATGATGCTTTTTTTCTTATCGGGTTCACCACAGCCTTTTTCCAGTCTGCTGGGACCTGGCCTTTCATAAGGGAGGTATTAATCACTTCCAGTATGTGGGGTCCCAGAAGAGAGATCATAGGGCCAACCATTTTGGCAGGAATGAGGTCATTGGGGGACCCTGATTTAATATGACTGCAGAGGGAGAGGAGCTCTGTATTGTCAATCGGAGGGAAGGATATCAGAGGAGGTTTATTGTATGTTGCCGGGGTCTGAGGAGGGCATTTGTTAGTATTATTTATGACATTATTAGCTGCTACTATTCTTTCGTAGATAGTATTTATTTTGTCCTCGAAGAATAGAGAGACTTCATCGCATAAGTCCTGCTAGAAGTCGTCGGAGCTCTCACATGCAGTTGGTTTGCTCCTTGGAGCAATTGCCCGCTTCTGCTATCTGTTGTGCTGGGTGTTGTTTCCTAGCTAGCTTTATGTTTTTATAAATACTCTGATTGGGCATCTAGGAAACCTGCTCGGCTATTCTCGGTTTTCCTTTTCCTCCATGCCTTCTCAGCTCGTCTGCATTTTTGTTTTCCTGCTCTCAATTGATTGGTATACCAGCTTTCTTGTTTAGACGCAGGATACTGCTTGCGCCATTTTAAAGGAGCTAAGATGTCAATGGCTTGCTTAATGGAGTCATTGAGCTTAGCTAAGGCCATATCTGCTGTGTCTGTTTCCAGAATATCGGGACTTGTCTGGACTTTGTTGGCAGTAACTTTGTGCCATTGTCGTCGCCAGATTGGGGGAAGAGGTGCACTTTTAACAGGTCTTGTTGGAGTTAGTAATAAAAATTCTAACATGGAGTGATCTGTCCATGATATTTCTTTTGCCGGGCAGCAGATTACTTTGGCACAGTTGCAGAAGAGTAGATCAAGCATATGTCCTCCTTTATGGGTGGATCCATGGTTTTGTAGTTCTAGACCCAGGTTCGAAAGGTCTGTGATCAAAGCCGTGGATTCAGACAGTGTTGGCCGATCTACGTGTGTGTTAAAATCACCCAAAAGAAGAAAATCTTCTTTGGATTTAAGATGGGGGGCTAGAATTTCTTGGAGGGTGAGTGCAAAATTAGGGTTTGGTCCCGGGGGCCGGTAAACTAAAGCACCTTTCCAGGTAATGTGGTTGGTTAAAAAGATTTTAAAAATCATAATCTCTAACTGTGAGTGTAAATGTTGTTCTGTAATAGTAAATTTTATGTGGTCCTTATGTATAATTGCCAGTCGCTAGTACTGACTAGCGACTCCCTTCGGAATACCACGCTACCTCAACAGGAAATCTGGGGCCTTATCTGGAGCTATTTAAATGTAAACTGTATATACTTGTCCTCTACCCTTAATGTGTTTCCTTGCCTAATGTAATCACATGTAAAGCGCTCTCATACCCTAACGGGTCAAGTTTGCGCTATATAAAACAATACAAATAAAATTTAAAAAATTTAAAAAATATGTGTTGTATTTACGTGACTTAGATGTATTGATATTACAGATAACAATGGCTTTTAATTTTTTTAAATAATTAATACTTAAATAAAAGTTATTGTAATTTATAATGGGCTGGTTTGAGTGGGAGCATGCCTGGGGTCGCCATGCGGCTAGGTGGTCTGAACATGTGATCTTCTGGGGCAGGTACATTGACGATGTTATCATACTTTGGAATGGACCTGTCCCAGAATTGTTATCTTATCACGATTACCTCAATGACAACCCCTATAATGTGCTGTTCACTATGGAATACAACAGTAAGGAAATTGATTTCTTGGATGTGACGTTTTTTATTGAAAACAATAAAATCAATAGCAAGACCCACTGAAAAAACACTGCTTTTAACAGTACCTTGCATTTTGAAAGCTCACATCCCCGTCACGTAATTGACAATATACCTTACGGGGAAATGATCCGAATGTGGCGTAACAGCAGCCCGGAGGAAACCTTCCTAAGTAACATCAGGGAAACGGAGGAACGCTTCTGTCAGCGTGGTTACCCACACAAAATTCTCTGCAAGGCACATGAAAGTATTTATTTATTTAAACATTTGTAAAGCGCTACAAAGGCCCTTGGGCATCTCGGCGCTGATATCTGCTAAATTCAGCCCTAAAGGAGGATCTACTTATTGGTCAAATAACCAAGTTTTGAGTTGTTTCCGAAAGGACCACAAAGAAGGACTGTTCTTTATGATTAGAGGCAAAGAGTTCCATAGCTTGGGTGCGGAAACAAGAAATCTTCTGTCACCCCATGAGACCAGTCTGGTACGGGGTACTTCCAGCTGGAAGAGATCAGAGGACCGCAGGGACCTGGTGGGCCGATAGGGAATGAGTTGTTGAGTCAGAAAGGCCGGTCCCTGGTTGTGCAGTGCCTTATAGACAATGCACAGAGCCTTAAACTTAGCTCTGTTCCTAATGGTAAGCCAATGCAACTCTCTGATGGTGCTCGAGACTGATTGGAATTTGGGGATGTTACCCAGCAGTCGGGCAGCAGCATTTTGAACAGTCTGCATCTTATTAAGGACTCTCTCTTGGGCATTCAAAAATAGGGCATTACAGTAGTCCAAGGTGGATAATACCAAGGACGTGATCAAGGTCTTGCCTGCTGAGGAAGGGAGAAAAGGGAGTATTTTTTTGATGATTCGTAGCTTATAAAATGCGGAGGAAGCAATCTGATTTGCATGGGGAAGAAACGTAAGCCTGTCATCAACCATGACACCCAGGTTCCTTACCTTGTTGACTGGAGTAGGCGGTGAGCCCATGGACTGTGGCCACCAGCGAGAAGACCAATCGGGGGATAAGTGTCCAAAGATGACCACCTCGGACTTATCCGAGTTCAATTTGAGGCAGTTGGCGGCCATCCAACTTCCTATAGCCTGCATGCCCAGATTGAAGTTGTCAGCCACTTTTTGTCCGTCATTTCTGATGGCCAAGACCAACTGGGTATCGTCAGCATAGGAAGTAAGGCTCATCCCATGAGCTCTGATGGTGTTGGCAAGGTCCGACACGTATATATTAAAAAGTGTCGGACTCAGGGATGAGCCTTGGGGGACTCCGCATGGCAGGGACAGGGTGGTAGATTGAAAAGGCCCTATGGTGACCACCTGAGTCCTTCCGGCAAGGAAGGATGCCAGTAGGGCCTTGGCCTTATGCTTAATCCCCAGATCTTCGACACGGTCGATCAAAATCGCATGATCGACCGTGTTGAATGCTGCTGAAAGGTCCAGCAATATCAAGACCGCAGTGCCACCTGCATCACGAATGATTCGGATATCCTCTGTGGCCTTGATCAGGGCCGTCTCCGTCCCATGATGTTGGCGAAAACCAAACTGAGAATCATCCAATAAATTATGGTGTTCTATAAAGGCTGACAATTGGGCATTCAAGGCCTTTTCAACAACTTTGGCCAAGATGGGCAAATTGGCAATCGGTCGATAGTTCTTGAGCTCAATCCTATCTAGATTGGGTTTTTTTAGGAGTGGCTTCAGTAAAGTCTTTTTTAGGTCAACGGGATAGACTCCAGTGGTAATCACAGTGTTACATATATTAGTAATTGCTGGAAGCAAAACTTCCAAAACTGGTAGCAGTACTTTAAAAGGGCATGGGTCAAGGGCAGAGCCTGATTTAATAGGTGCCAAAAAATCCCTGACCTGAGTAATAGAGACCTCCCTAAACTGAGATAAAGAAGGACCAGTTGTGGAGGGCTTCACCTTTTCAGAAGGAATATGTACATGCGCTTCTTCGGAGCTAGCAAAGACCGCATAAATATCATTAACTTTGTCGTAAAAGTAGTTGGCCAAAGCATCACAGAACAATTGGGAGGAGGGAGGTTGAAGGTTAGGTAAACAACCAGCCAATTGTTTAGTTGTCTCAAACAATGCTTTATTTGAATTTTTAGAAAGTTCAATTTTTTCCGAGAAGTACTTCTTCTTAGCATCTAGGATCATATTTTTGTATATGATAACCGAGTGCTTGTAAATTATTTTGGCCTCTTCAGAATAGTGCCTGCGCCAATTCCTTTCATTCTTCCGACACAGCTGCTTCTGTGTCCTTAGTGTATCCGAGAACCAAGGGGCAGATGGAGTTAATCTGTTTCGAGAGCTTTGTTTAGACTGGACCAGACGAGTGGCAGCAGATGCAACCCATTCATTATATTGGGCAGTAGCAAGATTAGAATCAAGTGATAAAATCGGGCTAGTTTTAATCAGAGCTGATTGTAAGCTATTGCTGTCAATATTTTTCCAGTCCAGGAAGGTCTGACGGTTATTATCATTCTCCATAGTTATACCTGAGGGATGGCTGGTTAAAGTAGCCGTTATGACAAAGTGATCTGACCATATAATGGGGAAAATTGCAGAAACCCGAAGGTTGTCTAAATTGGAAAAAATACCATCCAGGATATGGCCACCTTCATGAGTTGGGGCTTTCACTAATTGGGAAAGGGTTGGAAAAGTCACAAGGGAGGCTACCCTTACTACTGCGCCACCCAGGAAACAAAAGAAAGCTCCTATTGCTTTCACCACACAATATACAGATGAGAGCAGTAGGGTCTATAACACCCTTAGAAAACACTGGCACTTACTCACGGAAATACCAAGCCTGATAAACATCTTACCATCGAAACCCAAGATGACATACAGACGGGGACAAAACTTAAGGAACATCCTGTTGTAGGAGAGTAGGGTCTGCAATGCAATCCTATGGTCACCCCAGATTTTTTGCTTTTTGCTTCACTGGTTTACGACTTTCCCTGGCTGTGGGCCTGCTAATCAGACCCACAGACTAGCTGTTCTCTCCTTAAATTGACATCCATGTACCTTAGGTGCATTTAGCTATTGGTATTGGGCCACTATTGTAAGTCCTGGTACAGTGTACCATAGGTACCCAGGGCATACGTGTACCCAAGGCCTACCAGGGGCTGCAGCATGTATTATGCCACCCCTGGCTGGCCCTCCAAATCTGACACAACTGGCTGGTAACACAGCTGGGGCAAGGTGGTGTAATCACCCTTTGCTGTAGATATAGTATACCTATATCTAACCTTAAAATGGACACATATACTCCTATAAGTCACTCCTATGGCAGGCCTTACCAATCCTGTAAGCAGAGTGCTTGGAATTATGTGAGATGGTGCTCTAGCATGAGCTGAGCCTGTCTGCAGCTTTCGGAACCAGGTCCTTTAGCTGTTTCCATGATAACGCTATACCATATACTCTTAAGTGCATTATAATCCTTGCGGTTATTGCTAACTTTGGCATAGCATTATCAAAACATGTCGAGTAAGGTGTCATACGAATTGGAATACTACCCCCTCGCCAATTCTGGCGACGGGGGTAGCATTCCACCCTTCTAGAGGGAAACGACATGTATGTAACTGTGAACCCCAGTTAAAGTTAACTTGAGCCTCAGCATCACAAAATGGATGCTGCCACCACAGACAAGAGTCTGTCTTCCTGCTGCTGGGAGTCCTTCCAGCGAGAGAGGTCTGGACAAAGGGTTTCCTGCCTTGGGAGGTGCTAGCACCACCCCAGACAGGATTTTGTGTATTGGGTAGGACAGGCCTGAAAGGAATGAGACATGCCTGGGGCACACAAGGTGTCCCTGTGCATACACCTGTTCAAACCAGTTGCTGGGGCACTCCAGCCCCAGCTCTGGCGCGAAACCGGACAAAGGATAGGGGGTGTAACCACCCCCCTTCCTGGTCCCACCCATAGGAGGGATCTAGTCACAGTACAGCCCCCTTTAGGAGAAAAAAGGTAGGAGCTGGTCCCATTCCAAATTAGATTGATCCTGATTTGAAACTACAAAGAAGAAACTCTGGACTTCGACGTTCTGCTCCTCAGAAGACTGAAGAAATCTCCCTTGTGGCCAAGGAGTGACTACCCTGCACAAGCAGGCACCATCAAGCGTCCTAGCGGTTCACTTTGTTGTCCTTCCAGCCGGAACCAGACTTCAGAGCCCGACGAGATCCGGACTTCCAGACCTCTCCGACCTCTACCTACATCTGCAGCACATCTGAGATCTGTGGGTGCGACGAGACACGTGGAACAGGCCATCTTGAAGAAACTGCACTTCGCTTCCAGCACGACTTCAGATGCAACTCCGAGAAAGTGCTTTGGGGATTGAGAAGTCCCAGCCCTGAGCAGCTCCTGCACAGAAGATCAGCCCTCCAGCATCCACGAGATCGGCGTGGGGCCCTTTTGCTTGATTGCTGCTCGACGCGTTGTCTGGTCACTTGCCGGCTGGCTAGTGGCCTCCTAGACGACGATCCACGACATCAACACCGCTGGTCTGTTTGCTCCAGACTGGCTCTTGCTTTCCTGCAAAGGAGAAGCACCCCAGACCCTCCTGGTCCGCACCAGATGCCTTTTACACTCATCGCATGGGTTACCTTTGCCACGGCCGGTTGACGCCGAATCCGGAACCAACACCGCCGACAGCGAGAGCCTGCGTGGGACGGCTCGTGCCTCCATCCTGGTCGTCGAAGATGCCTCCTGGTCCACGTGGCTGCAGAGTCAAGCGTCCACTCTTCACCTGATCGCGACGAAAGAATCTGGTTCCTTCCTGGTTCCACTCCAGTCACTGGCTAGTGACTGTGAACATTGTCCCCTCTGCTTTCAGGTCTTCATCTTCCTTGATCCACCCTTGGATCCCTCCGGACATCTTCCTCCTGGTCGCCTGCAGCATCTTTCCCTCCAGGCTCCATTGACTTCAACGCTGAAACCCGACGCACTTTGGTACCTCTGCACCCGCAGCCCGTGGGTGAGATAACAGAGCATTTCGGTGCTCAAGGATAGATTGACTCTCCTAGTGTCCAGAATTCCAGTCGTTTTAGTCCTACCTAGTCGGAATTGTCCAATACTTACCTTTTCGTAATTTGTACTGTCCATTGACTTTGTTACTCATCTCGCGTGTGAGTTCACACTCTGCACACGCGTTCCGTGGGCCTCCTGTTACTTACCTAAGGTTAGGGTAGTGTAGTCCCAGCGATCCTACAGCCTCTGGACAGCTCCATTCCTTCCATCGATTTCCTTATACCACTTGTTTAGTATATGGTTTGTTGCACCCCTAGGGCAACATTGTAACTTGTGCAACTAAACGTATTTTTCTTACGAGTCTTGTCATGTGCTTAGGCCTCTGACCTCATAAAGAGTTCAGAGGTGTATGTTAGTTAATAAATATCTTGTTTATTTTCATAACTACCTGTGTGGTGTCCTTTAATTTGGTATTCAAGGGGTTATATGTGGTAAAACAGCTGGCTTCACATGCCAAAAGAGTTTAGCCTAGGACTGCTTTGTCCATGCTACCATTAGGATAGCTGGTCTATAAGGTTGACTTACAACCAACCACCATAAGGGTTGTTTGGACTGATACAGGGTGATCACTAGAACTAGTGAGCATCATATATCAGGCCAACTTCTCACATTGGTGTGCAGCGGTTGGGATTTGAGTTTGCTGTTGTTTTTACCAAATATAATCTTGAGATATCATTTGAAAGATCACATAAGGTACCATAGGTACATATAACAAAGCTTAGAAATACTCTGAGTTCTACTGAACCAGCTGTTGTAGTAGAAAGGGAGTAGCACACCCTGACTACAACTCTTAGCAAGAGATCAGTAGGAAAACCGATAGTGTAGGTAAGTGCACCACTTACACCTCACTAGGAAGCATGTCTATCACAGAAGAGAACGCAGTGGCTCCCCTTGTGATTAGTGACCCTCCACAGGTCATTTCCAGATATGAAGCACTCAGCTTCCATGAGATGAGACAAGTGTGTACCTCAAGGAAACTAAAACAGGGTTCCAACCCTACCCTTCCTTTTCTGTTAGGTCTCTTAGAGACATATGATGCTAGAAGGGCTTCTAATCCAGGCCCCTCTGATCCTACAGCTGGAACCATACCCCCTTAGAAGATGACTCTAACCTCCCTGAAGCAGAAGATGCAGAGGAGGGGGAAGATGGCAACGCCTCAGAGGGAGAGGTAGACAATGGCCCAGTTATAATCAGCAGACTTACCAGGACCAACTTAAGCCTACATGGGAATGGAACTGGGGGAGCCCCAGGCCCATCCTCAGGCAGGCTTAACCTTGGGAGCGGAAGAGGTAGATCTCAATCCAGAGAATCTAACAAATCTGCTCACTCCCGTGTCTCTCTGGCATCTTCTCAGAGAGGGATGACTTCCCCTCAGAGAAGAGAGCATGAAGCCAAGATGAAGGAAGTGAATCTGAGGATCCAAAGGGAAGAACTTGCCCTTGCCAAAGAAAAACTTGCTGTGAGAAGTTGGCCTGATATATAGTGCTCACTATTCTAGTGATCACTGTGTATCATACCAAACGACCCGTATTGATGATTGGTTGTAAGTCAACCTTATAGACCAGCTATCCTAGTAGCGTGGACAAAAGCAGTCTTCAGGCTAAACTCTAGAGGGCGTGTTAAGCCAGCTGTTTTACCGTCACATATACCCCCTGAACACCAAGTGAAAGGACACCACACAAGTTGTTATGAAAAATAAAGGATATTTATTTATAACAAGTCTACCCTGATCTCTTTATGAGTCAGGGAGCTAAGCACAATACAAAACTCTTATGAAAATACTTCAAGTTGCACAATTTACACAAATGCCCGAGGGGCACGAAAAACCATATACACTAAAAGTGGAATGCGAAATACTAGCAGGTAAGTAACAAGATCCAGAGGCTTCATGATCGCTAGGACTACACTACTGAACCCTAAGGTTAGGAGCAGGAGGCCTAGGGAGATCAGGTGCAGAGTGTGCACTCTCATGCGGGATGCGGGACAAAGTCTATGGAGGCTAGTATTTCTAAAGTCACTGTTTTCGGACGAATCCGACTAGGTAGACTTAAAACGAAAAAGGATCTGGACACTTAGATAGTGAACCTGCGTTGGAGCACCGAAATGCTCGGGTTACCTAGCCCAGGGGCTGCGGCTGCATAGGGTTCAAAAGACGTCGGGAATCCTCGTTGTAGTCTATGGAGCCTGAAAGAAGAAGTTGCTGGCAGGCAACCAGTGAAGATGTTCGGAGTGATCCAAGCCTGGATCGGTGATGGTGACGACCTGATAGCAGAGGGGACTCAGTTCTTAATCACTAGCCAGTGATTGTGTGGGCACCAGGATGGCACCGGATGAAGTCACCTCGACCAGGTGAGTGGGCGACGCTGGACTCTGCAGTCACACGGGCTAGGAGGCGTTGTCGGCGACCAGGCTGGAGGTGCGAGCTGTCCCACGCAGGTGTCTGCTGTCGGCGATGCTGGACCCAAGATGGGGGCAACAAACCTTGGCAAAGGCAAGCCCACGCGGTGGAGTCAAGATGGCGTCTGGAGTGGACCAGGAGGGTCGGGGTGCTCCTCTTTTGGAAGGGAGCAAGGGCCAGTCTGGAGCAACCAGACCAGCGGTGAAATTATCGTGGTACATCGTCAGGAGGGCCACTAGCCAACGGGCAAGTGACCGGACAACGCGGTGAGCAGCAAAGAGCAGAAGGGCCCCATGCAGATCTCATGGATGCTGGGGGGCTGGACTTCGGTGCTGGAGCTCCTCAGGGTTAGGGCTTCTCAAACCCCAGTGCACTCACTCTAGGATCCCTCGGCGGTCGTGCTGGTTAAGTGTCGTGCAGTTTCAGGAGATGGCCGGTCCCTCAGGTCTCGTCACACCCGCGAATCTCAGCTGGGCTGATGATGCAGGTAGAGGTCAGAGATGCCAGGGAATCCGGGTCTCGTCGAGCTGGGCAGTCTTTATCCGGAGGATGGACGTGCAGCAAACCGCAATGCTTAGATGGTGCCTGCGGGTGCAGGGTGGCTACTCCTTAGCCACAAGGGAGAGTCATCAAAGAAAGTCAAGAGTTCTTTTCGTGGAAAGTAGTTCAAGATTCAAGATTATCTAATTTGGGAAGGGGGCCCGCTCCTACCTTTATTCTAAGAAAAGGGGCTGGCACGCGACTAGGTCCTGCCCATGGGTGGGACCAGGAGGGGGGTGGTTACACCCCTCTCCCTTGTCCGGACTTTCCCCAGCTCAGGGGCTGGGGTGCCCCTGGAACTGGTTTGAGCCGGCATATGCACAGTGAGCACCGGGGTGCCACTTGCAGTCACCTTCCTCCCAGCCCTGCCTACCTGGGATACACAAAACCCTGTCTGGGATGGTGCTAGCACTGCCCCTGACAGGAAACCCTTTGTCCGAACTCTCCTCACTGGAAGGACTCCCAGCAGCAGGAGGTCAGACTTGTGTCTGTGGTGGCAGCATCCATTTTGTGATGCTGAGGCTCGAGTTAACTTTAACCGGGGTTCACAGTTGCATACATGTCGTGTCCCTCTAGAAGGGTGGAATGCTAACCCCGTCGCCACAATTGGCGAGGGGTTAGTATCCCAATTCGTATGACACCTTACTCGACATGTTTTGATAAAGCGATACCAAAGTTAGCAAATAACCGCGAGGATTATAATGCACTTTAGAGTATATGGTTCGCGTTATCATGGAACAGCTATTTGGACTTGGTTCCGCAAGCTGCAAACTGGCTCAGCTCATGCCAGAGCACCATCTCACATAATTCTAAGCACTCTGCCTTCAGGATTGGTAAGGCCTGCCATAGGAGTGACTGATAGGAATATATGTGTCCATTATAGGGTTAGATATAGGAATACTATACCTAAAGCAAAGGGTGTTTACACCACCTTGCCCCAGCTGTTGTGCAGCCAGTTTTGTCAGATTTGGGTGGCCAGCCAGGGGTGGCATAATACATGCTGAAGCCCCTGGTAGGCCCTGGGTGCACCTATGCCCTGGATACCTAAGGTATGCTGTACAGGGACTTATAAGGTGGCCCAGTACCAATTGGTAAATGCACCTAAGGTACATGTGAGTCAATTTAGAGAGAGAACAGCTAGGCTGTGGGTCTGATTAGCAGGCCCACAGCCAGGGAAAGTCGTAAACCAGTGAAGCAAAAAGCAAAAATCGGGGGTGACCTAGATACTCCCAGAGACAACATCCAGGGATTGTAACAACATACAGTGTAGGGAAACTATGCCTTGAATGGCTACAGACATCCACACTGGCAGAAATTAAGCAACACTTGACTTTACTTAAAGACGGTGCTGACTTGCGCGATTTCATAATGGGACCACGCAAACAGCGTCAAAAACGTTTCATAGCGGCCAGTACATACGCTGCATACAACGAAGCTTGGAAAGTAACTCAAATTGAGACAGCAGAGAAAATACGAGAAATTGATCGTATTAATTTGGAAAAAATCGCTTTCTGTTGTGGACAATGGGTTAACCACTCTGTCCTCCAGAATATATTCACTGGACAGTATTGTATCATCTGCTATCGATATAATAGATCAGGACTTGCTAATGTTACAGCACGGTCAGTCCCAATTACGTTCTATTGTACAGCTAGGCTGGACGTTGCAAAGTCTGCGTTCAAGCTACTTGCCATGGTGTCTGATAAACACAACGTCATTATTCTCTATCTTTAACCTTACTGATAAACAAATCAGTTTGGCACAAAAAGGAGCAGACTATACGATTCTGTGCATTGAAAAACTTGAGAGATTACCATTGATAATGTCAGAAAGACCTGTCATTGAATGGATAATACACGGAATAATCACAAATTCGATAAGAACTATCCAATTTAAAAATTGCCAAGAGTATATACCAGCAGGCCAGTATGAAAGGTTGGGTAAAGGGTACATTAAGTCATCATGGAAATCACCTTACACACACACGTTATAGTAACAAGAACCAGAATGTATTTCTTAGTGGTAACAATTGTAAACAATCACTAAGCGGTATACTTCTGTGCCACGGTATCAATTTGCATGGGGCCTGTGAGGGGACTTCAAATAACCTTTCATGCCACCAGCACGGCACACCTGCAACACAGATAGAGCCATTCTTTAGACAACTTTCTAACGGGAGTTACGTTCTAATAACAGACCACAGCTGTTGTGGCATGGTGCCATGGAAAGCATATCTCGTAAGCGTTAGTTCCATGGTCACTTGCTGTATTCAAGTATTGTATCCAAACAGCCCTCCTGATACAGAGGCGACGATTTGACCTTCTTTGAATATCTCTTCTATACAAATTGATACTTTTAGCAGAATGAAGTCTGTTCTTTTACAGACAACCGTGCCTTTAATGTCATCAAAAGAAACGTATGATCTTCAAGTTGCAAGGACAACAGCAGAGATACATACACTTTTCTCAACTAATTGCCCTGTGCATTTCGTAAAAATGCTAAGCCAAATTCTAAATATGTCAGATACTAGTGACATCGCACATGTATTTAAGACAATTTTTTCGGGACTGTTAACACCCTTCGAAGCAGTTCTGGGCATCTTTCCCAATTTTGTCCATTCTGTCTTTGGCGGCCTACCACTACTTTTGGGACTCGTAGCAGGAATTTTATTTTTGACTCTTCTGCTCCGATATGGCAAGCCAAATCCCAGACAAGACTCCAGCAACGATGGAAGAAACGATCCTAGCTATACGCTATCGGGACCGCATAACTAAAGTCCTTGGATTAGCCCGGCTAAGAGATCTAAATATGACCTGGTTTCTTTCATTCAGACCTATATGGCAAAACTGCATCTTACCTGTGCTTCGATGTATGCTATGCGGAGAAGAATGCGTGTTGGACACCTGTCTTACACTACAATCAGCAGTACCAATGCATATCGATACTTTGCTAAGTCCTGTAACGGCTCATGCATCATGTTGTCTCCAGCGGTTACCAATCCTGATGACGGCATTCGTTGAAACTTCACCACTACGATTAGGTGGCAGTGAAGTACGAGATGAGAGGAACATCACCCAGGTACGACCCTCTGTGAGCATTGCTGATCCTGACATCGATGACAGCAATCATTCTCACGACTGCACCGTTGCAGCATTTTCAAACTTGGTCGAACTTTCACCTGAAGCTGTAGACTGCTTTTTTGCACATTTGTCTGAAATTATGTTCTCCCCTGAACAGAAAGAATAACTTTTTAAGCAAACCGGCACACAGCGTTCCCCTGAACTCTGAAGTCGGCCTTCAGCTTTGATAAACAAAAGCTACTGAAAACATTTGGAACTATTTTCTCCCCTGAAAACGAATTTATTTTTTAAAAATTCCAAAATATTTACCCTTTTTTCTGGCACATGTACTGTGGTATTGGGTTCCTAAGGCCTACATGCTCCGCAGAAATACCCACTTACACCAAAAGAACTGTTGGCACGGAAACTGAAAAGTACAAAAGACAAGTTTATTAAGACCCCATGAAGTGGTGGTACATTCCTACAGCACCCTTCGGCAATGCAAGAAGTATCACCCCGAACGTTGGTGTGAGTCCTTCTTTTATACAATTTACAGGCAATAAAAGGGTAGGCGGTACATGTTACAGAGTTTAGGTACATATATGGTCATTTTTGGAGCACGGCCAACTCATGGGAGGGGTTACAACTCCACTGGTCAGTTTTGGCGGAACATTCCTGAGGGGTGACTGGTCAGTTGGAACTGTGCATGTACAGGCTTGACCGTTACTAAAAATAGCCTGTTGCTGGGCAAACTCGAGTGGTCAGCGGCACGGACAAAGGACTAAAGGGCATGCTGACCACGAGGCCGCTCATTCCCTAAAATGGCCGCCGTAGCATACAAAATGGCGTTTTTGAATAAGGCCAAGTTAAGGGAAATAACGTGTAGCAAAGCTAAGCGCTAGCCCGGCCATTGTCAAAGTACGACAGTACTCTGCTTAAAGTAGAACTATTCTTAAAGAACAGAGCTTCTATTTTTAGTAATTCTAGAGACAAAATATTACCTCAGCCTCTAGCACACTTACAAGCAATTGTATTTATATGTGATGAAATAGTCTCGACCTTCTTTTCTGTATTAAGAGACGTTTCATGTGTAATTTTCGCAAATCGTTCAGCTAAATATATATGCATCCTTTTTTACTGAATGATTACACTGCTTTATAAACGTACAGTACCAATAATCTTTCGTGTATTTTGCATACACCATTTCAAATGCAAAAATGTATTTTGGGGCGGGTTGGAATACACATGCACCTTTAAATGTTTACTATTGCTTAGTTTAATTATGCTAGAGGCTCATACCCATTTCTTTACTAAGCTCCAGGGGTTCTTTAGGAATACCACAAAATCAGATAAGGTAGGTAAAAATCTACCTGAGGTGGGGTGGTACAACCAATCTTGTAAATTAGCCCGCCAGAACCTAAGTGTTGAACTCAGATCCAGGAATATCCTAGGCGTGAGAAAGGCTAGGGAGATATAAGAAAGACAATTGTATTTTCAATTCAGAATTGGGACCCTTCCAGTAAAAGCTTTTACTTATAAATGGTCGGTAAACCAGAATGACAAATGTCATTATTGTAAACATATGATTGAGAATGTACCCCACCTGCTGTTTGTATGTCCCCTTTATATAAGCCCCCGTCGTAAGTTGATAAAACCTGTGTGTACAAACCTGGGGACACGCAGTTTTGTAGAGGCTTTAAGAATACTCGCATCAGATTGCACACCCTCCATGGCGATTGCCGTTGCAAAATTCCTAGGGTGGGCCTGGACAATAAGCACCCGCTCCTTGCAGTTCCTAGAGGCTAGCCAATAAATTCTATCACATCGAGTAATGTACGACCAATTTTTTAACCAATGTTTAATTGAATTGTTTTAATTCATTTTGTATAAATTGTTCTTAATCCTTGTAAGCGACAGCACCATGGTTTAATGAGTTTTTAAAAATTATGAATTTAACTTTGTAGTATTTATAGTGTAGTCTTAGGATGAATAATTGCTTTTATGACATGCTGTTGAATAAAGCTTTGAAATTGCAAATTGCTTAGTTTTAGTAATGATGAACATTAGATCGTGGAGTGGGTATTGTGTTTTTATCTAGGAACCAGAATAAATATTGCTATTTTATGCCCTTGTACGGCTATAATCAATAATATCTCTATAATGGCATAAGAATCAGATCCATATTTAAGTAAATCGCCCTTGCAGTCCAAGGCACGGCAAAAGCTACTTCCTTGGATTCCTAGAAAGCACAACGAGTTCTTTTGACACACCAAACCTCCAGCAACCTGGGAAATCCCCATTTGCTTTGTTTTGATTTGTAATAGAACTCCTGCGAACACTGTAAGAACGGCCAGTTCTTAGTGACATCTTTATTGACGTCTTATGTCCAAACCTTACGTCAAACTCGGCACCTTTCAGGTATAAATATACCAATGTTGCCTTAAGCAAACACACGGTGGTGGTTTTGGAGCAGAGCAGCTATCTACTTGCCCGAGAGCCCAGCTGATGCGAGAGCCCACGGACGCTGCCCCTCCTCTTTGACGCGCTGAGAAAGATGCTGTCTTTTCTCCTGCTGAGAAAATCCAGCTCCGGCGTTTCCAGCCTACCCTTGCGGGTTGCTGGGATATCAAGTCCTGAGGAAAGAGATACCAGACCTCCTACATTATATTCCCAAGGTACAGTGCTGACTAAACCCTTAAAGAGAATTCTTGAATCAGATTCTTGGCAAAACCAACTTAACTTCAACTGCTACTTACTTACTCCTTCCCACGTATTAGGCTTAGGTCAGGTACACCGGGGTAGGGGTATTTTAGAAGCACCAGTTGAGCGCGTTAGTCAATGTATATATGTATGTATATATTTTATCCATTTTAAAGTATGTTATGGCTAGGAAACCATATCAATGCTTTTACAGTATTATTTCATAATACTCCTTTTACTGTACGTACTTTACTTTACATTAAGTATTGCAATTGTGGCAATTCTTTTCTCTTGCATGAGAAGGAAGACTGCTCAATAAATAATACCTTTTATTGAAAACACCCGTCTCTCTCTTCTCTGCACTCTGGTGAAACAAAGAACGCACAATTGACTGAGTGAAATAGCTGTCTATTGTTTTCACACAACTCTAGAGATTTACTCTTATTCTGAGGGAGCAAAGTTGTCATGTTATATGGTTGTCGGAAGCTAATCCCTTCTTGTCTATCCAGGGAGGTTAAACTCCTCCTCGTTTATTCGAGAAAGTTTCTAGTGACCTCTGAGCTAGCTAGCAAACATTAAGTCTAATATAGTCAGTAGAGACCTAGTCGACCTCAGTCCTACGTCTACACTGCTGAATATATTATTCCAATGCGCAGAGCCTATTGGGAATATAGGAACTACACTACAACATGTTTTACATTTTCTACTGCCTGGAACGCTGTGGTCGCTGCCCCTATCCTAAAAGAATGAGTACAAAATCTTTTACCCTGTACTTTGTTACCAGATAAGTATAGACAGGTGTCCATAACACGCTGCACTTGGTACTTAGTCAAAGGTGTTTCGTCCACATGAACCAGCAGATAACCTTCAGCAGGAGGGCGCAGGGAAAGGTATCTCTCAACCAGACGTACCGGGCAGTACCTGGCAACCTCTAACTTGTTTAGCACTATTACTTTGCCAGCCCCTTCTTGATCCGTTTTAGATTGTCTCAACCTTAGTGATAAGCAATCCCCAGACAACAGAGTATCCTGAATACACAAGGCTACGCCTGATCTATCTTTCTTTGATTTCGCCACTATCTCCCCTATCCTGAAAGCACCAAAGAAGGCCAGCGCGAATGTTGTGGAAAAGAGAACTGCCTCAAACGCAGAACTCGTGGCCCTTTCTCTGCTATCCAGCATCCCCTTTAATGTAGCAAAGTCAATCGCTGCCCTGTTATCTGGAGCATGAGGCTCGCTTCTGGACCAGCCCTTCAGCGCCGACCTGATTAAAAATGACTTTGTTGGGTCTAGCTGCCCCCTCAATCGAGCGTGATGGCTGATGGCTGACAGGTGCCCAGCAACCCAAGATTGTGACTTGCCCTCATCTTTCGCCCACAGAATGAAGTCCTGCGTCTGGGATTCCAGCGTAGGCCTCTCCTGTTCCCAATCCCCGGTGATAGCGCAGAACTTCTCCACGCCCACCCGGTATTGTTTGATCGTCCGCGGGGCCAAAGCCAGCTCCCCTAGCCCTCTCAACCGCCTCTCAGATTCAGAATGAACCATAGGTGCTCGGGGAAACGAGTCATCTCTTCCTTTGCTCTAGGCCACGCCTCCCGAAACCTGTGCCACTGGAAGCGAGAAAGAGCGTTACCCGCTATGTTCTGGACCCCTTTGAATGTGCAGCGCTCTACACTCCACATTGCTCACAAGGCAAACCCTCATCAACTCCCGGAGTAGACATGGAACTAGCGGGCAGGAAGCTGACTGAGAATTAATGGCCTGCACCACAGCTAAATTGTCCGACCACATCAGGACCCTCCGTGTAGCTAGCTTCTCTGGCCAAAGGTGAAAGGCTACCACAATGGGGAACAGTTCTAGCACAGGGATGTTGGATGTAACCTTCTTTTTCCGCCACACATTTGGCCATGCTTATGCGCAACACTCCATGTCCAAAATGACACCAAAACCTTCTCTTCCAGATGCATCAGTGAACATAGCAAGTTCAGGAGACCCCGCCCAAAGCGCCCTCCAAACTACAGAGCCGTTGAAGTCCCCAAGGAAGTTAGCCCACATCTTAAGGTCCTCTTTCATTCCTTTACTGATCCTCACTAAATGATAGCTCTTGCTGACTTTCGCGGATGCCCTTGCCAACCTACGCGCAACGACCCTTCCCGCGGGGATGATTCTTGCAGCGATGTTGAGCTTGCCCAGCAGACTCTGTAAGAAACCCAGCGTCACCTTATCCTGCCCCAGAGCGGAATGAATGGTCTGTGCCAGATCCTGAACCTTGTCTGCTGGTAACCTACACTCACCCTTCACTGTGTCGATTTCAGTCCCTAAGAAGGTCAAAACCTGTGCAGGGCCGAATGTCTTACCCGGAGCTAAGGGGACCCCTAAGCTAGCAGTCAGAGCTTCAAAATTCCGCAATGCCTTGCTACACTCCACTGACCCTTGACTTCCTATAAAAAGGAAGTCATCCAGGTAATGAGATACCCCGCTGATCACATAGCGATACTGCAGTGCCCACTGCAGGAAGCTGCTGAATGCTTCAAAGTAGGCACAAGACACTGCACATCCCATCGGCATGCAGCGATCGTAGTAATACTCCCCATCCAATTTGAAGCCTAGCAAGTGTTGACTGCTGGGATGCACAGGTAATAACCTGAAAGCCGACTCAATGTCTGCTTTGGCCAACCATGCCCCTACGCCTGCTCTGCTTACTAGATCTAAAGCTACATCAAGCGTGCAGTATGAAACAGAGCAGGACCCTTCCTCTAGACCATGGTTGACTGAAGCTCCTTCAGGGTGAGAGAGGTTGTGGATTAATCTAAAAGACCCTGGCTCTTTCTTAGGTACCACACCCAGAGGTGACACCACAACTTTTTCTAAAGGTGGACTGGCATAAGGGCCACCCACTCTCCCTAACAGTCTCTCCTTCTCCATCTTTGCTTTGACTATAAGAGGCATCTCCCTAGCTGACCTTAAATCTCTGCCTCTCTTGGGCCCTCACGGCCCATGTAGGGTATCTTAAAACCTTCGTTAAAACCAGCCAGAAGCAAGAGCTTGTCCCGCAGGAGTGGATACTTTAGCAGGAGGGGTAACATGTTAGTCAGGATCACGGGCGAGGGCCCCTTCACAGTGTCAGGATAAGCAATGGTTTGTGCGATGGGGTGCAAGGGAGGGGGAGGCTGATGGCGGAGGACAGGCACTACTGTTATTGCTTGTTACCTGCATCCTTAGTGATCTTGGCAGTGCTCCCTTGCTGCACTGAACAAGATCCTGCAGAGTGGGAGCCCCCACATTTGTTACAAGAATGGGCAAACTTGCAGGAATTTTCCCAGGCGCAATGACCAGTGTGAATGAGCGACATATCCCTGGGGGCGACCTCTTGAACGACCCTCTGTTGCCCCCTCTACCTCTGTAGCCACCCCGAAAGGGCTGTCTATCCCCCAGTGTCTCGCTACGCTGTGTATTACTGCCTGAGTCCTTATTCCCCTGCTTCTTATCCATGCTCCCCGCATTGCGGAGCAGGTTGGAACCCATGTGATCTAACCACAGTTGTACTTCTTTTTGGTCCCATCTCATCTCTAGGCACAAGGACATTCTTCTCTTAAATTCTAGGTCGTAACTCACCCAACCCTGCCCGCCACAATGAGCAGCTTCTTTCCTGATCAGTGTGCTGTATTGTACGAGCGCCTGCGCTTGTTCTGGGTGCTTCTCTAATATAACCGCCTGTAAGATGGCAAACGCATCTAGCCAGTTCTCTATTGTCTTCTCAGGCTGTAGTGTAGTTCCTATTTTCCCAATAGGCCCTGCGCATTGGAATAACATAAACAGTAGTATCTACGTAGAAGTGCGGATCTTCCAGGCCTCTACTGACTATGCTAAACTTAATTGGGTTTGTTACCAACTAGCTCAGAGGTCACTGGAAACTTTCTTCTCTGAATAGGAAGTGATCAGCTTCCTTGGTACAGACAAGAAGGGATTCAGTTTTCCAACAACCGTGCAACATGACAACTTTGCTCCTCAGATAAGAGTCAATCTCTAGAGTCGTGTGAACAATAGACAGTTATTTTACTCAGTCAGTGGTTGTGCAGATTAGTTTCACAATATGTAGAGAATAGAGAGACGGGCGTTTTCAATAAAGGGTAACATTTATTGAACAGTCCTTCTTCTCGTACAAGAGAAATAAATTGCCACAATTGCAAGTATTGTTATTATAAAAAGTACGTACAGTACGTACGGCCCCGTAGGACCGTGAAAACTCACCTGTTTTAATTCATTTTTCACTCACTTTTCTGTTTCCTATTGCGTTGTGTTATATTCACCTTTTCCTTGCGCCAGGACGCTCCTTAGCTGGAGCATCTGTGCGCAAAATAAATGATATTAACATAACATAACATAACATATTGCGAAATAATACTGTAAAAGCATTGATATGGTTTCTGAGCCATACAATGGTTTAAAATGAATAAAACATATATACATTCATATATACATTAGGCTAAAATACTCAACTGGTGCTTCTAACTACGCCTACCCCAGTGTACCTGACCTAAGCCTAATACTTGGGAGAGGAGTAAGTAAGTAGCTTTAAGTTAAGTTGGTTTTGCCAAGGTTTGCTTCAAGAATTCTCTCTAAGGGTTTAGTCAACACCATACCTCTGGAATAGAATGATGGAGGTCTGGTATCTCCTTCAGGGGCTCGATATCCCAGTCACCCGCAAGGGTAGGCTGGAAACGCCGGAGCTAGATTTCTCTGCAGGAGAAAAGACAGGGTCTCTCTCAGCGCGTCGAGGAGGAGGAGGGGCAGCGTCCGTGGGCAGCTTGCATCTGCTGGGCTCTTGCAGGGGGACGGCTGTCCAGCTCCTAAGTTCACCACACCATCGTTCGCTCGTTAGCAGCGATAGCAGTAGTGATAGCAGTGATGCTATCATCAGCATAACAGCAGCAACTTCAGCGTTTGCTTAAGGCAACGTTGGTAATATTTATACCTGAAAGGTGCCTTGTTTGACGTAAGTTTTTGGACATAAGACGTCAATAAAGATGTCACTAGGAAGTGATCGTCTATCAGTGCTCATTAGAGTTCTATTACTAATCAAAACATAGCAAGCGGGGCTTTCCCAGGTTGCTGAGTTTTTATCTTGTTGAAGAACTCAGAGTGTTAATCTAGGACTCTTAGATAGTAACTTCTGTAGTAGGGGATCTCTGTGTATAGTCATAATCTAGTGAATAGTCCCGCCCATGTGCGTGGACCCCGGCAATCAAAAATAATCTCTTAAGTTGTCAAAATAATGCAGAAAATGCAAAGACACTTAAGAGAGAATTTAAAGACAAATAATGCAGCCTATCCATAGGCTATACTGTCCAGTACTTCAACTAGAAATTCCACCAAAATTCACCACACACAGTACAGCCTGTTAGTTTCTACCATAGAGAAACCTGCCTCCCCCAGTCAAAGACTCAGGAATGATAGAGAGGAAGGTAGGGACAGACAAGCCCCATAGGCTGCCATTATGTGGCTTAAATAGGATACTGTGCCTTTAAGAGAACTTTCCAGAACTTCTCCCAGTATCCCAGAATGCATAGCAGGTCCCTCTTACTTCAGTTCTTTTTTCCGGCTCCTGCTTACAGGACCCTGGCATTGAGCTCTCCCTTTCTCAAGGGTTTATTGGAATTGTTTTTGCACTTTTGAATTTTAAAAGTGTTACAGTTTATTTCTTGGTGCTCTCCTCTCCCTTTTGTGCTGTTTTTAGGTGTTTTGGGGCTCCAAGATGCCTGGCCTTTTTGTGAAGTGCCCAGCATGTGAGAGGAAGAAGGCCAAGAGTGATCCCCATGAGGTCTGCATCGTGTGTCTTTCGGAAGATCATGTCCCTGAGGAGTGTGTAATCTGCCAGCAGCTTTCTGCTCGGACCTTGAGGGACAGATTGAAGATCAGGCTGGCTGGCCTGGAGGATAGGCGTCTGCGGGCTGCAGGTGGGTCTGGGCAGCCTGGGAAGGTTCCCTCTGCCTCTGCTGAGGCCCCCGGGGGGCTCCCCGGGGGCAGGAAGTCCAGCAATCGGTCCCATTCTCCGTCGACGTCGATGGCATCGACGACGGCGTCGAGAGGGATGACGACGGCGTGCTCCCCTTCTCCCCGGGGCTCCGGGTCGAGACGGCGTGATGGCTCGACGGCGAAGGAGAAGCCGACGTCGAAGCCGCCGTCGACGTCATCGTCTTCGTCGACGTCGAGATCTTCCTACCGTCGACGAAGGCACAGTGACGTGTATCGACGCTCGCCGGCGAAGCGGCGCCGACGCTCGCCGTCGAGGCGACACCGTCGATCGTCGTCGAGGCGACACCGTCGATCGCCGTCGAGGCGACACCGCCGATCGACGTCGAGGGGCTCCTCGACGTCAGGAACATCGAGACGGCGGCGCTCGTCGTCGAGGGCGGGCCGCCCGACGTCGAGAGGACGACGGGAGAAGTCGCGAAAGAGGAGGTCGACGTCGAGGAGTCGGCGTTCGACGCCGAGGAGAAGAGGGTCGACGCCGAGGAGACGGCGTTCGACGCCGGAGTCCAGGAGACGTCATTCGACGCCGGAGAAGCGTCGTTCTGCGTCCAGCAGACAGCGGTCAGCGTCGAGGAGTAGGTCACCCTCTCCAAAACGGCGGAAAAGGGACTCTAGTCCCAGGAGTCACGCTGCTTCCAGTGGAGGTCGCAAGAGGAAGAGGTCGCCTGCTGATGGGGATGGCTCTCCGCACCCCTCGCCTAAGGGGTCACCGGGCTCGGTGTACGAGGAAGTGTACACTCCGTCTCGGCCCAGGACTCCGACTCCTCCCCCCGGGCCTAAGGAGGACCCTCCACCCAAACCACCGCTGCCTTCAGGGGATCCTTCTCCACCTCCGATCCCTCCGCATGGGCCCACACCGCAGCCGAAGGTTCCTCCGCCGAGGTCCACTTCCCTGCCGTCCCTGCCTGTTCCTCCTAAGGGGACTCCGAAACCAAAACCCCGGGAGGAACCGAAGAAACCCCGTGATGAACCACGGAAGACCCCTCCACGTAAACCAAAGGAGCGCCCACGAGCTGGCAGGTCTCGCTCTCGCTCTGGGCGGAAGGAGAGATCGCGGCACAGATCATCCACGCGATCGAGGCACCGCCATAGGAGGCGCGAATCTCGCTCACACACGAGGTCCTCTGGGACCAGGGATTATTCACCTACCCTATCGGGGTCACCGGACACCAGAGTGTCCCCGATAGATGACCTGGTTGCCTTTCAGGACGTCCTGTTGAGGGGCGCGGCGAAGCTAGGCATATCCCTGACAGTGCCTACGCCAAAGACGTCGGTCATTTTCGAGACTCTACATCAGAAGCATCTGTCTCATCCTCTCCTGCCCCTGGTGCCGGGCCTGGAAGAACCGGCTGTGGCTCTGTTTCTCACCCCGGCGGTGACGAGGGTGGCTCCGTCGAGATTACTAAAGAAGTACCGGGCTCCCGACTCGGATCCGGCCTTTTTGAGAGCTGAGCCTCCGCCTGACTCCGTCATCGTCACGGCGGCCCGCAAGCAGCATGCCACCACCCCGACCTCCACGGTCCCCCCGGACAAGGAATCACGGTGGATGGACTCGGCGGGGAGAAAAGTCTGTGGAACTTCCGCTACCTCCATGAAAGCGGCGAGTGCCACAGCTTTGTTGGGACGCTACGACTGCGCCCTCTGGGACTCCCTTGAGCGCTTTGCGGAGCATTTGCCCCGGGAGCAGCGTGAAGACTTCATGGAAGTCCTGAGTGAGGGGATGCTGGTGGCCAACCAGATAATCAGCGCAGCTGCGGACTCTTCCCTGTTGGCGGCTCACGGATTTTGCCACGGGATCAACCAACGGCGCCACGCTTGGCTCCGGCTTACGTCCCTGAAACCAGACGCACAGCAGAGGGTGGCCAATCTACCGTTCTCCGGTGAGACCCTCTTCGGGAAGCACGCGGATGATGAAATGGCCCGCATGAAGGCGGAGGCCGAAACGCTGACGGCTGTGGGCCTGGAGAAGCCCAAAGAGACCAAGAAGCAGTACCGCCCCTTCCAACGGCGGTTCGGCGGACAAGGCCGTGGACGAGGACAGGCTTCGGGGCACTCGCAACAGCAGCAGCCGTTCCGTAAGCCGTTCCAGAAGCGGCAGAAGGGCAGGGGAGGCCAGCAGTCGGCTCCGGCGCCCAAGGGCCAGGCGGGGTCTAGGCCCTAGGAACTTACTACCCCCGGATCCGTTACCCACTCCGGTAGGGGGAAGCATACAACTTTTTCTGGCAGAGTGGAGAAAAATTACTCAGGACAAGTGGGTGCAGAATATTGTTTGCAATGGATACAGTCTTCGGTTCACCAGCCCTCCTCCGGCTATTCCCCCGGTCGGCTCGCAGTTTCAGCTGCGCGAGCTTCAGGCGGAAGCGGATGTCCTGTTAAGGAAAAGGGCAATAGAAGATGTACCTCTGTCTCAGAGAGGAAGAGGTCTGTACTCCCGGTTCTTTCTGGTTCGCAAGAAGGACAAGAACGAGTTCAGGCCCATTCTGGATTTGCGACAGGCAAACAAATGGATTCGCAGAGAAAAGTTCCGCATGCTGTCGTTGCATCAGATTTATCCTCAGTTGCAACAGGGAGACTGGCTTTGCGCTATAGACCTACAGGATGCTTACTTCCATGTGCCCGTTGCACACAAACACAGGAAGTTCCTGCGGTTCCAAGTCGGCACCAATCATTATCAATACACAGTACTCCCATTCGGACTGAAGTCTGCGCCGAGAACGTTCTCGAAGTGCATGGCGGTGGTAGCAGGTGTTCGTCTACCCTTACCTGGACGATTGGTTGATCAAGGCATCCTCCTTCTCGGAAGCACGAGCACACTTCCAGAAGACGTGCGTTCTCCTGAACAAGCTGGGGCTGCACATCAACATGGCCAAGTCTGTCCCGACTCGGGTCCAATGCATACAGTACTTGGGAGCCTCCATCAATACGCTGTCAGCAAGCGTGTCTCCTTCAGAAGAGCGACGATTATCACTCCTTCGGAAGGCTCAGGCTCTTATGACGACTCCATCTACAACAGTGAGGACGGTGTCTTCTCTACTGGGATCGATGGCCTCTTGTATCTTCCTGACGCCACACGCACGGCTGTACATGAGACCGTTGCAGGAGTGCTTGGAGGACCAGTGGGATCAGAGGAAAGGATCTTGGGACGACAAGATTCGACTGTCGCTGCATGCTCTTCAGTCTCTGAAGTGGTGGTGTTCGGCGGAGAATCTCCTCAGAGGGGTTCCCTTTCACAAGGACATTCCCACGCAGACTGTCGTGACGGATGCGTCTCTTCTGGGATGGGGAGCGCACTCCGGGACTCTACAGATTCAGGGCACGTGGTCACCGATGGAGGCCACGTATCACATCAATTTCCTGGAACTCAGGGCTGTTCACTTGGCGCTGAAGGCCTTTCTTCCGTCCTTCCAGACCAACTCTCTGCTTGTACAGACGGACAATACCACCACAATGTATTACCTCAACAAGCAGGGAGGCTCGAGATTGCGCACCCTGTCGCAGGAGGCGCAGACGATCTGGCACTGGCTCCTGGCCAGAGGACTGACGATAACGGCCACCCATCTACCAGGTGTGCAGAATGTTCAGGCGGACGCACTGAGCAGACAGCTGCAGGAAAACCACGAATGGGTCATAAACGACGAAGTACTAGGAGAAGTCTTCGCAAGGTGGGGAACTCCAGACGTAGATGTGTTCGCCACCGCCGAAAACAGCAAGTGCAGAGACTTCGCCTCCAGATACTTCCAACAAGGGACTCTGGGGAATGCGTTATGGATCAACTGGACGAACATCTTTCTGTACGCCTTTCCTCCCATTCCCCTGATTCCGGCGGTGCTCATCAAGCTGGCCCGGTCCAGAGCTCGGATGATACTCATCGCCCCGGAGTGGCCCAGGCAGTGGTGGTTCACGGACCTACTTCACCGGTCTCTCCTTCCTCACATTCGGTTGCCGTGCAGGCCGGACCTTCTCACGAAGTTCGGGGGACGGATGTTACACCCCAACCTCTCGTCTTTGAGTTTGGCGGCATGGCTCCTGAGATAGTGCAATATGGCCATCTGAATCTGCCCGATGATTGCATGGACATACTGAAGGAGTCTAAGAGACCTTCCACTCGGACTTCATATGCTTACAAGTGGAAGAGGTTTTGTATCTGGTGCCAGTCTAAGAACCGTGATCCTACGACCTGCAAGGAAGATGTCATCCTTCCTTACCTTTTACATTTGGCGCAGTCTGGCCTTAATGTCCATTCCATTAAGGTTCATCTTGCTGCATTGACTGCCTACAGGAAATGCCCTTCACAGACTTCCTTTTTCCAGATCCCTGTGATCAAAGACTTTCTGGAAGGTTTGAAGAAAGTATTCCCTCCTGTCAGGCTTCCCTCGCCTTCATGGGAATTGAATGTGGTGCTGTCCAGATTGATGAAGGAGCCTTTTGAACCTATTCATAAGGCTTTGTTGCAGCACCTGTCCTGGAAGGCGGCGTTCCTCGTGGCCATTACATCGGCCCGCAGGGTGAGTGAAATTCAGGCGTTGTGTTGTAATGAACCTTATACTGTATTTCATGCTGCTAAGGTTGTTATGCGTACTCACCCTAAATTTCTTCCCAAGGTTATTTCTGATTTTCATGTCAACCAGACTATAACTTTGCCTACGTTTTTTCAGAACCCTTCATCCCCAGCGGAGAGGTCTCTCCATTCCCTGGATGTTAGGAGGGTGTTGAAATTTTAACTGGATAAAACCAAGGATATTCGTAGGTCTGACCAGTTGTTCATCAATTATGGGTCGGTCAGGACGGGTCTTGCGACCTCGAAGCAGTCCATCTCTAGGTGGATTGTGTCCTGCATACAATTGTGTTACCAAAAGGCTAATAAGACCTTAGGAGGTAAGCCTAAGGCTCATTCCACCAGGGGCAAAGCTGCCACGACGGCTCTGCTCCGTAACGTGCCGATTGCTGAAATCTGCAAGGCAGCCACTTGGAAGTCGGTTCATACCTTTGCTAAGCATTACTGCCTGGACACTGACGCCAGGGCAGACGCTCAGGTTGGCCAGGCTTCGCTGCGGAATTTGTTCGCACAGTAGTGGCGTTATGTATTTATTCTCCACCGCCGCTTTGGTGTGGGGATGGGCTTGCCATTCTATTCACTAGATTATGACTATACACAGAGATCCCCTACTACAGAAGGAGTAGTTTCTGTCCTGTAACTCCAGTTCTGTAGTAGGGGTATCTCTGTTATAGTCATAAGCGCTCGCCCTCCTCCCCGGTGGAGATTCTTTCATCATACAAGAATGCGACAGGTCTGGCGTGCTTCGCCTTCAAAAAGAACTGAAGTAAGAGGGACCTGCTATGCATTCTGGGATACTGGGAGAAGTTCTGGAAAGTTCTCTTAAAGGCACAGTATCCTATTTAAGCCACATAATGGCAGCCTATGGGGCTTGTCTGTCCCTACCTTCCTCTCTATCATTCCTGAGTCTTTGACTGGGGGAGGCAGGTTTCTCTATGGTAGAAACTAACAGGCTGTACTGTGTGTGGTGAATTTTGGTGGAATTTCTAGTTGAAGTACTGGACAGTGTAGCCTGTGGCTAGGCTGCATTATTTGTCTTTAAATTCTCTCTTAAGTGTCTTTGCAGTTTCTGCATTATTTTGACAACTTAAGAGATTATTTTTGATTGCCGGGGTCCACGCACATGGGCGGGACTATTCACTAGATTATGACTATAACAGAGATACCCCTACTACAGAACTGGAGTTACAGGACAGAAACTACTCCTTCTGCTATGTCATTGCACTAATTAGCTGCAAAGGAAGTGGCAGAGGAAGCGATTCTGAAATGTGGCTCTGTTCGTGTGAGGCCAGAGACGAGTTTCTGAATATTGCATTTGATCGGTTATGCCAATATAGGGAATAAATGGATTTATAGCCGTATAGGGGCATAAGGTCACAGTATCGATCAGGGACCTATATTAGAACGCAACACCCACTCCACGAATTCATGTCCATCAAATTACTAAAACTAGAGCAATAAGATGCTTGTGTAACATTTCCCACCCCAAAATACATATATGCATTTGAAATAGGCGTATTTCTAATACGTGAAAATGTAGGTACTGTACGTTTTTGAAGCATAGAAATCATTCAAATGATAGCATTTGCAATCAATGAACGATTTTGCAAAAAGAATTACACATGAAATATCTCTGAATACAGAATAGAAGGGCGAGATAATTTCATCACATATAAATGCATTGCAATAAAATGTGCTAGAGGCTGGTGCAAAGTTATTATGTCTCTAGATGTATCTAAAAATAGAAGTAGAAGCTTCTGTTCTCTATGAATAGTTCTACTTTAAGCAAAGAATTTTTCGTGCCAGAAAAAAGGTGAATATTAAAAAGTGTTCAATTCAAAAGAATTATTGCTTGAACGGGGAAAATAGAGTTCCAACGCTTTTAGCAGTTTTTGTTGTTCAAAACTGAAGGCCGAATTCAGAGTTCATGGGAACGCTGTGTGTTGGAATGCTTCTCTAAAGTTATTGTTTCTGTTCGGGTGAGAATATCATATCAGACAGGCTCTCAAGGAATTGGTCTACAAAATCAGGTGACAGTTCAACCACATTCGATAGTGCTGTAACTTGGCAGGTGTGAGAATGATTGCTGTCATCAAAGGCTGGATCAGCAATGTTCACAGAAGGTCGTACCTGGGCGATGTTGCTTTTGTCACTCGCTCAACTGTTACCACCTAGTCGTAGTACAGGAGTCTCAACGAATGCCGTCATCAGGATTGGTAGCCGCTGGGGACAACACAATGCGTGAGCCGTTATCGGACTGAGCAAAGTATCGATATCCATTGGTACAGCTGATGGAAGTGCAAGACAGGTGTCCAACATGCACTCATCTCCGCATAGCATACATCGAAGTACAGGTAAGATGCAATTTTGACATATCGGTCTGAATGAAAGGAACCAGGTCATGTTAAGATCTCTCAGCCTGGCCACTCCAAGGACTCTAGTTATTCTGTCCCGGTAGCGCACTGCTAGGATTGTTTCTTCCATTCCCATAGGAGTCATGTCTGAGCTGTGGCTTGCAGGAGGGTCAAAAATAAAATCCCTGCTACAAGTCCCAAAAATAGGGGTATGCCGCCAAAAACAGAGTGGACAAAATTTGGAACGATTCCCAGAATTGCTTGAAATGGTATTAGCAGTCCCGTAAAAATCATCTTAAATAAGCCTGGGATGCCTGTGGCACTAGACATGTTAAGGAGTTGGCTCAACATTTCTACGAAATGCACGGGGCAATTTGTTGATAAAAGGTCATGAACCTCCGTAGCTGTCCTTGCAACTAGGAGATCATACGTCTCTTTTGATGACGTGATGGGCACTGTTGTCTGCAAAAGCATAGACTTCATTTTGCTTAAAGTATCAATTTGTATAGAAGAGAAATGCAGACGAGGCCAGATGGGAGTCTCTATGTCTCCAGGGCCGCTCGGGAACAATGCTTGCATACAGCATTTGGCCATGGAAGTTAGGCTTACGAGATACGCTTTCCCTGGCAAAAGGCCACAACATCTGTGATCCGTTCTTAGAATGTAACTCCCATTCGCGAGTTGCATAAAGAAAGGCTCTATCTGCGTTGCAGGTGTGACAAGCTGGTGGCATGAAAGGTTGTTAGAATTACCTTCACAGGCTCCTTGTAAATTAATACCCTAGCACAAAAGTATACCGCTTAGTGAACGTTTACAGTTTTCACCACTAAGAAATACATTTTTGTCGCTGTCACTATAGCATGAATGTGTGTATGGTAAATTCCATGCAACCCAATCGTTCATACTGGCCAGTAGGTATGTATTCAAGGCACTTTTTAAATCGGAAAGTTGTTATCGGAATTGTGATAATTCCGTGTATCATCCATTCAATGACAGGACTTTCTGACATTGTCAATGGTAATCTCTCAAGTTTTTCGATGCTCAGGATTGTATAGTCTGCTCCTTTCTGTGCCAACCTGATTTGTTAATCATGAAGGTTAAAGATGGAAAACAATGACGTTGTGTTGATTAAACGCCAAGGCGCATAGCCTGAACGAAGATTTTGAAGCGTCCAGCCTAATTGTACAATAGAACGTAATTGCGACTGGCCATGCTGTAACATTAGCAAGTCTCTGTCTATTATATCAAAGGCAGAGGATACAATATTGTCCAACGAATATATTCTGGAGGACAGAGTCATTAACCCATTGTCCACTACAGAAAGTGATTTTTCCAAATTAATACGATCAATTTCTCGTATTTTTTCAGCTGTTTCAATTTGTGTGACTTTCCAAGCCTCGTTGTATGCAGCATAGATGCTGGCCGCTATGAAACGCTTTTGACGCTGTTTGCGTGGTCCCATAATAAAATCACGCAAATCAGCACCCTCTTTAAGTAAAGACAAGTGTTGCTTAATTTCAGCCAGTGTGGGTGATCCTAACCATTCGAGGCAGAGTTTCCCTACACTGTATGTTGTTACTATCCCTGGATGTTGTCTCTGGGAGTATCTAGGGTCTTGTCTGGTCATTTTTAACCCCTGTGTTTTATTCAGGAATCTATCTTGACAGTTGTTTGTGTCAGTAGGCCAGATTAACCACTTTTTCCAATCAGGATGTGTTCTGTTAAAATGTAAAATTTTTGTTACGTCTATCTCAATATCTGTTGTTGTATTTTCAGGTATTGGTTTTGGAATAGACGGTTTGTTTAGGTCTTTAATCTTAGCTAGGCCAAGACAGGATGTTTGATGAATTGTGTCATTTAAAAACATCATTTGTTCTGGTCTCATGCAGGTTCTGAATAGTGCTTCTAGGCCTTGTACCTGCCACTCTTTCATACCCCAGATAGTTTTTGTTTCAATGTTATTTTTCCAATAATCAAAACCAAATGTCATCATTTTTTCATAAAATGCTTCTGAATATATCAATTTAGTGTTTGTCAGCATTGTTTTCAATCCATTTTTATCTAACAGTTTGTAATAAAACGTTTCTGCATCACTGGTGTTAAACCTTGAGAAGTACTTGAATTTCTCAAAGAATGTTTTAGAACTGCTTTTAAGTGGTGTAGCACAATGTTCCCATTGATTATACTTAAAAACATTTCTAGGCTGTGCAGATTTATGCAAATAATGATCGCCATAATGTGTAAAACAGAACATCTGTTCATAACTAGACGAACCTTGTAAATGATCATGTTCTGTGAATCTAGCTGACATTACTAAATCAGACATCATGTCATTAATACTGTTAAAGTCCCAATCATCAGAGAATGTACTAGGTTTTACAAAGTCACTTAAGGAAACCTTCAGTTGATGAGGATACTTCAGGATCTCGACCGGACCATAGATCTCATAGTCAGTTTTCTCCCATACTACCCCACCGGGTATTGGAATGGCTGTGACATTTACTGTTGACAGTTCTCTTTTCTTCACGTGGGATGATCTGTGTGGTTTGAGGACTAAGTTGATGTTCTGACTTGCTGTGTCCATTGTACTATATTTTCCCTCAATGAATTTTCCCAAACAAAGTACCATGATGAGCCAAAGCAGGAGGAAAAATACACCTAGACCAAACCAATCAATCAATCAATCAGTGACACTTGTAGAGCGCGCTACATACCCGTAGGGTCTCAAGGCGCTGGGGGGGGGGGGGGAGGGGGGGGGTGCCGCTACTGCTCGAACAGCCAGGTCTTCAGCTTCTTCCTGAAGGAGAGGTGGTCTTGGGTCAGGCGCAGGTCGGTCGGTCGTGAGTTCCAGGTCTTGGCGGCCAGGTAGGAGAAGGACCTTCCTCCCGTAGTCGCTCTTCGGATGCGGGGGACGGCGGCGAGGGCGTGGTTGGCTGATCGGAGGAGGCGTTTGGGTGCGTAGAAGTTGATCCGGCTGTTGAGGTAGCTCGGGCCCTGGTCGTGTAGGGCTTTGTGTGCGTGGGTGAGGAGGCGGAAGGTGATTCTCTTGTTGACGGGGAGCCAGTGAAGGTCTCTCAGATGTCCGGTGATGTGGCTGGTTCGTGGGATGTCGAGGATGAGTCTGGCTGAGGCGTTCTGGATCCGCTGGAGTCTCTTCTGGAGCTTGGCGGTGGTACCGGCGTAGAGGGCGTTGCCGTAGTCCAGTCGGCTGGTGACGAGGGCCTGGGTGACGGTCTTCCTGGTCTCGGCGGGGATCCACCGGAAAATCTTCCGTAGCATGCGTAGGATGTTGAAGCACGCCGAGGAGACGTTGTTGACTTGTCTGGTCATGGAGAGGGAGGAGTCCAGGATGAAGCCCAGGTTGCGTGCATGGTCTGTCGGTTTGGGTGCGGTGCCCAGGGCGGGAGGCCACCAGGAGTCGTCCCAGGCGGAGGGGGAAGAGCCCAGGATGAGGACCTCCGTCTTGTCCGAGTTCAGCTTCAGGCGGCTGGTCGTCATCCACTCGGCTACTTCTCTCATCCCCTCGTGCAGGTTGGCTCTGGCGGAGGCGGGGTCGTTGGTCAGGGAGAGGATCAGCTGGGTGTCGTCGGCGTAGGAGATTATGCTGAGGTTGTGTTTGCGTACGATGGCCGCGAGGGGGCTCATGTAGACGTTGAAGAGAGTGGGGCTCAGAGATGATCCTTGAGGGACGCCGCAGATGACTTCGGAGGCCTCTGACTTGTATGGTGGTAGGCGGACTCTCTGTGTTCTTCCGTCGAGGAAGGAGATGATCCATTCCAGCGCCTTGTCCTGGATTCCGATGTTGCTGAGGCGCTGTACTAGGGTGCGGTGGCAGACCGTGTCGAAGGCCGCGGAGAGGTCTAGGAGGATGAGGGCTGCTGTTTCTCCATTGTCCATCAGGGCTCGGATGTCATCGGTGGCGGCGATGAGGGCGGTCTCGGTGCTGTGATTGGCTCGGAAGCCGGACTGTGAGGGGTCGAGGGATCCGTTCGTCTCGAGGAAGGCGGCCATCTGCTTGTTGACGGTCTTCTCGATGACTTTGGCTGGAAACGGGAGGAGCGAGATGGGGAGGTAGTTCTTGAGTTCGGTGGGGTCCGCTGTTGGTTTCTTGAGTAGAGCGCTGAGTTCGGCGTGTTTCCAGCTCTCAGGGAAGGTGGCGGTGTCGAAGGATGTGTTGATGATGTCCCGCAGGTGGGGTGCGATGACAGCGTCGGCCTTGTTGAAGACGTGGTGAGGGCAGGGGTCGGTCGGTGATCCGGAGTGGATGGAGTTCATCGTGCGGATGGTGTCTTCGGTGCTGATCTGGGTCCAGGCGTGGAGGGTGGTGGTGGGGGGTGATTGTTCGGTCATGGTGTGCGTTGGATGGTTGTTGAAGCTGTTGTGTATGTCCGCGATCTTGTTGTGGAAGTAGGAGGCGAGGGAGTTGCAGAGGTCTTGCGATGGGGTGATGTTGTTGTTTCCTGCGCTGGGGTTGGAGAGCTCTTTCACAATGTTGAAGAGTTCCTTGCGTTGTGTGCGTTGTTGTCCAACCGTTCCTTGAATGCTGTTTTCTTGGCGGCGCGGATCAGCTGGTGGTGCTTCCGGGTGGCAAGCTTGAAGGAGGTCCTGTTGTCCGGTGTAGGTTCCCTTCTCCAGACTTTCTCGAGGGCTCGGCAGTTCTTCTTGGAGCTCTTGAGTTTGTCGGTGAACCAAGGGGCTTTCTTGCTGCCGGGTCTGCTGGGCGGGGTCCTCAGCGGGGCGAGCTCATCCGCGCTGATGGTGATCCACTTCGTGAGGTTGTCGGCGGCCTGGCTGGGGTCCGCTGAGCTGGCAGGAGGGTGCTGGCTCAGGGAGGTGGCGAGCTGGTCTGCTGTGATCTTGTTCCAGTTTCTGCGGGCGGCCTGTTGCTGGTGGTGGTGGATCGTCGTTCTCTTGAAGGTGAAGTGGACGCAGCTGTGGTCCGTCCATTGAAGCTCTGTGGCGTGGCTGAAGTCGATGTCTGTGCTGGATGAGAAGACTGCGTCGAGTGTGTGTCCGGCGAGGTGAGTGGGGGTGGACACCAGTTGCTTGAGTCCCAGGTTGGCGAGGTTGTCCAGTAGGGTGGTGGTGTTGCGGTCGTTGTTGTTCTCCAGGTGGAAGTTGAGGTCCCCCAGGAGGATGTAGTCAGAGGAGGGGAGGGCAAGCGGGCTGACGAAGTCGGCGATGTCCTCGCTGAATTGTGTGCGTGGTCCAGGGGGTCGGTAGATCAGGGTGCCTCTGAGGGTGGTGTTCGGGTTGGTGTGGATCTGGAAGTGCAGGTGTTCGGCAGTGGTCAGGGTGTTGTCGGTGCTGGTCGTGAGACGGATGGTGTTCTTGTGGATGATGGCGATGCCTCCTCCCATCTGGTTGGCGTTGCGGCCCTTCCGGACGATCTTGTAGCCCTCTGGGATAGCGATGGCGATGTCGCGAGCTGAGGAGGCGTTCATCCAGGTCTCCGTGAGGAAGGCAACGTCAGGGGCTGTGGTGTCGAGGAGGTTCCAGAGTTCGATGGCGTGTCTGTGGACGGAGCGGGTGTTGAGCAGGATGCACTTGAGGTGGGTGCTGCTGGTGTTCGGCTTGGCGGGTGCTGGTGCGAGGCAGGTCCGAATGCAGGTGAACTTGCAGGCGTGGCAGCTGAAAGGTCCGTGGGTGCGTCGTGGTGTGGCTTGATGGCATTCTGGGAGTCGGCCGGTGTTGAGAGCGATGAGGGTGGCGGCGGAGTACGTCAGGCGAGTCGGTCGGGGTCCTCGGGGGCCAGGGGTCCTGGCGCTGGTCGCGATCCGGTCGCGGACGGGCGCGGACGGGCTTACCTTTGGCGCACCTTCGGCGCACAATCGGCGCGCCCTCTGCGCGTGACCGCTGCGCGTTCGCACGGTCGCCATATAAAGGCCAAGTGCGCGGGTGGGCGGAGCAGCTGGGAGGCGGGAGCGGGGAGGGAACAGAATGAAAAAAGGGGCGGGGCTTGCGGTGGTGGCGGGAAGCGGGGAGCGGGGAGGGAAGACGGAGGGCGGCGAGGGTAGGCGGGCAAACAGGAAGGACACAAGCTGAGAAAAAGAAAAATACAGAAAAAACAGAAGAAAACGCTAACACGGGCAAGGAAACAAGGAAACAATTTAGCAAGCACAAATGAAGGTCAAAACAAAAGCAAAACAAATGACAACCGAGTCGGCCGGCAGCAAGGCAGGCAGCGAGGCAGGGACGGGATGAGGGGCACACGCAGCAGCTGGTGGCCGTGCGGCACAGGGGTGTCCCACAAGTGGGTCACACTCACCTGTGTCGCACGGTCGCCATATAAAGGCCAAGTGCGCGGTTGGGCGGAGCAGCTGGGAGGCGGGAGCGGGGAGGGAACAGAATGAAAAAAGGGGCGGGGCTTGCGGTGGTGGCGGGAAGCGGGGAGCGGGGAGGGAAGACGGAGGGCGGCGAGGGTAGGTGGGCAAACAGGAAGGACACAAGCTGAGAAAAAGAAAAATACAGAAAAAACAGAAGAAAACGCTAACACGGGCAAGGAAACAAGGAAACAATTTAGCAAGCACAAATGAAGGTCAAAACAAAAACAAAACAAATGACAACTGAGTCGGCCGGCAGCGAGGCAGGCAGCGAGGCAGGGACGGGCTGAGGGGCACACGCAGCAGCTGGTGGCCGTGCGGCGCAGGGGTGTCCCACAAGTGGGAACTCTAACCAAGGGGAAATAAGGTAGATTTCCTTTAGTTGATGAAAGAGTTCCGTTGCTTTTTCTTTAAAAGTCTTTTTTGTTTCTGGCATCACTTCGGGGTTGCTTTGATCCTCGGAAAAGTTGTCGAAGTCGATGAAATAACCAGAGGCAGTTCTGTCAATTGTTGGGATTGTTCTTTCAATTTGTCTTTCGGTAGCACTTTCTGATGCCACATCATTGTAGACTGGTGTTTCTTGACGAACTGTTTCAATCTGTGTCTCAAGAGGCACGAGTTCCATGGCATTATTGCGTAGTCCTTCTCTGTGCACTGCAGGCTGATCGAATGTGATCAGTCTTTCAGTTTGAACCTCTTGGATTGTTGCAAGTTTGGGTATTCTGTTGTTTCTTGGGAGTCCACTGGGCCTACTGTTGATTATAGGCCACATGCTTGTGGTTTTACCAGGTCGATTGATACAACTCTGTTCTCCTTTTTACCAGCAAGGGGCGGTAGTACTACTGATCTTGTTCCGGTGACTGCCAAGACAGGTACTGCTTTTCTGTAAGAAGGCCCAAATTCCTTCTTCACCGCTATTTTTTCTCTGACTAGATCCCCAATCTTTGGAATCCAGACAAGCCTTGCTGGGGCTGTTGCTTGTGGTGCCTCGTCAGTGGTAGCTGGCTGTTGCTTTAACTTTGTGTTGCTTAAGGATTTTCTTGTTTCATTCAAGTCCTGTAAAACAGCCAAACGATCTTTGATGTCAAAGTCTGTTTTCTTATCTTGTACCACTGATACTTGACTATCTAAGTCCTGAACTCTCATTCTAGTTCCGAACAATAGTTCGTATGGGCTGAAACCTTTTAGAGAATTTCTTGGCAAATTATTAAGACTGATTTGGACACTTATTAGATGTTTGACCCACCCAGCGCCTGAACCTAATACCTTCGCTGTTATAGATTGCTTTATGTCCCGGTTTTTTCTTTCTACCACACTGTTCCCTTCGGGGTGTGACGGACAAGAATACCGCAACCCAACTCCCATGCTGGCCATGGCCTCCTTATAAGCTCGAGAGCTGAAAGCAGGACCCTGGTCAGAATGGAACATGGCAATTGCGTATGTGCCGATAAAGACTCGCAGATCTTTTATAACCGTTCTGGCGTCAGCCGAGCGCTGGAGGCCACATTTTTTAAGTGGATTTAGCCTTCATGATGTACAATGGGACGCGTTTCTCTTTTTTGATAGCGCGGATAGATTGCCTAATGCTTTCTATTAGGGCTTCTGACACTACACTGGCCGGTTCTTCACTGCGATCTCTGTTGCAGTCTTCACAGTTTTTTGCAAACTCATGAATACCTTCAATCATTTCCGGCCACCAGTACTCTGATTCTAATTCTCTCAGAGAGTCCCTGATTGTTTGGTGTCTCAGACCCAACCCCATATGTGCTTCCTGTGTGAGGAAGCCCCTCCGGTCCCTGTTTGGAATTACCCTATCCCCCACTCCAGGGATTCGAGCAAAAGGAACGGATTTTGCATCAATTACGTATGCATAATTGAGTGGATAGTTCACAGGTAGTGCTGCACAGTCGCCTTTTACGGTCGTTTTTACTGCCAGCATGGTTTCCCCGTCTTTGTATTTTTCTGCACGCTTTTTTGTGGCTACGGAAGCCGGTTTAGTTGCTTCCGCTGTGGCTGTATTAGCCAATGAATTCCCTGCAACGTGAATGCCATCACGTTGAAGACTCTGTGCGTGTATCACGTGAGTCTTTTGTAGTTCTTTCTGAAAAAGAGCTACCTGTTTCCAGAACAATTTATGCTTTATCCTGGCACCTGTGTCATCTTTGTAATCGTTTTTAATCCAGCTCTGCAACTTATTATTGTAAGAGTTGACGCAAAAGTGAGAATCGCACACGATTAGTGTCGGGAATCCACGTTCTGCATTTTCGAGTGCCATCTTTAAAGATCTGATTTCAGCTCTTTGAGCCGAACAGTTCTTCACTGATTCAGTTTTTGTTATTTTCGGTCTGAATTTACCGCACAGCCAACGACCTTTAACAATCGCACAGGCTGCATCGTAGGATTTGCTCTCTACGTTGAAATGCTGTACAAATCTATCTGTATAGATTATACAGGCGTACTGTGGGAGAGGCAGAAGTTCGATTGGCAGAGGATATTCTTCTTCATATTCTAAATCATTCAGTTCTTCGAATTGCGGGGCGAAATAGTATTTCACATCTTCCGCTCCTAGAGAATCTATACACTGTATCCATTTCGGATCCAGTGATACTGTAGGCAGGTTTACTGGGCTGAATAGCGCCTCAAAGGCGGATTCCGCTGTGAGGATATTAATCCTTTTACCACGTGCTGATTCTCGTTCATTTGCTGATGCAATTTGCACTGCTTTCACATTTCTTTCTGTGGGATTGAATGTTTTTTCTACTTGTGTGTACAAGTGAGATTTAATTGAAATTGGTACCTTTCTCCCTCATTAGAGGTCAGGTACGTGAATCCGCATCTTCCTGGGATGACTCGGATTACAAGATCGCGTGTGTTGTCAAGTGTATCTAATTTTGTTTTTGCTAACATGTCTGTTTGCAGTGATCTCAAAATTTCTGTGTGTTTTTGAGTCCAGGTGATTTGTTTAAAATCAGGTTTAATTAGTTTGCAGAGAGGTTTAACCCTCTCTGCGTAATTTAGAATGTAAGTTCTTCCGAAATTCAGAAAACCTAGTATGGATTGTAAATTCTTCAGCGTTTTTGGAGCTTGGAGTACAGCGCACTTCTCTAAGAAGTTGTCCGCTAGGCTTTTTCCTTCACTTGATAATTCGTATCCTAAAAATAATACTGTCAGATGGGCAATTCGACACTTTTAAAGTTGAATTTGTAACCCTCTGCTGCGAACCCAAGTATAATGGTGTTCACTCTTTTCAAGTGAGTACCAAGTCGTCGTCTGTGAGATAGATATAATCTACGTAAGATAATGCCTCATCATCATATATTTGTAGTAACTCTGTTACTCTAGCTGAGAATAGTCCTGGGCTTTTCTTGAACCCCTGTGGGAGCCTACAGAAATTTTTCTGAGACGCCATTACGGAGAAAGCGGTCAAATACTTGCTTTCTGGTGCAATGTTTTGACAAAAGAAACCATTAGATATGTCTAATGTCGTTTTATATTTTTTCCTAACTATGTTGTTCATTAGTGCAGCACTATGCGAATTTTGTACTGCAAATGTTTTGCAACATGCATTAAGGTGTCTGTAGTCCAAAACTAGATGATATGAATTGTCTGGCTTGGAGACAGGAAACAAAGGATTGTTCATTTGAGAGGTCAAGCCCGTCTGCGCCCGTCCGCGACAGGCCGGGACCAGGGGCTGCAGCCCCTGCCTCCCTACTCGCATACTCCTCTGCTCAACTCCTCTCCTGCTCTGCTGATGTGCCCCTTCCCCATTCCCTCACGCAGCACCTCACTTCCCTAGGTATCTACACCCCCCATCCTGACTGTGTCATTTCTCCGCGAGCTACCTCCTCCATACCTTCTATACCTTCTCAGGATCCAACGCTTTCCACCACCACTCCTTCTCCTTCTCACACTGCCTCTGCCTGCCTCCTTAACACCCGCTCGGCAGGCAAGCACCAACTGCAATTATTTAACCTCCGTACCTCCGATTCCCCTGACATTCTGTTTTTAACAGAAACTTGGTTTTCGGAGGCTTCACTCCCTGACATCCTGGCCATCCTCCCCGATTCCTACTACGCCCTCCGGGCTGATCGCCCTGACGGTAGGATCGGAGGGGGTGTAGCCATGATTGTTCGGGCCAGTCTCCAATTCCAGCTTCTCCCTCAATCTTCCATAGCTGGAGTGGATTTCTTGGTTGCCCGCTCCACTAACCTTCCTGCCCCTCTGACAGTTGTCCTTGTGTACCGCCCCCCCCCCGAATATGCCTTTGTTTGTGGCCTCCCTGCAGGAACTCCTTGCTACTCTAGTAGTTAACAACTCCTCGGTTCTCCTGCTGGGAGACTTTAATTACTGGCCTGGTGATCCCAGGGAGGATTTGGCGTCCAAGGACTTCACGGCCACTCTCTCATGTCTCAATCTCCTGTCTCACGTCTCTGCTCCCACCCATAACCTTGGTCATACTTTGGAGCAAGTCTGGTCATCTCAGGAAATTGTCTCTCCCCCTAGCATTCTCCCTTGCACCTGGTCCGACCACTCTCTCATTTTCTTCACTATTAATCTCGGCTCCCTTCACAAACCCTCCCGCCCCAAGAACATATTTGCACGCAGCTGGAATCGCGTGGACCTCCCCTCCCTTTCCCTCTCCTTGGCATCCTCCCTTCCTGACCTCAACGGCCTTTCTCTCGATCTTCAGGCCGTTGCAGTCAGCAACTGGTTATCTTCTGGTTGTGATCTAGTTGCCCCTCTTAAAATAGTTAAGTCTATTCGCCCTCACGAGGCCCATAGATGGTTCAATTCCGAACTTAAGGTCCTTAAACTGGAACTTAGACGCTCTGAGCGTCTTTGGCGCCGCAGTTATTGCCCCGATCTTAAGGCCAAATATAAACGTCTCCTTAATGATTACAAGAAAGCTATTCTTGTGTCCAAGACCAAGTATTTCTCTGAGCAGGTAGCATTATCTGCTAATAAATCCAAAGAGATCTTTTCCTTGGTCACTAATCTGGCCACTTCTGATCGTGTTTGTTCCAAGCTTATCCCTTCCCAGGCCCTCTGCTCTTCTTTAAACGACTTCTTTATCGAGAAGATCGCAAAAATCAAGTCCAACATTCCTACCACTCCCTTCCCTCTCCCCCATCCTGCCCCTCCTGTGTCTAACTCTTCTTTTGCCTCCTTTCCACCCATTTCCTCGGACTCCTTCTTAGCTCTACTTACCAAAATCAAGTCTGGCTCCCCTGCTGATTGTGCCCCTGCCCGCGTGCTGAGAACCCTCTTCACCTCTTGCCCCACTACTCCTCTTTCCTTTCTTAATGCTTCCCTTTCCACTGGTTTGGTCCCTTCTTCATTTAAATCTGCGATTGTTTTTTCCATTCTTAAAAAACCTGGTCTTGATTCTTCCCTCCCTTCTAATTTCAGACCTATTTCTCTTCTTCCTTATCTTTCCAAAATCCTCGAAAGCTATGTCACCTCTTGTCTCTCCTCTTATATTGAGCAGAATCATCTCCTTGCTTCCCACCAAGCAGGCTTCCGCTCGGGCCACTCGACCGAATCAGTGGTGCTTGCGGTTCTCGACGAGTTGAAGGCAAAGGCTGACACCAACTCTCCTCAAGCTTTGGTTCTCCTGGATCTCTCCGCTGCTTTTGACACGGTCGACCATACCATCCTTCTTGACCGTGTCAGCGCAGCGGGCATCTGAGGCTCCGCTCTTTCCTGGATCACGTCCCTTCTTTCAGGACGCTCACAAGCTGTTCACCTTTCTGGTTTCTCTGCTTCTCCCCTCCCGGTGTCCTGTGGGGTTCCCCAAGTTTCCTCTCTCTCCCCTCTTCTTTTCAATATTTATATTCGCCCCCTTATTGTTTCTCTTCTCGATCTGGGGGCCTCTGTGTACAACTACGCAGATGACCTCCAGCTCGTCTTTGATCTTTCTTCCTCTTCTCACTCCTTATCTTTTTTTCGTTCCACTTTGGTTTTCATCTCTGGTTGGATGAGCGCCAATCACCTCAAGCTCAATCCAGACAAGACTGAGCTTGTCCTGACGGGTGGCTCATCCAGCCCCTGGTCCTCCGCTTTCTGGCCCCCCATTTTTGGTCCCCCTCCTACCCCTGTCCCTTCCGTCAAAACGCTGGGCATTAGGGTCAGCCATGACCTGTCAATGCACGGCCAGGTCAGTTCTGTAGTGTCCTCCTGCTTTCTCTCCCTTCGTTTGATTCGTAAAATTTCCCGTTTCTTTTCCCTTGATTCCCTTAAAATTATCATTTCGGCCCTCATCACTTCCCGTCTTGATTACGGAAACAGCTTGTTCGTGGGCATTCCTGCCTACGAAACCCGTCGTCTCCAAGCAATCCAAAATCAGGCTGCCCGTCTCATCTTTCATCTTCCCAAAACCCACCATATCACTCCCGTCCTCAAATCTCTCCACTGGCTCCCCGTTCTACAGAGATCCCTGTTTAAACTAGGGTGTCTAGTTTTTCGGGCTGTTGATCGCTCTGCTCCGGCGTTCATTAATTCTTTGATTTTCACTCACACCCCTGCCCGTACCCTCCGCTCATCTTCCTTTGCCCTCCTCACTGTTCCCCGCTTTCGTAAATCCCGCACTGGTGGAACCAGATTCTCCGTCCTCGCCCCCCGGTTCTGGAACTCTCTCCCTCTCTCCATGCGTTCCATTCCCATCTTTTCACACTTCCGTAAAGCGCTAAAAACATTCTTGTTTGCCCAGGCCTACCCCCGCTAAACTCCCTCGGCCCTGTCTGTTCCGTTCAGTAGAGCTCCCAGCGCCAGGAAGCCGTCTGGCCACCGTGCGCTCTATAAATACCTTATTTCATTTCATTTCAGGTGCATGTTTCAATCACCCCCTGGTATTCAAGTTGATCTATGATCTCCCTGACTTGTTTTTTAGCTTCTTGCTTAATGGGATACTGCCTCTGGGCAGTTGGTTCACTTTTTAACTGGATTTTGTGAGGAGGTGAGTCCTCATCCCATCCTACATGATTTTTATATAATGCAGGTGCCTTGGCTACTGCCCATTTCCTTGCATAAGTATATTTTTTGTGAATCGGAATGTGATTCGAGAAGGCAGGCATAATCATTTCTTCGCCACGAGGGCACTCCCTGACAAACTCTGGGGGCCAATCTTTTTCAGCTAACAGGATATCATAGCCTTTTGAGAGTTTATCCCAAAATAGACCCTTTATTTTCCTAGTCTTATCACCCTCTATACGCAATGTTATTTCGTATATCTTATGGGGCTCGCTAAGTCTGGTGTCGGCAGTTTCAACCTGAATGTATTCATTCGTGTCCACTGTCTCCAGATGACTCATCAAGATCTTGCGGGCTATAGTGATTTCTGCTGCACTGTCTAACATTGTCTGTGCCCACTCCCCGTTTTTCAACTGTGTCCTCAGTATTCTCGGCATGGTTGATTACTCTAATACTGGCTACCTTCTTTTTTGGAAATTGAGATTTTTTACTCTGAGCAGGTTCCTTGTCTTTGGACTTGGTGTGCTCTCCTAGGTCTGACCGTCCTCTTCTTTCCGATTTCTGCGAAAAAGATCGAGAGGGACGTGTATCAATACTTTGATATCTATCAGGCTTTTTCAAATTATCCCTATTTCTAAGTTTATATCTTTTCTCAGAGGGCTCCCTCTGGGGAGACTGGTGTTCTCGAGCCGGAGTTCTTTCCCTCCGTCGAGGAGACCTTCCTCTGGACTGGAAAACTTTTTCCTTGCGAGTGGATTGTTTATTTCCATCCCAGCTCTTTTTAGGAGTATTTGAATTATTTTTAATAAATAATTTTTCAGGATTTTCGAGCAGTTGGGGCTTTACTGGCTTCCCACCCAAGCTGTCTCTACCTAATTCTTCATAGCATTTCTCTATGATTCTGGCAAGCTCGATCGGTTGATCTGTTATATCTGTTTCCTTCAACTTCTGGCGGATCGCCACAGATGCTGCTTCTCCCTTTATGTTGGCTAATAATATAGCCGAGACCTGCTTGAAGTCTTTCAGTAATTTCATACCAAGAGTTAAAGCAGGTTCTGGACCGTATTCATTTTGGATCTGTCTTAGTACATCTGGTATTACCGCCATAGACGGAACACCATGTGTTTTTGTGTAAATGGAAGCAAAGACTGTACCCCAAGTGTCACAGTCCTCCACCTGTGGTGCGATTCCCATAGGAAGGCAGATGGTCAAGATTCTGTGTTTCTCAATAGGGGTAGTATCCGGAAATACTGCCTCTATTTGAGTGATTTTCTGCGTTAACCAGAAAGGAATTTGTTCCCGTTTTCTGGGTGTTTTACCAAGACATGACTGTATGTTCTGTGGTGTAATTTTATTTGTGTTCCCCTGATGAGGGGTCAGCTGTGGTACATTAACAGCTGGTTGGACTGTTGCAGTCCCATTACATATTGGACTAATTGTCTATGTATTTTTATAAGTGTTTTTAGCTGTACTAACAGCTCTTCTTTTGACATTTTTGCAATGTCCGGATGTGGTGTGTAGCTGGCTAGAACCGGCCACGTTGCTCCTGGTCTACCTAGTGGACCGAGCCTGGTAATATGATCATTATGTTTTAGGGCGCCTTTAAACCAAAGTAAATGTTCTTGGTATTTTAGTGGGATTTCAGTCTCCTCGAAAGGAGCGTACTCTTCCGGTGGTTTCTCTATTTTGTAATAGTGAAACTCTTTTGTTCTAGCGTTTGCCGCTGGAAAGTTTATCCATGAATAGAATACCTCTGTCTGCCGATATTCGTGTGCCTCTATCACGAAAATCACTGTACCACCTCGTGGTGTCGGTCCATTTTCTATAAGTTTTAACGTTATAGATTTTCTTAAATGTGCCGGGATGATTATCGCACCCGGTTCAGTAGTCCCGTCGGGACCCTGCTGAGTCGCATCTGCTGCGGCATCAGTTCCGTTGTTTAACACTGACATTTTATAAATGCAGGTTTTGCAGAGCAGGTCTCCAAGGAGACAAAGATTAGGTGCACAATATTATAGAACACAGTATCCTTCAATGTTGAATAAACCAGAGCTTTACATAGGAATCTCTTCCTACTGAGTTCGGGCGGATTTTAACCTTTCACCCACTCCAGACATCTATTGGAGTATTTACGGGAGAAAGGGGTCTGTGTGAAATATGCACGACTGAGTTACTCTAACGTCTTGCGTTAGTTTATCGCCTTACCAAACGTTTGGGCGCCATGTAGTGTAGTTCCTATTTTCCCAATAGGCCCTGCGCATTGGAATAACATAAACAGTAGTATTGAGGTAGAAGTGCGGATCTTCCAGGCCTCTACTGACTATGCTAAACTTAATTGGGTTTGTTACCAACTAGCTCAGAGGTCACTGGAAACTTTCTTCTCTGAATAGGAAGTGATCAGCTTCCTTGGTACAGACAAGAAGGGATTCAGTTTTCCAACAACCGTGCAACATGACAACTTTGCTCCTCAGGTAAGAGTCAATCTCTAGAGTCGTGTGAACAATAGACAGTTATTTTACTCAGTCAGTGGTTGTGTAGATTACTTTCACAATATGTAGAGAATAGAGAGACGGGCGTTTTCAATAAAGGGTAACATTTATTGAACAGTCCTTCTTCTCGTACAAGAGAAATGAATTGCCACAATTGCAAGACTTGTTATTATAAAAAGTACGTACAGTAAGATGAGTATTGCGAAATCATACTGTAAAAGCATTGATATGGTTTCTGAGCCATACAATGGTTTAAAATGAGTAAAACATATATACATTCATATATACATTAGGCTAAAATACTCAACTGGTGCTTCTAACTACGCCTACCCCAGTGTACCTGACCTAAGCCTAGTACTTGGGAGGGGAGTAAGTAAGTAGCTTTAAGTTAAGTTGGTTTTGCCAAGGTTTGCTTCAAGAATTCTCTCTAAGGGTTTAGTCAACACCATACCTCTGGAATAGAATGATGGAGGTCTGGTATCTCCTTCAGGGGCTCGATATCCCAGTCACCCGCAAGGGTAGGCTGGAAACGCTGGAGCTGGATTTCTCTGCAGGAGAAAAGACAGCGTCTCTCTCAGCACGGCGAGGAGGAGGAGGGGCAGCGTCCGCGGGCAGCTTGCATCTGCTGGGCTCTTGCAGGGGGACGGCTGTTCAGCTCCTAAGTTCACCACACCATCGTTCGCTCGTTAGCAGCGATAGCAGTAGTGATAGCAGCGATGCTATCATCAGCATAACAGCAGCAACTTCAGCGTTTGCTTAAGGTAATGTTGGTAATATTTATACCTGAAAGGTGCCTTGTTTGACGTAAGTTTTTGGACATAAGACGTCAATAAAGATGTCACTAGGAAGTGATCGTCTATCAGTGCTCATTAGAGTTCTATTACTAATCAAAACATAGCAAGCAGGGCTTTCCCAGGTTGCTGAGTTTTTATCTTGTTGAAGAACTCAGAGTGTTAATCTAGGAATCTTAGATAGTAACTTCTGCTATGTCATTGCACTAATTAGCTGCAAAGGAAGTGGCAGAGGAAGCGATTCTGAAATGTGGCTCTGTTCGTGTGAGGCCAGAGACGAGTTTCTGAATATTGCATTTGATCGGTTATGCCAATATAGGGAATAAATGGATTTATAGCCGTATAGGGGCATAAGGTCACAGTATCGATCAGGGTCCTAGATTAGAACGCAACAAGGCCATTGCTGGTTCTTTGTCTTTTTCTCCCCCTCTTTCACCCCAGCCTTCCTGACTGTCCTAATAGCAACAGCGAGAAGATATTGATCATTTCTTTGGCAGCTAGGGGTACCTGCCAGGCCAAGAGACAATGACCAGACAGTAGGAGTTGAGCTCCGGAGTAGGTGCGGTCAGTGGTGCTGCCAGGGGATTAACACAAGCAGCGCTTACAGCGGAAGAAAGGGTGTTTGTCAACATTTGAGGTAACAAGGCACCGCTACTTAGAGTAGGTGCAGAAGACGTACCGGAAGGTGGAGCCGAACTGATCACCCCTGTGTCTGAGGAGATGGAGGTTACGCTGGTGTTTGCAGGTGTGGATATCGAAGGAAGAACGGGCGCCAAAGGAGGAGGAGGCGACACGGCTCCCCCAACGCTTCCGATCGCAGCGGCATAGTCAACGTCGCCACCATAGAACTGGTGGTGGCCACATGAAGGAGAGTCGATGTAGATGGCATCGGAGCAGGCGGCGGAGCGACCCACACAGAAGCAGCCGCCTTAGCCCCCTCACCGCCGTCCTCAGATCTACTCAAAGTCATAAGAGGCGCTGGGGAGACCCTACTTCCCAAAAGCTCCTTCATGAAGTCTTTCAGGGAATCAGACAATTTCCCAAGGTCCTCCCGGGTGGTGTAAACAGCTGAGTTCTGGACAGAAACCTGTGGAGCGACAGGTGACACACACGGTGATGCGATTCGCAGAGGGGGCTCTATATGAGCTATCACTGTCCTGCTCTTGCCTGCAGGAGGGTCTGGCGGGAATTCTTTGGACGTTTGCTTCCGCGCCATCTTAGACGATCTAGTGGGACTGGCCTTCTGCAAGTCAAGATCCGGCAGGAGAGCCTAGCAAATGACTCCGGAGTCATCTCCTTCGACATCCCTAGCAATCCCCGTGGCCCAGGCTAGCCCTTTCCCCCTGGCCATCTGCATGAATGCCGCCCACTGAGCCTCCTGGGACGCATCAGGCAGCGAGTCGTCCACCTGTGACACCTGAGAGAATAGCGATGGGGAGCCCTGGCTTTCCATAAAGCGTTGTTGGATCGTCTCGTAATCTGAGGGGGGAGGATAAAGGGAGAATGAGAAACGTCCTTGACACTCTAGTAGCTCGGGCAACCCACCACAGGCTCAGCAACCTCCATGTCCACTGATCCCCGACTTACTTACTCAATCAGTGGCAATAAGGCATAAGCGAGCTTCAGGCCTGACCAAGACTTCACGGTGCGCAATGCTGAATGGGGATGAAATAGAGGTTTAGCAAAGTATCCCATACCATGTGGCCAGTTGCTCATGAGAGCCTTGAGCCCAGCACCTCCCTGCCCCCCCCCTCCTAAACACCTTGCTCTCTGCGTTCCCTGTTATACCTGCTCCCAATCCTGTTTCCACCGTCCACTCAGTGTTTGTATTCTTCAGCAACAGCCTCCCTGAAATAGAAAATCCAATTAGCCTCACACCGCAATTGTTTTACTCATAGGCAGCGTACTGGCCACAGTACGCCAACCTGTTTACCCCTGTATATATCCATGACGTCTGTTCTGACAACCTCCTCTCGCTGATGCTCTGTAGTAAATAAAAAGAGTCATGAATACCTTGTGTCCCCCCAAACCCCCCTGCCTGCTTAAGTGATGCACCGGACCTCTCCCTAAAACATGAAAACAACTTGTTGTAAATTACGTCCACGTAGGGATTAATTACAAGAAAACGCATAGCTAGTATAAATAATGCATCCCAATCCTGAGCCACATGGCGTGTGACTAATAGCGTGTGCCGACCATCTCTGTTGTCGCTGCCCTGAAGAAAAACAAAAACAACATATGAATCCCCGTTGCCCCCACCCCCACGCCCTCCCTCACCCTGACACAAGAGAGTCCGGTCCCACATAAGCCTAATCATGCGCCACAAATAATATAAAAACTGAAACAGTATAACAATATAAAAAGGTGCTCCCAGCAGCATAAACCTGGTATCCCAGGGCCAGGAGGAGAAAACATTGAATCTCCGAAATAGCTCGAACCTAAGCTAGCAGAGTGCAACCAGGCCGTAGAGCCCCAAAAACCCTAAACAACATCGAAAGCCCACCCCCAGCACAGTGAAAGGGCAAGGAAGGAATCCTCTCCCCGCCGCAGAGCAGACCGCGGTGAGCGAGGCGGGGGGTGGGGGCATGGGGCTGAAGAATCGTCTGACTGCGCATGCGCAACCCCGCGACAATGACGGCGGCCATGTTGCTCACGAGGAAAGTCCTCCGTGGGCCCCAGCCACAAGGACCGACAACAGGGCCAGGGCCTGCGCCCGGACCTCGCAACAACCACACGAGTACAGCCCAGTATAAAACGCTTCAAAGTTTAGCCAGGGTGCCACAAGCCTGTCCCACGTGGGCCCCAAACCACGAGGACAACCGCAGCAGCTTGGCGGCCCCGCTGGAGAGCAAGCGATCCCGGGCAGCCCGCAAGCTGCATGAGGAAGCAGGGACCCCTTAAGGCCACCCCGGCGACACCTCCCACCCCCTGACAAACGCTGAAACAACCAGAGGCCCCCGCACAATGCCTGCAGCCCGCCGGAGCAAGGTGAGCCCCCTAAAGGCGCGCGACTAACCCGCCGCAACCCGCCCCCCTCCCCAAAACAACACCCGACCCTAAGGACACGCGAACCCTGCGCAAAACTGGACAGACACCCCATCCCGTTCTCATGCCCAGCCGGGAGAGCCTGGAATCTGCTGGACCACCCTATCCCCATGCACTCACTGCGGAACGCACCCTGCCGTCCCCAGCACCCCCACCAGCCGTCCTGCCCCCAGGCCAGCAGACCGTGCAACGCGAACAGGGCAACGGCCGCGCGCCCCAGCACAAGACACCTCCCTCCCCGGGCCCCATCCAACCCAGGGCCCACCCCGCGCCCCCATCCCCATAACCAGAAGCCCACCTTTACCATCCAAACACTCATCTCGCAAAAAGCGCAGGGCAGCTACACGATACGTCTACGAGAGAGGGGGGGCGAGGGTCAGCTCGCCACCGCGTCCAGGAACAAAGAGGGCGCTTGACCTTTGTCCCCATGGTCATATAGTCTCTCCCGCCCCACCCCCTATTCATAGGAAGTGACATCACCAGGGGGACTATCCGGTCCCCCAACCACTAGACCGCTCCTCGGTCTGTGCAATCCTATGGCACTAAGGGTGGCAGCCCTCGTATGTGGCCACCTTTGGTGTACCGGGGCAGCCCGTCATGACATCGCGCAACATGACAATGCGATGTTTGAGCACACAGTTTAAAATCTTGTCAGCCAATGGGTTGGTGGGGGGTATATATTGTATATATTGTATTGCCCACTGTGTCTGCAGCCATTTGCGCTTGTGTCGTGACAGTGCTGTGGACAGACTTCGCAATCGGTAAGTGTGCACTGGTTTTCCTTGCTTTGCCTCCCTCTGGTTTGTGCAGCCGTGGCAGTAGAGGGAAGTCCTACTTTCGCAGCATTGTTTGTTTTGCGCAGCAATAGCTCAACCAGCGCTGCGCTGATGTCCTGGTTCCCAGCCGCTAGGCACACAGCTATTGTCCCCTGATTCATTTCCAAATGATGTACCCTTCGTTTCTGCAATGCGTTTCCCTTGTATTTCATGCCCTTCTGCCCTCTTTTTCCCTCGTTTTTCGTGCCCTTCTGCCCTCTGTTTGCCTCGTTTTTCGTGGCCTTCTGCCCTATTTTTCCCTCTTTTTTTGTGGCCTTCTGCCCAATGTTGCCCATTTTTTGCGTGCCCTTCTGCCTTATGTTTCCCTTGTTTTTCGTGCCCTTCTGTCCTATGTTGCCCTCGTTTTTTGTGGCCTATGTTGCCCTCGTTCTTTTACGAGCCCTTCTGCCTTTTGTTTCCCTCTTTTTTCGTGCCCTTCTGCCCTATGTTTCGCTTGTTTTTTGTGGCCTTCTGCCCTATGCTGCCCTTGTTTTTGCGTGCCCTTCTGCCTTATGTTTCCCTCGTTTTTCGTGGCCTTCTGCCCTATGTTTCCCTCGTTTTTTTTGTGGCTTTCTGCCCTCTGTTGTGCAGACTGGGCCCTGTCAGTTGTTACCTCTGGGATGCAAACTATCCCTTTCCCCCCTGCCTTGCCCCCAACACTGTCCCCTGCCCTGAACCCTAAAAACTATCCCCTACATCCCTAAAGTACCCCGACCCTGCCTCGACTTCGTACACTGTCCCTTCTCTGTCTGCCTTGAGCCCTAAACCGTAAGCCTATGCCCAAATGGATGGATGGATGGGTTGATTTTTTGGTAAAGTTTTATTTAATGCGATTTTATATAGCTTGAACTTTACCCAAAGGTGTCAGAGGGCTTTACATAAGAACCAGTTGCAAAACATAAGGACGTTGGGTTGGATTACACGCGTTACATAAAAGATACAAATAGAAAAAAAAGCAAAAGTACAAGATGTAAAGTCACATAAAGAAGAGAGTGTTGATCATACAGCCATCCATTCATCCTTCAGCCATCCATTCATCCACCCATCCATGCATCCATCCATACAGCAATATTGACATTGTAACATCAGTAATAAAAATGTAATGTAGCTCTGCACTAATACACCCAGCCATGCATCCATCCATACAGCCATCCATTCATCCATCCATCCATGCGCCCATCCATACAGCCATCCATTCTTCCATCCGACATCCATTCATCCATCCATTCATCCATCGGCAATCCATTCATCCACCCATCCATGCATCCATCCATACAGCCCCATGCATCCATCCATACAGCCATCCATTCATCCATCCACCACCCATTCATCCATGCATCCAGCCATCCATCCGTCCACTCATCCATACAGCCCCATGCATCCATCCACCCACCTATCCGCCATCCATTCATCCATCCATCCAGCAATATTGACATTGTAACATCCATACAGTAATACAAATGTAATGTAGTGCTGCACTTGTAAGTTTGGCGAGTTGATAGGAGGCTCGAACCGTGGTTGACAACACCAATGTCGGCAGAGATATAGTCAGGCCACATCCTCTCACTGTCATCGATGCGGTCATTCGAAGATATCTGTTAGCCCGTTTCCGTTTCTGTCTTTAGTAGAAGCCCATTTTCTTATGTTTTCCTTTTTTTGTAAAGTTTTGTCTCACCCCTTTTTCTGTTAGCCCGTTTCCGTTTCTGTCTTTAGTAGAAGCTCATTTTCTTATGTTCTCCTTTTTTTGTAAAGTTTTGTCTCATCCCTTTTCCGTTTTGTATAATTCTAAAATATATGTTAGCCCGTTTCCCTTTTAAATCTTAAAATATATGTTAGCCCGTTTGTAACTGTTTTTGGCGCATTTTGTGGCGTTTCTGTTTTGTATAACTGTTAAATAAATGTTAGTGCATTTCCGTTTTCATGCTAAAATATATGTTAGCCCGTATATATGTCAGGGCGCATTTTGTTGCGTTGTAATGGCATCTTAACATCGCATGCGTTGTAATTGCATGCAATCTTAATGCCATCGCGCCATTGTAGCATGCGCACTAAAAGGCTGCGATGCCAACGGCCATGCGATGATCAGGGTCGGATTGGGATCACAATTCGGCCCGGGCACTGACGAAAAAAGTGGCCCACATTCAAGAGGCGTGGCCCATATTTAAGGGGCGTGGCCCACATTCAAGGGGCATGCCCTTTCATGAAACACTATTTGCACAGACAAGGAATGAAAGTGGGAGGATACTGTTCTTGCACAGGACACAGGGCAAAGGTGCCAATGGCCTACATGCTGAGCAACTAAAAAAAATAGCAAGGCCCCTTTCTGTCACAAAATTATTCCAGCCCTCCAGCACAGGAGCACCTGAAAAGCAGAAAAGCCCCTGCTATTACTAACCTACTTAGCCCTCCCCAGACCTTCAGCTCAGGAGCACATGAACAGGTAAGGCCCCTGCAATTAGTAAATTAATCAGCCCTCCAGGCCTCGAGAAAATGTCCTGGCAGGGGAGCACAAAACACAGCTTTCTGGGTCATCCAAGGTAGCCAGGTAGCCAGGGGGGAGGCTGAGGTGAAGTTGGTGCATGGGAAGTGCCTTACCAGTGTGTTCTGGCAGTTTGAGTGTTCACCATTTACTGTAGTATTACCCTTGTACCTGTGTATGGTACCCTTTTGTAACTTGCACACGTCACTTTTCTCTGGTATCACACTGTATGATACCTCTCACTTTTGTTTGCTTTAGATACTTGCACAAGTGCCACCATTGCCTACGTAACGTTTGTTCTTGTGCTGGAGTGTCTGCCATTTATTTAAGTTATACCTCTACTTGTACTTTGTACGCTTTTGTAACCTGCACACATATCACTTTTTCCTCCTGTAATGTACCGATTGCTACCTCATGTATTTTGGTTGCTCACTATTGTCACTTTTGATTCATGTAACTTAACGTTTGCTTTTGTAATTTGTCCACTTGTAATTTTTCTCCTCATGTATTATTGTTGTTCCTTGTGTGAAGCGCTCTGTCACCTTCGGGTAAAGTCCGCGCTATATAAAATCGCATAAATAAATAAATAAAATAAAAAAATTCAAAACATCACCTGGCCCCCACAGCAAGACCCATTCTTCCTCGTCCACTATGCCCTGAATGTGAAGGGCTGTGAGCGAGGTGCTAAGACTAACACCGTTTCTGGGCTGCATGGGCCCCAGGGGGGCCAAGGTGAAAATGGCTCAAAGGCCTGAGAAACACCTGGCCCCCAGGGAGGCCGATTCTTGCAAACAATCACCCCTCCCCAGCCCAGCCTCAGCTTGATTGCTTGGCAGGGCAGGGGTGAAGGAGAGGCCACAGCTGACAATCGCTGTCCGGCCGCACAGCGAGGCTGCTTTAATTTTCTCTGTCTGTCTCCGTGCACTCTGTGGGCCGTTTTTTTTTCTCCCCTTTCCTAGTTCACTCTCTGTGGACTGGGACAGGGGAGAAAAAAACGGCCCACAGAGGGCACTGAGGCACCGGCCCTTCGGCCCATTCCCGCATGCCCGCCTTGCCAATCCGCCCCTGTGTATTTACATCAATGTAATGGGTGTTTCTGCCCCCCAGGCAGGACCGAAAATGGAAGGAAAACAGGTGCCACCGGTACCTCAATGTCCCGTCCGGCACCCAGCAAATTCAACGACAGCTGGTATTTAAACCACGCATCTGCAGTCTTCCACTTCAAAGCAAACATGCAGTCCACCCAGAAATGCCTGTATCGACGGGGAAGGGGGGGGTGAGGAGGACCACGCGGCCACCGCAACCTCCGGCCTCATTCTATCGCGAGTCGTGTCTGACTGGTCACATTGGCAGCTAGGTACTCCTGAGCCACAAATGCCCAGGGAAGAGCCGTTCGGAGAAGCAACCCCTGAGAATGTAGGGCACCAGCACGCTGCCCAGTACCACTCTCACCCCATGACCGCTCCCCCCATGAGCCACACCAATGCCCTCAGACTCACCAAAGCAAAACAGACGCCAGACCAGGATAAGACGGCTTCACAAGGACAGACCAAACAGCGAGATGGGCAGCAAACAACAGGCTGCACCGCGGGCTGCGCAGTGTATTTGTACCCCTGTCCTCCCCACCACAGCCAGAAGCAAGGCACAAGTCCTAAAAAAAGAAGTGGGGGGACGCAGCCACCAGAAGTGACATCACTCAGGAAGTGATGTCACGAAAGGTGGCTTGCACTATTGGGCTCATTGCCTCCCCTCGTTCACCCCTTAGATGCGATTGATCTATGAAGTCAGCGCGTGAGCAGCGTGCTGTGAGCTCCAAGCTCCTCGTCCCAGAGAGGCCAAAGAGTGAAGTCCAGCTGTTTGGCAGGGGGGACAGCGTCCCCCGGTAAAATAAGTGGGGACGCCGTCCACCCGCGTGGTACCCCAACTCTAGCCCTGGCCGGAAGTGTCAGGGCCGACTGACCCCCTGGTCCCTAGACCGGGGGAACTAGTGTGCTGACTAGTGTGCCTTCCTGTGGCACTAAGGCGGCCACCCTGTTGGAGGGTCCCTTACGTTGCCCCCCCGGGCAGCCTTTGCATTACAGCAACATCGGCTGATCAGGCATCAGGCCCCGGTTTCTGCATTTGTGTCCCACCAGGGTTTACGGTTTTCAGACATGACAGAACCAACAAAAAAGGTAGAGGTGTTGCCTTGATTTACTGGGATGCTTATATAGCGTCCTTTACCCAGTACGGTCTCAAGACTGCAAAAACGTCTTTTTTAACTTAAAGATAAATAATCTTTTTGTATTCAAGGGGCTGCTGCTTTATCGACCCCCCTGGGGAAAAAAGGGTTTTCTTAATTGTTTTAACATCCTTCTTGAAAATTATGCTTTTGAAAACAGCCTTCATATTTTAGGCGATTTTAATTTCCATTTAGAGGCTGCTACCCGCATAAATACGATCTCTCTACTTGATACTCTGAAGATGGCTGGCTTAGACCAAAGGGTCATCGGCCCTACACATCGGCCAGGCCATACCTTAGATGGCATCTTCATCAATAATGATGAGTTAAATATTAAGGAGAAATTACCTCAGGCCTGGACTGACCATTTTGTGGTGATCTTCGAGGTTATTAGCATTTCTGAAGACCAACCCAACATTTCTAATAGTCCAATTAGACTCAACCGCAATTGGAAAAGGGTCGATGACTCTTCGCTTAGGCTTCAGCTTTTGTGCTCGCAAACAAAAATGCCGGAAAAGACAGAACAGGCTGCATCACATTTTAATCAGTTGTTTATGCAAACAGCTGATTGTATTGCTCCCCTTCAAAAAGTCTCACGCAATAGAAAAAACCCAACAGAGCGACGCTGAGCCTGTAACCAGGCGAGGTCGCCCCCACACACCCCTGCCTCCATCAGCTGTGCCCTTGCTGTGCCCTTTGCTGCCTCGCTGCTGCCTTCGTTTTTTTTCTTCGTTTTTGCCTCCATCTGCTGTGCCCTTTGTTGTGCCCTTTGCTGCCTCGCTGCTGCCTTCGTTTTTATTTCGTTTTTCTCCCTCTCCTAACCTTTTTTTCCTTTCTTCACAGGACGACCCAGCCGCCGCTGAGCCGCCCTCTGCCCTCCTTTCCCGCCGCTGCCTCCCTGCGGCCCCGCCCCCCTCCTGCCCATTCGCAGCCCTGCTCCCGCCACCCAGCTGTTCCTCCCTCCCGGCTCCTTCTTATGTCGCCCCCACGTACGCACAGCGTTGACTCGCAGCAGGCGCGCCAATTGTGCGCCGAAGGTGCGCCAAAGGTAAGCCCGTCTGCGCCCCTCCGCGCCTGGCCCACGCCCAGCGCCAGAACACCTGGCCCCCACTGATGCAAGACCTACGATGCCGCCGCCCTCAACGCACTCAATGCCGGCTGGAATCCCGCCTGCTGCCGGGCCACCCCGAAACGCTTCCACGGACCCTTCACCTGCAAAATCTGCAAGTTCACCTGCCTCCGAACCTGCACCGCACCCGCCAAGCCGAGCACCAGCAGAAACCACCTCAAGTGCATCCTGCTCAACACCCTCTCCGTCCACAGACACGCCGTGGAACTCTGGAACCTGCTCGACACAACATCACCAGACATCGCCTTCCTCATGGAAACCTGGATGAACGCCTCCTCAGCGCCCGACATCGCCATCGCCATCCCGGACGGGTACAAGATCATCAGGAGGGACCGTGTCAACCAGACCGGAGGAGGCATTGCCATCGTCCACAAGAACACCATCCGCATCACGACCGACCACGACAACACCTTCCCCGCCGCCGAGCACCTCCACTTCCAGATACACACCGAACCTAAGACGACGCTCAGAGGCACCCTCGTCTACAGACCCCCAGGACCACGCACACAATTCAGCGAAGACATCGCCGACTTCATCAACCCGCACGCCCTCCCCTCCGCCGACTACATCCTTCTAGGGGAACTCAACTTCTACCTGGAGAACAACAAAGACCGCAACACCGCTGCCCTGCTGAACAACCTCGCCAACTCAAGCAACTGGTCAACACCCCCACCCACTACACAGGCCACACGCTTGACCCCGTCTTCTCATCCAGCAAGCACATCACCTTCAGCCACTCCACCGGACTCCGTTGGACCGGCCACAGCTGCGTCCACTTCAGCTTCAGAAGAACCACGACCCACCACCACCCGCAACAGGCTCTTCACAGGAGTTGGAGCAAGATCACCGCCGACCAGCTCACCACCTCCCTCAGCCAGAACCCACCCGCCAGCACAACGGACCCCAACGAAGCAGCCCGCAACTTCACGGTGTGGTTGACCGCCTGCGCCGACGACCTTGCACCACTGAAGAACCCTCCCAGCAGACCCAGAAGCAAGAAGGCCTCCTGGTTCACTGACGAACTCGAGGACTCCAAGAAGACCTGCCGCAGCCTCAAGAAAGCCTGGCTCCTCGACCGGACCACTGACAACATGACCGCCCTCAAACACGCCACCCGCAAGCACCACCAGCTTATCCGCACCACCAAGAAGAAATCACTGAAGGAACGACTGGACAAAAACGCCCACGACAGCAAGGAACTCTTCAGCATCGTCAAGGAGTTCTCCAACCCCAGCACCGGCACCAACGACATCTCTCCTTCACAAGATCTCTGCAACTCTCTTGCCTCGTTCTTCCACCGCAAGATCGCCAACATCCACAACAGCTTCGGCGCACCATCCACGCACCCAACCGGAGAACCAACGCCCCCCACCGCCACCCTCGGCACCTGGACCACGGTGACCACCGAAGACACAGCCCGCACGATGAACACCATCCACTCCGGATCTCCGACCGACCCCTGCCCCCACCACGTCTTCAACAAGGCCGACTCCACCATCGCACCCCAACTCCGGAACATCATCAACACCGCCACCTTCCCGGAGAGCTGGAAGCAGGCCGAGATCAGCGCCCTACTGAAGAAACCAACAGCGGACCCCACCGACCTCAAGAACTTCCGCCCCATCTCGCTCCTCCCTTTTCCTGCCAAAGTCATCGAGAAGATCGTCAACAGACAGCTTGCCGCCTTCCTCGAGACGAACGGATCCCTCGACCCCTCACAGTCCAGTTTCAGAGCCAACCACAGCTCCGAGACCGCCCTCATCGCAGCCACCGACGACATCCGAGCCCTGCTCGACAACGGGGAAACAGTGGCACTCATCCTCATGGACCTCTCTGCAGCGTTCGACACGGTCTGCCACCACACCCTAGCTCAACGCCTCAACAACATCGGCATCCAAGAGAAGGCACTGGAGTGGATCACCTCATTCCTCGCCGGAAGAACACAGAGAGTCCGCCTCCCCCCGTTTCGAGCCGAGGCCACCGAAGTCATCTGCGGCGTTCCGCAAGGATCATCACTCAGTCCCACCCTCTTCAACATCTACATGAGACCTCTTGCAACCATCGCACGCCAATACAACCTCAACATCATCACCTACGCCGACGACACCCAGCTGATCCTCTCCCTCACCAGAGACCCCGACACCGCCAGAACCAGCCTACACGAAGGGATGAAAGACGTCGCCGAGTGGATGAAGAACAGCCGCCTGAAACTTAACTCGGACAAGACGGAAGTCCTCATCCTGGGACCATCGCCCTCTGCCTGGGACGAATCCTGGTGGCCCCCCGCCCTGGGCAGCGCACCCAAACCAACAGACCACGCATGCAACCTGGGCTTCATCCTGGACTCCTCCCTCACGATGACCAGACAAGTCAATGCCGTCTCCTCATCATGCTTTCTCACCCTTCGCATGTTCCGCAAGATCCTCCGATGGATCCCGACCGAAACCAGGAAGACGGTCCCCCAGGCACTCGTCACCAGCCGACTGGACTATGGGAACACCCTCTACGCCGGAACCACAGCCAAGCTACAGAAAAGACTCCAACGCATCCAGAACGCCTCCGCTCGACTCATCCTGGACATCCCCCGACGCAGCCACATCTCCGTCCACCTGAGGGACCTGCACTGGCTCCCCATCAACAAGAGGATCATGTTTCGGCTCCTCACCCACGCACACAAGTCTCTCCACGACCTGGGCCCCAAGTACCTCAACGACCGCCTGACATTCTACACGCCCACCCGCCAGCTACGATCTACTAGCCTCGCCCTCGCCGCCTTCGGCTGACCCAGGACCATCTCGCCTTCGGGAGACAACTCAAGACCTGGCTGTTCGAGCAGTAACGGACCCCCTCCTCCAAGCGCCTTGAGACCCTGCCGGGTGAGTAGTGCGCTATACAAGTGTTATGATTGATTGATTGATTGAACAGCCCCCTGGTTCTCAGAAACTCTACAATTAAAAAAGCAAGAGTGTAGAAGACAAGAAAGATGTTGGAGACTACATTATAATGGTCATGATCTTGCTAAGTATAAGTCAGTATTAGCAGACTATAAAAATCAATCAAATTTTGACAAAAAAACAGTCCTATTTTTCTAAACAAATTAAGGAGGTGGAAAATTCTACCAAAGAGTTTAGAATCGTAACTATTCTATCCACTTTACCAAATAAAACTGTGGATAATTATTCTCACGACTTCTGCAACTCAATAGCTCAACATTTTCAAAGTAAAGTGGAGCAAATCTACACCGCCTTCGATAATGGGGCAAGCTCTGAAACCCAAGACCCAGGAACCTTATCTCCTTCTAATACCACAATATTTAAATAACTCAGAGCAGTAACGGTGGATGAGGTTTCCACCCATATTACTCAAGTCAAATCTGACTCTCCCTAAGACCCTTTCCCCCTATGATTTTTAAGCAAGTTCCTGAGATTTTTGGCCCCACCCTAACTTCAATTTTTAATTTCATGTTTAAGCAGGGTGTCTTTCCCTCCATCTGGAAGAGGGCGTCAATTCTGCCTCTTTTCAAAAAGTCAAATTTCAATGAAGCTGACACCAATAATTACAGGCCTATTTCATGTATTCCAGCCCCTTCCAAATTGGTGGAGAAAGTTATGAATAATCAACTAACGCAATATTTACAGGAATATAACTTTTTGGATGAATATCAATTTGGTTTTAGAGCTGAGCACAGCACTGAGACTGCTCTGATAAAAGCTACTGATGAAATAAAAGCGGTATTGGATGCATGTGGGGCTGCGTTTCTTGTCCTACTCGACCTGTCGGTAGCGATCGACACGGTCAACCATAAGCTATTCCTCACCCTTCTAAATGTGTTAGGCATTTCGGACAATGCTTTAGGTTTGATTTTTTTCTTTTTTGTATGATAGGACACAATTAGTGGCCCTGGGTAACTATGTTTACCCTTCTTTCATTCTTCCATGTGGTATTCCTCAGGGCTCATCATGAGCCCTACACTTTTTTATGTATGTATATATGAAATGGCCACATTAATCAGATCTTTTGATATGGCATTACCTTCCTACGCGGATGACACTCAGATTGTTACTCAGTACCTCAATGAGGTAAGGCCACTCAAGGGAGTCAAATGCCTTCTCTAGATACAGAACTGCGCATCCTGAGTCAGGCCATAAGCCAACCACATATTCCTGGATTCTAAAGAATGTGCGTATGTTTAAAGGAGGTCCTCCTGGTAGGAACAAATTCATTTTTGTTCTTGGTGTACTAACTCTGTAACCAATGGCACTAATCTTGCAGCAATGACAGAAGCTAAGATTTTATAGTCCGTATTAAGGAGCGCCAATGGCCTTTAGGAGCCCAACATGGTTGTATCTCTATCTGGCTTTGGAAGAGAGACTAGTATTGCTTTGCATTGCGTATCTGTGAGTGTGGAGTTGGCTCGTGCAGTGTTGTATACCTTTTTAAGTTACAGTGCTAATATTGTAGCGTAGGTTTTTAAAAATTCGTGTGGCAGCCCATCTGGGCCTGGAGTTTTGCCTGTGGCTAGGGTGCGCATGCTCGCCAGTATTTCTTCTATGTTAAGCGGGCGTCAAGTTCTAGTTTTTGCTTCCGGGTTACCCTAGGGAGAGTGACATCCGATAGATACTGTCAGATTTCTTCTGTGGTGACTGTGACTGTGGATTTGTACAGATTGACCTAGTGTTGCGTAAATGCCCTGTGTATCTCTCATTGTAAGTATAGTAAGTTACCTCGTGGGGTACGTATGGATGTGATGGGAGTTTTAGTATCATCTGGTCTGATGAGCCATGCAAGGAGTCTGTCAGCCCTGTCTGATGCACTGTGGGTGCACGCTGAGTGCGCTGCATACTTTAAACATTGCAGTCTTTCTATTAGGCCAGTGTATTCTGCCCTACGTTCTTGCAGCTTATTACTGTGTGAAGGTTCAGTGGATGTTCCAATCTCTAGATGTGCTAATCAATTTTCTAGTTTAGTTAGATTTGATTCCAGTACTCTAAGCATGCCAGCCTAAGTGCCCACATATCACCGTCTTAAAGGCATCCCATTCTACCAGTGTTTTTGATAATGTGTCTGTGTTTTTGTCAAAATAATATTTTATTGCTGTACTCCTGGACTCTCAGAATTGCCTATCCTCTAATAGTGTAGGCTGCATCAGCAGTGTGCAATGAGAATTTGCAATGTGACATAATGTCTGCCACTACAGTTACTGATAGTACATTGGTGCTCAACTTGACCTTCATGACATCATGATGTGTTATGAGGGATAGGTATACCTCCTGGACTCTGGGCCTTGTGTCGGCATTGAGTAAACCATAACTTTGTATCCACCCTATTTGGTTGTATCTCTTTAAAATTGTATACAACAAGTGCCAAATTATGCAAGTTGATGAACTATACGAGTATGGACTTAAGGATGGAGTGTAGAGAATTCCATCCATGCACTTGGGCCAGTACTATAACCTAGCCTTTCAGGGTTCTTCCTGATCTAGGCATAGCTATCCTGCAGTGAGTGTTTCCATTGTGCCCTTCATATGGTTCTCACACTGATTCTATGTAGTCCCAATGACTGACATTGCTTTTTCACGTGGGCGATGTGTGAAAGTCTAATACAAAATTGTAGCCTTGAAGGTCTGTGTGACTTTACTGACACATCTATAAGACATTTCTTTAAAATCAAAACAGAAGCTGGGGTGTATGCCATCATGTGAGTGTGTCACATTCACTATTCACAACTTTCAAGAAGGCATGGAAGCAGTCGCCAAATGGATTAAGAGCAGCTGCCTACAACTCAACACTGACAATACATAAGTACTCATCATGGGCCTACAACCGATGCCTGGAACCACACCTGGTGGCCCCCTGCCCTTGGAAGCCCGCCCAGCCCCATGGACCACACACGCAACCTCAGAATCATCCTGGACAATAAACTCAAAATGAACCGCCAGATCAACTCCATCGCACCCTCCTGCTTCCACACCCTCCGCCTTCTACTCAAGACCTTCAAATGGATCTGCCTCAAACACAGAAACACTGTCACTCATGCCCTCGTCACCAGCAGACTTGACTACGGCAATGCTCGGAGTCACAGTAATGTTGCGCAACCATGTTGACCCTGGGGATACTGTGGCTCTTATACACCTGCATTTAAGTGCCGCTTTTGACACGGTTTCTCATACCGTGTTACTGCATGCTCTGCAATCACTGAGAGTGACTGGTTCTGCACTCATTTTTTACCTTATGGTGTTCCTCAGGGTTCTATTCTTAGCCCTCTATTGTTTAACATTTATGTCACGCCTCTGGCGACGATTGCCAAAGATGCTAAGCTGTGCCTTTTCTCCTATGCCGATGATACCCAGATTCTTTTCTCCCTTTCTGCTGAAAGGGCATCTAAATCATCATCCCTTCAGTCTGGGTTGAGGAACTTAGCAGGCTGGATGCAAGCCAACCTGCTCAAACTTAATGGTGAAAAGACAGAGGTGCTGATTCTGGGTAAGAACAATAACCGGTGAGGACCTCAACACTGGCCACCTGAAATGGGCGCCCTGCCACAGCCTAATCATCAGGTCCGGAATTTAGGTGTCATAATTGATGGCCAGTTATCAATGAAGCAACAAGCGGGATGAAAGTGTCCTCGACTTGCTTCACTTTCCTCAAATTGCTCATAAAAATCCTTTGGATTCTGCCTTTGTCCACTCAACAAACCATGGTCCAGGCTCTTGTCACCTCTAGACTGGACTACGGCAATATTATGTATCTAGGTTTCAATAAGGACGTGTTACATAAACTGCAGATGGTACACAATGTGGCGCCTAGGCTACTTTGCAAAGTTCCTAAAACAGTTTTGATCTCAGGCTCTCTTCGGGATCTTTATTGGCTTAGGGTTGAGAATCGTATTACATTCAAAGCCCTGAGCTACATGTTCAAAATCAAATTTGGTAAGGCAGACCAATATCTGAATGCCGTGGTTCACCCTTATCTCCCATCAAGCCCTTTACGTTCCGCCACTCAGGGTTAATTCACGGTGCCTAGGAACAGATTGTCGTGAATGGGCGGTCGGTCCTTTTCTTGTCTAGGTCCCTCTGAAGAACCGGGTTTTCAAATACCCAGCGGCGCCAGGGACACTCCCAAAGTCCTCTGGGTTCCCTTGCCTTGGTATTCAGAGACATGGAATACTTCTAGGTGGCGTCAGAGATCAAATTTATTAGCTGCAGCTAGTAGCAGAAATCCCAGCAATACAACACGGTGTACAACTCAAGAAACTGCTCAATTTTACTAAGGCGAGACATCCCTATTTATACACAAAAAGGTACATTTAAAATGCACGCCCCTGCACCAAAATTCAACCAATAGAAAATACATGACATCACACAGCATCATAAAGTAAAGCTCATTTTACAGTGTCCCAACCCACAAGTTAATATTTAGGCATATCTAAATAATAATCTGGAAGGCCCGAACAAACCCTTAATTAGAAGCGTAACCCATGAAATGAAGAAACAGTAAAGAAAAGTAGTTTCAGATAATGTTCAAGATAACAGAAACGTAAAGAAACTTAAAAGTTAACAAGTGTCTTGAATGGTGATTGGGAAAGTAAATAACGATCTTGCAGGGAAATTGGCTTGGCAGGGTCAATTCCAGGTGAAAGGCCAGCTTCTGAAATTAACTCCAGCGCACGAAGAAATCCTTAGTTAATATATATATATATATGTTCCACAATAGGTCAGACTGCTTTGCTCACAGACTAACTTCTGAGGCCTACATAAAAGGCACCACCAGATAGCAGTCACGACGCATGACAAAAGCCCATGTTTAGAAAGAAAGTCTTAAGAAAAGAAACAATTTAGATATTGTTTAGGATAAGATATGTGCAAGGAAACGAAAGGTTAACGAGGTCCTGACCAGTGATTGAAAAACTCAGACAACGATCAGCTAGTGAAACTGGTTTTGCAAAAGGTCAGTTTCAGGTGGAAAGGGTTACTCTCTCTGGAGTTCATTCAGTATTACGTAGGCAATAACCTAAACTCATGTCAATCTGAATCTAGGTCTATATCTATCCTCATCAGGTCATCAAGGTGTTGCTGTAACATCATCTTATTATCCTTCACTTCTCTTGGGACTGCTCTTCTCACACAGATCGTAGCACAAAGACTACAAATGGCGGGACCACACTGGATGCATAAACAACACGAGAAAAGGATAGCTAACGCCATACCAAGGAACATCAGAATCTTCCATCCCCATTTGGACAACGATTCCCATAACCATCCCATCAACGACCAGTCTCCACCTATGTGCAAGGAAACGAAAGGTTAACGAGGTCCTGAACAGTGATTGAAAAACTCAGACAACGATCAGCTAGTGAAACTGGTTTTGCAAAAGGTCAGTTTCAGGTGGAAAGGGTTACTCTCTCTGGAGTTCATTCAGTATTACGTAGGCAATAACCTAAACTCATGTCAATCTGAATCTAGGTCTATATCTATCCTCATCAGGTCATCAAGGTGTTGCTGTAACATCATCTTATTATCCTTCACTTCTCTTGGGACTGCTCTTCTCACACAGATCGTAGCACAAAGACTACAAATGGCGGGACCACACTGGATGCATAAACAACATGAGAAAAGGATAGCTAACGCCATACCAAGGAACATCAGAATCTTCCATCCCCATTTGGACAACGATTCCCATAACCATCCCATCAACGACCAGTCTCCTTCGTCCACATGAATAGACTCAGAGATCTTATGTAGTCTAGAGATGGCTTGGTACACTGTCGGGGCATTATCTGGTATGAAAACGCAGCAACTAGATCTAATCAATTTGCATACCCCACCTCTATCTGCAAGTATAATATCTAAAACAAAACGGTTCTGTAATGTCATAAGGCGATCCGCCTGAAGCTCAGCTGTAACGTTGCTAAGGGTGCCTGCAGTCTCACTTATAGTGGCCTCAACCACTCTTGTAAGCTGACGAATATTCCTACTATTAGCCATAGGACCCCAAAAGGGTAGAAAACCCTTAAAGAAGTCTCCAGCTTCTTGTGCGACAGTATCTTTTGCATCGATTACACCTCTACCATATCTTGTCTTATGGTAATCGGAAACAGCAGTGTATGTAGGGGGAAGCAAAAATGCCACATAACATGTGCCAGAAAAATCAGATGGCAACCATGTGTATGCTCTATTGTGACAAACAAAATACGTGCCTTTAGCTGGCACAAACGGAGGAGATTTCTGGGACGTATAAACGTATGTGTGAACACACACACTCTTACCAAGCTGAGCTCTCGGATTCTGACCATTACCTTGCAAACAAAGATGACCTCGGTGGGGTACAATCCAAATAGGAGGAGACCTTCGCTGTCTTTCTTTCTCCGTCAAGCTAACACTATATGCCGTCTTATTCCAACCGACATATGCTCGTACCTCATCTCTAGGGATAGCGTTATACGCATCAATATCTCTAATCATATCAACTATTCCCTGTATCAAGGCATTATTACTTGCATTGTCTTTGATGGAACGTACAGGAGAGGCTTCATTTGCATAGATAAACATTGATTGGAGTGCCCAAACTGACCCGTTAGGCGAAAAAGGCAAAACCAAATATGGCATTTACTTATCTGTAGTATGTGGCATAAGACCACACACCCATCAATTCGTGGTATTTATGACTAGCTGATGCTGATGCAACATCTGTATAAACAAATTGTTCACAAATTCTGATCTTCGTGTCTGTTCATGTTCAGGTAACGTATGAAACTCATGTGGAGAAACAGTAGAAAAGGAAAGCATAGGTTGAGAAGTTGGTGCAGACATCAATTGTGTAGAAGGAACAAACCAGAATATAGTAGCTAATAGAATACATAAAAGTATTAAAATAGATAAAGCTATACCACACTTGGAGAACAACATTCTATAATATCGGTTTTTCATCTCTTGCCTTTTATCGTCATTCCTCAATACAATCTTCATTTTCTAATGTTGCTCACACAATCTTGACAGAGTACTTCAGCTGTGATTATTAGCAGGTCGTAGGGACACCGCAAGTCCTGCAGACCTATTGCCACTACTCAGGTCACAAACTGAACTGTTGGTACTCCTAAGTGACCCTGCAACTGGCAAATGGTAACCAATCAAAAATTTAACAGAAAACCAAATACAATTTCAGAAAAAGCAAGAAAAAAAGAAAAACAAAAGTCAAATGCAAAATACTCGAAGAAATTGTCTCTTTTTGATCTCAGTGTGGAAAAAAATAATGTTCAAAGTCTCTTTATTTATTCCGAGATCGGAGGTTGTAACGTGATTTAGTCGGCACAGTTTGGTCTGTAAACAAAAGTTCAGGTTCGGTAGTGTCCAATCTCAAACGTGGAGGAACAGCTTCTTGCAGCACATTGTCATCCTCGCGTTCTGACCGTGTCCATGTCAAATGAGCATCACTAAATGGAACAAATCTAGGAATTTTTTCACATTCAGAATCGGCTATACCTCCCCTCACCCACTTGTCATATGGTAAGGGCAATGGAACATTTTTGCAATAGGTGGCATGCACCCAGTTTTTCTTGCCAGCTACTCTAACAGCAGTTCGAGTCACTAACAAAACTAAATGCGGTCCAGCCCACCTCGGCTCCAAATTCTTTGTTCGTTGAAAGTTCTTTGTGAGAATATAATCGCCGGGTTGAATTGTGTGTCCTGGATCCACAGTAGCTGTCGGTAGACTGTCATAGACCTGTTGGTGGAGAACAAGTAATTTAGCAGTCAAGTCATGTAAGTAATCCACCAACATAGGGTACTCAATACTGCTGTATTCTTTAGGACGAGGCACACCCCAAACATTGGCTGGACGACCAAACACAATTTCGTATGGACTAAGTCCCACTCGAGAATGCACAGTCGTCCTTGTTGACAAAAGAGCCAACGGCAAGGCATCCGGCCATGTAAGACCAGTGCTCCGTTGGAACCTTAGCTAATTTCGAACTTCAAGGTACCATTGTAACATTCAACAAGTCCAGCAGACTGGGGGTGATTCGCTGCATGGAACTTCTGATTTATTCCCAATCCAGCACATACTTTCTTCATGATTTGACCCACAAATTCACTCCCATTGTCCGACCATACAATTCTCGGCAAACCATACCTAGGGAAGTACTCTCTCAGCAAAACCTTGGCTGTAGACAAGGCAGTATTATCCTTTAGGTGGTAGGCCTCTATCCACCTCGAAAAGGCACAAACAACCACAAGGACATACTTCAAATTGTTGCATCTCTCCATATGTATATAATCTAGCTTTATCACCTCAAACGGATACGTCGGAGGAGCAAAATGACCAGCTGGAGTTGGAGTTCCCTTACCAGGATTATACTTCAAACAAATCATACAATGTTTCACTACGTTCTCTGCACATTTCCGAATTCCAGCATTCTGCCAAACTGGAGCCAACAACTTGCATATTCCCTTTGAACTTATGTGAGTCATTTCATGACCCATTGTAACCACTGGGAGCACATACGCATCTGGCAACAGCCATCGCTGGTGTTCTGACAACTCAACCCAACAACCTGTCCAATCCAACATACCCGTAGTTTCTCTCCAAACACTCACTTCTGTCTCAGTCGCTTCAGCCTGAATCATTTTCACACTTTCTATTGTGTCTTCACACATTCCACCAGCCATAACCCAATTAGCTGGGCCTGCAACATACATACGGCTCATCATGTCTCTCGCCATTTCCTTCGCAACTTCATCCGCAAACGCATTCCCTCTACCAACATCGTCCACAACTTTCTTATGCGCACCACACTTTACAATTGCAATCTGCTTTGGGAGAGTGCGAGATTCCAAAAGTTCATTCACCAACTGCCCATGCTGTATTTTAGTTCCGTGTGAGGTAAGGAACCCACGCTCTCTCCACAAACGCCCAAAACTATGGGCAACTCCAAACGCATACTGACTATCGGTGTAAACATTCACTCGCTTTCCTTCTGACAACACACACGCTCTAGTCAGTGCAATCAATTCTGTTGCTTGCGCAGAATTCTGTGGTATGCGTGCTGTCCCAACAACTGTATGTAAAGTTGTGATAGCACACGCTGCAGTCGTTTCACCATTCGGAAGCTTAAAACACGAACCATCTACCCACAGCGTACCATCAACATTCTTAAGGGGAGTATCCCTGAGGTCAACTCTAGCTTTCGTTTCTTCCTCTGTACGAAGAAAACAATCATGCTGTTCCTGAGGATCCGTCTCTGTAGAGATCGGTAACAACGTAGCTAGATTCAGCACATTACATCTTTTAATGTGAACATGACTAGCCAACAATGTCAACTCGTAACCTGACAGACGTGCACTAGTAAGGTGCTGTGTCTTAGTCCTGTTTAATAAGGTATCCATTGCATGTGGGACCATCACAATCAACGTATTGTCCAATACCAAACCAGCAGACTGTCGGATAGAAACAGCCGCTGCAGCTGTAGCTCTCAGACAACTCGGCAACGCCTTAGAAACTGGGTCTAACGTAGAGGAGAAATACGCACATGGACGCTGCTTGTCCCCAAACGTCTGTCTCAACACTGACAACGCACAACCTTCTCTCTCGTGCACGTACAACGTGAAAGGCTTACTATAGTCTGGAGTACCCAACACAGGAGCCGAACACAATGCATCGCGTAGTTCAGAAAAACTTTTCTGACATTCGTCAGACCAAGGAAGAGGATGCGGAGTATCTTTCAGAGTCAATGCTAACAGAGGTTTCGCCAACAGTGAAAAATTGGGGATCGACTGTCTAAAATACGATGTAATACCTAAAAAGGCACGCACTTCTCTCTGTGTGGATGGTACATTCATTTGCGCAATTGCTTGAATTCGTTCTGGGGTCAATCTCCTTCCCTCCTTCGACAAGAGATGACCTAAGTAGGTCACTTCTTGGCGACAATATTGCAACTTTGAAGGTGACACTTTATGATGAAGGTCAGACAAATACCGCAAAAAAAGAAAGAGTAGCCTCTTTACAAATCTTTTCATCATCAGCAGTAATCAATAAATAATCGATGTACTGTATAAGAGTAGCACCAACAGGTAACACAAAACCGTCAAGCTGAGTTTTCAACGCCTGACTATAGATGGAGGGACTTTCACAATAACCTTGGGGAGCTCTCTTAAACCGGAAGCTTCGGCCTCCTAATGAGAAACCAAAAATATCCCTACTCACAAGCAACCTATCTCCTGAGGCGGAAGCCAGGAGGCGAATTTGCGCTATTTAAAAAAAAAAATGAACTATTGTCACTTATCTTGTGTTTTTTAAACTCACCTAGCTTGCAAAGCATTCTGTGCACTTGCTCGAATCTGATCGGCCCACGCAGCTGACTCAAGCGCTGCCGCGAAGCCTGACCAGAACACTCATCCTGACGCTATTTGCGGCGAGGACAGAGGCCACGCCCCTTTTTTCAGGCCACGCCCACTCCCGCTGGTACATAAAGATGCTGAATACAAGCGCCTTCTATCACAAGCAACTTATCTTCTGAGGTGGAAGCCGGGAGGCGAATTTGCGCTATATTTAAAAAAACGAACTATTGTCACTTATCTTGTGTTTTTTAAACTCACCTAGCTTGCAAAGCATTCTGTGCACTTGCTCGAACATGATCGGCACGCGCAGCTGACTCAAGCGCTGCAGCGAAGCCTGACCAGAACACTCCTCCTGACGCCATTAGCGGCGATGACAGAGGCCACGCCCCTTTTTTTCAGGCCACGCCCACTCCCGCTGGTACATAAAGACGCTGAATACAAGCGCCTTCTATCACAAGCAACCTATCTCCTGAGGCGGAAGCCGGGAGGCGAATTTGCGCTATTTTTTTAAAAACAAACTATTGTCACTTATCTTGTGTTTTTTAAACTCACCTAGCTTGCAAAGCATTCTGTGCACTTGCTCGAACCTGATTGGCCCGCGCAGCTGACTCAAGCGCTGCCGCGAAGCCTGACCAGAACACTCCTCCTGACGCCATTAGCGGCGAGGACAGAGGCCACGCACCTTTTTTCAGGCCACGCCCACTCCCGCTGGTACATAAAGACGCTGAATACAAGCGCCTTCTATCACAAGCAACATATCTCCTGAGGCGGAAGCCGGGAGGCGAATTTGCGCGATTTTAAAAAAAAACGAACTATTGTCACTTATCTTGTGTTTTTTAAACTTACCTAGCTTGCAAAGCATTCTGTGCACTTGCTCAAACTTGATCGGCCCGCGCAGCTGACTCAAGCGCTGCCGCGAAGCCTGACCAGAACACTCCTCCTGACGCCAATAGCGGCGAGGACAGAGGCCACGCCCCTTTTTTCAGGCCACGCCCACTCCCGCTGGTACATAAAGACGCTGAATACAAGCGCCTTCTATCACAAGCAACCTATCTCCTGAGGCAGAAGTCGGGAGGCGAATTTGCGCTATTTTTTTAAAAAACAAACGATTGTCACTTATGTTGTGTTTTTTAAACTCACCTAGCTTGCAAAGCATTCTGTGCACTTGCTCTAACCTGATCGGCCCGCGCAGCTGACTCAAGCGCTGCCGCGAAGCCTGACCAGAACACTCCTCCTGACGCCATTAGCGGCGAGGACAGAGGCCACGCCCCTTTTTTAAGGCCATGCTCACTCCCGCTGGTACATAAAGACGCTGAATACAAGCGCCTTCTATCACAAGCAACCTATCTCCTGAGGCGGAAGCCGGGAGGCGAATTTGCGCTATTTTTTTAAAAACAAACTATTGTCACTTATCTTGTGTTTTTTAAACTCACCTAGCTTGCAAAGCATTCTGTGCACTTGCTCGAACCTGATTGGCCCGCGCAGCTGACTCAAGCGCTGCCGCGAAGCCTGACCAGAACACTCCTCCTGACGCCATTAGCGGCGAGGGCAGAGGCCACGCACCTTTTTTCAGGCCACGCCCACTCCCGCTGGTACATAAAGACGCTGAATACAAGCGCCTTCTATCACAAGCAACCTATCTCCTGAGGCGGAAGCCGGGAGGCGAATTTGCGCTATTTTTAAAAAAAACGAACTATTGTCACTTATGTTGTGTTTTTTAAACTTACCTAGCTTGCAAAGCGTTCTGTGCACTTGCTCAAACTTGATCGGCCCACGCAGCTGACTCAAGCGCTGCCGCGAAGCCTGACCAGAACACTCCTCCTGACGCCATTAGCGGCGAGGACAGAGGCAACGCCCCTTTTTTCAGGCCACACCCACTCCCGCTGGTACATAAAGACGCTGAATACAAGCGCCTTCTATCACAAGCAACCTATCTCCTGAGGCAGAAGTCGGGAGGCGAATTTGCGCTATTTTTAAAAAAAAAAAACGATTGTCACTTATGTTGTGTTTTTTAAACTCACCTAGCTTGCAAAGCATTCTGTGCACTTGCTCTAACCTGATCGGCCCGCGCAGCTGACTCAAGCGCTGCCGCGAAGCCTGACCAGAACACTCCTCCTGACGCCATTAGCGGCGAGGACAGAGGCCACGCCCCTTTTTTAAGGCCACGCCCACTCCCGCTGGTACATAAAGACGCTGAATACAAGCGCCTTCTATCACAAGCAACCTATCTCCTGAGGCGGAAGCCGGGAGGCGAATTTGCGCTATTTTTAAAAAAAACGAACTATTGTCACTTATCTTGTGTTTTTTAAACTCACCTAGCTTGCAATGCATTCTGTGCACTTGCTCGAACCTGATCGGCCGGCGCAGCTGACTCAAGCGCTGCCGCGAAGCCTTTTTTCAGGCCACGCCCACTCCCGCTGGTACATAAAGACGCTGAATGCAAGCGCCTTCTATCGTAAGCAACCTATCTCCTGAGGCGGAAGCCGGGAGGCAAATTTGCGCTATTTTTTAAAAAACAAACTATTGTCACTTATCTTGTGTTTTTTAAACTCACCTAGCTTGCAAAGCATTCTGTGCACTTGCTCGAACCTGATCGGCCCGCGCAGCTGACTCAAGCGCTGCCGCGAAGCCTGACCAGAACACTCCTCCTGACGCCATTAGCGGCGAGGACAGAGGCCACGCCCCTTTTTTCAGGCCACTCCCGCTGGTACATAAAGACGCTGAATACAAGCGCCTTCTATCACAAGCAACCTATCTACTGAGGCGGAAGCCGGGAGGCGAATTTTCGCTATTTTTAAAAAAATTAACTATTGTCACTTATCTTGTGTTTTTTAAACTCACCTAGCTTGCAAAGCATTCTGTGCACTTGCGCGAACCTGATCGGCCCGCGCAGCTGACTCAAGCGCTGCCGCGAAGCCTGACCAGAACACTCCTCCTGACGCCCCTTTTTTCAGGCCACGCCCACTCCCGCTGGTACATAAATACGCTGAATACAAGCGCCTTCTATCACAAGCAACCTATCTCCTGAGGCGGAAGCCGGGAGGCGAATTTGCGCTATTTTTAAAAAAACGAACTACTGTCACTTATCTTGTATTTTTTAAACTCACCTAGCTTGCAAAGCATTCTGTGCACTTGCTCGAACCTGATCGGCCCGCGCAGCTGACTCAAGCCCTGCCGCAAAGCCTGACCAGAACACTCCTCCTGACGCCATTAGCGGCGAGGACAGAGGCCATGCCCCTTTTTTCAGGCCACGCCTACTCCCGCTGGTACATAAAGACACTGAATACAAGCGCCTTCTATCACAAGCAACCTATCTCCTGAGGCTGAAGCCGGGAGGCAAATTTGCGCTATTTTTTAAAAAAACGAAGTTTTGACACTTATCTTGTGTTTTTTAAACTCACCTAGCTTGCAAAGTATTCTGTGCACTTGCTCGGACCTGATCGGCCCGCGCAGCTGACTCAAGCGCTGCCGCGAAGCCTGACCAGAACACTCCTCCTGACGCGATTAGCGGCGAGGACAGAGGCCACGCCCCTTTTTTCAGGCCACTCCCGCTGGTACATAAAGACGCTGAATACAAGCGCCTTCTATCACAAGCAACCTATCTACTGAGGCGGAAGCCGGGAGGCGAATTTTCGCTATTTTTAAAAAAATTAACTATTGTCACTTATCTTGTGTTTTTTAAACTCACCTAGCTTGCAAAGCATTCTGTGCACTTGCGCGAACCTGATCGGCCCGCGCAGCTGACTCAAGCGCTGCTGCGAAGCCTGACCAGAACACTCCTCCTGACGCCATTAGCGGCGAGGACAGAGGCCACGCCCCTTTTTGCAGGCCACGCCTACTCCCGCTGGTACTTAAAGACACTGAATACAAGCGCCTTCTATCATAAGCAACCTATCTCCTGAGGCTGAAGCCGGGAGGCGAATTTGCGCTATTTTTTAAAAAACAAACTATTGTCACTTATCTTGTGTTTTTTAAACTCACCTAGCTTGCAAAGCATTCTGTGCACTTGCTCGAACCTGATCGGCCCGCCAGCTGACTCAAGCGCTGCCGCGAAGCCTGACCAGAACACTCCTCCTGACGACATTAGCGGCGAGGACAGAGGCCACGCCCCTTTTTTCAGGCCACGCCCACTCCCACTGGTACATAAAGACGCTGAATACAAGCGCCTTCTATCACAAGCAACCTATCTCCTGAGGCGGAAGCCGGGAGGCGAATTTGCGCTATTTTAAAAAAAAAAAAACTATTGTCACTTATCTTTTGTTTTTTAAACTCACCTAGCTTGCAAAGCATTCTGTGCACTTGCTCGAACCTGATCGGCCCGCGCAGCTGACTCAAGCGCTGCCGCGAAGCCTGACCAGAACACTCCTCCTGACGACATTAGCGGCGAGGACAGAGGCCACGCCCCTTTTTCAGGCCACGCCCACTCTCCTCCACCCCCCTGCCTCCGGTATCAACCATGTGCATCTACCGAAAGCGCAGCGGACGAGCGCAGCGGGAGCGCCTAAGGCAAGCCCGACAGCGCCCGCCCGCGCCAGACCTAGCCCAGAGCCCAGGACCCCTGCCTCGGTCACACCTTCCTCCCGGAGGTATACCCTGGAAACCCTCCTCAAACTAAGGGGTTCTTCCTCTGCCCCCTGTCGCAGTATTATCTCCCTAAAGGATGGACAGTCCTGTTGTGCAAACTGTCCATATAGGCTCACTCCACGCCTCCCCCTGAAACCACGTTGGCTTAATATGGCTCTACTCAACTGCAGATCCCTCCCGAAACACCAAGCAGAAATTAACATGCTTCTACGAGATTCTGCGATCGAGATCCTCTTTCTCACCGAAACTTGGATCAACGCCAACTCTGACCCAGACATAATCCAAACACTCCCCCCAGGCTATCTTATCAAACACCAGGACAGACCCTCTGGGACTGGAGGTGGGATAGCAATCATCTACCGTGATCACCTGTCTTGCCTTCTTAAGGACAGCCCAATTCAGGACTGTGAAAACGTCCACTTCTCTATCCACTTGCCACCAGCCACAACTCTCTCGGGGATATTAGTCTACCGCCCCCCAGGACAGCAACAACTTTTTTGCGACTCCCTTGTGGAATCCATCACCTCTCTTGCCTGCCTAACCCCTAACTTTACGGTCTTAGGAGACCTTAATCTCCATTTCGACGACCTAACCAACAAAACAGCCGCCGACCTAAAAAATGACCTATCCTCCCTCAACCTCCACCTGAAAAGTAACCAGCCCATACATGCCAAAGGCCACCTGTTGGACCCTATATTCACAAACCTCTCGAGACTACTCATGAATACCCCTATCATTGTCCCCTGGTCAGACCATTTCTTAATCCCCTTCAAGCTCCAGCTGTTGGCCGAAGTACCGGAGAGTCCTCCTCCCCAAGCACGATCCCGCCCGTGGCAAAAACTGGATACGGCCTCATGGGCCCAAGCACTTGCCTCTACCTCTCCAGTGCTGGACCCAGACCCCTCCAGAGCAGACGTTCAACTACGTGGCTGGATCGATCAATCCCTGGATGCTATCCTTCCCGTCAAACCCCTCCCCAGTAAGAAGAAAACCCTCAAATCTCCGTGGTTCACCCAAGAACTACGCCTACTCAGGAAACAGTGCAAAAAGCTCGAGCGCCTCTGGAGAAAGGACTGGGCGACTGAAAGCAAAAACGAATACAGATCCGCCATAAAACACTACAAAACCTGTATAAAAAATACCCAGGAACCTTCTTCGAGAAAAAAATACTAGCAGCATCAAACTCCTCCAAAGAAACTTATCGCATCGTGCGCCTCCTCACCAAAACCCCAGACCCTGTGCCCGTACCAGACCAATCGGGCACCAGATGCAACCAGCTAGCTGAGTTCTTTGCAACAAAAATTAGCAATATCCTCAAATCCCTCCCATCTCCCATCTCCTCCCAACTCCCCGCCACCCCCCCCCCTTGTGCAGAGGCTCCTCGCCTCCAAACATTCTCCCAGGTCACCACCAAACTTTTTCTGACTACCCTACAATCCGTGAAAAGTGGGGCTCCATCAGATCCAGCTCCTATGAGCAAATTAAAACTGGTCGCCACCACCGTCGCCCCTCCATTCACCCAACTGATTAACGCATCCCTTGCACTAGGCACTGTTCCAGACAATTGGAAAAAAGCTACAGTCAGGGCACTTCTTAAAAAACCCCACCTCGATCCAACGGACCTATCCAATTTTAGACCCATTTCTCTCCTCCCGGCCATCGGCAAAGTCGCAGAGCGAATTGTAAACCACCAACTATCCCTTTTTTTAGAAGCCAACAATCTCCTGCACCAATCCCAGACAGGGTGTAGACCTGGACAGGGAACAGACACCGCACTACTAGCCGTGGTCGAAGAGTCAAGAACCATCATAGACGCAGGAGGATCAGTGGCAGTGATCCTCCTCGACCTAAGTGCCGCCTTCGACACGGTGGATCACACCATCCTCATCCACCGGCTCAGCGTGGTAGGAGTGTCTGGCACCGCCCTGTCCTGGATCAAATCCTTCCTCGAAGGCAGAACCTTTCTGGTGTCCGATGGCTCAATTTTGTCCAGTGCTCTTCCCCTCCAGTGTGGGGTCCCCCAGGGCTCCTCTCTGAGCCCCACACTTTTTAATGTCTACATGTCCCCCTTAGAGGACATCGTAACTCGATTCGGCATAAAAACAGTCATGTATGCCGATGACACCCAACTGGTGGTGTCCTTAAACCAGTCAAGTAAAAGCCTGGACAACCTGGCAGCCTGTCTTGAGAACATCTTCCACTGGATGTGCGAATCACACCTAAAATTAAACGGAGAGAAATCCGAGATCCTCCTCTTGAGCAACCCACGCAAACTCCCTCCTTCCCTCTCTTGGCCACCCTGCATGGGATCACCCCACACCCCCAAAGAAGAAGTCAAGAGCCTTGGTATCTGGCTGGATCAAGAGCTCAACTTTAAAGCCCAGGCTAGAAAAACCTCTGGCATCTGCTTCGGGCTCATTCAAAAAGCGCGGAAGATCCTCCACCTGCTCCCCTTCCAATCCAGGAAACTGCTTATGCAGGGTCTGGTGAACTCCAGACTAGATTACGGAAATGCCCTTTATCTAGGAGCCCCTGCATCGGTCATCAAAAGACTGCAATACGCCCAAAACGCGGCTGCCAGACTCCTAACAGGGACCACATCCAGATGATCCGCCAAACCGGCCCTCAAAAGCCTACACTGACTCCCGATCAAGGAAAGGGTCACCTTTAAGACCCTTTGCATTTCACACAAAATAATGCAAGGCAGAGGGTCACCAATCCTGAGATCCCTCATCAAACCCCATCACTCGAACAGACGACTCAGATCAGACTCTCTCTCCCTGGCCAGCATCCCCAGAATAAAAAAGGCCCGATCTGGGGGGCGATTGTTCTCCTACAATGCTCCAAAACTGTGGAACTCCCTTCCATTGTCCATCCGAAGAGAACACAGTCTACTTGCCTTCCGTAGGCAACTAAAAACATGGCTCTTCCTATAATTCTTCACCTCCCCTTCCCCCCCTCCGGAATAATAGGTCGTATGTCAGCGCTGGGATGCCCTAGGGTAGCTACGCGCTTTAGAAATCCACATTCAAATTCAAAATTCTAATTCAAATACTCTCCTCAGCAATAGGAATACTGAAGAAAGCATTCTTCAAATCGGTGACAGAAAACCAAGCTGCCGAAGCAGGAATCAAAGTCAACAAAGCAGTGATATCAGGTACCACAGGAAACTGTGGCACGACTATCTTATTTACCTCTCGAAGGTTGATCACAAACCGGTACACAGGTGGCTGAGAAGCATCAGTACGTTTAAGGACAGGCAAAACAGGACTGTTACAAACATTACCTCTTGTTTCCTCAACTACACCCTTCTCAACCAGATCATAAACAATCGCTAAAAGAGCTCTCTCACCATCACTCAAGATCTTGTATTGGGGAATACGAGGTAGCCTAGCATTTGACTTAAGGGTGACAACATAAGGTGGAATCTGCAAAAGACCAACATCATTTGGACCTGTAGCCCAAAGTGTATCAGGAAGCAAACGCAATTCCAGTGGCAAACAATCCTTAGACAAATACATTGGGGAAATCACTTTTTTACCGAGGGTAAGTTGTACTCCTGAAGGAGAACAATGCAATGTCGCATATAATCTTTTCAGCAAGTCCAAACCCAACAGATTCTCACCACAACCAGTCGTTAAAATAAGTGGAACTTCCAATTCACAAGGGCCAATCGAAAGGGACAAAGGACTAGAAACCGGATTACGAACTGGGGCGCCTGAAAATCCTACTGAAACATTGGTCAAGCCAGACAAAGGTGTGCCAGGAAGTTTAGAGTGCATAATAGAACTCTTCATCGCACCAGTATCCAAAAGAAAAGGTTCTACCACACCTGATGTAACCACTTCAACATAAGGTCCACTCTGGTCTACTGGAACTGACACTACTCCCTCACTTTGTCCTTGGCTGTCCTAGTTATCATTATAACCAGAACTCTCACCTTCGACATAGTAATCCTCAACATAATACTGGGCAGACTGACCACTCGGAACATTCTGTCTGTCAAAATAATTTGCAGAATTCTGTAGGGAAGAGGAACGCTCATTCTGGGGAAACACTCCACGTCCCCTACCCCTAGGAGCTTGCTGAAAACCACCACGACCTCTCTGACCAGATACACCATTCGCACGCTGTAACAAAACCCGGGCAACTATTCTTGTAATGACCTTCCTCTCTGCCATAAGCACACTGATTAGGGCCAGGAAATAATCGCTGAACATAAGGCTCCGGCTTCTGTAACAATCTCTGAAATTGTGGAGGTTGCTGAAACTGCGGCTGATTCTGACGAGGCGTATAAGCTTGCTGCAAAAGAACTTTCGTCTTTAACTCTTTAGTTTTCTTCTCCACTTTATCCTTCTCATCTTTATCCCTATTCTCGTAATATTTTGCAGTAGCCAATATCTGGGCCGACGAAGAGACAGCCCATGAACTCTCAGAGTCCTTTAACTTATTAGAAAGTTCGGCAAGCAAATTAAAGACAAATGTATCCACAAACAACCTTTGACCACCCTCCGTACTCATATCCTGGCCACTATGATCAATAAACGTCTCTTCAAAGCTAGTGAAGAAATCAGATACACTCTTGTCTTTCTTCTGCTTACATGCTGCTAACTTATCCCAATTCACCCGTAAAGCGGGCATCATCGTTTTCATCAAATTAATAATTCTACCTGGTAATTCTGAAACTAGAGGTTCAGGTTTAGCACCTCCCTCCTGTCTACCATCTGCAGCAACAATATTCGCCCAGGTATCACCTAATTCAGCAGCATGATTCTCATGACGAATCTTCGCCCACAAGGTTTGAGGGACTACCTTACCCATCAACATATCGATATCAGCTAAATTCATAATACACGCTTCAACTGTCTCGGACAACTCCTTGTAATAACCAGCAGGATTTTTACGAGGGTCAGGTAAGGTCTGCGTAAGAGCCAAGACCTCTGCTCTCTTCCAAGGGACATGAACCCATACTCGCTGAAAATGAGCCGGAGCGGCCTGAATACCCTGATTTACATTAGCCTGAACTGCTTCTTTCCATACTGGAGGAACTTCTCTCATAGGGTACTGTTTCACTTTCCTCCCAACAGAGGAATCAGGTTCATACAATGTTTGAGGCGAAAGTCTAGATCTGAAAGCAAGTATCATCTCTACGGCATCTGTAACATCAGATTCCACTATCACCCCTTTGGCAAAATCTGACTGAACATCGAGCACATCCTGCGGAATCGGACCCTACTCATTATCTTCCCATTCCTGACGCAGAAAAGTGCACATTACATCAAAAACATACCTTTGCTTAGGCGAGTCCCACTGAAAGAAAACATCCATAACTGCTGGCAAATTATACCTCGGAGCATTTAAAATCCACCTACGAGCCAACAAATCCAACACTGTCCGTTCTTCAGAACTAGGAAGCTGACTACGACTCTGCTTACGTTCCGAAACAGGGGTCATATTCAGTGACCCAAACAATGGTGACAACAAATTAGAAACAGTTTCTGTCATTTGTTTTCGAACAGAAGGAGAAGAAGCAGACATAAGAACAGGAGAATAAGTATTCTGAGGCAAGGAAGGTGTAGGGACAAGAACAGTAGAAATCGAAGATGCAGAAGCAGAAGGCAAAGGAGTTTGAGGCAAAGCTGATAGCAAGGCTGGCGACCCTAAAATGGGTTGCGCAGGAGAAGGCAAAACCATCTGTGGAGCACCGGGTGGCTGAACAACAGCAGGAGGTTGAACAACAAAGGGTGGAAGAACCGGGGGTAATAGAGGCACAGTAGCACCCTGCACATAGGGAGGAGGCAATCTCAGTAAATGAGAGATCAAAGGATCTTTTTCAGGGTCTTCCATCACTTTCGGAGGAGAAGACGGCAAGGCCGGATAACATTTATCTATGGCCATGCAACGCTGTCTATCTAAGACTTCAGTCGCACGCTCTTCTCCATCTTCCTTAAACTGTCTAGCAGCTTGTAGTACTGACATATTTTTATCTTTCCTATCTCTCTTTGCTTGCTTAATTTCTCTCTGTTTGGCTTCCTTACGCCAAAGGCGGAAAGAGTCAAACATTGCCGGCCGGGCTTTCTTCTTAAATAGCTTAACTTCTAGATTGTCTAAAATCTCTGTTTCAAAACTACCATGTGGGGGCCATTGCAAAACACCATCTTTTTTAGTGTAGCGGACCCATACTTCATTATAAGTAATAGGGCCCACTCCATGTTTTGAGTAAAGTTCATAAGTCGGAGTTCCAACTGGAGGTATCGGACATGAATCCTCCAACCGGGAATCCCTGTTACTACCACAAACAAACTAATTACCAAATTTACCAAGACCAGGCATCTTGCTCACTAGTCTGGTTTCAAACTTCAAAGGAAATCAAAAAATTATACACTCGTAAATATACAAGCCCTTCGGCTTTGGGTACTGCAGCAACCAAATCAAAACCAAGGAACCAGACAAAGTCATGGGAGCGACCCACTTATACTTAACGCAATATCTGTCACGCCACCAGAAGACCGTCTATCGTCTCGCTTTACAAACATCAATTGGAGGGTCCAAGACAAGGCGACAGTCAGGGCAGCAGTCCTTCGTAGCCGTTGGAAAGCGGGAAGCCTCGCAGAAAAGTCCTTTGGTCCATGTCGACATGCAGGGGTCGATGAAGTGGGGGCCCTCCTCCAGAATTTCCTCACGTGGCTCCTCGCAATCTTTGGGCTTGGACCGGTACCACTAAAGTCGGGCCCACGTTGGGCGCCAACTGAAGAACCGGGTTTTCAAATACCCAGCGGTGCCAGGGACACACCCAAAGTCCTATGGGTTCCCTTGCCTTGGTATACAGAGACACGGAATACTTCTAGGTGGCGTCAGAGATCAAATTTATTAGCTGCAGCTAGTAGCAAAAATCCCAGCAATACAACACAGTGTACAACTCAAGAAACTGCTCAATTTTACTAAGGCGAGACACCCCTATTTATACACAAAAAGGTACATTTAAAATGCACGCCCCTTCAACCAATAGAAAATACATGACATCACACAGCATCATACAGTAAAGCTCATTTTACAGTGTCCCAACCCGCAAGTTAATATTTAGGCATATCTAAATAATAATCTGGAAGGCCCGAACAAACCCTTAATTAGAAGCGTAAACCATGAAATGAAGAAACAGTAAAGAAAAGTAGTTTCAGATAATGTTCAAGATAACAGAAACGTAAAGAAACTTAAAAGTTAACAAGTGTCTTGAATGGTGATTGGGAAAGTAAATAACGATCTTGCAGGGAAATTGGCTTGGCAGGGTCAATTCCAGGTGAAAGGCCAGCTTCTGAAATTAACTCCAGCACATGAAGTAATCCTTAGTTAATATATATATATATATATATATATATATATATATATGTTCCACAATAGGTCAGACTGCTTTGAAGTAGATCAGGGTTCCCAAGGCCTACATGCTCCGAAGATAACCCACTTACACTCAAGAACTGTTGGCACGGAAACTGTAAAAGTCAAAGAACAAGTTTATTAAGACCCCATGGGGTGGTGGTACACTCAAACAGCACCCTTCGGTAATGCAAGAGGTATCACACCGAACATCGGTGTGACCCCAATTTATATACAGTTTTGGGGCAATAAAAGATAGGCGGCACAAGTAAGGACACATTTATGTACATATATGGTCATGTTTTGGAACACTGCCAGCTCATTGGAGGGGGCACATCTCCGCTGGTCAGTTTGGCGCACATTCCTAAAAGCTTACTAGTCAGTTGGGACTGCGCATGTGCAAGCTTGACCAGTACTAAAAATAGCCTGTTGCTGGGCAGACTGAAGTGGTCAATGGAACGGACAACGGACTAAAGGGCACGCCGGCCACGAGGCCGCTTATGGTCTAAGATGGCCGCCGTAACATTCAAGATGGCGTTTTCGTACATAGCCAAGTTAAGGAGGACAGCGTGTAGTTTCAGCTAATCGCTAACGCGGCCATGCCAATTACGACAGACGACCCTTTTAGCGATTAGCTGAATCTACCTCATAGTGAACATAATCGGGATGTTCGTCCTCGATGTCTATTAACATTATTTTAGTTACTTCTTTATGAAGCATCATTTTGTCATGAGCAAGAGCTCGTCTTGAGGGTATGCAAGCTGACAAACACATAGAACATAAGGCTGGGCCACATTGAATACATAGGCATATGAAAAATATTGCTCCCACAATTATACATAGAATCGTCAACAGTTTCCAGCCCCAGGTAGCAAGCATGGACCAGAACCATCCTGAAAGTGTCCAAGTTCCATTGTCCGGGTGTATCTCAGCTGCAATCCTGTGCAGCTTGGATATGGCATCATAGACAGATGGAGAATTGTCCGGAATATATACACAGCAGCTGCTTCCGATGATTCTACATGCCCCCCCACGATCAGCCAAAACTACATCCAACACCATCCTGTTTTGGAGCGTAACAATTCTAGAAATCTGTAGTTCCTCAGTGATGTTTCCCAGAGCAATGGCAGTGTCATTCGCTACAGCCTCAACAACACGTGTCAATCGTCTTATTTTCCGGCTGTTCAGTGCAGCCCCCACGAAGGAGAATAGTCCCAAATTGAAGTCCACATATTGTTGCAAGGCAGTATCAGTCTGGTCAATGTCATCCAGAACAAGAGTCCGCTTAACCCTATTCAGGACGAAATCATGATATAAAGTATAATCATTGTGATACATTGGTGGGGCAATGAATACAGGAGGTAGTACAAACGATACATAGCACGTGCCCAACCATCCCAATGGAAGCTGATGGTAACCCTTCGTTCCACAAATGAAGTACGTGTTTCGTGATGCTACAAATGAGATGCCATTCGGGCTATCAAAAGTGAGAGTGGTGTTACATTCGCTTTTCCCCACTGCAATCGAACCCTTATTTCTAATGCACAAATCGGCTTTAGTAGCAATAACATTGATGACATGTGCAGTGGATACATTAACATTTCTCTGGTTGCTGTACACACGTGGGGCAGACACATTATCAGGCCTGTACTCCTCCCATTCAAATCGAGTACCTTCAGCCCGCGGAAACCCATCCTTGTCATGGGTGCATACTTTATTTAAACGGAAAAGCACCCCCCCTTTTGTTGGCCATCTCAAAGTAAAGAGGAGGGTGTACCAGGCGTTGCATGATCCATTGTGTGAAAACGGGAGTGGAATGAGTGGGGTGCCCCCTCTTTTCTGGTGCCCTGGCAACATCCCACACACCCAGCAATTTGAGGTATTGGTCATGTTATGAGTGTGATGAAGAATCTGAATAAAACTGTTATTCAGATAGGTTTGCCGATGTCGTTCTTCGTGATAGGGTAATGTAAAGTGAAAATGTTCAGAGGGAGCCGGGGTAGTCGGCAGCAAATGTTCACGTACAGGCACCACAAGTTCAACTACCCAGGCTATTACAGCTATCACCACAATAGTCAAGACGAAGAGAAAGGCACCCAATACTTTTTTGTCTCGCGATGCCGTTGATGCCATAGTTCAGGAATGTTCGTGCAAAGTCTTAAATAACACAAATTGTCCACAGAGTCTCAGATACACGTGCGTGTATACCTAATAAAAAAAAAGAAAAATGCGGTGCTGAACTCCGAGGTAGCCGTTGTTTTCTTCTCCGGGCCAAGACGGGTGTCGCTACACTGGCAGAACTGACCCCCCCCCCCCCTTGGAATTCCCGGTTTCCGTTTCACAAACCTGGAGCGGTAACCAACCAGTCATTAAAAATACAAAAAAAAAATCTTCTTATCGAGGACACAAGTTGTAGCGCTCTCGTCCGGCAACAGCGTGGTCCGGGAAGGCTCCCTCAACTTCGGCCGACGTCACAGCTGGGCTCTTTTCTTTCTCCAAAATCTCCTTGTAATCAGTCAGCACAGCAGGAGTCACCAGATCCGGAGAGACACGGCGGCAATGTGTCGAATGCACCCACCGCTTCCTGTTGGTCACTCGTACAGCTGTTCGGGTTGCAAGGAGGACCTGTTCTGGGCTCCAGACTGCTTGCTCTCTCAAACGACCGGACCATTACGTGGTCCCCTGGACGGAGATCATGGCCCTCTCCAGTAGAGTTATCAGGGAGCGCTTCTCGAACCTGTTGATGAATAGAAAGCAAATCATTTGTTAATCGTGCCAAATAGTCGTTCATCATAACACAAGGCACATCATGTATTAGTCGCGGCTTAGGCACCCCCCAGATGTTCATGGGGCACCCAAACACCACCTCGTAGGGTGTAAGGCCAGTTCGGGAATGGGGTACTGATCTAAGAGAGAGCAGTGCTAGCGGCAAAGCGTCTGGCCATTTCAACGATGTAGACGCCACAATTTTAGCCAGCTTAAGTTTCAACGTGGCATTGTACCGCTCAACCAGACCTGCCGACTGAGGGTGGAATACAGCGTGGAACTTCTGCTGAATCCCTAACCCCTTCAGTACATATTCCACAATCTTTCCAACGAAATGAGGCCCATTGTCGCTCCACAGAAATTTGCAAACTCCAAAGCGAGGAAAGAATTCCTTAAGCAACACCTTAGCTGTTGTCAAAGCCGTATTGTCTTTCGTGGGGAAGGCCTCAACCCATTTGCTAAAGGCACATACCACCACTAGGACATACTTCAGGTTGTTGCAGCGCTCGAGTTGGATGTAATCCATTTGGAGTACCTCAAATGGTGCAGAAGGTGGAACGAACCCTCCTTTCGGAGTATGGGTCCCCTTTCCAGGATTGTGTTGTAAACAAACCAGGCAGGTCTGCACTACTCTCTTCGCAGTATTAGCAATCTCGGGATGTTCCCAAACTCGTGATAACAACCGAGTAATTGCAAGAGCTCCGACATGTGCCAGTCCATGTGTCATCTGGACCATCGCCTGCAAGTAAGCCGCAGGCAATTTCCATTTCTCCATGTCTTTGCTTCTCCAACAACCCTCGTCATCTAGTACCCCATCTGCTGCCCATGTCGCAAGTTCAGATTCAGTAGCTGATTTTTGAATGTCCAATATTTCTGCTCTAGCATCACTCCATCGCTCAGCCTGTGATTGTATCACATACATGGGGGAGCTAGTTCGGGACATAGCCGTTTGTCTCGCTATACTGTCTGCAAAGGCATTTCCTTGGCCCACTTTATCCGTGATCTTTTTGTGGGCACTGCATTTTACTATCGCTACTTTCTTTGGGCCAAGCAACGCATTTAGGAGATCACGCACTAGCTCTCCGTGCATAATGTGTTCTCCGTGAGATGTCAGAAACCCACGCTCTCTCCAGAGTAGCCCGAAGTCATGCGCTACTCCGAAGGCGTACCGGCTGTCTGTATATATGTTCACACATAGGCCAGCACTCAATTCGCAGGCTCTTGTTAAAGCTATCAGCTCTGCTGCCTGAGCCGATTTTTGTGGTATCCTAGCTGTTTCTACCACTGTCTTAAGTGTCGTGATCGCATAGGCTGCGGAAGTCGTACCATCTGGCAGCCTTAAACACGATCCATCAACCCACAGTTCCCCATCCACATCTGGAAGTGGCACATCCTGTAAGTCAACACGACCCTTTGTCTGTTCCTTGGTCAGGAAAACACAATCGTGATGTTTTTCTTCCTGACCCTCCTCGGCCGGATAGGGCAATAAAGTGGCAGGGTTCAGGGTAGCACATCTTTTTAGTGTAATATGTGGCGCCAAAAGTGTCAGCTCATATCCTGTTAGCCGTGCACTCGTAAGGTATTGAGTCTTTGTTTGGTTTAGCAGAGCATCTACTGCGTGAGGAACTAACACCAGCAGTTTGTGCGATAACACTATTCCCTCACTCTGTCGTATGGCAACTGCTGTTGCTGCTACCGCTCAAAAACACCCAGGCAACCCTCGTGCTACAGGATCCAAGATGGCAGAGAAGTATGCACATGGTCTCTGCTTATCCCCGTGTAGTTGCACTAACACTGACAACGCGCACCCATCATTCTCGTGCACGTATAATGTGAAAATTTTCGTGTAGTCTGGTGTGCCTAACACGGGTGCGGAACAAAGGGCCTGTCTCAACTGTTCAAAAGCCTTCTGACATTCATCTGTCCATGCTAAGGGCATTGGTGTAGCTTTGGACAATAACGCTAGCAAGGGTTTTATAATGTGTGAAAAACCCATAATCCATTGTCTACAAAAGGACGTCAACCCTATGAAGGCACGTACGTCTCTCTGCGTGCAGGGGACTGGTGTGTCTAGAATTGCTTGAATTCGATCAGATGTTAATGCACGCCCCTCCTTAGACAACAGATGACCGAGGTAGGTCACCTGGGGTCTACAGTATTGGAGCTTCTTTTTCGAAACCTTATGATTGTTCTGTGCCAAAAAGGAAAGCAACGCAATTGTACTTTCTTCACATTGTGCATAAGTGTCAGCAGCAAGCAGAAGGTCATCCACGTACTGGATGAGAGCAACGCCAGACTGCAATTTAAACAAATCTAGCTGCCTTTTCAAAGCCTGGCTGTAGATGCTAGGGCTTTCAGTATAACCTTGAGGAACACGACAAAATCTATACGATTTATTATTTAACGTGAAGCCAAACAAGTATCTGCTATCAGGATGGACTGGGATGGGAAAGAACGCATTCTTTAAATCAATTACGCTAAACGTAGTGGCCGTGGGTGGGACCAGCGTAAGCAAGGTCGTAATATCGGACACCACCGGGTATTGGGGAATGACAATTTTGTTGATCTCTCGCAAGTCAATAATAAAGCGATAGATTTTGTCGTCAGTATCTCTTTTAAGGATCGGAAGAATAGGGCTGTTGCAAACATTATAAGGGACCTCCTCCACAACCCCTGCAGAAATCAAATCCTGAACAATATGTGTCAATGCAATTTCACCTTCTCTCGAGATCTTATACTGTGCTACTCGTGGTAGAGGGGCCCCCTCCTTAACAGTAATGTGTATTGGTGGAATACGCATCTCACCCACATCCGTATCTGAGGTCGCCCATAACGTATGCGGCAGAGAGGCCAGAGCTGAAATATCTGAGATGGCATAAAACCTGTCGGGGTCAGGATAATTATCATTCAGGATAACCCTCACTCCCTCAGGAGCGCAACGTATCGTGGCTCGAAAATATTTAAGCAAATCAATACCCAGGATATTATCTGGCGTGTGGGGTGATAACAAAAACTGACCAAAACTAAAATATTTGTCAAGACATAGTGCAAGGGGCTTAGACAGTGGGCTAGGGGAGGGTGTGCCATCGAACCCTACACATGTAATAATTTCGCCAGACAGGGGAGCCCTCGGAACCAAGTTTTTCGACAAAGCGCTACGTGTAGCTCCTGTGTCGACTAGAAATTGATCAGTAGAACCTAGAATACCCGCTGTTACATATGGACCCTGCTGATCTACCGGCACTTCAACTGATTCCTTACCCCATCCTACGCAGTCCTATGCATGCACATAATCCTGATGCTCCACATTCTCACCCTCCGAAATCTGATATTGATTTCGTCTATCAAACGTATTTCGCTCATCCTGGCCACGGCCCCTCTCCTCAGCCCTTCCACGATCATTTCCACCACCTCTTGCTCCCGTATAACCTCCTCTCGACCTTCCGCCTCCTCGACCACGCTGACTACGTTGCTCACGAAGTACCGGACAATCTTCGGCCCAATGCCCGAACTCCTTACAATAAGCACACTGATCCTCCGCTATGTCCGTACGACCATACGACGTATTTCCTCCACCTCGTCTACCTCTATCATTCCCTCTATTCTGTGTTCCCCGAACCTGCGCCAACATCACCTTCGTTTTCAGTTCCTTCGCCTTTTTCTCAACACTTTCTTTAGCCTCCAATTCCTGCCGCTCATAATACTGCGCCATAGTTAACAAAGACGCAGGGGTCGCCGTGGCCCAGGAACTTTCGCTCGATTTCAATCTCTTTGCAATCTCCGGTAGGAGATTAGCCACATACTTATCTACAAACAAATGCCGACCCGTATCGTCTGTTAAAGATTGACCACTGTAATCATGAAATGCCTCTTCAAAACGTGTAAAGAAATCTGAAACCGTTTCGTCGGGTTTCTGTTTGCACGAAGTTAACATGGTCCAATCAATCTTTTTAGAGGGAACAAGCGTCTTTAATTTAGTCAAGATAGCTGCCGGAAGATCTAGAATTAACTGACAAGGCTTACACGCAGGTTCCCTATCCAAATCAGCAGCATTTATTTATTTCCATGTGCCCCCCAGTATCGTTTCATCATTATTTTTACGAATTTGTCTCCACATATCAGGTGGTAGAATTAGCCCAAAGAACAAATCTATATCAACAAGAGTCATCACACAAGACGAAATAGCCCCTTCCACCCCTTCATAAAATGCCGCCGGATTTTTCCGAAGATCAGGTAGAGAATTTTTCAATGCCATAACATCTGCTCTATTCCAAGGCGTGTATACCCAGTTATATACAAAATACCCTTTCGCATCCTTTGACAATTTATCGTCATCTGTACCTTCCCCTTTAGGTGGAACATACAAAGGCGCGGCTTCACGCATAGGCATAACATGCAACGCAGAACTCTTATCTGAACCACGGAAAGAACACTCCTTAATCTGCCCGTTATTCTCCAATTCGGACTCCTTTTGCCTCCTTTTCCGCTCCTCCCGCAATCTCGTCGTCTCGTCTCGCAGCCGGATCAGTTGCATGAATAAGTCGTCAACATCTGTAAGATCAAATACACCTTTAACCAAATTCTCACGATACACTGACAACGATTTAGGTTCTAACGTGTCTGAAAGTTCACGATATGCGGCAACAACTTCATCTGCTAAACTAGATAAGAAATACATTAATTCAAGATCCGACCACGTGCCCTTCTCTGCAATCAATTCAGTCTGAGAAACACATTTCTTATTCACTTTACGAGCCCAACTACGTAAATGTGCGGACCTCTCTGCAGTAAACCTGAGAGCGGATACACCTTTCTTTTCCGACTTATCCTGCCCATCATCTCCCGGATCTTCAGCTGGAGCCGTCGGCGAAACGTACGGAGGCGGTGACCGATCTAGCAATGAAAAATCATCAGTCTCATTATTAAGGACAGGATAAAGCGGTCGACGGATAGGAAATTGACCAGTCGTTTGCAATTTACGTTCCCGTTCCTCCCTCTCTTTCTTTTCCTGAGCCTCCTTTTCCTCAAGCTGTAAAGCCTTATCCCGAGCAGCCTTGCGCTGTTCTTTGTCCGCCAAAGCAACTTCACGCTTCATTCGCTCACGCACCGCTTTCTCCCACATTCGCACACAATCAAACATATTTTGTCTAGACCTGCGTTGAAACAAACATTGTTCCACAAACTGTACTTTACGTAAATCGAACGACCCATGTAGAGGCCATTGCAATTCAGGATCCGACTTTGTATACTTATGCCATAATTTGCTGTACATTATAGGGGGAAGGCCAAATTTTATATACATCTCACGGTTTGGTGTTCCTTCTGGAGGAGCCGGCTGCGCTTCAGCTAACCTAATTGTGGCACCATTTCCAAAGCAGCACATTCCTCGGAGTGTGCTGAAAACAGGCATGTTCAAAAAGTATCACGAAAGCGTGACACCGTATAAAATGGCACTTACAGTACTTCACACAGATGTGCCGCTCAGAGGAAAAAACAAAGTTAGAGAAACATCTCTACATGCCTGCCTATGTGAAGTGCACTACACATATAAGTTCAAAACACAAATTTCACAAACGTTAGCTAACTCAAGTCAAATCACAAATCGTAGGACTTCGGCAAGCGTCCGAGGACTACCTTACCGAACACAAATCATAGACCTTCAGTAAGCGTCCGAAGACTACCTTACCGAACACGAATCATAGAACTTCAGTAAGCGTCCGAAGACTACCTTACCGAACACAATTCTTACCCAAATTCTCAAATGTCCAGATTCCAACTGCCAAGGTCTTGTAAGCCAAATCAGCCAAACGGCACTTTCTCAGCAACGCAGACGATCGAAAACTCAGTCGGAGACCGGCGCCACCTGGAAGGTCAGATCGGAAGGAAAGGAAAAAACACCGTGGCAGCCAAGACTCGGGTCACTCGTGGCAGCGCGCGTCCATGGTGAGTTTCCAAGCCTTCGTCACGACCTCTCCTTCGGGCATCCGAGTCGCCGATGAGTCCCTTCGTGGTCGCCAATTTGAAGTAGATCAGGGTTCCCAAGGCCTACATGCTCCGAAGATAACCCACTTACACTCAAGAACTGTTGGCACGGAAACTGTAAAAGTCAAAGAACAAGTTTATTAAGACCCCATGGGGTGGTGGTACACTCAAACAGCACCCTTCGGTAATGCAAGAGGTATCACACCGAACATCGGTGTGACCCCAATTTATATACAGTTTTGGGGCAATAAAAGATAGGCGGCACAAGTTAGGACACATTTATGTACATATATGGTCATGTTTTGGAACACTGCCAGCTCATTGGAGGGGGCACATCTCCGCTGGTCAGTTTGGCGCACATTCCTAAAAGCTTACTAGTCAGTTGGGACTGCGCATGTGCAAGCTTGACCAGTACTAAAAATAGCCTGTTGCTGGGCAGACTGAAGTGGTCAATGGAACGGACAACGGACTAAAGGGCACGCCGGCCACGAGGCCGCTTATGGTCTAAGATGGCCGCCGTAACATTCAAGATGGCGTTTTCGTACATAGCCAAGTTAAGGAGGACAGCGTGTAGTTTCAGCTAATCGCTAACGCGGCCATGCCAATTACGACAGCTTTGCTCACAGACTAACCTCTGAGGCCTACATAAAAGGCACCACCAGATGGCAGTCACGACGCATGACAAAAGCCCATGTTTAGAAAAGAAAGTCTTAAGAGAGGAAACAATTTAGATATTGTTTAGGATAAGATATGTGCAAGGAAACTAAAGGTTAACGAGGTCCTGAAGAGTGATTGAAAAACTCAGACAACGATCAGCTAGTGAAACTGGTTTTGCAATAGGTCAGTTTCAGGTGGAAAGGGTTACTCTCTCTGGAGTTCATTCAGAGTCAGAAAAACCCAAATGAATATATGCACGAACTCAGAAGAGTAAAATGCAGTCAGGTTTGAGAATTACAGAACCACACCTCTTTGTGGATCTCCCTACCTATATCACTTCGGACTGAAACTATATATGACAATTTTTGTAAGTGTTTAAAAACTTGGCTGTTTAATATTTAGAAAAACAACAGAGCCTGTAAGTCAAAGGTACTAAGGAGTGATAATCAACACTGGTATAATTGCACGGAAGTGAACCTAACTAAAGACCATCAACAGTAGCTGATAAAGTCCTATCAGCCCACCCAATGGTGGAGCCTCATCATGTAGGACTCCAATACCAAGGTAAGTGTGCAATCGCCCAGTTGTCAATTAGCGATGCATTACTCGACCGAGGTAAGGTCACTGCCGTTGTTAGACTTGAGTGGGAGACTGATGAGTGCAGTGCAGGAAGAGAAAATAGTGTGTGATTAAAATGGCTATCGAGGCAAACAAAGACCTTTATTAGCGTCTGCCTGGATGTCAGGTTAAAAAATAGTGAGAAAACAGTGTGGAAAAAATCACTGTTTGACTTGCTTGATAGAAAACTAAGTAAGATATAAGAGGGCCAACATGTTTCTGCCTTAAATGTGAAAACTCACTGGCATTCGTCAGGGCCGAATTAATATCTGCTACTGCAAGACACTATAATGTGTGTGCAATATATTAACAAAATGGAACCATCCTACCACATCTTGTCAGTATTGTCGTGGTGATGCGATGGATTTTTCCTGTGAGAATACAAGAAAGAAAAAAGAAGAAAGAGAACAATGTAGACATTGCATTTTTACATTGCTCAAAAGTTAAATCTACACCAAACATATTCAAATGAGATAATTTAACGTGCAAAACCAGTGTAGACTCTCAAACCTATGACAGGACCATCACTCATTGGTGGTGGTCACATACAAGGTGCATTCTGATACGTCACCCAGTGATTGGAAATAAAGTACACAGTATCAACACTTACCCAGCAGTGTGTGGGAAGTGGACCTCACCTCACCCGGCAACTGCTCGGACGAATAAGGCACCGCTCTGAACATAAAAAGACAATATCTCACAAGATGCATGTCTCTGGGGTCTATACTCCCTATGTTCAATAAAACCCAAATGCTTTATCAACTGTCTGTCACGTGTTCCCACCCGGTGTCAACGGTGGCCACGCATCACTGATATTGCATCTAAACCTCCAGTAAAATTGAGAAGATGCTCTTGAGTTTATGTTAGAAATACCAACTAATTTATCAACAAAACCAGTCAGTGATAATTGCTAATGTCTAGAACAAGTAGAAAGAAATCCCCATTATCTAAAGTCCATCTCTACAGCTAAACAAAGGATTGATGTTAAGCTGTTCAAAATTAAATGAAGGGAAATCTTGTTGTTCTTAACTGTTAACTGGATGTCAGAATCTGCCACTGAACTCCCTGGGTTCGACCTGGCAATGTAACCCTGACCCTGCTTACCTGTCCGTCGGTACCTTGAGGCTGAAAACGAGCCGAAGGGGAGGCACCGAACGAACGATCTGGCGTCTATTTATAGCGCTGGTATATCGCTAATGTGGCTCAGCTGAGTTTCTAAAGAGCGCGCTGCACCTGCGTGATGTACCGGTTACTGCATCCTCGCGCGTGTCTTCTAAAACAAACATCTAGCGCGCATGCGCGGACATGAAGACGCCTGTTTGAGCGCACCGCGCATGCGCGTACGAAACACACAGCTAGTGCGCATGCGCGAACATGAAAACGCCTGTTTAAGCGCACCGCGCATGCGCGTAAGAGCAGTGCCAACACACTACGTCCCGGCACAGCGCGAGATACTGCTTGCATGCAGTTGTCTCGCGCATGCGTGTTATAGCCTCAATCTCGCTTTGGCAATAGATGTTTACCGGCAGAGCAAACGCGTTTGTATTGCATTTGACACTGCGTTAATTCCATGACCTGATAGGACAGAATCTATACAAAAAGATGTAATAAAGTAAGGGAATGAGTAAAAAAATGTTTTTAACCCATGAGGTAATAGCCTTTCCACAAAACGTGAAGTGCGCACTATTATGCCGAAAGTCAGCAATACTGAATGGTAAAACAGAGAAAGGTAAATAGGTCCTGGGCCAACATGCGCAGGACGCCTTGCTCCTACTGTGGAAGTACATGTCTAGTTATGATGGGTATACCAAGATAGTGTCATTTGAGAGAGACAAAACTAGACAGGAGGACTATGTTTAACTCGGGTACCTACAGGCGGTCAATAGGGGGCCTGGTGTCACCAACACTCCAAATGGGTGGTAATTAATCACACCAGAAATGGCTCGTTGTAACCACCAGAGGTACACATGGCAAGTGGTCCACCAGAACTACTCATAGCCAGGGGTCCAATCAGATTAGTAGCCACGGAATATTGTCATTCAAGCCAACAACGTCAGATTGTAATCTGTGGATCCACCGTTGCTCCTTCACAAACAGAAAGTGGGAGACATTGGTGATGTGTGGTGGAATATACGGCTTTTCCAACACTAGCCAAAACATATCCTCAGGTTTGTGTTTCGCTTCCAAAAAGTGATTCGTGAGGCCTGTAGATTGCTTCCTACATCGGATCGTACTTTTATGTTCACTGATGCGAGCCTTGATCATCCGGGTTGTGTGGCCCACATACTGTTTTTTGCATGGGCAGGTGATCAAATAAATTAGTTTATCTGAGTTACAATTAGTGTGTTTTATCAACTTCCACGGTCTGTCGGTACCGATATCCACAGAGAGGGTTTTACGTGTCTGAGGACAGGCTGCACAATTCCCGCAGGGGTAATGGCCTTGGACTGGAGTGCTGTTCCAGATGGTATTGATAGTTTGTCTCATCTCATTGCGTGGTCTGGTATGCACCAGATTGTCCCGAATGGAGGGTCCTCTTCTGAAGGCAAACAGAGGGCGAGGTATGGTGCCTGCTGCTGTGTTTAGTATCTTCCAATGCCTTAATATGGTTTTCTTCACCTGATTGGAAGATGTGGTGAACGTTTGGACCATAGTCATCTGGTCACTTATGGTCTCAGGCCTCTTGTGTTGCAAAAGTGCTTCACGGTTGTTGTGAAAAGCTCTCTTGCGTGCACGGCGAATTAAATGACCCGGGTAATGTCGATCTTTCAGATTGAGCGCTAGTTCCTTCGCATGTTGTTCATATAAGGTGTTGGATGAACAGTTCCTTCTTACCCTCAAAAATTGTCCTACAGGCAAGTTCTCGCGTAGGGACTGAGGATGAAAACTATGGTAGGACAAAAGCGAGTTCCGTGCCATTGGTTTTTTGAAGAGCTCACTCTGTAGGCCTGCTTCTGATGGAAAAATCTGAAGATCCAGGTAAGCCAATCTCTCTTTGCTGCTTTCCATGGTAAACTTGAGGAACTGATTCCTCGAGTTTAACCATGTGTGAAAGGCCGAAACCTCCGTCAATGTCCCTCTCCAAACCACCAAAATATCGTCAATATAACGTTTCCACAATACCACTTGGTGGATAAAGGGGTTATTGTGGTTCAATGCGTGGTCTTGTTCGAACTGGTGCATGTATAGATTTGCCAAGCTTGGCGCAAATACACTCCCCATTGAGGTCCCTGAGACCTGTAGATAGAGATTATTTTGATATTGGAAAAAATTCTCCATCATGGCGATCCTCGCACACTCCATAATAAAAGCGACGGGGGTAATTGTGTCCATTTGTCTAGACTCCAAGAGATTCCTAACACAATCCAGTGTTGCTTGCTGTGGGATTGACGTATAAAGCGATTCAAAATCGAAGCTTACCAGTAGATCAGTCTCACCATTAAATTCCACATCGGCCAGGAGTCTAAGCACATCTCCAGTGTCTTTGAGGTACGTGGGTGTTTCCTGCACAATGGGTTTGAGAAAAAAATCTACAAAAGTAGATAAAGGCTCGAGTAACGAACCTATGCCCGATATAATGGGCCTTCCAGGAGGCGGTCTCTGTGCCTTATGAATTTTTGGAAGGCAGTAAAAATAGGGAATGACCGGATGTAAGGTGATGAGATATCTAGCTTCGTGAGGAGTGATCCATCCTTCTGCCAATCCTTCTTCAACCAGGCTCTTTATTTCATTGGAGACTCTGGGAGTTGGATCTTCATATAAGAGGCGGTAAGATTTGGTGTCATCAAGTTGTCGCTGACATTCTTGTTGGTAAGCCACAGTGTCCTGTAGCACGATGGCCCCGCCCTTATCAGCCGGCTTGATGGTAAGGGATCTGTCGTTTGACAGCGTCGACAATGCTGATTTCTCCAAATTAGACATGTTATGAAAGATCTTCCGTCGTTGTTCAGTGTTCATAACGTCATGTGTCACTGCTTGTTCAAAAGCAAGGACATTGGCTGGTACTTGTTGATTTAGAGGAGTGAACGTTGATTTAGGTCTAAGACCAGTGTTTTGTTCGACCTGGTCAATCGCATTGAGCTCGTTCGTGTTAGAGCTGGATGACTTGAAAAAGAAGTGCAGGCGTATTTTTCTATAAAAGCTTTCAAGCTCGCATCTCAATTTGAACATGTCTCCTGTATTGGTAGGGACAAATCCAAGCCCCTTGTTGAGGACAATATTTTCAGTTGGTGTGATAGTCCTCGAACTCAGATTTACTACTAAGTTGCTGTTCCAGGAGTGGGGCCTGTCTTGTTGGGTTGTGGAGCCCAATTCACGGTCTGTTGATTTCTCCTTTTGCCGCGGTTCCTGCCACGGCCCTGCCATAAAAAAGACGATTGGTCGTAGTAAAATGACGGATTTGGAGGATACATTGGCATGGGGTGACCCATCGGTGGGGGGCCCATTGCCCCCGGATTGTAGTTCCACGGGCCCGGCGGCCACCACTGTCCTGGGTTAGGATACTGTTGTCCACCACGGCCTCTGTAAGGTCTACGTTGGAACCCTCCACCTCGTGGGCCGGTATTGGGGCCTGTATTAGAGTTCCCTTGATCACTCGAGCCAGAATCAGATCCTGATGAAGAATAGTTAGACCCATATCTTTTCCCTTTCGAGTTAGTAGAGGGGGCTACATACGAGTCACTCAGATATGGATAAGCCAATTCCATGGAGAAGCGTGCCAGATCTTTTTTAAACTTCTCCACTTTGTTTAACAAGATGTTATCATAATAGTCTTTGTTTGTTTTGTTGGCCTCATCTAAGTTCTTTTTATAGATCACGGGCCGCACCGCTGCGTTGATTTGTCCCTCTAGGACTTGAATCTCTATCAATAAGGCATCGGCTGTTTTTTTAGCTGTTTTAATGATTAAAACCAGCCAATCCCGGGTGCATCGCCAACCAATCAATGCCCAGTTTCTAAGAAATTCTTTATCTTTCAAGAAGAGTCTAGGCGTCGTAGTGACGATCAAGCCTGATGGAGCACACTTGCCATGTAAGTACTCATTCATGATCACACCGTGCAGTGTAATCCGAGAGTGATTCTTTTTCAAATTCAAGAGTTTAACCCACTCATCTTCTGTCGTGGGAGTAGAGGTAGAGGGTAAGTCATCAAGTATACTGGGGTTGTTGCTGAGGATGGTGTTCAAATCCTCATCGTCAAATGCTAGTATCTCGCGCTGTGCCGGGACGTAGTGTGTTGGCACTGCTCTTACGCGCATGCGCGGTGCGCTTAAACAGGCGTTAATTCCATGCCCTGATAGGACAGAATCTATACAAAAAGATGTAATAAAGTAAGGGAATGAGTAAAAAAATGTTTTTAACCCATGAGGTAATAGCCTTTCCACAAAACGTGAAGTGCGCACTATTATGCCGAAAGTCAGCAATACTGAATGGTAAAACAGAGAAAGGTAAATAGGTCCTGGGCCAACATGCGCAGGACGCCTTGCTCCTACTGTGGAAGTACATGTCTAGTTATGATGGGTATACCAAGATAGTGTCATTTGAGAGAGACAAAACTAGACAGGAGGACTATGTTTAACTCGGGTACCTACAGGCGGTCAATAGGGGGCCTGGTGTCACCAACACTCCAAATGGGTGGTAATTAATCACACCAGAAATGGCTCGTTGTAACCACCAGAGGTACACATGGCAAGTGGTCCACCAGAACTACTCATAGCCAGGGGTCCAATCAGATTAGTAGCCACGGAATATTGTCATTCAAGCCAACAACGTCAGATTGTAATCTGTGGATCCACCGTTGCTCCTTCACAAACAGAAAGTGGGAGACATTGGTGATGTGTGGTGGAATATACGGCTTTTCCAACACTAGCCAAAACATATCCTCAGGTTTGTGTTTCGCTTCCAAAAAGTGATTCGTGAGGCCTGTAGATTGCTTCCTACATCGGAATTCCTACATGGAATTGGCTTATCCATATCTGAGTGACTCGTATGTAGCCCCCTCTACTAACTCGAAAGGGAAAAGATATGGGTCTAACTATTCTTCATCAGGATCTGATTCTGGCTCGAGTGATCAAGGGAACTCTAATACAGGCCCCAATACCGGCCCACGAGGTGGAGGGTTCCAACGTAGACCTTACAGAGGCCGTGGTGGACAACAGTATCCTAACCCAGGACAGTGGTGGCCGCCGGGCCCGTGGAACTACAATCCGGGGGCAATGGGCCCCCCACCGATGGGTCACCCCATGCCAATGTATCCTCCAAATCCGTCATTTTACTACGACCAATCGTCTTTTTTATGGCAGGGCCGTGGCAGGAACCGCGGCAAAAGGAGAAATCAACAGACCGTGAATTGGGCTCCACAACCCAACAAGACAGGCCCCACTCCTGGAACAGCAACTTAGTAGTAAATCTGAGTTCGAGGACTATCACACCAACTGAAAATATTGTCCTCAACAAGGGGCTTGGATTTGTCCCTACCAATACAGGAGACATGTTCAAATTGAGATGCGAGCTTGAAAGCTTTTATAGAAAAATACGCCTGCACTTCTTTTTCAAGTCATCCAGCTCTAACACGAACGAGCTCAATGCGATTGACCAGGTCGAACAAAACACTGGTCTTAGACCTAAATCAACGTTCACTCCTCTAAATCAACAAGTACCAGCCAATGTCCTTGCTTTTGAACAAGCAGTGACACATGACGTTATGAACACTGAACAACGACGGAAGATCTTTCATAACATGTCTAATTTGGAGAAATCAGCATTGTCGACGCTGTCAAACGACAGATCCCTTACCATCAAGCCGGCTGATAAGGGCGGGGCCATCGTGCTACAGGACACTGTGGCTTACCAACAAGAATGTCAGCGACAACTTGATGACACCAAATCTTACCGCCTCTTATATGAAGATCCAACTCCCAGAGTCTCCAATGAAATAAAGAGCCTGGTTGAAGAAGGATTGGCAGAAGGATGGATCACTCCTCACGAAGCTAGATATCTCATCACCTTACATCCGGTCATTCCCTATTTTTACTGCCTTCCAAAAATTCATAAGGCACAGAGACCGCCTCCTGGAAGGCCCATTATATCGGGCATAGGTTCGTTACTCGAGCCTTTATCTACTTTTGTAGATTTTTTTCTCAAACCCATTGTGCAGGAAACACCCACGTACCTCAAAGACACTGGAGATGTGCTTAGACTCCTGGCCGATGTGGAATTTAATGGTGAGACTGATCTACTGGTAAGCTTCGATGTTGAATCGCTTTATACGTCAATCCCACAGCAAGCAACACTGGATTGTGTTAGGAATCTCTTGGAGTCTAGACAAATGGACACAATTACCCCCGTCGCTTTTATTATGGAGTGTGCGAGGATCGCCATGATGGAGAATTTTTTTCCAATATCAAAATAATCTCTATCTACAGGTCTCAGGGACCTCAATGGGGAGTGTATTTGCGCCAAGCTTGGCAAATCTATACATGCACCAGTTCGAACAAGACCACGCATTGAACCACAATAACCCCTTTATCCACCAAGTGGTATTGTGGAAACGTTATATTGACGATATTTTGGTGGTTTGGAGAGGGACATTGACGGAGGTTTCGGCCTTTCACACATGGTTAAACTTGAGGAATCAGTTCCTCAAGTTTACCATGGAAAGCAGCAAAGAGAGATTGGCTTACCTGGATCTTCAGATTTTTCCATCAGAAGCAGGCCTACAGAGTGAGCTCTTCAAAAAACCAATGGCACGGAACTCGCTTTTGTCCTACCATAGTTTTCATCCTCAGTCCCTACGCGAGAACTTGCCTGTAGGACAATTTTTGAGGGTAAGAAGGAACTGTTCATCCAACACCTTATATGAACAACATGCGAAGGAACTAGCGCTCAATCTGAAAGATCGACATTACCCGGGTCATTTAATTCGCCGTGCACGCAAGAGAGCTTTTCACAACAACCGTGAAGCACTTTTGCAACACAAGAGGCCTGAGACCATAAGTGACCAGATGACTATGGTCCAAACGTTCACCACATCTTCCAATCAGGTGAAGAAAACCATATTAAGGCATTGGAAGATACTAAACACAGCAGCAGGCACCATACCTCGCCCTCTGTTTGCCTTCAGAAGAGGACCCTCCATTCGGGACAATCTGGTGCATACCAGACCACGCAATGAGATGAGACAAACTATCAATACCATCTGGAACAGCACTCCAGTCCAAGGCCATTACCCCTGCGGGAATTGTGCAGCCTGTCCTCAGACACGTAAAACCCTCTCTGTGGATATCGGTACCGACAGACCGTGGAAGTTGATAAAACACACTAATTGTAACTCAGATAAACTAATTTATTTGATCACCTGCCCATGCAAAAAACAGTATGTGGGCCACACAACCCGGATGATCAAGGCTCGCATCAGTGAACATAAAAGTACGATCCGATGTAGGAAGCAATCTACAGGCCTCACGAATCACTTTTTGGAAGCGAAACACAAACCTGAGGATATGTTTTGGCTAGTGTTGGAAAAGCCGTATATTCCACCACACATCACCAATGTCTCCCACTTTCTGTTTGTGAAGGAGCAACGGTGGATCCACAGATTACAATCTGACGTTGTTGGCTTGAATGACAATATTCCGTGGCTACTAATCTGATTGGACCCCTGGCTATGAGTAGTTCTGGTGGACCACTTGCCATGTGTACCTCTGGTGGTTACAACGAGCCATTTCTGGTGTGATTAATTACCACCCATTTGAAGTGTTGGTGACACCAGGCCCCCTATTGACCGCCTGTAGGTACCCGAGTTAAACATAGTCCTCCTGTCTAGTTTTGTCTCTCTCAAATGACACTATCTTGGTATACCCATCATAACTAGACATGTACTTCCACAGTAGGAGCAAGGCGTCCTGCGCATGTTGGCCCAGGACCTATTTACCTTTCTCTGTTTTACCATTCAGTATTGCTGACTTTCGGCATAATAGTGCGCACTTCACGTTTTGTGGAAAGGCTATTACCTCATGGGTTAAAAACATTTTTTTACTCATTCCCTTACTTTATTACATCTTTTTGTATAGATTCTGTCCTATCAGGTCATGGAATTAACGCAGTGTCAAATGCAATACAAACGCGTTTGCTCTGCCGGTAAACATCTATTGCCAAAGCGAGATTGAGGCTATAACACGCATGCGCGAGACAACTGCATGCAAGCAGTATCTCGCGCTGTGCCGGGACGTAGTGTGTTGGCACTGCTCTTACGCGCATGCGCGGTGCGCTTAAACAGGCGTTTTCATGTTCGCGCATGCGCACTAGCTGTGTGTTTCGTACGCGCATGCGCGGTGCGCTCAAACAGGCGTCTTCATGTCCGCGCATGCGCGCTAGATGTTTGTTTTAGAAGACACGCGCGAGGATGCAGTAACCGGTACATCACGCAGGTGCAGCGCGCTCTTTAGAAACTCAGCTGAGCCACATTAGCGATATACCAGCGCTATAAATAGACGCCAGATCGTTCGTTCGGTGCTTCCCCTTCGGCTCGTTTTCAGCCTCAAGGTACCGACGGACAGGTAAGCAGGGTCAGGGTTACATTGCCAGGTCGAACCCAGGGAGTTCAGTGGCAGATTCTGACATCCAGTTAACAGTTAAGAACAACAAGATTTCCCTTCATTTAATTTTGAACAGCTTAACATCAATCCTTTGTTTAGCTGTAGAGATGGACTTTAGATAATGGGGATTTCTTTCTACTTGTTCTAGACATTAGCAATTATCACTGACTGGTTTTGTTGATAAATTAGTTGGTATTTCTAACATAAACTCAAGAGCATCTTCTCAATTTTACTGGAGGTTTAGATGCAATATCAGTGATGCGTGGCCACCGTTGACACCGGGTGGGAACACGTGACAGACAGTTGATAAAGCATTTGGGTTTTATTGAACATAGGGAGTATAGACCCCAGAGACATGCATCTTGTGAGATATTGTCTTTTTATGTTCAGAGCGGTGCCTTATTCGTCCGAGCAGTTGCCGGGTGAGGTGAGGTCCACTTCCCACACACTGCTGGGTAAGTGTTGATACTGTGTACTTTATTTCCAATCACTGGGTGACGTATCAGAATGCACCTTGTATGTGACCACCACCAATGAGTGATGGTCCTGTCATAGGTTTGAGAGTCTACACTGGTTTTGCACGTTAAATTATCTCATTTGAATATGTTTGGTGTAGATTTAACTTTTGAGCAATGTAAAAATGCAATGTCTACATTGTTCTCTTTCTTCTTTTTTCTTTCTTGTATTCTCACAGGAAAAATCCATCGCATCACCACGACAATACTGACAAGATGTGGTAGGATGGTTCCATTTTGTTAATATATTGCACACACATTATAGTGTCTTGCAGTAGCAGATATTAATTCGGCCCTGACGAATGCCAGTGAGTTTTCACATTTAAGGCAGAAACATGTTGGCCCTCTTATATCTTACTTAGTTTTCTATCAAGCAAGTCAAACAGTGATTTTTTCCACACTGTTTTCTCACTATTTTTTAACCTGACATCCAGGCAGACGCTAATAAAGGTCTTTGTTTGCCTCGATAGCCATTTTAATCACACACTATTTTCTCTTCCTGCACTGCACTCATCAGTCTCCCACTCAAGTCTAACAACGGCAGTGACCTTACCTCGGTCGAGTAATGCATCGCTAATTGACAACTGGGCGATTGCACACTTACCTTGGTATTGGAGTCCTACATGATGAGGCTCCGCCATTGGGTGGGCTGATAGGACTTTATCAGCTACTGTTGATGGTCTTTAGTTAGGTTCACTTCCGTGCAATTATACCAGTGTTGATTATCACTCCTTAGTACCTTTGACTTACAGGCTCTGTTGTTTTTCTAGGTAGTCTTACAGGGGGTATTAGCCTGTGTTGTCGGTAAACTTTCCCTCGGACCCTCTCTTACGAGTTGTTTAGATATTGTTTAATATTTAGATCACTTTCTTTTTCTCTTTCTGTTACTGTCAGGCCGCACTGGGACACCCTTGGGTAGCTGTGCGCCTTATAAGATTAAAAAAGCATAACATAACACTACGCCAGAATCAACAAAAACCTCACCTGCAAGCTACAAAACATCCAGAACGCCGCCAAAAGACTAATCCTCGACCTGCCTAGATACTGCCACATCTCCCAGCACCGGCGCACACTCCACTGCCCCACATCGAGTCTAGAATCCCTGTCAAGATTCTCACCCATGCACACAAAGCCCCCCACAACACTGAAACAGCATACCTGAACAGCTGACTCAAATTCCACGCACCCCAAAGACCCACATGATCAGCCCAGCTCTCCCACGCTGTGGTCCCCCGCACCAGGAATCCCATATTGGGAGGCTGCTCCTTCTACTTCCTCGCGGCCAGAGCCTGGATCGCCCTCCCTCTGCACCTCAGACAGATGACATCACTCCACATCTTCACAAGAAACCTCAAAACATGGCTTTTCGATAGACCTCATCCTTGATAGACTGGTTCCTGCACTTCCCCTCCACTCCAGCGCCTTGAGACCCTTACGGGTGAGTAGTCACGCTCATCAAACCCATGATTGATTGATTGATTGACAATAGCATCTTGTTTAGAGTTACAATCAAAAGGCTTAATGGTAGTTGTAGTCACTTCAATGTCACTTTACCAACACTTGACAAACGATAAGCTGCATCATGAGTGGAGATCAGTAGTGACATGGGAGACAAGTTAGAAGGGTCAAAAGGAGTGTAGCTTCTTGATCAGAGTAACAATCACAAGGTCTAATGGTAGTTGTAGTCTTTTCAATGTCTGTTCCGTACCTGTTTTGAGGCATACTCTGCTTTTCCGAAAGTTTTCAGTTCCCGTAGGAGAAGAGTCGTACTGATGGTCGGCGGGACGAATCGTACTTGCTGGGTCGGGAAAACCTGCTTCGAACCATACAAACGTCGCTTTCTGCGTGTTCCGGCGGCGATTTGTACAAGAATTCGAGTCGTACGGTTCCTGGTACGATTCGTACGGGGAGCTGCATTGGGTGAGAATCCTACTACGTCGTCATTGCAGGGTACGATTCCTACGGGAAAAAGACTCCGTGTGGCTATTCGGAGTGCTTTTTCCCAAATCGGAATCGGCCCCTATGTGTGATAGAGATTAATAGGTTGGATCTTGTTGAGGAGGTGGAACACAAAATAATGGATACATCACTTTCACTGTATATAATTTGCAAACGCATATCCATTTGTGTAAAGTTTGCCTGTGCGGTACCAGTATTTTGACCGAGGAGGCCATCCTACAGATTTTCTTTGGATGATTGATAAGAAACAATGTCAGGCATAGTCCCTACATATAATATCTAAATTGCTTTGGGACACCACTTCTCTTGCCTGGTCTATTGCAGTGCATCGTTTTGCTGAGGAGTGTATGGTAACAGGTGGCTGTATGACTTACCGCTGATTTCGTCCGTGACGGACTGGGTTTTGAAGGTGGTCGAGGAGGTCGAACAAGGGCAGGATGTGCACGATGGGCTCCATGATGCTAGAAGATTGGTAAAGTGACTAGAGGTGTGTTTTGGCTTTATATCCCTCCCTTTCTGCTGTCTCGGATGTGGTGGCTGGACCACCACAGCCACGCCGGCTGTGAAGCAACTCGTAATGGGGCGGGCGTATTTCACTGGTGGTCCAAGTCTCCCACAGCCTCTTCGGCCCGCTCCGTAACCACTGCAGTCGGAGTTGGCTGTCTGTGTCAGTGGTTCGGCAGCGGTATTCGAAAAGCCAATTTGAATAGCTTGTAATACTTCAGTCGGACTGCCGAGCTCACCGGGTCAGACCGCCACCACCGATACAGAAGTCCACTGACCGCCAAGCTCATGATAAGGCCCTAAGTTTTCTGAATGTACTAAGCATGAAAATCAAAATGGGAATATAGCTAATGCAACCAGAGAAAACATTACAAAAGTCATCAAAGTCAAAACAGGTTTGCCAAAGTTAAAAATGAAAAAGTTTAATTTGCTTGGAGGGCGTCATCTCCTAGTAATCCACCTACACAATTGTGGGGAGTGAAAATCTTTGTGATTGGGAGTGCATTCTGGGTGTTTGGACATGTGACAGAGTAAGTGGGTTAGGTGATTGTGTTAGAGGGACAGGTGGCTGTGCTTGTTGGGCAGACCACTGTACTGGTGGGACAGGTGGCTGTGCTGGTGGGGCAGGTGGCTGTGCTGGTGGGGCAGGTGACTGTGTTAGTATCAGAGGTGGCTGTGCTTGTCGGACAGTTGACTGTTCTGCTGGTGCAGGTGGTTTTGCTGGTGGGGCAGGTGGTTTTGCTGGTGGGGCAGGTGGCTGTACTGTTGGTGGAGGTGGTTGTGTAGATTTCTCTTTTATGTTGTCTGTGATAATAAACTTTGCACACTTTTAACATTCCCTTCATCATCATCAATGCAAAGGCATGGTATCTTGCACTCTCTTCCCTATAAAGTCATAGCTGATCTTGTTGCACCCCAGGCATGGGTCTGCCTGTCAATTCGCTGAGGGAGTCCTTGACGTGAGCCTGAAATGTCAGACTTAGTAGACCTCATTGCACGAATATCATGCCGCACATCACTCTGTTGTTAAAATTAATTCAGCCTCCCAGTGGCCCACCTAAGCCCATTCAACCTCTCCACCTGCATGCAATGACCTCTGACATGAACAGCAGGTCAACCGGCATGGAGATGGGTGGCACCTGGAAGGTTGTGGGGGGGGAGATTTATACAAAGGGGATACCAGAACCTCACCAAGGATGTTCTCTCCTTTAGATGATGGAAAGTAGGCCAGAGGAGCACCTTCATGGAAGAATTGTGTAGAATGTTATCGATATGTGGAGGTGATGGTTGTGTAGAACTCATTACCCTCAGTGGTTGAGTGCATGCACTCCCCTAAAGGGAAGTTGGGGGAAAACTGCTGTCCGCAGATGAAGTGGCCTTCAGTCTTTAGGGCACTGGGACAACAATGCCCTCCTCGTCATATCTATTCTACTCCTTGACCAACTCCTACTCATCTTCGTACGGCTCATCCTCATCTTTTTGAGCAGTGCTTGCTGCAAATATTGCTGTTTGGAAAAGGAGCAGTTTTTATGTCAAGACAGGAGGCTAGCATTATGCATTAAACTTTTATTTCCCACTTCTGAGCAGCACCATTGAAAGCTCATGGAATTCAATAACATCACAATCAACAAAGAATCTTTAGGACCACAAATAGCATGCGACCACCTTCTTCTTCCTCTTTTTGTTTGCCTCTTCCAGCTCTTCTTCACACCAAAAACCTCGAATTAACCATATTTATTTCTCTATAATAAAACATATGAACAAAATTAGCAAGCATAAACAGCCTCTTAATGCTTGTATGAAAGATCTCCAACTTTACTGAAACTCCATAAATAAATCTTATATATTAGAATCATGCCACACCCAAGAGAAGGATGGGTGGGCTAATGCTAGCCTCCTTGTCTTTAATAAAATCCCGAACTATAATCAGTAAATCTACCAGAATCACAATTTTATTTCAAGACAGGAGGCTAGCATTATGCATGTTCAAAGCTTTCTAAAACACATTTAGAAACATGTTCAACTGATTTAAAATAAAATCATCTGAAAGTAGAGTCAGAAGACCAGTCTGCTGCTTTCATAATATGCTGTAATATTCCACCTAACATAATCACCTTACTTGCCATGAATGCTCCGTGATCTTAGACACATCAACAGTAGCCTCCTTCATGGAACTTTTAACCCATCTAGCAATAGTCGCACTAGAAACAGCCTTGTATGGTTTCACATAAGAGATCAAAACCTGATCTACTCCTGCTCCCCTTTTTTCCAACATTCCACTTTCATACTCCTTTAAACAGTGGCCTTTCTGCTTTCAGACATCCCCCTGTAGGCAAATAATCGGAGCCACTGAAACTAGCGTTTCCACCACATTAGCAACTCGCGCCACAACCAACGTCCAGAATGCATGCACCACTGGGCAGCTCCATTCCAGATGTACGAAAGGCACCACATGAGCCTAACATCTTGGGCAGCTATGGAACTTACTGAGATCCATTTTGTATAGCAATACCGGTGTCACATATGTGTGATGCAGGTAACTAAAGTGGGTGCATTTAAACTGGGCATTACCGGGAATTGTTAGCACTAATGCACAACTTCAATTCCATTGCACATCTTCCAAAGTGGTTCCAAAGTCACTATCCCAAGCTGCCTGAGCAGGATAAGGGACGCGCAGATAATCAACCATCAAGGCCCTGTAGAAATGGGAGATCAGGCGGTGACTTCCACCCAACTCCAACAGAGCCCTCAAAGTGATTGATGTGGAAAGAGCCGCAAGAAGGTGGGCCATATATCCTTGACTATGTCTGTTATACCGGCATGCAGGAGATACTGCCCATGCCCCACTCTGTAACAATCGCTGCAGCATTAAAAGAAAGGAACTCCTAGTTGGTGAGTTGGGGTTTAAGTGTCCTAGGTTCTAGCAGCCACCACCCCGTGAAGCAGTCGTGTCCACTGAGTCAGATAGGGCTCAGAATGGTGGGAGGTACCAAATAGTAAATTCCCTGGCAAAGGGAGCCCTCCCAGTACCATCTTGACAGTTCTTTCCCACAGTGATGCCACCCCCCTGACTGCAGCAGCTGCTGGAGAGACAAAACATGCGCCCCATCCTGTATGAGCAATTTTTCCCAGTAACACCCATCAGTGAGCCAATGTGCAGCATGCTGAATCTTGGAGGCCAAATAATAGATCTCCAGGCTGGGTACCTCTGGACCTCCCTTCAGCAGGAGGAGAAATAAAAAAAGTCCTTGCTAACCTACTTCTGCCCCCGTCCTTATCAGTGTAGCGAGGAGGAAGTGTAGTCTCCAGAAGACCGCACAGGGAAGGGTATCACATGAGTACTGTATAGCATACAGGCAACGTGCTAAAAACACAATTTTAGCAACTGCCACCCAGCCCAAAAGGGATAGGTGGAGGGTACTCCAAAAGTGTACAGAGGGTTGCAGGCCCTCAGTAATCCTCCCAATGTTATTTTGCATGCATTTCTGTGGTGTGTGGGCAATAATTACCCCTAGATACTGGTCGGTCTACCAGCGCAGAGGCAGTTTCGGGAGGGTGCTCAGCGCTTGGGTAGCCAATGTGCCAAAGGAGAATACTGGCCACTTTTTATGATTATTTTATGGCCTGACAGGTCCTCAAAGTCATTTAAGTGGTGCAATAGGAGAGGAAGGGACCCCCGTGGGGCAGAGAGGTAAAAAAATGGTAAAAAAGGGTGTCATACGCATAAAGGGACTCCAGATGATTAACCACCCCAATTCCCCAGACGGAAATGACCTGGCGAATCTGGATAGCCAAAGACTTTAATACTATAATGAAGAGAAGGGGGATAAAGGGCAACCACAATGGGTGCCCCTCCCCACCATCTATGGGCATGAACACAGTCGACTAACTTGTTATCCTCGCCAATGGATCAGTGTATAAGAGGCGCACCCAGGCACGGAAATTTTCACAAAACCCCATCTCCTCCAACAGCCACATGTGGAACTGCCTGTTAACCGTGTTGAATGCTTTGACAACGTTGATGGAGACAACCTCCAACTCCTCATCCCTGCCCTCCACCTCATACAGAACATGCATCAGCCCCTGAAAATTCACTATGGTACTACTCCCAGCTTTAAAACCACATTGGTCATCATAGATTAACCGTAATATAAGCGAACGCAATCTCAGGGGCAGCGCCTTACAGAGCACCTGTGTGTCTGATTAATCATCATGAGTGGGCGATAGGCAAATGGGTTCGGCGGATCAAAACCAGGTTTCAATACCATAGAAATGCAGCTATGGAGTCTAAATGCCTTTGTTTTTGGAGGGTGGGGGGGGGGGGGGGGGGCAAGGGTAAAAGGGTGGGAGCGGGCGGGGAAGCAGCTGGGGGAAAAAGTTTAAAATAGGCAATCATGAATGTAGAAGCAGAATCAGAAAAATAAATTGTAGTGGTAACGAAGAAAATAGAGTTATGTTTGGCAATATGATAGATCAGGATTGGGGGAAAAAACAAAGCACAACATGGCTAGGATAAAACTTTGCTCCTGGAATGTGTCTGGCCTCAATGATAAGACAAAAAGAGAACAAATGTGTGGGATAATTACACAGAATGTGTTTGATATTATATGTCTTCAAGAGACTCACATCCCTTGGGCTGAAAGGGGAGTATTAAGGGTCCCTGGATTCAACCTGTTGGGATGTACGTCTCATACTTCAAGGACTAGAGGAGTTGCTATATTTGCTAAGCCATTTTTGGGTGAACCCAGACGGGTAGCTGCTGACTCTTTGGGCAGGTGGGTTATCGTGGAGCTTAAGCAGGGGATTACAATATGCTCTATTTATGCCCCTAACGAAGATGACCCTTCTATAATAAAGGATCTTGAGACGGAGTTGTCATCATGGCCTAAGGCACTTATATTTTGTGGAGATTTCAATATCTCCCTGCCAAAAATGGAACTGGCATATAATCAAGCTTGAAGCAAATATACTGGCCATAAGCCTAAAGTTTATAGCGCTCTCCTTCAATTAAAGGAAAGTTTAGGCCTGTCCGATATATGGGACCTGAAGCAGCCACAAGATCCAGGATACACACACTTTTCATATCCCCATAACAAATACGTCCGTATAGATTACATCTGGACGTCTAGTAACTGGGTTAGTCAGGCAAGAATTTTTAAATTACCAAAGCTTATTGCGGATCATAATCCGTTAGTACTCTCTATTAGCATAGATAATATGGCCAGACCTCGGACAAGCTGGACTTTTGATCGAAAATTGCTCGTCAATAGGGGATATATTGAGTATATTAAGGTATGGGCTCAAGGATTCTTTGATTGTAATCGGTATAGCTCATCTAGAAATACGGTCTGGGACTGTTTCAAGGCATCAATACGGGGTGAGACAATTAGCTATGTATCTAGGCAGAGGAAAGAGAGTGCTATTCTAAATGAACTTCAGCTACAAAATTTAGCTAGAAAAGAAGAGAAGCATACTGCCATAATTGCTCAGGGTGGAGCGGATGGAGAGGGGGATTTAATTCTGAGAGAAATGACGATCCTCAAGGCAGAGATAAATAGTAAGCTTACTCAAAGCGCAGCTGAGACTTATCAATCCCACCGTAATGAGATCTACGAAACAGGAGAGAGGGTAGGGAAGCAGCTTGCACTCAGTACTCGGCAAAAACAATCTCTCAATTCAATTGTGTGTATTGAGTCAGAGGGTCAAGAATTTACAACACCTGAAACAATATTAGAAGTTTTTAAAACATTTTATAGGGAATTGTATAATAATGAGGACTCTTTCGACTTCGATACAATCAAAAATGAAGTGGCCAGATGGGCTGCTGAATCAGGAAGTATTCTAGGGGTAGATATGGCTACTAGACAAGACCTAGAAAGAGATATAACCATGAGTGAAGTAAGAATAGCTCTAGCAGAATTGGCCTCGGGCAAGGCAGCAGGCCCAGACAAAATTCCTCTCGAGCTCTATAAGATTTTGGATAATATTATAACTCCTATACTTCTTGACCTATTTATTGGAGTTCAAGTCAGCGGTAATGCCCCTAGATCATGGTTGGAAACGAATATTGTGGTATTTCCAAAAAAAGACAAACCTCCTAAACTGCCATCATCTTATCGCCCTATCTCTCTGATCAATTCAGACTCAAAGCTATATTCTAAGATTCTGGCTAATCGGCTCAGGGGGACGATCGAGCGTCTGGTCTCTCCGTGGCAGCATGGTTACATCCCGGGCAAGGGTACTACGGACCACACTAGACGTGTCATTGCCCTCTTTGATGCCATGGCTGTCGCGGGGGGCCTGATGTCGGTGGTCCTCCTAGATGCCGAGAAGGCCTTTGACCGGGTCTCGTGGGCTTTTTTGTGGGCAGTTTTAGAGCAAAATAATATGGGACCAAGTCTAATGAAGTCTCTAAAAGCAATGTAATTCTCGCCTAAGGCCAGAGTTTTGGCGATGGGTCAGGAGTCAAGTCTTTTTGATATATCCCGGGGGACTAGGCAGGGGTGCCCATGCTCCCCTATCCTTTTCGCACTATATATAAATCCCCTCATTATAAAATAGCTAAATGCCGAGGCAATTAGACCAATTACTTTGGGTCCATTTGACACTAAAATATTAGCCTATGCCGATGACGTGGCGGTAGTAACATCACACCCCAAGGAGGCAATAATTGAAATCGAACAAATTACTCATGCATTTGGTCAAGTCTCGGGGTATTCTTTAAATAGGGATAAAACGATGGTTATATGTACCCAAAATACCCAATTTATAGATCCTAGGAAAGTAGATAGTGCGGTATATCTGGGAGTCCGTATATCCTCTAAAATTGATGAGATTATTATGATCCACTAATACAAAAAATAACAACAGATTTAAAGCGGATAGATGGCATACATCTTTCAATTATTGGAAGAGGCAATTTTCTCAAAATGAACATTCTACCCCGAGTTCTTTACCTGTTCCGGGCGATCCCGTTATTGGTGGACGACAAAACCATTAAGATCCTTGAATCTCAGAGGAGCAAGTTTATATGGGGATATGGGAAGACAAGGAGATCTATCCGCTTTCTATCTCTCCCAGTTATAAGAGGGGGCTTTGCAATACCTAATTTGAGATATTATATGCTGGCAGCTTTATTACATCAGATGAAGCCTCTATTTTATATGAAATCTTTGGGAAGTGATGTGGAAAATAACGAAATTGATGTACATAAGCAGCGTTCATTTGTCCTTTCCCATTCCCTTCCCTGTACGTTAACCGCACCACTCCGCCAGTAAAAGCCCATGCCCACATGTACCTGATAGCCATTTTTAGGCACCATGGCCTTTTGCCCGCTCATTGGAATCCCCGGCTTCCCTCCTGCGCGTATTTGAACCCCCCCCCCCTCTCACATGCATAGACCATGAAACCCTCTCCCTCTGCGCGACCCTGCTATGAAAAGCAACCCTCCTGCTTGACCCACGCAAAGTCCCTTATTTCCTCTTGAAGAAGCATCCCTCGCCTCAGCTGACATAACCCCCCCCCCAGCTGTATCTGACTGCCCCCGTTCTCTCATGTACGGGTCATAAGACCTCTCTCTCTGTGCGACTCTGTCCCTGTGCGCACCCTGGCTCCCCCCTCCTCCCTCACATGGACAAGTCATAAACCTTCTTCTTCTGCAAGACCCTGTCCTTGGGAGTCACGGCCGCGCCTGACCAACACCTCCTTTCCTTTCATGAATAACCCCTCTGTTAGTAAACCCTCCCTCCGCGATGGACTATCCACACATGTCCGAGGCCATCACCTAAGCCGGGAGACACTGTTTACTGCCCCTTATTGTATGAAATCGCTCCTCCTCAAAGGACCCACTATTGATCCTGGCCTCCCCACCCCCTGGGCTACGATCAGGCGCACATATCCCAAGAATCGGCGGAACACTCAGCTGCTTGATTACCCCCTCCTCTTATCAGCAGGTCAAGGGCTTCTATTGTGGATACATGTGGGGTGGGATTGACACGAGGATTAGGGGGATGTCGTTTTCTTGTTTCACAATGTCGTTGTTGTAATAAGGAATGTTTTGTAAGGTATAAAAGGCGATGCCTCTGAGAACTTGTCAGAGCACCTCCTGAAAGACACTGTGTTTCGTCCGAAATGACAGGCTCTCCTCATGAGAAATAAAACTCTGTTCTTGTGATTCCTGCTCCCAGCGCCCGTCTCTTTATTTGGTAACTATTCAGAATGGGAACTAAGAGGCAACTTGCGCCAGCAGCCCGGGCATCGATACTAATATGGGCTCACTTTTCACAATTGGCGTCCCAACGCGGGGTCCATCAGTGACATAAGGTCCAGTAAGAGAGATCCAGACGAAGAGGTGAACATCTAAATGATCGGAGTATACCTGCCTTGAGAGGGCCCTCGTCCGGCTGCCGATTGAATGAACTTCACCGATTCTGAACGGACCTCTCTCGAGTGACCTACTGTCCTGACTGGAATCCCACAGGAATGCTGCATAGAGTAAGAGAACGATCGGGCGCTGGAGGAGGAAGACGAAGAACTGTCCGTATGGTCCGGTCCGGGTAAGATTAAGTAGGGTGTTTACACGCCTGATTGGTAGGGTGGTTTTTTCCATCTGATTGATTGATTGATTGTATTGGAATCGGTATTTGAATACTGATATTGTTGTTATTGGTTCATTTAGCTTTGGATGCTACTTGAAATATTGGTTCTCTTCTTGAGAACGAGACATTCTCTGTTTGCAAACAGCGGCGAATAGGAACGTTCGTCTCTCTTTGCAGATAGAGAAGGGTAGGTAATGCAGACTTTTGTCCCCGTTGTAATCCGTCATGCCTACCTTTCTCCCCACTGATTGTTTGATATCGATTAATAATCGATTGTTGCTCTTTGAGATCTTCCCTGTCCACAAACAGAGACGAATAGAAATATTCTGTCTCCCTTTGCAGATAGCGAAGGGCAGGTAATGCAGACGTTTGTCCCCGTTGTAATCCGTCATGCCTGTTTTTCTCCCCACTGATTGATTGATTGACTGGACATTGTTGTCCAAGGAATTGTTCGTTTGAGGTATTTTCTGTTTGCAAATAACGTGGAATAGCAATATTCTGTCTAGTCTTTGCAAGTAGTAAAGGGTAGGTTAGGCCCCCTTATGATTCGTCAGGCCTACCCACTCCCCACTGATTGACTATTTATTGGGGGTAGCTCACCTGGTCCGCCCAGGAGGCTGCCCTAATGGAGGGACATATGCTCCCCACTCATTAACCAGTTATTGGAGGTAGGCCATCTGGTCTGTCCAAGAGGCTACCCCAGTGATTGGAGGTACATCATTCGGTCCGTCCAGGATGATACCATAATGAAGGGACATGTGTTCCCCACTGATCGATAATCTAGTTCCACCCGGACCATTTATTGGAGGTAACTCATCTGGTTCGTCCAGGAGTACCCCTAATGAAAGGACATATAAAAATATGAAGTGATCACCGTACCCTATTAACAGAAAACTTTAGCTCGAACCACGCTAAGGAAAGGAAGGAAAAATAAAAGAAATCGGGCTAAGTCAGTAACCCCCTGATGAGCTTTCGACTTCACTAAAAATAAGAAACATTAGAAATAGTTCGTAATAGAAATATAAAATGGCAAAAAAACTCGATAACAAGACAGCCACGAGGTAGCTAGGCTCCACTGCCTATTCCTGCTCCCAACATGTCTGCCTCATTGTCTGCCACGCCCAAATAACGGTAACATGAAATAGATACAAATCAATAAAACACCTACCCCCATTCCGGAAAACTCCCGAAGTGCAACAGGTCCGCGGTTACGCCCATCCGGAAGGCGAGGCCTCAGCGCGTGCAGAGCAGGGCCTGGCTGGCCGCCATCGGAAGGGGAGGCTGTAGGGCGGACGGGCCGAAAAATCGTAAAGGTCTCTCCTTTTCCCCTCTTCTGCTGCCCTGCAGGCCACGGGGGGGGGGGATGTCTTGCCTCAGCCACCGACCCCCCCCCCCCTCTCTTGCCTGATCCGGCCATCATCGAAGACCGGAGCCAAGGCGAGGTCGGCAGCGTTTTTTCAATTATGTCTTGGACAACTCTGGAAAGTTGCAGGTAGTCCCGCCACAGCGGCAACCCTTGAGAGTTGCAGGTAGTCCCGCCACGGAAAGCGGGGGGGATGTCTTGCCTCTGCCTCCGACCCCCCCACCCCCCCCCCCCCCCATCTTCATTACCTGGCATGGCCAATACCGAAGCGCTGGAGCCGAAGAACGGCGCGGGGTCGCTGGAAGGGGGAGGCGGCGCGAACGAGCCTCCCCCACCTCCCTCCAGGTGGAGGCTTCCAGCGACACCCCAACACTCCTGCTTGAAGAGGGTCCATATCAAAAAGTGTTTTTTTGCCCGGGACGGGCACACGCCCTGTGCCTCCTCAACCTTGAAGATTCTAAAAGAACCGGTGGGGCCGACCTCTCCACGAGGCGCCCCCCGCCCCCCGTCCCCCGATGGAGCCACGAGACGTCGGCACACTCCTGCCGGCGCCAGCCTCAGTTTGGAAATGGCTAAAATGCAGCAAAGATACAGACTTGTTCAGTTCCGGTGGAACACCAGAATGACCCGGTAGGAAAGATTGTTGCCGCCCTCCCCACTCTTTGACTGATGGTCCATATTGCTAGACTGTTACCCCATTGCGAAAAACTTTTTGAACTACCAAAAGAAGTTCTGATCCAACCACGAGTCAGTAGAGGCAATCTGACTATACTGGGACTCGCCTGACCTCGCCCAAAATGGCGCCGATACAAAATGAGACTTTTTTTAAAATCCTTGTTGCACCCTGATTGCTCAGCTTTGATGCTCCAAGATATGTGTGCAGTTTTTGGACAATGAAAGTGGATAAGATGGATATTGAGTATGTGCTTGGAAAAGAAAGGGATATAAGAGGGATATTGATTATGTGCTGGGACGGTGAACTGATTTAGAGTGGGTACTAATTATGTGTTGGAAGCAATGAATTGGTATGAAATAGGCACTGATTGAGCATTAGAACAATGAATTGATATACGTTGGGTCTTGAGTAAATAGTAGGATAATGAGATGATATTATTGAAAGCTTGACACGCATTATACTTGCCCCTTAAGAAGGTTCGATACGATTTTCATTGCACTGCTGCACTTTGTGAAATAAATGGCCACCGACTTCGTTCCTCTTATGCACAGTCCCAGTCTGCTCCGTAGCCGGCCCACTGGGTTGTAGGCTCGTATTTGTGCGCCAACCTTTTCATTAAAATCTTTGAACACGCAAAATATTATCGTAGCGTTTGTATTTATGAATGTTATTGAAATGTATGGCTACTGTCACTGACATAAGTAAAATACATACAGCATGATTAAGGTTGAAGGTTAAAAAGGGCCCGATACTTAGCAGCTACATTATGCGTCGCAGGCAGCCGAAAAGTGTTTTAAGACGCCCTTAAAACGATACCAGAGAAATACCCCTTGACCACCACCCTTGCATATGACCTAAAAGGCCACGACCAGGTGATTCATGTAGGTATGCAGACCATCGATGATTATCTATCTAACACTACTGGTCCCTCTGGGCTCAAACGCCGAGATGGTAGAGAATGCACCCCGTGGAGATAGGTCAAGTATGTGGTAGGTAAAAACATTTTCGGATTTATGCGCGTTGATGTGTTTTTGAATGCTGCCCCCACCCCCTTCTTTCTCCCCCCCTTCTGCAGGTTGCACCGGAACATCGGCTGACGTATGAAGGAGTGATGATCGAACGACCGACGAAAGGGGAAGGAGGGGGCCTGAGTATAGTACTTATGCTGACGAGTTTCGAAAGACGTAGACTTAGATATGACTGTTCCTCCTTAGAACATAGCGACTGGGAGGAAGGACTGACATAGAAACTTGACGGGTTAGTACTGTATGACGAAATTTGACTCGAACCAGCACGCCAGATAGTGCACCTATAACGTTTTACTAGATAGGGAAAGGACAAGGAAAAGTTCCGGGGTAAGGGTTACCTAGGCACCACCCGTCTGGGAAAGTAGGAATGTTGTTGATGTTCGAAATGTACCACCTCCTTCTCGCACTCTTATAGATCTAGCCAAGCTGTCCGACTGTTCTCCCGATCAATACCCTCCGTTGCCTCAGCCTGAAGAACTTCTCACCAAAAGGAGAAACTTCAAAGTGGTTTAAGATCCAACCGTGGGCAATAGCCCGACCAGGTTAATTTCTGACCGGCCGACCGGGGTGTAAGTATTAGCGATCGAGAACGCTCGCAAAGATAGCAAAAGAAAGGAAAAGGAGGAAGAGGTAAAAAGAGCTCAGAAAGTAGACAAATAGGATATTAAAGATGCGCAGCATGCGGAAAAAGATCTTTATGGCCAATAACTGTTCTATGTTTTGTCGTGAATGTTTCTTTTTATGTAAAACAGGTACTGTCTTCCCTTGTTTGAGTGTGTGTGTGTAGTGTAGGGGTTTGTGTCTTCCCTCTGTTTGCGTCTCTTTGTTACCTGACCCCTGCTGTTCTGTGTTGTGAGCACACTAAATGACCTATTTTCGTACACGTCTCTATCTCTATCTCTCTCTCCCCCTCTATCTATCTCTCTCTCTCTCTCTCTCTCTCTCTCTCTCTCTCTCTACATGTCATACGTGTACTGAATGGCTCGTTTAGGTTGCGGACGACTCTCACTCTCTACGAGAGTCCCCCTGTTCCATCTTCCTTTTTGTGATAAAATTGTGTCCCGCTGGCACCGGTCTGATTGGATACTTATCGAACACAAAGGTGTTCACCGAAATTGACAGAAACTAAAATGATTGTAATTTGCCATATTACTACCTCTCCTTTCTGCAAAATGAATGAACTCAAATTGGCTAAGAAAGAAAGGACAGGTGAGACGACTAAGGTCCCCTAATCTGGCCTTTTAAAAGGGGAACTATATGTCAATGGCACCCTATTTTTTCGTTCGTTAGAGACAAGCGCCAATGTCCAGATTGACCCCAATGCCCAAATTGCCCCACCCCTTTTTCACTCAAAGCGCGAATGCCCGAAGCGTCCCCGCCCCACCTGATTGACCCCAGCTGCTGTCCCCGATGCATAACTAATGACCATGACCAACTGTCGCCCCTCGAGAAAAATGCGTTAACACTGTCCTTCGATGATTGCACCCCCGCTCTGCTTAAAAGAGTTAGCCGGCTCTAAAAAGGGAAATGTAAGACTGTTAAGGCTCGGGTTGGAAGGACGAGTCTCCCCTGAATGTTTATTTTTGAGTTTTTTGATGAAATACGCAAGTGATAGGAGTCTGACCTCTGTCCATATGTGTCATGAATGAACGCCGATTAGACTTGGTACAAACACAGTAGAAATACCCACATACTTACTTCACGGTAATAGACTTCTGACTATGACCAATGAGCATAACACCCAGGTGCTAGGATTGCGGGTGGAATTCGAATGTAAAAATCTCTTCTCCTGTCAGTTCTCTAAAACTTGTTTTTACCCCTTCAAAGATATACGACCATCGGAGGAGAAGGGTCGGACGTGACACACAGCCTGGCTGCAGATCATGGGACACATGCGACCTCGACCAAAGGTGGAGCCACAGCACAGCAGGAATACGGGACGAGGCAGCACTCTCCAATGTGGTAAACGAAAGGCTGAAAGGCTGTCCTGAAGCCCTCTGTCCGCCTACCCACGCGTGCCTGAAGCCTCCGTCCCCCTTTTCAAGCCCGGTTGATGGGCCTGCCTGCTTGTTATCCATTGCTCCCTTGGTCCCTTTGGTGTGTCCCAGGAAATCTGACCCCACTCCGCTCTCTCTCTCTCCCATCGACTACTGAACCATACCCCCTTTTCCACGTGACTTTTTGTCGAAAGGAAGAACAGCATTTAGGTGGAAATGGGGTTACGCCACAGGAATATAGGTGCCGAGCATAAGGCGCCACTAAGAGGATTGGTTAGGGAACAGGACTGTGGTCTAACAGCAGAGGACTGACCGCAACCTGCAACGCGTAAGGATGGATCCAAGCTGGACCTATAGCTCCACCGCCGGTGCTCAACAGCGCCAACGAAAGGACACGGACTAGAGCCTACCAGTGATGGCTCACTGTTAAAAAGACACTGTGACGAAGAGATCTTGTTGGACTGAATTCCCCCCCAACTACTTGGTCAAAATGTTCATTGGTCACATTTTTGAGAAAGTCAGAAGCATTTATGCTATGTAGTACGTTTGAACGTTAGGAACCCAACAAGTGCAATTTCCTATATGCTGCATTCTGCCAATCACATTGACTGCTCATGGTTGTATGCAATCTGCTAGAACTGACAAACGTTATTTCCTCAACGACACATGTTTATATGTACGCCCATTAACTAGGAAGAATAGGAAAATGAACTTTGTTATGTAAAAAGCGGCGACTGTGGAAAATAACGAAATTGATGTACATAAACAGCGTTCATTTGTCCTTTCCCATTCCCTTCCCTGTACGTTAACCGCACCACTCCGCCAGTAAAAGCCCGTGCCCACATGTACCTGATAGCCATTTTTAGGCACCATGGCCTTTTGCCCGCTCATTGGAATCCCCGGCTTCCCTCCTGCGCGTATTTGAACCCCCCCCTCTCACATGCATAGACCATGAAACCCTCTCCCTCTGCGCGACCCTGCTATGAAAAGCAACCCTCCTGCTTGACCCACGCAAAGTCCCCCATTTTCTCTTGAAGAAGCATCCCTCGCCTCAGCTGACATAACCCCCCCCCCAGCTGTATCTGACTGCCCCCGTTCTCTCATGTACGGGTCATAAGACCTCTCTCTCTGTGCGACTCTGTCCCTGTGCGCACCCTGGCTCCCCCCTCCTCCCTCACATGGACAAGTCATAAACCTTCTTCTTCTGCAAGACCCTGTCCTTGGGAGTCACGGCCGCGCCTGACCAACACCTCCTTTCCTTTCATGAATAACCCCTCTGTTAGTAAACCCTCCCTCCGCGATGGACTATCCACACATGTCCGAGGCCATCACCTAAGCCGGGAGACACTGTTTACTGCCCCTTATTGTATGAAATCGCTCCTCCTCAAAGGACCCACTATTGATCCTGGCCTCCCCACCCCCTGGGCTACGATCAGGCGCACATATCCCAAGAATCGGCGGAACACTCAGCTGCTTGATTACCCCCTCCTCTTATCAGCAGGTCAAGGGCTTCTATTGTGGATACATGTGGGGTGGGATTGACACGAGGATTAGGGGGATGTCGTTTTCTTGTTTCACAATGTTGTTGTTGTAATAAGGAATGTTTTGTAAGGTATAAAAGGCGATGCCTCTGAGAACTTGTCAGAGCACCTCCCGAAAGACACTGTGTTTCGTGTCCGAAATGACAGGCTCTCCTCATGAGAAATAAAACTCTGTTCTTGTGATTCCTGCTCCCAGCGCCCGTCTCTTTATTTGGTAACTATTCAGAATGGGAACTAAGAGGCAACTTGCGCCAGCAGCCCGGGCATCGATACTAATATGGGCTCACTTTTCACAGTGAAGTAGATGAGAGCTATATTCCCTCAATATTTGAATTAATTATCGGGGATAAGGCGAGAGGTCTCCTAGTAAGACAACTCGAATCCTCATACTTCAAAAAAGTCAAATTTAAGATTATACTGAGTGTTTGGGGTATTTGGAAGAAACTTAGAAGACAGCTGAGTATTACTAAACATAATAAGTATACCTCGCTATGGCACTCTACCCTATTACCACCATCTATATATGATACGATTGCCAGGAAATGGGAAACATGTGGAGTCTCGATGCTCAGTGACTTTTTGTCGCCTCCTGCTAACCAAAGATTCCAACAGCTACAATCTAAATTTTCTATCCCCAGCAATAGCGTATTCAAATATATTCAGATCAACAAGATACTGGACCTAAAGAGTGCAGATATCACATTGGAGAATATTCCTTTATTTGACTGTCTACTAAGATCTTCAACTAGGATTGGTACGATCTATGAGGTACTAATAGACAGTCAATCCGATGATGTCACTGCTGTGGAGCAGGGCTGGTCAAGGAAATTAAACAACCCCAATGTCGATATCGATAAGATATTGTTATTGTCAACACAATTGTTTATGTCTTCTAATTTAAAAGCACAATTGTATAAGACCATTTATGATTTATATTTTACCCCTGCTAAACTTTACTCATGGGGAAAAAGAGTTAACTCAGAATGCCCTAGATGTGGAAAAAATTCGGCACATTTAATTCATATGCTATACGAGTGTGAAAAATTATCAGTATAGAAAAATATGATAATGAAATTTTGGCAGGAAGTGTTTGGTCATCCAGTCGCCGAATCCCCCTCTCTGTACATCTTGGGGTATGATAATACACTGTTACATACTACTGAAGAAGAAGCACTGCTTTTTTTGGGGACAGCTGTGTATCGTATTATACTAACAGCACGGTGGAAAGATACAGATCCCCCTAACTTTCAGATATGGTTATCAAGACTCTTGGGTATGTACAATCAAGAGAACGCGATTTTTGCCTGTAAAGGGTTGAGGGTTAAAGCACGAGGCATTAGTATCTGGAAACCAATTGAGAATTGGAGCAAATATTAGAGTTGCTAGTTAGAATGTGCCCACCAATGTAAATATTATCTTGGTTCTTTCTTTTTCCTGATATTTGTTTCCTATCTTAATTGTTGTATCTCATTTTCCGTAAATTTGTTTTTGAGACTAAAGCATTGTTTTTTTTATATGGTTACTTCTGCATTTATGAATTGCCAAATAAAATTTTAAAAAAAGAAAGAAATGCAGCTACCCCGCATGGACGGAGGTAGAATTCCAGTGTCCGTTGCTTCTTGGTATACCTCTAGCAGTTGCTTTGTGAGTATGGTAGCGTAGGCCTGGTACAATTCGGCAGAATATTCATCCCTACCCTGGGCCTTTACCCTAGGCAGATAGGCAAGCGCTGCCTGGATTACTCCAGAGTAAGAAATGCATCCAAATCTTGGGCCATGGCCTCCCCTAGTCACGGGATTGGCAGGTCAGCTAAAAAGCCAGTACCTCGTACCTGGTCAGGTGGCTGAGTATTTCGATATCAGTGTTCCATGTGGGTTTTAAGGATATCCAAAGTGCCACTCTGCGTCTAAACCTCAAACCCCTGTGAGGACGTGATATGAAGTATGAGATGACAGGCCGCCTTTTGTTGTAGTATCCAGGCCAGGATTCAACTGGATATGTCCCTCTTCATATCAAGTAGTTGCCGGTAAGATTCCAAAGTATATTTTTCAAGCCTATCCCACACAGTCACCACCTATCGTTGGGCCAACACTTCCCCTCTGCGGCCCTCCACATCTTCCGGAGGAAGTTTCTGAATAAACGCCAAGGCTCCTTCCCTTTGCATAAGTTCAGTATGTAACATTTGTTGCACTCCACAGGAAAGGCCTATGCAGCACCTCATAGCTTTCATTGCCTCCCACTCTGACCTCAGGCTATGCACAGTGGACCAATTAAGGTCAAAATAGTCTGTCAGGGGGGGGCGTGGCCAACTGCCGAGCATGGCGGCAGCTTGAAGCGGGAGCTCCTCCAGGCATAGCGGCCCGCACTGAAAATCCGTCCAATTATCCGTCTTTGCGCCCGCTCGAAGGAGCGACATCGGCTCGGGGACCCGAGCGGCGCTGATTGATCCGATCCCGGCGGTAATCGGATGCCGGGAACTGCTCCATTCTGAAGCGACGTGCTAGGGCCTGTGACTGCCTGGCCGCACCGGCCTGGCGTAGCTGGCGGACCCGGGCGGAAGTATATCCTGCTCGGCTTGGGCGCGGTGGCACCAGCCGGCCCCTGCTGAACTCCGCCACGAGGAGTGCTCCTGCGCTCCACATAGCCGGCGTCTACCCCCGTGAGGGCCGGAGGGGCTGTCGCATCCAGGACTGGCCGTATACACCTGCGAAGACGGAGATCTCCCTGGATCCCGGACGGCGCCATATTGGGAAGAGCAGACGACCGGGCACAACGTTCACGCTGCAGGGTAAGACAGACTGCGTCGAAGGCCCTGCCATCTTCCCGCAGTGCTACAAATCCGAGTCTCACTCAAGATTGATGAGGGGACGGGTCTGAGCCCCGGAATCCTGGCGCAGGGACAACATCCTGAGGGAGCGTCCATGGTGGTGACCGGCCCATCGAGTGGCGCCGTAGCTGACCGAACAGTTCCACCTTAGCGCTGCTACACTGCTGCACAGCGGAGATCTGACACAGTACGCAGGGTGATCCCTGACAGGGGTTCACCGAAGACACACCGAAGCACCGCGGCGAGAAGCACTACAGTGAGCACGGGGGACAGGGGTGGCCACGCAGTAGGCCGCACAAGAACAACACTGGGACCGGCGTGCTGATCATCACGGCCGCCGGCTGAAACGCGCCTGGGCCCTGTGGGTGATAGACGGAGCCCTTGAAACCAGTGAGACACCCACCCGACTGCACGCTGCCTGGCGCCCAAGGGGACCACGCAGCTCATCGACGCGAGGTGCTGAAATTACCACCGAGAGCAAGTACTACATTCACCAGCGCGACGCCATGGCAGGCAAGGGTACAAGGAGTGCGTCGACACAGGCGAAACTCGACAAATTTGCGTACAGCCAGCATGGACACTCCCAGAATGGCGGCCGCCACTCTGCAGGCGCAGCTCCAGAAACAGATGGAACTAAAAAGGTAACCTTAGAAGACGTTATGAAAACCCTCACCGAGGTCCAGACGACGGTGGGCTCCATTTCTTCCGAAGTTACTCTGCTACGGGCAGACTTTAAGAAAATGTCGGAAAGGGTGTCTCAAGTGAAGGTAGTTACGAAATCGCTCATTGAGGACACTTCGGACCTGCAAGTGGCAATGGAACGCATGGAAAAAGTCACTAAGCAGTTACAGGAAAAGCTCGACGATCAGGAAGGGCGCTCCCGGAGAAATAACGTCCGCATCCTAGGTCTTCCGGAATCGGAGGGAAAAGGTGCAATGGATTTGTACGTCGAGGACCTCATCAAAACCAAGCTACAACCTAAAGGCCTGTCACACTTTTTCTCTGTTGAAAGGGCGCACCGAGTTCCTGGCGGTGCGGCCAAGCCAGGAGCCACACCGCGGCCTGTACTGGCTAGACTATTCAATTTTAGAGACAGGGACGCCATCCTGCAAGCGGCGAGGGTCTCACCACCTGTAAAAATTCAGAACTCGACTTTGGCCTTCTTTCCGGACTACACAGCAGAGGTGGCTAGGCGCCGGAAATCATTCACTGAGGTGAAAAAGACGCTGCTAGACAGAGGCCTGCCATACTCGATGCTTTTCCCCGCCAAATTGCGAATTGTGGCCGAAGGAAAAACGTGGTTTTTTGATACGCCGGAGGTGGCACGGGAATGGCTTGATGGATGGAGACAGGTGGGCCAACCCCAGCACCCGCACAGGGAACGCCAGAACCAGCGCAGCGGAAGGCCGGCGGATCACCCGTCCAGCAGCCCCACGAACGAGGAAGGCGCCACAGGACTGGATTCGGATCTTGAGAGGGACCCACTTGACTCAGGGCAGCCTGTCAGGGGTTGATTTGAATATGCTGCATAAGGGACAACACGTTTGCAGCCCTTGGGACCTTGAAGCTGATGGAGCTGAGTAGGGCGGGCACTGGCCGGTGCCTGTAGGGGTCTCACCAACCCCACGAGCAAGTAAGATGGATAGGGATTGGATTAAGCACTCTGCCAAGTTGGGGATACGGGCGGGAATTCGTCCGCGGTGCAGGGGAGCAGGGAGGGGGTGGGGGAGAGAAGTTATAATGTTACGGTTATTGTTCTTGGTCATCACTACTTCCGTATGGAACACGGTCCTACTGCAGGCCGTACACTCCTGTTACCCCAACACAAGTCATTTGCATTTTGTTCCGTAGCGTGACCCTATTGTAGTATTTGCGTTTCCCCCCTAGCGCTCCTGCCGCCCTGACCCCTCCACCTCCATTTTGTTGTTGTTGTCGTCCTCCTTTGCCCGCCCCGCCTCCCAGCTGAAGCGCCCTCCCACAGACAACAAACAGCGCTCCCACACCAGGAAGCGCCGTGACTCACTCTCTGCTTCCAAGCTGAGTGGTCGCTCCCCTGCTGCTGAGGTATCGTTTGTGCAGCGCATACGCTCTAACCTGGTCTGCGATTAATAATTACAGCCTGCTGTGTGCCCTCATTACCGCTGCGTGCTGGAACTGCCGCTTTGCCCATTTTAATTGCTGAATTTACCGATTTGCCCATTTACAGTGCGATACTGCTAGCGTGACTCTGTTGCATATTTTGTTTTCATCTCGCCGCTTTAACTCATTTGCATTTTGTTCCGTAGCGTGACCCTATTGTAGTATTTGCGTTTCCCCCCTAGCGCTCCTGCCGCCCTGACCCCTCCACCTCCATTTTGTTGTTGTTGTCGTCCTCCTTTGCCCGCCCCGCCTCCCAGCTGAAGCGCCCTCGCCCCTCCCCCCCACCATCCATTTATGGCCAATGCCCCCACGCGCAGCGTCCACGCGCTTCGGCCACGCCGAAGGTGCGCCAAAGGTAAGCCCGTCTACGCCCGTCCGCGCCTGGACCGCGCCCAGCGCCAGACCCCCTGCCCCTCGCGCTCCCCAGCCCTCCCGCATTACCTATGATGCCGCCACCCTCCTAGCCCTTGACCCCGGTCGCGCCCCCAACTGCGTCCAAGCCGCTCCTGGACACACCCATGGCCCTTTCTCCTGCTACTCCTGCAAATTCAGCGGCACCGACAACATCTCCGCTACGACCACACCACAGATTCCCGACCCCAACCACCTACAATGCATCCTTCTCAACACCCGATCGGTGCACAGGCACGCCATTGACCTATGGAACCTACTAGACACCATCTCTCCAGACGTCGCCTTCCTTACGGAAACATGGATGAATGCTTCCTCCGCACCAGACATCACCATTGCCATCCCTGAAGACTATAAGATCACCCGCAAAGACCGTACCAGCCACACAGGAGGAGGAATCGCTATCGTCCATAAGAAATCTATCCGCATCTCAACCAGCTCTGACGCCAACCTCGCCAACTCCGAACACCTTCACTTCCAGATCCACATCGACCCCAAAACTACACTCAGAGGCACCCTCCTCTACAGACCACCAGGACCCCGCGCAAAATTCAGTGAAGACATCACAGACTTCATCTCTCCACACGCGCTCCCCTCCAAAGACTATATTCTTCTGGGAGACCTCAACTTTCACCTTGGAAAGATAAACGACCACAACACCGCCACCCTCGTGGACAACCTCGCCAACCTCGGACTTAAACAACTAGTCACTTCCCCCACCCACATCGCAGGTCACACACTAGACCCCATCTTCACTTCCAGCAATCATGTCTCCTTCAGCCACACTACGAATCTCCTATGGACCGACCACAGCTGCGTTCACTTCACCTACAACAAGCCGAAACCCATCAACCACTCCCAACCTACCCTGCAAAGAAACTGGAACAAAATCACCACGGACCAAATCTCCGCATCGCTCCTTCGAAACTCCCCAGCCCTCTCTTCTAACGCCAACGAAGCCGCCGCCAACCTCACCCTATGGTTATCCAACACCGCCGACACCTTAGCTCCACTGAAAAAACGTCAAAGTAAACCTGGCAGCAAGAAAGCCTCATGGTTCAACGATGATCTCAAGAAGTCCAAGAAACTCTGCCGCTCCCTTGAAAAGGCCTGGAAAAAAGACCCAACCACCAGCACCAAGGACGCCTTCAAAAGCGCCACCCGCACTCACCACCAACTGATCCGAAAAGCCAAGAAAACAGCATTCAAGGATCGACTTGACAACAACGCCCACAACAGCAAGGAACTTTTCAACATCGTCAAGGAATTTTCCAATCCCTCGGCCAACTCCAACGACATCACCCCCTCTCAAACCCTCTGCGACTCCCTCGCCTCTTTTTTCCACAACAATATTGCAGACATCCACAACAGCTTTGACAACCAACCCGGAAACCAACCCACCCTACCATCTGCTGACCATCTTCCCCCCGTGAACACCCTTAACGCCTGGAACCCAATCTCCACTGAGGACACCATCCGCCTGATGAATTCCATCCACTCAGGATCCCCCACAGACCCATGCCCTCACCACATCTTCAACAAAGCAGACTCCGTCATAGCACCGCACCTCCGTGACGTCATCAACTGCTCCTTCAACTCCGCTACCTTCCCAGAAGACTGGAAACACGCTGAACTCACCGCCCTTCTGAAAAAACCAACAGCGGACCCCACCGAACTCAAAAATTACCGCCCCATCTCGCTTCTCCCATTCCCGGCCAAAGTCATCGAGAAAGCCGTCAACAACCAGCTCGCCGCCTTCCTCGAAGCCAACAAATCCCTCGACCCCTCACAATCTGGCTTCCGAGCAAAACACAGCACTGAGACCGCCCTCATCGCAGCAACAGACGACATTCGAACTCTACTGGACAATGGAGACACAGTCGCCCTCATCCTCCTCGACCTCTCTGCAGCATTCGATACAGTCTGCCACAGCACCCTTCTACAACGCCTCAATAACATCGGAATGCAAGGAAAAGCACTTGAATGGATCACATCGTTCCTCACCGGAAGAACCCAGAGAGTCCGCCTTCCTCCATTCAAGTCCGAGGCCTCTGAAGTCATCTGCGGCGTACCTCAAGGATCCTCACTCAGTCCCACCCTCTTCAACGTATACATGAGCCCCCTCGCGGCCATCGCACGCCAACACAACCTCAACATCATCTCTTACGCGGACGACACTCAACTGATCCTTTCTCTCACCAATGACCCCAGCACCGCCAAACTAACCTACACGAAGGAATGAAAGAAGTTGCCGAATGGATGAAACAAAGCCGTCTGAAACTGAACTCAGACAAAACAGAAGTCCTCATATTAGGCACATCCCCCTCTGCTTGGGACGACTCCTGGTGGCCGGAAGCCTTCGGAAAAGCACCCATCCCGACAGACCACGCACGGAACCTTGGCGTCATCCTGGATTCTTCACTCTCAATGAGCAAACAAGTCAGCGCTGTATCCTCTTCCTGCTTCAACATTCTTCGCATGCTCAGAAAAACATTTCGCTGGATCCCCTCCGAAACAAGGAAAACAGTCACCCACGCCCTGGTCACGAGCCGACTGGACTACGGAAACACCCTCTACGCAGGTACCACAGCTAAACTCCAGAAGAAACTCCAACGAATCCAAAACGCCTCAGCCAGGCTCATATTAGACATCCCACGCAACGAACACATCTCTGGTCACCTTAAAGACCTCCACTGGCTACCCGTCAATAAGAGGATCACTTTCCGACTGCTCACCCACGCACACAAATCACTCTACGACATCGGACCAGATTGCCTCAACTCTCGACTGTCCTTCTACACCCCCTCACGCCAACTACGTTCCTCCAACCAAGCCCTCGCCACTGTACCTCGCATCAACAAGACCACCATGGGAGGCAGATCCTTTTCATACCTGGCTGCTAAAACATGGAACTCACTCCCCGCTTACCTTCGCCTCACCCAGAACCACCTAGCGTTCAGAAAGCAGCTTAAAACGTGGATATTTGACAAATAATCCTCCTCCCCTTCCTAAGCGCTTTGAAACCCTATGGGTATGTAGCGCGCTATACAAATGTTATGACTTGACTTAACTTGCATATGCGTTACACTCCGCTGCCACACATCAGTAACACTGGTCACAAACCCAGATGGCCCGACAGGAACGAGATGCACCCGCTGAGGGCGGCCATACGAAGACAGTGGTGCCCCCCCTGAAACTGCTCACATGGAACGTTAGAGGCCTGGGGGACAAAATTAAAAGAGGATTGGTCCTCCAAACCGTCAAATGTCACGGGCCTGATTTAGTGATGCTGCAGGAAACACACCTGGCTGGGTCTACATGCAAAGCACTCGACAGACGTGGGTATGCCATGGCGGTGCACGCGGAGTTCACTACAGGGTCCAGGGGCACTGGGATACTCCTTAAAAAGAACTCGTCCTTTATGGTTGAAGGCCGCAAGACAGACGACCAGGGTCGTTTGCGGCGCTATATGGCCAATGGGAGGGGAGACCCCTCAGCGTGGTGTCCGTGTACATCCCCCCAGCGCTCCACTCTACAGCACTGCCGGCGCTTGGGCAATTTCTCATCGACCTCCCAGAGGGTGACATGATCATTGGGGGGGACTTTAATGCAATAACAGACCCCTTGCTGGACACCTTTCCCGTGCGGGAACGCCTGAGAGGGACTGCCACGCTTCCTGGTTTTCTGACCGCGCTAGGCCTCACAGATGTTTGGCGTCAATTGAACCCCATGGCGACTCAATACACGCACTACTCCTCTACACATAACAGCCTCTCACGTATTGATTACTTTTTCTTTTTGGGGGTGGGACTGGGATCAGTAGACAAACTAGAAATCCTGCCTAGAGGCATATCTGATCACTCCCCAGTGTCCCTCCACCTTACTACCAAAGAGAAGAAGCGCGCCAGACTTTATCCGATATACCCCAACTATTTAACAGTCCCTAGTATCAGAAAGAAACTCAAATTGGCCACAACGCACTATTTTAACGAAAATGTAGGAACAGTTTCCTCGCCCTGGATACTCTGGGAAGCGTACAAAACAGTCCTGCGCGGCGCAGCCATAGCAGCAATCACGGGGCATAAACGAGACTCCAGAAGTGAACTCGCACAATTAGAGTTGGCACTCCACACCGCGAACGCCGCCCACATGTCGGACCCCACCCCTGAAACCACACATAGCTGCACCTCAGACAACAGCAACACCAGGCTCACCTCACAACGATTACTGAGGGACATTTGGCAAACACCGCACACAGGATATATGACGTGGGTGACAAGGCTGGGAGGATGCTGGCTTGGTTGGACAAACGGGGTGGTAGCAACAGAGGTATACAGAGACTCTACGCACAGGATGGCCAGCTTCAGACACACCCTGAACAAATAGTACGCACCCTAGCGCGCCACTATCAGGAGATATACACCCCGGTGCGGACCGTCACGGAACGGGAGGCGATAGCGTCGCTCGACCACATTACCATCCCTGCGCTTTCACAAGAAGCGCAACAGGAACTAGACACTGACTTGACGGAAAACGAAATCCAGTTGGCAATACAGACGTTGCAATCCGGCAAGGCGCTAGGGCCTAACGGGATACCCGTAGAATGGTATAAAGCGACAGCTTCCTTGTTGAGCAAACCCCTGCTGAATATGTATGTGGAGAGTGTGGAGAGGGCGGAACTCCCTCTAGACCAGCGCACGGCCACAATAGTGGCCATTCCTAAGCCTGCCAAACCACCGACTGTATGCACCTCGTACCGACCCATTTCCTTGCTCAACGTGGAAGCAAAGATCCTAGCGAAACTCCTGGCCAGTCGCCTGACCAAGCACCTACACACCCTAATACACCCCGATCAATCAGGTTTCATGCCACACAGGAGCACGGTACTGAATCTGCGGAGGGTTCATGGGGTGCTGGCACGGGCCCATCTCCTGTCGGAACAGGCTGTAATTTTATCCCTAGACGCCAAAATGGCTTTCGATCTGGTGGAGTGGGAGTATCTATTTGCGGTCCTTGCTCGTATGGGCTTCGGCCCGAAATATCTTGCATGGGTACGGTTACTGTACACGTCACCGGTGGCACAGGTGGTAGCGAATGGTCACATTTCACCGACGTTCCCACTGGGACGCGGAACTAGACAAGGGTGCCCGCTATCGCCCCTACTCTTCGCGTTGGTACTAGAGCCATTGGCCATCCTGCTCAGAGCTACACCACTGTTTCGGGGCATCACCTGGGAGGAAGGGTGGGAGGATAAAGTCTCCCTATATGCAGATGATATGCTGATCTACATGGTTAATCCTAACGAGGGAATCCCTGCCCTATTGACTCTGCGATGAACACGGGAAGGCGTCAGGATACACCCTGAATTGGTCCAAATCTATAATATTCGTGCTTAAAGGCCCGGAACCATTGTTGCAGGATGACTGCCCCCTACAGTTAGCAACCGCCTCCTTTAAATACCTGGGTATTTTCATCACCACTAATGCAGCGGACTTTTATGCCGCAAACTTGATGCCACCTCTGGCACGTCTACGTGCAGATGTTAAATACTGGGCTACCCTGCCACTGACCCTCCTTGGGTGAGCGGCGTTATATAAAATGATGTCTCTCCCCAGATTTCTCTATGTGCTAGAAAATACCCCTTATATGGTGGCCCCGCGTTACTGCAAACAAGTCGCTGCACTGGTATCCACTTTACTGTGGAGCAACGGCCCAGCCCGTATAGCGCATGACAAATTAGTGAAAAGCTGGTATGAAGGGGGGATTGCGCTGCCCAATCTTCAATTGTATTATTGGGCGTCCCAACTTAAGATAATTAATCACTGGATCCACGTCCCGCGGGGAGACCCCGCATACAAGGCGGATTGGTCGCAGCTGGGGACGGACGGCATGCTTTCGGTGCTATACAATTTCTCACAAGTTAAGAACCTGCTTGGACCGACGTTTCATACGGCGGCATTATGGCATGCAGCACAATCTCGACTGGGTTGGAATGGGAAAATCACCAGGATGACGCCGTTGTGGGACACAAAAACGCTAGGAAACTTAAGGTCCAGTAAGGGTTTTGCGCAGTGGGACCACATAGAGATTTCCGTGGTAGGAGACCTTTGGGACAAAGGCACGGTGGTTGCGTTTTCACAGCTCCAGCAACAATATGGTCTGGGCCCCCCTGAAACATTTAGGTATGTGCAGATCCGGCACGCACTACTACACGCAATTCCACCTGACACCACACTCCCGGAATCGTCGCCACTAGAGGACAGGTTACTGACGGACTTTATGGAACAAAAAGCAACCTCTCTCACATATAAAAAAACTGGTTATCAACCTGACAGACCCCACACAGAAACTTAGAGAGAGATGGGTTGGGGAACTAGGCGACATGGACGACACAGAGTGGAACGAGGCGCTTGCATCACCAAGAGAAGTGGGCATTTCGGCTAGGTTCAGGTTAGTACAGCTCAAGATTTTACACCGCACTTATTACACCAGAACGCTTCTACACAGAATACAGAGGGGACCACACCCCTTCTGCCTAAGGGGCTGCGGGGAGGAGGGAACTCTACTCCACACACTATGGGATTGCCCAATGTTCCAAGACATCTGGAAGCAAATTATGCGCACAGTCTCCCAAGCCCTTGAGGTGTCAATCCTACCTGAACCCCGTAAGTGCCTGTTGAACATTTGGGACCCTAATGACCTGAACAGGTATGGACAACTATGGGTCACGTTGGCTGTGACAGTGGCCAAGCGGGACATTGCACAAAAATGGGGTGCCCCAGAGTTACCCACGGTGGCTGGATGGATTAGGAATATGGACCTTTTATTGGTGAAGGAAAGGGCGGTATACGTGCTACGGGCCTGTCCCCGTAAATGGAATAAGGTGTGGATGCCATGGAACAAATACAGGGGAGAACCATGTGAACCCTTACCGGAAGACGAGGACTTAGAGTCAGAGGAGGAAGAAGATTAGGAAGGGCGGGCATACATAATGAACTCTGGTTTGTGCTGGGGTGGCGCAGGAGTATGACAATACCTTTGACAACTTGCTGATCATGTGCAATGGCTAACAACTGACTATGAACGGGTATAACATTCTATTGAGTGATGACATTAGTTGGGTTTTATTGTTTTTCTTTTTCTGTTAGTTGAACTTGCTGGGAACTGATAACTGTTCCATAAGTGGGCGGATCACGAAATGAAAACAGGGTATGGTATGAAAGTGAGTTAAAGTCTGTGCGAAATGGTTGCTAATACTTCATCCATGTCCATAGTGAGAAGATAAATGCCGCATGCCAGAATGTAATATGATTTATCCGTTTCTCTTGAAAATAGCCAATGCTGATGTGAAACTGGCATCCGAATGTGTCAATGTGAATAACTTTTGTGCCTTCTTGACAATAAAGATTTTTCAACAAAAAAAAATAGTCTGTCAGATCCTCCACTAACAGTTCTCTACCGACTGCATTCTGCAATAGCTCTGAAGGGAACCTCCAAGTAAAAGGTGAGGAGACACCCCCCCCCCCCAATCAGGCACACACAGCACATAGGGGCATGATCACAGAGGTAGCGGGACAAGTGCCTCACCTCCAAGACTTTAGGGCACAGCACGGCTGTCAACAAGATGCGGTTGAATCTGCCGAAGGCACCATGTGAGGAGGAAAAACATATATTCCCCCGAGTTGTTGTGGGAAGCTGCGTCATGTCTATCAAGGGTACCATCCATCACGCAAACAAAATCCCCAGCTCATAACACCCGAGAGTCCAGAGCAGGAGAAATAACTAACCCTGGGCATAGTTCTACACTACGCTAGTGTAGTTCCTATTTTCCCAATAGGTCCTGCGCATTGGAATAACATAAATAGTAGTATCGACGTAGAAGTGCGGATCTTCCAGGCCTCCACTGACTATGCTAAACTTAATTGGGTTTGTTACCAACTAGCTCAGAGGTCACTGGAAACTGTCTTGACTGAATAGGAAGTGATCAGCTTCCCTGGTACAGACAAGAAGGGATTCAGTTTTCCAACAACCGTGCAACTTGACAACTTTGCTCCTCAGATCAAGAGTCAATCTATAGGGTCATGTGAACAATAGACAGTTATTTTACTCAGTCAGTGGTTGTGCAGTTTACTTTCACAATATGTAGAGAATAGAGAGACGGGCGTTGTCAATAAAGGGTAACATTTATTGAACAGTCTTTCTTCTCGTACAAGAGAAATGAATTGCCACAATTGCAAGACTTGTTATTATAAAAAGTACGTACAGTAAGATAAGTATTGCGAAATAATCCTGTAAAAGCATTGATATGGTTTCTTAGCCATACAATGGTTTAAAATGAATAAAACATATATACATTCATATATACATTAGGCTAAAATACTCAACTACGCCTACCCCAGTGTACCTGACCTAAGCCTAATACTTGGGAGGGGAGTAAGTAAGTAGCTTTAAGTTAAGTTGGTTTTGCCAAGGTTTGCTTCAAGAATTCTCTTTAAGGGTTTAGTCAACACCATACCTCTGGAATAGAATGATGGAGGTCTGGTATCTCCTTCAGGGGGTCGATATCCCAGTCACCTGCAAGGGTAGACAAGAAACGCCGGAGCTGGATTTCTCTGCAGGAGAAAGACTGCGTCTCTTCTCAGCGCGTCGAGGAGGAGGAGGAGGGGCAGCATCCGCGGGCAGCTTGCATCTGCTGGGCTCTGGCAGGGGACGTCTGTTCAGCTCCTAAGTTCACCACACCATCGTTCGCTAGTTAGCAGCGATAGCAGCTATGGTATCATCAGCATGACAGCTACTGCAGCGAAAACAACAGCGAGACAGCTAGCTGCATCAGCTTCAGTAGCAACATCAGCGATGGCATTAGCGTAAACAGCAGCGTTTGCTTAAGGCAACGTTGGTAATATTTATACCTGAAAGGTGCCTTGTTTGACGTACGTTTTTGGACATAAGACGTCAATAAAGATGTCACTAGGAAGTGATCGTCTATCAGTGCTCATTAGAGTTCTATTACTAATCAAAACACAGCAAGCGGGGATTTCCAGGTTGCTGAGTTTTTATCTTGTTGAAGAACTCGGAGTGTTAATCTAGGAATCTCAGATAGTAACTTCTGCTATGTCATTGCACTAATTGGTTGCAAAGGAAGTGGCAGAGAAAGCGATTCTGAAATGTGGCTCTGTTCATGTGAGGCCAGAGACGAGTTTCTGAATATTGCACTTGAACGGGAATAAATGGATTTATAGCCGAATAGGGGCATAAGGTTACAGTATCGATCAGGGTCCTAGATTAGAACGCGACACCCACTCCACGAATTCATGTCCATCAAATTACTAAACCTAGAGCAATAAGATGCATGTGTAACATTGCCCACCCCAAAATACATATATGCATTTGAAATAGGCGTACTGTACGTTTTTGAAGCATAGAAATCATTCAAAAATTATAGCATATGAAATCAAGGGCGAGATAATTTCATCACATATAAATGCATTGCAATAAAATGTGCTAGAGGCTGGTGTAAAGTTGTTATGTCTCTAGATGTGTTTTAGAAATAGAAGTAGAAGCTTCTGTTCTCTATGAATAGTTTTACTTTAAGCAAAGAATTTTTCGTGCCAGAAAAAGGGTGAATATTAAAAAGTGTTCAATTCAAAAGAATTAATGCTAGAACGGGAAAAATAGAGTTCCAACGCTTTTAGCAGTTTTTGTTGTTCAAAACTGAAGGCCGAATTCAGAGTTCATGGGAACGCTGTCTGTCGGAATGCTTCTCTAAAGTTATTGTTTCTGTTCGGGTGAGAACATCATATCAGACAGGCTCTCAAAGAATTGGTCTACAAAATCAGGTGACAGTTCGACCAAATTCGATAGTGCTGTAACTTGGCAGGTGTGAGAATGATTGCTGTCATCAAAGGCTGGATCAGCAATGCTCACAGAAGGTCGTACCTGGGTGATGTTGCTTTTGTCACTCGCTCCACTGTTACCACCTAGTCGTAGCACAGGAGTCTCAACGAATGCCGTCATCAGGATTGGTAGCCGCTGGGGACAACACAATGCGTGATCCGTTATCGGACTTAGCAAAGTATCGATATCCATTGGTACTGCTGATGGAAGTGAAAGACAGATGTCCAACACGCACTCATCTCCGCATAGCATACATCGTAGTACAGGTAAGATGCAATTTTGCCATATCGGTCTGAATGAAAGGAACCAGGTCATGTTTAGATCTCTCAGCCTGGCCAATCCAAGGACTCTAGTTATTCTGTTCCTGTAGCGAACTGCTAGGATTGTTTCTTCCATTCCCATAGGAGTCATGTCTGAGCTGTGGCTTGCCATAACGAAGCAGGAGGGTCAAAAATAAAATCCCTGCTACAAGTCCCAAAAATAGGGGTATGCCGCCAAAAACAGAGTGGACAAAATTTGGTACGATTCCCAGAATTGCTTGAAATGGTATTAGCAGTCCCGTAAAAATCGTCTTAAATATGCCTGGAATGCCTGTGGCACTAGACATGTTAAGGAGTTGGCTCAACATTTCTACGAAATGCACGGGGCAATTTGTTGATAAAAGGTCATGAACCTCCGTAGCTGTCCTTGCAACTAGGAGATCATACGTCTCTATTGATGACGTTATGGGCACTGTTGTCTGCAAAAGCACAGACTTCATTTTGCTTAAAGTATCAATTCGTATAGAATAGAGATTCAGATGAGGCCAGAAGGGAGTCTCTCTGTCTCCAGGCCCGCTCGGGAACAATGCTTGCATACAGCATTTGACCATGGAAGTTACGCTTACGAGATAACTTTTCCCTGGAACAAGGCCACAACATCTGTGATCCGTTCTTAGAATGTAACTCCCATTCGCGAGTTGCATAAAGAAGGGCTCTATCTGCGTTGCAGGTGTGACAAGCTGGTGGCATTAAAGGTTGTTAGAATTACCTTCACAGGCTCCGTGTAAATTAATACCCTGGCACAAAAGTATACCGCTTAGTGAACGTTTACAGTTTTCACCACTAAGAAATACATTTTCGTCGCTGTCACTATAGCATGAATGTGTGTATGGTAATTTCCATGCTGACTTAACATATCCTTTACCCAATCGTTCATACTGGCCAGTAGGTATGTTTTCAAGGCACTTTTTAAATTGGAAAGTTGTTATCGGAATAGTGATAATTCCGTGTATTATCCATTCAATGACAGGAATTTCTGACATTGTCAATGGTAATCTCTCAAGTTTTTCAATGCTCAGGATTGTATAGTCTGCTCCTTTCTGTGCCAAGCTGATTTGTTTATCAGTAAGGTTAAAAATGGAAAATAATGACGTTGTGTTGATTAAACGCCAAGGCACATAGCCTGAACGAAGATTTTGCAGCGTCCAGCCTAATTGTACAATAGAACGTAATTGCGACTGGCCATGCTGTAACATTAGCAAGTCTCTGTCTATTATATCAAAGGCAGAGGATACAATATTGTCCAACGAACATATTCTGGAGGACAGAGTCATTAACCCATTGTCCACTACAGAAAGTGATTTTTCCAAATTAATACGATCAATTTCTCGTATTTTTTCTGCTGTTTCAATTTGTGTGACTTTCCAAGCCTCGTTGTACGCAGCATGGATGTTGGCCGCTATGAAACGCTTTTGACGCTGTTTGCGTGGTCCCATAATAAAATCGTGCAAATCAGCACCATCTTTTAGTAAAGACAAGTGTTGCTTAATTTCAGCCAATGTGGATGATCCTAGCCATTCGAGGCAGAGTTTCCCTACACTGTATGTTGTTACTATCCCTGGATGTTGTCTCTGGGAGTATCTAGGGTCTTGTGTGGTCATTTTTAACCCCTGTGTTTTGTTCAGGAATCTATCTTGACAGTTGTTTGTGTCAGTAGGCCAGATTAACCACTTTTTCCAATCAGGATGTGTTCTGTTAAAATGTAAAATTTTTGTTACGTCTATCTCAATATCTGTTGTTGCATTTTCAGGTATTGGCTTTGGAATAGACGGTTTGTTTAGGTCTTTGATCTTAGCTAGGCCAAGACAGGATGTTTGGTGAATTGTGTCATTTAAAAACATCATTTGTTCTGGTATCATGCAGGTTCTGAATAGTGCTTCTAGGCCTTGTACCTGCCAATCTTTTGTACCCCAAATGGTTTTTATTTCAATGTTATTTTTCCAATAATCAAAACCAAATGTCATCATTTTTTCATAAAATGCTTCTGAATATATTAATTTAGTGTTTGTCAGCATTGTTTTCATTCCTGTTTTATCTAACAGTTTGTAATAAAACGTTTCTGCATCACTGGTGTTAAACCCTGAGAAGTACTTGAATTTCTCAAAGAAGGTTTTAGAACTGCTTTTAGGTGGTGTAGCACAATGTTCCCATTGATTATACTTAAAAACATTTCTAGGCTGTGCAGATTTATGCAAATAATGATCGCCATAATGTGTAAAACAGAACAACTGTTCATAACTAGACGAACCTTGTAAATAATCATGTTCTGTGAATCTAGCTGACAATACTAAATCAGACATCATGTCATTAATACTGTCAAAGTCCCAATCATCAGAGAATGCACTATGTTTTACAAAGTCACTTAAGGAAACCTTCAGTTGATGAGGATACTTCAGGATCTCGACCGGACCATAGATCTCATAGTCAGTTTTCTCCCATACTACCCCACCGGGTATTGGAATGGCTGTGAGATTTACTGTTGACAGTTCTCTTTTCTTCACTTGGGATGATCTGTGTGGTTTGAGGACTAGGTTGATGTTCTGACTTGCTGTGTCCATTGTACTATATTTTCCCTCAATGAATTTTCCCAAACAAAGTACCATGATGAGCCAAAGCAGGAGGAAAAATACACCTAGACCGAACCAGAACTCTAACCAAGGGGAAATAAGGTAGATTTCCTTCAGTTGATGAAAGAGTTCAGTTGCTTTTTCTTTAAAAGTCATTTTTGTTTCTGGCATCACTTCGGGGTTACTTTGATCCTCGGAAAAGTTGTTGAAGTCGATGAAATAACCAGAGGCAGTTCTGTCAATTGTTCGGATTGTTCTTTCAATCTGTCTTTCGGTAGCACTTTCTGATGCCACATTATTGTAGACTGGTGTTTCTTGACGAACTGTTTCAATCTGTGTCTCAAGAGGCACGAGTTCCATGACATTATTGCATAGTCCTTCTCTGTGCACTGCAGGCTGATCAAATGTGATTAGTTGTCCAGTTTGAACCTCTTGGATTGTTGCAAGTTTGGGTATTCTGTTGTTTCTTGGGAGTCCACTGGGCCTACTATTGATTATAGGTCACATGCTTGTGGTTTTACCAGGTCGATAGATACAACTCTGATCTCTTTTTTACCAGCAAGGGGCGGTAGTACTACTGATCTTGTTCCGGTGACTGCAGAGACAGGTACTGCTTTTCTGTAAGAAGGCCCAAATTCCTTCTTCACCGCGATTTTTTCTCTGACTAGATCCCCAATCTTTGGAATCCAGACAGGCCTTGCTGGGGCTGTTGCTTGTGGTGCCTCGTCAGTGGTATCTGGCTGTTGCTTTAACTTTATGTTGCTTAAGGATTTTCTTGTTTCATTCAAGTCCTGTAAAACAGCCAAACGATCTTTGATGTCAAAGTCTGTTTTCTTATCTTGTAGCACTGATACTTGACTATCTAAGTCCTGAACTCTCATTCTAATTCCGAACAATAGTTTGTATGGGCTGAAACCTTTTAGAGAATTTCTTGGCAAATTGTTAAGACTGGTCTGGACACTTATTAGATGTTTGACCCACCCAACGCCTGAACCTAATACCTTCGCTGTTATAGATCGCTTTATGTCTCGGTTTTTTCTTTCTACCACACTATTCCCTTCGGGGTGCGATGGACAAGAATACCGCAACCCAATTCCCATGCTGGCCATGGCCTCCTTATAAGCTCGAGAGCTGAAAGCAGGACCCTGGTCAGAATGGAACGTGGCAATTGCGTATGTGCCGATAAAGACTTGCAGATCTTTTATAACCGTTCTAGCGTCAGCCGAGCGCTGGGGCCACATCCATATGAACCTCGTACAGGAATCCACTGCTACCATGATATATCTTATAGTTGCCGTCCCTTTGTAGGGGACCACAGTGGTCCAGGTAAACACATGCAAATGGTTTATCAGAGATGAGAAGGAGTGTCTGCGCTGGTCGTTTTACTGTTGATACTTTTATCCTTTGGCATATTTCGCATTCTAATACATACTTTTTAGTTTGTATTCTCAAGCGAGGCCACCAATATCTCTGTTTTAATAGTGATATTGTTGCGGAAACGCCAACGTGTGCAGAAGCAAGCCCTTTGTGTGCCTCTTTGATTAGTCCTAACCTGTGTTCCATGTTTGGAATTACCCTATCCCCCACTCCAGGGATTCGAGCAAAAGGAACATTATTCGTATCTTTTGAATATAAGTACTTTTCTGGAAAGCCTTTTGGGAGTGTTTTCTTATCATTCTTTACTGACGCACTGACAGCTTGTAGAATATCGCTGTCTATTTTTGTTTGTGACCGAGTTATCGCAGCTACGGAAGCCGTTTGCACAGCTGCCTTCGCGGCTTCATCAGCCAATGAATTCCCTGCAACGTGAACGCCATCACGTTGATGACTCAGAGTGTGTATCACGTGAGTCTTTTGTGGTTCTTTCTGTAAAATAACTACCTGTTCCCAAAGCATTTTATGCTTTATTGTGCCACCTTTTGCATCTTTGAAACTATTTTCCACCCAATTCTGCAAATATCCATTATAAGATTGTACGCAATAATAAGAATCGCACACTATTAGTGTGGGGAATTCGCGATCAGTATTTTCTAGCGCCATCTTAAATGCTACCAATTCAGCTCGTTGAGCTGAGCAATCTCCTAGAGATTGTGTTTTAGTGACCATTGGTCTAAATTTACCTTCGTGCCAGCGACCTTTAACAATCGCGCACGCAGCACTATAAGCTTGTTTGCCCCCAACTGCGGGTTGTGCTGATCCGTCAGTATATATAATACTTCCGTATTCTTCGAGAGGCAGGATTTCAATTGGCAGAGGACATTCATATTCATATTGTAAAAATTCCTGTGTTTTTAAGTTAGGATCAAATTCGTAAACTACGTCTGTTGCAGCAAGGGAATTAACCCACTGAATCCATCTCGGATGCAAAGCTTTAGCATTAGGAATGCTTGCTTTAGTTACCGGTGTTACGATTATGATTCGTTTACCTTGTGCTAGGGGCCTTTCTTTTGCTTCAGCAGTCTGAACTGCAGTTAGAATTTTCTCCGTTGAACTGAATTTCATTTCAGCATTTGTGTACAAATGTGATTTGTAAGCTATTGGTACCCTTTCTCCCTCATTAGAGGTTAGGTACGTGAATCCGCATCTTCCTGGGATGACTCGGATTACAAGATCGCGTGTGTTATCACGTGTATCTAATTTTGTTTTAGCTAACATGTCTGTTTGCAGTGATCTCAAAATTTCTGTGTGTTTTTGAGTCCAATTTATTTGTTTAAAATCAGGTTTTATTAGTTCGTAGAGAGGTTTCACTCTCTCTGCGTAATTTAATTAGAATGTATGTTCTTCCGAAATTCAGAAAACCTAGTATGGATTGTAAATTCTTCAGCGTTTTTGGAGCTTGGAGTACAGCGCACTTCTCTAAGAAGTTGTCCGCTAGGCTTTTCCCTTCACTTGATAATTCGTATCCTAAAAATAATACTGTCAGATGGGCAATTCAAGACTTTTTAAAGTTGAATTTGTAACCCTCTGCTGCGAACCCAAGTATAATGGTGTTCACTCTTTTCAAGTAAGTATCCAAGTCGTCGTCTGTGAGGTAGATATCATCTACGTAGGATAATGCCTCTTCATCATATATTTGTAGTAACTCTGTTACTCTAGCTGAGAATAGTCCTGGGCTGTTATTGAACCCCTGTGGGAGTCGACAGAATTTTTGCTGAGACCCCATTACGGAGAAAGCGGTCAAATACCTGCTTTCTGGTGCAATGTTTTGACAAAAGAAACCATTAGATATGTCTAATGTCGTTTTATATTTTTTCCTAACTATGTTGTTCATTAGGGCTGCACTATGCGAGTTTTGTACTGCAAATGTTTTGCAACATGCATTAAGGTGTCTGTAGTCCAAAACTAGACGATATGAATTGTCTGGCTTGGAGACAGGAAACAAAGGATTGTTCATTTGAGAGGTGCATGTTTCAATCACCCCCTGGTATTCAAGTTGATCTAAGATCTCCCTGACTTGTTTTTTAGCTTCTTGCTTAATGGGATACTGCCGTTGGGCAGTTGGTTCACTTTTTAACTGGATTTTGTGAGGAGGTGAGTCCTCATCCCATCCTACATGATTTTTATATAATGCCGGTGCCTGGGCTACTGCCCATTTCCTTGCATAAGTATATTTTTTGTGAATCGTAATGTGATTCGAGAAGGCAGGCATAATCATTTCTTCGCCACGAGGGCACTCCCTGACAAACTCTGGGGGCCAATCTTTTTCAGCTAACAGAATATCATAGCCTTTTGAGAGTTTATCCCAAAATAGACCCTTTATTTTCCTAGTCTTATCACCCTCTATACGCAATGTTATTTCGTATATCTTATGGGGCTCGCTAAGTCTGGTGTCGGCAGTTTCAACCTGAATGTATTCATTCGTGTCCACTGTCTCCAGATGACTCATCAAGATCTTGCGGGCTATAGTGATTTCTGCTGCACTGTCTAACATTGTCTGTGCCCACTCCCCGTTTTTCAACTGTGTCCTCAGTATTCTCGGCATGGTTGATTACTCTAATACTGGCTACCTTCTTTTTTGGAAATTGAGATTTTTTACTCTGAGCAGGTTCCTTGTCTTTGGACTTGGTGTGCTCTCCTGGGTCTGACCGTCCTCTTCTTTCCGATTTCTGCGAAAAGATCGAGAGGGACGTGTATCAATACTTTGATATCTATCAGGTTTTTTCAAATTATCCCTATTTATTTATTTATTTATTTATTTATTTACGCAACTTTTATAGCGCGACAAATACCCGAAGGTGTCTCGGCGCTGTGGAGCAACTAAAGTTCATCATCCTACCGTCTTCTCACTGGTTAAACAACCATGTTTTCAAAAGCCTACGGAAACTAATCAGATTCGGAGCGGCTTTAATGGCAGTTGGCAAGAGGTTCCAAAGTTTTGGAGTGGCCACAAGAAAGCGCCTGTCGCCCCAGGTGACTGATCTTGTACGTGGCACCGGCAGAAGACTGGTATTGGCCGATCTTAGTTGCCTTCTGGGGGTATAGAGCTGAAAAGCTTCGATCAGGAATCTGGGTCCTGTGCCATGTATGGCCTTATAAGCAATACAGAGGGCCTTGAATTTAACGCGGCTCTCAACTCTCAGCCAATGAAGCTGACGAATACCAAGGGTGGTAGATTTGCGGCGAGGGATGTTGAGGAGAATCCTAGCAGCCGCGTTCTGAATAGATTGCAGCTTCGTTATGACACGCTTCTGAGTATGGAGGAAGAGAGCGTTCCCGTAATCTATTTTTGAGAAGACTAAGGTAGAGACCAGAGTCTTCCGAGCTGACGGAGGGAGATAAGGTAGCAGCTTCTTAATCTTTTTCAAGATGTAAAATGAAGATGACACAACCTTATTGACATGGAGGTCAAAGACCAGCTTGTTGTCAAAAATCACTCCCAGATTTCTGGCTTTTTCCACTGGGACAGGTGGATGGCCGAGCTTATCTGGCCACCAACCGAGGGACCATTCAGGGGAAAGTTTTCCAAAGGTCATGATCTCGGTTTTGTCCGAGTTAAGCCTGAGGCAATTCAAGGCCATCCAAGTACTGACCTCGAGCATAGCTTTCTGGAAGTTGGCTGCTACAGTAAGGCAATCCTTATGGATACCCAGCACCAGCTGGGTATCATCTGCGTACGATGTTAACTGTATCCCATAGGCCTTTATTATCCTCGCTAAGTCCGCTACATAGATGTTGAAAAGCATGGGACTTAGCGAGGAGCCTTGTGGGACTCCACAAGGGAGTGCAGAGATGGGAGAATAAAAGTCTCCGAGCCTTACTGTCTGGGTACGGTTTGCCAGGAAGGATGAAATAAGATCCTTAGCCCGACCATTTATCCCCAGAGCTGTGACACGGTCGACAAGAGTGACATGGTCGACCGTGTCAAAGGCTGCTGACAGATCCAAAAGGAGAAGAACAGCCGCCCCTCCCTGATCCATGATGGTCCTGATCTCATCAGAGGCCTTTATCAAGGCAGTCTCTGTTCCATGCCCTTTCCTGAACCCAAACTGCGTTTCGTCGAGAAGTTGGTGAGTCTCGACGAACTCTGAGAGCTGCTGATTCATCAGATATTCGCATACTTTGGCAGGAAAGGGCAGGCACGCAATCGGTCTATAACTTGCGACAGCAGTAGGATCTAAGGACGGTTTTTTTAAGAGGGGTTTAATAACAGCCTTCTTCCATATACTAGGAAATTGGCCTGTTAGGAATATATTATTGCAGATTTCCATCAAAGGGAGGGAGATCCCTTCTGTGAGTTTCTGCATCACGGACGGAGGACAGGGGTCCAAGGGAGAGCCTGATTTAATGGTGGAGATGATTTTAATCACATCCTGATGTGAAACAGGTGAGAAACAAGAGAAGGAGTCAGGATTAGGGTGCGACAGTACTTCTTTCCTGCTGTCACCTCTATGTTCAGTTCTGATGTCATTTCCAAATGAAGCGTAAATATCTGCAACCTTAGTGGTAAAAAAGATGGCCAGTTCTAAGGTTATATCTTTTCTCAGAGGGCTCCCTCAGGGGAGACTGGTGTTCTCGAGTCGGAGTTCTTTCCCTCCGTCGAGGAGACCTTCCTCTGGACTGGAAAACTTTTTCCTTGGGAGTGGATTGTTTATTTCCATCCCAACTCTTTTTAGGAGTGTTTGAATTATTTTTAATAAATAATTTTTCAGGGTTTTCGAGCAGTTGGGGCTTTACTGGTTTCCCACCCAAGCTGTCTCTACCTAATTCTTCATAGCATTTCTCTATGATTTTGGCAAGCTCAATTGGCTGATCTGTTATATCTGTTTCCTTCAACTTCTGGCGGATCGCCACAGATGCTGCTTCCCCCTTTATATTGGCTAATATTATAGCCGAGACCTGCACCCGGTTCAGTAGTTCCGTCGGGACCCTGCTGAGTCGCATCTACTGCGGCATCAGTTCCGTTTTCTCCTGGCTTTGTATAAATGTAAGGTTTGCAGAGTAGGTCTCCAAGAAGACAAAGATTAGGTGCACAATATTTTGGAACACTGTATCCTTCAACGTTGAATAAACCAGAGCTTTACATAGGAATCTCTTCCTACTGAGTTCGGGCGGATTTTAACCTTTCACCCACTCCAGACGTCTATTGGAGTATTTCCAGGAGAATGGGGTCTGTGTGAAAAATGCACGACTGAGTTACTCTAACGTCTTGCGTTAGTTTATCGCTAGGAACTACACTACATGGCGCCCAACGTTTGGTAAGGCGATAATCTAACGCAAGACACTAGAGTAACTTAGTCGTGCTTTTTTACACAGACCCCTTTCTCCCGTAAAAACTCCAATAGACGTCTGGAGTGGGTGAAAGGTTAATATCCGCCGGAACTTAGTAGGATGAGAATCCTATGTATTAGTTTTTGGTTTAGTCAACGTTGAAGGATACAGTGTTCCAAAAATATTGTGCACCTAATCTTTGTTTCCTTGAAACTTGATCTGCAACAAAACTTTCTGTCAGTAAAATGGGAGAAAGTGAAGACGAAAGAGAGAGAGAAGCCTTAGCAGCTCGACTCTTAGAGGAAGACACAAGTCTCCAGCAAGAAGACGCGAATGCTATAATCATTCCGGTCAATATAAGAAAAACGATAACTCTTAAACTCATAGAAAATGGACTATCACCAAGAGGTGGTACGGTCATATTCGTGATAGAGGCACATGAATATCGGCAGACAGAGGTATTCTATACCTGGATACATTTTCCAGAAGCACACGCTGTAACAAAAGATTTCCACTATTACAAAATAGAGGAACCTCCGAATGTATACACTCCTTTCGAGGAGATCGAAATCCCACTAAATTACCAAGAGCACCTGGCGCCCTAAAACATCAAAATCACATCACCAGGCTCCGTCCACTAGGTAGACCAGGAGCAACGGGGCCGGTTCTAGCCAACTACGCAACAGACCCCGACATTGAAACAATGTCAAGCGAAGAACATGTGAAAGTTGAAGAAATTGATGTACATAGACAGCATTCATTCCCCTTCTTCTCCCACTCCTCTCCCTGTGAGCACCATGAATACTGTAAATTATTGACCGTATCACTCCGCCAGTAAGAGCCCATACCCCTATGCATATGTACAGCCATTCTAGGCACCATGGCCTTTTACCCATTGGAATCCCCGGCTTCTCTCCTGCGCGTATCTTAAACCCCCTCTCTCATGCATAGACCATGAAACCCTCTCCCTCTGCGCGACCCTGCTGTGAAAGGCAACTCTCCTGCTTGACCCACACAAAACCCCCCCCATTCCCTCTTGAAGAGGCATCCTTCGCCTTAGCTGACATAGCCCTCCCCAGCTGCACCTGACTGCCCCCGCTCTCCCTTGTACGGGTCATAAGATCTCTCTCTATGCGACTCTGTCCCCGTGTCCACCCTGGCTCCCTCTCCCTTCTCCTCACATGGGCAAGCCGTAAACCTTCTTCTTCTGCAAGACCCTGTCCTTGAGAGCCACGGCCGCGCCTGACCAACACCTCCTTTCCTTCCATGAATGCCCCTCTGTTGACAAGCCTTCCCTCCGCGCTCGATTGTCCACGCGGCATGAATACCACTCCTTTGATGACCCCTTCCCCCGAGTCCGGCTGACCACACATGTCCGAGGCCATCGCCTGAGCCAGGAGATACCATTTACTGCCCTTATTGTATGAAGTCACCCCTCTTCAAAGGATCCACTATTGGTCCTAGCCACCCCACCCCCTGGGCTATGATCAGGCGTACACATCCTACGGAACACTCAGCTGCGTGATTGCTCTCCCCTCTTATCAGCAGGTCAAGGGTCCCCATTGTAAACATATGTGGGGTAGGATTGACACGAGGATTATAGGGATGTCTTTCTTTTGCGTCACACTGTCCTGATTGTACTATCAAGTGTTTTGTAAGGTATAAAAGCAAGAGTCTCAGCTCACTTGTTAGAGCACCTCCCGAAAGACACTGTGTTTCGTGTCCGAAATGACTGGCTCTCCTCATGAGAATTAAACTCTGTTCTTGATTCCTGCTTCCAGCGCCCGTCTCTTTATTTGGTAACTATTCAACATGGGAACTAAGAGGCGGTTTGCGCCAGCGGCCTGAGCATCGATAGAATTATGGGCTCATTTTCCACAAACACCTAGTTAAACTAAAAGAATTAACAAAGGCATATAGAGAATCAGTTCAATTGGCAAGGGACGATATAAAGTACCTCCAGAAATTAAAGGAGACAGATATAACAGACCAACCATTTGAGCTTGCTAAAATCATAGAAAAATCCTATGAAGAACTAGGAAGAGATAGTTTGGGTGGTAAACCGGTAAAACCCCAACTAATTGAAAATCCTGAAAAAACCTATATTAAAAATAATCTAAATACTCCAAAAAAGAGTTGGGATGGTAATAAACAGCCCAGTCCCAGAGAAAAACGTTTCCAGTCCAGAAGAAGGTCTCCTCAACGGAGAGAAAGATCTCCTGACAGAGGAGGCAAGTCTCACCAAAGGGAGCCCTCTGAGAAAAGATATAGCCTTAGAAATAGGGATAATTTAAAAAACCTGATAGATATCAAGATGTTGATACACGTCCCTCTCGATCTTTTCGTACTTCCTCACAGAAATCGGAAAGAAGAGGACGGTCAGAACACAGAGAAGAGCACGTCAAGTCCAAAGACAAAGAACCTGCTCATCAAAGTAAGAAATCACAATTTCCCAGAAAGAAGGTAGCAAGTATTAAAATTAAACATGCCGAGAATTCTGAGGACACAACTGAGAAACAGAGAATGGGCCCAGACAATGCTAGACAGCGCAGCCGAAGTGAGCATAGCTCACAAGATCCTGATGAATCTTCTGGAGACAGTGGACACGAATGAATACATACAGGTGGAAACTGCAGACACACAAGTTAGTGTGCCCCATAAACTGTATGAAATAACATTACGTATAGAGGGAGATAAAACTAGGAAAATAAAAGGTCTCTTTTGCGAAAAACTTTCTAAAGGCTATGACATCCTGTTAGCTGAAAAAGACTGGCCACCAGAGTTTGTCAGGGAGTGCCCTCATGGCGAAGAAATGATTATGCCTGCCTTCTCAAATCAAATTCGGATTCATAAAAAATACACATTGGCAAGAAAATGGGCAGTGGCCCAAGCTCCTGCTTTATACAAAAATCATGCAGGATGGGATGAGGACACTCCTCACCACAAAATCCAGTTAAAAAATCAGCCCTTGAAGCATTAACAAGTCCACGCAATCTGAATACAGTGGTATTAGATCCAAAATGGATACAATGGGAAAATTATTTTGCTACAGATGACGAAACTGAAAAAACTAGATCATCTGGAATATGAAAAAGAATATCCTCTGCCAATCGAAATTCTGCCTCTGGAACAATATACCTGCGTAATCTATATGGACAGATTCGCACAACACTATGATGTAGATAAAAAATCCTACAATGCAGCGTGCGCAATTGTTAAAGGTCGCTGGCGCTCTGGTAAATTCAAAACGATGATTACCGAAACGGAATCACTCAAACTGTTCAGCTCAGCGAGCTGAAATAAGATCTTTAAAGATGGCGCTTGAAAATGCCGATCACGAATTCCCCACACTAATAGTGTGTGATTCATATTTTTGCGTCAAGTCATACAACAGTGACATGAAGACATGGAGTGAAAACGGTTACAAAGATGACACAGGTGCCACAACAAAGCATAAATCGCTTTGGGAACAAGTAGTTCTTTTGCAGAAAGAACTACAAAAGACTCACATGATACACGCACTGAGTCATCAACGTGATGGTGTTCACGTTGCAGGGAATTCAATGGCTAACACAGCCACAGCGGCAGCGGTTCAACCAGCTTCCGTAGCCACGAAAAAGTGTTCAGAAAAACACATAGATGGCGAAACCATGCTGGCGTTAAAAGCATAATTAAAAGGCGATTTTGCAGCATTATCTCTCAACTATCCACTCAGTAATACATACATAATTGATACAAACTCCGTTCCGTTTGCTCCAATCCTTGGAGTGGGGGATAGAGTAACTCCAAACACGAACCGGAGAGTCTTCTTACTTTAAGACGCACACAAGGGAATGGGTCTGAGGCACCAAGAGATATTGAAATTTCTGATAGAATTACAATCACAATACTGGTGGCCGGGAAGGAGCATAGACATTTACAGTTTTTTTTTTCAAAACCATTTTTATTATGGGTTCGAGCAAATCTTGGTACAGCCCTCCACATTCAGGAGGAGACTGTCAACGACAACATGAGAAGATACAGCATTGACATAGCATTGAACCCAGTACTTTTAGAACAATATACCCCCAACTACCCCAACCCACCCAATCCCAAGAACACCATCCAACCCCCCCCTTAGCTACCCACCCCTTATCCCACCCTAACCCAGTGCACGTGATCACAGTTCAGCAATATGAGATGGAAAACAAAGGTGGTGCTGGCCAGCAGCCTAGGATACGGGATCCACATCCGGAGGCAGTGCATCATCCATGTCCATGGGGGGATCAAGGGTCAGGCCCCTGTAGTCCGCCCACCGTTTCCAAATTTTGTAATGTTTGCGGGGACACCCCCGGGCTTCGAAAACAGGCTGTTCCAGACCCATGAGGAAGTCCAGGCCCGCCTTCCAGGCACTAAGCGGAGGGGCACGCTCGCTCTTCCAGGCCTGTGCCAGATCCCTCTTCGCCACCAAAAGCCCCAGCAACAACAGATGACGTTTGTAAATGTTGCCCCCAACATTCTCAAGGACATGAAGAAGGCCCAGCCTAGGGGTACGGGGCAGGTCCCACCCCAACACCTCCGACAGGCAGTCCCAAACCCCCGCCCAAAATCTAGACAGTCTCTCACAGGACCACACAGTATGGAAAAGCGTCCCACTTTCAGCACCGCACCTCAGACACTCCGGAGCTGCTATAAGACCCGCCCGCCACAGGCGGTCCCTAGTATAATAAGACCGGTGAAGGTATTTGAATTGGATAAAGCGGAGGCGGATAGCTATAGCAGCACCACGGGGAGATTCAAGGGCCTCACGCCAGTCATCCTCATCCAGGGGACCAACATCATTCTCCCAGGAGGCCTTCAATGTCGAGAGGGAAGGGGAACAGTGTGTGACCAGGGAGCGGTATATCTGAGAGACTTTCTTGTCGCCCAGGTCCCCCATAAAAAGTTTTGCCTCGATGGGGCTAAAGTCAGGGAGTTGCTCCAGGCCCACTAGGCTAGGGGTAAGAGCGTGGCGAAATTGGAGGTAGCGGAAGAACTGAGACCTGGGCATGCTAAATTCAGAACTAAGGTCCTGAAAGGACTTAAGTGTAGTGCCAGAGAGGACATGGCCGAGGGATGAGATACCGATCGCGTCCCAGCCACCGAACCCGGACAGGGACGCTAGCGCCGGGAGTAGGCCATTGCGCCACAGTGGAGTCTCGGCCGTCCGTTTACCCCACCAACCCATACGGTGCAGAGCCCGCCGCCAGACCGCGAAGACCACCTGGGTAACCTGCGGGAGCAGTCGCCTCCGCCTGGCCGAGTACAGCAGGGTGTGGAGGGAGGCGCCACCCATTAAAGAATGCTCCAGGGCATAGGCCGGATCACTACGGTCCCCATACCACCAGTCGTTGAGCACAAGGAGATGGGAGGCCTGATAGTAAGACAAAATATCTGCGGTCGCCAAGCCACCGCAGTATGTAGAGAGAAAGCACGTGCGTAGTGCCACCCTGGATGCACCTCCGGCCCACAGAAATCGGCCCAGCACAGAGTCACCACTCCTGAACCATTGCGGGTCAATCTTATATGGATGATTCTGTAGTTGCTAGAGGAGACGAGGCAGGGCCACCATCTTAAAGATGGCCGACCTGCCGTAGATGTTAAGAGGCATGCGCGTCCATGTCTTGATATCCATCTGAACCCGATCCCACACCGGCTGGACGTTCCGATCCCGCGCCACCGCGGGCGAGGCAGAGAGGAAAACGCCCAAGTACTTCACGCCATCCACAGCCACCTGAAGGGATGCAGCCCAAGGACAGTTCACCGCGCCACCCCCCAACACCCATAGGGTCGACTTGCGCGGGTTAAGGAAGAGCCCCGACGTCCGACCAAACTCTTGCATCAATTCCAGGACACGAGGGCCCGTACGCTGCAGGTCAGTCATGAAGAATAGCACATCATCGGCATACAGAGCTATGCGGTCCGAATGTTCCACCCCCCACACGAAGCCTCGATAAAGCACATCACGGCGCACCCGGGCGGCCAACGGCTCCATGGCCAGCGCGAAAAGATAATGGGAAAGGGAACACCCCAGGCGAGTGCCCCTGGTCACCGAAAACCGAGCGGAAGTGGCCCCTGCGACACGCACCGAGGCAGTGACATCTGTATAAAGCAACTTGACGTAGGAGACGAAGACCGGGCCTAGGTTCAGCAATGGTAGGAGAGCAAAGAGAAAGGTCCAGCTAACCGAATCGAAGGCACTGTCGATATCAGCCAACAAGAGCGTCGCCTGATCCTCCGAAGACCCAATTGCGTCAATCGCAGCCTGCGCCCGTCGAATGTTGTGCCTTGTTGCCCGGCGCGGCATAAAGCCCGCCTGATCCGGGTGAACGAGAGCCGTAATGTGTGGGAGCAGGCGGTTCGCGAGCGCCTTGGCCAGGAGCTTGGCTTCAAAATTAATGAGGGATATGGGGCGATAAGATTTATGTCGATCAGGGGGCCTACCCGGCTTCTGGAACACCACAATTTCGGCATGGCGCCAGTCCGGTGGAAGGCGGCCGCGCTCCCGCGCCTGTTCCAGGGCCCGCATGTAATGCGGCCCGAGCTGCAGATAGAATTTCTTATAGAATTCACTGGGGAATCCGCTCGGCCCCGGTGCTTTGCCCACATTCAGTTGACCCAACGCGTCACCCAGCTCCTCAGCCGTTAGGGGAAGATCCAAGGCATCGCGTACCTCATCGGACACAGCGAGCGGGGGGAGTCTCCCGGGCGGCATACTGGAGCCCATAATAGCGTGCAAAGCTCGTTGCAAGAGTTGCGGGGTCCATGACAGCCACCCCGGCATCGTCAACAAGGCCCGGTAGGATGAGAGGCTGCAAAGTCTGTTGGCAAAGCCTGTGGAGCATAGAGCAAGACTTGTCGCCCCACTGGTACACTCTACTACGCGTGGCCAGCCACGCCTGGCGAGCCTCATCCAATAGGACCGAGGAGTAAGACTGCTGTGCCTGTAGGAGCAGCCGCAGCGAAATATCATCGGCCACCTCCCTGTGACGAGCCTCTAGTTCCTCCACCCGCTCCGCAGCAGCGACAATACTTCCTTGCCGAGTCCGGCGAGCACAGGCACACCAAGCGATATCCAACCCCCTCAGGGTGGGCTTCATGGCCTCCCAGACAGTCACTGCGTCCATCTCCCCGGCAAGGTTGTCCTGCCAGTAGTGGGCAATCGCGCCACGGAGGTGCTGGGAGTAATCAGGGCGCTGCAGGTGCCACGTGGACATCCGCCATCTGAACGGCTGGCGTGCTCTGCGCAAGTCAATGTGGACCGCCACTGGGGAGTGATCAGAAAGCCCGCGAGGCCGGATCACCGCCCCCTTCACCCTGTCAAGGAAGGCCCCCGGCACAAACACACAATCAAGGCGCGAGAGGGAGCCATGAACAGCCGAAACATATGTGTACTCTCGCCTCTCCGCATGCAGGTGCCGCCACACATCCACCCATCCAAGACCATCAATCATAGCCCCCAACCGCGTAGGGGAGGTCACGGCCGCCATCCCAGGCCTCCTCTGTCTGTCCAAGGCCACATCTACCACATCGTTCCAGTCGCCACCAATCACAGCCAAGGAGTGGGGGAGCTCATTCCATAGGGCAAACAGTCGTTCCGCCAAGGTCCACTGCAGGGGGGGGGGGCATACACACTGCCAAACACCACAGGCTCCACACCAATCTTCCCTTGAACAAAAGCAAAGCGACCCTGAGGGTCGAGCCATTGACGCTCGTGAGTGTACGCCAGCCGTCTATGGATAAGAATGGCCACTCCCCTGGAGCCCCTAGTAAACCCAGCATGGAACACTTGATGAAAGCCAAATCGCTGCAAACTCAAGGCCTTAGTGCCCAACATGTGTGTCTCCTGGAGAAGGAGTACATCCGCCCAGTCCCTCTTCGCCCAGCGAAGCACTGCCCCCCGCTTAATCTTGTCCAGGAGTCCCCGAACATTCCAGCTAAGAACATGCATGGAAGCGCTAGAAGACGCTATCTGCGGGACATCAACCATTGTCACAATGCACCCAACACCACAATCCCCGGCTCCCGGCCCCGGCCTCCAACACCATAGTTGCAAAAATCGCAAAACAGAACACCAAAACCCACAGCCCCCTAAAAACAAACCCCCCTGACCAGCAACCCAACAACCCAAGACCCCCCTCCCCCACCCCAATACCTCAAGAAACAATGAAGTATCTGTCGCGGCATACGGTACTTCAGGCCCCAAACATAGCACTGAAAGCTAGGCATACCAAAGGATCCCTACCACCCACCAAACACACTCCCAACACTACCCCCCAATCCCACAGGAGGAGGCAGCCCTTGGAACATGCCCCAGACCCCCCCCCCCAAACATAGAGTACAATCAAGAGCAGTGCATGATAAAGAACAACAGTTCGCAAGAGTCCCAAGCATAAGCCAAAGGGGCAAAGTTATACTGCACCAAATCATGTCTGTACCGCCGACTGGCAGGCCGCCGTTGCAGTGACCGGCCATAGAAGAAAAGCTAGGAGCAAACAGGCAGCGGACAGAAATCAAGGCCCCTTGCCAGAATGATCGGTGTCAGGCTGCGTGTCCCCCAAGAGTGGGTCCCGGGACAAGGACCTCCACCTCGAGCGAGACTTGCGATGTCGCTTCCCCTTGCCCGGCTGGTCACTCCGTTCCTGAGAGGAGCTGCGTGAGGATCCGGAGTGCAGCCCCGGCTGGACATGTGGCCGGATCCTGACCGCCTCGTCAGTCCAGGTGAAGACGGACTCCGGGGAATCGAAAAAGTGAGTCTTTGAGTTGAAGATCACACGTAGGCGAGCCGGGTAAAGCAGCGAGTATTGGATCTTCAGGCCTCGCAGCTTGGCCTTGGCCGCCAGGAAGGAGTGTCTCTGCTGCTGGACCAGCTTGGTATAGTCCGGGAAGATCATAATTTTACAGTTATCATAAAGCAGAGTATCTTTGAGCCGTGCCTCCCGGAGAATGACGTCCCTATCATGGTAGTTGAGGATCCGGGCAATGATCGGGCGAGGCCGCTCCCCAGCCGGCGGCTTCTGCGTCAAGGCGCGGTGGGCGCGCTCCACCACGAAGCACTGTGACAGGGTGTCCGGAGGTAGCCAGCTCTCCAGCCACCGGGACAGGAAAACATCCATAGGGCCCTTCTCGCAGTCCTCCGGAAAGCTGACGAAACGCAGGTTGTTCCGCCGCGCCCGTCCTTCAGCGTCCTCCACCCGGAGCGCTAGGCCCCGCTGCGTTTGCTCCAGGTCAGCAACCCTCTTTTTCAGGGCGCCGACGTCGCCCTCCACCGTTGTGACCCTGGTTTCAGCTTCAGTGATGCGGGCGACTGCATTGCGAAGGTCCTGGCGCAGCAGCATCACATCGGCACCCACCGCACCGATCTTCGCATCCAGCATGTCCCGGGACTGCGTGATGGCCGTCAGCAGCGCTGCATTGTCCGGTCCAGCATTCTGGCCTCCTCCGGCCGCCCCGGCGCCACCTCCGGAGCCGGTGAACTTGTCGATGGGCCCCGTCTTAGCAGCGGCGTTGCCTCCCCCGCCTCTAGTCATGACGGCAGCAGAGGCGGTCCGGCGGTACGTACCCGCAACGGGGTCGCCTCGTGAAAATGGCCAACAGGTAGGATCCGGGCCGTCCACAGCACGCCAAGCCCCCGGGCTGCAGCTCGCCCCAGCCTTCCAAGACACAGGCCAGAACCCAGGGAAAGTCACTCTAGCACTGCACCGCAATCACCAGGCAGAGGCCCAGAGCGGGGCTGCCGTAGGGGCGCCTCCAATCCGTCCGCTCCAGTCAGCTCGGTAGGCCCTTAGTGCCAGTCAGGGTAGTTCGAGCAGGACGATCGCCGGATCTGTACAGCCGTCTCGGTGAGACCCCACTCCGCAGGACACAGCAGACGGGCACTTTGTCCCACAACTTCCGGTGACTCCGCTCCAGCCTCGCGGGTCCAGACGTAAGACGTCCGGCCGGTGTTCAGGGTTATCCGGCGGGCGGGACAGAAATCGAGGTCCCGGCTCGCCACGCGGCAAGCAAGCCCAACAGGCACGGTCTTCAACGGCCGCGTCAGCGGATGTCCGAAGCTCCAACGACCACACCACTGTACTCCGCCGGACACCAGCAAGCGCCTGCACAGTAAGAGACGAGGGAAGAGGGTCTAGGGCAAGAATAAATTAGCGGATAAGGATCGGGCCGGCAGGAGCTCTACAGAGCCGCGTCCGCCATCTTCGCCCTCGAAGCCACGCCCCCCCAGACATTTACAGTTTTGCAAAAAATTGTGAGGACTGCAACAGAGATCGCAGTTGTGAACCGGACCAGGCAACAGTCCAGATACCACAATTAGAGAGCATCAGGCTATCTATAGCGCAGAAATCCAGCCGGAAAAATGTGTCCCATAATTATTAAGACTTCATTCACTTAAAAATGTAGACACCAGCGCTCGGCTGACGCCAGAACTGTTATAAAAGATTTGCAAGTCTTTATCTGCACATACGCAATTGGCATGCTACATTCTGATCAGGAACAAAAACAACAAGTGATGGACTGAATGTGGATCAATGTCACACACTCCCCCAGTCAAAAGATCTGGGCCCAAATCCATCGTTTTTTTGCACTCCACACCACCCTGGGTTAGACAATCGCGATATGCAAATCAGCTCTGACCCTGTTGCCCCATGGGAACAGTCCAGTCCGAACTACAAAAGCCATGTCCTTCCCAGTTGTGGTTGCATATTCCGCCCTAAGTGCGCTGGGGATGCCCAGACGTGGGTCCCAGGCACTCCACACCACTGGAGTCAAGCTAGCCGGGCTGATGAGAGGTGTTACCTCGAAACCGGTCCGGTCCTCGGATGCTTGATTCCGTTCTGGGAAGGACATGGCTTTTGTAGTTCGGACTGGACTGTTCCCATGGGGCACAGGGTCAGAGTTGATTTGCATATCGCCATTGTCTAACCCAGGGTGGTGTGGAGTGCAAAAAAACGATGGATTTGGGCCCAGATCTTTGGACTGGGTTGAGTGTGTGACATTGATCCACATTCGGTCCATCACCTGTTGTGTTTGCATATTCCGCCCTAAGTGCGCTGGGGATGCCCAGACGTGGGTCCCAGGCACTCCACACCACTGGAGTCAAGCTAGCCGGGCTGATGAGAGGTGTTACCTCGAAACCGGTCCGGTCCTCGGATGCTTGATTCCGTTCTGGGAAGGACATGGCTTTTGTAGTTCGGACTGGACTGTTCCCATGGGGCTCAGGGTCAGAGCTGATTTGCATATCGCCATTGTCTAACCCAGGGTGGTGTGGAGTGCAAAAAAACGATGGATTTGGGCCCAGATCTTTGGACTGGGTTGAGTGTGTGACATTGATCCACATTCGGTCCATCACCTGTTGTGGTTGCATATTCCGCCCTAAGTGCGCTGGGGATGCCCAGACGTGGGTCCCAGGCACTCCACACCACTGGAGTCAAGCTAGCCGGGCTGATGAGAGGTGTTACCTCGAAACCGGTCCGGTCCTCGGATGCTTGATTCCGTTCTGGGAAGGACATGGCTTTTGTAGTTCGGACTGGACTGTTCCCATGGGGCACAGGGTCAGAGCTGATTTGCATATCGCCATTGTCTAACCCAGGGTGGTGTGGAGTGCAAAAAAACAATGGATTTGGGCCCAGATCTTTGGACTGGGTTGAGTGTGTGACATTGATCCACATTCGGTCCATCACCTGTTGTGGTTGCATATTCCGCCCTAAGTGCGCTGGGGATGCCCAGACGTGGGTCCCAGGCACTCCACACCACTGGAGTCAAGCTAGCTGGGCTGATGAGAGGTGTTACCTCGAAACCGGTCCGGTCCTCGGATGCTTGATTCCGTTCTGGGAAGGACATGGCTTTTGTAGTTCGGACTGGACTGTTCCCATGGGGCACAGGGTCAGAGCTGATTTGCATATCGCCATTGTCTAACCCAGGGTGGTGTGGAAGGCAAAAAAACGATGGATTTGGGCCCAGATCTTTGGACTGGGTTGAGTGTGTGACATTGATCCACATTCGGTCCATCACCTGTTGTGGTTGCATATTCCGCCCTAAGTGCGCTGGGGATGCCCAGACGTGGGTCCCAGGCACTCCACACCACTGGAGTCAAGCTAGCCGGGCTGATGAGAGGTGTTACCTCGAAACCGGTCCGGTCCTCGGATGCTTGATTCCGTTCTGGGAAGGACATGGCTTTTGTAGTTCGGACTGGACTGTTCCCATGGGGCACAGGGTCAGAGCTGATTTGCATATCGCCATTGTCTAACCCAGGGTGGTGTGGAGTGCAAAAAAACGATGGATTTGGGCCCAGATCTTTGGACTGGGTTGAGTGTGTGACATTGATCCACATTCGGTCCATCACCTGTTGTGGTTGCATATTCCGCCCTAAGTGCGCTGGGGATGCCCAGACGTGGGTCCCAGGCACTCCACACCACTGGAGTCAAGCTAGCCGGGCTGATGAGAGGTGTTACCTCGAAACCGGTCCGGTCCTCGGATGCTTGATTCCGTTCTGGGAAGGACATGGCTTTTGTAGTTCGGACTGGACTGTTCCCATGGGGCACAGGGTCAGAGCTGATTTGCATATCGCCATTGTCTAACCCAGGGTGGTGTGGAGTGCAAAAAAACGATGGATTTGGGCCCAGATCTTTGGACTGGGTTGAGTGTGTGACATTGATCCACATTCGGTCCATCACCTGTTGTGGTTGCATATTCCGCCCTAAGTGCGCTGGGGATGCCCAGACGTGGGTCCCAGGCACTCCACACCACTGGAGTCAAGCTAGCCGGGCTGATGAGAGGTGTTACCTCGAAACCGGTCCGGTCCTCGGATGCTTGATTCCGTTCTGGGAAGGACATGGCTTTTGTAGTTCGGACTGGACTGTTCCCATGGGGCACAGGGTCAGAGCTGATTTGCATATCGCCATTGTCTAACCCAGGGTGGTGTGGAGTGCAAAAAAACGATGGATTTGGGCCCAGATCTTTGGACTGGGTTGAGTGTGTGACATTGATCCACATTCGGTCCATCACCTGTTGTGGTTGCATATTCCGCCCTAAGTGCGCTGGGGATGCCCAGACGTGGGTCCCAGGCACTCCACACCACTGGAGTCAAGCTAGCCGGGCTGATGAGAGGTGTTACCTCGAAACCGGTCCGGTCCTCGGATGCTTGATTCCGTTCTGGGAAGAACATGGCTTTTGTAGTTCGGACTGGACTGTTCCCATGGGGCACAGGGTCAGAGCTGATTTGCATATCGCCATTGTCTAACCCAGGGTGGTGTGGAGTGCAAAAAAACGATGGATTTGGGCCCAGATCTTTGGACTGGGTTGAGTGTGTGACATTGATCCACATTCGGTCCATCACCTGTTGTGTTTGCATATTCCGCCCTAAGTGCGCTGGGGATGCCCAGACGTGGGTCCCAGGCATTCCACACCACTGGAGTCAAGCTAGCCGGGCTGATGAGAGGTGTTACCTCGAAACCGGTCCGGTCCTCGGATGCTTGATTCCGTTCTGGGAAGGACATGGCTTTTGTAGTTCGGACTGGACTGTTCCCATGGGGCACAGGGTCAGAGCTGATTTGCATATCGCCATTGTCTAACCCAGGGTGGTGTGGAGTGCAAAAAAACGATGGATTTGGGCCCAGATCTTTGGACTGGGTTGAGTGTGTGACATTGATCCACATTCGGTCCATCACCTGTTGTGGTTGCATATTCCGCCCTAAGTGCGCTGGGGATGCCCAGACGTGGGTCCCAGGCACTCCACACCACTGGAGTCAAGCTAGCCGGGCTGATGAGAGGTGTTACCTCGAAACCGGTCCGGTCCTCGGATGCTTGATTCCGTTCTGGGAAGGACATGGCTTTTGTAGTTCGGACTGGACTGTTCCCATGGGGCACTGGGTCAGAGCTGATTTGCATATCACCATTGTCTAACCCAGGGTGGTGTGGAGTGCAAAAAAACGATGGATTTGGGCCCAGATCTTTGGACTGGGTTGAGTGTGTGACATTGATCCACATTCGGTCCATCACCTGTTGTGTTTGCATATTCCGCCCTAAGTGCGCTGGGGATGCCCAGACGTGGGTCCCAGGCACTCCACACCACTGGAGTCAAGCTAGCCGGGCTGATGAGAGGTGTTACCTCGAAACCGGTCCGGTCCTCGGATGCTTGATTCCGTTCTGGGAAGGACATGGCTTTTGTAGTTCGGACTGGACTGTTCCCATGGGGCACAGGGTCAGAGCTGATTTGCATATCGCCATTGTCTAACCCAGGGTGGTGTGGAGTGCAAAAAAACGATGGATTTGGGCCCAGATCTTTGGACTGGGTTGAGTGTGTGACATTGATCCACATTCGGTCCATCACCTGTTGTGTTTGCATATTCCGCCCTAAGTGCGCTGGGGATGCCCAGACGTGGGTCCCAGGCACTCCACACCACTGGAGTCAAGCTAGCCGGGCTGATGAGAGGTGTTACCTCGAAACCGGTCCGGTCCTCGGATGCTTGATTCCGTTCTGGGAAGGACATGGCTTTTGTAGTTCGGACTGGACTGTTCCCATGGGGCACAGGGTCAGAGCTGATTTGCATATCGCCATTGTCTAACCCAGGGTGGTGTGGAGTGCAAAAAAACGATGGATTTGGGCCCAGATCTTTGGACTGGGTTGAGTGTGTGACATTGATCCACATTCGGTCCATCACCTGTTGTGTTTGCATATTCCGCCCTAAGTGCGCTGGGGATGCCCAGACGTGGGTCCCAGGCACTCCACACCACTGGAGTCAAGCTAGCCGGGCTGATGAGAGGTGTTACCTCGAAACCGGTCCGGTCCTCGGATGCTTGATTCCGTTCTGGGAAGGACATGGCTTTTGTAGTTCGGACTGGACTGTTCCCATGGGGCACAGGGTCAGAGCTGATTTGCATATCGCCATTGTCTAACCCAGGGTGGTGTGGAGTGCAAAAAAACAATGGATTTGGGCCCAGATCTTTGGACTGGGTTGAGTGTGTGACATTGATCCACATTCGGTCCATCACCTGTTGTGTTTGCACATTCTGATCAGGGTCCTGCGTTTAGCTCCCGAGCTTACAAAGAGGCCATGAACAGCATGGGCATTGCATTGCGGTATTCTTCTCCCTTCCATCCTGAGGGAAATGCGGTAGTGGAAAGAAAAAAACAGGATATAAAGCAATCTATAACAGCAAGGGTATTAAGTTCAGGTGTTGGGTGGGTCAAACATTTAACAAGTGTCCAACGTAGTCTTAATAATCTGCCAATAAATTCTCTAAAAGGTCTCACTCCATACGAACTATTGTTCGGAACTAGAATGCTCATTCAGGATCTTGATAGTCACACTTCAGTGGTAGAAGAAAAATCCTTTGATATCAAAGACCGTTTGGCTGTTTTACAGGATTTAAATGATACAAGAAAAAACCATAAAGTTGAAACAACAGCCAACAGCCACTGAAGAAAAACCACCTGTCCCAGCAAGACCTGTCTGGATTCCAAAGATTGGGGATCTGGTCAGAGGGAAGATCACGGTAAAGAAGGAATTTGGGCCTTCTTACAGAAAAGCAGTACCTGTCTTAGCTGTCAACGGAACAAGATCAGTTGTACTACCGCCCCTTGCTGGTAAAAGGGAGAACAGAGTTGTATCCATCGACCTGGTAAAACCGCAATCATGTGGCCAATAATAAGTAATAGGCCCAGTAGACTCCCAAGAAATAGCAGAATACCAAAATTTGCTACAATCCAAGAAGCTTATACTGAGAGACTAATCAGATTTGAGAAACCTGCAGTGAAAAACAAAGGACTATGCAATAATGCCATGGAACTTGTGCCTCTTGAAACCCAAATTGCAACAGTTCGTCAAGAAACACCAGTCTACAATGATGTAGCCTCTGAATACGCTGATGAAACAAATAAAAATGCAAAAGCAAGTGAAAATCCGGGAATAAATCCAAAAATTGACAGAACTGCATCTGGCTACTTCATTAACTTCGACGACTTTTCTGAAGATCCAAGCGAACATGAAGAAACGCCTGCAACAAAAAACTTTCAAAGACAAAGTAATTGAACTTTCACACCAACTAAAAGAAACATATCTGATTTCACCATGGATTGAATTTTGGATTGTGTTAGGGGTACTTACTCTCCTGCTTTAGCTCATCATGGTTCTATGTTTGGGAAAATTCATAGATGGAAAGTATAGTACAATGGACACAGCAAGTCAGAACATCAACTTGGTCCTAAAGCCTCACAAATCCTCCCACATCGTGAAAAGAGAACTGTCATCAGTAAACATCTCTGCAAATCCAATACCCAGTGGGGTAGCATGGGACAGAACTGATTATGACATTTTTGGCCCGGTGGAACTCTTGAAATATACACACCAGTTCAAGGTTTCATTTAGTGACTTTGTGACACCAAGTACCTTCTCTGATGATTGGGACTTTGAAAACATTAATAATATGATGTTGGGGGGGCGTGGCTTGGACGCCGGGAAGAATGGCGGCGTAATTCTGTCCTCCAACATCATCCCAACCTGTCCTGAAAATTTGATTCGATTCTGAGCTCGGAATCTTGAAGAAAAAGACCTCTTCGTTCCGACCGCTGATTAATGCGGAGCGGGACGGAGCCTGACGCCGGCTGTAACCACGCGGCTGTCCGGGACCCCTGGTCCGCTCCACCGCAGGTCGAGACAGAGCCTAAACGGTCTGAGAATGACCTAAAAAACTTCCATCCAGCGATACAAACTACAACAGAGCCGTGAGTAAAGAGAATACTTCTTAATCACGTTTATGTTGGCTAATAAGGGAAGGAGAAAACAGCGCGAAGAAACGATAGTTTAAATGGCGGAATAATCGTGCTCCCGACTTCTCCCGAGGCACCCAGCGCCCCCGCTCCTATGATCCACACTGCCGATATGAGACTACTGAGGCCATCTATACTTGACGGCAGAGACTTATACACACATTAACTGGGAGCCTGACGGTGTCTGTGTACAGGGCGCGGCAGTTAAGGACACGAGCCACACAACACACAAAATGGCGGCAGCTGTTGCTTGCGACTGGTTCTAACGCTCAATAACACAGCCTCGTATTTTTATTACGGGTATTAATACAGAGATGAACATATGCATTCTAACAAATCTTTGAATTGTCTCTTCTCCACGCCAAAGCACCGAGCGCGCAGGGAAGATTAACAATCCCTTAAACAAGGCGCAAATCGCTACCCACAACTTCCCGCCAGGCTTCAATGCAACTCTGTGCGCTGTAGGCCTTGTGGAAGCGTTCCTAAATAATTTGTGTCGCGCTTGACGCAAATTACTATTGGTCCAGGCTATTCACAAGATACATAAGAGTCATTAGTCAACCCCTGACATCTGCCCTCAAAATGGGGGACAAAGAGAATGGGAAAACCTCCAAACGTTTTAAGTCGGACCCGCCAGTGACAATCTCTCAGTTTAAAGAGAAAAAAGAATATGCTGAAGCAATGGAAACTATTTTGAACAGACTGGAAGAGGTTAGAGACCTGGCCAAATCCACAAAAGAAGAAGTAGTGGCGGTCAGACAAGATATCAGAGATATTAATTTGAGGCTAGCTGAATCTGAAAACAGGATAAGCAAACTGGAGGACTCCGAGACTAAAACCAGTGAAGCCATCAAGAACCTCAACTTATCCTCTGATCGTCTTTCAAGGAAAGTTGCAGAGTTGGAGGACAGAAATAGAAGAGGAAACCTTAGAATTTTTGGCATGCCAGAAAAATCAGAGGAATCCCATGGCTCGTGCATAGCCTTCCTCGAACAATGGTTTACACAGGCCACAAATCTAACCTTCACTCAGCCATTAGAGTTCGACAGGGCACATAGAGTTCCGGGACGAATAACAAAGGATCAGAAAGGCCCGAGAGCGATAGTGTGCAAACTGCTAAGGTTTCAACATACTGAACAGATACTTACCTTCGTCGGCAAACATTACCACGTGTTATGGAAAGGTCACAAAATCTTTATTTCACAGGACTTCAGTAAAGAAACTATCGATATCAGGAAAGCTTTTCTTGCAATGAGGCCACAGCTAAAGTCACTTGGCTACCTGTATGGTTTTGTCGGGCCGACCAAATTCAAAGTAACAATTCAAGGTGTCGCCTATGTGTTTTCTGACCCACAAAAACTACGATGCCTACTATTCAGCCAGGGAGATGGCAATATGGAAGTTTCCCCCCCGGACCTGATGGGCGCAACTGCATCCGGTCTCACATGAGAATTTGAGATCGATCCCTGGTTAACCAAACACTATTTGGGCCCTGCTCTCTGACGTCTCATAGTCCAACTAACTGAGATCTAAACATGGTCCCCACTATTGGGTGTTTCCGCTCTGCATTTTGTTCTATATGCTTTGAGACCATGGCTCTAGTCACTACTCAATGGCTCTAATTCATGTTGAGGCCTCATACTTGCCAGAAATGGATATCTAGTGTTACTGTTCTACTAGCATGTTCATGATTCATTCGCTTTGTTCTATGACTCATTTGGGCACCTCGTCAGTTGTTATTCCCATACTTCGACTCTAACATTACAGTCACTATAGAGACTATTGTAGAGACTACTGTAGAGATTACTGTTCTAGTATTATTAAGTTCAAATACATGCGTATATGTTGTAATTATGCTCTGAAATGCATGTGTCAGGTTTCTGTACCATCTGGGCATTTCATTAGTTGTTATTGACGTACCTCAACTCCACTGTTACAGTCACTATAGAGGCTATTGAAGAGATCACTGGTGTAGTACTATTATGTCTCTTTGCCTACGTACATGTTACATTTTTGCTCTGAATTGCGTTTTGCAGCTCTTACGTCTAATAGTTTTGAGTAAGCTGCGTGGAGGCGGCCTCGCGGTCGTTCCCGAGACGCCATGTTCTTTTTCTACTATTGGGGTGGAAGGGGAGGGTTGTGGGAGAGGGAGGTGGGTGGAGAGAGGTTGGAAGGGGTGAGGGGGGATTGTTTTTGCATATTCTGTTCTGTTTTACTTGTACTTTTAATTTACATCCTATCTTGCAACTGAATGTGCTTCTTGAAACCAATTCTGCTCTTACCTACACTAACATTACGTCCTGCGTACTATTGCATCCATTGTGCCTAGGTCCTATTGTAACAACTCATAGAGCTATAGCTCCAAACAGTAAATCGAATGTTATGTACATGACACATGATGGCTCCTACTGTAGACACTCCCATAGGGACGACGACCATAGACAACCTTTAAAATACTCTCACTGAATGTGAAGGGATTGTACCAACCGATTAAACGACAAAAAATAATAGATTACCTCCGTAGGCAAAAGGGAGACATAGCCCTGTTACAAGAAACAAAACTAGAGGCGAAACACTTCCATACCCTACGTAACAAGTTCTTTACTGAAGTGGTGGGTTCGGAAGCTATATCTAAGAAGGACGGAGTGATGATGTTGTTAGCAAGGAAGGCCAATGTAGAAGTGGTTTTCTCCTCCGTGGACACGAAAGGCAGATGGATCTCGGTGAAATCAATCAAGGATGACACTGAATTTTACATTACAACGATATACGCCCCCAACACACATGAACCATCTTTCTGGTTAGAACTCGCGAAACAGATCGACACTATTCCGGACTCAGCGGTTCATATACTAGCAGGTGATTTCAACCTTCCGTTTGATCCTGCCTTGTATAGGGACTCTGGGTACACCTTCCGACCAGGCAAGGCCCATAAGGAATTCACTAAACTATGCAGCAGATTTAACATGATAGACACGTGGCGTATACAGAACCCCGATGGTAGAGACTACTCATTCTACTCCCCCCCACATGACTCGTTTTCGCGAATCGATTATATATTCATAACTAGGAACGCCGTAGCTAGAATAGAAGACACAAACATTGAACCAAGACTCGTCTCTGACCACTCATGCGTATCACTGACTTTATCAACGTTAAACCGACAGTCCGTCAGTCATTGTGGCGCCTTAACGACACCATCCTAAATGATGAGAAGCACAGAGAGACCATAGAAAGCGCCCTTAAGGAATATTTAACAATTAATAAAAAGGATGACACCTCTGACTCCGTCCGATGGGAAGCTCTGAAAACTACCATAAGGGGTCTCATCATAAAAAATAACATCTGCAATAAATAAAAACCATAACGCCGCCCTTTTAAAACTAGAAAAAGACATTTCAAAACTCCAAAACGACTACCTGAACAATAGAAGTGCGGAATCGCTGAATGACTTGACTAACCAAAAATATACCTATAATAAACTAGTAAGTGAAAAAGCAGGAGTCTGGCTAGACAGGAGGAAACATTTTAAAATCTGCGAGTCTAATTAGGCGGGAAAAGGGCTAGCAGCCTACCTTAAATTTAAAATCCAAAAAAACACGATCAACTCCCTACTAGATGACAAAGGCACCCCCAATTCGGACCCCATTAAAATTGCCGAATTATTCAAAGACTTCTATGAGAAGTTATATGCCAAGAATGTAAATGTGAGGAAGGAGAGAGTGGAGGACTATCTCTCCAAGTGTGCACTACCAACACTTACCCCTTCAGAACAAGAATCCTTAAACGAGCCGATATCTGAGACAGACGTTAGATGTGCGATCAAGTCACTTAAATGTGGAAAGGCCCCTGGTCCAGACGGCTTTACGGCAAAATTTTATAAAAGTTTCGCACAAACGCTCACACCACCACTTCTGTCATGTTTCATGAGATTAGCGTAACGGGCGAGGTAAAGGGAACGCTGGCTGAAGCGGTGATTGCCGTAATACCAAAGGAAGGGAAAGACTCTAAGCTCCCCAAAAACTATAGACCCATCTCGTTAATAAACTTAGACTATAAGCTTTTGGCCTCAATTCTAGCACACCGTATCCACAAAGTTCTGCCGTCCTTAATCCATCCCTCACAAGCTGGCTTTCTAAAAAACAGATTGTCAAGTGACAATACCAGAATCCTAGCCCACGTACTTGAAAAGGCTAAGCTCCTTTCCACGCCCACCACTGCGATAACACTTGACGCAGAAAAGGCATTTGACAAGGTGGATTGGACATATTTGGAAGCTGTACTACACAAATTCAAGCTGGGTCCTCTCTTTACTAAAATGGTAATGTTGCTATATGCCTGTCCTACTGCAAGAGTAAGGGCTGGTGGAGCTTTCTCCTCACCTTTCAAACTAGAACAAGGCACTAGACAGGGATGCCCCTTGTCCCCATCTCTATTCCTCCTAGCAATCGAACCCTTCCTGTATCAAATTCAGGAGAATGCTAACATCCCGGGAATTTCATTTAACAATTGCATCATTAAACTCATAGCCTACGCTGATCACGTTTTAGTTCTAAGTGAACAGGCTGATAGAGCTATACCTGCCTTGCTTTCCACGATCGAGGAATTCTCTGGCGTGTCTGGCTACTCCTTAAATAAGGACAAAACTGAGGTTAAACTACTAAACAATATGAGTGATAAAATATTCTAGGCGACTCAGGACTTACCTGGCAACCAAGGAGCTTCAAATACCTGGGCCTGGAGTTTGAGAGGGACCTAATTATGACACTAAAAATTAACGAGGATCTACTTCTGAAGAAAGTACACAAACTCCTGGAGGGATGGTCTCCCAAATTCTTGTCGTGGTGGGGAAGAGCGGAGACATTAAAGATGATGGTCACCCCCTTAATTAATTATATGGCAAGCATGCTCCCTATGACCTTCTCAGAGGACTTTCTACAAAAAATAGACAAGTTACTGAGTAACTTCCTGTGGAAAGGGAAGAAACCCAGAATATCTATGAAAAAATTACAACTCCCAAAAGTAAAAGGTGGTTTGGGCCTACCCAATTTCAGGAGCTATCAAACCGCTTTTCTGTGCAAACAAGGGGCTTGCTGGTTCACTGAAGGCTCTGGCTATACACCACTGTGGATCAACATAGAGAAGTCCATCATAGGCAAAGCTCCTCTCCCAACGATACTCATCATGGACCTGTCACACCTTACACACTCTAAGTACATTATGCTCAACACCAAGAGAGCTGTTCTCAGAATAGACCAAACCCATAACTCTGGCCTACAGATGAAGAAGTCGGCTTCCTCATCCCTTATGGCGTAACCCGCTCATCAAGATCAATGGTACGTCCCCTTCTTGAGGAACATTGGTCAGATAAAGGCATCAACATAGTCTCGGACCTTTACGATGAGCACATGCCAATCCCGTTCTCCTCGATCCAGTCTAAACATTCCCTCCAACCAATTGACTTTTATGCATTTCTAAAACTGAAGTCAGCCTTGTCCACGCGCTCGTTCACATTCTCAGACCCCTGGTTAAAATCGGCGCTCCCTCGCCTGCAATCTACAGGTCACTTTGTCTCGAAAGTATACAAACTGCTCTCACCGACATTAGGCAAATCACTGAGACGAAACGTGCTTAAGTGGGAGGCAGAACCTAACAGTACGGGCATAGATATTAACAGGGATAAAATCCATGCTTCAGCCCTCACACACAAGGTATCACCAATCCTTTCGTAAACCAAGTACATGATACTTAACACGGTATTCTGGACCCCCCCAAAAATTATTTAAACTTAATCTAAGAGACACCCCCACTTGTTGGAATTGCTCCCTAGCGGATGGTGACCTGCCACATATGCTATTCCAGTGTCCTATGCTACACAAATTTTGGTCCAACGTCTTTGACTACATTGAACACATATTTAACATTAAACAGAAGAGCGAATTTATTTACATAATTCGCCAACTCCTTGACCTGCTACTTACCCTAGCGTGCAAAGTTGTCCTCTGCCATTGGAGGACTCCTTCAGAGGTCTCTTTCGCTGCTTGGAAGGAATGGCTGTCTTGCATCAGAGGAGTAGATAACCCTGCTCTACACTCTTCCCCTTGGCAAGTCACCAACAAAAAACTCTGGTCCGCTCTTGATGCATCCTCCTTCTCCTTTGATCCACCGTAGTCTGTCCAATACTTGCCAAGCCCTTTAGAATGCCCGTCACGTAGTCACCCAGAGGCAAGTCACAAATGAGTACGCTGCTATTCTATTATATTACACTACACTACTAGCAAGATGCTGGACTGTAGGTGTTGATCTCCATTGTGGTTTCACAAGCTGTAACATGAAAATAAGATACATGGAACATGACAGTTGTTTATTCATTGTATATTTTAATACCGCTTATTAGTTAAGACCACACCGAGTTGCACTACGGTGCTGTATGCTGACATTGTGTAGCAGAACTATGTTTTTGATCTAATACCCTATCCTAATGTATTGACTGTAGTATAATGTCATCTCACGTGTAAGTACCATCCTCATGACTGCTCATCTATCCTTCACGGAAGGTGTGGTTCTGGATCAATCTCTGTATTGACTTATTTTTATTTTTATCTGACTCAACAATGTAAGAACCATGATTGTATGTATTATTGATTTATACTTACCTTCTTTACTGTCCTTTCATTCTTGTCTAATAAAAATGATTTGAACATAAAAAATAATATGATGTCAGATTTAGTAATGTCAGCCAAATTTACAGAACATGATTACTTACAGGGTTCATCGAATTATGAAGAGTTATACTGTTATAATCATTATGGTGATCACTATTTGCATAAAACTGCTCAGCCTAGAAATGTTTGATCTTATAACCAACGGGAACACTGTCCAACTCCACCAAAAGGCAGTTCGAAAACATTTTATTAGAAATTCCAGTACTTCTCAGAGTTTAACAACAGTGATCCAGAAACGTTCTATTTTAAAATGTTAAGTAGGACAGGAATGAAATCAATGTTGACAAATACTAAATTGATTTATTCTGAAAAAAATGTATGCCAAAATTTGTCTTTCTAATGCCTTGCCTGATGGGATTTGGACCCTTGCTGCTGGTGTAGCGCACTTGCGCTGTGAAACCCCGTGTGCTTACAGCTTGAAAAACGCTGCTCCTCGCCGGACCCGCTCCGCGGGTCCCGCTTCGTGGTCCTTGACTTTTGGGTGCAGGAGACAGAAAGGATTGTTGTGGGCGTAAGTGTTGCAGGGCTACGAGCGTGTTGGCAACTGGACTCCGGTTCCCAGGAGTCCCTGCTGTTGCTGACCTGCCCAAGTCACCTGGGCAGCTCTCCCTGTTTGGACACGCCCCCTTTCATCCCTCCTCCCATAAATTGCGTTTGTCATCCCCGCTGCGCGGGAGCGTCCCGGGAGGAGCCCGGGACAAGGGCGGGACCGTCTGTGGCCGTCAAAGGCCGGAGTAGGCTGGGCTGGGCCTACCCTCTTGCGTCAGATACCTGAGTTTCGGTCTTGTCATCTGATATACTTTTCCATACACTACCAACTCACTTAAGTAGAAATGCCTTCTCCTGCAAGGGAGGGTACCCCCATGAAGCAGGGAGGGGTTAAAAACAGGACCCTAGATAACTACTTTCCCCGGGCCGCGGGAGATGGGGATAAGGAGAGCAACTTAATCCGGCTCAGGGCGGAGCGGAGACGTTCTATAGATAACTTGAAACATAGGCCCCTTGGCGAATATTCTACCTCACTCAGTGAAGAGCCAACCTCTATAGACGATGTCCCCCTCCTGCTGAGGGAATGTATCAACACCCCACTAGTCCCAACTACGAGTTTAACCCCCGCCATCAGCCCAAGCTCAAGCAGGGTGACCATTGACTTAATTTCTCAACGCCCCCCAGCCCCCAAAGCTAGGAAAGCCAAACCCAAGCCAGCCACTGCACAAGGAGCATATGGGCCCCCTCCAAACAAACGTAGGAGGAAGTCGAGGGGTGCTCAGGGTAAAAACAAATCAAAAATCCCTCACTCTGAGTTTGGGAGGACATCAAAACTCCCCCCACCAACTGAGAGATTAGTGGATGAAGTACACCCCAAACCCACTGCCCAGGCTGCCATTGCTCCCGCTTTGATAAAAGACACAGGGAATAATATTGCCAATGTCCCCCTTTCTGTTGTCCCGCTAGGTAACTTGGAATTCTTGCTCAGGTCGTTACTACTGCCAATCAGCGAGAGTATCAAAAAGGTCGAGATCAGACTTACTATCCTGGAGGCTACATTAAGCAGCATGAAAACCCCGGCTGGCCTCCAGGGAAGATCTCCGGAGCTCATTCCCACAACCACGGCTCCTCAGCAGCCCCGAAATAGAGCAGTGAGCTCAGCCCCCCACAGGCTGTGAATGCCGAGGCCTCTCCACAACCTCCAAGGACTAACTCTGCACCAACTAAGTTACTTAATTCCAATAGGTCCTCTCCCCCCGTAGACCCTGTCCCTTTAATACAACCTGCAGACAGTACTGCTCCAACACCTTTAATGAAGCCTCCCCCAGGCCACGTAGGCCTAATCTACCACCAGAGGCAAATGATTACATGGTAGTCATGGCGGATGTCCCCACACTTGAAGCGGGCGAAGCTGAGGACTTTTGCTCTCTAAAAAGCAGGGTAATCAAGTGGCTAAATGTAAACAGACCCCTCCCGGTATATCTAAATAATGAAATCATAATGGTTAGATGGGTGCCTTGGGTGGGGAGAACACACAAATCCATAATAGGGGATTGTATATTGGTGAGTTTCAGGGATGCTGGAACTGTTTCCCACATATGTCAAGGAAAGAACAGATCACGGGAATCCACTAATCAAACCCTTCATGTGTCTTTCTTCTTGCCCCCTATCCCTACCCCTGTACACCCGTCTCAAACCCATGATAACTGGATGAGGGTTGGTCGGAGGGGAAGACATCATGAATTCAACCCCAGGCCACTATTTAGCCGCCCAGAGCCACCCTTTCACACTTTCAACCGGTTCAGTTGCTTGAACGGCCTTGAGGGGGTTGATTGACAAACGGGTACTGTCCCTTTAGGAGATGGGAAAAAAGGGGCCTTAACAGAGGAGTTGGAGCAGCAAAATCCCCTTGCACAGCAAACTTCATCTAGCTGGGTCGGGAGGTCTGTGTTAGATGGGTCCGGGTTATAGATATTGAAAGTATAGGAGGAAGACATGGGCTGGACACACAAGGGTTAGAGATTGAGACACAAATGGGGCCTCAAGGGGGAACAGAGCAGAGTTGTGAGGAACTGAGAATGATTTCTTGGAATATAGCAGGTTTGGCAGCCAAATTTAACAACAAAGAGTGGCTTGAGCACATTAGAAAATTCCATGTAATCAGCCTGCAGGAGATATGGGCCCCGGAGAACAATTTTCACTTGCAGGGGTATAAGTGTTTCTTTGTACCCGCGCAAAAATCTAGATCAGGGAGAGCCATGGGAGGACTTTCCATTTATGTAGACTTAGACCTCCCGGGCAGTTGGTCTTCCTCAGATTGGAATTCCCAAGGGATTCAAGCAGTTCAGTTCACCGGGAAGGGGCTAAGATTCACTGTTTTTAACATTTATAACAACGAGATCGCTGGAGACCACACCTCACTTGTAGCAGAATTGATTTATAGGCTGGGTCAGGAAATAACAGTCCAGAAAAAGGGGCAGTCATATGCGCTGCTGGTCATGGGAGACTTTAATTGCCACCTTTGTCCGGCATTGGTTCCAACAAATACAGATTGGTCCCAATGCCCCGTGGAGAAGGGGCGTCATTTCTGCCACACGTCGACAGGGTCAGCTCTCAGTATGCTCCGGCTCAAGTATGACCTTGAGCATACTATTAATATGATGGGCACACAGAAGGATGGCACACTCCCACCCACATTCAAGGGCAGAGGATGCTCATCCATTACAGACTACATCCTGGTCTCAAGATCCCTGCTAAATAAGATAATTAGTGTAGGGATTGAATGGAGCAGTTTCAGCGACCATAACCCACTTGTTTTGGAGCTGATGTATAGGGGGGGCTCAAAAAGTAGAGACCATCGCACAACCACGGAGAAGGTAACAGATCAAGGCAGGAGATTAAAGTGGTCCAAAATAGATGGGGAAAGGTTTTATAAGGCCCTGGTGGACGCAGGTAAATCTGCTATTAATGACTGTTTAGACACAGAAGTCCATGGACCAAGGCTACTGGAAGCTTTCGGTCAGATTGCCAACTTGATTGATGGCTTATTAAAAACTAGTGCGCCCACAAGGAACCATGATAACCCTCGATGGTTCGATAAAGATTGTTCAAAAGCATTGAGGGAGCTTAAAAGCAGCCTTAAATTTAAACCAAGGGACCCCCAAAAAATCAAGGCGTGCAGGGAGAAATATAAGAAAGAGACCAAGAGGAGGAAACTCGCTCTGCAGGGAGAAGCGTGGGCAGACCTTAGAGAAGCAGGGGAAAGAAAGGATATAGCGGGTTTCTGGAGAATCATCAACAAACCTACTTTCCAGGAAAACAACACCCCGGAGATAGGGTCTAACATCCTTCCAGAACAGTGGGTCACTCACTATAGGGGTTTGTATAATTATGAGTCCGGTACTCCTGTAGAACCACCTGAAACTCCAACCCAGGCGTCAACAGTTGTATTTACTATCAAGGAGATCACTACTGGGATAGAGGGTCTGACCAAAAACAAAGCCCCTGGCCCTAACGGAATCCCCCCCGACCTGTTTCTGAGCAGCATAGAACTCTGGGCCCCCTTAATGACCAGGGTCATAAACACTGCCATCACCTGTGGTCTGCCACCGTCCTGGTCCAAAGCCATAATTGTGCCGATTTTTAAGAAGGGCAATAGGGACGACCCCAAGTGCTATCGTCCTATCTCCCTGATTGATGTATCGGCTAAACCCCTGGGTAGGGCGATCCTCAATAGACTGTCCGAGTGGACCGAAGAAAATAACATCTTCTCGGACACTCAATATGGATTTAGGACAGGGAGATCCACCAGTGATCAATGTCTTAACCTTTACATGCTGATCGCCAAATACACCATGGCCAGTGATGAATCGATCTACTTGGGATTCATGGATTTGGCAGCGGCATTTGATCACGTCAACAGGGAGAAACTGTGGGACATGATGTCTCGTATGGGGATAGAGAGTGGCCTAATCAACATACTTAGGGAACTGCATAGTGACACCACTGCTAGGGTTCGATTTAACAGGGAGGGGGGGCTGACCGACTCTTTTCCCTGCATGAGTGGAGTCCGGCAAGGCTGCATTCTTGCCCCCTTTTTGTTCTCCCTTTATATTAACAATCTGGAGCAGTACCTGTTAGGTTTAAAGGCAGATTGCCCAAGGGTGGGGTCGCGTCATATTCCTGTTCTGCTTTACGCAGATGACGCGGTCCTGGTTGCACACACACCCAGGAGCTTACAAATCTTGATTGACGGATTTGTTGAGTTCATGGGTGCCCTAGATCTCTCTGTTAACCTGGGCAAATCCTATGTGCTCCTGGCTGGTAAAAAAAACCCCTCTAAATTCACTTACACAATAGGAAGTCACATAGTAGAAGAGGTCAAAACGTTTCCTTATCTAGGTGTAACTTTTGATGGTGCCTTACAGTTTAACTCCCTGGTGGAGGAGCGTTGCAGTAAAATGATTGCTTCTAATGGGGCAATAGCAAGCTACGGCAGGAGGTTAGGTAGATGGAGCCCGGAACAGGTGATGAACCTGTATAGCTCCATATCATGCTCTAAAGTAACTTATGGGGCAGAAGTATGGGGCTTTGTCAATACCACAAGAATCCAACGGGAGGAAGACAAATACCTAAAAACCATCCTGAGGGTACCCCGAAGTACTGCTGGACTCATAGTACACAGGGAATTAGGGAGGCCACACCTAGATGATTTGGTAAAACTCAGGCCAATTGTGGCCTGGCTAAAAATCTGGGCTAATCCTGATGCGTCTCTAAGCAGAGAAATTTTATCGGACTGTTTAGAGAGGGACAAATGTATGCGAATTCCCTGGCTCAGTTATGTAAAGAACACCCTAGAGGAACTAGGCTTTGGGAATCTCTTCACCAACCCTGCAACAATTGTAGCCCAGCACAAGATGCAAGTAAAGAAAATTTTCTTAGAGCTGAAATGTCAACGTAGAGCTGAGGCTGAAGGGCTTAAAAAGACAGTGAGGGCCCACAACCTGGTTAAGAGCGTCGAGGGAATGGAGCCATATTTGTACCTTATGCACAATGCACAGGACAGATTTTTGATGTGCCGTTTTAGTCTTAACCTACTCCCATTTATGTTGGCATCACCAGCAGGGTTTTTAACATCAATTGAACAGAAGGGATCCTGCGGCTGCGACAATAGTTCTCCGCAGGATTCCCTTCACTTTGTTTTACTCTGCCCTTTTTTCACAATGTCCAGGCGCAGATTTCTTGTAAAAGTTTTAAAACAAGCTAAACTGGAACATGCCAGTGAGGCATTAGTCTTTTTACAAAAAGCATCGGACCCTTTAACACAGTGTTGTATAATGAATTTCATCAAGGTAGCGGTCCGTTTAAGGCTAACTAGGGGAGATGAATGATGTGTTCCTGATTTTACCTTTCTTAATGTGCTGTATTTTTTCTTCGCTTTGTGTCCCATGTTAATATTAATATTTTTGTATCAGGATCTTGAAAATGTTTAATGACTTTTTATTCATGTAATTATGTATGTGCTTTTATGGTGATTTTTAATCATCGAATAAAGATTCCTGAATTGAATTATGCCAAAATGTCTACATTCGGTTTCGAATTTTGGAAAAACACCATTGAAACAAAAATGATCTGGGGTTTCAAAGATTGGCAAGTACAAGGCCTAGAAGCATTATTTAGGGCCTGCATGATCCAAGAACAAATGATATTCTTAAATGACACAATTCAACAAACTAATTGTCTTGGCCTAGCTAAGATAAAAGACTTAAATACACTGTCTATTCCGAAACCCATGACTGATAGTGACAGCACTGCAGATATGGAGATAGACGTATCCCATATTTTACACCAAAACAGAACACATCCTGATTGGAAAAAGTGGTTGATCTGGCCAACAGACACGAATAACTGTCAAGATAGATTCCTGAACAAAACACTGGGGTTCAAAATGACCAGACCAGACCCAAGATACTCCCAGAGACAACATCCAGGGATAGTTACAACATACAGTGTAGGGAATCTATGCCTAGAGTGGCTAGAGAAATCCACACTGGCTGAAATTAAGCAACACTTGACTTTACTTAAAGACAGTGCTGACTTGCGTGATTTCATATTGGGACCACGCAAACAGCGTCAAAAAACGTTTCATAGCTGCCGGTGTATACGCTGCATACAACGAAGCTTGGAAAGTAATGCAAATTGAAACTGCAGAGAAAATATGAGAAATTGATTGTATAAATTTGGAAAAATCACTTTCTGTTGTAGACAATGGGTTAACGACTCTGTCTTCCAGAATATATTCATTGGACAGTAATGTATCATCTGTCTTTGATATAATAGAGCAAGACTTGCTAATGTTACAACATGGCCAGTCTCAATTATGTTCTATTGTACAGCTTAGTTGGACGTTGCAAAATCTGCGTTCAGGGTATGTACCATGGCGTTTAATCAACACAACGTCATTATTCAGTATCTTTAACCTTACTGATAAACAAATCAGTTTGGCACAAAAAGGAGCAGATTATACGATTCTGAGCATTGAAAAACTTGAGAGATTACCATTGACAATGTCAGAGAGACCTGTCATTGAATGGATAGTACACGGAACAATTACAATTCCAATAACAACTTTCCAGTTTAAATATTGCCAAGAATATATACCAGCAGGCCAGTATGAAAGGTTGGGTAAAGGATACATCAAATCAACCTGGAATCTACCTTACACACACATATGTTATAGTGAAGGAAAAAAGTAGGTATTCCTTAGTGGTAACAATTGTAAAAAATCACTAAGCGGTACACTGCTGTGTCAAGGTATTAATTTGCATGGTGCGTGCAAAGGGTTTTCAAATAACCTTTCATGTCACCTGCATGGCACGCCTGCAAAACAGATAGAGCCATTTTTAGACCACTTTCTAACAGCAGTTACGTTTTAATAAGTGACCACAGCTGTTGTGGCATGCTGCCAGGAAAAGCCTATCTGACAACTGTAACTTCCAGGGCTGTTTGCTGTATGCAAGTATTGTATCCACACAGCAATCCAGATATGGGGGCTGCGTTATGGCCTTCCTTGAATATCTCTTCTATTTGAATTGATACTTTAAGCAGAATGAAGTCTATACTTTTACAGACAACTGTGCCTTTAACGTCATCCAAAGAAACGTATGTTCTGCAAATGGCAAGGACATCGGCAGAGATACATTCCCTTTTATCAACAAATTGCCCCGTGCGTTTCGTAGTAATTTTAAGTCCAATCTTAAACATGTCTGATACCAGTGTCATCGCACATGTATTTAAGACAATTTTTTCGGGACTGTTAGCACCCTTTGAAACAGTTCTGGGCATCTTTCCGAATTTTGTCCATTTTGTTTTTGGCGGCCTACCCTTGATCTTGGGACTCGTGGCAGGAATTTTATTTTTGCTCCTTCTGCACCGATATGGCAAGCCAATCCACAGACAAGACTCCAGCAACGATGGAAGAAACGATCCTAGCAATACGATACCGAGACCTTATCACTAAGGTCCTCGGATTGGCCCGGCTACGAGATCTGAGTATAACCTGGTTTCTTTCATTCAGACCGATCTGGCAGGATTGCATCTTACCTGTGCTTCGATGTCTGCTATGCGGAGAAGAATGCGTGTTGGACGTCTGTCTTACACTACCATCAGCAAGACCAATGGATATCGATACTTTGCTAGGTCCTGTAACGACTCATGCATCGTGTTGTCCCCAGCGGCTACCCATTCTGATGACGGCATTCGTTGAGACTTCACCACTACGAGTAAGTGGCGGTGAGGTACAAGAGGAAAGCAGCACCAAACAGGTACAACCTTCTGTGAGCATTGCTGATCCTAACATCGATAATAGCAATCACGCAGAAAACTGCACAGTTGCGGTATTTTCGAACTTGGTCGAACTTTCACCTGATGTGGTAGACCAATTCTTTGCAAGTCTGTCTGAAATGATGTTCTCCCTTGAGCAACGAGAATGAAAATTTTTTACAAGCACCCAGCGTTCCCTGAACTCTGAATTCGGCCTTCAGTTTTTGATAAACAAAGCTACCAAAAATACTTGGAACTATTTTTTCCCCTGAAAGCGAAATAATTTTGTTCATTTTCCAAAATATTTATATTTCTTTTTTGGCACATGGTACTCTGCTTAAAGTAGAACTATTCTTAGAGAACAAAGCTTCTATTTTTAAGATACTAGAGACAATATTTTACCTCAGCCTCTAGCACATATACAGTATTTTGTATAAATATGTGATGGAATGGTCTCGACCTTCTTTTCTGTATTCAGAGCCATTTCATGTGTAATTTTCGCAATTCATTCAGCTGATATATATATGCATTTAACTGAATGATGACACAGCTTGAAAAGCGTACAGTACCAACACTAATTTTCGTGTATTTACCATATACCATTTCAACTACGAAATAATGTATTTTGGGGTGGGTTGGAAAACACACATGCATCGTTATATGTTTACTATTGCTTAGTTTTTTAGTAATGATGGACATTAATCCGTGGAGTGGGTGTTATGTTTATATCTAGGACCTTAATTCGATATTCCCGATTCATGCCCTTATGAGGTTATAATCAATAATGTCTTGATAAAGGCATAAGAATCAGATCAATATTCAGTAATAGCCCATGCAGTCCAAAGCACAGCACGGCTACTCCCATCGACTCATAGAAAGCACAACGCGTCCTTTAAACAAACCAAGCCTCCAGCAGCCCAGGAAATCCCCCCTGCTTTTGTTTTGATTTGAGCAAGAACTCCTGGTGTCCAGAAAGAACTGTTAGTTCTTAGTGACGTCTTATGTCCAACCTTACGTCAAACCCGGCACCTTTCAGGTATAAATATACTAATGGTTGCCTTAAGCAAACACAAGGAGGTTCGGAGCAGAGCTCCCATCTACTCGCCCGAGAGCCCAGCTGATGCGAGAACCCACAGAAAGCCACCCCTCCCGTTTGACGCACTGAGAGAGACGCTGTCTTTTTCTCCAGCCGAGAAAATCCAGCTCCGGTGTTTCCAGCCTACTCTTGCGGGTGGCTGGGATATCGAGTCCTGAGGAAAGAGATACCAGACCTCCCACATTCTATTACCAAGGTAGGGAGCTGACTAAACCCTTAAGAGAATTCTTGATGCAGATTCTTGGCAAAACTATCTTAACCAACTTAACTTAAACTGCTACTTACTTACTCCTTCCCAAGTATTAGGCTTAGGTCAGGTACACCGGGGTAGGCGTAGTTAGAAGCACCAGTTGAGTACGTTAGTCAATGTTTTTATGTATGTACATATTTTATCCATTTTAAAGTACCATATGGCTAAGAAACCATATCAATGCTTTTACAGTATTATTTCGTAATACTACTTTTACTGTATGCACTTTACTTTATGATAAGTATTGCAATTGTGGCAATTCATTTCTCTTGCATGAGAAAGAAGACTGCTCAATAAATAACACCTTTTATTGAAAACGCCCGTCTCTCTATTTCTCTGCACTCTGGTGAAACTAAGTACGCACGGTTGACTGAGTGAAATAGATGCCTATTGTTTTCACACGACTCTAGAGACACACTCTTATTCTGAGGGAGCAAAGTTGTCATGTTTATGCGGTTGTCAGAAACTGAATCTCTTCTTGTCTGAGTCAGGGAAGTTCACCCCTCCCTATTCATTCAAGAAAGTTTCTAGTGACCTCTGAGCTAGCTGGCGCAAACCTGAATTAAGTTTAACATAGTCAGTAGAGACCTAGATGACCTCAGTCCTACGTCTACACTGCTGTTTATGTTATTCCAATGCGCAGAGCCTATTGGGAAAATAGGAACTACACTTCACAGCCTCCGCATCCGTAAGATGAGTCTGTGGCAAGACTTTGCAGGCCCAGGAGCTCTCTTTATTCGATCAATGTCTAGATAAAATTGAAACCATGGTTCAGCAAATACCCGAGAGCCTTAAAGAACTGGAGCAACGGCTATCAGATATTGAGGACTGCTCTGTGCTGTATAATTCTGATATTATCTCTCTCCAGAAGAAGTTACAGGCCTCTCAGATCAAAATAGATGAGATGGAAAACTATGCCAGGCGTTCAAATTTACGTTTCACAGGGATTCCAGAAAATAGTGAACGCATTAACGGTCAGACTAATCCAGTGGCTTTCATCGAATCAATAAATAGAGACCATTTGCTCCAGAAGGCCCCTGAAGATCTTACTGTAACCCAGGCGCATAGAGTTCCTTTCCATAAAATCCAAGGGGCTAAGTATCCTAGGACAATGATTGTTAACTTTTCGGACTATCGAATTAGAGAGGCAGTGCTCACTAAGGCAATCCAAAAAAGAGAGATTGCTCTTCCTAATAGGGGCCGAGTTCAAGTGTTTTCTGATATGTCGGCAATAGCCGCATGAAGGCAGAAAGATTGTGTTGGGATGCTGAGTCAATTTAAAAGTACAGGGGCACAGGCGTCTATTGCTCAGCAGTCCAAGCTGGGAGTGTTTTGGAAAGGAAAGTTCCATCTGTGTTGTACTCTTGAAGAGGCCCAAGACCTACTTCAAAAGATGACACTGGCAAATACAAAATAAAGGACTTTAGTGGAGATTTTTTTTTGTTTCTCATGTACAACAACTGGTTCATTGACAGAACAGTTTTTGCACTTTTTGCACTTTTTTGTACTTTTTTTGCACTTTTTGCCCATTTAGGGAGGGAGGGTATATTGTATTGAGTTACTGCCCTCCTGTTGGTTGCTAAAGGATTCTGTAGATGGCTTTTTTCTCTGCCTTGTGGACAATGTAATGTATTTGATACGCTGTGCTTATTTTTGGAAGGAGTTTTCAAAACGTTTAGAAATTTTATTTTTGCAATAACAAATTCTGCATGTTGCGCTTTTGCAGTAGGTTTATAGCTGGGAAAAGGTTACTATTGCATTATTGTAACATTTCACTTTGCACAATTGCACTTTACCTTCCCCCTGTTCTTCTTTGGAGGGTGGGGAAAAAAGAGGGGGAAAAGGGAAGAAAGGGGAAGGAAGGGAAAAATAAAAAAAAGTGGGGATGAAAAGGAAAAGGTAGGAAAGGGAAGGAGGAAGGGGAAAGAAAAAGAGAAAAGGAGAGGAAAAGAAGGGAAAGGGAAAGGAAAAGGGAGGGAAGAAAAAAAAGGGAGGGAGATAAAAACTGTGTGGCACAAATTTCACGAATTGGATTTTCCCTTATGCGCTACCTCTCTGACGTAACCTCTCCCCCTTTTTTTTGTTTTTGTTTTTTCAGAATATTGTACTATCGGATCATTGGATCATTGAAGCATCGCAGTGCTCTTATATTAATATATTTTTATATTGCTGTATGGTGTTTTATGCCTTGAAAGGTTCACACGTTTGCACTATTGCACTTTCGCACTTTACCTCATTCCCCTGTTTAGGCGTGAGGGAGGATATAGGGGGATACATCTCCTTTTAAATGGGGGATTCAAAGGGGTTCAGGGTTATGTATAGTAATAGCAGTTAAAAGCCAAGTCTTATTGCAGTTTAAAGCTCCACCAAGGCCTCCTTAGGGCGGCATTGGATATTGCATAAATACGGTTTTGTTTGAAGCACTTAATATTAGGAATAGCCCAGGGTTAAGTACCATAATGGGGTTGCCCAGAGGGAAGAGGGGGGAAGACATGCCCTGGGTGCCAAGTCAAGGGACCTTGAGGTTTGAGGGAGACTGTGCATGTGAGTGAAGGGCCACCTCACTCCCCAGACAGTTTCTGGGGGGTGGGGGCGGGGGGAGAAAGGGTGTTGCATAAAAAAAATTAGCGAATAGGTCAAACTTGGGATAAAGGCTGAATTGGCAACATGGTTAAATTAGGAGGCCAATCTGCAATTGGCAGGGTTTTGTCATCAAGGGGTTATATCGGGTTTTTCAAAAAGAAATGATACAGCTGGAAAATAGGCAGATGATAGAATTTCGAAGACTCTTTCTAGAATGGTATAACTTGAATGAGTAATGGCACAATTGCTGAGGGTAGTTTCATGTAATGTGAACAGGGTCTTAAACGTACTAAAAAGAAGAGCAATGCTAAAATGGCTAGAATAGTTCTCCCCTCAAGTGATTTTTTTACAAGAGACACATCTTAAAACTAATTCCCCTAAGTTTACTCTCCCCGAGAAATATGCACAAGCATATTTTGTTTCAGCCCATGCAGCAGTGCGTGGAGTGGTTGTTTTTTTATCCACAGAGTTGGGTTGGGAGGTGGGTAAGGTGATTCGGGATAAGGGAGCTAGATGGATCTGGCTGGAAGTTTTAGTTAATGGATTAGCTCTTGTCCTGATTAATTATTTTTGATCAAATGGAGATGACTGTATGGCCCTGGAACAGGTACACGGTTTGCTGGTGAATGCACATGGGTTTATAATTAATAGGAGGAGATTTTAATTTAATACAAGATCTGGGCCTTGATACAGCCTTGATACCTCTAATAAGGGAAAAAAGCAATTAAAACCAAAAACAGACAGACTTCTAAAAATTATTAAAGGGGACTTTGCCTTACTAAACCCACGGAGGGTAGATCATCCAGATGGTACCGAGTTTACGTGCTACTCAGCAAGATTTAAACAGCATCTTGTTTGGGTTATTTTTTGATAAGTAGCCATCTTGCAAGAGGAGAATCCTCGATTCTGTCTAATCCGTTCTTAGATCACTCTCCTAGTTCTCCTTGAAATTATATTTGCCCCCCCCCCCCTTCAAGAGAAGAAATAACAGATGGTATTTCGATAAAACACTGTTATCAGACCAAAAATGGATTGATGAAACCCGTGATTTTATAACCTGTTTTTTTAAAGAGAATGTGAACACGGCACCAGTGTTTATGGTCTGGGAAGCTTTTAAGGCCACGGTTAGAAGATAGGTGGTGGCATATAGGGCCAATCTTCCTAGATTAAGAACATTTAAAATTTCTGGACTCCAGAAGGCACTAGAGCAGGCTAGGAGTGGTCTTTCGGGCAGGACATCGAGGGGACCTGAGGAAGGGACATTCCAGCAGGAATTTCTGAGAGGAGCTAAAGAGGTTTTTTTTATACTTGAGGAATTTGCAAGAAGTAAGGCTTCTCGACAAAAAGTATACGAAGAAAGCAAGCATATTGGGAAATTTTTTAGCCTGGTCTACAAAGATGCAATGGAGCAGGCAGTATATTTCACAAATCAGAAACCCTAATACTAGATGCCTGGTAAATGATAGAGAGGGAATTGTTGAAATGTATTTGTACCACTTCCGCAAGATCTACGCGGTAGTCCAGTCAGTTAATCCTCGGGCTCTTGTGGATTACTTTATGACAATCCAGCTACCTACGATCGGTGAGGAGGAATGCAGGCTGTTGAGAGAACCAATCACTATTGTAGAACTAGGTGAAATTATAAAAAAAAAATGCCAAATGAGAAGGCATGTGGTAATGACGGAATTCCTTTTGAAGTATATAAAGTGTTTTTTAATATCATTATATAATCAAGTTATGGCAGGAATGGCGGTCTCAGATAGGTTTAAAGAGTCAGTCATGGTCTCAATTTTAAGAAGGATAAGAACCCTGAAGACCAAAGTTTTTATCGCCCAATAAGTCTACTAAATGTAGACTATAAGCTCTTCATGAATATTTGGGCAAATAGAATGATGGGCTGTGCACAACATCTGCTATATGCAGACCAAACAGGGTTCCTGCCTGGGAGATTTAAGTCTTCAAATACTTTTTATCTGATTCAGGCCATTGACTACTTCTCCGCTAGAAAGGATGCTGCAGCCGTCTTAATGATGGACACAGATAAGGCATTCGACCTGGTGGATTGGCAGGCCCTCTTTTTTATTCTAGGCAAGTTTGGATTTCCACACCACTTGATCGAGATACTAGAGAGAATGTATAAGGGAGCCACTGCAAAAATAATGATACATTCTGAAGAGGCAGGAGAAGTGGTGATAAGGCGGGGTACTAGGCAGGGGTGCTCCATTTCCCCCCTTTTATTTTCACTCTTTATTGAGCCATTGGCAATAAAAAAAATTCTCAAATGTACTAATTCAGGCTCCCTTAGTAGCAATGGCAAAAATCAAGCTCTTTGCCGATGATTTGATCCTGTACCTGAATCCAGAGAAATCCAATATCCAAAGAGCGCTCTGAGAAATTCAGGCGTTTATACAGAATTAGGGGGTTACAGGGTTAATCAGTCTAAAATGGAGCTTCTCCAATTAAATGCATCAGAAATAGAGATGCCAGAAGGACTACAATTCTTTCCTCACAGACCTATTAGATATCTGGGATTGTATGTGACCGTGGACTTCCTCCAACTTTTTCATTTAAACTATGGTAGGACACTTGGACACTTGAGATGATAAAAAGTCTGTTAGAAAGATGGGCACTTTCACCCTTGTCGATAATAGGACGAGTCTCTTTGATAAAAATGTCGATCCTTCCCTTATTGTTATTATTATTTTTAAATCTTCCTTTAAAAATTCCAATCTAATTTTTTAATGAAGTAGACAAGGTGATCAGGGAGTTTGTCTGGGCTAAGATAAAACCCAGGATCAAGTGATCCATTGTACACTTGGAGGTAGAACAGGGGGGCCTTGCACTACCCTATTTAGCCACTTATTATCATGCTGCGTTACTGAGTTTAACAACTCAGCTATTGGCTCCCAGTTCGAAGTTTTTTTTTTTTTTCAAAACCGTATTTATTAAGAGTTCAAGCAAGATTTGGTACAGTCCTCCACAGTCAGGAGGGAACTGACAATAACAGACACATAAAAGGCATGGCAGTGAACTCTGAGTTTTAGCAAAACATACCCCAATCCCCTCCTATCCCACCCATCCCCCCCCAAAAAGAAACACCCCTCAACACCCCCCCAACTACCCACCCCTTATCCCACCCTAACCCAGTGCACGTGATCACAAGTCAGCAACATGAAATGGAAAGCAATGGCGGTGTCGGCCAACAGCCTAAGGTACGGGATCCACACCAGGGGACAGTACATCATCAATATCAACCGGGGGATCAAGGGCCAGGCCCCTGTAGTCCGCCCATCGTTTCCAAATTTTGTAGTGTTTCCGGGGACACCCCCTGGCTTCAAAAACAGGTAGTTCTAGGCCCATGAGAAAGTCCAATCCCGCCTTCCATGCACTAAGTGGGGGGGCACGCTCGCTCTTCCAGGCCTGGGCCAGGTCCCTCTTGGCCACCACCAGTCCCAACAACAGCAAATGTCGTTTGTAAGCGTTACCTCCTTTTTTAAAAAAATTTTTTTATTGGAACACGACAAAAAAGAAAGAAACCATGAACATACAAAATACACAAGATAACCGTCACATAATACATAATTCATAATTCAAAACAATTTTCCAGCCTTGGGGAAATGGAAAACACAAGCGCACATACTCAAATACAACTTACAAATAAGAAAAGGGTAAAGCTACACAATGGGAGATACACATAACTATAGCCACATCATTATTCGTACTTAAGTCTCATAAAAATCGGAAAAAGCCCCCCAAATTTTAAATCCCAATCTTTTTTTTCTTCTTGATTCAGATAACGAAAAAAGACTCCACTCTAACTTATACAATTTGTATAATCGAGCTTGCCATTGTTGAAATAATGGAGGTTTTTCTTGAAGCCATTCTGCCGCAATACATAATCTAGCGACTGTCATTATAACAAAAATAAACTGTCGACAACCTGTGATTTCCTTATTTTGGCCATCCTTAGGAGTCTTTCCTAAAATCATCATTGAAGGAGTAATTTTTAGATTAACCTTTAAGATAATAGATACAAACTTTTCAATATCTTGAATGAATTTCCCTAATATGGGGCAGGAAAAAAAAATATGTATACAGTCTGCATTATCCATTTTACAACGAAAACATTTGCCATCATGACCTCTTCCCCACTTTAGCATTCGAGCCGGTGTATAATATAAATCAAAGAGGCTTTTAAAAAATTGCGCTTTTAAGTTAGCGGACATCAGTGCATCTTTAGACATCAAAATCAGATTTCCCACTTCAATATCATTGTCTCCCAGTAGTTCCCTCCATTTTCCTTGTACTTTGTCCAAATCATCAGTTTTTTCTTCCAAAAACATGCGATAGAGAACCCCTATCTTAACTTGTTGTGTTATACCTTCTACGATTTTATGCTCTATTAAAATAATCTCGTATCTGTAAGAACTTAAAGAAAAAATCCCTGGTCAGCCCAAATTCTTCACTCATTTCTGAGAACGATTTACACTCTCCTGCATTCGAAAAAAAATCTCCCAACCTAAATACCCTTTTTTTTTTGCAGTTTCCGAGCCACTCCATCCGAAAATATCATAGGTAAAAAACTAACCAAACAATATGGAGTATAATATGAGACTTTCCGTACATCAATGAGACGGGCCACCCATTTCCAAACTTTATGAGCACCTATAAGAACCTTGAATCGTGTCCTTTTGTAATAATTGCCATCTATTTCATTAAAAAACAGTTGTTTGGTTTGTGACCCCATCAAAATCTCAAATATAGAGGGATAGTTATGCATGTCCTCCTTGGCATCTCTTATATACAAAAATCTCATTTTTAACAAAAAACATACTACATAATACAAGAAAAAATCAGGTACCCCCATTCCGCCCCTTTCAATTGGTAAGGTAAGATGTTTCATTGCCCGCCTAGGTTTTCTGGGGCTCCAAATAAATTTACCGCAAAGAGATTGTAGCGCCTGCAATTTAGGTTTCGGAAAATCCAGGGGTATTGATCGGAATAAATACAGAATTTTCGGAAGAACATTCATTTTGATGACGTTAGTCCTACCAATAATAGTCAAATATAGCCGCTCCCATTTCTCCAAGGAGGTTTTAATTTTATGGAAAACATTACTCCAGTTAGCATTAACCAACTCATCCATGTCCGTTTTAATACGTATTCCTAAGTATGTAACTTCATCAACCACCCTTTCATCCCCCCAAGTTATGGCACCGGAACAAAGTATTTGTGTTTTGGAAGCATTAAGTTTATATCCCGTTATCCTGCCGAATTCTTTGGCTAGCTTCTCAATTTCCAAACTGGCAGTTTCCGGGCTTTCCGTCACAACTGCTATGTCGTCCGCATATGCGAAGACAGAAAAAGAAAACTCGGCAACTATAAAGGGGGGGATCAACCTGTTCTGACTTAGTAACTCAATAAAAGGGTTAATATATAATGCAAATAAAAGGGGGGAGCATGGGCAGCCTTGACGGGTCCCTCTTGTAATATTAATCACATCGGATAGTCCGCCCAAAGTGGATATCCTAGCTTTGGGTTGGAGATAGAGTGTTTTGATGGCCTTAACATATCTCTGACCAAAACCCATTTTTTCCATTAAGGTCCATAAATACTCCCATGCCACCCAATCAAACGCTTTTTCCGCGTCTAATAGAAAAAGCGCTAATTTTTTTTTGTTAACCGCAGCCAAATCAAACAGGGTGATAACTTTATTGATGTGTTCAGTAGTGCTCCTTTTAGGAATAAACCCGTGTTGATATCTGGACACTAAAGATGACACTACCCCGGACAGTCGAATGGCCAATATCTTTGAGTAGATCTTATTGTCCACATTCAACAGGGATATAGGTCTATAAGACCCTACCCTATCAGTAGGTTTATCTTTTTTACAGAACACTACAATTGTTGCTTCGGCCCATGTAGCAGGGGGATTGCCTCCTTGAGCAGCTAAAATTGCCCGGTGTAGCTCATCCTTGATGTTATGCATAAAACGTTTATACATTTCAGCAGGCAACCTATCGGGCCCTGCAGCTTTACCCAATGCTAAACTGTTCACTGCAATTTCCACTTCCCCCAAAGTTATCGGTTGGTCAAGTTCATCAGCTATGCCAGGGTCTAATATTTTCAAATCTGTGAACATCCTATCATACCATTGATCGTCAGGCGCTACAATGTCTTCCCTCGTGTACAGTTGTGCATAATAAGTTTGGAAAATTCCGAATATACTTTCTTGATCGTAATATATATTGCCATGAGAATCTTCCATCGCCTTTATATATTCAGCGGAATGTTTCATTCGGATTTTTGTTGCCAAAATCCGGCCTATCCTTTCACCGAATTCATGGCTTGTCACTTTGGAGGTTAAAAACTTTCTAGCAATTTCTTTATCCCAGAATCCCAAAATGTTAGACCTGACCTTAATAACCCCATTCTCCTCTTCCACCAAATCAACATTACCCAAAGCAATTTTTCTGGTTAAAGAAATCTCAGCATTTCTCAGCACTTCATATAACATATCCAATTCCCTTTTTAATTTCTTGCGCTGGCCAAATGCAAAATTAATACATTCTCCCCTAAACCCTGCTTTAAATGTGTCCCATACCACGGGGATGCTAGCCGTACCACGATTTTCATCGAAAAAGGTTTGGATCCAACCCTGCATGTGTGTGATAAATTCAATATTTACACCCAGTTTGCGATCATATTAAAAACTAGCTTGTATCTTAGTTTTGGGTAAGTGGTGTATGTCTACCACTAATGGGGAATGGTCCGAAGAAATTCGGGGGTAAGTTCTAATATTCGTGCCTTCAATCAAGTTTCGGGGTAGAAAAAAATTATCCAATCTTACTAATTTCTTGTGTGGATAAGAATAGAATGTATATCCAAAGTCCTTATTTCTTAGCACCCCCCAAGTATCCACCAACCCATGATCTTGTAATAAATTCTTAAGGGCAATATAAACCTTGGGCTTGCGACCCTTATATATTGTTTGTGGATCTCCTAGTACACTAGTGCTCAAATTAATATTGATATCACCACAGATCACTATCGGGTGTTGAAAGTTAACAAGCTCCAGATTGATCTCTATCAACGGCTCGGGGTCATCCAGATTTGCCCCATATACCGAAACTAACGTAACTTGTCTATTTCCAAACTTTAACTCAGCAATGACCCAGCGCCCTTTCTTGTCTTCCAACTTGCGCCCAACAGTCACTGAGGTGTCTCTAACCAAAATAGCCACCCCCCGTATCATACTCGATTGTTTGGAGACTGATACAACTCTGTAGCCTAGATCCTTCAAGAGGTCCCTCTTACTCCATGGGATATGCGTCTCTTGTATACAAGCCACATCAGGTTGTATATATTTTAACTCCGCTGCCACTTTATGTCTTTTTATTACATTGTTTAAACCGGATACATTCAAAGAGCAAATCCTTAAGCAATTTCCCGCCATATTATATTCGAACGTCTTATCCAAGATGGTTTAACCACGCTTTGTACAAAAGAAAAATTATATAATGACATGTTTAAGTCCAAAATCCGCTCATTGTATCTTGTGTCTATTTTTGCAGCACTCACTAGTCGTGTTCCAAATTTTTTCCCCCTTTTAATTACACCCACCCAAAAAAGCCCCCCCCTCTCTTGCCCCCCAACCCCCCCCCCTTCACTGAGGCTTTAGGACCAATGGTCCTATGATGAAAAGTTTGTCCCCCCTCCCCTGCCGCCCCCCAACAGAGTTTTCACAAACGTATGATTAAACTGCAAATCAATACTGCCGGTGAGAGAACCCCAAAAAAATCCAAATTATTTAGACATTTGTCTAATAAACTACAAATCAATACTGCTAGTAATGCTGCCAATAGTATAACCCCAAACAACCAAAGTTATTTAGACATTTTGCATCTCACAGCCCAATATCAAATTGAAAGCAAAAATTCCTTGGCGGCAGACTCAGTGGTAAAAAATCTGGTGCGTTCTTTGTTTATAACCTTGAGTTTTGCAGGAAACATCAAATACACCTGTGCACCTTTGCTTTGAAACTGAGCTATAAGTTGTCTGAACTGCCACCGTAATTCAACAGACTGCTTACACAAATCAGGCCTAACAAAGAATTCATAATCAAGACCTTTACATTTTTTATCAGGGCGAGCCTTTAAAAAAATCTCCTCCCTAGCTTGAAAGCTGTTAAACGCCACTAGAATTGCACGAGGTTTTTTATCTCTAAGATTCGCCCTGAACGGAAATCGGTGGGCCCTTTCAACCTCCCTGTCCCTGTCCCAATCCCATCTCTCAGTCTGTGGCATAGCAGATTTTAACAATGAGACTATGAATCCTCGTGTGTCAGAGCCTTCTTTTCCTTCTTCAATTTGCAAAAATCTTAGATTGTTTCTACGGGCTCTATTTTCAATATCTGTAAGTTTCCAATTGATATCTTCTTTAGTCGCTAGATGTGTTTCAATAGTTTTCCGCTGTTGACCCATCTCATCTTCCAATGAGGATATACGCGCTTCAGCTTCAGTTGCTCTAGTAACAAACTCATTATGTGACTTGACCAGCCTCCTGACCGAGTTTTGTAATTTCTTGCAGGAGTTTTGAACCTTCATACTGTCTTCTCGATTCTCTTCCCTATGTAGCATCATGGTCTGATATATCAGATCTAATGATATATCCTCAGAGCACTCCCCATCATTATTTCTGTTAACTGTGCCTTCTAAATAAAGCTCTTTATCATTTTTGTCCAATCTGAGCCTCCGAACAGTGCTTGCGCCAGTGGACTCTTTATCCATATTCTCCTCCGGGCTACTGTGAAGACTACAGCCAGGTTCTTCATCTATCTCATCGTCCGGGCCCTCATCCTCCATACTCATGCGAGTTGCATACAGTTCAACCAGGCTTTCAGATGAAGACATAGAATGCTCTGATAGAGAAAAGAAATCTGCAGAATCAGTGTCTCCAGCCATTGAACGGGTCACCTCAGCACTGCCCGCTTTCTCATGTATCACTTCACATAGAAGCCCTTTATTCACTTGTCCTTGTATTTGTGCCTGTATTTGTGCAGCCGTTTCTGTTGCAATCAAATCTGCACCAGCGCTCACAAGTATATTAGAATCTGTCACAGACCCTTTCTCGCTTCCCACAGCTGCCGCTATTAAACTCTGAGCCTGGCTGAAGTCAGAAGCCTTTTCCCCGGACCCGGTCGTCAGAACCTCCATTTCTACAGCAGTTGTTTGTGAAACATTAGAATCATTTGAGTCTTTTGAAACAATTGTATCCACCGCTTTCGTTTTCAAAGCGGTGAACATTCCTGGTATCTTTCTCCGCACACTTAACTCCCCCTCTCTCCCCTTTGATTTCACTAGCACTGCACTGCTCGTACTCACTGTGGGATGCGGGTGGGGGGGAGTTACTCCAGCAATGTCAATCTCAGCCGTATTCACCGCAGTGGCCTCTGGCGTTTTCCCCGCCACTTCAGCTCCGTTAGCAACTTCAGCTGTAGCGCCCTGCCCTCGCGCTCTCCTTCCCTTCAGCCGCATCTCACCCAATCTGCTAGGAGCACCTCTCTCAGCGCTTAACACCGCGGCCCCAAGCTCCGTAATGTCAAAAGCCGCTCTGTCCTGCTTCGAGCGGGAAACCACCTTCCACCAGGTGCGCAGAGTTTGGTATCTGATCGGAGGCAGTAACCGAACGCCGTGTGCTTGCTGTCCAAGCCGCTGACAAAACCGCTGCCACGCCCAGGTAAGTATTATTCCTTGTATCATCCTAGGAATCCAGTGCAGCAGTTACGAAGGTTTTTTAGCTAAATTTAAGAAAATTTCAGTCTCTCAGTTTTCAGTTTTCAACAAACTCACACGTCCAACTCGGACGCCATCTTGCCTCTGTCCCAAGCGTTACCTCCAACATTTTCCAGGATATGAAGGAGACCCAGTCGAGGGGTACGGGGAAGGTCCCACCCCAACACCTCCGATAGGCAGTCCCAAACCCCCGCCCAGAACCTGGTCAGCCTCCCACAGGACCACACTGTGTGGAGAAGCGTCCCCCTTTTAACACCACACCTCAGACACTCCGGAGCAGCTATAAGGCCCGCTCGCCACAGCCGTTCTCTAGTATAGTAGGCTCTGTGAAGGTATTTGAATTGAATGAATCTAAGACGGATGGCTATGGCAGCTCCACGGGGGATTCAAGGGCCTCGCGCCAGTCATCATCATCCAGGGGGCCAACGTCATTCTCCCAGGAGGCCTTCAATGTCGAGAGAGTGGGGGAGCAGTGCGTGACCAGGGAGCGGTATATCTGAGAGACCTTCTTGTCGCCCAAATCGCCCATAAACAGTTTCGCCTCGATGGGGCTAAAGTCGGGGAGTTGCTCCAAGCCCACCAGGCTAGGGCCAAGGGCATGGCGGAACTGGAGGTATCGAAAAAATTGGGACTTAGGCATATTAAATTCAGAGCCAAGGTCCTGAAAGGACTTAAGTGTAGTTCCAGTAAGGACGTGCCCAAGGGACGAAATCCCGGTCGCGTCCCAGCCACCGAACCCGGACAGGGAAGCCAACGCCGGAAGCAAGCCATTATGCCACAGCGGCGTCTCGGCCGTCAGTCTGCCCCACCACCCCATACGGTGCAAAGCCTGCCGCCAGACTGCAAAGACCACCTGGGTGACTTTCGGCAACATTCTCCTCCGTCTGGCCGAGTACAGCAACGTGTGAAGTGTGGCACCACCCATCAACGAGTGCTCCAGAGCATAGGCCGGATCACTACGGTCCCCATACCACCACTCGTTGAGCACTAGGAGGTGGGAGGCCTGGTAATAAGACAACAGATCCGGGGATGCCAAGCCGCCACAGTAAGTAGAGAGGAAGCATGTACGCAGCGCCACCCTAGAGGCACCCCCGGCCCACAGAAACCTACCCAGCACCGAGTTGACACTACGGAACCATTGTGGGTCGATTTTATGTGGATGATTCTGCAGTTGATAGAGGAGCCGAGGTAGGGCTACCATTTTGAAAATGGCCGACCGGCCGTAGATATTAAGGGGCATACGCGTCCAGGTCTTGACGTCCATCTGGACCCTGTCCCATACAGGTTGAACATTCCGATCCCACGCCACCGCGGCTGAGGCCGAGAGGAAGACGCCCAAGTATTTCACACCATCGACCGCCACCTGAAGAGACGCAGCCCACGGGCAGCGCACCGAGTCACCCCCCAACACCCACAGGGTCGACTTGTGTGGATTAAGAAAGAGCCCCGACGCCTGACCAAATTCCTGCATTATCTCCAGGATGCGAGGGCCCGTCCGATGCAAATCAGTCATAAAGAATAGCACGTCATCCGCGTACAAGGCTATGCAGTCCGAGTGGTCCGCTCCCCACACAAAGCCCCGATAGAGCGCGTCCTGGCGCACCCGGGCCGCCATGGGCTCCATAGCCAGCGCGAAGAGGTACGGGGAGAGGGGACACCCCTGACGTGTGCCCCTGGTCGCAGGAAACCGCGTGGAGATCGCCCCAGAGACACGCACCGAAGCGGTGACATCCGTATACAGCAATTTCACATAGGAGACGAAAACTGGACCCAAATTCAGCAGCGGTAGAAGGGCAAAGAGATAGGTCCAGCTGACCGAATCAAAAGCACTATCAATGTCTGCCAGCAACAGTGCTGCTTGATCCCCGGTTGTCCCAATCGTGTCTATCGCGGCCTGTGCCCGCCGAATATTGTGTCGCGTCGCCCGGCGCGGCATAAAGCCCGCCTGATCCGGGTGGACAAGAGCTGAGATATGTGGGAGCAGGCGGTTCGCAAGCGCCTTGGCCAGGAGCTTGGCCTCAAAATTAATGAGGGAAATGGGACGGTACGACTCATGACGTTCAGGGGGTCTGCCCGGCTTTTGAAAGACCACAATTTCGGCATGACGCCAGTCCGGGGGGGGAGACTGCCACGTTCCCGCGCCAGTTCTAACGCCCGCCTGTAGTGTGGCCCGAGCTGTAGCTGATATTTCCGATAGAATTCGCTGGGGAATCCGCTCGGCCCCGGAGCCTTACCCACATTTAATTGACCCAGTGCGCCGCCCAATTCCTCCGCCGTCAGGGGGAGATCCAAAGCGGCATGAGTATAAGCCAGCCGTCTGTGGATAAGAATGGCCACCCCCCTCGAACCCCTAGTGAACCTGGCATGAAACACCTGGTGAAAGCCAAACCTCTGCAGACTCAGCGCCTTAGTGCCCAACATGTGTGTTTCCTGAAGTAAGAGCACATCCGCCAAGTCCCTTTTTGCCCAGCGAAGCACAGCCCCCGTTTAATCTTGTCCAGAAGCCCCCGAACATTCCAGCTTAGTATACGCATGGAAGTGCCAGGAGACACAATCCGTGGAGCATCAGCCATTGTCACGATGAGCCAGTTTCTGCAACCCCCGGTACCCGACCCAGGCCCCCAACACCCCAGATGCCAACATCATAAGAAGCACGTGCACCCCATAGAACACATCCCTGAACCCTACCACCCCTCCCAACCCGATCCAACTCACAAGCAACCAAACACCCCAGTACCCCCTTCCCCCACCCCGATACCTCAATGAACGATGAAGCATCTGTCGCGGTATACGGTACTTCAGGCCCAAAACACAGCGCCAAAAGCCAGCCATACCAATGGATCCCAACTAGTCCCCCCCCAGAAACCAGCCAAACACACTCCCAGAACCACCCCCCAGTCCCCACAGGAGGAGGCAGCCCATAGAACGTGCCCCGAACCCACAGCAAGCATACAGCAATGTCATAAGCCAAGCACCACAGGAAGGTACTAGACCGTGAGGGCCCATACACTCACCAAAGAAGAAGTCAATACTGCACCAGCCAATGTCTGTCCCACCAGCCAAAGCTCAGCAGCCGCAGAGTACAGTCACAGATGAAAGGCAATCAGCAGACAGTTCCAGCGGACGATGGTCAGGATTCTTTGCCAGATTGATCCGTATCGGGCTGTGTGTCCCCCAGAAGGGGATCCCGGGACAAGGACCTCCGTCGGGAGCGGGACTTGCGATGTCGTTTCCCCTTGCCTGGCGGATTGCTCCGATCCTGAGAAGAGCCGCGCGACGATCCGGAGTGCAACCCCGGTTGTACGTGTGGTCGAAGTCTGACCGCCTCATCAGTCCAATTGAAGACGGCCTCCGGCGTATCGAAGAAATGGGTCTTGGAGTTGAAGATCACCCGGAGGCGGGCCGGGTAGAGCAGCGAGTATAGGATTTTCAGGCCACGCAGCTTGGCCTTGGCTGCCAGGAAGGAATGCCTCTGCTGGTGGACCAGTTTGGTATAGTCCGGAAATATCAGAATCTTATGGTTGTCATAAAGCAGAGTGTCTTTAAGCCGCGCTTCCCGGAGAATAACGTCCCTGTCATGAAAGTTGAGGAGCCTGGAGATGATCGGGCGAGGCCGCTCCCCGGCCGGCAGTTTCTGTGTCAAGGCGCGGTGTGCACGCTCCACCACGAAGCAGCGCGACAGGGTGTTCGGGGGTAACCAACCCTCCAGCCACCTGGACAGGAAAGCGTCCATGGGCCCTTTCTCACAGTCCTCCGGAAAGCCCACGAAGCGCAGGTTGTTTCGCCGCGCCCGCCCTTCGGCATCTTCCACACGAAGCGCAAGGCCCCGTTGAGTCTGCTCCAGGTCAGCGATCTTCTTCTTGAGGGTACCAACATCTCCTTCCATTACCGTGCCCCTGGACTCCGTCTCAGTAATGCGGGCGACCGCGTTACGAAGGTCCTGGCGCAGCAGCATCACATCGGCACCCACCGCGCCAATCTTTGCATCCAGCATGTCGCGGGACTGTGTAATGGCCGTCAGCAACGCCGCGTTGTCCGGCCCTGCGGTCTGACCCCCACCAGCCGCTCCAGCGCTTCCACCAGGGCCGGTGAATTTATCAATGGGTCCAGTCTTAGTGGCGGCCGTGCCCCTAGTCATGGCGGCAGCAGAAACAGTAATTCAGCAGCACGCACCTGTATGGGGGTCGCACCGCGCGACAGTCCGCCACGAGGCCCCGGCCAGGGCGTCCGGAGCACACCAAGCCACACGGTAGCCACTCGCCACCAGTCCGCTGGTCACAGGCGGGCACCCAAGTAGCGCCACTTCACCAAGGCGCAGTAGGTCGGGTCTGCAGCCCCTCGCAGGCCAAGTCCCAGCGCGTGTACGCGCCGCCCAGGGCACCTCTCTCTATACGTCCACCTCCTCTGCCTGCTCCGGTGCACCCTGCAAGCCCCAACGATTGCCCAGGGCCCACAGTGATCTCCTCGGGCACAGCGTCTCTTAATGTGAGGGGAGAGGGCAGCACACGCGGCTCGTTGGACCCCACTACGGGTCGGTGCCAGGTCCACACCGGGCCCCCCGGCACTCCTGGCTCGGCACGAACACGGGCCACTCCAGGTCAGTCCACCGGTCTTCCGGCCTCTGCCCCGGTGATCTCAGGAAAGGGGAAGGCAATAGTCCAGGCCAGGCGCCCGACTGACCTCCCAGCCCTCAGGGGCTCCGATGCGTCCGCCCACCCGATCCGGGGATCGGAGTTGATGACTTCGGGCGGGAGCCGCCAAACTCGAGGCCCCGGCTCCGTCAAGGCCTGGTAGGCCGCAGCTCCTCCGAGGCCCCCACCAGGCACAGGCCCCCACCGCTGGTATGGTGAGGAAAGGCAGGGGACTCCGCGATGGTTCGCCGGCAGCAGGCAACCCCGGATCGTGGCCAACGAGCTGCGCCGCAGGCCTCGGGTCAAGCCCTCCGGTCTGGGCGCGCCAAAATTGAGGCCCCGGCTTGTCCGACCAGCACTAGGCCGCCCGCCGCTCCCACTCGCCTCACCGCCGTGAAAGGTCCTGGCGCGTTGTTCCTGGCAGCGGATGGCTCCCAGTGTCGTCCGCCACCTTTACCCCAGACGTGGTGCACTCTTCGGGCTTGGGGGCCAGGAGAATTGGAAGGATAATCATCGGGCCGGCGGGAGCTCTAGAAAGCCACGTTCGCCATGATCACCCGCTAAGCCACGCCCCCCCAGTTCGAACTTTGATAAAAAAAAATTGATGGTATGGTAATGGAGAGTGTAATTAAGCTACCAGCATTCCTTCGTACTGTAAAGTTACCAAAAAAGACAAGATAAAAGGTTGTTAGTACATTTTTTGTCGTATGCAGCAATTTAATAAAAAGTATAGTGTTCCACTATGCCACACATATTCCTCTCTATATGACTGAGCAATGGGGCCTTGAGCTCTCCCAAAAGGGTGTATAGCCCTATATTACGCTGGGTTTTTCTTTAGCTTGGCGACTTCTGCAATGCTGCAAACTTGATGATGTTGGATACTTTCATAAGCCAATTTCAGTTTCAGAGAGGGGATCTCTGGCTAAGCTTTAGGCAGATTACATGTTTTTTTACGGATTAACTATACAGAAATTAGTGAGAGAGCTAGATTGATTTTGAAGGCAGCCTTTGAGATTAATCTGACTGGTGTTGGTAACTGGTATAGGTTATTACGCCAGGAGACAAATAAGAACCTTATTGAAATAATGCTCCCTGGAATTGCACAGGAAACCAATTGATTCTTCAGTTTCCAGGAATGGCGACAAATCTGTAAGATTTGCCACAGGGCTTTTAGGGCAGCGAATTCTCAAAGAATGTATTTTCTCTCTAGATGGGAGACCTATTGCACTCCTTCCAAGCTCCATAAATGGTTTCCTACGACACCGAATGTACGTTTTAAATGTAATCTGTCAGAGGCGGGAGACTGAACACATATATTTTTCACTTGTCCAAAACGACACTACTTTTGGAAGGAGGTGTTCAAGTTTATTAGCAAATTTTTGCCAATAGAGATCTTTCCAGATGTATCACTGGCATTATTTGGTTTCTCCCATGCAGTGGGTCAGCTTCCTTTATGTAGACAATCTTTTGCTTTTATAGCTATAGCAGTAGCCAGATCACTAATATTACAGAATTGGAAATTCCCTATATTGGCTCAGTGGCTACTTAAGCTGGAAAGGACTCACAAGTTTGAAGAGGCCTATGCAAAGAGGATAGGGGCAGTACGGAGGTTTGGGAAGATATGGGAAAGTTATGCTATGATTATGTATCAAAATGATAAAATGATGTAAAGGGGGCACATGGTATTACTAGGCTGCTATCTATATTTCTGGTATTATATATTAAGGAAAATGAGGGATGAAGTTGCGCTCTTTATTTATTAGTCTATAGTACAAAAATGAGACCTAATAGTAAGCAGGTCTCTTTTTTTTTGTATGTCTTTTTTATTGTGCGCAAATGGATTATGTAACTGTGGGAGGGCAGGTCGGATATACAGACGCGGAGGCTAAATATATTGTCGAACAGCCCTTTTATTATCAGGAATCAAAGTCTTAGGTTTCACAATGAGTTCCGCAATTCCTCCCGCAGCAACTGTCTCTTCACTATTGAAAGGATTAGCCGTGGTACTCAGTGTTGTTTCTCCCTCTTCTGCCAGACGATGTATTTCCTGGGGCGATGAGGGCTCCGTGGCGTTGGTTTACCGGCCCCGCCGTAACTCTCCTGAGTCACGGCACGCTCTCCAGCCTCCTCCGGGGGACACCACCACTCCTCCGTCCAGCGGTCTTCGGCCTCTCCCGCCTCTTCCTCACGCTCAGCAACGCTGTCTTGACTCTCGGCGTTCAGCTCCGGCTCCCGGCTCCGAGATTCGGCGTCTTCCGCGTGGTCCGTCCCAGGTTCCGCCTCCTTGACGTTCTGCGACCCCACTTCCTGTGTTGCGTCCGTTTTTACTCGTTCAGTCTCTGTAGCTCCTCCTCTCGACGTTGTCCCTCGCTGTGGAAAGAGAGGAGAGACATGGATCGCCGTTCGTGGTTCCTGTGTGACGTGATGCAGTCTTGTTCGTGCAGGGAAGTCTGGGTCCCGTAGTCCAACCCTACAGTGAGTTCCGCCAGGTCACTTCTCACATCCCCTTTCCCTTGCTGTCTTGATACTAGGGATTCATTCTTGTGGATATCTACACAGGTAGTCTACATTCCCTTGTTCTGACCCCTTCCGATGTTGTGTGCGGAAGCTATATGGTTGTAATGCAAGGAACCACCTCAACACTCGATCGTTGTTTCCCTTGTTTCGGGATAACCATTCTAAGGGTGCATGATCTGTGAATAAGGTGAATTCTCTTCCTTCCAAGTAATATCTCAGTGTTTCGATGGCCCATTTCACAGCCAAGGCCTCTTTCTCGATGACTGCATAATTTTGTTCTCTTGGGAACAATTTCCTACTGATGTACAAAATTGGCTGTTCTTGTCCTTGACGGGATACCTGAGAAAGCACCGCCCCCAACCCTTGGTCCGATGCGTCTGTCTATAGGACAAATGGTAAGGAATAGTCAGGACTGGCTAACACTGTCTCAGACGTGAGCGACCCTTTCAGGGTGTGAAAGGCTCTCAGGATGTCTGGAGTGGGATGCTTTAAACATTCTTCTGTTTTAGATGCTTTTTTGCAGGAGATTGGTGAGAGGGGATGCTATTTGAGAAAAATTTGGGATAAATCTCCTATAATACCCCAGGAGGCCTAAAAAAGCCCTAAGGTCTTTTTTTGTCTTAGTTAGGGGTATTTGGGATATGGCTGTTAGTTTAGAATCTTGGGGACTAATCATTCCTTCACCCAGTAAGTATCCCAGATACCGCACTGTCTGTGCTGCCAAGTGACTTTTTGAGGGGTTAATTTTCAAACCATGATGTCCTAACGTTTCAATAACTTGTCTCAAGTGATGTACGTGTTGGTCCCAGGTATCACTAAAGATGACTATGTCATCGATGTATGCACCCGCATACCTCTCATGGGGACGTAGAATGCAATTCATGGCTCTCTGAAAAGTGGCTGGAGGACCATGTAACCCAAAAGGCATAACCTTGAAATGGTATAACCCATCAGGAGTAGAAAAAGCTGTTTTTTCTTTGTCTTGTTAACGTAAAGGGATTTGCCAGTACCCTTTACACAGGTACTGGCACAGGTCCAGGGTACTGATGTATTTGGCTCTCCCTATTTTCTCCACAAGTTCGAAGAGGCCTATGCAAAGAGGATAGGGACAGTACGGAGGTTTGGAAAGATATGGGAAAGTTATGCTATGATTATGTATCAAAATGATAAAATGATGTAAAGGGGGCACATGGTATTACTAGGCTGCTATCTATATTTCTGGTATTTTATATTAAGGAAAATGAGGGATGAAGTTGCGCTCTTAATTTATTAGTCTATAGTACAAAAATGAGACCTAATAGTATGCAGGTCTCTTTTTTTTGTATGTCTTTTTTATTGTGTGCAAATGGATTATGTAACTGTGGGAGGGCAGGTCGGATATACAGACGCGGAGGCTGAATATATTGTCGAACAGCACTTTTATTATCAGAAATCAAAGTCTTAGGTTTCACAATGGGTTCCGCAATTCCTCCCGCAGCAACTGTCTCTTTACGATTGAACGGATTAGCCGTGGTACTCAGTGTTGTTTCTCCCTCTTCTGCCAGACGATGTATTTCCTGGGGCGATGAGGGCTCCGTGGCGTTGGTTTACCGGCCCCGCCGTAACTCTCCTGAGTCACGGCACGCTCTCCAGCCTCCTCCGGGGGACACCACCACTCCTCCGTCCAGCGGTCTTCGGCCTCCCCCGCCTCTTCCTCACGCTCAGCAACGCTGTCTTGACTCTCGGCGTTCAGCTCCGGCTCCCGGCTCCGAGATTCGGCGTCCTCCTCTCGACGTTGTCCCTCGCTGTGGAAAGAGAGGAGAGACATGGATCGCCGTTCGTGGTTTCTGTGTGACGTGATGCAGTCTTGTTCGTGCAGGGAAGTCTGGGTCCCGTAGTCCAACCCTACAGTGAGTTCCGCCAGGTCCCTTCTCACAGTAACTAGTTCTATTTATTGACTATATAAAATATGAGATGGGAGCGCTTTTGTGTTTATGTATCCTGATTATTATGTTTGCCCTGTTTTTTCTGACGCGCAATAAAAAAGAAAAGAAAAAAAAGAGTCTGTGGCAGATATGCAACATCAACATTGTGTCTCTTAAGAAGCAATGTAAATTGATACATGTATAGCGCACTACTCACCCGCAAGGGACTCAAGGTGCTTGTACGAATACCGCTGTGGAACCCATCCTAGCTTTCCCTGTGAGGCGTTCACTCCTGGGCACCCCCAAGGTGGAGGCCAGGCATCCTAAGCGTTGTGGGGGCCGTTGTGGAGATTAAGCAAGCTATTGCCCAGAGTTGCAGAGTGGGACTCCATGATTGGAATAGGCACCGAGGCGAGAATTATCAGGTCCGTGGAATTTTTGAGCACAAGACCCGCTGAGGCGGGAATTGAACCCTGGTCCCAGGCTAGACTTCTGCATCAGGGTCTGCCGCTCTAACCATTGAGCCACACTTCTCCATCTGGTGCTTTTTGTTGGACCTCAAGCCTCGAACATTCCCAGACATTAATTTACAATTTCCATCTGTACCCATTATGACTTATTACTTGCGGGCAAAATATTGCATTCTCCCTCATGTCAAGATGGCCATGAACCCAAAAAAAACCACATAACATAACAATCCCCCACCACTAACACTGAACAAGTAGGACTAAACCATAATATACATGTCCAAAGCATTCAAAGTGAATGAATGAAGTGAAATTTGCCAAGCGCTCTAATACCCTGAGGTGTCTAGGCGCTGAACTCTGAAAAGGTAGGAGAGGGAAGAAGTCATCAAATGGAAGGATTAATGCTGCAAAAAACCAGGTCTTTAAGGCATTCCTGAATTGCAGCAGATCAGTAGATTTTTTTAGTTCAAGAGGAAGGGAGTTCCAAAGATGAGAAGTGGTAGAAATTAAGCTGCTTCCGCCAAATTGTGACTTTTTAAATCTGGGCACCACCAGGTTATAGGCGGTGGTGGAACGAAGAATTCTAGAAGGAATATGCCACCAAACGTTTTTCCAGAAGGATTTGGGGCCACCTCCATGCAATGCCCTGAAGGCAATGCATAGAGATTTGAACTCTATTCGTATTTTGACAGGAAGCCAGTGCAGATGAACAAGTGCGGAGGACACTGATTGTCATTTTGGAATGGCCAGAAGAAGCAGTGCTGCTGCATTTTGTAGGATCTTTTTCTGTAAATTGATGAAGAGGGCATTACTGTAATCTATTCTTGAAAGGACAAGAGAGGAGGTCACTGATTTCTGCATATCTTTAGGAATAAAAAGAAATGTTTTCCTAATTTTAATAGCGTGAAATGACGCAAATGTGATGGAGTTTTTATGGCCCTTGCTGCCAAATATTACTCATATATATTTAGCTTTAGAGGTAGAGGTCGGGAGTGTACATAGCTCCAATGGGCACTGGGGCGGTAGTTCTTTAAATTAGAGTTGTCTAACTTAGTCTTCTTGAGGAGGAGGAGAATTGATGCCAGTTTCTAGTCAAAGGGTAAATAATAAGAGCTAAGTATCTGATTGTAAATATTCATGAGATTTGTGAGTGTAAAGATGTACACCATCACATCCCAACTCCTCATTGTAAAATCCCTCCACCCCGTCACGCGGGGGGAAAAGTATCCCCGGCTACCGCTCACAACAGGCAATGAGCCCTAGACAACCATGAAAAATTAAGTAAATATTTTCAGTGTAACATTAGAGTTACAAATAGCCAGACACTCCTAGAAGAATCTCTTGCCCCATGAAAGGGAGGTCGCCCCCACATGTGCAGAAAAGCAGCTCCTCCCGTGCATCGGCCGGGGCATGACCCAACATCTGACAACCACATGCAGGGAGACCAATCCCTCCCCTGGATCAACTACCACCCCATGCAAATAAAGAGCATTTCACAAGTAAGTATACAATTAAGTAAACCTCCCATCCCTAATGAACAGCAATGCAGTCCATAGGGCAGGTCCCCGCAGATCTGAGCACTACAGGTGTTCCCTTGTGGTGGTGGTACAGTGTCAGCAACAATGTCACTCTCGTGCAAGGGAGTGTCCTAGACCCTCTCATCCCATGAAGGGTCAAGCTGATGCTCCTCTGATACCCGCAGGAGCTCCAACAATGCAGCCACCATGGGATTCCATCTTCTCGTATCAATAATATGAGGCATGTAACTCCTCCCCCCTCACCCTCCACCAGCAGACTTGGACTCGGCCCTGGAACAGAGGCGGTTGTGCCCACGTTTCCCACCAGTTGTATGAAAGGGCTAACCTGTACTCAGGTGTGCAAAGGTGGGCTGTCACCATATCCGGCAAGGACCAAACATCCTCTAGGGCATGGGTACTCACAAACTTTCTTTCGGGGGCCAAATTTACGGTGTGGTTTGTTTCTGAGGGCCGCACCGGTGGGGGGGGGGGGGGGGTGGGGGGGGGTTTTGGATTCAGTGGGGAAGGGGGCGGGGCTAGAGCCAAAAAAACCTGTGACCATGAGGTTGATCACAGGTCCCTTCAGCGGACGCCTTCGTCCACTGAGCCACCAGACCCGGCATACAGATTGATATCTCTCTATATCGATCTCTCTCGATCTCTCTCTCTCGATCTCTCTCGATCTCTGTGTGTCTCCCTCTCTCTGTTTCCTTCTCCCTCTATTTCCCTCGCCCTCACTCTATTTCCCTCTCCCTCACTCTTTTCCCTCTCTCCTTCCCTCTCCCTCATTCCCTCTGTCTCCCTCTCTCTCTCTCTCTGTTTCCTTCTCCCTCATTCTCTTTACCCTCTCCCTCACTCTATTTCCCTCTCCCTCACTCTATTTCCCTCTCCCTCACTCTATTTCCCTCTCCCTCACTTGTATTTCCCTCTCCCTCCTTCCTTCTGTCACCCTCTCCCTCATTCCCTCTGCCTTCCTCTCTCTCCTTCCCTCTCCATCACTTTGAGGTCTCCCTCTCTCTCCTGAGGTCTCCCTCACACTAAGTTCTCCGTCTCTCTCCTTCCCTCCCCCTCACTCTGAGCTCTCGCTCTCTCTGAGCTCTCCCTCTCTCTGAGGTCTCCCTCTCTCTCCTTCCCTCTCCCTCTCTCGGAGGTCTCCCTCTCTCGGAGGCCTCCCTCTCTCTGAGGTCTCCCTCTCTCTCTCCCTCTGCCTCCCTCCCTTGCTCTCCCTCCCTCGCTCTCCCTCCCTCCCCCTCCCTCCCCCTCCCTTGCTCTCCCTCCCTCCCTCCCCCTCCCTCCCTCGCTTTCCCTCTCTCGCTCTCCCTCCCTCGCCCTCCCTCGCTCTCCCTCCCTCACTCTCCCTCCCTTGCTCTCCCTCCCTCGCTCTCCCTCCCTCGCTCTTTCTCTCCCTTGCTCTCCCTCCCTCACTCTCCCTCCCTCACTCTCCCTCCCTCTCTTGCTCCCTCTCTTGCTCCCTCTCTCTTGCTCTCCCTCACTTGATTTCCCTCCCTCTCCTTCCCTCGCTCGCTCTCTCTCGCTCTCCCTCGCTTGCTCTCCCTCGCTTGCTCTCCCTCCCTCGCTTGCTCTCCCTCCCTCTCCCTCGATCTCCCTCCCTCGCTTGCTCTCCCTCCCTCGCTTTCCCTCCCTTGTGCTCCCTCGCGCTCCCTTCCTCACGCTCCCTCTTCCTCTCTCGCTCTCCCTTGCTCCCTCTCTTGCTCTCCCTCCCTCCCTCTCCCTCGCTCTCCCTCCCGTGCGCTCCATCTCGCTCCCTTCCTTGCTCTCCCTCACTCTCCCTTTCTCTCCCTCCCTCCCCCTCGCTCCCTTACTTGCTCTCCCTCCCTCTCCCTCCCCCTCCCTCTCCCTCTCCCTCCCTCCCTCTCCCTCCCTCCCCCTCGCTCTCTCCCTCCCTCTCCCTCCCTCCCTCTCCCTTCATCCCCCTCCCTCCCTCCCCTCCCTTGCTCACTCGCTCTCCCTCACTTGCTCTCTCTCTCGGTCTCCCTGGCTCTCCCTCCCTCGAGCTCCCTCCCTCTCCCTCGCTTGCTCTCCCTCGCTCTCCCTCCCTCACTCGCTCTCTCTCTCGCTCGCTCTCCCTGGCTCTCCCTTCCTCGCGCTCCCTCCCTCTCCCTCTCCCTCCCTCCCTCTCCCTCCCTCCCTCACGCTCCCTTCCTCGCGCTCCCTCGCTCTCCCTCCCTTGCTCTCTTGCTTTCCCTCCCTCGCTCTCTTGCTCTCCCTCCCCTGCTCTCTTGCTCTCCCCCTCGCTCTCCTTTGCTCCCTCTCCCTTTCTCCCTTGCTTGCTCTCCCTCCCTCTCTCTCCCTCCCTCTCTCCCTCCGTCTTCCTTCCGCTCTCCCTCCCTCTTCCTCCCTCTCTCCCTCCCTCTCTCCCTCCCTCCCTCATCCCTCTTTCTCTCACTCTCTCACTCTCTCCCTCTCTCTCACTCTCTCCCTCTCTCTCCCTCTCTCTCTCTCCCTCTCTCACTCTCTCCCTTGCTCTCCCTCCCTCCCTTGCTCTCCCTCCCTCGCTCTCCCTCCCTCGCTCTCCCTCGATCTCCCCCCCTCCCTCGCTATCCCTCACTCTCCCTCCCTCGTGCTCCCTATCCCTCCCTCGCTCTCCCTCGTGCTCCCTTCCTCACGCTCCCTCTTCCTCCCTCGCTCTCCCTTGCTCCCTCTCTTGCTCTCCCTCCTCCCTCGCCCTCCCTTGCACTCCATCTCGCTCCCTCCCTTGCTCTCCCTCCCTTACTCTCCCTTGCTCTCCCTCGCTCTCCCTCCCTCCCCCTCGCTCCCTTGCTTGCTCTCCCTCCCTTGCTCTCCCTTGCTCCCCTTCGCTCTCCCTCGCTCCCCTTCGCTCTTCCTCGCTCTCCTTTGCTCTCCCTTTGCTCCCCCTTGCTCCCCCTCGCTCTCCCTCGCTCCCCGTCGCTCTCCCTCGCTCTCCCTCCCCCTCCCTCCCTACCCCCTATCCCTCCCTCTCCCTCCCTCCCTTGCTCCCTCGCTCTCCCCCACTTGCTCTCTCTCGCTCTCCCTGGCTCTCCCTCCCTCTCCCTCCCTCGCTTGCTCTCCCTCGCTCTCCCTCCCTCGCTCTCCCTCCCTCCCTGACCCTCCCTCCCTCACCCTCCCTCTCCCTCCCTCACTCTCCCTCGCTCCCTCTCCCTCGCTCCCTCGCTCCCTCTCCCTTTCTCCCTCTCCCTTGCTCCCTCGCTCTCCCTTCCTCCCTTGCTCTCTCCCACTCTGTCTCATTCATTCTGACTGTCTCACTGCCTCTCTTCCTCTGTCTCTCACCCTGACAGTCTCTCTCTCTCTCTCTCTCTCTCTCTCTCTCTCTCTCTCTGTGTCTCCCTCACTCTATTTCCCTCTCCCTCACTCTATTTCTCTCTCTCTCCTTCCTTCTGTCGCCCTCTCCCTCATTCCCTCTGTCTTCCTCTCTCTCTCTGTTTCCTTCTCCCTCACTCTATTTCCCTTTCCCTCAGTTTATTTCCCTCTCCCTCACTCTATTTCCCTCTCCCTCACTCTATTTCCCTCTCCCTCACTCTATTTCCCTCTCTCTCCTTTCCTCTCCCTCCTTCCCTCTGTCTCCCTCTTTCTCCTCCCCTCTCCCTCATTCACTCTGCCTTCCTCTCTCTCCTTCCCTCTCCCTCACTTTGAGGTCTCCCTCTCTCTGAGGTCTCCCTCTCTCTCCTTCCCTCCCCCTCACTCTGAGCTCTCCCTCTCTCTGAGGTCTCCCTCTCTCTCCTTCCCTCTCCCTCACTCTGAGGTCTCCCTCCCTCTCTCTCCTTCCCTCTCCCTCTCTGAGGTCCCCCTCTCTCTGAGGTCTCCCTCTCTCTGAGGTCTCCCTCTCCCTCTGTCTCCCTCTGTCTCCCTCCCTCCCCTCCCTTGCTCTCCCTCCCTCGCTCTCCCTCCCTTGCTCTCCATCCCTCGCTCTCCATCCCTCGCTCTCCCTCCCTCACTCCCTCGCTCTCCCTCCCTCTCCCTCCCTCCCCCGCTCTCCCTCCCTCGCTCTCCCTCTCTCGCTCTACCTCTCCCTCTCTCTCTCCCTCGCTTGCTCTCCCTCTCCTTCGCTCTCCCTCCCTCGCTCTCCCTCCCTCGCTCTTTCTCTCCCTCGCTTGATCTCCCTCCCTCGCTCTCCCTCCCTCTAAGTTCTCCCTCTCTCTCCTTCCCTCCCCCTCACTCTGAGCTCTCCGTGTCTCTGAAGTCTCCCTCTCTCTCCGTCCCTCTCCCTCACTCTGAGGTCTCCCTCTCACTCCTTCCCTCTCCCTCTCTCTGAGGTCTCCCTCTCTCTCCTTCCCTCTCCCTCTCTCTGAGGTCTCCCTCTCTCTCCTTCCCTCTCCCTCTCTCTGAGGTCTCCCTCTCTCTGAGGTCTTCCTCTCTCTCTCCCTCTGTCTCCCTCGCTCTGTCTCCCTCCCTCCCTCTCCCTCCCTCTCTCTCCCTCGCTCTCCCTTGATCTCCCTCCCTTGCTCTCCCTCCCTCGCGCTCCCTCCCTCCCTCGCTCTCCCTCCCTCGCTCTCCCTCCCTCGCTCTCCCTCTCCCTTCCTCTCTCTCGCTCTCCCTCGCTTGCTTTCCCTCCCTCGCCTTCCTTCGTTCTCCCTCCCTCGCTCTCCCTCCCTCGCTCTTTCTCTCCCTCGCTTGCTCTCCCTCCCTCACTCTCCCTCCCTCTCTCTCTCTCCCTCTCTCTTGCTCCCTCTCTCTTGCTTCCTCTCTCTTGCTCCATCTCTCTTGCTACCTCTCTCTTGCTCCCTCTCTCTTGCTCCCTCTCTTGCTCCCTCTCTTGCTCCCTCTCTCTTGCTCCCTCTCTCTTGCTCTCCCTTGCTTGATCTCCCTCCCTCTCCTTCCCTCGCTCCCTCTCCCTCCTCCTCGCTTGCTCTCCCTCGCTTGCTCTCCCTCCCTCCCTTGCTCTCCCTCCCTTGCTCTCCCTCGATCTCCCTCCCTTGTGCTCCCTCTCCCTCCCTCGCTCTCCCTCGCTCTCCCTTCCTCACGCTCCCTCTTCCTCCCTCGTTCTCCCTTGCTCCCTCTTGCTCTCCCTCCCTTGCTCTCCCTCGCTCTCCCTCCCTCCCCCTCGCTCCCTTGCTTGCTCTCCTTCCCTCGCTCTCCCTCCCTCGCTCTCCCTCCCTCGCGCTCCCTCTCACTCCCTCTTGCTCTCTCTCCCTCCCTCCCTCTCCCTCGCTCTCCCTTGCTCCCCCTCGCCCTCCCTTCCTCCCCCCCTCCCTCTCCCTCCCTGCCTCACTTGCTCTCCCTCACATGCTCTCTCTCGCTCTCCCTGGCTCTCCCTCCCTCTCCCTCTCTTGCTCTCCCTTGCTCTCCCTCCCTCGCTCCCTCTCTCTCGCTCTCCCTCCCTCCCTCACACTCCCTCCCTCATGCTCCCTTCCTTGCGCGCCCTCGCTCTCCCTCCCTCCCTCGCTCTCCCTTGCTCCCTCTCCCTTGCTCCCTCGCTCTCCCTCCCTCGCTCTCCCTCGCTCTCCCTCCCTCCCTTGCTCCCTCCCTTGCTCCCTCGCTCTCCCTTGCTCCCTCTCCCTTGCTCCCTCGCTCTCCCTCCCTCGCTCTCCCTCCCTCCCTTGCTCCCTCGCTTGCTCTCCCTTGCTCTCCCTCCCTCACGCTCCCTCCCTCACGCTCCCTCGCTCCCCCTCCGTCGCTCTCCCTCCCCCACGCTCCCTCTCCCTCATGTTCTCCCTCCCTCTCTCTCTCTCCCTCCCTCACTCTCCCTCCCTCGCTCTCCCTCCCTCGCTCTCCCTCCCTCGCGCTCCCTCACGCTCCCTCCCTCGCGCTCCCTCCGTCCCGCTCCCTCCCTCGCTCTCCCTCCCTCGCTCTCCCTCCCTCGCGCTCCCTCGCTCTCCCTTGCTCTCCCTCCCTCACGCTCCCTCCCTCCCTCACTCTCCCTCTCCCTCGCTTGCTCTCCCTCCCTCCCTCTGCCTCCCTCCTTCTCTCTCCCTCGCTCCTCCTCGCTTGCTCTCCCTCCCTCCCTCACACTCCCTCCCTCCCTTACTCTCCCTCCCTTTCCCTCGCTTGCTCTCCCTCCCTCCCTCGCTCTCCCTCCTCACCCTGCCTGTGTGTGTGTGCTCGGGCTGTGACAGCTTCCAGGCGCACACACACTACCGCACCCAAGCTCTTCACAGGTCTTTAAAAGACCAGTCGTATGTTAGAGGCGCGCCGCGGAGTATGCCGTTTGATGCGGAGGGTCACTCGGCAGTACATTCACTTTCACCTATCCTGGTGGAAGTAAAGGTAGCGAACTAGTCCATCTGGCCTCCCCTCCCTATTTAACAGCGAGGGAGGCGTGAAGGACTGGGTTCTTTAAGACCCAGCGGTGCCAGGGCACAACACCTGAAACCTTCGTGGGTAACCTGCTCCGGCGTACGAATCACAGAGACACGGGACACTTCCTTTGGCGTCAAAGATTCAAGGTTTATTTGCTGCAGGGAACACAGAAGTCACAACAAGTACACCACGTGCAACTTGGGGAGACTGCTTCAAATTGGTTCTGTGGATCGCTCCTTTTATACAGTTTTTACCCATAAGACAACATGGTACACAAAGGTTTACAACCCGGTTCCCACCATTATCCCCCAGAGGGGTCGCTTTGGTCACTTTGAAAACACATGAGGTCCGGAACATAAGTGCGGAAACATTTGGCGGTTCCCAACTGTAAAAACCCATCTTCCCACCATTAGCGAATTCCAATCAGCAGTAAAACAGATCGAAATAGGAACAAGGACAGGTGTAGAGGAAGACGGAGACAGTGGGGAGATCGGAAAGGGTGTAAAAGGGGGGGGTATCGGGAAACACGAGATACAGGCATCAAAGGGACGTGCCTAATGAGATGCACGGCTGAGACAATAAGTCCGTGCGGCAAGATGAGCCTCGAGCGGCGCCATCTGCCTTACAGTAGCATCCCCCTCGTCATAAACACACTTACAAAGAACATGTGTCTTCCGCAAATATCTTGGGAGTCCCAGGGTCGCGAAGCGGACAGCGTCCGTTCGCTGACTACTTGAGGGCAAGAGACAAAATGGATGCCGTATCTAAGATGGAACCCGTGGGTACAGATGAAAAACCCACATAACAAACGAACGGTTTAAGTTAGCACAGCGAAACTGCGCACACTTACTAAACTCGTCATTTGCGGTTCATAGATACCAGACTCGACCATATTCGTGCGAGTCGAAAACACCACTTACAATTGTCACGGAACCTCAGACGCTCCTTTTGCCCTCATGTAGGCAAGCACTAGTCGGAATCATATTCGATATTCATCAAACCATCGAGATGTTGCTGTAGCATAGCTCTGTCCAACCGAGTCCCCTTGGTAACAGGTGGTTGTCTTATACACGTTGTAGCACAGAGGCCACATAAGGCAGGACCACACTGTACACAAAGGCAACACGTGAACAGGAACACTACAACGACTCCGATGATCATCAGAATCTTCCAACCCCAAGTCGACATCAGGCCCCAAAACCACCCAAGTAGCGTCCAATCCCCTACATCCACGTGTATGGATTCGGAGATCTTATGCAACCTCGAGATGGCTTGATAGACAGTTGGAGCATTATCTGGAATAAAAATGCAGCAGCTCGAATGGATCACTTTACATACCCCACCTCGATCCGCTAAGATGACATCTAAAACCATACGGTTTTGTAACGTCATAAGTCTATCCGCCTGAAGTTCTGTGGTGATATTACCAAGGGCACTGGCAGTAATATTAGCTGTCGATTCTACCACTCGAGTCAACTGTCTCAGGTTCCTACTATTGACCATAGGTCCCCAAAACGGGAGGAAACCCTTGAAAAAGTCTCCTGCCTCTTGACCGGCAGTATCCTCTTCGCTAATTACGCCTCGCACAACTCTAGTCTTATGATAATCGGCATCTACAGTGAACGTCGGAGGCAACAAATTTGCAATGAAGCATGAGCCCATGAAGTCAGCGGGCAACCATGCATATGCACGATCATAACAGATAAAGTATGTACCCTTGGCAGCCAGAAACACAGGGGACGAGAACATCGGCAGAATGTAATTTTCAGTGCAAGCACTTGCTCCAAGTCGGGCTTGCGATCTTCGGCCACGACCCATGAGACAAAAATTACCAGTGTGGGGTACGACCCATATCGGAGGCGAGCTTTTAAGCTGCTTTTCGCTAGTGAACGCACTATATTCACCTCTACTTAGGACCCTATAGGCCTGTACCTCTTCTTCGGGAATAAGCGAGGGATCATAGATATCACTATCTAAATCCTCTATTGCTATCGACAAAGGTTTTTGATACGAGGTAGGACCAGAGTAGGGGGAACGTGGTTCTCGAATGGGGTGGAAACCCAGTGCGCTTCGAAACATTGTTTGAAATGCTCGAGCTGACCCTTGGGAACTATACGGTAACACCAGATATGGAATTCCCTTATCCGTAGTATGTGGCATCAACCCACACACCCAACAATTAGTAGTGTTAACCACTAACTGATGCTGATGAAGGAGCTGAATAAAGGAATTGTTGCGGAATTCTACACGTCTAGCCTGCTCGTGTTCGGGTAACATATGAAAGGAATGGGGAGAAACAGTAGAGGTAAGTTTAGGGTCAGGAGTAGGGGTAGGTGTAGCAGAAGGCAAGAGGTAAGACATCGTATAATACACCCCACCCGCCAATAATGCAGAAGCAGTCAAAAACAATACAAACAGTTGGAATATAAAACATTTGGTACGACTGAGTTGCTGCAGCTTAAATCTGTGAACCTGAGCTCCCTCCAAATCATTCAGCTTCGAGAATGCCATTCCCTACGACCGTCCGCAACGTTTCTTGACGCACTTCGTTCTGTGTAGCAATAGTCAATCCCTAGGAGTTCCCACGAACCGACGGCCTTTAACCTAGCGTCAAGACCTACTATCCAGAAGGAAGTACGCGCGCGGCCCTACGGCCTTTAATGCACAATATGTATGTATGCAAAAACAAAGTCTCTCAGCTGTAAAAGCAAAAAGTACAAGGAATGAAGCTCAATATATATATATATATACAGGAATAATTACAGTAATACGAAGGTTCAAAACTGATCACGGAAAACGGGATAATGCAGTTGTCAATACAGAAAAGCAGGATCTTTTTATTAGTCCTTAGTGCGAGATCGCAAAAAGTATCGGGTTTTCCCAGGACGTGTCTGCTCGTCAAACAAAGGATCCGTTGAAGAGACAACGTCCTGCTGATCAGTTGAGTGTTCTGGTCTTGAGTCTTTCGATGCTAATTGTTCAACAGTGTCTTTCTGCTGCGCTGAGGATTCTCCAACAGGCTGTGCGTCGCTAAAAGGTACAAACGCCGGCAATGTTTCTGTTTCAGTTGATGCAATGCCTCTCCTTACCCACGGGTCTGCCGGCAAAGGAATAGGGACTTTCTTGGTGTGCGTGGCATGCACCCAATTCTTACGTCCCTCGAGACGAACGGCAGTCCTCGTGGCCAGGAGCACTTGATAGGGTCCGGTAAACCTCGGGTCCAGGTTATTCTTGCGTGAAAAATTTCTCGTCACCACCCAGTCTCCGGGCTGGAGCTGGTGGCCTGGACCCTCCGTCTGCGTCGGCAATGCGTCGTAAACCTGTTGGTGAATTAACCTCAGTTTAGCAGTCAAGTCATGTAGATAATCGATCAACATTGGGTACTCAAGATCAGAGAACATTCCTGGCCTAGGAACCCCCCACACATTCGCAGGACGGCCGAACACTATTTCATAGGGACTAAGCCCTACTCGGGAGTGTACAGTCGCCCTAGTTGACAGTAATGCTAAAGGTAAAGCGTCAGGCCACGAAAGACCAGTCGTAGCCTGAATCTTCGCTAACTTTAGTTTGAGGGTGCCGTTGTACCCTTCAACCAATCCAGCTGACTGGGGATGATTGGCGCTGTGGAATTTCTGATTAATTCCAAGGCCCTTACACACACTCTTCATCACACTACCCACAAACTCACTTCCGTTATCTGACCACACGACTCTAGGCATTCCATACCGAGGAAAATATTCCTTCAGTAGGATTTTCGCAGTAGACAAAGCAGTATTGTCTTTGAGAGGATAAGCCTCGATCCATCGGGAGAATGCGCAAACCACAACTAAAACGTATTTCAGGTTATTGCATCGCTCCATATGGATGAAGTCCAATTGAATCACCTCAAAGGGACATGAAGGGGGAGCAAAACTGCCAGGAGGAGTTGGGGTTCCTTTGCCAGGATTGTACATCATACACACCATACAATTCTTCACCAGGCGTTCAGCACATTTCGTAATGCCATCATTCTTCCACACCGGAGACAACAATTTACAAATACCTTTCACGCTAATATGTGCTAACCCATGCGCCATTGTCACAACGGCCAGCACATACGCATCAGGCAACAACCATCTTTTCTGATCCGACAAATCAATCCAACAACCATTCGCATCCAACTTTCCCGTGCTTTCTTTCCACTTCGCCTTTTCAGTCTCGGTGGCCTCATTCTGAATTGCTTTCACACTCTCGATAGTGTCCTCACACATACTCGATTCTGTAGGCCACCTAACCGAACTCGTCACATACATCCGAGTGCTAAGGTTCCGGGCAGTCTCCTTAGCAATCTCATCCGCAAACGCATTACCACGACCAACATCATCCGTCACCTTACGATGCGCACTACATTTGACAATCGCAACTTGCGTAGGCAACGTCAATGCATCCAAAAGATCATTCACAAGCTGGCCATGCTGAATCTTCGTACCGTGCGACGTCAAGAAACCTCTCTCTCTCCACAATCGTCCAAAACTGTGAGCGACGCCAAATGCGTATTGGCTGTCGGTAAACACATTCACACGTTTCCCTTTCGCTAACACACATGCTCTAGTAAGAGCGATCAACTCTGCAGCTTGGGCAGAATTCTGATTTAATCTTGCAGTCTCAACAACAGTATTCAACGTTACAACAGCATAAGCAGTAGTCACATCGCCATTCGGCAACTTAAAACATGACCCATCCACATACAGTGTACCATCTGGTTCTTCCAATGGGGTGTTTTTAAGGTCCACTCGACCTTTTGTTTCCTCCTCTGTCCTCAAGTAGCAATCATGTTCTGCTACTTCATCTGACTCTGTACTAATTGGTAACAAAGTTGCCGGGTTCAGAACGTTACAACGTTTTATTTGAATGTGGCTTGCCAAGAGCGTCAACTCGTACCCAGACAACCTCGCACTCGTCAAGTGCTGAGTTTTCGTTCGATTCAAAAGAGTGTCGACTGCATGCGGAACCATCACCGTAAGCATATTATCCATGACCAATCCTGCTGATTGTCGGATGGAGACCGCAGCTGCCGCTGTTGCTCGTAAACAACTCGGCAATGCTCTAGCTACTGGGTCCAAGGTCGAGGAAAAATATGCACATGGACGTTGCTTACCACCAAAAGGTTGCGTTAAGACACTCAAAGCACAACCTTCCCTCTCGTGAACATATAACGTAAACGGCTTACTGTAGTCAGGAGTACCTAACACAGGAGCCGAACACAATGAATCACGCAGTTCAGAAAAACTTTTCTGACATTCTTCCGTCCATGGTAAAGGAGTTGAAACATCCTTGCACGTAAGAGCCACCAATGGTTTCGCTAGCAATGAAAAATTAGGAATCCACTGCCTGCAGTACGACGTGATACTTAAAAAGGCACGCACATCTCTTTGGGTTTTTGGCACAGCCATTCGCGCAATTGCTGCAATCCTCTCTGGGTTCAACCTCCTTCCCTCCTTTGACAATAAGTGACCTAGATAGGTTACTTCTTGACAACAATATTGGAGTTTAGAAGGGGACACCTTATGATTCAACTCACAGAGATGTTGCAGCAACGATACCGTGGCAATTTTGCAAATGTCCTGAGTATCAGCAGCCACCAATAAGTCGTCGACATATTGGATCAAGGCCGCACCAACCGGCAACCTAAACGCATCCAGTTGACCCTTCAAGGCTTGGCTGTAAATCGATGGACTTTCACAGTAGCCCTGAGGAGCGCGTTTGAACCGGAAGCTACGTCCACCGAGAGAGAAACCGAAAAGGTCCCTGCTCTCCTCGGCAATCGGGATGCTGAAAAACGCATTTTTCAAGTCAATCACCGAAAACCATGATGCAGAAGCTGGAATCAGAGTCAGTAGCGCCGTGATGTCAGGCACAACGGGAAATTGAGGAACCACAATTTTATTCACCTCCCGTAAATCGATAACAAAACGATAAACAGGCGGTTTTGAAGGATCAGTACGTTTAAGAATGGGCAGCACAGGACTGTTGCACACGTTTCCCCGAGTCTCTTCGATAACATCTTTCTCGATCAAATCATAAATGATCGCTAACAGTGCTCGTTCACCATCAAGGGAGATACGATATTGGGGAATACGTGGCAGTCGCACATTAGATTTCAACTGAACAACATAAGGGGAGATATCAAGTAGGCCCACGTCATTTGGACCCGTTGCCCACAAAGACGCAGGAAGAGAACTCAATTCCGGTGGAAGCTTATCGAGAGACAAATACATAGGAGAGACAACCCTCTCTCCTAACGTAAGCTTTACACCCGCAGGAGAACAATACAAAGTCGCATACAAACGTTTAAGCAAATCCAGGCCCAAAAGATTTTCACCACAACCCGTAGTCAAAATCAACGGAGCTTCTAGCTCACGTGGCCCAATTTTAAGGGGCAAAGGGCGTGAAACTGGATTGCTAACAGGGGCGCCAGAGAATCCAACGGAAACATTTGTTAAGCCAGACAAAGGTGCGCCAGGGAGTTTTGAATGCATGATAGAACTTTTCGCTGCACCAGTGTCCAACAGAAAAGGCTCAACGACGCCCGATGTAGCAACTGCGACGTAAGGCCCTCTCTGATCAACCGGAACTGATACCACTCCCTCTCCTTGTCTTTGGCTGTCCTAGTAATTACTGTCGTCAGTTCCCTGATCGACGTAATAATCGTCTACATTGTACTGCGCAGATCGTCCTTGCGATGATCCACGTTGATCGAAACAATTATTAGAATTGGATGAGTTATCTGAGCGATCATTCTGAGCACCACGACCTCTACCACGTGATGCCTGTTGTGAACCACCACGACCTCCTCTAGATGAGTTACCATTATTACGTTCGTTCAAAACAGGGCAATTGAATTTAATGTGTCCCTCCTGTCTACAATAAGCACATTGATTGTACCCTAACGATGATCTTTGGGAGGAGGAGTCATTACGCGGCTGCGATCGATTCGATTGCGACTGCGATCTATTCTGTTGGGACGCATTCTGATTTGAACGCGGAGGATACGCTTGTTGCAACAACACTTTAGTTTTGAGCTCTTTCGTCTTTTTATCAGCACGGTCATTCTCTTCTTTCTCTCTATTCTCATAGTATTGTGCCGTAGCCAATATCTGAGCTGAGGTAGAAACGGCCCATGCACTTTCTGAATTCTTTAATTTATTGCTCAAATCGGGCAGCAAGTTCGAAACAAATTTATCCACAAACAATCTTTGACCACCCTCGGTACCCATATCCTGTCCACTATGATCAATGAATGCTTCCTCGAACCTCGTAAAGAAGTCGGAAACACTCTCATCTTTCTTCTGCTTACAAGCTGACAATTTGTCCCAGTTTACCCTCATAGCTGGCATAAGCGTTTTCATTAATGTTATTATTCGTTGAGGAAGAGCAGTAATCAACTGGTCGGGTTTAGTAGCAGCTACTTGTCCGGCATCTGCCGCTACAATGGCAGCCCAATCACCGCCTAATTCATTCGGATGATTTTCCTGCCGAATCTTAGCCCATACCGGTTGCGGTACGACATTGCCGAACAACATATCGATATCGGCAAGATTCATTACCGTAGCATCTACGAGCTGCGATAACTCCTTATAATACCCTGTAGGATTTTTGCGTGGATCAGGCAAAGATTGCTTCACCTGTAGCACTTCCGATCGTTTCCATGGGAGATGTATCCACACTCTCTGGAAATGCGCCACTGTCGCAGGGTTAGCATTAGGATCAGCTGGTATCCAAACCGGTGGAACTTCTCGCATGGGAAATTGGCCGGACTCGTCTGGTTGTTTTTCAATATCCTCAACGAACAATGCATGAGGTATCGGAGCGGGACGAAAAGATAGCAATCGCTCAACAGCACGTCGAACGTTGGTATCCACTATCAGTCCATTCGAGAACTGAAGCTGAAGATCAGACAGAGCGGTGAGCACCTCGTCAGGCGCATCGGCCGCTATCTGATCATAAAGGAACTTACACATTTCATTAAACACATATCTCTGGGTTGGTATATTGAATTGACAAAATGTATCGAGGACAACACGGGGTGGACTCCTAAGAGGATTTACCATCCAACCCATCGCCATATTATATAGCGCAACGCGTTCCCTGTTTCCTGGGAGCTGACTACGTCTCTGAGGACCATCGGAACCAGCGGACCCATGAACAGGTCCGAGCGAATGAAAGAAGCTAGCCGCAAGAGGAGTAGTACGAGAACGAGTAGAGGGAGAAGCATACGATACAGGACTAACAAGAGAAGGAGTAGAAACAGTAGCAACAGCAGGAGTTAACAAAACAGGAGCAGTAGCAGGAGCAGTAGCGGGAGCAGGAGTATGTGGAAGCGGAGGAGCAGTAGGGATAGCAACAGGCAAAGGAGCAGGAACAGTCGGAAGGGCAGGTGCAGGTTGAGGAACAGGCGGAGGAAGAATAGGCGGAAGAATAGGAACGGCAGGGACCACAGGAGCTGCGGTACCCTGTACATACGGAGGTGGTGACTTCATGAGATAAGACATTAAAGGATCCTCAACTGGCTCTTCCTTCTTTTCCGACTCCGTAGGCAAAGCAGGATAACATTTATCTATGGTCATACGCTGTAGTCTATCAAACACTTCCTTATCCTTAACCTCCTTATCACGCTGAAATTGCTCTGCTTTCTTCACTATGGTAGCAACATTATCTCGCTGATTACGTTTAGTCTGTCTGATTTCTTTCTGTCGGGCTTCTTTGCGCCACAACCGAAAGGCATCAAACATGGCCGGCCTTGACTTTCTTTCGAATAATTTAATCTCTAGATTATCTAAGATCGGGGCCTCGAAGCTACCATGAGGTGGCCAGCGAAGGTCGCCGTCCTTCTTTGTGTATTTAATCCAATAATCGTTAAAGGTAATTGGGCCTAGCCCATGCTTACTATATAGCTCATAAGTGGGAGTTCCAACCGGAGGTATCGGACACGAGTCCTCCAGTCGGGAATCCGTACCACAAAGTCTGAAACAACTAAACAAAGTACTGCGACCAGGCATCTTGCACACTAGCCGAGTTTCACAAACTTCAAGGGTTACGGGATTTACCAAGTCCCAGCAAAGAACAAAACCCTCGGTTTTTGGCGGCTGCAGTCGTCAAACAACACAACAAAGTACGCTAGCAAAGTGTCACCGACAAAAACACTCACACAGCGTGAACAACAAAAACACTCGCTAAAGTGTCAACAACCAAGAACTCTGGGAGCGACCCACAAATACTTAACTCAAAGATCGATGGCGTCTCCAGGAAGGCCCGTCAATCGTCTCGCTATACCAAGGTCTACGCCAGGCGCCAAAACAGGTCTACAGTCAGGGCAGCAGTCCGTCGCAGCCGTCCGGAGGCGGGAATCTTCGCGGGAAAAGTCTTCGGGCTACTTGTTTCGACAACAGGATCGATGAAGCGGAGTGCACCTTCCCTCGGAGATTTCACACGAAGTTCCTCACGATCGTCGGGCTTGGACCGGTACCACTGATGCAGCCCCACGTTGGGCGCCAACTGAAGGACTGGGTTCTTTAAGACCCAGCGGTGCCAGGGCACAACACCTGAAACCTTCGTGGGTAACCTGCTCCGGCGTACGAATCACAGAGACACGGGACACTTCCTTCGGCGTCAAAGATTCAAGGTTTATTTGCTGCAGGGAACACAGAAGTCACAACAAGTACACCACGTGCAACTTGGGGAGACTGCTTCAAATTGGTTCTGTGGATCGCTCCTTTTATACAGTTTTTACCCATAAGACAACATGGTACACAAAGGTTTACAACCCGGTTCCCACCATTATCCCCCAGAGGGGTCGCTTTGGTCACTTTGAAAACACATGAGGTCCGGAACATAAGTGCGGAAACATTTGGCGGTTCCCAACTGTAAAAACCCATCTTCCCACCATTAGCGAATTCCAATCAGCAGTAAAACAGATCGAAATAGGAACAAGGACAGGTGTAGAGGAAGACGGAGACAGTGGGGAGATCGGAAAGGGTGTAAAAGGGGGGGGTATCGGGAAACACGAGATACAGGCATCAAAGGGACGTGCCTAATGAGATGCACGGCTGAGACAATAAGTCCGTGCGGCAAGATGAGCCTCGAGCGGCGCCATCTGCCTTACAGTAGCATCCCCCTCGTCATAAACACACTTACAAAGAACATGTGTCTTCCGCAAATATCTTGGGAGTCCCAGGGTCGCGAAGCGGACAGCGTCCGTTCGCTGACTACTTGAGGGCAAGAGACAAAATGGATGCCGTATCTAAGATGGAACCCGTGGGTACAGATGAAAAACCCACATAACAAACGAACGGTTTAAGTTAGCACAGCGAAACTGCGCACACTTACTAAACTCGTCATTTGCGGTTCATAGATACCAGACTCGACCATATTCGTGCGAGTCGAAAACACCACTTACAATTGTCACGGAACCTCAGACGCGCCAAAGGCAAGCACGCCAGAACGCTGCCAGCTGCCTTGTTACTATCCTCTGCTCATATCGGACTTCTTACCGTCCCTCACTCCCGAAAATGGCTACAACTATTCCACCTCACATCAGGTACACACAAAATGATTTGTTAGCTCTTGATTGTTCTCTTTTTGAAGTATCAGATAAATTAAAAACCGATCTTCGGAAGGCCCCCAGTGACTGTATCAAGATGGGTGATACCCAAACTAAACTTATTAACTCCCCACAGGGAAAATAAACTGCCATATATCTTAATGCCAGATCTATTTCAAGACATGCTCTGGAGATATGGAGTCTCCTTAACTTTGAAGAACCAGATCTATGTTTTATAACGGAAACATGGCTACATGAGCATGCTATCCCCGATCTTCAGATAGCCTTTCCCCCGCAATATTCTATAATAAGACGTGATATAACAGGGAGAAAAGGTGGTGGAGTACTCATAGCAGCTAAGGAGAATATAAATGTTCTAATCATAGAGAGTCTTGTGGTAAGTGATTTAGAAATCTTAATTTTTAAAGTGAATGAGCTAAAAAACGAAGAAATATGGAAAGGGGCACTATTATATCGCCCCCTGTGAATAAAGGAGATTTTGCTAACACTCTACTAGAAACCATAGCTCCGTACGTACTGACAGCAGATTATTTTTTACTATTAGGTGATTTCAATTATCACGTTGACGACCAGTCCAACATCGACACGGAAAAATTAATCTCTTTTATGAACACCTTGAACTTGACACAAAAGATTACTGGCCCCACCCATCAAGACGGTCATACGCTAGATCTTTTATTCACAAACTCTTCTAATGTCACGTTAACTACTCCTATTCCACTACTATGGACTGACCACTTTCTTGTGAAGTTCTCCATAAGCAGCCATAGATCAGAAATTATAAGAAATAAAAATGAAAAATCATGTAGAAACATGAAAAAAATTACTTTAGCTGCCTTTTCTGAGAATTTTACGACAGACCACATAAATTTAAAGGAAAATGTTAACCTTGGAGCTATGCATCTGGAGTCCGCTGTCCATAAGACACTGGACAAGATAGCCCCTTTTCGAAAGGTGTACTGTAGGAAAAAAAAATTCACCTTGGTTCACTGACCAATTAAAACATCTTAAAACCTTAACAAGAAATGCCGAAAAAATAAAGACCTTAACAATCGTAAAATCTACCAAACCCTACACACCAAATATATGAGGGAAATAAAAACAGCAAAAAGAACTCACATAGCTGAACGAATTAATAAAGCCGAGAACTCGTCTAAAGAGCTCCACCATATTCTAAAAGAATTTACTTCCTTTAAAAGTCCGCAAGAAACCCCAAAAACAAATGAATGGACGGAAGACCTTTCTACGTTTCTAGACGAAAAAATTACAAAAATATGTCAATCCTTTAAAACAGAGAATACATCTCTCCAACACCTGGAACTGGAGTTACACGTGAATCAAGATATACACATAAATGACTCATCCTCGAGCTGGTCCACTTTCGATCTGTTGGATAACGAAAAAACCATGTTTCTAGGACGAAAAATCAAATCAGGTTCCCCTTGCGATCAGTTAACCTCTAAACTATTTTCCATTCTTGCCCCAGCATTAGTTCATCCTCTCTCTTGCCTCTTAAACACATCCCTGATAGAAGCGGAATTTCCTAAAATCTGGAAGGCGGCAAGAGTAAAACCTTTATTAAAAAAGCCCGGTGCTGATGTAAACACTTTTCTAAATTACCCCCCCCCATCTCCTTGCTGCCCTTTTCAGGGAAAGTATTAGAGGCATTTGTTAATGAACAGCTGGTGGGCTATCTTGAGAAGAACAATCTACTCGATTCCTCGCAGTCAGGTTTCCGTGCTGCCCACAGCACGGAGACAGCCCTGATTGAGGTCGCCGACATCAGACTTGCTCTTGACAAACGTCAATCTTGCATTCTGGTACTTTTAGATCTGTCGGCTGCCTTTGACACCATCTCCCATCAGATCTTGATTAGGAGACTGTGGAAGTGTGGTGTCAAAGGGCAGGTTTTAAGATGGTTTATCAGTTATTTGTCTTACCGAACAACTACACTGCAAACAGATGAGACTAGCTAGTACTTGGCTAGTACTTGGCCAGTTACAAGAGGCGTGCCTCAGGGCTCCATCCTCAGCCCTTCGCTTTTTAACGTTTATATGGCCCCTCTAGCCAATCTTATCAGGGCATACGGTTTTGAGGTGTTATCATATGCGGATGACACGCAAATACTAGTTACCTTTGGCCCTGATGTAAACGAAACCAAAAAGCGTTTTAAAAAGTGCTTGATAGAGGTAAAAAACTGGATGAGTTTAAACCATCTCCAGCTGAATGGTGCCAAATCTGAAATTATGACATTTGGGCAAGCTAGTGTACACTGAACCCATGTTTGGTGGCCACCGGAAATGGGGGAGTGTCCCGTCCCAAAGGAGTCAGTCCGCAACCTTGGATTCCACATGGATAATAAATTATCCATGAAGGACCATGTAAATTACACCATCGGCACCTGTTTTGGAATCATGCGAAGTCTACGTAAGGTCTTCAAATGGATACCAACGGAAGCAAGCAGAATCCTGGTCCAGGGCCTTATACTAAATAGGTTAGATTATGGTAACTCTCTTCTTCTTGCTATAAATGAGTGCCATATTAGGAAATTACAAGTTGTACAAAACACTGCTGCTCGTCTGATTCTGGGCTTACCAAGACAATCCCCTTCTCTGCCATGCCTAAAAAGCCTACACTGGCTCCCTGTTAAAAAAAGAGCCATTTTTAAAACCATGTGTTTGGTTCATAAACACATGTACGGCACAGGACCAAAATATTGGAATCAAAAATTGACATGGTACCAGCCTGGTCGACGATTGAGATCAAGCTTCAAGCTGCAGCTCATGCCGCTTAGAGTTCTAACTGTTAGAAATGGCGGACGTGCCTTCTCCCATATGGCACCATCCATATGGAACAAACTCCCCCTAAACATACGTACAACCATCGAACTCATGAGTTTTCGAAAGAAGTTGAAAACATGGCTTTTTAGTTAAGCTTCCATTTCCAGGCCCATTCACTTTTTTCTCTGGGATTGTCCGGATGCGCCATGAGACTCCCTCTGGGATGTGATATGTTTGCGCAATATAAATATCCAGACTAGACTAGACTAGACTAGAGGCTTTGTTCACCTCTCAGCGCCCCTGCAGCCCACTCTGATTATGGTTCATTTTTTTTTTAAACTCGGGTACAATGTCTGCAAGGTCCGCGGGCCGCCAGGGAAGGCTTGCCGGGCAGCCACCGGCCTGCGGGCCGTACTATGAGTACCCCGGCTCTAGGGGTTTGAAGAAGTGAGACTTCTCGGCCACTATGACACAAAGTGTAGCTGGGGAAAGGAGCATATATTTTAGATCCGGCGCCCGCTGTCTTTTGTTATGTTATGTTATGTTAATAACTTGTATTCGGCGCACAGCTGCCCCAGCGAAGGGGCGTCCTGGCGCCTGATCAAGTACCACAACACAACAAATCGCCGCTGAAAAGAGAGGAGATCAGTCAACAGAGGTGAACAAATGGGTTTTGATCGCACGTCTAAAGAGAGTCAGGCTGTTAAGGGCCCGGATATGGACAGGAAGGGAGTTCCATAATCCAGCCGCCATGACACGAAATGAACGACCTCCCATCCTACTCAGTCTGAATCTAGGCGTGCTTGCTAGATGAAGAGATTCCGACCTGAGAGACCGCCTGGGGACATATGGGGAAACAAGACCCGTCAGGGCAGGAGGTGACGAAAATTTCAGGATCTTGAATGTCAGACAGAGTGCCTTGAATTTGATTCTCTGTCTGACCGGCAGCCAGTGAAGGGAGGTCAGAACTGCAGATACAGAGCACCGTCTCGGGAGGCCCACAATGGCCCGCGCAGCGGCATTCTGCACCCTCTGCAGTCTGGTGGCCTCGGCCTGATTAACACCAAGCAGCAGAGCACTCCCGTAGTCTAGCCGAGAGAGAATAGAGGCTTGGACCACCAGTTGCCGAGTAGGGGGGTCGAAGAATTTGAGGACTGGTCTCAGTCCTCGCAGAATACCATAGCAGGTAGCTGCGATCTTCTTAGTATGGCTGGTAAAAGAGAGATTGGAATCAAGCCAGACCCCCAGGTTCTTCACTTCGGCAACTGGGATGGGAGTCACCCCCAATTCAGGAGGCCACCATTGGTCACCCCACAATTCAGCTTGCTTTCCTAAGATCAGGACTTCGGTTTTCTTGGCGTTTAACTGTAAACAGTTAATACGCATCCAATTCGCCACGGCTAAAAGCCCTGCGCGAAACCTGGGGGCAGTCACCTCAGGGTCCCCACTGAGTGTCACCGCCAGCTGCGTGTCGTCGGCATACGATGTCATGGTTAAGCCGCTTTGTCTGACGACAGCAGCCAGCGGTTTCACATACAAGTTGAACAAAGTGGGGCTCAACGCAGATCCCTGAGGTACTCCTAGTCCCAAAGGATGGAAAGAGGACTGACCAGGTGGGATAGCTACTTTAAAAAACCGGTCCGAGAGGAAAGAGCGGAACCATTGAAGAGCTTTCCCCTCAAGTCCCACTTCCTCCAGCCTCCGCAACAAAATGTCATGAGACACCGTGTCAAATGCGGCGCTCAGGCCTAACAAGATGAGCGCCGCTGTCTGCCCCGCATCCAGCACCGAACGCAGATGTTCGCTCATAAAGAGCAGCGCAGTTTCGGTGCTGTGTTGTGCGCGAAAACCTTTCTGGCTCTCGTCAAGAATATTATTGCGAGAGAGGTGAGCAGACAAGATGGAATTCACGTGTGCCTCAGTGACCTTGGCGGTCCAGGGCAGGAGGGAGATGGGGCGGTAATTCTCAGGTAACAGAGGGTCGAGACTAGGCTTCTTCAAAATGGGGCTGACCACTGCTTGCTTCCAGGAGGCAGGAACCACGCCCTCAGTTAGTGAGAGATTGATCAGGTCCAATATAGGCTCACGGCATAGGGGCAGGAGAATAGTAATAAGCTCTGGCTTCAGAGGGTCTAGAGGAGAACCAGATTTAATTTTGAGGCTCAGAGTATTAAACGCCTCAGCCGACAAAGCAGGTAGGGAGGACAAAAGTTCACAGTCCAGAGCTCTTACAGCCTTGGGCTCGTCACCGGGCACAGATGGCATGAACCCTCGGTAGATTACCTGCACCTTCTCCACGAAAAAGGATGCCAAGCTTTCACAGTGGGAGTCCGTGCAGATTTCTAGCGAGGTGGCCCGTTTTCTTTTTTTTTTTTTTCAAAATTCTTTTTATTGTTGCGTCAGAAGGATCACACATGCAAAGGATCAGCACTCGGTAGAGCGTCAACATTCCGCTCTAGCCGACAGCACGCAACTTTTCTGGTGTCGTTAGACATATCACCCCTTATTAGAACTCTTGCTTTTGAAACAGCCACTGAAAAAAAGGAACAATAAACTAGAAACATCCCATAAAACAGCAGGTCTCTACCCTCTCCCTCCCATCGCCCCCTACCCGGTCTCCTCTCCCCCCCACTCAAGCGTTCCTGTCCGTCCCTAGCACAGGAACTGGGCAGTATGGTATACAGTTATCAAGCATGCAATCCCGGCGTCTAGACAATTCAGGCTAGGGTTCCATAGGCTTCAGGATTGCAGTTCACAATGTCTCATTCTAGTCCGTGATAGTGCCTCCACTTGGCCCAAACCCTCCGGAACTTTTTGGGGCAACCCCTTGCTTTGTAGGTCACTCTCTCCGCAGCCATGTACAGATCCAATCCACGCCTCCATTCCTCTAAGTCTGGTTTTTCAGGGGCCCCCCAGCGCCGTGCAATGTCCCGTTTCGCCACCACTAGTGCTAATACCAGAAAGATGATCAAGGGGCGGGGTAGGTCTACTTCTGTAGTCGAGCCCAACAGTGCCAATTTGGGATCCCGTGGAAGGTGCACTCCCAGCACCTCCCCCAGTTCCAGGAACACACTCTCCCAGTAGCCCTGGATGACTGCACAGCCCCAGATTATGTGGAAGAAATACGCACTCTGCTGGCGGCACCTAAGGCATGTCGTGTCAGGTACTCTGCCCATTCTAAAGAGCCTTACCCTGTCAAAGTATGATCTGTGCAGCACCTTAAATTGAATAAGGCGGAGCCTCGATTTGATGGCCACCTCCCGGGGATGCATGAGGGCGAGCTCCCAGTCTAGATCCTCCATGTCTCCCACCTCCGCCTCCCATTTAGCCCGTAGCACCTGCAGATCCCCTAGCATGTTGTTGGTCAAGGTTTTATATGTGAGGGATACCGCCCCCCTCCCTATCTGTTCCTGCAGCAGCCTACCCTCTAATGGAGCATATTCAGGAAGGTCCGAAAGCGCAATGTTTTGTGCCCTCCATGCGTGTTTCAGTTGAGCGTATTTGTAGTATTGGGTGTTGCGCAGGCCAAATTCGTCTTTAAGTGCTTGGAATGTTTTCAGGTCTCCCCTTGCTATCACGTCCCCCACTGTGGAGATGCCAATGTCGTCCCACTGTCTGAAGCCTTTCAGTTTATGGAGCTCTCCCAGCCATGTACAGCACCAGAGGGGTGTCTGTCTAGTGGGCCGTTTTTCCCAACCCATTCTTTTGGATGCCCTATTCCAGGCTGTTAACGTAATCCTGGTGGCAGGGAGAAACTGCTTTCCCACCGCTTCCCCATACAGATAGTGTAGTATAGTTTTACTTGACCATTTAGACCTTTCCAAGGCGTAGGTGGGGTGGTCGGCTGCAGCGTGTAGCCATTCGTTGATTGGGGCGAGATGTTCCGCCCAGTAGTAGGCCTCTAGGTTGGGGAGCGAAATCCCCCCACTGTATTGGTGTCGCTGCAGGGTGGAGAGCGCCACTCTCGGCTGTTTCCCCAGCCACAGGAAGGCTCGCAGGTCAGCGTGGATTGTGTCCAGGGTCTTATTCGGCAATGGATAGTACTCATTCTGGAGCGCGTAGAGGAACTTAGGGAGGATGATCATTTTATATAGTGCAGCACGCCCCAGTAAGGTGAGCGGGAGCTGTCTCCACCTGTCCATCTCAGCCGTGGCCTCCAGCATAATGCGGGATAAATTGGTAGTGAAGGAGCGCGTCCTATCTAGTGTTATAAAGACTCCCAGGTATTGGAAGGCGTCGTTAGTATGTATCAGTGACTCTGGCAGGCAGGCCCCCCTCTCCATGCCTTGTGGATCATAGAGGATTGATTTGTGCCAGTTTATTTTGTGGCCTGCTCGCGCCCCAAAGTCGTCAAGCTCTCCGAATAGTGCCGGGATAGTCGTGTCTGGGTCTGTCACGAACAGTAGTACGTCGTCGGCATACAGGGATATTTTTTCCTGTGTGGCAACTGAGCCCCCCCATGTAAACCCTTTGACTGACTGGTTCTGCCTGATTCGTATCGCAAGGATCTCGATGGTGAGGGTGAACAGGAGGGGGGACAGTGGACAGCCCTGTCGTGTGCCCCGCCCGATAGGGAACTCGCGAGATAGCTTCCCATTGACTCGTACTCTCGCTCTCGGGCCCGAGTAGAGGAGCTGTACCCATTTTAAGAACTTGGGCCCAAACCCAAACCTTCGGAGGGTCTCCAACAGGAAAGGCCAGTGGACTGCGTCGAATGCCTTCTCCGCATCCAAGGAGAGGAACCAATGGGGTTCACTTCTCTTGGAGACCTCCTGTAACCAATTGTGGGTGCGACGGAGGTTTAGTTTAGTGGCCCTATCCGGAAGAAAGCCGGACTGGTCCATATGCACTAACTCACCCGCTGTCTTTTCTTGACCTCTTAGTATGACGTGCAACGTTCCAGCATCTTCTGTGTATAATTAGGATAAATTGCGATGTTGCTGTTCTCAAACTGTGGAAAAACAACAGTTGATGGACAGAATGCAGAACAATGTCATACATTCACCCCAGTACAGAGATCTGGGCCTAAATCCATCGTTTTTTTGCTCACCATGCCATTCCAGTTTGAACCCAGTCAAATTAGTCTTGATCATGTGCCTCATGGGAACAGTCCAGGCCGCACTGCCAAGCCAGGTTCTCCCGGGACTGGAAACAAGCATCCTAGGACGGGTTTCGGGTTTTCAGCCCTCATCAGCTAGGATAGCTTGATTCCAGTGGCATGGAGAGCACAGGACTCACATCTGAGCATACCCGTCCCACTCGGGGTGACAAATGCAAAAACAACAGTTGATGGACAGAATGCAGAACAATGTCATACATTCACCCCAGTATAGAGATCTGGGCCTAAATCCGTCGTTTTTTTGGTCACCATGCCATTCCAGTTTGAACCCAGCCATATGCAAATCAGTCTTGACCCTGTGCCCCAAGGGAACAGTCCAGCTCGAACTGCCAAGCCAGGTCCTCCCTGGACTGGAAACAAGCATCCTAGGACCGGTTTCGGGCTTTCAGCCCTCATCAGCCAGTATAGCTTGATTCCAGTGGCATGGAGAGCACAGGACTCATGTCTGAGCATACCCGTCCCACTCGGGGTGACAAATGCAAAAACAACAGTTGATGGACAGAATGCAGAACAATGTCAAACATTCACCCCAGTACAGAGATCTGGGCCTAAATCCATCGTTTTTTTTGCTCACCAGCCCATTCAGTTTGAACACAGTCATACGCAAATCAGTCTTGACCCTGTGCCCCATGGGAACAGTCCAGCCCGAACTGCCAAGCCAGGTCCTACCTGGACTGGAAACAAGCATCCTAGGACCCGTTTCTGGCGTTCAGCCCTCATCAGCCAGGATAGCTTGATTCCAGTGGAATGGAGAGCACAGGACTCACGTCTGAGCATACCCGTCCCACTCGGGGTGACAAATGCAAAAACAACTGTTGATGGGCAGAATGCAAAACAATGTCATATATTGGTGAGTGTTTGATATGCTCAAGCGCTCCGTCCATCATCCCCTTTGGTATCACTTTGTTTGCCCTAAGTTGGCAGGGCATGCCCAGACATGGGTCCCTTGCTCACTTTGCCTCTGGATTCAAGGTAGCCTGGCTGATGATGGCTGAATAGCCAGAAATCGGTCCCAGGATGCTTGTTTCCGGTCCAGGGAAGACATGGCTTGGCAGTTTGGGCTGGACTGTTCCCATGAGGCACAGGGTCAGACTGATTTGCATATGGCCATGTCTGAACTGGGGTGGTGGAGTGAGCTTAAAGAATGGTGATGGATTAAACCCTGATCAGTTGACTGGGGGTGAGTGTTTGATTTGCTCAAGCGCTCCGTCCATCATCCCCTTTGGTATCACTTTGTTCGCTTTAAGTTGGCAGGGTATGCCCATACGTGACTCACTTGCTCACTTTGCCACTGGATTCAAGCTAGCCTGGCTGATGACGGCTGAATAGCCAGAAACCGGTCCCAGGATCCTTGTTTCCGGTCCAGTGAAGACATGGCTTGGCAGTTCCGGCTGGACTGTTCCCACAAGGCACCGGGTCAAACTGATTTGCATATGGCCTTGTCTAAACTGGGGTGGTGAAGTGAGCTAAAGAATGGTGATTGATTAAACCCAGATCAGTTGACTGGGGGTGAGTGTTTGATTTGCTCAAGCGCTCCGTCCATCATTCCCATTGGTATCGCTTTGTCTCAAACTGGGGCAGCTCTCAAAATGGCATCCCTGTCTCTGTATTTCATTATGTGCGCAAGGAGTGCTCTCAGGGGGACGCCGGGAGGGAGGACCAATGCCAGTGCTGTATGTGCTCTCTCCATGACAAAGGAGTCAGACAACCCTTCTGGTCAAAGCGTGTTTCACACCCAGTGTTCCAAGAAATGTTCTGGGGACTGCCCCTCCAATCGTTTGGACCAACTCGACACGCCAATGCGCCAGTGAATGTCGTCAGCCGTGTCACCTGCTGTTTAAGATGTTGTACCTCAGTTTGAAGGGAGGCTATGTTTGATTCTGCATTCTTAACTTCGTCTGCAACTTTGGTATATCCGCAGATTCAATTTAGGGGACACCCCCGCAATTTTGCTCTCGAGTTCCACCCTTTAACCCTGTGTTGCCTCTAGGATAGCTGCACGTGATGCCGCTCCTGGCAGTCTGTGAAGCACTCTGAGGTACTTTTGGACTTGGCCTTGTTAGCTAAAGTTCACGTAAACTTTTTGTTTTTTCCCCTCAACCATTTTCCTGACAGAGAGTTGTGAAGTTAGATGCTGTAGGTACTTTCCACTGCTAATCAGTGGGCAAGTACAGATGTTCCCTGTTTAAATTGTAGTGGTGATTGGTTGTCTCTGATTGGTATGTTTGCCCTACTAGCAAGATCCATAAGTGATGTGCACTGTGTGTGTCTGGGCTAGTACTAAACAAATGCGCAGAGAGGGAGCACAGGACTTCAGTGTAGGGCCTGCGCGTATTATGCTAAATTAGCATGTTGTCCTGACAAGTGCTACCACTTGTCAGGCCTTACTTTCCCTTTTGCGTACACATGGGGCACCCCTGTAGGACGTCTTGGGTAACCCCTATGCAGGGTGCAGTGTAGGTAATAGGCAGGGCCAGTGTGGGTGCTAGGCCCTGACAATGGAAAATACTCCATTTCATTTACCCTGGTGGAAGGCCATCCTGCCCATATGACAGAATGGGGAGGCTGGGTGTAGGATTGTTAGCCTAGTTTCCCTAGAATTGGAAATGGAACAGTGCAGTTTGGTATGTCTGAACTCACAGCGTCATAACGCATCTTGTTGGGTAGATAGTTTTGTCGCCCTGTGTCCAGAAACCGCAGTTTGAGAAAATGTCTGAGTTTGTGCTTTAGACCTTTTTGTGTGTCTCAGCAGAATGTGAATTGCCTCCCTGGATCTGGGAGAGGTGAGAAAGGCTGAGAGAGGTCGTGCCCCAGGGGAGGGGTGGTGATGGCGCCAGGCTCTCCTGCATCTGGAGGGGTGAGAAGGAGAGGCTTTGCAAGGTGAAGAGGCCTGGTGCAGAGCCATAAAACAATAGACCCATCTTAAAGATCCAGGCCCTCAGTATCAAAGAGAGGACCGTGACACTCGGGGGAGATATGCAAGACTGATTTAGGCAGTGGTCAGGGACCCCTGAGCACAAGGAAACTTCAAAGACTTAGGGGGCAGATGTATCAACACGATTTTTAGTCGCAAACGCTGCGATTTTCAAAAAAGCACCGTTTGCAACTAAAAATCCGGAAGACGGGGTGTATGACGGAAATTGCAGTGCAAAATTAAGATATCACAAAATTTACGATTCCTTAACTTTGCGCAAGCATTTAAGGAATCGCAAAAAGCGATTTCTTAAATGCTATGTAAGAAACATTTAAGTTTTGCAAATTCACCTTAAGAAATGGCAAATTACCACCAAGTTCAAGTTGGTGTTAAATTGCGATTTTTTTCACAAATGCACGTTTTGGCATTTGTGAAGGTGCCATGTAACTCTCATACATGCCCTTAGGGCATGTGTTGTGCGCCATATGCGCACACATGTAAATTTCAGGGGTGCATCAGGGTGTCCTTATGACACCCTTGCACCCTTGAAGTTATTCTCAATTTGCGATTCTCAAATTGCGAATTGCAAATTGAGAATAACTTCACATTCATTCCTATGGGCCTCCTGGCCTATAGAAATGAATGGGAAATTATTCCTTAATTGCAATTAGCAATTTGCTAATCGCAATTAAGAAATTTTAAGAAATCGCAAAAAAATTGCGATTTTTTTATATAAATACCATTTTGCAGTTCTCAAATAGCGATTCTCAAAAAATCTTTATTTGAGAATCGCAAATAGGTATTTTGATACATCTGCCCCAATGAGGGGTATAACTGGAAGAACTGTAATCCCAAGACTTTGGTTATGTTGATGATGTTGTCGAGAAAGGTCTCGTTATCATTCAGAGAAGTGCTGGGAGCGCTTTGAAGTCGCAGTAGACTGGTCGAGTCTCTGGCGGCTTTGACCTGTCCACGATCGGGAAGAAAACCTCTGCCTCAGGAAGAGTTGCTGAATAGGCTGCTGGAGACACTTGACCCTTGCATCGTCATCTGGGGCTTGGGGGCAGTTTGTAGCTATTGACCGAGGAGAGACTGTAGGGGTGCTGCAGTGGGTTGTGTCCCCCCTTCTCCCTGCGCAGGACTTTGCTGTGTGCTGCGTCTTGTACCCCAAGGGCCCGAGGTGAGCTGGCTCCCTGTTCAGAAACACAGGAACATAAAAGTTTCCAGGAAGTCTTAAGTGGCGCAGTGGTGGGATCGTGTCGTGACAGCCTGAAACCTCTGCAGGGGTGCCTAAGGTGATCGTGGGCACTAGGAGCGAATCAAGACTCTGATGCATAGGGTTCGTGCGGCTCCAGGTGTTGGAGCGCCTGTGAATTGTGGGCATCGTGGAAGAGAACTGATATTCGGGACGAGCAGGCGGTGCGTTTCGCAGTGCAGTCCAGGCACCAATGAAGAGTGCAGGGACATCGTGGGCACTAAGAAGGAGTTAGTCTCTGACACGTGGGTTGGCTTGTGGTGGTAAAGCCAGGGCGTTAGTGGAGAACGCCAGGTACCTTGTGTGCACCAGGAGGAGAGGTGAGACTCAGACGCGCAGTGTGCGTGTCGGGGTGCGATCAGGGCGTTAGTGGATAGCACCGGGATCATTGTGTGCACCAAGAAATGAGCTGGGTCTCCAGCACGCAGGGTGCGTGTGGGGGTGTAGTTGCGGCGCTAGTAGAGAGTGCCTGAAGATCGTGTACACAAGGAGACGGAGCGAGACTCGGACGCGCAGGGTGCGTGTCAAGGTGCCAGCAGAGGCGTGGTGAGGTGCGCCTGGTCATCAGAGGCCGTAGGAGGAATGAGTCTCGGATGCGCCGGGGGTGCGTGTCGAAGGTGGCACCGGAGGTGCTGGTGAGGAGTACCAGGGAATGGTGAGCACCGGGGAGCGAAGACGTCCTAACAGCGCTGGAGAGGAGGGCCAAGTGATCGGGCCCTCGGAAGCAACTTGAAGTGGCACCAGCGTCGTGAGGAAGGAGTTTGTGCTGAACGTTGGCGGCCCGGACCGGCAGCCCCGCAGGAGCTGAACTACCTGCCCAAGCGTGCCTTGCCCGTGGTGACACGGTTCTGGAGTGAGGCCAAGATGCTGCTGCAGGAGAGGAGAGTGGGGTCGCGCCCCCAAGTGGATCATCGCCTGGGGCGGGGTGCGGGCTCAGAGGGACACTCTCTCTGCCTCTTGCTTCTGGTAGCTGGGTGTCCCTGTTGCTTCGTGCCAGATCTCGGTCCGTGCTGGTCCCGGACGAGGCAGTACAGGGGCCAGGGCCCAGATTGGAACTTGAGTGTCATTATTGATCCGTGTAGGGGGCCACCGGTTGCACAACTTCTAAAAACAGTTGTATAACACGTTGCATATTTGCTGCTAATGAACTATCGAACTATTGGACAACGTCTGACGCTAGTGGTGCCTAACAAACTCAGGGGTTATTGTGCTACGCACTACGTTATGTTTCTCTTGCAGGATACAGGATCATAGCATAGCATACTGCATTGGTTGTTTACTGCACTGTACTGAATTGCACTGTGACGCATTGCCTTATTCCTCCCTTGCACAGTGCATGCTGGTGGTGATATGCATGGCATTGTTTTCCTAACGCACTGTACTTAATTGCAGCGTGACGCCTTGCTGTATTTCCTCCTTCAACAGGGCATGCTGGTAGCGAACCGAGTTGCATTATCTGGTGTTGAATCAGTACATGATCTTGACACTACGCATTTCATTGTTTCACTGTTGCACTGTACAGGAACCCATTGTTAACTAGTGCAGTATTCCTTGTATTTTGCAACTTGTGGGAATCTAGTGATACGACATACCTAACCTGTTGATAACAGTTAAAAGTCAGGGTAACTGTTGGTTACAACCAGTGGTTGGGGATTGGGAACACCCAACCCACCAGAAACAATATTACCTATTGTATATATGTGGGAGTTGTACCTTGTGGTCATTTTGTATATCTTTTTATATAAAGTATACTCGTTTTATACGAACTCGTGTGGAGACAATTTGTGGTGACATCAATGGGATTGCTGTGGGTGTGGTTGCACATACTGAACACTCGTGCCTTGGAAATAAGCCTGGCTGCTCGTGTCAAGCTACTAAGGGGTGAGCAGGGCTGTCTCGGACAGTGTCTAACAGGCACTATTGCATTCCTGCTTAGTAAGCCTCTACGTGGTCTGGTGAGGGGTAGTATATTGTTATGTTATTAATATTATGTTATTATACTCTCCCTCTGCACGTTCCTGCATGGTGTGGCATTCACCATGTTGTGCATGCCACACTGTGCAGGAACAGGGTTGCAATTCCATGGTGGCCCAACATGTGCCCCCCCTGCATGCACCCCCAGGACCAGAAGCAGCAGTTGCCTCTCTGACACCATTTTCATGGCGGGCTCACCACTGTGAAATGGGCAGAGGACAAGCAACTCAGGTGGCCCTAACAGGCGGCACAAGTTTTGGCGTGGCGGCCGGCCCCCTGCCACTGCTCTTACCAGCGGCCGTACGAATCGGACAACCCCGCTCTTCGATTAGGCCGCAACGGGCGGAAAACGTAGTGGCCGCTACGGACGGCCTAAGGCCTAGCTACGCCACTGTGCCACCTTCTCAGAATCGGGCCCTAAATGCCTTGAGCTGGTACAATATTAGACCCAAGTAGACCCATAGGATGTACGTTTCTAAAACACTTGCTTACCTTATGGGGAATTTTGGCACCAAATAACGTGTTTATTTCTTCCCAATTAAATGGCACTCCTTCTATCGACCTTAGACAAATGAAAATCCAAGTAAGCCTGCCATGAAGCAAATTTGTGATATAAATTCCTGGAGCAGATGCATTAGTTATAGGTCTGATGAACCCAATATTTATGAATTCAGAGAGAATACCCTTGGTAGAGACATAATATGACAAGTATTTATTTTTAGGTAGAGCTAGACATCGCAGTTGTCTCTTCTACGCCTGCTGTAATCAGTCTGTCTGCATCAAGTCCATGCCCTTTGTTGACACAACTTTTAATTTGTCTATGTCAGTGTCCTTTAAGAATCCTTGCTTGCTAGTGGTCAGTGCTTCCTCTTTGTCCCTCCTCTCTCTCTTCTGTTCCTCCCACGAAGTAGGGGCTTATTACTGTTTCATTCCGCTATGGCTCTTTATCTGTTCTCTGGGGACATTTTTCCTTGGTTTCCTACTCTGTTACTGTTTGTCTGTGTTTAGCTTCAGTGCCCTAGCTTTTTACATTTAAATATAGCATTCTTCCTCCCACTGCTTCTTAACACCACAGTTGTGTTACTGTTGCCTTTTTTGCTGTTGCCTCCCCTGCCCTGCCTCCCCCTGGGTTGCTTGCTAATAATTATTGGCATTATATATCATCTCAGCGCCCCTTTCACAAGCTGGTTGAATTTTTATTGTTGTTTATTTCTGTTGTACTATGGCACTTGCATTTGGCAGTGCTTCTTGGACCTTCTCCTAGGGTTCAGCTTCTGTGTCTTCTGTACGCATGGGTTCCATCGGCATCAGTTGGTGCTGTGGCTGGCGTTGGAGGGCTCATGCTCCTGTGAGCTCTGTCTTACCAATAAAGACGTGTTTATTACTTAACTGACTCCCGTGTTATCACCACATTTCGGCGACGCTTGCCAGCCACAGGTGGTGAACTGAGTCACAGAGCGGGTCCCGTAAGTATCCTGTGGCTGTAACCTAAGAAGTATTGCGTTGCCATCGATGTCAAATGGAAATCAGTTGTGACGGTGAGAACAGCTAAGTCGAGGTGAAGAGTCGGATTTCAGCGGGGGCGCCGCAAACGCGTTCCTGATTGAGGTGAGGAGACAGGGTTAAGTCATGTCCCTGTCGTGAAGATCCTTGACCCGCTTTCAGGGAGGAATTTGAACTTGCGTAACCTGATACGATGCTAGTAAGCAGAGGAAGCTTGTGAAGTCTGCGAGTTAGAAGTGTACCCAGCTTTAATGTGTAACGCTTGACAGACGTTGGGAGCAAGTCGAGCTCCCGCTGTCATACCAAGGTTACCGTTAGTTAAGCAGACTGAAACCCATAGCCTAGTGAACGTTGGGAGCGCCGTGTGCTCACGTCCACAAGCAATACTCGGTTACTGAACTAAAGACAGTTCAACGTACCTTAAGTCACTCCACTTGTGTTGCTGCCTTGATTCTTCTGTAAGGATTTGGAATCATCTTCCTGTTTGCGTGTTTCATGTTTATTGCCCCCTGCTGACCTAAGATGAAGCTGCATTATAAAATTAAAGTAGCTCTTTATTCGTCATTATAGTAGTTACTTTCCAGTCTTTTTAGCATTTATTTTGGTCATACAATATGGCTACTTCTGCCATTGTTGTTCCACCGCATTTCCTTGCGCAGCCTGGACAGCCATCAATGCTATGGGAAGAATCGGTTGATGCTTTTGACAACTACATCATAGCATTGGATGGCGTTGAATTTTCACCTGAAAGGAAGAAAGCTTTGTTGTTGGGCACTATAGGGAAAGAAACTCAACGCATATTTAAATACACCCCTCAAATGTTAGGTAATGATAACAACCCTATCGAGGATGTTTTTATGGAAGCGAAACTGCGTTTAAAGAAGGGATTTGCAAAAGAAGAGAACATTGTCATGTCACGGTACAAATTCTATACAAGCCCTCAAAAGCAGGGTGAATCCCTTGATGATTTCATTTCAGTTCTTAGGGAGTTATCTATAAAGTGCAAGTTTGGCCAAATGGCTGACAAAGTAATTAGCGATCAACTCATTGTCCATTGTCTTAGTAAAAAGACTCAAGAGCGTTTATGAGCAGCAAAGAATCCTTCATTAAAAGATGCAAATTCAATCGCAAAAGTGGTGGAGGAGTCTGATCGCTGCATGAAGGAGGTGAACAAAGTGGAAAATGCTGATGGGGCCGTCGCAGTCATAGGAAAGAAGGATGAACCTGGCAAAATGTCAAGTATGAAATCGATCAGCAAGCCACACAAACCGTTAAAATCCGAAGGATGTTCTAGGTGTGGCAGCTCTTTCCATTGTAGTGATGCTAAATGGTGTTTTGCTGCTAAACAGGATTGCAAGAAATGTGGTCGTAACGGTCACTATGCCCGAATGTGCAAGGACTTAAGCAAATCTAGTGTGAATGTAATGGAGGACTTTAGCATTGATGAAGAGTACGAAGATTGCTTCTTGATGGTACTTTCGGACACTGAAGCACTAGAAAGGCGGAATCGCCCCAAATCATCGTTTGAGATCTTAAACAAAGTAGTGGAGTTAATGGTGGACTGTGGGTCTTTGTATACCATTGTGCCTAAATGGATGTGGGAGAAGGAGTGGCCCCAAGTATCTCTTCTCTCCAAAGACATTGATCCAAGGGGTTATCAAGGGGAGAGAATATCTGTACTAGGATTTTTTACTGCTACTATTGTTTTCAAGTCTAGACAGGTTCAAGGGAAAATTTATGTAGCAGAAGATGGCACACCTATTTTAGGTTGGTGTCATCAATTTGACCTTCATATTGTGATTGACCCACAAGCTCCTGGTCAAGTCTTGTGTGTGCCTGATGAGTCTGCCACAGAGAGTATTCTTGCAGAAATGAATGATGTGTTAAAAAAACAATCGGGTGTCCTCAAGGACTATACCCATAGCATAGAGGGAACTATTCCAGTGAAGCACAAATTGAGGAGGGTCGCGGTTGTGGTTAGGGATGATGTCAAGAAATTGCTGAATGATATGCTTGCGGAAGGAGTTATTGAACCTGTAGAGGCCTCTGAGTGGGTCTCTCCTGTTGTCATAATTTTATTTATTTATTTATTTATTTTTAACATTTCTAAAGCGCTGCTTATACCCGTGGGTGTCTTGGCGCTGTAAACCAATTGCTTGTAAATGCCTCTGAGCTGATGGACTATTGAGTGAACAGCCAAGTTTTCAAGAGCTTACGGAATTGCAGAAGGGTGGGACTTCGCTTGATGTTGAGAGGCAGAGTGTTCCAAAGCCTGGGAGCGGCCACCAAAAAGCGGCGATCGCCCCAGGAAACAGTTTTGGTACGGGGGGTAACTAGTTGGTTTAGGGTGGCTGACCTTAAGGCTCTGGAAGGTTTGTGCAATTGAAGTGGAGAAGAGTGATGGCAAGCTCTGGTTCTGTGTGGACCTTCGCAGTTTGAATCAGCATGTGGTTGCAGACACATTTCCCCTCCCAAACATTAATGAATTCTCACTTTTGTTGAAAGGTGGTAAGTGCTTTTCTAAACTTGATCTGAAGAGTGCTTACCACCAGATCAAACTTCACGAAGACTCGAAAACCTAACAGATTTCATAACCATGGAGGGTACTTTTCGTTTTACTAAGCTACCTTTTGGACTTTCATCCATAGCCAGTGTTTTTCAACGTATCATGACTGGTATTTTTAAGGGCTTAGAAAATTTGAACTTTTTCCAGGATGATATTCTGGTTTTTGGTGGGTCAGTAGATGAACACAACAAAACTTTGAGGGAGGTTCTCAGTAGGTTGAGGGAAGCTGGCCTTACCCTTAGGAGGGAGAAGTGCAAGTTTTTGGTAGAAGAAATCGAGTATTTAGGACACACCATCTCCAGCCAAGGGGTCAGGCCTAAGTTAGATCTCTTAGAGGCTAAAAGATGTGCTCCAGTCCCGTCTGATAATGATCAATTGAGGTCTTTTATGGGATTGATAGAGTACTATTTGACGTTTGTGAGAGGATTTGTATCCAAGATTGAAGGTCTTAGAATTCTGTTGAGGAAAGGGTGTTTGTTTGTTTGGAAAGACGCCTAGCAGAGAGCATTTGATCTCATAAGAAAAGACATCTGTGATGCCAACGTCTTAGCCCCTTTTGATGACCTTTTTGACAGTAGTTGCTAGTGCGAGTGGACTGGGTGCAGTGCTCACCTAAGTCCATGTGAGTGGTGAGAGAACCATGGCGTTTTCCTCACATTCTTTGTCTGAGTGTGAATGCAATTATTCAGTGACTGAACGGGAGACTCTGGCCGCTGCCTGGTCGGTAGAACATTTCAGAACCTTTTTGTGGGGTGTTGAATTCTGTATTCGCACAGAGCACAAACCTTTGATCAAGGTACTCAGACCGGGTGGTGCTGGTAAAGGTTCGGCCAGGTTGGCTAGACTTGCTTCTATATTGCAAGAGTATCAGTACACTGTCTCTCACATTCCTGGATGCAAGAATGCCCAAGCTGATTGTTTGTCTCGTTTGTCCCTTAGATATTCTTGTGGTGTCAGTCCGGAGGTGGGCAAGGATTTGGATGGTGTGGTGGCCACTTTGTGTGATGTTGAGGAGTGTGTTGCTTCAGTGTTCTCATCTGCGGATTGGTGTCATTTTATGGATTTGGATGATACCCTTAAGTGTGTGAAAATAATGTTGATTCAGGGGGAACACCTTGGCACCTTCCGGGAGACTGTATGTAAAGGTGTTGGACGAGATGAGCATGAATGGCGCAAATGTTCTTTTAAGGAATGATAAGTTTGTGCCTCCTGAGGTTTTAAGACCCAGGATTATAGGGTTGGCACATGAAGGCCACCTTGGTCAAACGGTAACTAAGGAAAGGGTCTGTGAGGATTTCTGGTAGCCTGGCATGGATGAAGAAAACACTTCTTGGGTGATACGGTGGATGTTTGCAGAGAGAGTGAGAAAAGACTCAAGACTGGCTGCCAAATCTCTCCATGTCACATTGAGGATCCTGGCGTTCCCTGGAGTTCAGTTTGTCTGGATTTCATTGAGCCTATGCATGGCATGGAGGAGAGTTTGAGTTTGAGTTGAGAAATGCTTTCGTGTTAGTTGATGTTTTTCCAAGTGGCTTATTGTCAATTTCATGTCTGACATAACTATAAAAAGAACCATTGAGCAGTTGAGAACTATTTCCATGAGGAGGGTCTTCCTCATACACTGATCATGGATAATGGTACCCAACTAGTTTTACATGAAATGAAAGATTTTTTGGCTAAGTGTGGTATTGTTCATCATCGTACGGTGCTCTATAATCCTCAAGCAAATGGCGCGTGCCAACATTGATGGTGAAAGGGACCATAGGCATGGCTGTTCAGAGTGGTAAGGGTGTGCGTGTGATGGTTGGTGAGATGGTTTGGGCTCACCGTACCACTGTGAATTCTGTCACCGGTGTCACACCATTTGAAATGAGGTGTGGAAGAAAACCTGGTACCAAACTTCTTCCATCTTAGTTGGTTTCTCCCAAGCCGCAAAACTTCCAGGTGGCAAAAGACAAACTCAACCTTGGGGGTGTGTGTTTGGGAGATTGGGTCAAAGTGCAGCATGGAAGACCTTGCAAAGGGTTATCAAAGTTCTGGGGTCCCTTTAAGGTCAAGCAGGTTTTCGACATCTATGTGCTTCTGGATAATGGTAACAACTGGAACAAACGCAAGATTGCTTTGTATCGCAGGGGTGCCGTTATGAATCCGATCACACGGGAACCTGCCACTGTCAATTCTGATGTACATTTAAATGGTTTTATGTTGATGAGTGATGCAGGATTCTTGTATTCTGGTTCTGAGATTAGAAGAGAGAGGGGTTCGGGGGGATGCCTCTTGTTCCTTTTCCTCTGATCTTCCATCTGATGGGGATGGAGTTGTTCCCAACCTCCTCATTTGAGGAGGGCTCCTTGTTATTTGGAGGATTTTGTTCAGTCCAGATTTCTCATATCTTCTTGTCTCATTCTGTTGAGGGTTTTATTTTATTTATTTTTATTTGTTTTCTTATTCTTTTGAGTAGAAGGGAGGGAGGTGTTGTAATGTGACACTTGCCTTTAGCAGTGCTTCTTGGACCTTCTACTAGGGTTCTGCTTCTGTGTCTTCTGTGCGTGTGGGTTCCATTCGGCATCTGTTGGTGCTGTGGCTGGCGTTGGAGGGATCACGCTCCTGTGAGCTCTGTCTTTACCAATAAAGACGTGTTTACTACTAAACTGACTCCTGTGTTATCACCACAATTTCCTGGCTCCTTGGTCCCACTTTCCCTGCTCTCTCTCCCCACCCCCTCCCAATCAGTCACAGTGCTCCATCTGGGGAGCAGGGGCAGGGGAGCCAGGGAGCCGAAGAGGGAGGGTTATGCTGCAGCCTGCATCATAGCAGGGAGCACTGCTGTCTGTGCCTGCCCTGCTCCTTGCAGCTGTCCCAGCCCTGGACTGACTGGTTTTCACAGAGAATGGCAGGTTCTTTGTGTTATATCTATCTTTGGGCAGGCACGCTCTTACTAACAGCGCGGTGCCCTTTCATGAGTGCTGCGCTGGTTTTGCTTTCCCTCTCATGTCTCTTCCCTCGCTCCTCCATTCGACTGTTTCTGCTGTCCCTCCCTACTCCCTTCCGATCAGTCAAGGGCCTCTCTCAGGCAGTTTCACATGATTAATTCTCAAAGCTTGTTTTGTCTTGGAGCACCCTGGTCCTCGCAGCTGTCCAGCCCATGAATTGATCCTGGACTACAGGGAGAACTGCAGGTCAGAGCTCTTTTTATGAGCTCTTACAGGCACATGCATCAAAGGTTTTTGCGAGCGCAAATGGTGCGATTCGAAAAAAAACATTCATTTGTGTTTGCAAAATGGCCTTTTGTGATGCATGAAAGTGTTGGGGACGCGCAATTTAGGTAATCACAATTTATTGCGATTTCCTAAATTGCAATTGCATTTAAGGAATCACAATTTGCGATTCCAAAGTCAAAGTCAAAGTCAAATATGCTTTATTCGAGATTTCACTCATAAAAGCAAGAACAGTCTAAATTTAAAAATACAATTAAATGGTCAATCAATTACATTAAAAAGATAAAGCATATTATTTACTATGACTCAGTATACAGTTCCAAATTTAAAAATGTCATACATCAAAAGTTATCCATTTTAAAAATAGTTAAAAAGAGTTAAAAAACACCCAGGTCTAACAAGTTTCTAATAAAAACATGGATAGATTATACGGGCAATTTACCCAGACAGAGAATAGTCAAATGACTAGCAGTCTCTGTCTGTTCGACCATACAGTTTACCCAGACAGAGAATAGTCAAGTGACTAGCAGTCTCTGTCTGATTGACCATGCCCATCCAAGGTATTTGGCAGTTGCTATTAATAAATACCAACAAAGCCTGTTGGTCAAGTGGTGCTGAGATATAACAATTGACACTGGTAAAGTTGCACAACAAATAATTCAAATAAAGACTATCAACTTGATGATTAAGTCCTATCAGCCCACCTGATGGCGGAGCCTCAACATCTAGGACTTCCAAAACCAGGTCTGTGTGCGATCGCCCAGTTAGATATTAGCAACGCATCACAAGACCAAGGTATGGCTACCACAGTTGTAAGTCTAGATAGTGGGACTGATATGTGCAGTGCTAAAAAGGAAAAGTGAAGTGCATTAAAATGGCTATCAAGGCAAACAAAGACCTTTAATAGTGTTCACCTGGATGTCAGATTAAAAATAGTGGACTGACAGTGTGAAATAATCACTGTCTAACTTGCTTGGTAGAAATCAAGACAAAGATCTATACAGGCCCTGTATAGATCTTTGTCTTGATTTCTACCAAGCAAGTTAGACAGTGATTATTTCACACTGTCAGTCCACTATTTTTAATCTGACATAGCATCCCTACAATGGGCATTATACCATTTTGCGTTCTTGGGAACTCTCTCACCCTTGCCCTTCACAGGATTCAAAAAATGGTTTTTAATTACGGAAAAGAGGGTATCATGGATTACAGCCAGGCTACTCAGCTCAGAAGTGGAAGGATTAATATGTTCCATGGCTGATATCCCTTTATCAGCTTCAATGTTGATGTTATCCATGGCCTGTTGATTAGTTGCAACATTTATCCATCTGAATCTACGCATATCGTTAGTGGGGACAACTAAGGGTGGAACAAGGGCAGTAGGGCCGCTGATCCTGTTGGGTAATGACAACCATTTATGCTTTGTACACAGAGGATTATGGTCACTCTCGCTCCTCCACACAACCTCCATGTCACGTAACAACGGCCATAGCTTCAGACTACAGAGTACGTAATCTATTCTGCTCTTGTGCCGCCCATTGTCAAATGTCATAGACCCATTTTTGTCACTTGACGTCCTTCCGTTTAATGCTCTTAAACCTTTCTCAAAACATAAGGCATTCATACTAATCACATCCTCGGTCCAGCACACAACTGGTTTCAACTCTAGTTTTGGGACCCCCCAATGCCAATCCTCTTCATCCCCGAGAAAATCGTCGTCTGTGGCTAAGGGTTCAAATGTTCGATTAAAGTCACCTGCAATGACAATATGATTATCTTGGGAGTATGTATCAAGGAGGGAGCCCAAGGCCGCCAAAACCTCTGACCTCCCACCCCTGGTTCTCCTCACATATACATTGTAGATGTCTAATGGTCCCATAATATCTGAATTCATTGTGATTAGTTGGATGTCTCTGTGGCTAGTTTCTATTACTTTAACATCTAGTTTTAGGGACTGCCGAACCCAAATGGTTACACCACCCATTGGTCTACCCTTTGGGCCTTTTAAAGCAGGCACAGAATAGTTCAAGTATCCCTGTGCAAAGGATGGTTCACATGACCAAGTCTCCTGAAATATACATAGATCAAAAGAATTAATACATCAAAGCCACTCTCCAGAGTCCAGTTTAGAGCCCAGGCCTGTAATGTTCCATGAGAAGAGTTTCCCTACATTGTCCACGATACCATCCGGATCAAACAATAAAGGATTCGCAATATTATCCTCAAATAGTTCCTGTTCAGTTCCAGCTAACATGCCTTCCTGACAGATAACATCAGTAAGATCTACCCTCACAGAGGCATTCTCAAAGCTAGTACCCACTGTAGAAGCAACAGCACACACTTCAGACTCAGGCTTTGTAGTGGAATTGGGCGGTAGCTCGGTGAATTCATTCTTTTTGCTATTTACTAGAGGAATTGTGTCACCTGTTAATCTTCCTTGGGACATGCAAGAAACATTTGTAAAACCAAAATCCTCGACAATAGAAGCATAGGTTATGTTTAGCTCAGCCAGGTCATTGAACACAGTACTGCCTGCCCTCTCAAGTCAATCGCATTCATTCAGGTCTGACAGTGCCGCAAATCTATTTTCAACGCTGATTCCCCATTCGCTAGGTTTTACACCCCTACCCCAATTATTTGTTACCGAGTTCCACTTTGTCTTTAAAATACTTGGATTCACTGTGCTACCTCTCCTATAGAAAAAATCCAAGGTTAGCGAAACAATCTCGGTACTCCTACGTTGGGGGGGAAATATGCATCTTAGAAGCTCGGGGAGTACTTCTGGACTTAGGAAATGCAGAACTACACAGTCTCCTTTTAGTTTTTTCACGCTGTTCCCTATCCAGTCCACCCTTCTTGCCATGGTAATTTCCCCGGCTAGCTGCTGTTTTCCCCTCGGAGATATCATCATATTATTACATAGCCAGTGGTATGCTTTACTAATCAAAGAAGAAGTAGATTCTACTTGACCTGGTTTTAGGGGAGGTACATTAGCCAAGACCAGAACAAGAGGAGAGGCCTCTACAATAAGTTGGACCGGGCCTTTGTCTTCACTCATCCCTATGGAATTTGGTGGTAAATCTTCATTGACTGTTACCCGGGCACCTTTGTCTACTGGCTGCTGAATGGGAGGCGGATCTGATATCACATCATCACTACCCCCTGTCCCACCCCTAGGGATATTTGTAGATGATACAACTCTATTTGTAACTAAAGTTGGTATGTTACCCACCTCCTCCACTGTCTTGTTTATCAATCCCCCTAGTCTATTTACTTCAGCTGTTAATAGGTCAATTTTGGCTACCAATGGTTTAATTATAAATTTCATCTTGGAGCCAATCATACTCACTAGCTTTTTAATCAGTTCATCACCTAATGTCTCCTTCTCACCTTGTTCCCCATTCGCCTCTATTATGGCTGTAGTTTTCGGTGGAGAGCTGTTCTTTTCCTACTGGAGCGTAACCCACCCCGTTTGCTCTGACCCTTTCTGCATGCTCTAATAGCTCTAGTTGCAGGCACAGACACAGAGGAAGGGGAATCATCTTCTATCGTGTTTGACTGGTCGCCTGGTTCAATGTCTAGATTAACAGCAGAAGATATATTTAAATCAAGGTTAACATCAGGGCTTATCTCGGTGACTGAAGTATCACTGCTATGTACCTGTATAGGAACTTCTAACACAGTAGGATCTAGCAGAGAACTCTGCGTAGAGATGACAGGTGGTGAGCTCAAGCCCAGCGATATCCGTCTTGTGCTATTGATTTTACTCACAACCTGGACCAGGTAATTGACTATAGTATTAGGTACAGAAGAAGACCTTTGCTTGGACATGTTGAACACAATGGGATAGTAGTCAACTAGGAGTGTCACCCCCAAAACCAAGCAAACAAAAAGTGTTTACCAATTGGATCGATAGTCAGGGGCTTCAAAGATATGTTGACAACGATAAATCTTACTTGACAGGTAACAATGATAGACCGCGACAGGAACAGGCAGGGATCCTGGCCCAGCCCAGTTACGGTCAGTCACGGACTGTCACAGACTGTCCGCCCTTTGTCCGGGCTTCGTCCGGCGCGTCCCACGCGCGTCCTCGCTGGACGAGGGACCTGACGCTGTTTTATTTGCCTCCTGGCGCGCTCAGTGGTGGCGTCGGCGTTTGCCCCGAGGAATCCTGGGGGTTGTAGGCTGTCGTGGGACCGGCAGAGCTAAGCCCGGCCGGTCGTTCGTGGTGTTGAGGGGCGGAGCCAAGCCCGGCCGCGAGTCAAGGAGATGAAGGTACAACAGTGAGCCCTGGTAGTAGAGACGGTGAACTTCAGGGGACTCGGCCCCTGACGCTGCTTTATGCGCCTCCTGGTGCGCTCAGTGGTGGCGTCGGCGTTTGCCCCGAGGGATCCTGGGGGTTGTAGGCTGTCGTGGGACCGGCGGAGCTAAGCCCGGCCGGTCGTTCATGGTGTTGAGGGGCGGAGCCAAGCCCGGCCGCGAGTCAAGGAGCTGAAGGTACAACAGTGAGCCCCGGTAGTAGAGACGGTGAACTTAATGCAATGCAAGAAGCACTTTGAAATAATGATTTCGCCATTTTGAGACGCAAATTCCCGACAAATTAAACTGTTCTGTAATTTTCAAAAACTAAAGTGCATTTTTCAAAGTTTCAGGTTACACACACTCATGCCCTTGGGGCATATGTGTGTGCAACATGGATGCACACCACAATTTCAGGGGTGCAAGAGGGTGTCCTTTGACACCTTTGCACCCTTGAAATTGCGTGCACAATTTGTGAGTACCAGTTTGTACCCGCAAACTGGGCAGGCAATTTCCCATTCATACCTATGAATTAACTGCTATTTTATGGTGATTCCTACATGTAGGAAGGTGGATACCTGACTATGGTTACCCCAGATTTTTTGCCTTGTGTTTAGCTGGTTTTCGACTTAGTTGGCCTGGGATCCTGCTATTCAGGGCCCCAGGCTATCTGCTCTCTCTTTAAAATGGACTCCATGTACCCTAGGTGCATAAACTAATTGGCTTGGGTCACCTTATCATCCCCTGTACAGTGCACTATAGGTGCCCAGGGCATAGGTGCATCCAAGGCCTACCAGGGGCTCCAGCATATCTTTTGCCACCCCTGGCTGGCTATCCAAACTGACACAACTGGCTGATCACTCAGCTGGGGTGAGGTTGTGTAAACACCCCTTGCTTAGATATAGTATATCTATATCTACACTTATATCTGGACACATATATACCTATAAGTCACTCCTATGGCAGGCCTTAACAATCCTGGAGGCAGAGTGCTTGGTTTTATGTGAGATGGTGCTCTAGCATGAGCTGAGCCTGTCTGCAGCTGTCGGGACCAACTCCCTTAGCTGTTCCGGGATATTGCCATACCATAATCTCTTAAGTGCATTATAATCCTCGCGGTTATGTGCTAACTTTGGTTTGGCTTTATCAAAACACTAGCAGCCAGTCCCGACCTTGTCCGGGAGCAATCAGGCTTCCCCGACCCCCGCCCGCCCCGACATTGTCCAGAAGCCCGGGCCCCCGCCGGGCCCGTCCCCCGCCTGCCCCGACCCCCGCCTGCCCCGACATTGTCTGTGGGTCCCCTTACCTCAGCCGCCGCCCCTCCCCCGCGCTCCTCATTTTTACCGCTCCTTGCTCCTCACCGCCGCTGGTCACCGCTCCTCCCGCCTGTCCGCTGCTCGTCACCTTACCGCTCCTCCCGCCTGTATGCTGCTTGTCACCTCACCGCCGCTGGTCACCGCTCCTCCCGCCTGTCCGCTGCTCATCACCTTACCGCTCCTCCCGCCTGTCCGCTGCTCGTCACCTTATCGCTCCTCCCGCCTGTATGCTGCTTGTCACCTCACCGCCGCTGGTCACCGCTCCTCCGGACTTTTTTTTTTTAATGTACATTTTTTAGACACAAGTCTGACCTCCTACTGCTGACCGAAACTTGGCAGGGGATGCCTGGACAAAAGGTTTCCTGTCACGAGGAGGTGCTACACCTCCCCAGACAGGAGATAGTGGATTGGGGCAGGGTGGGTTGAATGAAACTAGACACTTCCTGTGGAGCACAAGGCTTCCCATGCATAAACCAGTCAAACCGGTTCTGGGGCACACCAGCCCCAGTCCTGGTGCAAAACTGGACAAAGGGAAAGGGGTGTAACCACCCCCTTCCCTGGTCCCACCCATAGGAGGGACCTAGCAGGTGATCCAGCCCCTAGATTTGGTTTAAGAGTAGGAGCTGTGCCCAGAGACTTTAGATCATCCTGAACTCGACTTGAAATAAGAAGAAGACTGGGCTTCGACATTCTGCTGCACAGAAGACTGAAGAAGAATCTCCCTTGTGGTCAAGGAGTGACCACCCTGTGCAAACAGGCACCATCCAGCGCATCACCGTTTGCTTTGTTGCAGTTCCCGCCGGAACTCGAGCAACAGAGATCGACAAGACCCAGCGTTCCTGCCTTCCAACAGCCCGATCCACAGTCCCAGCGAATCTGAGACCCGTGGAGGCAACATGAAGCGTGGGGCCGGCCATCTTGGAAAAACTACGAAGTAATGACCGTGCAGCTCCCGAGGCACCCTCAAGGCAGTGCATTGGAGTTCGAGAAGCCCCAGCCCTGAGCATCTTTTGCACCAAAGCTACCCCCTCCACACTCACTGAGTGCTGCGTGGGGCCCTTTTGCATCTTTCTGCTCAACGCGTTGGTCCGGTCGCTTGCCCGTTGGCTAGCGGTCCCAGTATCGACGAACCTTTGAATTTACACTGCTAGTCTGGTTGCTCCAGACTTGCCCTCGCTCCCCTGAAAAGGAGCACCCGCTCTGACCTTGCTGGTCCGAGTAAGAAGCGATCTTCGAATCCTGCGTGGGTTGCATTTGCCAAGGTCTGTTTGCTCCGATCCGGAAGCCGACACCGCCGACAGTGAGAGCCTTCGTGGGACAGCTCATGATCCACTCCTGGACATCCTCGGTGCCCCAGAGTCCACGTGGCAGCGGAGACAAGCTTCTCGACAACCACCTGATTGCGCCCGACATTGCCTGGTTCCTTCATGGTTCCACCCTGGTCACTGCTGAGTGACCCAGACTCTGTCCCCTCTGATTTCAGGTACTCTACATCTTCGATCCACCCTTGGATCCAACCGGACTCTTCCTTCCTGGCCGCCTGCAGCATCATCATCTCCAGTCACCATCAGACTGCGTGACGAAACCCGACACACTTTGGCACCTATGCACCCATCTTCCTGTGGGTGAGGTAACTCGTGAACGCCGGTGTTCCTGCACTGGTATACACCTCTAGTGTCTAAGTCTAAAGTTTGGTAATTCTAGTCCAGTCGGAAGTCTCCTAAAACAGTTACTTTGTAACTTTTACGCACTATTGACTTTGCATTGGTGCATGCATGTGCTTTTAGCGCTGCACCCGAGTCCCGCGGGCTTTTCCCGACTTCATCACTGCTAGTCCCGAATAGCCCCAGCGATTCCCAAGGCCTCAGGCCTTACCACTGTTCGATTAGTGATACTTATACCACTATTTTAGTTTATGGTTTGAGTGGCTCCTGGGCCTCATCTGTAATTGTGCAACTTTTGTATATTTTAACACGGTTTTGTTTCAACGCATTTGCTTCTGTGCTCATAAAGAGTATAGGGGATACTTGTAGTAAATAAATATATATATATATTCAATATATATCTGTGTGGTGTCCTTTCATTTGATATTCAAGGGGATTGTGTATGGAAAAACAGCTTGCTTCACATGCCTTAACAGAGTTTAGCCTAAGACTGCTTGGTCCACGCTACCCTGGGATAGCTGGTCTATAAGGTTGACTTACAACCAATCATCATAAGGGTTGTTTGGACTGATACAAGGTGGTCACTAGAACTAGTGAACATCATATTTCAGGCCAACTTCTCACATTGGTGAGCAGCGGTTGGGATTTGAGCTTGCTGTTGTTTTACCATTACAATCTTTGAAAATATCATTTGAAAGATCAACAAGACTAGTATACTTAAGTTCTACTGAACTTAGTTGTTGTAGAGCAAAGGGATTAGCACACCCTGACTACAACTAACTAGAGAAGGTTGAGTAGGTAAACACCAGTGTAGGTAGATTGCAACACATCCACCCACACTAGAGCAATGTCTGGAGCCGAGGGGTCCACTGGACCTGCCCCTGTTGAGAGTGACTCCCAAAGGCACCATCCAAATTTACTATGTTAAAATTTAAAGAGTTGAGGCAGCTGTGTACCTTAAGAGGTCTCAAGTCAGGGCCAAACCCTAGCACAGCACACCTCAGAGAGCTTTTAGACCAGTCTGAAGCTCTAAAAACTTCTAAGCCAGACCCCACAGGGAATGGTGAGGGGGGCTCTCCCTCTGAAGATGATAATACTGAAGTCAAGCCGTTGAGTTGCTGGATGGTGCCTGATTTCCCAGGGTGTCTAAATACAATAAGGGGTATTCCCTCTATAACCCAAAATGCATCTGGAAACAATATACTTCATTAACAAAAAACTGATGCTATGGAACCAATATGTATAAATACTACTTACAAATGGGTATATCAATTACCCATCTGACATTACATAATTTTTCACAAATAAATCAACTCAGTTATATATTTCATTTACATCCTGTAACCTAAAGAAACCAATCCAAAGATTGTATATATTCTTTGTGTCATGTGTTTTATTCAATCAAATCTTTTTTTTGTATATATATTTTCTTTTACTTTCCACATTTCTTTTTCAAACAAAACAATTCTTTTGGGTTCCTAAATCTAAAAGAGCAATCTATACAAACTTAACACACAATATACATAAATCTCAAAACAAAATTAGAGATTGAGAAAGGAAAAAATTGATGACACTATTTACATAATGTTTCAAAATGTAGCCCCTATTTTTTAATTGGATACTCTATATCTTGTTATCTAAAGAGTATTCCGTAATCTTACTGATACACCCTATGTTAGCAGATTCCTTAAACTAGAGTATTTTGTCCCCCATGTTTTGAACTGCTCTTTTCTTAATTTATCACCAAATTTAAATTCATTGGGTGTCCGTTTCAAAGGTTGTCGACGCGTTTCAGCCCCTTGTGAGTCGTGACGGAAAGGGTATATATATTCTGGATATACACCTGTCCACTTTTCTTCTCAATAGTTCGAGGATTCTCCTTTTTGCTTTCAAAATGATAAACGCCTAATCTGCCGCCTTGGTCACCAGGTCAATTTGTGTTGCGACAGTCATACCATGGATCTAACCATCTAAGAATCCAAATGTGGCGCCATAATGCTCTCGTCTTCTCGCCTGTCTTCCCAGGGTGGTCACTCCTTGGCCACAAGGGAGATTCTTCAGTCTGCAGCTTGGATGAATGTCGAAGGGTCCAGAGTTTCGTCTTCTGTCGATTCCAGGATTAATCTAATTTCTCCTGGGTCAGCTCCTACCTTTATACAACTAAAGGGGGCTGGTTTGCTCACTAGGTCCCTCCTATGGGTGGGACCAAGAAGGGGGTGGTTACATCCCCTTTCCTTTGTCCAGTTTCGTGCCAGAGCTGGGGCTGGAGTGCCCCAGCAACCGGTTTGAACTGGGCTATGCATGAAGCACCTAGTGTGCCTCAGGCAGTGTCTCAATCTATTCAGCCCTCCCTGTCCCAATACACATCCTCCTGTCTGGGGTGATGCTCGCACCTCCCTAAGCAGGAAACCTATTGTCCAAACCTCCGTGACTGGAAGGACTCCCAGCAGCAGGAGGTCAGACTTGTGTCTATGGCAGCAGCATCCATTTTGTGATGCTGGGGCTCTGGTTAACTTTAACCAGGATAGTCAGAACTAACATGTCTTCTCCCTCTAGAAGGGTGGAATGCCAGAATTGGCGAGGGGGTAGTATTCAAAAGTGTATGACACCTTACACAACATGTTTTGCTAAAGCCAAACCAAAGTTAGCATTACCCGCGAGGATTATAATGCACTTAAGAGTATATGGTATGGCAATATCATAGAACAGCTATAAGGACATGGTTCCGAAAGCTGCAGACAGGCTCAGCTCATGCTAGAGCACCATCTCACACATAACCAAGCACTCTGCCTTCAGGATTGTTAAGGCCTGCCATAGGAGTGACTTATAGGTTACTATGTGCCTATATGTAAGTAGGTATAGGAATACTACACCTAAGCAAGGGGTGATTACAGACCTTGCCCCCACTGAGTGATCAGCCAGTTGTGTCTCTTTGAGTGGCCAGCCAGGGGTGGCACAATACTTGCTGCAGCCCCTGGTAGGCCTTGGTTACACCTATGCCCTGAGTACCTAGGGAACACTTCTACAGGGGCTGACAAAGTGAACCAATTGCCCATTGTGGATGTACCTAGAGTACATGGTAAATTTAGAGAGAGTGCATATGGGCTGTGGGTCTGATTAGCAGGCCCACAGCCACATCTAAGTCGAAAACCAGTAAAGCAAAAGTAAAAAGTGGGGGTGACCATAGGAAGCAAACCCTACTCTCCTACACAACTCCCTCCCCCCAAACTTAGGGACATTAAACTAACCTTGACCAGTTGAGTCTTCATGTTCTAAGTAGAAATATCGGGTGAGTTCATCTGCATTGGCATGGTCAGTCCCAGGTCTATGTTCCACTGTAAAGTCCATCCCCTGTAGGGAAATGGACCACCTAAGAAGTTTGGGATTTTCACCCTTCATCTGATTTAACCATAGGAGGGGCTTGTGGTCTGCCTGAATCTTGAAGTGAGTGCCAAACAAGTATGGCCTCAGCTTCTTCAAGGCCCAAACCACAGCAAAGGCCTCCCTCTCTATAGCTGACCAACGTTTCTCTCTAGGGGTCAGCCTTCTGCTTATGAAAGCAGGGGGCTGGTCTTGACCATCTATATTCAGTTGTGAAAGTACAGCTCCCACACCCAACTCAGAAGCATCTGTTTGGACTATGAACTCTTTGGAGTAATCTGGACTTTTCAGAATAGAGGCAGTGCACATGACCTGCTTCAGATCATCAAATGCCTTTTGACAGCTAACTGTCCACTGAACTTTCTTTGGCATCTTTTTGGAAGTGAGGTCATTTAATGGTGTCACAATGGACCCATAGTTTTTCACAAACTTCCTGTAGTACCCAGACAGGCCCAAGAAAGCTCTGACCTGTGTCTGGGTGGTTGGAGGAGTCCTGTCTCTGATGGTCTGGGTCTTACTCTCCAGTGGTTGAACCTGACCCCCACCTACCAGGTGGCCCAGGTACACAACCTTGCTCTGCCCTATCTGGCACTTTGTAGCCTTGATAGTGAGGCCTGCCTTTTGCAGAGCCTCTAAAACATTCCTCAGGTGGACCAGGTGATCCTCCCAGGAGGAGCTAAAGACAGCAATATCTTCTAGATAAGCTGCACAATAGTCATCTAATCCTGTGAGAACATTATTCACCAACCTTTGGAAAGTGGCAGGTGCATTATTCAAACCAAAGGGCATTACCACAAATTGATAATGTCCTCCTGGGGTCGAAAATGCTGTCTTGGCTTTTTCATCCTCAGCTAATCTGATTTGCCAGTAGCCTGCTGTCAGGTCAAATGTGCTCAAGAACTTGGCAGAAGCCAATCTACCATTGAGCTAATCAGCCCTGGGGATGGGGTGGGCATCTGTCCTAGTGACAGCATTGAGACCTCTGTAGTCCACACACAACCTCATCTCTCTCTTACCATCTTGGGTGTGAGGTTTTGGCACCAGGACTACTGGACTGGCCCAAGGGCTCTCTGAGGGCTCAATAACTCCCAGCTCCAACATCTTTTGGACCTCTGTCCTAATGCAGTCCCTGGCATGGTCAGGTTGCCTGTAGATTTTACTCTTGACAGGCAGACTGTCACCAGTGTCCACCTCATGGCTGCACCAGCTTGTCTGACTTGGGGTCAAAGAAAACAAGTGTCTGAAGGACTGCAGAACTTGTCTACAATCCTGTTGCTGATTGCCAGAGAGGCTGTCTGAAAAGACCACACCATCCACTGAGCCATCATCAGGGTTTTGAGTAAGCAGGTCTGGGAGAGGGTCACTCTCTTCCTCCTGCCCCTCATCTGTAGCCATGAGCAAGACCATGTCTGCCCTGTCGACAAATGCTTTAAGTCTGTTGACATGAAGCACCCTGTGGAGGCTTCTGGGAGTCCCAAGGTCCACCAAGTAGGTGACTTCTCCCTTCTGTTCAACTATTGTATGGGGTCCAGACCATTTGTCCTGGAGTGCTGCTGGGGCCACTGGCTCCAACACCCATACCTTCTGTCCTGGCTGGTACACAGTCAGCACAGCCTTTTGGTCATGCCAAGCTTTTTGTAATTCTTGGCTGGCCTCAAGGTTTTTGGAAGCCTTCTCCATGTATTCAGCCATCCTGGAGCAGAGACCAAGTACATAGTCCACTATGTCATGCTTAGGCTTTTTGAGAGGTAACTCCCATCCTTCCTTCACAAGACATAGAGGTCCTCTTACAGGGTGCCCAAACAAAAGCTCAAAAGGGCTGTAGCCAACCCTCTTTTGTGGGACCTCTCTATAAGCAAACAGAAGGCAAGGTAAAAGGATGTCCCATCTTCGCCTCAGCTTTTCAGGTAACCCTTTTATCATCCCTTTGAGGGTCTTGTTGAATCTCTCCACAAGCCCATTACACTGTGGGTGATAGGGGGTGGTGAACTTTTAGTTGACACCACACTCCTTCCACATTGCAGTTAAATATCCTGACGTGAAGTTTGCACCTCTGTCAGAGACAACCTCCTTTGGAAACCCCACTCTGGAGAAAACTCCAAGTAGGGCCCTAGCCACAACAGGAGCTGTTGTGGTCCTCAGGGGAATAGCTTCTGGATACCTGGTGGCGTGATTCACTACCACCAGTATAAATCTGTGCCCAGATGCTGTTTGGGGGTCCATTGGTCCTACTATGTCTATCCCCACTCTTTCAAAGGGAACCTCCACCCCAGGTAGTGGTATGAGGGGGGCTTTGTTGTGCCACCTGATTTGCCACTGGCTTGGCAGGTAACACAGGAGCGACAAAACTCCTTTGTATCTTCTGACATATGGGGCCAGTGAAAGTGAGGGACAAGCCTCTCCCACGTCTTGTTCTGGCCCAGGTGTCCTGCTAAGGGAATATCATGGGCCAAGGTAAGAAGGAAGCCCCTAAATTGCAGAGGTATGACCAACCTCCTGGAAGCACCAGGCTTTGGGTCTCTAGCCTCTGAATAAAGGAGCCCATCATCCCAATACACTTTATAGGTACCTTGAGCATTCCCAGCAGCAGCTTGCTGTCTGAGGGGTTCAAGAGAGGAACAATCTAATTGTGCCTGCCTCAGATCTGCCCTGGAGGGTCCCCCTGTCCCAAGAAACTCAACCTGATCAGGCTCAAGTTCTTCTAGGACAGTTCCCTCTTGGCTCTCAGAATCATCCTCCTGTGAGGGCTGATCCTCAACCTGAGGCAGGGGGGAAGGCACTGCCTTAACCCTCTTGCTCTTTCTCTTGGGTAGTGTCTGGTATATTGTTCCAAGATCCAGCCTTTGTTCAGGTAAGCACTTTTTGTCCTGTGACCTGGTCACAGCAAGGACATGTGCTAAAATCCACAGCATTTCTGCATGGGTCCTATACTCCACCTCAGACCAAACTGAGGTTTCAAGATCATTTCCCAACAGACACTCTACTGGAAGGTCTGAACTCACAACAACTTTCTTGAGGCCAGTTACCCCTCCCCAGGAGAAGTTAACAACTGCCACACTATGGGAAGTAGTGGCATTGCTAGTATTGGTCACTAGGTACTTCTCACCTAGTATGATCTGTTCAGGGTCCACAAGGTTTGGTGTCACCATGGTGACACTGGCACATGTGTCCCTGTAGGCCTGAGCCATCTTGTCATTAATAAAAGGTGTCTGTCTGTACTTGCTCAGATTCCTGGGACTTACAGTAGAGGACATTGCTATGTCCCCATCACAGACAAGAACAACCTGAGTTGGTACTCTGACTAGGCCAGAGTCCATCTCAGTTCCCAGGGTCAACCCTATTACACCCTTTTGCTTGGAACCACCACCAACAGCTGGACTAGGGGGAACAGTTGCCTTAGGGGCATTGGTGGTTTGTGCTGTGCCCTTCTTGGTGCACTCACTAAACCAGTGAGAGACTGACTTACAGTACCCACACCAGGGCTTCTTTTGGCCTTCTTGTTCCTGTTTGTTCTTTTTGGAGCCACCCTCCCCCTGTGCCTTTTGGGGGCCTGGTGAAGACTTCTGTTTTTTTTGTTTCTGCTCATTATCCTTCTGGTCTGCCTTCTTCTGCCCCACCCCCCTCCCACCCTGGTTCTGTTTTTTCTGCGTAATCCTGGTTCTGACCCATTTGTCTGCCTTCTTTCCCAATTCTTGGGGAAAGGTCAGATCAGAATATTGATGCAATAACTGGTTATGACAGTTGTTAAGTATTTGCTCTCTCTTGATCAAATTATACAATCCTGTATAGTCCTTAACTTCACTTAACTTCACTTCCCAATAACCAGCCTTCCAGAGCCTTAGTGGCACAATCAACAAAGTCAGTCCAGTCCTGAGTCTGTGTCTTCTGGGTACCTCTGAACAACAACCTATATTGTTCAGTGGTTAGGCCAAATCCATCAATCAGAGCATTCTATGGACAGAGTAGTTGTTAGCATCGCCATCACTAACTGTGAGGAGCTTATCTCTACCTTTTTCTGAAAAGGAGAGCCATAAGATTGCTGCCCACTGACTTTGGGGTACCTGCTGTACTCTGCAGGCCCTCTCCAAAGCAGTAATCCATTTGTGGAGGTCATCCCCTTCTTTGTAGGGGGCACAATCTTGCTTAAGTGTCTATTGTCATAGGACCTCTATTTATCCTTAGGGATAATGCTGCCATCAGTGGGTTCTAACCCACTCTCTCTATGCTCTCTAGCACAAGTAAGTTTCTCTTTGGCCAGGGCAACTTCAAGTTCCTGTCTTTCAATCCTAAGAGCAGCTTCTCTCATTTTGACCTCATGTTCCCTTCTCTGAGGGGAAGTCATGCTTCTCTGAGCAGAGCCATGAGAGCCATTTGAAGCATGAGATATGAGAGATTCCCTAGAGCGAGATCTCCCTCTTCTCTGCCTCTGGTTAAGACCACTTGGGGGTCTGTATGAGGGCTGCCATACTGACTCCCATGTGTGCTTAAGTTAGCCTCACTGAGTCTTCTCACTAAGGTATGACTATTTGTCTCAAGATCAGAATCATCTCCCTCTTCCTCTTCTGGTACTAGAGTATCAGTATTATCATCTGAGGAGGGAAAGACTTCATCTGGACTTCCTGTATTATCTGTCTTGGGGGACTGTTGAGCATCATTCTCTTCTAATAACTCAATCAGGAACTTGAGGGTAGGGTTTAAACCCTGTTTTAGCCTTCTAGAGGTACACAATTGTCTCAACTCTGGAAAGGCTAAGGCTTCATATCTCGAAGCAGTCCTCAAGGGATCTACTTCTGCAGGCAGAGAACCACTGGGGTTCAATGTCTGAGACATGTTTTCGAGTGAGGTGGATGTGTTTCACCTACCTGCACTAAATGTTTTCTAAAGAACCTCTCTAGGAGTTCTAGTCAGGGTGTGCTAGGCCCAGGCTCTACAACAGCTAAGTTCAGTAGAACTTAAGTATACTAAGACTTGTTTTTATATGTACCTACAGGTACCTGTGTGATCTTTCAAATGATATCTCAAGATTACAAGTGGTAAAACAACAACAAGCTCTAATCCCTACCGCTGCACACCAATGTGAGAAGTTGGCCTGGTATATGATGTTCACTATTCTAGTGAACACCTTGCACCAGTCGAAACAACCCTTATGGTGATGGTTGTAAAGTCAACTTTATAGACCAGCTATCCTAGAGGTAGCGTGGACAGAACAGTATTAGGCTAAAAGACTCTTGAGGGCGTGTATAGCCAGCTGTTTTACCATATGTAACCCCTTGAATATCAAATGAAAGGACACCACACAGGATATATATAAAATATATATGTATTTATTTACTAACACACTCCTCTGAACTCTTTATGAGATCCGAGGCAAAAGCACATAACAAGTTACACTTAGAAATACTTTAAATAGCACAATTTACAGTTAGGCCCTAGGGGCACGTAAAACCATATACTAAGTAAATGGTATAAGAACCACGACTTGGGATGGGAAGAAGCCTAGGGCCTAGGGAATTGCTGGGGCTACACTATCTGACCCTTAGGTTAGGAGTAGGAGGCCCACAGGCGGCGTGTGCAGAGTCAGTACTCTCACGCGAGAGTCAATAGAAAGTCAATAGGAACGTAAAAGGTAAGTAAATGGTGATTTAGGACACTTTCGGTCTAGCTAGAAGGTTACAACTAAAATAGTCAATACCCTTGAGAGCACCGAAGTACTCACGTTACCTCACCCACAGGAAGCGGGTGCATAGGTGTGAAGATGTGTCGTGTTTCGCCGTTGGAGTCTATGGAGCCTATGAAGAAAGACGCTGCCGGCGACCAGGAGGAAGATGTCCGGGTGAATCCAAGGGTGGATCTAGGATGAAGAGGACCTGAAAGTAGAGGGGGCAGAGTCTAGGTCACTAGCCAGTGACCGGGTGGAACCAGGGAAGGAACCAGGCGACGTCAAGGAGCAATCAGGTGCTGGGGTGAAGCTTGTAGTTGCAGCCACGCGGACAAGGAGGCGTCGAGGATGACCAGGTGCTGGAGAGGAGCTGTCCCATGAAGGATCTCGCAGATGGAGGGGTCGGCTTCAAGATCAGAGCCAACAAGCCTAAGCAAAGGAAAACCCACGCAGAATACAGAAGGAGCTTCTGGTGCAGACCAGGAGGGTCTGAGGTAGTCTGGAGCAACCAGTCCAGCAGTGGAGTTTCACAAAGGATTGTCGCCAGGGGCAACTAGCCAACGGGCCAGCAACCGGACAATGCGTCGAGCAGAACACAGGCAGAAGGGCCCTACGCAGATCTCGTGGAGTGTGGAGGGCTGATCTTCGGTGCAGGTGGAGCTCGGTGTCGGGGTGTCTCAGTCCCCAGGGCACAGCTTCGAGGAGGCCTCAGGAACTGCGCTGTTAGCAAGTTGTCGACTTATCAAGGTACCTGCTTCCACAGGTCCCGACGCCTTCCACGGAGCTCAGTTGTGCTGGAGTCGTGCAGTGGGGTCAGAGGGATCCAGGAGTCAAGGTCTTGTCAGGCTCTGTGCTCGGGTTCTGGCGGGAGCGGGGACAAAGCAAGCCGTCGAGTTGCTGGATGGTTCCTGGTTTCCCAGGGTGGTCACTCCTTGGCCACAAGGGAGATTCTTCAGTCTTCAGCTTGGATAAATGTCGACGGGTCCAGAGTTTCGTCTGCTGTCGATTCCAGGATTAATCTAATATTTCCTGGGTCAGCTCTTACCTTTATAAAACTAAAGGTGGCTGGTTTGCTCACTAGGTACCTCCTATGGGTGGGACCAGGAAGGGGGGTGGTTACACCCCCTTTCCTTTGTCCAGTTTCGCACCAGAGCTGAGACAGGAGTGCCCCAGCAACCGGTTTGAACTGGGCTATGCGTGAAGCACCTAGTGTGCCTCAGTCAGTGTCTCAATCTATTCAGCCTTCCCTGTCCCAAAACACATCCTCCTGTCTGGGGTGGTGCTCGCACCTCCCCAAGCAGGATCCCTATTGTCCAAACCTCCGTGACTGGAAGGACTCCCAGCAGAAGGAGGTCAGACTTGTGTCTGTGGCAGCAGCATCCATTTTGTGATGCTGGGGCTCTGGTTAACTTTAACCGGGATAGTCAGAACTAACATGTCTTCTCCCTTTAGAAGGGTGGAATGCTACCCCCGTTGCCAGAATTGGCGAGGGGGTAGTATTCCAAAGTGTATGACACCTTACATGACATGTTTTGATAAAGCCAAACCAAAGTTAGCATTAACCGCGAGGATAATAATGCACTTAAGAGTATATGGTATGGCAATATCATAGAACAGCTATAAGGACATGGTTCCGAAAGCTGCAGACAGGCTCAGCTCATGCTTGAGCACCATCTCACACATAACCAAGCACTCTGCCTTCAGGATTGTTAAGGACTGCCAGAGGAGTGACTTATAGGTTACTATGTGTCTATATGTAAGTAGGTATAGGAATACTACACCTAAGCAAGGGGGTGATTACACGACCTTGCCCCAGCTGAGTGATCAGCCGGTTGTGTCTCTTTGAGTGGCCAGCCAGGGGTGGCACAATACATGCTGTAGCCCCTGGTAGGCCTTGGTTACACCTATGCCCTGAGTACCTAGGGTACACTTCTACAGGGGCTGACAAAGTGAACCAATTCCCCATTGTGGATGTACCTAGAGTACATGGTAAATTTAGAGAGAGTTCATCTGGGCTGTGGGTCTGATTAGCCGGCCCACTGCCACATCTAAGTCGAAAACCAGTAAAGCAAAAGCAAAAAGTGGGGATGACCATAGGAAGCAGACCCTACTCTCCTACACATAGAACTTGTCATCTTCCGCTTAGGGACTTTTTTTCTGTTCAACAGCCTCTATTTAACTGTCTTGATAGAAAACGACCAACAGAGGTCAGTAAAATACCAGAATTGCTTTCTGCTGAGGGACTTTCTTTTTTTAATTTTTCTGGCAACTATCTCTATTTAACTTTCTTGATAGAAAATGACCAGCAGAGTTCAGTAAAATACCAGAATCACATTAGCATTCTCTAGATTCCATTCCATAGAAATTGTCTTCCACGAGCACCCGTAGACAATAATATTTTTTTCAAATCTTGTATTTTCAGTGATATGACCACCGAAGGCCCTGATTTTATATTAAAAACAGAGCACCGAACTATACAATTTCCAGCTGAAAGGGAATAATTCTCTCCATGTTTTCCCATACCTGGCGTGTCACGCAGTTTGGTGCTTACTTCCCTCCATGTTAAAGATCAGTAGATGTTTCAGCACCCAGGCTAATTTGCTGAATAGCTAACTACATATAAGGTCCCAAAGGCAAGACCGATTGCATTGCAAATGCTTGTTTGGTGCCATTCTCGACTTTCTCCTTTAGGCCTCAACACTTCGGTTCATGACACCCTCTTGCCCTCCCTCAGACACCTTGCCCTCTCATCTACCTTTTTACTGCTTCTACCAGGAGATAAGCATTGCATCCTGTGAGCTCTAAACTCCGATCTCATTAGAGCTGCTGCGACTGCGCTGCCCGCCACAGCAGGGAATCCATCCCCAGCACCAGTATGGGCAAGCGATTAACATGGCTTCTGTACTTCCCCCCTGACGGGGGTAGGACACGTTTAGGGCTTTAAGTGGGGAGGATCCTATCGGGGTTCAGCACCAGCAGTTCTAAAAAGCAAGTGCCTAGTCAGGTCCCTATCGGGCTCTCCATTTTTGCCCTTATCCTCACAGGGTGGAACATTTAAAAAATGAAAACTCTGCAGCCATAACTCTATTCACAGCCTTTCATGTAAAGTCAAAAAGACTCATTATTGTTTTTTCCCGGTCTCATCATTTCCCAACAGAAGCATTTTCAATATTATTTACGAGGAAGCCATAGTTGTTACTTATTTATCATATGCAACTAACATCCATTGACAAAGTCAATAGTCCTAGTTTATTGTAGGTGTAATGTTACTTGTTGTAATATATATCTGGGTGCACTGACAGAAGCTGTAAAATACCAGTCGGGCGGCACACAATGCTTAGCACAAATTTTAGCTTATGTGTTTTTAAGCCACGCCATTAATTACATCGGCCACTCCGCTTAGAGAGATCCCTCATTTTTTTCAGGAAACGTAAAGCCCTGGACACTCCTCACTTTAACTGTCAAAAATGAACAGTCAAAATTTTGGTATCTATTTTTGCAAACTGTTTCTTCTAAAAATTCCTAATACACAAAAAAGTTCAAATAGGTTGTATGTGTTATATTAGTTTGATTTTCTCAACATACCCATACATGCCTACTCCGGCAATTCACAGGCCGAGCTCCAGAAGTCAATTCTCAGGTTTCTGAAACAAAATAGCGAAGTTACCGTTTACATTTTTACTGTTGCCTAACAGAAGTGCATGTTCTTTGCAGCAGGCATTTAATCATCTGTGCAAATTAGCATGAGTGGAAACAGCCACTAGATACAATTCCAATCGCTCTACAGCGGGAACATACGTCTCCAAAGTTACCTTTTAATTTTTATTGTTACCTGGCAACTTCTGAACACACAAAGACATGTTCTTTGGAGCGTGCATATTAATCCTCTGCTCTACTTAAGCATAACTGAAAACAGCCACTAGAAAAAATTCCAATCTCTCTCCAGCAAGTACATTAATCGCCCAAGTTACCTTTATATTTGTGTTGTTGCCTGAAAACCTCTTGACACACAGGAACATGTTGTTTGCAGCAGGCATCTTAATCCTCTGCTCTACTTTAGCATGAGTGGACACAGCCACAAGATAAAACTCTGATCCCTCTCCAGCAGGAACATTAAACACCAGAATTGGCGTTGCAAATGATAAGATAGACAAAGAACACAGCAGTAGCATAAGTAACATGAATTTTCTTTAATTACTTACTAACAGCCCATCCGGACGTTGTCCGGGTATGAATTGCTGCCGGCCAGTAGTATATTGTTTTGTAGGATTTCGTGTTGATAGCATTTCTTACCTGTGACAGGCCTGTGAAATGCTCCGATTCACAGTGCACTGCTGATGCACTTAAGAGTGCGGGTTCAGTAGTGTGTGAGCTCAAGTTTCCCTACTTTATTTTTCCTTGCAATATTATATAACGCGAACTCGACAACATGGCATGAGCACAATTTACATTACATAAGAACACATTCATTTGTGGTAGGCACGGAGAGACAAAGCGATTTGCCTGGAATCACAGGATGTTGAGCTGATGCCGAGATTCGAACGTAGCTCCCCATCTCTAAAGTTCGCAATTCTTGAACTTAGGGCGGGAGATGTGTCTAAAAGTGTATGTCGATGCTGGCCATCAATGAGAGAGACCTGTGCATTTTTTAAAAGGGTGGTGAAAAAATATGAGTATGTTGCTGGAGATGTGGGCCGCTGTGCCACCAATGTACTTACCGGGGGAGGGTAAACACCCATCATTCCGCAACTTTCTTTCCGCATACCATCACTCCGCATACTTTCATTACGAAAGTACCATGACTCCGCAATGCCATTATAACGCATGGCATTACATTTCATATGCTTTTACCACGCATACATTTACAACGAAATTCGTTGTAAATGCATGAAAGGTAAAAGCATGTTTTTTTTTAATGTTTGGATAAGGCAAGTATGGGTTAGGGGTATATGTTTTGAGGTACTGAGGTATATGTTTTGGGGTGTTTGGGTATTTTAAGGGTTCAGATATAGTTTTGAGTTATGGGGTACAGAGGTAGTTTTAGGGTTTAGGGATAGGTATGGCTTTTGGGGTACAGGGGTATTTTTAGGGTTCAGGGCTAGATTTGGGTTTTGGGGAATAGGGGTATTTTAGAGTTCAGGTTTGGGTTTTGGGGTACAGGGGTATTTTAAGGGTTCAGGGCTAGGTTTAGGTTTTGCGGTACAGGGGTATTTTTTTGGGTTCAGGGCTAGGTTTGGGTTTTGGGGTACAGGGGTATTTTAGGTTTCAGGGGTAGGTTTGGGTTTGGGGGTAGAGGGTTATTTTTAGGGTTCAGGGCTAGGTTTGGGTTTTGGGGTACAGGGGTATTTTTAGGGTTCAGGGCTAGGTTTGGGTTTTGTGGTACAGGGGTATTTTTAGGGTTTAGGGATAGGTTTGAGTTTTGGGGTACAGGGTATATTTATAGGGTTAAGATGGGATAGTGTTTAAGGGTGTTGGGGTATTTTAAGGAGTACAGGTGGGTTATGATTATGTGGTGCAGGGGTATTTAAAGGGAGCAGGGTGGGATTAGCACACGATATGAGACATGGCATGAAGGGCGGAACGTACCACACGCCCCCAGCGTTTGTCACGCCCCCCAGCACACGCCCACAGCACAACGCAGACACGCCCACAAGGGACTACTTTGCTGGCACGGTTCTTTTACCTTTTAAATGTATATTGTGGGCGTCTGCATAGCCTATGTCCTTCTGCTGCAACTGCCCTTTCCAACGCTGTATTGGGTGTTGTGATTGGTGCTGTGGTTCCTGAGATCACCCGCCTCAAAGGTTTGGGCTCTCTCTTTATTATATTAGTATGGATGCTATTGCTGGGATATTTTTTAACAAAAAATAAATCTAACAAACATTATCAATTGCAACACCAATAGCTCAAACGTTCACTAATTCAAACACTTTTTCATTGCAAATGCTTATTCTTTTTTCACTACAGTGAATAAATGTGATTAAATTATTTGAAACCAATGAAAGATTAATGCAACAAAGCAATTACACCGGATAGTATTGATAACAAGTGGCACAGATAAGTCCTTGAGCTGTCAGAGAAACACAGGAGTGGGCCCTTAGTTGCTTCAATGGTATAGGCTCTACGTTCTCTTAATGAAAGTGTGTACATTTATGAGAAGAGGCTGCCTTTCTTACAATTGTTTACTGATGCCAACTTGTTGTCCATCTTTATTGATTCTAGAAATCTCCCTTCTGAAAAGGGTTGCACGGACAGCAACTGTAAGGGCTCTCACCCTGTGTAATTTGTTCTCGCTGAACACTGAGAGGTTTGAGGAGGTGTGTGAAGCATATCCAGAAATGAAGAAAACAATTGCAGAAACTGCTGCTGGTCGTTTGGAAACGCTTCATGGTGAGAAAAAGATTAATACTTTTGAATATAATACCGTAAAAAATGATGTAGCTCTTCTAAAACACATTATAGTAGGAATTCATTAGAGGGCCCACTCCTTCTTAAATACTGAAATAATATTTTCATTTATGCTTAACACATTTTTATTTTGTATTGATTGAAACAATAGAAAGGATGCAATATGTACAGAGTTATCATTTCACAACTATGGTGTACCAAGGGCAAACCGTATCATATCAATCAAGCAATATCTTTCTATACTAAAGCTTTCATGCCATGTTTGCCGTATATTTAGATACATCCTCATGCACCCAGTACCTCCATTAAAAATTTCCCATGGTACATACACCAAATCATTCCCAATGCCACATCTCTTATGATACACTCACCCCTAGGCATTGTGACATTGAACCAGCGCCAACCCTACACCCAAGGTCTACAGCATCCGATTGATGCTGAGCAGATGTAAGCCTCCCTGAATGCCTAATGCCACCATACAAAGGAGGAATGGCGACCACTTATTGCCAACATCCCTGCCTCTCTTTACACCCCTAGTACTGTATTACATCTCTTACGACCCCAGGTATTGTGAAGGATGACAGTTGTCTACTGCATATGATACAGTGAAATTTGTCACTAGCTCCATCATACAAAGCCTAGACCATTTACAGTACATTCTTTACTAGATGTACAGGATATAAGCCTTGAACTAGTTTACATGCCATCAACCTGTGGATGGAGAAGAGACCCTACTCTTTCTGCATTCGCTACTTTTCCAAGAATGCTGTCAGAAAACCGCAAGATCGCTGACATCCACAACAGCGTCAACGCCACGACCGACCCGACCGCACCCCTCCTGCGAACACCATCAGCACCAACCTCCTGACCTCCTGGTCCAACGTCTGCGATGACGAGACACGCAAGGTCATGAACTCCATCCACTCAGGATCTCCGACGACCCGTGCCCACACCACATATTCAACAAGGTAGGCGCAGCCATCGCACCCCAACTACGGAAGGTCATCAACATCTCCTTTGAAACCGCGACATTCCCGGAAAGCTGGAAGCACGCCCAAACACCACCCTCCTCAAGAAGCCCAAGGCGGACTCCAAAGACCTCAAACACTTCCGGCCCATCTCCCTGCTCCCGTTCCCGGCGAAGGTCATCGAGAAAATCATCAATATGCAGCTGACCCGCGACCTAGAAGACAACAACATCCTGGACCCATCCCAATCCGGATTCAGATGAAACCACGGCACCGAGACAGCCCTCATCGCGGCCACAGACGACATCAGGCGCCAATTAGACAACAGCGAAACATCAGCCCCCATCCTTCTGGACCTATCTGCTGCCTTTGACACGGTCTGCCATCGCACACTAAAAACTCGCCTCCATGAAGCAGGTATCCAAGAGAAGGCCCTCGACTGGACCACGTCCTTCCTCTCCGGCAGATCCCAGAGCGTCCGCCTCCCGAATTTCCGATCCGAAGCCACCGACATTAACTGCGGCGTCCGCCAGGGCTCCTCCCTCAGCCCGACGCTGTTCAACAACTACATGGCCCCCCTCGCACAAGTGGCCAGCCACCACAACCTCAACATCATCTCCTACGCCGACAATACTCAGCTCATCCTCTCCCTCACCAAGGACCCATGCACCGTCAAAACCAACATCCACGACGGAATGAAGGCCATCGCAGACTGGATGAGGAACAGTCGTCTGAAACTGAACTCGGACAAGATGATAGTCCTCATCCTCGGGCCCAACCCCTCCACCTGGGACGACTCCTGGTGGCCTACCACTATGGGGACAGCCCCGACACCCACCGACCACGCACACAACCTGGGATTCATCCTCGACTCCACCCTCTCCATGTCCAAACAGGTCAAAGCTGTCTCCTCCTCCTGCTACAACACCCTCCGCACCCTTCGCAGGATCTACAAATGGATCCCGGCCGAAACAAGAAGAACAGTGACACAGGCCCTCGTCAGCAGCAGGCTGGACTACGGCAACGCACTCTACGCCGGAATCCCAGCCAAACACCTATGACGACTACAGCGCATCCAAAATGCCTCCGCCCGACTGATCGTCAACTTACCCCGCCGCTGCCACATCACCCCCCACCTGAGCAACCTACACTGGCTCCCCGTCGACAAGAGTATCACCTTCAAACTCCTCACCCACGCACACAAAGCACTCCACAACGCCGGACCAGCCTACCTGAATAGCAGACTCAACTTCCACAACCCCACCCGCCAGCTCCGCACCGCCAGCCTCGCTCTCGCCACCGTCCCCCGCATCCAACCAACTACCTCCTGCGGCAGATCGTTTACCTACCTCGCCGCCAAGACCTGGAACACCCTTTCTATTCACCTACGTCAGACCGAAGACCTACTCACCCTCAGAAAACTCCACAAGACCTGGCTCTTCGAACAGTAGCATCGCCCACCCTCCCCCTCAGCGCTTTGAGACCCTCACGGGTAAGTAGCGCGCTTTACAAATCCCTTGATTGATATAGGATTTGATTAAGTCAGTGAAGCGTCAATCCTCACAAAAGAGTTGAACCCTCACCTACCTATAAGTGCACTATACTGACACAATGGCGAAAAAAGGGAGAGGAACAGGAAAGGACAGCATGCCTCTTCAGGATGGATACAAGAATGTGGACCCCAATGAAACCTGCCTGAGCTCGGTATTTATTTTAAATAGACCCTACAATGAAGAATCTAGTTATATATAATAAAACAGCTCTCTATAGTGATATCAAAGGGAAATGCAGAACCTATCACTTATTTCCAAATGTAAGCTTTGAGTAGCTTTCAGGATGACCAGGATGCATCCCAACTACCCTAGGAATGCTATGTGGTATCCCTTTGCGCCACCATATCAACTCCTTGATCAGTGGAGAACAGCAAGGTTCACTAAATTCAGAGGAACCAAAGATAAAAGAACAATACAAACATGGAGGACACCAAGTGCGAACAAGTAAGTAATCCTGGGCGTAGCACTACACTTTGCACGTAGCACAGTACAAAAACTGTGCTTAATCACATAGCGTAGCAGGTAAATCAACAACATCCTCAGATGCTTTGATAAAGCAATTTTACACGCTAAAAAGCATATAACCTACTCACAAGTGAACTTTTTGAATGAAACTATCAGGCAATGAGAGAGGTGATGAATTTGGGGTCCCCCCTAACCTAGGGGAGGACTAAGCAGATGCCTTGAACACAAAGAGCATAAAGAAAAAAGCACATCTTGATGAACGATTCAGTGGTGGTCCCATCCTCTTAGGACCACCCCAAGCACAGTTATTGGCAAATAAACAATCCCAGACCAAACGCCCTGCAAAGCATTATGGGACGAGATTAGCAGTGGGCAGTGAATATTATAGTATCCAATGTCAAAATAATTCTACAAAGAGCTACAGTTCAACTAGTCCTTACTAGATGTCCCTCACAAGTCAAATACAAAAGCATTGAAACTCTTTCATGATGCTTATGCATTTGACTCGTGAGGGACATCTAGTAACTGCAGCTTGATGTAAGAATAATTTCAATGCATTTGCATTTGACTCATCAGGGACAGCTAGTAAGGACTAGTTGAACTGCTGCTCTTTGTAGAATTATTTTGATATTGGATACTATATTATTCACTGCCTACTGCTAATCTCGTCCCATAATGCTTTGCAGGGTCTCTGGTCGGGATTGTTTTTTTGCCAATAACTGTGCTTGGGGTGGTCCTAAGAGGATGGGCCCACCACTGAATTGTTCAATAAGATGTGCTTTTTTATTTCAAGGCATCTGCTTTGTTCTCTCCCTAGGTCAGGGAGAATCCCAAAATCATCACCTCTCTCACTGCTTGTTAAATTTTCATTCACTTTTGAGAAAGTGCTATATGCTCTTTAGCATATAAAGATAAAGATATATATATGTTTTTTGTTGAAAATATGTTCATTGCATAAAGAACAGACCTTATACAGTATTACACAAATTATTGCCACATCACAATCATATGTATCATCACCACAAACAATAGTTTCAATCAGCTTCTGTTTTACGTTTCCTGCTCTCCAACCCTATTCCTCCGTATTTCTAATTCTACCACTGGGGACACACATATTTCTCCTCTATACATGTTCCACTTGGCCCTTTTCCTATCCCATTTCTTCGGACACCCACGGGCAATAAGCACTTCTTTTTCAGGAACCATGCATTTATCCATTTCCCTCATCCACACTGCCACTCCTGGCAGTCCAACACCTCCCCATCCACTAGCAATTTCTCTTTTAAAGAGGGTAAAGCCCAACGTTGTGAACTGCTGCTCCATTTCCATAAGATCTGTAGCCTCCCACATATTCAGCAGGCATAACCGTGACGTCAGGGTAATTTGCTTAGTAAGGGCTGACCGCAGGTGTGTAGCTACCCTGTCCCAACGATTCTGCACCATCGGGCATTCCCAAACCATTTGATAAAAGCTAGCTGACTGCCTGCACCCCTTGAAACATAGATCGTCCAGCTTTGACCCAATCTTCGCCAGAGTAACCCCAGTCAAGGATGAACGGTGTAGGATTCGGAGCTGTATGAGTCGGTATCTGAGTGTAATGGCAGCCTCCCTCAGCGACATTAGCGCTTGTCTCCAATCCTCCTCTTCTTTAGCCCCTAAGTCTTTTTCCCATTTCTCCTTAACCTGTACGAAGAAATCAGGCATGTGATGGCTGAGCTTCCTATTGGTAAGGGAGATCGCCTTAGTATGTAATTGTCCATCTAGTAGACGATCCTCTAAGGGAGAGTATTCTGGTATATCTGCACAATCGGGAAATGCCGCCATCAGTGCGTGTCTGACTTGCAGATATCGAAAGGTGGGTGCCAGTTGATACGCTTTCTGTAGTTCTTCAAACCGCAAAATCCTACCCTTCTTGATCAGATCACCCACCACCGAAATACCAATCCTGTCCCACTTGTCAAACCAGGGGTGCTGGCAGAGGATACCCAGCCTTTGTGCGAACCATAGCGGCGTCATAGTAGTAAGTCTGTGTGCTCAGCCCAATCGGGAATTAGTGAGCCTCCATATATGCTGGTTGGGGCCCACATATGGCTGTCTCTGTGACCTCGAATAAAGCGCCCCGAGATAGCCTGCCCTATCCATCTGTACCTATCTAAGGCACACGCCAGGTCATCAGGATGGGCATATTTCCATCTATTAACCATGGTCAATAGCGATGCCCAATAATATAGCCGGATATATGGCAGAGCTATATTCCCATCATACCATCCTTTCGTTAATTTTTGGAGCGCTATTCTGGGAGCTTTTCCATCCCATAGTAGTGTAAGCACCTCCCCCTCCACCGCACCAAAAAAGGCATCAGAAACTCTAGTCGGACAGTTCTGCAGGACATATAGGAAATGCGGGAGGGCAAGCATCTTAAAAAGGGCAGCCCGACCATCCAGGGACAGTGGCAGAGATCTCCAATGCTGGACATCCGCTCGCAACCGAGTAAGCAGTGGCTCCAGGTTGCTCTTGTAGAAGAGTCCCGGATCTAGAGTAACAAAGATCCCCAGGTACTTAAAACCGTCTACAGCCACCAGTAGTGCACAGTCCCTTGGAAGACGTGGAGTCTGTCCCTGAAGCATGTACAATATCGATTTGCCCCAATTAATAGCATATCCAGAATATTTCCCAAAGTTAGTAAAAATATCCAAGACCACACTAATGGATCTATATGGATATGCTAGGTATAACACTATATCATCTGCATAGAGTGATATTCTATCTTCGTAGTCTGCGGACCATCTCAAACCTCTAGTCATCACATCTTTCCTTATCCACGCTGCCGAGGGTTCCAACATCAATGCAAATAGTAGCGGCGACAAGGGGCACCCCTGCCGAGTACCTCTACGAAGGGGAAAATGTCTGGACGTAAATTTATTCACACTAACCTGACCGGATATGTCAGTTTATAGTAAGCGCACCAATCGTATGAATTTCGGGCCCAGTCCTGCTCTCGCCAACACCTCAAACATATAGGACCATTCTTTCGAATCAAAGGCCATAGAGGCGTCTAGGGAGAGAATAGCAGCGTCTTCTTCTAAATATTTCCACCGGGCCAGTACGTTGTGCAGGCGACAGATATTAAGGGCCGTATTCCTCCCCGGCATAAAACCGGATTGGTCAGGATGTACCAGGGAGGATATAACCGATCCCAGCCATGTGGCCAGAACCTTCGCCAAGACTTTAGCCTCCACGTTGATTAAGGAGATCGGTATATAAGACCGACAGTCGTCTACTGGTTTACCTGTTTAATAAATAACAACAATACTCGCCAGCCGCTGGTCTGGGGGTAGGATTCCCTTTTCCCAGCTCTCCTGATACATGGCCCGTAGATGGGGGACCACGTGGGTGGCCATTACCTTAAGAAATTCCACTGGGGTACCATTAGGTCCCATAGCCTTCCCCGATTTTATTCGGCCAATGGCCGTTCGGATTTCCCCATCGGAGACATCAGCCTCCAGGGATTCCCTATCTTCAGCAGATAGAGTAGGCAGCTTACGCTCCACCAGAAGCTGCAGCGATTCCTCAGCTGTGTAAATAGCGGACGGCGAGTATACTTCCTCGAAGTGGGCAGCAAATGCCTCTGCTATATCATCAGGGCAAGATACAGTGTCTCCATTGGACGCCTGTATTCTAGGTACCCATCTCGCACCCTGCTCCCTCCTTTCCAGCCAAGCTAGCGTTCTACCCGCCCTATCTCCCAACTCGTAAAGTCTGTGATGAGCAGCTGTCTGCGTCTCTATCATATGTTCTTGGGCTTTTAACTTGTAATCATCCTGTTTGAGCGTCATGGCATGTAGCATTTCTTCAGAGGGGTCGAGCGTATATCTTGCCTCAACTTCCTTTAGCTCATCTTCCAGTCGTGTCAAGAGCTCCCGCCGTTTTGCGACATATTGCGTTTTCAACGAGAGGGCATAACATTTCAGAACTACTTTGTACGCTTCCCAGTTCATTTGGGCCGAATCTACGGACCCCAAATTTTCCTCAAAAAAATAACCAGTCTGTACACTGAGCTCTTCTCTTATATCAGGCATCCGAAATAGCCATGGATTAATGACAATAGTGCGACTTTGCTGTCTAACACCATGCGTGAACTCTATACCAACAGGGGAGTGATCTGAAAGGCCTCTGGGATATGTCCTGGGCCGTCTAAAATTACCCACCGAGGTTGCATATGTTAAAAAATAGTCAGTCCGAGAAAGGCTGCCATGCACACTGGAAAAATATGTATATTCAATAGGGTCGCCTCGCAGCTCTCTTCCAACATCTATCAGTCCCAGAGCTGTAGTGAAGTCTGACATAAGTTTGTTTGGCCGCATAGTTTGTCTCACAGGGTGTCTATCAGTTAGATCAGTCATCGTTATGTTATAGTCCCCCCCCCCATTAGTAAAGTCCCGTCAGGGAGATCTGTAAGCAGTCGGCCTAATTCAGTTAATGCCACCCTCCCCAACGCTGGCGGTAGGCAGACTGATACGATATTTAGGGGCCTACCTTCCCATTGAGCCTCAACCACTGCAAACTTACCAGCGGCATCTGTCCGGGTATTAAGAACAATCAGGGGAACATTTTTCCTAGCCAGGATACAGGTGCCTCTAGACCCAGTAGTGTAGTCTGCATGTACCAAGAGCTTATAACCCCACCTATTTAGGGCCTTACTTTTATTACCCACCAGATGAGTTTCCTGCAAGAGAACTAGGTCCGGGGAGTGCCGTTTCAAATATTGTTGGACTATTCCCCTCTTAATTTTGTCTCCCAACCCATTAACATTCCAGGTTAGGACAGAGAGCACCGATTCACGGTCAGCTACCATTCGTTCCCAGAACAACCATCGTAATGTAGGTAGGAAATAGGGTCAACATCAACATTAGCCTGATACATCGGACAAAATCAATACCAATTATTAGTCTGTCATCTAAGCCGGAACACAAGTCAAAAAGGCAGTATATCATTATGTGGTCACAGTAAAGCCTGCTCTTTCTCTTCGTGGCAAAAAACCAAACACTTCGAGCAATGTAACAACAACAAACCCGATCCCAACCCTCTGCCACCCCCCCCCCCGTTCTCAGTTACGCCCCCCACCCTGCTACCCTGTCTGTGGATTTAGAACTACCCACCCCCAAACATGGCAGAGTGCCTCTCCCCCCATTGAATATGCTAGAAATGCAGAGGGAACCACCCATCCCCATCCACGGCTACTTTAAGCTTACAGTTATAACCATCATGTCACATCAGACTATACAGTAGATTCTCCATATCATCCACCCGAGTGACCTATTAATCATGTGCATTACCAAGTCCACAGATCACCCCCCCTCCCCTCGACCCTTTACTTGATCATCGTGTATCACCATGTGGGCAAGTTAGTCCTGGTCCTCCAGCCTGCTGGATTCCATTGCCGCCTCTGTGAGTGCCATAGCCGAGCAATCGCCATTTTGTCCTCCTGGTTTAACAGGTCGATTCCCTCTCTGACGGTCCACCACGGTCCAACACTCCATCCAGTCCCAGACCGCCTCTGGTGAATCGAAGAACCACGATTTTCCCTTGGATTCCACTCATAGTCTCGCTGGAAAGAACATGGAATATTTCACTTCTCGGTCTCGCAGTACCCTTTTTACTGCTTGGAAACTCCGTCTCAGCGCCTGGACTTTAGCTGTGAAATCTGGAAAGAAAGTCACTGTGTAGTTGTCGATCGTCAATGGCGGAGCAGAACGGGACGCCTGCAATATAATATCTCTATCCCGATAGTTGAATACTCTAGCGATCAACGGTCGCGGGGGAGCTCCTACTTTAGGTCTACCCCCAGGCACTCTGTGAGCTCCCTCAATAGAGAAGAAGCTGGACAGCGTCTTTGGTTTCAGATGCTTCATGATTAATTCCAACATGTATAGGTCCGCAGCCGGCTCCTGCGTCCGCTCCGGAACGCCTAGTATTCGAATGTTGTTGCGGCGGGCCCTACCTTCGTATTCGTCCAGCTACTGCGCCATTCTGTCCTACTTTTTCTGCATCTAGAGCATCTGACTTGGTAGTTCAGAGGTGTCTGTCTGTAAGGCAGTCGTCACAATCTTCAACTCCTTCACCTTCTCATCCATTTTTCTAAAATCGGCTCTGAGAAGGTAGACCTCAACCGTAACTGAGTTTACTGATGCACGTACTCCCCCGATTGCCGCCATCACGTCATGCAGGGTTGGCTCCGTTGCTTTCGCGTGTCTCGCTTCCTGACTGCCTTTATCTGATCCTGGCGACTCCCCTCCCCCCCCCCCCCCCCCGCCCCCCCTTGCCCAAACAAATTTGGCCAACTTGTTCTGGGCATTGTTCCTTGCCCCTCTGCCCCCTGTTCCCATCGTTGGAGGGGCCTCAAATCACAGGCCACTAGGCCAGCACCGGAAAGTGTACGTGTTCACCTTTGTATATCCTTCCCCGTGCAGCACAAGCGTATAGGCTCCTGATTTCAACACTCTCCGCCTATTAATCTGGGTGGCGGCAGTTGGGACAGCAAATTAACCACAGGCCGTCCACCTAGCACCGTGTCGCCTTTTCCACGTACCCTGACTTTTCACTGGGTAGGTCGACCCTCAGAACTTACACATAGGCTCTAGCTTCCAGGGCCAACGGCAACCACCTTAGACACACAGTCTAGCAATGTATTCCAGTAGTTGTGAATAGGCCACAGCGTTTCCATGGTCATCCAGCAACAGTTAAGCAACTCCAGGGCTCCAAGCACTGCATCTTCACCTCATCCCCTCCTCGCTCTCCCCGCAGTCTTTCAAAGTTCCCCCAGGGCCTCGGTACTCTGTGCGCTAGTCCGAATAGCGCACTGCATCTCGTGCTCCACTCAGCCAGCGGGGAAGAGGGGTGGGGGGGGGTAGCAGCACACCCCAGCAAGCTGTGCCCCCTTTGTCCACTTCTCTCTCCTGCCCCTCAGGCTCCTAACACATCCTTGTTGCCCTTCAGGAGAACCCAGTTGAAGGGCCGGCCAGGGCCTCAATTTCAGAGGTGCCTCAATGCGTGGCATCGCAGCGGGGCGACGAGCGGCCCAGCCCCGCCCCCACTGGCCGCCCGGCCACTCGACAGCCAACAATCCTCTTCCTTGACTCGGTGATAGGGGGGGGAGGCGCACCCCAGGTCTGTCGTCTCTCCCCAATCGTCCGAGCCTCTTCACCAGCAGCGCGTAGGCCCAGAAGCCGGGGCCTCAATTAGGGCAGGTCCCTGCATCGCAGTGCATATAGCTCCTTCCTTAGAGGTGGGGGCCACTCGGCATACCCCGCTCTCTTTTCCGGCCTCCCCCTCCTTACCCGGGTCCTGCACGGGACTTCCTCCGCCTCCTCAGACGCTTCTCAGGCAATAAAAGTCAGGGTTTTCCGCTAGCAAGTACAGGCCAGCGCCACCATTAGAGAATCATCGCGTCTGCGGCCAGGGCTCCTCCCGCATCGTCTCGCCCCTCGGGGTCCCTCTTGAGCTTATTTTCCTGCAGGGGGGGGCACCAGGGCAATGTCCCCCGCTTTTACGTCGTGCACTCGGTTGTTGTCGGTGGTACGACTGTCAGTACGCCATGGATGGGCGAGAGTTTGCTCAGGCGGCAGCCATCTCCCTCGGCTGCTAGCCACGCCACCAATGATAAAGATATTTATTTCATCATAACTGGTGCTGTGCAAGATGCCATTTACAATTATTGCACAGTGCAGACTAGTACACAGTGCCATCAGCTACGCAAAGTTCAAAGTATAGTACAAGCTCTGTGCGCCAACTACGCCCAGGGTTACGAAGTAAGAAAAGTGGGAAACCTTAGCAAAATGCACAGTTGCCATAGCATAACTGTTGAAGTTTGAGATTCATTGATGACAGCCAACAGGTATTCAAATTATTTATTCTTGAAAAAATGAATCAGTAATCAACCTGCCTCAGCAACCGCCTATCCCGGAATGATCGGAACCTGGAACCACTGGAGTTCCATGAATGACCCCAAGAATTCTCATGTTGACACGAGACAGACGGATGCATCAGCAACACAACATATCTCCTTTCCTTTCAATAAACAAATAAGCAAAGAGAAACAGCAAAATGAACAGAAATGCACTATATCACTAAAGCACCATTAAACAAATAATGCTTACAGAAAAACTAATTAATAAAATTAATACATAAGAAAATCATCATATTTCTTCGGAATACAACATCTACGTACAGAGTTCTGTCGTCTTATCTCCTGAGAAACATTTCCAGAACATTTCTTTAACATTTCACTGGTAGTATTACTGGCATTAGTACTTTTAGAATATAAGGCAATTCTTCGAAAATTCCAACTCTGCCCATTTTCCAACAACACGTGCCACTTGTGAACTTCCTTAACTCTAAGAGGTTCAGAAAATTTATTTACACCATGTTCCTTCTGGTCTAATTTAATTTAGATTAAATCCCCAACTTCAACCCTTCCTGTTTTATTTGGAATCACAACGGTACTTAAAGAGACATTTTTCTCAAATAACCATTGTGGAACCAATTTGGTCTTGGGAACTCTACCACGCATGAGCTCAAAAGGAATGGTATTGGTGACACTATGAACAGTGGTATTGTAAGACCAAACCAACTCTTCCGCCGCCCTTCGAACATCACAATGACCCTGAACTGACATTTGTATGGTACCCTTCACCATTCTGTTCATGCACTCCACAATGCCATTCCCCTGTGGATTATACAAAGAAGTACACATATGTTTAATCCCATGATTGGAAAGACAGGTACGCATAGACAACGAAGTTAATTGAGTACCATTGTCAGTGAGTAAAATACATGGAAAACTCTCCTTTAAGAAAATAGACTTGAGTTGTTTGATTACACTTTCAGTAGTAATGCTTTTCATAAATTCCACGCAAATCCATTGTGAACAGACATCCACCAAAACTATAGCAAAACGACAATCATTAGCCAAATAGTCCATCGGACCAATGAAATCTAAACAAACTTTATCCCAAGGTAAGTCTTTCTTGCAAACAATAGAACCCTGGGAAGTTGAGTCAATCTTCAACCTTTTTTCACTTTCTTTACACGAAGGCCAAAGCTCGACCCACCCTCGTACATCGCCGTCCGTTCCAGGCCACCAAAAGTTTACTTTAAGACGTTTCATAGTCATAATTTGACCAAGATTACCTTTGTGCGCAAGGAAGAAAAGTTTCTTCCTAAGAAGTCTTTGCGGAATAAATCTTTCATCGCGCAGTACTAAGTCATTAGAAGAACCAAGACTAAGCTCCTCTTACAATTTGATATAACTGCGCAAAGAAGGATTCTCATCACCCTCACGTTTCCAACCCATTCGTATCGCATCAACTAGATCAACAAAATCATGATCTTCAATGACTGCCTGATGAAATTCATCCCTAGAAATGGAGTTATACCCACCTGAACAAGCATCATCAAAACTCGCAACCAGACACACATTTTCTTCCTCAAATTCATCAGAATCTCCAGACTGAATAGGCAAACGAGACAAACAGTCAGCTTGAATATTTTTCCAACCAGAAATATGCTGCACACTATGGGGCTTATTAGGATTGCGGATTTTCCGCATCCTCTGGGCCGGCGGAAGCTACCGCCGGCCCGGAGGATGCGGAAAATCCGCAGCGGACCCACCAAAGACCCACCGCCACATTAGGATGGCTGGTGGGTCCTAGTTTCTGTCCGCAGCTTTTCCGCCGCAGCTGGCTTACAACCACGGCGGAAAAGCACTAATATGGTGACGGTGTCTTTCAGACACCGTCAGCCAGATTAGGATGGGCTCAGATACATGCTTTTCCGCGGCGGCTTTTCCGCCGTGGAAAAGCATGTGTAACTTCACTGCAGGGGCCCGTTGCGGGCCCCCTAGGTGAAGAGGGGGGGTAAGGTGGTGCACATGGGGGGTATGCAGAAAGCGGCAGGCACCGCGCGGTGCCTGCCACTTTCCACATACAAATGCAATGCGTGCATTTTTAACATTGCTGCGGGTGCAGCTTGAAGCCGCACCCGCCTCAATGTTAAAAATAGAGGATGTGACCGCCAGGGTGGCGGTCACATCCTAATTGCACAGGAGGGAACTCCGCATGCCATGCGGAGGTTCCCTCCTAATCTGGGGTCGCAGACGGACGCAAGTCCGTCCGCGATCCTAATGGGCTCCTATATGTATACTCTTGCAATTTAGCAGCAAATCTCATTAAGCGAGGAGAACCATTATTAGCCCCACCTGGTGACAAGATTCTGATAAGGGGTTTGTGATCAGTCCTCAAAGAAAAATGCACACCCCACCCATAAGTGCGAAAATGAGAAACACCGCATACAGCAGCTAATGCCTCACGCTCAATCACCGCATAGTTTGGTTCAGAACAACTCAGGGAGCGTGAAGCAAAAGCTACAGTTTTTTCCACACCATTTTCCTTTTGAGATAGAACAGCACCAATACCATGGGCACTAGCATCAACAGTCACGAAAGTGTCCCTACCTGGCTCAAATGTAGTAAGAATATCAGCATTAATAATTTCCATTTTAATCTTTTCAAAAGCTTCAGATTGCTGAGATTCCCATGAAAAGTGCACTACTTTTCTAAGTAACAAATGTAACGGTTCAGTTTTATGAGCAAAATTTGACACGAATTTGGAGTAATACTCCACTAACCCTAAAAAGGATTTCAACTGATCTTTGTTTGAGGCAATGGGTGCACACCTAATAGCTTTCAACAAATATTCCTTTGGTTTGATACCAGATTGACAAATAGTATATCCCAAATAATCTATTTCAGTCATCAACAATTTGCATTTGTCTTTCCTCAAAGTGAGACCAGCATTCAACAAAATATGAAGAACTTTAGCCAAGTTAGTATTATTTTCAAATTCATCTATTCCAGTAATTAATATATCATCTTGAAAGTAATGCACATGTTTTAGATCTTTAAGCAAGGAATGCATCATGCGCTGGAATACACTGGCCTCAGAGGTCAGCCCAAAAGGCAACCTTTTAAATTGGAAAACACCTTCAATGGTCAAGAACGCAGTAAGCTTTCTAGAATCAGGGTGTAGTACTACTTGATGGTAAGCAGATCTGAGATCAAGCTTACTGAAAAACTTAGCCTTATCCATCAAGAGTACCATCTCTGAGATGCCAGGGAGTGAAAACATATCTATAATGATATTTTGATTGAGAGATCGGAGGTCAACGCAAAAACGAAGTTTGCCATCCTTCTTCTGCCTGACTACAACTGGCGCGAGCCATTCAGAGGCTTCCACTGGTTCAATTATGTCTTGACTTTGCATGTCCAAGCATTTCCTTGACTTCCTTTCCTATATCAATAGGAATCCTCCTGAGAGGATGCCTTACCGGAGTGAAATCTTTCTTAAGTTTAATCTCATGTACAAACCCCTGCAATTTACCTAAATTAGAGCAAAAGACATCATTGTACTCAGATAGAACAGCATCAACATTAGGAAAATCATCAATGACCAATACTTTGTCTTTAGATCTAGGATCAAGAATAACATGTAAATCATGTTGCTGTATCCAACCCAAAATTGCTGGACCATCTTCAGAAATGTATACCTTTCCTGTTGAATGTCTACCTTTGAATTCAAAAGTGGTATCCATGAAACCCTTTAAATTGATAACTTCACCACTATACCCTTTGGGTGTTATGTCACTTTCAGACAGTAAAGCATGAGGCCAACATATCTTGAATAAGTAAAAAGGAATAATTGTTAACATGGAGCCAGGATCAACTAAGAATGTCACTGAAACCCCATTTAAAACAAATACAGATTTAGGTCTATGTAGAACAACATGAGAATCATCATCAATACACAGAGACATGTCAGGCGGAATAACATCATCTTCTACAAAGGCAACTCTGTTGACAGAAGGATTTCTGCAAGCTTTGCTTATATGCCCCCATTTCCCACATTTCCTACAAGACTTGTCTCGAGCAAAACACCCTTGAGACATGCTTCCACAGCGGAAACACCCAACAAATTTACTTCTTCCCTCTGGAACAAAGTTTTTGAATTTCGACTTGGAAGAAGTAAGCTTAGGTCTAACATCAGATTGTTTAATATCAGTAGAAGAGGAATCTTTGTCAGATTTGTTAATAATGTTGACTGTTTCTTCTTTCTTGATTTCAAGAAGACGCATTTTTTCCATACATTTGTCCGATTCCTCAACTACTTTGGCAATGCCAATGGCTTCCATTAACGTTGGATTCCTGGCAGCACAAAGCTTCTGTTGCATCCTTTTGTTCTTACACTGAACAATCAGTTGGTCTCTAATAAGCTGATCTGTCATTACACCAAACTCACATTTCAAAGAGAGTTCTCTCAGACGAGTAACCATTTGATCAACAGTTTCTCTCTCAATTTCTCTCTCTTTTTTGTGGAACAGTGTAAAATGTATGTCTTTGCATCACAATATTCACTTGTTTTCCAAAATATTTTTCAAGTCTTAATTTAGCTACATTATATGGATTATCAACAGGTTGACCATCCGCACCTAGAAGCTCAGGTAAAAATTTAAAAACATGTTGACCTGCTTTACCAAGGGAGTTTAAAAGAATAGCTTTTTTTCTTGAAGCTTGAAATCTAAGGCCATCAATAGCCTCTAAATAGTTCTCAAAAATGGCTAACCACTCTTCCCATTCAATGACAGGACTCTCCCCATCAATAAGAAATGCAGGTGGTGGAGCTATGGTTTGTTGTAGGCAGTTGTAGCCATTTAATAAATGTAAATAAAAATGTATAAATATAAAGAATTTGCGGAATTAGGCTGAGGCAGGAGTACTTATAATAAATGCAAATATAAATGCACAAAAACGTAAAATGGTTGAATAAAGCGACAAAAGCTGTGGACACCAGAATATAAAACGTGGTTGGCAAGTGTTGGTTGGCAAACGAAGAATGAAATGAAGAAAAATGGCTGCCAAGTGTCAGGAACGTAATTCTTCAAATGGTTGGCAAATTGGATAAGAGCTTGGCAAATACAAAGAAAATATTGCAGGAAAATGGCCGCTAAACATCAAAAACGTGTTGCGTCATGTTCGAAATACTCCCACAATAACGATAAAATGGCCACCAAGCGTTGAGTGCTTGATGACGTAATGCTCAGCTTGGTAACTTAGGAGTCCATGGCAACGCGACTTAATACCTGCGCGCGCATACACAAAAGTGATGTGCCTCGCGACTTGTGGCAAGCGCGTGAGGAAATATCAAAATAATTTGAAAATAAGACGGAGAACAGTACCTTGAAGGACCCGGAAAGGATCAAGGCAGCACACAGAGCCACACTGAGTTCGAAGCTGAAGCTCCGCCGTTGTCAGAGGACGACGTCACTGTTGGCAGAAATGTAGAAGACGAGTGAACGAGCAGGAAACAGGATCGTCGCCAAAATGTTGAAGTTTGAGATTCATTGATGACAGCCAACAGGTATTCAAATTATTTATTCTTGAAAAAATGAATCAGAAATCAAGCAGTAATCCACCTGCCTCAGCAACCGCCTATCCCGGAATGATCAGAACCTGGAACAACTGGAGTTCTATGAATGACCCCAAGAATTCTCACGTTGACACGAGACAGACGGATGCATTAGCAACACAACAATAACTCTTCTTGTATGACGACTGTTACTACAAACCACAAGTGAACCTTACTGAAACAGCAAGCAACAGATAACCCATTTAAGCGTACAATGTATTCATAACCATAATCGCCATGGGTGCCATCTTTTTGTGTCATCCTTTATTGGGGATTCCAATATCAAGGCATAATTTATGAGGAATTAGCATAGGGCAACATCGCAAGTCTTCTTGCTGCGCTGCCCTATGCCAACGTAAAATACTGGAAGTATGTCTGCTTTGCATGCAGGATTGTTTTTGTGTAGGAAGAGGCACCTTCCTGCACTAAACAACCCCAGTGGTGTTTTCCTCTTTCTATGTGTACTGCAGAATGCATCAAACATGGAAAGAGGAAAGAACAAGGAGAAATGAAAATATTTATCCTTGTTACGCCTGCTGTGGGGAGGCATAAGGATTTGGGTCTTCCCCGGTTTACATGATGTAAATCTGAGGAAGCATAAAAATCCATGGGTGTTACATGGTAAAACCCACCGCAGCCGTCATGGAATGCCTCCCTAAAGCAGAGTAAAACAATGCAGTGACTTGCGCTGGTTTGTCTTACTCCGTTTCTATGGGTCCACTGAAAGCCATGCAAAGTGTTTTTTTGCAAGGCCTTATAGATATGGTTGAGAGGTTTGCACTAATAGAGCCTCAGAAAAAGGGACAAAAGGGTGCCACAGGCAGCTGGTAAATATGCCCTGAAGACATTCATGCTTGAAGCCGGGGCAATGACTGCTCACCTCTGACGGTGTTTGACCAAAATAATAAAATGGATATATTGTCTTTTCATAATATTAACCATTTGAATGTTTTAGGAGTGTGATGTTTATTTTGTAGGGGAATTGTGTGGGTAGCTTAAAAACTATTGGTTATAGCTATTTGTTTTATATTTTATCTATACATTTTTTAATTCAGAAAAGTTTTACATTATGTTTAAAATGTTTATGTATAAGTATAGGATGTTTATGTAACTTTTTAATGTAGTCAATTTTTGCAAAGCATATAGTTTTATGGGAGAAAAGGGTTGGAAGTTTCTTTAAAGGAAAATTATATTGAAAATGTTATATTATTTCTTTAAAGTTGTTGTTTTATGGAAAATATATATGTGCGTGTACATATATATATATAAATTCTTATGTTTTTGATATTGTTTCTGCGGCCCCCGGAGTGAAGGAGAGGTGGTGGGTGCACCCGGTGGGGTACCTGTGGTACCCCCCTGCATTTGCAATAACAAAGCGGCAGGTACCTCGCAGTGCCTGCCGCTTTATTAATGCAAATGCATTCGTGCATGTTTAGCATTGTGGCGGGCGGTGCTGAGAGCACCCGCCCGCCACAATGCTAAACATGCAGGATGCACCCGCCACAGTGGCAGGCGCATCCTAATGCCACCCACGGGACCCCGCCCTTATGGCGGGCGGTCCCAAAGACCGATAGGATGGCGGGCAGACTAAGTCCGCCCGCCATCCTAATGACCCACTAGGTAGGGGAGGCCTTTGTTAATAATAAACATTTTGTGCTTTACATTGTAGAATTTTTTACATTTCTTTTGGTTGTTTGGATATTTTAGGTTGTATTTGGATAATAGATTGTTCTATTTTAAGTTTGTATTAGCCTTCGTCTTTTTTTAAGGATTTCTAGCACTTGGTAGTGGTATGATGGCTTTGGCTTAGTGTGGTTTGGAAGGTGCTGTACTATCCTTCTCCATTGTTTGTTTTGGCTGTTGAGCTATGGTTCTGTCATAGTTCCCACAGAAATGGACGAGGTGGCCTGTTATTTAGAAAGGGAAAGGGTCTCAAAGTGAATTCAAATCCCTTTCCTAAAAACCACATTCACTCACTTATATCACTCATTCAAACTTCTTTTAGGAAATTAAACCTTTCTCACCAGTTGATGCATATATATATATTCTGTTACTAAACACTGATCCCTTTGTTATGTAAAAAAGTCACATTTATTACACATTTATTCGTATTTCAAGTTTTACTGGTTCTGTTGGATTTATCACCCGCGTTCGACACTGTCTCTCATGACATTGACATCCTGATAGGCTGGCATATAATGGAATTACAAATAGGGCATTGGCCTGGATTACATCCTTTTTGAAAACAGGCATCAGATAGTAACATTGGGATGTTACAAATCCAAAGAAAAATGGTTGTCATCTGGGGTCCCTCAGGGTTCATCCCTGAGCCCAACTCTTTGCAATCTCTATATGACACCACTTCTCTCTTTGATATCCACATTTGATGTGGAAGCCATAGCATATGCAGACGCCACAAAGCTGATTCTTACTCTCGATGATAATTCCACAGTAGCTGAAGAGATGTTTCACCACTGCTTAACGGCAGTGATGGATTGGATGAAACTGAATCATCTCAAATGCAACAGCACAAAGACAGAAATCATGCTGGTTGGAAAATCCAACCTATTTATGCCCAATCAGTGGTGGCCCTCAAATTCGACTCCACCCCCTAATACAGTAGATACGGTGAGAAATTGGGTATCAAATTTGATCCCACATTATCATTCCATAAGCAAGCTCTTGCTGTGGCTGGCACTTGTTTCCAAACTATAAAAACTCTCAGAAAGTTTTTTGATCTTATCCCGCTACCTGCTAGGAAAACAGTTGCAGCAGTGCTAATACTATCACGTCCGGACTACTGTAATAGTCTGTACGCAGGAACAGAAAAGGCGGTCCTGAAAAGGTTACAGGTTGTCCAAAATGCTGCAGCAAGGTTGGTACTCAAAAGGCATAGAGGCTCCTCCTCAGCAGCATCACTCAGAGCTATTCACCGGCTGCCTGTCCATAAGAGGATTCTCTTTAAAATACTGACCGTCATTTACAAAGACAACTGGACCAGAATACCTAAGATTCAGAATTAGACCATATACCACCCATCGCATTCTGCTATCATCCTCAGAGAACCTCCTAACAGCCCCCACTTTCAAATTAAAATTTAGAGGTGGCAGGACAATGTCTGTTTTAGGGACCAGAGCATGGAATTCTCTGCCCACTCAGCTTAGACATCCACAAACAGAACCCAATTTTAAGAAACTCTTAAAAATCTGGATCTTTTCCAAGCCTGCCCACACTGTGCTGTCTCTCATCTAAATTAAACTCTTGCTTCTGTTGCCTTAAATTTAGTCTTTTCCCACTACATATCCTTAGATTTTCTTTCCACTAGCACCAAGATGCTCCTTGGAGTGAACATTGTGCTGTATAAATACCATCATTCATTCATTCATTCATGTATTGCAAAAAATTCCCAACATCTATTGCTGTAGCATTTGGTTTGGTGATTATGCTCATTAGAGGTAATTACTACATTGTTTCTTGTAGTAGCCCTCCCATAACAAGTATTAGAACAGTACTTTGTACATTTCCAATGTATATTTACTGCGCTTGTGCTCTCTCAAATGTAAATGCATCCAATATGCACCAATGTAGATTTGTCTAGTATTTATGAATGAAAGTCTTAATTTTATTAAGGACACTGAGGCGACTGTTATCCTTTCTTATCCTGCTTTATTTTAAATAGCAGCAGTGAAGGAACTTGGTAAAAGTACAAATCTTTTAAGGCTTAGCAACAATAAGCCAATGGGTAACAAACAACATCATCAAATCTGACCAATCAAGTTTCTATCGACTCTATTTTACTTATCTTGGCTGTGTACAGTCCTCGTTTCAAGAGCAAGAAGTCATTAAGTAGCATGAAAAATAGGCTAACTAAAACAATGAATAATAACTGCTAAGATAAACAAAAACAGTTCTTGAGAAACATCCAGAAATCTGAAGGTGAAGTTGTGAAAGCAGGAGACTTGTGGATGGTTGGAGATTGAGCAGGCTGTGACACTGAATGGTGGAAAGTGGAGTGATTTGGAGGCAAGTTATGAGGCAGTAGATGTTTATGGAACAGACACTGTAAGGGGGTGATAACACATAGGTGCAATGTTGCTAAGGGATAATATTTGCCTCCTTGCCCTTAATAAAATTAAGACTTTCCTTCATGAATACTAGGAAAATCTACATTTTACGGCAGGACACAGAGACTCCTTTTATGCTTGTTTAAAGTAGATCTATCGCCACAGAAGAAACAGTATGAACAGGTTTGCTACAAAAGGTGCGTAAGTTGTTATCATTTGACCAGTCAGCCTGTCTCAGAATGTCCTCAAGTCAGGACCTGTCCAAAAGGCTGAAGATACCTTGGCACCTCTAGCAAAATGAGCACCAAAAATGGAAGTATCTGCTCCGGCTAAGGACGTGGCACATTTAACCCACCGGACAAGGGTGGGAGAGGACACTGGTTTGCGAATGGAAATGAGGAGTTGAGTGTCAGAAGACATTCTGAGATGATGGTCATTTGTTCATATGATTTCAGGCAGCTTCGCACACATTTAGGCTGATTAGGAAAATAAGGATAAAACACAGAGGTTACATTTGTCTTTGTATGTGTACGTGGCTGGCTTAGTATATGGTGCACACTTATTTAAGTTTAGCACCCTCCACTAATTCAGGTAAACCATATGGTGATTTTAGTTGTCCTTGATAACCATTGAAAGCTCTCAAAGTGGTAGCTGTGGAAAGTAGCTTTCGGGCTTATCTTACATGAGTGTTAAGCAGCTTGTTTTACCAGATCTAATTATGTGGTGATGATTAAACGATAAAAAAACACACAATTTATATATAGAAATCTGTCTATTTTGTACACAACACTCACTAACACAATGGTATATCTCTTACCCGGATATAAACACAAATACACAATAATACTGCAACTGTAAACAGGTTGGTAAGCACACAATACAGTGGTCTCCAGCGGGAGACCAAACCATATATTACAAAAGTGGAATGCGAACTGTGACCAGAGTCAGGACGTGGACCAGGAGACTCAGAGTAGCTGGGTACACAAGGAACCACCCAAGGGAAGTACCCAGGAACCCCACTGAGGCTGCATGCAGAGTGGAACACAGCCGCATGTCCAATAGAAGTCAACGGGAAAGTTGCAGTTGCAGTTTTGGAGAAGGACCCTTCCCAGTGGGCCCTGAAGAAACCCATAGAAGACAGAATGTTGGAGTCACCCCATCCATGGATACCCCAAGAAGCAGGATAACTACTTCAGGGAAGCCAGGTGCGAAGTGATGTTGGAAACCGCCGTAGACCCATTGGAAGACTTCAGGAAAGATGCTGCTGGAAAAGACTGTGCAAGAGTCCGGAGGAACCCAAGGATGGAATTTTGAAGTGAAGTACCTGCAAGCAAAGGGTGACCAGGAGGCACAGAAGAGCAATGCCCACAGATGTCGGATGGGTCCGAAGACTTTACGGTGCCCTTGTCGCTGTAGCTGTGGTGACCAGCCAACAGACACAGATGACGAAGAAGACATGCAGAACAGCGAGACCAGGAGCAGCTGGAGTCTTCTGTGTTGCAGTCTTGGTTCCCGGTGAAGTCCAAGTGTCCAGACTATCGAAAAGCGACGTTGTTTCAAGCTTCAGTCCTGTCCCACGACCAGTCTGGGGACCCACCCACAGGTAAACCCTTAAATACCCTAGAAAGGGATTATCAAATGCTTTCTGACAGCTAACTGTCCACTGAACTTTCTTAGGCATTCTTTTGGAGGTGAGATCATTAAGGGTAGTCACTATGGACCCATAGCCCTTATCAAATCTCCTGTAGTACCCAGTTGGTCCCAAGAAAGCTCTGACCTGAGTCTGGGCAGTGGGAGGAACCCAGTCAAGTATGGTCTGGATTTTGTTCTCCAATGGTTAAAACTCAGCTCCACCTACAAGGTGGCCCAAGTACACATCCTTGCTCTGCCCTATCTGGCACTTTGAGGCCTTGATAGTGAGGCCTGCCTTCTGGGCATTCCTGAAGTGGACCAGGTGTACCTCCCAGGTGGAGCTAAAGACAGCAATATCATCTATATATGCTGCACCATAGGCTTCCAGACCTATTAGGACTTTTTTCATCAACCTCTGAAATGTGACAGGTGCATTTTTCAAACCAAAAGGCATCAACATAAATTGATAATGCCCACTAAGGGTTGAAAATGCTCTTTTTGGTTTGGCATCCTCAGAGAGTCTGATTTACCTGTAACCAGTCATCAGGTCAAATGTACTGAGATACATAGCAGAGGCCAGAGTATCAAACAGCTCATCTGCTCTTGGAATTGGATGGGCATCAGTCCTAGTGACAGCATTGAGACCTCTCTATTCTACATAAAAATCTCATCTCTTACCATCTTGGGTTTGAAGTTTTGGCATGTGAACTACAGGACTGGCCCAAGTGCTATCCGAAGGTTCAATTACTCCCAACTCCAGCATATTTTGGACCTCCGTCCTAATGCAGTCTCTGACATGGTCAGGCTGGCTGTAGATTTACTCGTGACAGGCAGACTGTCACCTGTGTCTACTTCATGGGACGTAGGAGAGAACAAGTTTGGAAACTAATTGAGGACTTACCTACAATCAGGTGCTGTTGGCCAGTGAGGCTGTCAGCAAAGGCTACCCCATCAACTGACCCATCAACAGGGTCCTGAGAGAAGAGATCCGCTAAAGGGTCACTCTCTTCCTCCTGTTCCTCATCAGTTGCCATGAGCAAGCTCATGTCAGCCCTGTCAATAAAAGGCTTTAGGCGGTTCACATGAAGAACTCTGTGATGACTTCTTGGAGTGACTAGGTCAACTAAGTAGGTGACCTCACCTTTGTTCTCAAGGATGGTGTGGGGGCCACTCCACTTGTCTTGGTCATCTGCTGAGGCCACATGCTCCAACACCCACACTTTCTGCCCTGACAGATAAACAGTCTGCACAGCCGTTTGGTCATGCCAACCTTTCTGATGTTCCTGGCTCGTCTCAAGATTTTTGCCGGACTTCTTCATGGACTCAGCCATGCGTGAACACAGGCCAAGGACATAGTCCACAGTGTCCTGTTCAGTAGGTTTGAGAGTTTGCTCCATCCATCCTGAACCACAAAATGGACCCCTAACTGGATGTCCAAACAGAAGTTTAAATGGGCTGTCCCCCGCCCCCTTCTGCAGAACCTCTCTGCAGGCAAAAAGAAGGCTGGTAGTAAGATATCTGGGTGTTTCCAGCAGATCCTGTATCTTAGCATGCACAGATGAGTGTTTTACATCTCAGGTTTAGTCAGGATATCGTCTGTGTATTTGCCTGTCTGTACATATATATGACAAAGTGTACATGTTCCCAAACAACAACTGCATGTGTGTGTTTCATCGATGAGCTAGAACCTGACCAAAACAGAATAGCAAGGGGCATTGTTGTTTGACCTTGTCTAAGGTGTTCAGACTAAATCCGAGGAACATGAATATCACAAAAATAACAATACGTTCTGTGGGAAAGTACAGAGTGGCACAAAGCAAAATATGTGTATATAGTAACGTGTGCAAAGTAAAGACAGCAGCATAATCATGCTAATCTAGGGAAAACACATGGGACATGTGACACCAGGAATCCGACTGAGGCTGTATGCAGAGTGGAAACACAGCCGTGTGTCCAATAGAAATCAATTGGAAAGTTGCAGTTTTCGGGAAGAAGGACCCTTCCCAGAGGACCCTGAAGAAACTTAGTAAAAGACAGAAGTTTAGAGAGTCACCCTACCTGTGGATACCCCAGGAACCAGGATACCTACACCAAGGACGCCGGGGGAATAGGTTCGCAGTGACAGCAGAAAGCACTGTAGACCACAATGGAGGACTTCGTGAAAGATGCAGCTGGAGAAGACTGTGCAAGTATCCGGTGAAACCCAAGGGTGGATTGTTGAAATAAAGAACCTGCAAGACAGAGTTTATGCCACTCAAAGGTGACCAGGAGGCACAGAGGAGTAATGCCCACTGATGTCGGATGAATCAGAAGAGTTGACGTTGCCCATGTCGCTGCAACTGGGGGGACTAGGCAATGCTGAAGAACACTGCACGAGCTGTCCCTCGTCAGAACAACGCGAGAACCAGGGTGTTGGTGTCCAGTGGGAGCCATTGGAAGACTTCGGGAAAGATGCTGCTGGAAAAGACTGTGCAAGAGTCCGGTGGAACCCAAGGGTGGAATCCTGAAGTGAAGAACCTGCAAGCAAAGGGTGACCAGGAGGCACAGAAGAGCAATGCCCACAGTTGTCGGATGGTTCCGAAGACTTTACGATGCCCTTGTCGCTGTAGCTGTGGTAACCAGGCAACACTGAGGAAGATCAGGAGCCCTGCACAAGTTGCCCCACCTCAGAAGTCAAGGACCAGGGGGTCGGTGTCTGGTGGGAATAACAACAAGCCTTGGCAGCTGCAACAGGTGTGGAAAGTGATGAAGGAGCAACCAGCAAGGTTCAAGGGACTTACCATAGGCAGGAGTGTCATAGCAGGCCCTGAGCAAACAGGGGAGCCTACTGGGGCAGAAGAAGACCCTCACGAGAACCCACAGGCTGAAGGCACAGGTGTCGTAAGAGGACCCTGAGCAGCGCACTAAAGATGAAGGCACGCGGTGCGGAGGATAATGTGAGGACGCTGACCTTGGCGGGAAGAGATGCTAGAGGCTGGAATTTCTTGTAGCCCGAAGAGTGCAGAACCAACAAGCTTTGGCAATGGCAAGTCGACACGATGCAGAGGGGTTAGGTCCCGGCGGTCCGACGAGGGTTACTGGCCTCAAAATTGCAGAGAGGGCAGGTCAGGCCTCCAGAGAGTTGCAGAACCACCACCTGTGTTGCTGAGCCTTTCGAAGTCCGTGGGACATCAAGAGCAGCAGACCGGTTAGCTTTGTCGCGGTGCCTACAGATGCAGGTGAGTGACTCCTTCCCTCCAAGGGAGATTACTTCTGGTGTTCTTGATGCCCACAGTTCTGTTGAAGATCCTGGAAGAAGTACAAACAGAGACAACGAAGAAGACTTGCACAACAAGACCAGGAACGCTGTTTCCCCTTCAAACATGTCTCAGGCCTGCCACTGCAGAGCCTGTGTGTGTAATTTCACCGTCACTTGGACTTAGCATTTAAAACCCTTTGCCAAGCCCTTATCTTACACATAAGGCACTTAAGGGGAAGGTCCTAGATCGTCCATAGGGTTGGGCGCTGTGTAAGTAAAAGGTAGGACATGTACTTTTAAGTTTAGCATTTTCTGGTAGTGAAAAACACCTAAATTATGTGTTCACTGCTGTGAGGCCTACTCCTCCTGTAGGGTGTTATTGTGAATTCCTTATTGCACCTTGAAGCTTTAATTCCTCATTAGGAAGGAGTAGCGGTGTCAATTTTCATAGCTTATGAATGGTAATGATAAATTACTGGTAAAGTTAACATTTCTCTACTCCTAAAGCTCTGTGTGCCTGCAGCCTGTCTCCAATACATGTCTGGGCTGGGTGACAGCTACACTTTCTGCATTCCCTCTAGAATGCCACAAACAAAGAAAGGTTAGGTTTGTCTGAGTAGGAAGGGAGGTTCATAGATTCACATGCTTGAATCTTCCCTATCGTCCTGATGGGAGTCCCACTGTACATAAATAATCTGTACTATTAGATTAGAAGTACATTAGAAACTATAGAGAAAACCAGTGAATTTGTAAACCAATCCACATCCTTAGAATAGACCCAAACTTCAGCCAGAGAGAAGCCCCAGACCACATCTCCCCAGCAGAGCCACCATACCTCAGATTTCAAACTGCATGTCATGTGTGACCTTCTCTGTTCCTCTCAAGAACAACTGTATGGAAATCAGCTTACGGTATTGTGTTTTTATCTTCATCTACACTACTTTTTCAAGATGTAAGAGGAATCTAAGAAAATACTTTTTAGACCTTGCATGTCTTGTGGGAAGGTAAGTCTATTTTCAGAAGATCCTCACAAAGACTGTCTTTACTGTCTATATCCCAAGCTTACTGCTAGAGATTGTAAATATTGGCAAAATCTTCTCTGACAAAACTCCAAAGGACAGAGAAGCGAGATTATTGTTATGGCTCCAAAAGAAGAAGAACCGATTTTAATCTGGTTCTGATGAGGAGGAAGGTCCCAGTCGCTCCACACCTGAGCGAAAGCGTAAAAATGAGGGCTCTACCTCATTAAAGGCGGACTCTAAAAAAGTGAAGGCTGAAAAACCATCTACTTCTTAAAGTTCTGCCCAAAAAAAACCTTCGACTTCTTCTGCTCAGTCGACGGACCCGTTGTTGAGAGCGGCATCCAGATCACTGTCGATGGCCATCTCCAGTGCTGTGCCGATGGCGACCGCACTGATGATGACACAAAAACAGTGACGACAATCACCTATGTGATAGCCTAGAGGACAGCATCGATGACGGCAAATGCATCAATGGCCTCGTCTACGACCTCGAAGACAGAAACCTCTTTGACCTCATCAACGGTGTCCAAGTCTCCAACGAGGTTTGCAGTCTCGACGATAATCTCAATAAAACGTCTTTTTTGTCGTCGTCGACATCGCAGAAAAAGGGCAATCTGCTCAAAAGTCTCCAGATCTTACATCTCTAAGCAAGGTAACCCTTCCTCCATCCAAGAGCCTATTTGGACCAGCTCACAGCCCTTTGCTGTTGAAGGTAAAATGTCAAACACTAATAATGAGACGAGGATCCTGTCCAGGATACCTCAGAATACATAGAAGGAGATTATCCTTTCACGGCTAGTCATCAGCCGCAATCCTTTGATTCTGTTCAGGAACATTCAGCCTGATTCATCAAGCTGAAATGAGCTCGCAAAGGGCCAGATTCTGAGAATCTGGCCCTTTGCGAGTGCGATTTTTGAATTTGGGAGTCATCACCCCAAAGGCAAAAATCGGTAATAGCGAATTCGCTATTTTGCGATGAATGACATTTAAGGAATCTCTATTTGAGATTCCTTAAATGCAATTCATCATCCATTTTAAAATTGCAAATTCGCAATTTCGGCCAGCTATTTCCCGCGAGGTGAAACCTTGTGGTAAATAGCGAGAACTTAGAAAAATGCTTTTAAAAGCATTTTTCTAAGTTGCATGTTGCATGTTGCATGTTGCACACACCCATGTCCTTTGGACATGTGTGAGCGCAACACCTGTTTAAATTTGCATTTAAGGGGTGCTAAAGGGTGTCCTTTGGACACCCCTGTCAGCCTTTAAATCGCTATCTTATTTGCGATTAGCTAATTGCTACTCGCAAATAGGGAATACTCCCCATTCATTCCTATGGGCCTTTTGGCCCATAGGAATGAATGGGGAGTTATTACTTATTTGCGATTAGCAATTTGCTAATCGCAAATAAGGAATATGTAGGAATCGCATTTTTTTTTGCGATTCCTACATGAATCCCGTTTTGCGAGCATGTAATAGCGATTCCTTATGAATCGCTATTAAAGACTCTCAAAAAGGGTCTTTCATGAATCAGGCTGATTATCTATATGAGACATGTGAGGAACAACAAGATATAAGAGGCAATGCCATGTTAGTGCCAACTTCTCTGGTTATGGATCTGAGGCATATGCTGAATGACTATTATAAATGTTTTCCGGGCACTTATGCTCCAGTACCTCTCACTCCGGGACGCCCTGGGATACACGTGCCATCACCACTACCTGTTACTCCTCGGCCACCAATGGCCCAGGAAGAAAGACCAGCCCCTCATAGTATTACCATCAGGGATGATTACAATGAAAGTGATCCATATGATCAACCGAAGCTCATTCAAGACCCAGGTGTGGTTGGTCAGGAATGGGGTGATTACATTGCTCCATCCTCGCCAGTGCCATCACCTTCCCCAGCAAGTTCTCCTCCAGGGGGATATACCAGAGGATTCCACAAGTTGCTAGAAAGAACATGTGTAATAAATTCAGCAAGCAGGAAGGTTGAAGTTGTAGGTTTATTAATAAGCAGCACAGCAACAGGAGATGACAGCCAGCCAGCGCAGAGCAGTGCAGTAAAATAACTGACTCTGAAGGCTTGTAGAACACAGGAGTTCCAATGGAACTATAAGCAACTAAAACATAACAAGGAGCATTTAAAGAAACCGTAATAAAATGCAATAATGAAAATGTAACACATCTCCTCCAATAGGAAAAAGAAGAAGGGAAAGGATAATACAACAGAATGAGGAAAGAGAAAGAAAGTAGAAAACAAAGTAAGAAAAACAGAATTAAGAAACAAAGTCAGAAAATCTAGTAGGAACAGATATGGGACGAGAAGAAGACTTAACTCTAGAAGCAATAGAATCACAGCACTTGTGTGGTGGAACAGAAACAGAATTATTGTGAACAGAATTATTGTGAAGATCAGGACATTTAGCAACACGTCTAATGTTCCATAATTTGCCATCCTGTGTAATCACACTGTTAGTGAAAAGCTTAACCACCTTCATGGGCTTACGAAACTTAGCTGAACACTTGGTAATGAAACCTGGCTTCCTAATTCTGATCCAATCACCTACAGATAAATTGGAAGTTTTAGCATTCCACTTACTGTCATACAACTCTTTTGATTTAGCCTGTTTATCTGCAATCTTGTGAGCAACATCATCAATGACTACCTCAGAAAAAGGTTTACCAGCACATTTCTCTTTGATCTACCAAGGACAGATATTAGAGGCAGGATCGCGTCCTTTAAGAAGACGGAAAGGACTAACCTCAGTGGTTGAATGTGGGGTTATGCGATACAACCAGAGTTTCTCTCTCAAAACATTTTTCCAATCTGATCCAGACTTAATAACGTCAGAAACGAAACCCTTTAATACCCTGTTGAAACGCTCAACTAAACCATTTTTATGAGGTTCATAAACAGACACAGTATGATGAATAATATTCTGTCGTTTAAGAAAATCCCCCATTTCTAAAGAAGTCAACTGAACCCCATTATCAGAGACAAGGGTTGAAGGGCAACCTTCTCTAGAAAACACTTCTTTAAAAAACTCAATCACATTTGATGTATAAGCTATAGAAACGAATTTGCCTCAGGCCATTTAGAGTGGTTATCGATGAGCACAAGAGCATAACGTGAGTCAGAAGGTAAACACATAAAAGGACCAGAAATGTCAAACACTATTTTTTTCCAAGGATCAGTTGGCCAAGGTGTAGTTTTCAACGGAGGAACATTAACTTTTAACATTTTCTCACTCCCCATACAAACTGAACACTCTCTGACCTTCCGATCAACCATGCGATCCAAGCCTGGCCACCAAAAATAGTTCCTTATTAACCGCTTCATTGCAGACATACCAGGATGCATTCTGTGAGCCAAATCTAAAATAACACCCTGCATTGAAAAAGAAGGGACACATTTTCCACACTTGAAGACAAAATTGTTCTCTAACTCTAACTCATCATACACTTTAAACATGGGCATGAAGTCTTCAGTTACATTTTTCTTGTCAGGCCAACCTTCTAAAATATATTTCCTAATGGTCTGTAAAGAAAGATCTTGTTTATCTGCAAGAGACCAAGATTCCTCAGAAATATCTTCAAACGTACCCAACAACACATCTTGTAAAGATGTGACCACATCAGTATCATCAAGGATATCGTTTGAGGACATTTAGAAGTAAGACGAGACATAAAATCAGCAATGACATTTTTTTTTCCAGGAACATATTCTGGTGTAAAACAGTATTCTTGTAACCTAGAAGTCAATCTGGTAATACGTGCAGTTGAATTCCACCCCCCACCTGGAGAAAGAATATTCACAAGGGGTTTGTGATCTGTTTTTAAAATGAATTTACTACCCCACACATAGTTCCTGAAATGTTCAATTGCCCAAACGCACGCTGATAGTTCTTTTTCTATGACAGCATATCTGCGTTCACTATCATTCAGAGTGCGTGATGCAAAACAAACATTCCATTTCTCTTTTCCAGATCTCTGAGATAAAACAGAACCAATACCGTACATGCTTGCATCAACAGTGATAATACAAGTCCTGTTTAAACAGAAAGGTTTAAGTGTTGGGGCATGTAAAATTTCCAATATTATATTTTCAAAAGCAGCCTGCTGTTCAGTACCCCATGTAAACACATTACTTTGTCTGAGAAGTTTCCTAAGCGGCTCCATTTTTGCTGCAAAATTATTGACAAATTTGCTATAATACTCGCACATGCCTGCGAAGAAAAGTAACTGTTCCTTGTTGGATGGAGGAGGAGCGTTGCCAATACCCTCAACATTTGATTTCTTTGGTACAACACCATCACCGGATAATGTGTGACCAAGATATTCAACAGAATGCTGAAACAGTTTACACTTATTAGACTTAAGTGTTAGACCACTCTTCCTCAATTTCTCACACACACAACACAAATGTGAAACATGTTCTTCAGTGTTAGTAGAATAAATGAGGATATCGTCCTGGAAACACTTGACAAAGTTATCAACATCCCTGAAAATATTAAACATAACCCTTTGAAAAACAGAGGCTGCAGATGCCAAACCAAACGGCATCCTAGTGTATTGATACAGACCCTGAGGAGTAATAAATGCGGTAAGACACTTAGAATCTTCAGTCAAAGGGATTTGATGATATGCGGACCTCAAGTCGAGGGTGGAAAAGACTTTTGCTCCCTCCAACATGGATACTACCTCATTTATGTTGGGAAGGGGATGACAATCCACAATAATGGCTGTGTTTAGAGCTCTTAGGTCGACACACATCCTCAAACTTTTGTCAGGTTTCCTCACCAAAACTGTGGGAGAAACCCATTCTGCAGACTCAATAGGTTCAATGATACCTTCTGAAACTAAGTCATCTAAATTTTTCTTAAGTTCTTCTCTGACATTTATTGGCACTCCCCTTAACTTCTGTTTAACCTGAATAACACCCACTTTAAGTTTTATCTGATGTGAAAAATGTTGTATCATACCCAACCTGCCAGAAAAGACATCCTCAAATTCTGATTTAACCATGTCAGCCTTCCTTTGAGACACTATTGAAGAAACATTGTCACCTTCAAACGTGTGATGCAAAGAAATAGGATCTCTAGCTCGTGGATTAAGAATTATTCCAAATTTCCACTGGTCTTTCCAACCTACAACATTAACACCTTTTACTGCCACATATAATTTAACCTTGACACACCTAGATCTAAAAGTAAGATCAACTAGAAAAAATGCTAACATGTCAATCCTAGTACCATTAAAACTCAAAGGAGAGACATCAGGTGATATAATATTGTTCAAATCCAGCACTGAACCTAAACGTTCCTCAAAATAGTCTTTGGTAACTATTGTCCACGGGGAACCTGAATCTGCCATAAGATCAATCTTTAAACCCAAAACAAACATCTCACAAACAGGCTTTTTAATGGAACACTCCTCCAAACATGCATTAACACAAGTAATATCTTCAGAAAGACACTCAACAAAGCCTTTTTTTATCGTCAGAAGAAGACGAACCAGACACACAAGAGCAGTTGCACGTTTTTACACTATCTTCAGAAGCATAAGCTATTTTGTTCCTGGTATTTTGCACACATTTCCTCACATCTCTACATACAGTAGAGAAATGACCCAGTCTGCCACATTTTCTACATTCTTTGTTGATGGCAGGGCACCCAGCATACGAAGCAAAATGTCCTTTACTTCCACACTTATAACAAGTAACATTTTTGTCAAATCTTTTAAATTGCCCTGAACTGTTCGGTCTAGAAAAATTTTGTGGAACATGCACATTTTCAGAAGTTTGAGTATCTGTCTGTTTAACCAAACAAACCTCATCAAGAGGAGTATCAGATTTTTGCTCTGAATGTTTTTTAACAGTTAACATCCATTTTTCTGATTGTTCTAAAGATTTAGCTATAGAAATTGCTTCTGATAATTTTGGATCCCCCAACTTCCACAAACGTTCTTGAGTTTTCTTATTTTTAACATGAACAATAATCTGGTCTCTTAACATTTCATCACACATGTTACCGAAATTACAATGCATAGATAATGATCTTAGTGCAGTGATGAAATCATCAAAAGATTCCAAATCATGTTGAGCACGTGTATAAAACATACCTATTTAAAGCAATATTTGACACAGGTTTAAATCTTTTTTCTATTCTGAGTAATGCTTCCTTATATACATTTGAACCATCACCATCCCCCTCTGCTGGTGCGATGGGTGGCAATGCTCTGAATATCATCTGTCCTTCTGAACCTAAGCAATGTAGCAAAATACTTTTTTTTCTTTCGGGCCCCACACGTTCACCATCGATGGCCTTCATATAATTGAAGAATTCTTCTTTCCACCGTGTCCAAGGAATGGGAGGATCGCCTTTATTTTGTAGAAATTTCTCTGGTGGATCAAACTGCATGTTTGATAAGACGATAAATGAATAGATTTAAAATAAAAAGTTGTCTTCCAATGGTGTTATTTAGTAATAAAAAATGAGTAAATGGCCCAGAATGAAACTGTCAATAAAGTGAATAAGATACCAGACTTGGTGTGTCAAATATTGATGTTCCAAATAGTTTATAGAAAGTTACATTTTAAAGTCAGAAATAAATTTTTAAACTGCAGCAAAACTTACTCAGTATTCCGCTGGAATTGTATTAAGTATTTTAAAATTACTAGCGAAGAGAAAACAAAAATATTCACGAAGATTTGAGCAAAGGCGGCGCTTTCAATAGCCGACACTCGCGATTATTTCCGTTACCATGGAAACCGCAATCAACAAAATGGCTGCCTGATGCGTGATGACGCGAAGCGCATTCACATCATGGACGCGCTCACGTGATGGACGTGATGACGGGAAGTGTGTCCTTTCTCCGTTCATACAGTGTGAATGCTTATATTCTAGATGTTTCACGAGTCTACTGGTGCAGCGGATGCAGCGGAATGTTCAAGCAGAGTCCGCGAGTCTTCAGGTACGGGCGCAATTGAAAATAAACAAAGTCTTGACCCACCGCTCCCTACGATGCAGATGAATGTTTCCTTTACGATTGTAAGGACTCTACCAGAAAGTCTGAGCAATCCATCCCCATAGTCAGTTACATCCTGGGAGGAGGGGGTTGATGCTGATGAAGAACCCAGCTTCAGTCACAACTGTGTTACAGAGAATGTAAAAAAGAAGTATAAAACCCCTGATTCTGCACCTGCATGTTTAATTGGGCATCCTCGACCGGATTTGGTGATTATGCAGGCAGCACAACAGTGTTCCAGGAATCTGTCAGCCCCATGCTTGGCTCCTCCTGATAGGGAAGGAAAAAGGCTAGATAATATTGGAAAACGCTTGGCTGCAATGGCAGCTAAAACCATTGAGGCTTCCAATGCCTTAGTCATGCTGGGGCGGTATGACCACCAAATCTGGTCAGATCTAGCACCTCTTCCTGACCATCTCCCTGAAGAAATGGAAAAGGAGGCAAAAGACTTTTTCCAGGAAGGTTCCCGAGCATCTTCTGAAGTAATAAATGCAGCTATGTACTTGTTTTCCATTGTATTCTGGGAGATGAAAGGAGCCGCTGTTCTCCACAGACAGGGCTGTTTGAAAGCTATATCAATCCATCCTGAGAGTCAATCGAAGGTTCTGGACATGCCCTACGATGAGGAGAATCTGTTTGAGAAGCATGTAGATGGCACTTTACAGGGGATTAAAGAGGACTCTGAGATGGAACATTCCCTAGGCAATGACGTTACAGTCCTTTTGTGGGGAAAGAGGAAGAGGTAAATTTCAGCAGAGACCTGCCTTCCAATCATATAAATATCAGCCCTATTCTCAACAGAGCTATAGACCACAGTACGCCAGTCAGCAGCAACAGTAGTTTTGAGCTTTCAAAATGCCATACACCCAACAATTGGCTCTACGCTGTCCTTCAACAAGAGGAGAATCATAAGATACTTCTGGACGTCAGTGACCTTTTTCTCCTACCAGCCACCTCCTATCATCACCTGCTTCATGGGATCCATTATCTGTCTGTATTTTACCATCAATGGAACAACATAACAAAGGACAAATGGATGTTGGACATTGTACATCGAGGTCACACCCTGGAGTTTGTCCAAAAGCCTCCTTGTCATAAATCTCCCAAGAGAGCGCATCAACATCTCACTCACTTAAAACAAGAGGTTTTGAAGGGGCAATAGAGGAAGTTCCCTTCTTGCAACGCGGAAAGGGTTTTGACTAAAATTTCTTCCTAATAAAGAAAATGGAGACAAGTCATGGATTTCAGACTACTGAACAAATATGTCAAGAAATAGCCTTTCAGGATGCTGTTGTTGCAGGAGATTCTCTTGTTAATAAACAAAGGGGACTTTATGATATCTCTTAGCCACATATTTTCACATTTCAATTACGCCAAACATCGTCCGTTCCAGAAGTTCAAGGTGGCAGGGTGCCATTATTAATTCAAGTTTTCCGCTAGAGAATGCTACAGAGCTGCCGCCGAAAACGACGTTCTGACGGGGCTGGACGCCGGAGCGGGCTGCTGCTGCTCGGCTGCTCTGCTCTGTGGCTGTGGTAGATCTAAGAGATCTACGAGCTGATATACGCACGGGTTGGCAGGATATCGGTGGATATCGGTGGCACTCTTAAAAAATCTCCAGCACTAGCTTCGGCGACGCAGCGGGAGCGTGGACACTACTGGACCCAGCCAAACCGCCCGATACTGCCCCGAGGTCGGGAAGTCGGCAGGCCCCCATCTGTGGATTGCTGTAGGCTGCGGGCTGTGGACTGTAGCCACAGCACAGCGGGCGGCCGATAGCAGACTACCGGCTGCCAGAGGTGCCTCGGCCCATTGGGAAAAAGAAAAGCTCCATCTCACAAAAGCGGCGGAAGCTGTTCCGAAAAAAAGAAAAAAAACATTGTTTAATGACAGCACCAAGCACTAAGCACTAAGAGCACTGAGCCGGGAGCCCACCCCATCTGCCGCTCCCTGCCCTCTCTGTTACTGGTTTAAAAAAAAAACAAAAAAAAACCTAATTTGGACATTTTCATCAGACATCAGGAACTTGTAACTGCGTAGCCTGGGTGATCTGGGAGGCCATGTGAGCTCGGTAGCTTCAGCTCTAAATCGTGGAGTTGTGGGATTGACAAGACAAGCTAAGCCGAGCCGAGCTGAGCGAAGCCAAGCCAAGCTAAGCCAAGAAAGGAACGCTGATGCTGATGCTGTGGTCAGCTGGCTCCTGCACAAGCGGCAAGCGGTAAGCTGGCGGAGGGGTAATCATCAGGCAGTGACTGGACTGGTAAGCCCCAAAAAAAAAATCAATTGCAGTCCTGCCTATTATAAACATCAGAATCATTATATTACATCACAAAAACTATAAGCCGTATGTTTTCAGAGCCCTCCGAGCTTCTCCGAAAAGGCGCAGTTCCGAAAGGGCTATATTAAGGTCTGCTGACAATGCAGTGATTTCTGCGCAAATAAAAACCTGACTGGATCAGACCAACCCCAATGCCCCTGCGTAACACTGCAAAACCGGTAATTGCGCAATCAGTGTAACGTTGCCTCCCTTGACGGCAGCTGCACCAGATCCCCGTGTGTTGTGCTCGTGTAGGAAGTGGTTACACGGCAGAGAGCGGAGGGTGCAGACATGCTTGGGAGGGCGTGCGATCTGCGTAGCTTTGTACTATCAAGTTTGAGTTAACACCCTGCAGGGCTCAGCTAGGGGTCAGTTTAAACCATTATATTGTCTGGACCAAGGACCAGGATATAACAAAGACAAAGTCAAAACCAAAGACAAAGACAAACTTAAAGTCAATTCAAGTTCTAGTACCTCCAGGTTTCACCATGAGGTTAGGTAAAGTGAGGAAGGCACCAGGGGACAAGATTCCAGCCACACGAGGCACCCTCAAAAGGAAAAGGTTGGAAAAACTGAATGCAAATAAAGCAAATAGTCCAAAACAAAATCCACTGATCTCACCAATTGCCTCTCTCTTTGAAAAGTCAATCCAAAACAAAAACTCGTCATGCTCTCGATTCCAGTATTTGAAAGACCCGGGGATGTTGTGTTTTTATCCACGGAAGGATTCCCGGGTTTATTAACACCGATTGAGCTCTCAATCGAGACTCGCCCTGGGGAACACGGGACGGCCATGCCAAATAAAGCCTTTTTAACACCACCAATGATATCTGTTCTTGTGACTCATAGTAATCAATCAAGTAATACATGTGAGCCTTGTGAAAACATTGACCAGTTGGAGAGTTTGGGTAACATTGAAAAATCAACAGGCGTGTGGGGAAAAAATTATGAAGTTACAACTGCAGCATTAGTACATAATACCCCAGTGGCCAAATCAACAACATCTTCAAATCTGCAGTCCCCAGGATTATTAACAACAATTAGTCTAAGCCCAGCTTTTCCGGGTTTAACAGAGCCTACAGATATTGGGGAAGTTTACAGCCCGGGTTCGATGGAATCTGCCCCTGACAAGCTGGCCTGCTCTAGTCTCAACACAAGTCCATTTCCAGATAAAAGGGACTGGAAGGATCAGCCGGTTGGGTTTTCGCCGGGTAAAGAGGATCTAGAGGGGGTAGGTAAAATTGATAGTGTCAAAGAGAACAAGTACCTGGCCTGTGAGGGCTTCATGGAACATCTACAGAGACCAATGGGTCCCAGGCCGTCTTTATCACCACCAGGTAATATAAACCATAAAGATCCATCAAAAGAGGTCCCCATGATTAAATCTCAAATGGATAAGGCCTTTGTGAATTTGGTTGCCCCTCTCCTAAAAGTCTTGCAAACATCCGTAACAACTATGACAATGCAATCTGACAAGTTGGACATTCAAATCGACCTAATGAGCATTATTGCATCCAACATTGCTGGGATTAATACAAAGTTGGACAACTTAAATAGCATTATTACAAGAGCACAAGCCCATACTTATCAGCTGCAATCCCCCTGCTCCTGTGGCCCTGTTTTGGACAAATTGAGCACTCTTCCCGTCATCCTAGTTCAGATTCTAACTCTAAATCAAGGATTGATAAATGTAGATCAGTTGCGGGACGGTGCGACAAATGATAAACCTGATGCAATTTCACAGGATGAGGAAAACACTTCAAAAGCCTTATGCACCTCCGAGGCCAATATCGCCCCGGTTAAGACCAATACAAGTGAAGTAACCGAGATACCAGCTGTGAAAGACTCTAGAATTAACGAGACAACAAAGCTAATGTTAACCAAGAGAGAAAAGAAAAAAGAGAGGAAAGCACGAACTAAGAAAAGTGAGGTTGTTTCAAACAAGGTTAACGGAGTCTATTTAATTTTTTCTAATCTGAACCAAGGTCCATCAAAAACTACTGGTAACTCCGGAAGTCACTGAGACACATTTGCAAGTGATGAAACGTCCAAAGGAGGTAAATCAGTGCTTAAAATGCTCCTAAAAACCTCCAGAAATCTGACACACCTTCCAATTCTACACATTTTGTAAAAATGCAGAAAACCAAGAATGCTGGCACAAATCATTTGCCCACTGCAGAATTGATGATCAGAGCATGCAGCTAGAAGCAATGTACAAGATCAAGCCCATTGAAGTCATTGCCCCTGGCTCGGATAAGGATGATAAGAAGGGGCACTTGCAATCTAGTGGCTGTATAGTGGAATCAATACCACCAATACTACTGGCTGATGATCAACCAACAGATAAAAATACTGCCCCAGATTGTTTAATTAGCCTTGCACAAATGTCAGTATGTAGTGACGAAGGTCAAAAGGTAATTCCCGCTCCTTCGACACAACCAATAACAGATCGGGGGAGTACAATTAGAGAGGACTTACCTCATCGTGAACGCCAAGGGCTAAATGTGGATTTAAGCTCATTGACGCAGGGAACATTAAAATTCTATGTAAAGAATCCAGAGGTTGCTCAGGCAAATACGGAATCTGTCATTCCAATAAGGCCACTCAATCATAAAGCCGGAATAGAGCTGCACAAAATAATTTGGTCACCAGAGTATAAATCACAGGGGGCACACGATATACTAAACAGGAGCAACATTCTGAAGCTATTGGCAGAATTTGATGACCTAAAAGAAATTAACTCTGCAGATCTTGAGCAGGTTCAATTTCTTAAAGGCCCTAATGATACTTCAGCTGAACATACTTTGACAACCTGGAAATCAATAGAAATAGCAGAACTGTGGGGCATTCAAATATTTCATCAAATTTCCCCACGCTACCCACCACCATTGAAGAGGTTGTGTGGAGTTCAACTCACTAGGAAAATTGACGATGCACATACAAATAAAAAAAAACCAGTATATTCCATTCTATTTAATGCAAAGGGTAGAAGCAAACCCTCGCCAGTATGTGAAGAATCAAAAAGGGGTAATGAGGAATCACATAATACAATGGACAACTGGAAATGGCTCCCCGGTATGTTAAATGTAAAACGGAAGGTCTGACCGCTCATAAGTTAAATAGAAACAAGATACTAATAAGGTCATACATATGGTATCCTGGAATATTGCTGGTTCCTAAATGATTGATAGAAGGAGGTCTTCCACTGGATGAATGGCACGGTTGTGACATAATTGCACTACAGGAAACCTGGCTACGAGAAGAAATTGCACTAGCTGGGTTCATACATCATAGCGTGGTAGCGGAAAAATGTAAGATCTATGGCCGAGCCATTGGTGGCCTTTCAGTATACGTATCCTCATCCTTAAAAATTAACTCATTGGGGTTTCATGGCGGGATGTCGCCTGTTCCTTTATTCTCGTCTCTTCTTTCTCTTATCTTGTTTTCTCCTTTCTTTGTTTCTTTCTTCTGCTTAAAATCTTGAATAAATAAAAATTTTACAAAAAAAATTAACTCAGTACAATTACAATCACCAGATCCCAGCATTCAGCTAATCAAATTAACAGATCAAAACAATAACAATAGCAAACCAACAATCCTGGTTAACTACTACTATACGCAACCAAAAATTAAGGAAAAAAAAATTAAGAATGCGATATTGGGGGGGAGGAGCCAAGCAGGCATTCGAAATGGCCGCATAGTCGCTCGGCTCCGCGAGCCCTTTCGCCCCACATGTATATCCTGCCATCTATCCTGAGCCACAAAGGAGTATTTTCAAAGGAGAAAGAAAACGAGCACCTACCGTTTGCTCCCGGAGTTCCAGCGTACGGCAGACCCTGAAAACTGGCCCCGATTGCTCCGCGGCCCACGCGGTGATGAGACCGGGGCGTTGGCTTGGCAGGGCCTCCAGCCTCGACTGCAGCTACGACGGCCGTTGATGGCGGTGAGGGGCCTGCCGGCGGGTGCCGTTGACATGAAGAGCCGCTGCCGGCGGTGAAGATCCGGCTCGCTTGGCGGTGACCCTCTTGGGGCAGTGTGGTGGCATAAGATCGGACGGAGCGCTTGACTCCTGCCCCCTCCCCAAATTTCTTTGCCCGTTGCCCGGGCATAGCCAAGGACTGCCCCCGACATAGGCGGGCGACTCCCGGGGCCCGGCAGGGATTTTAGCCTTTTGGTGGCTCTCCTTTCAGGAGTCTACCTCACAGTTTTGTGCCCCGAGGACGCATCCCGTGGCACCCTCGCAGTGAGGCCTGGTCCCTGAAGGTGGTGAAGAGGGACGGGGCCGACTTGATCAAGATGGCGGCTGGTGCCCTCCTCTACGGCCCATGTCCACTTCAGACGGCTGTTGCATGGAGGGGGCCGGGATGCTCGCAGCAGACGCAGGATTTCACACCCAGGGACGTGTTGGCTGCCCTAACAGTTTTGCACGAGACCATGATTTGTCATGCCTGGGACCTGGGTAAAAGAATGGACGCCATTGCTGTCTTGCCGCCTCTAGCGGCCACGGTCCGATTCCAGGGGACTGCCGCTAAACTTGCTGCTGTGTTTATGGAGGAAGTTCCAGCTCCGCAGGGGCACCGGGAGTCGCTTTGGGACCGGGCTCCCGTGACCGCGCGGGCCGACTTGATTGCTCGTATGGATGTCTCCTTGGGACACATGTCCAACTGGCGGCTGGGGATGGAGCGCTGTTTTCCCTTTTGGATTGGCCTGATTATGTCGCGGCGTTGGTAGGACTGTGTGACTCTCCTCCACTGGATGGTGCTATTATCTATGAGCTCTGGGAAGTTCCCGGGACCGGCGTTGTTATTGTCTGATCTCTGCTGTTTACATTTAGATGGATTTGGATTGTTGTGCTCTCCTATGGCTGCGCTCCAACTGGACCCATCCATGTTGTTTGGACCCTCAGGACTGTCTTTTACATCGACTGCCGTGAGGACTTCTGGCGGTACCACTGCCAGACAGGGTCAGGGATGATGTGGTTCATAGTCTATTGGCTTTATTGTTGGCAGACGGTGCAGTGGGTATGCTTGATTGATAATTCATCGTTGTTGTACTCGGGATCTGTTATCCTTTATTACAGTATTATTTCCTTTCTGGGATTTTCGAGGTGTAGGGGTGAAGGGCGGGGCCGGGCGATGCGATGAGGGCCCTCCTCCGCTTATTTTCTTCTCTTCTTTTCCCTATTTTTCTATATTTCGGGTTTCTATTAGGGCGACAGGCACGCTGCTGGGGGGGTAGGCCATGGCCTTCTGCGGGTGTGCAGGGTGGGGGGTTGAGGGATGGGTGTTTGATCGGTATTTGTTCCTATGGCCCTTTAGTCTTTCTTCTCTTTTTAGTGTCGCCGTCACTCACACTCTTTGCAGTATGTTTGGTGTTGAGGGGCGGGGGTTGGATTCGTTACGCGCTGGGATTGTGCCCGCATTTCTCCTGCTTTGTGTATCTTACCCCCTGATATTTCCTCCGTACTAGTACTGTTTATAGACATCCTGATTCGCGCACTATTGCGGGACTGTGTATGATTGTGCGACGCCTCTCCTTTAGTTCCATATTTGAAAACGAACCTCTCAAATCCTGATTTCAAGCTGATGCGTCTGTTAACAAGCTATGTGCTGGTATTTTATGACCCCGGGTTTCGAACTGCTATAACTTTACATTTTGCTTGCAGTATTCTCGCTCTGTTTAGCGGCCGGCCGGGATGGTTGTAGGCCCATACTTGTAACTGCATGTACTATCAATAAAGGTTCAACAAAAAGAAAAGAAAAAAGAATGCGATATTGTGCAAAGTCATTACGGACCTACGGTCTACTGACACACAATCTAATATAATAATCACGGGTGACTTTAATTCCAACTTGATCCTAACACCGGAAGATGATGATAAACTACTAACTGATAATAGCTACTGGGGTGTTCCCGAACAGATACAAGGAGGTGTAGATACACGGAAAGACCGACTAGTAATCCAATTAAGGACTGAATTGGAGTTTCTCGGATTGCGTGTACTGAACGGGAGGTTTCCCAAGGACCAACCGCCCAGTAAAACATACTATGGTCCTCATTCTCAATCTACGCTGGACTTTACAATGGTTGGTCTTTCACTAATCCCCCATGTGATTAGTTTACAAATCGAATTGAAAGTGACCATGCATTACAACACACCATTTTTAACCTCGACAAGGACAGATTGCAACCGTCATACATATTAGAAAGCCAGTTAAGTTCTGTCAATTTGAAACGGATAAATTGGTCCAACACAAATGAATATGAGTAGTTCTCTACAATGAAGGACATACTGACTGAGATAGGGAGTTCCTCAATGAACGCTATCCAAGGATGGTCTCTCTTTTTGTCAAAATTAAAACAAAAGATGAAGCTGTCTGTCACGAAATCCAGCACTGACGGATCACAGAAAAAACATCCGAAAGAGCTACAAGACCTGTGTAGATTACTCCGAAAATCTCAAAGGAAGTTACAGTCGGCAGACCATGGTACATCCCAATGGGCTAGCTTCCGTGCACAAAGAAAAGAATATAAAAATATGATCTGGGAATTCAAAAGGTCAACAAACGATAGCTTCTGGTCAAAACTAATTTACAGTTCAAAACTACAGAATACTAATATATTTTGGCAAACAATAAATCAGTTAACAAGACCGTGTAACCTCTTAAGTTCTAACGTGCAGGAATCGGAGTGGGCAGCGTTTCTCGCAACAAAATTTACAGACACCTCGACAATAACTCTAAGTTGCGACCCATGCACAAAAAGCCAAAATAAAACGTGCCCCGTAGAAGAACCCTGGAGCAAAACGTTGACCAGCATACATTGTAACATACTGGGTACAGACCCTCAGAATAAACCATATACAGCGGATGAAATAATAAAAATAATCAAAAAAGGTAAAACCAATGGGGCACCAGGCCCGAATGGCATCCCACAAGCGGCGTATAAATATGCCCCTGAATTTTGGGGACCTTGCCTGGCGAAACTGTTCTCAGATGTGCAAAATTTGAACCAAGTACCTGAAAGTTGGCAAGGATCAATATTCATGCCAATCTATAAAGGTGGTGAAAGATCATTAGCAAACAACTATCGTCTGATAGCGTTGCAGGACGTCGAGGCAAAATATTTTGCATCTTTACTATTAAACGATTTGATCTCCTGGTCAGGCGAAAAATCCCTGATCCCCATTAATGAAATGAATGAAATGCAAAAGAGTTTTATTAAGCGCGGCTGCTGCCCTGAGGCGTCCAGGCGCTAACAGACTGAGTCAATACCCTCCAGTAAAGAACATGCAGGGGGTTAACCTGATTTATTAATCAAACAGGGTTCAGGAAGGGGATTGGAACAACAGCAAACATCCTATCCATCACTATGATTGCGGAAAAGTGCATGAGTAGTAAACAGGACTTGAATATGTGTTTTATTGACCTTCAGGCGGCCTTTGACAGTGTAGATCGTAACTTATTGTGGGCGGAACTGAGGACATGGGCAATTCCGGAGAATATTCTAAGGGATTTCTTGCTATTTTATTCGGATACTTGGTCGCAAGTAAAAATAGGTGATGGATCACGACTGTCGAGAAAAGTTCCCACAACGATTGGCCTCAAACAGGGGTGTGTTCTTGCTCCACACTTATTTAACCTCTTCATTTCTGATCTTTCCGGGAAACTGAATCATTCCAATGCCCATCCACCAAAACTAGGTGTTTTACAGCTCGCTCATCTGGCTTACGCAGATGATATAGTACTTCTGAACATAACAAAGGTGGGACTAACCAGATTAGTAACGGAACGTTCGGCTTTCCTGTTGGCAAACAAGCTGGTATTAAACATCTCAAAAACCAAAACCATGTTGATTAGCAACCGCGGTGGCTCGCATCTTGATATTTGGCTAAAAGGAAAACCGCTAGAGAAAGTCTCAGCATATAAATACCTGTTTTTTTTTATAGACGATAAACTTAACTTTAAAGAACAGAGGAAATATCTGACTCAAAGAGCTTGTGCCCTATTATTTGGACTAAGTACTTTGACTAAAAAATTGGAAGGGCCATCACTTAAACCCTTATTAACCGTGATGGCAAACAAAGTCCTCCCACCCCTGACTTATGCAAGTGAGGCAATGCACGGAAAGGACGCGGACTTACTAAACAGCCTGACAACTAAAATTTACAAAAAGGTATTATGATTACCAAGCAGTACATCACCAGCGCAAATGCAACTTGAGTTTGGATTCAAAAACGAAACACCGGGCAGATTATACTCATACATTAAGGTGTGGTATCAGATCAAGCAAAAAGCATGTAATAAAAGTCTTAACACCTATCTATGGCAAGAGCTCAAATCTAAAAAAAATCCAAAGCAAATCAATTCCTTACGTATGCTTTGGAGACAACCTGCTCAAAAACCTTATGGGATAAAAATTTGTCGTTTGCTGTACTAAAACAGACCCTAACTAAAGTGGCCCAACTCCATTCATTAGTTTTGGACAAAGAAATTTTCTCCCATCGCTCGCACTCATGGGCTGTGATAAATGGCTATAAGACATTGACACCAGCACTATATATGGACACAACCTACTCCATTTTTATTAAGAGAAAGCTGATGTCTCTTCCGACACTAGCCAATGATCCTGCCTGGAAACAGCATGCTGCTGTTACATGTCGACTGTGTGGTAGCTATAGAGAAGATATAATACACATAATCTGTCATTGTAAGATGCTGTCCAAGGAACGGTCATACTATTTAAAGGAAAGTTTTCGGATCAGGAGACTACGAACATGCAGATCTGCAATTATTGGCAGCCTGAACTTAACCGCTCCTCGAATACATTGTAAGCTGGTGAAGTTCCTGCAGGCATTTTAGAAACGCATAAAGCAACATGAAGATTTTAAATTTAAAATGATTTGAGGTTTTTTTTCTGCCTCAATGATCCTTATAGTGATGTAAATAACAGTAGGAAAGTTATTAGTTTTACCTTCCGTTTTTATCATGTCTTTTTTTTTTCACTCATTTTTAATGATAATTTTATAAATTTGTATATCTGTTGTGTGACATACATCAAATTGTTATGGTTTTAATTAACTAAACAATAAAGTTCAAATTTCAAAATTTCAAAAAATTCAAGGTCCTTCCCTTTTCCGTTCACTCAGCTCCCAGAGTGTTCACACAGTGCATGGCACTGGTGGCATCTCTTCTGATAAGACAGGGCCACCAGGCTTTTCCCTACCTGGACTTCTGGCTAGTAAAAGTGTGAGAGTGAGCCTTTTCATGGGCCCACTGGTGCTGGGGTTCGCCCTTCTTTGTCCGTAAGTCCTTAGACTAACAAAATAGAGATTTCCACAGAAGCTGTAATATCAAAGAAAATAGATTTATTAACCTCTCATGAGGGAGACTACGTAAAAACAGTACCCCCAGGCCACTGTATGAGGTAGGCAAGGTGTACAGAAACCATGGGCCTTTTAAGGCCAGTTTATAGCTGAGTAAGCATGAAGACTCAAAAAGAGGCGGTACAAGTATACACAAGAAAAGCTATTCACATATATGGACAACTGTAAACTAGATCTGGGTTTAATCCATCACCGTTCTTTAGCCCACTCTGCCACCCCAGTTCAGACATGGCCTTATGCAAATCAGTCTGACCCTGTGCCTCATGGGAACAGTCCAGCCCGAACTACCAAGCCATGCCTTCCCTGGACCGTATTGCTTTGTTCGCCCTAAGTAGGTAGGGTATGCTCAGACATGAGTGCCTTACTCACTTTGCCTATGGATTCAAGATAGCCTGGCTGATGAGGATTATGAATCCGAAACCGGTGCTCGGTAGCTTGTTTCCGGTCCAGGGAAGGCATGGCTTGGCAGTTCGGGCTGGACTGTTCCCATGAGGCACAGGGTCAGACTGATTTGCATATGGCCATGTCTGAACTGGGGTGGCAGAGTGGGCTAAAGAACGGTGATGGATTAAACCCAGATCTGTTGACTGGGTGTGAGTGTTTGATTGGTTCAGAGGCTCCGTCCAACACCACCCCCTTTTTTACCACTTTGTTCGCCATAAGTTGGCAGGGTATGCTCAGACGTGAGTCCCTTGCTCACTTTGCCACTGGATTCAATCAAGCCGGGCTGAAGATGGCTGAAATGCCAGAAACCGGTCCTCGGAAGCTTGTTTTCGGTCCAGGGAAGGCATGGCTTGGGAGCTCGGGCTGGACTGTTCCCATGAGGCACAGGGTCAGACTGATTTGCATATGGCCATGTCTGAACTGGGGTGGCAGAGTGGGCTAAAGAACGGTGATGGATTAAACCCAGATCTGTTGACTGGGTGTGAGTGTTTGATTGGTTCAGATGCTCCGTCCATCACCACCCCCTTTTGTACCACTTTGTTCGCCATAAGTTGGCAGGGTATGCTCGGACGTGAGTCCCTTGCTCACTTTGCCACTGGATTCAAGCAAACCGGGCTGAAGACGGCTGAAAAGCCAGAAACCGGTCCTCTGAAGCTTCTTTCCGGTCCAGGGAAGGCATGGCTTGGCAGTTCGGGCTGGACTGTTCCCATGAGGCACAGGGTCAGACTGATTTGCATATGGCCATGTCTGAACTGGGGTGGCAGAGTGGGCTGAATAACGGTGATGGATTAAACACAGATCTGTTGACTGGGTATGAGTGTTTGTTTGGTTCAGATGCTCCGTCCATCACCACCCCCTTTTGTACCACTAACTAAAATGGCTGCCATAACCAAAATGGCTTCAGCTCATGCTTACAGCGATTTCTGCTAGTTTCCACAGACGACCCTTTTAGCATTAGCTGAAGACATCTCTATGATCTAGAAGAAATATAGAAAATATCTTACACGTCTATTCTTATCATATTGCTAACTTCTTGGTCTAATACATATTGGGCTTTCACATTCTTAACGTTGCACTTGGTAGGTATACTAGTAGAGACACAATGGTAACAAAGCATTGGGCCACATTGTATGCTTAGACAGCATGACAGTAAGATCGCAAAGAGTATACATATAATTGTCAACAGTGTCCAGCCCCAATTAACAAACAATGTCCCTAACCAGCCAATTACGTACAAGTTCCTATATCGGGAGGAATTTCTGTGGTTGTTTTAGGCCGATTGGAAATAGCCAACAGCACATGTTGGATGCAATGTCTACATCAAATTTTTTTAATAAACCTTCCAGTGTTCTTCTTTATGAGTGCTAGGGTACCAATAATATGTTCAAGAGGAGGGCAAAGTAGTATATATCGAAGTGTGCACAAAAGTTTTCTCTTGCAGAATGAACAGCACTCCAAGTACTATTATTAAAGAGAATACACAGATTATCACAAAAACAATTTTCACTTCAGGGGACCAGGAGGACCAAACGGGCCATGGGAATTAGGACGAGGAGCAGCAAAGGGCTGCTCCTCCTCAAAAATGGGACGACCAAAGGGGTACATTGCTAAAACGTACTTGAAGAATAGAAGCTGCTGTACAACCAGCCAGAGGGGAGTCTTCTCCCTGTGTCCGTCTGAGCCTCACAGGCAGGCTCTTACTGTTCATCAAGTGTTCAATTCTTCCACGGGGGAGCTGCACAGCTTGCAACCCAAATAGACAATCGCGGACCAAAGTCTTCTTCTCAGGATAGGGCAACCAACCTCCGGGGCAAATACCCTCAACGCTCCTGTCCAGTGTCTTAAGCAGTGCACCAGTATTCAGGCTAGCAGTCAAACTTTGTTTTAGCCCTACCAAAACAAAATTGAAATGCCGGGTCACAAAGTTCTTTGAATTAGTTGCCGGAAAACAAAAGAGCACGCTGAATGCGGATTAACAAAAGCCAGACTGAATAGTTATGTAATGGCTCTCTGAAGTATTTGAACTTTTTATTATAATGCCGATTAAATTAGAGATTACGGGCCAGATGTAGGTCGCCAATTACCGGTCGGTAACGGCCGAATTCGGCCGTTAGCGACCGGTAATTTTTGATTGAGATGTAGGGGCCATTATTTTACAGAATCTGTAAATTTACCGATTCAGTAAAATACCGAATCGGTAATTTTACCGAATTCGGTAAATCAAGATGTAGGTGACACTCCACAGAGTGCCACAGGCCCTTAAGAGTCGGTATTTTACCACGCAATCCTATTGGGTGGTAAAATACCGAATTCAGGTGTGCATGCACACCTGTGCCATGTAACACACAGACATGCCCTTAGGGCATGTATGTGTGCCACATGGCACACAAACCTGCACTTGGGGTGGTAGAGGGTGTCAAAGTGACACCCCCTGCACCCTTGCTGGATTCGGTATTTACTGAGTCGGTAAATACTGAATCGGTATTTCCCATTGATTCCTATGGGCTCCAAAGCCCATAGGAATCAATGGTGAATACCGATTCGGTATTTACCGACTCGGTAAATACCGACTCTTACGGATTCTGTAATTCAAAATAAAAAATTACCTAGATCTCCCTCCTTCTAATTTACCGATTCATAAATACTGATTCGGTATGATTCAGTATTAATGAGTCGGTAAATTAGATTTACCTACATCTGGCCCTACATTTTTTTTTAAAGTTTTAGGAGGATGTACAAAATGCTTTAATTGTTTTGTAAAAGTTTTAATTAATCATGTACAAATAAATAAATATACCATACCATACCACTTCTCCCACGGTGGAGCTGCACAACTTGCAACTCAGGAAAAGTATCACAGCCCAGTTTTAAGGGAAAAGTTTCTTCTTTCTGGATAGGGCAATCACCTTCCAAGGCAAGCTGCCTCAATGATCCTGTCCAGTGTCCCAGGCAGTGCACCAGTATTCTTCACTTTAATCGTTACAGGCACCAAAGACAGAGCACCTGTACCCTGAACTCAAGTCCTTCCCTAACTCCTGTGTTGCTCCGCTGGCGCACTGCTCTTTTCGTCAGGGCCACAGATTGTACCTAGTATGCCCAGGCACCTCTTGATCAACAAACAGAGGTGCGAGCTTGCATTCACTTAGGGACCAGGATTCAGATGCCTGATGCTGCAGTATCTGAAGCAACCCTTGTTTCAAAGGGGGTCACCTCAAGCAAAGCCTCCTTGTCGGTCTGTGACTCTCTCAGCTGGGCATCAAAAACGGGATCATCGCAAAGAATTCTCTGACCTGATTTGTGCCCCCGTCTTTCGTCTAAGACGGTGGCAAGGGTACACACTTCACGTCTTTTCACGGGCCCAGTACTTTCACCCTTCACTGCGGTCCTAGTTGTCAACAATGCCTGAGCTGGTTCCCTTTACCTTGGCTTCAAGCTGGGCTGGCGCTGACTCCCCTGGCTGGATCTGATGTCCGGGCCCCTCTGGCAGAGGTTGTAGGGCAGCAGATATCTATTAGTGAACAGAACAAAATATCTTTAGACAAGGCATACAAATAATCTCTCAACAGAGAAGATACTCTATTTCAGAAAACGTATTTAGTCTTGGGGCGCCCCATACATTAGCAGGGCACCTAAGAACCACTTCATCTATCTGAAAGTTAAAAAAAACACCCTGGACCTGTTAGCGAGTATAAAAGGAACATTTTTGTGAACTGGCAAGAGTAAACTGTTACACAATTTGATTTGTTTCTCACAATCCCAAGCAGCCAAGGAAGTCTGTGTTTATTAACAAAATTCTGTGGGAAAAAGAAAAACAATCTGGACATACTCTGAATCCTTACATTTGTGTATTCCTATATTACTCATCTGAAGAACCTCAAGAAAAGGAATTTTTAGAACAAGCATTCTCTTGTGCTTTTTAAGCTTGTATTTCATAGGTCATATAGTTCACTACACTTCTACTTATGAACCTTCCCCTACTTGTACAGGACTGCGGGCACTTCTAAAATTATTTTTCATACATAAAAACATCTACATTTTATGCTTAGGACCATGCTCTCATGTTATAGGTGCAGCAGGAAAATCTAAAAACTGCTAATTCAACAGGAAGCCTAACTACATAAATAACTAACAAAACCTCAACATAGTGGGTTCATGAATTTCTACTGCAGAACCTGTAGTGGCAAAAAAACTCCTATAAAGCAATATTTTCCTTGTGTGCTGAGGATCACATGGGCGTCTTTCCTAACATTGTGAACCCTGTGCATTCTACTTTTCACGATCTGGACTATAACATCATTTTCAAAGAAAAAACCTATTCACCAGCTCTAACAAGGGCTGTCAGCTTAATTACACAGACTAACTAATAAGAGACTAGTGATGCCTTTGCAAAACTGTATATAGCATGAGAATAACATAAGCAATAATAGTGTTATCACCTGAGAATTTTAGAACAAAAACTACCCACATATAGTTCACCTTAAAGCTCAGTCTATTCTACTCATTCTTTTATCCTAATCTAAATCCATTTTTATCATTTACAGACAGGATTTCCGGTAACATGGTGTATTTATTTATTCATTTGATCAATTCTAACAATTTTAAAACAGTATTACTGAATAGCCAATTAGACTTGCACTGGTGAGGTAATTTGTCTCTATTGATTCAAGAACATATTCACAGCATCCTGTGGAATGAAGGAGTAAAGCGAGCCCAACCAATTGTCTCATGGCCGTTCCTGGACAGCTTAAACTGGCTCGAGAGAGAATGAGAAAAAGAGAGAGAGAGAGCACATAAATCTAGAAAAAGGACAATGTGTTACTTACTTTTGCTTACCCTTAATTTGCCTAGGAGCTAGTCTCCTTTTTCCCCCTTCGACTGTAGGTAACCTAAGCAGGTGACCTCCTGTTGACAATACACAGTCCTTTTGGGCAGCTGGGCACAGAAAAACTTGTAGGAGATAAATAGCTAGGGGAATCCATATCAAGGAGGCCATATCCAATACTATTGGACTGCACTACTTTGTAAATTTTGGTGTACAAGCACATTGAGTTAACTAGAAAACATTAATAACCAACTACCAGTTCCTTTAGCAATTGTACTATTTGAACATGAGGGTGCATGAATGCAAACTGAATTTCATTGCCTCCTTATTTTAGCCCTTGCACATTAATGTCTAAACTAAAACCATTATTTCTATATGCATGGCAGAGCTGTTCTCTACACAGGGCCCACATATGCTACTGCCTCTCCTTCTCTCTTGTGACTTCATAGAACCTGCCTGGTCTTTTGCAAAAAATAATGAGCAAAGCTTCTCTCTCTCTCTCTGCGCTGTCATCCCCTCCTTCAAAAAATTTTCCAATGACGAAGTGCCAGAGCAGGCCTTACCCTTAGCCCTGCAAGTTTTTCTAAATACAGAACTCGAACTCTGACCCTTTAACCTTCTGTCCCTTGTCTGTGCAAGGCTATCCCCATGTGGCCTTTACAATTCAAAGTAACTCTCAAGAAGCACAGCTGGAAGGCATTCCTGCTCCGTGCCTGTGTGCTGATAATTTAGAGGTAGGATGCAACTTGTATTCTATATTATTTATTTATTTCTTGTGCACTGTGCGTTCTAGCACCTAAAAAATTGGCTCAAAATTTAAGTTTTCAGAATGCCATAATTTGTTTAGAACTATTGTGCATTAAGGCGCGCAATGTAATTCACATGCCTATACAGCTACTCTCTGCGTGACTTTTAATAGCCTTTGTATTTGACACTACAGCCATTAGGTCACACTACATTTTAAGTTTGTCACTAAGAGACAGTAATATTGGCGTTGTTAGATAGACTAATTTTGACCCTTTTCATTTTTGTGCAACAACATATTTTAACCAGTTGGAGATATAAATCTTAATGTGCACATTGAAATCTGAATACATACTTTGCACAGGGTAATTTTTCTACTGTGCTAAATACTATTGCATTTTCACAAGTATGTTATTAAACATTATAGAGATCATGATTAAACAAAAACGATTTTAGTGCAAAGACTCTTAACAATTTTTTTCATGCAGCCATTTTTGTTCCCAATGATGATCATTAACCCTTTTGTTGTTTCCACATATGAAAAGCAAGCCGTATTCCTTTCCTTTTACCTTTAACTGCATTTATTTATAACACTAAGCACAGAAGCTTTACTGAAACATAAAACATTTGTATCACTTTTTAGAGGGCAGAAATTATTTACCATCAGATCCTCAGATGTGCTTTATTAGGAAAGCAACAAGAAAGGAAGTCTTTACTTTTAATCCTTTCCCTTTTATGCAAAATGATGAAGCTGTATTTCTAACTTTCAAAATCAGTAGTTTTTAATGTACGTGCCTTCATACCATGTTGTACTAACTTAAAACCTAGTTGCCACAGCGTTTATCTGTAGCTTATGAGCCATGTGTTATTTACTCAGCTGTGTTTCACAACCAGCAGGCGTTAGCTTCTATGCTTTTTCAGGAGAAAAAAAACCCTTGCTGTATTCTAATGTCCTCACAGAAACCCAAAAAAGTTGATAAACCATTCATTACCTCCGTCTGTTCAGACAGACAGCTTTGAACAGCTGTTAAAAGCTCTTTCTAGCGCCGGGAATGAACACGCTTCATTCTATTTAAAACCCAGGCATTCCAAGCCAGTCAAAATCTATCGTTTTGCAATGTGGTACAAAAAGGATGCTTTTATTTTAGCAGCAACCAATAACTCCAATAATGTGAATGCCTTTTAATATTTAATATAATGTATCTAAGGATACTGCTGTAACATTTTGTATTGAGTCCTAGTTGTGTAAAACACACATTCGTTTTTTTTTCTCTTTCTGTGAGGCCTATTTTATTTTACTATTGTGGCAATATTCACACATCTATACGTTGTTACTGCTTTACGTTTAATAGTAGCGTGCAGCCATTTATCAGAAGTTATATAATTTATCCTTTGAATTTTAAAGTGTAATTCTTCCAATGGCATCTGCAAAACACAATGACGACAACAAACCAAATTGTGTTAATTCCAGACATTTTCAAGAAGGGGCCACACACCTTAGAACACACAACACTGCTTGCTAAGGCAAGCCATTCTTACACAAAGAGCACAGTCATACTCAGCTCATACTCAGCTGCTGACGAGGCTGGCAGAGGTAGGCCTGTCGGGTGCGGTCCTTGCCTGGATCTCGTCGTTCTTGTCTGATCAGACGCAGCAGGTATGGATGCCACCACACGCCTCGCTCCCCAAGAAGCTCACCACTGGGGTGCCGCAGGGCTCTACATTGAGTCCTTTGCTGTTTAACGTTTATATGACCCCGTTAATTTATCTGGCTGAGCAGTGGGGAGCAAAAATAATGGCGTATGCTGACGACACGCAGCTGTTGTTCACCTGGCCAAAGGACTGTCTGGATCCCTTAGTGGTCCGTACTTGTCTGTCCCATGTCTTTCGCTGGCTTGCCTTAGCTCAGCTCAAATGTAACGAGGACAAATCTGAGATTTTATTCTACGGTAACTTCCCGGCCAATTTTAGAGATCTCATCTGGCCGACTGATCTTCCCTGTCCCAGTTCTTTCGGAGGCCTGGCAAAAAACCTGGGGGTATGGTTCGGACAGGACCTCAAGTTTGAAGTCCACCTCAAAAAAACTTACAGGGACCTGTTTCGCCACCCTCAAGTCACTCAAGAGGTTCTTTACGCTTCTCCCAAGGGAGGCGAAAGAGACTGTTCTGCGGGCCCTGATTTTGGCACGGCTTGACTATGCCAATGCACTGTTTAGTGGTCTCCCCGCATACCTCATAAAACGGTTGCAGATTATTCAGAACGCGGCTGTGCGACTCCTGTTTCATCTTCCGAGAAGAACCAGTGTGCGTGCCCATCTCCGAGACCTTCATTGGCTCCCAGTGGCCCATCGCATTTCGTTCAAATCGCTGGTCCTGGCCTATCGCGCCTTGCACCAACTTGGTCCACAATATCTGCATAAAAGGTTCATTTTGTACACCCCTCGCCGCGCTCTCCGATCGGCTAATCTGCATTTGATGACAATGACCAAAGTCAGATACGCAAGATTGGGCAGTCAATCCATTTCTGTTCAAACAGCTCGATCATGGAATTCTCTGCCGCTTTCTTTGAGAGCATCACCCACACTGGCGGGGTTCAAAAAGGGCTCAAAACCCACTTATTCAATCTCAGCATCTAATCTCCCCCCTTGACTGATTTCTCTGGTCAATCTCACATATCGCGCCAGGATCCTTTGCAGTAGCAGAGCGCGCTACAAAACATTTTATAACATAACATATAACATAACATAACAGTCACTACTCACTCAAACAAGTACTTCACAAGCATCACCACCGTGTCAGTCCACAAACCACATAGACACTCAAACACACAATCAACCCACAAATCAACACTTAGGACAAAAACAAGAGGCAGCCCACAGACTGTGCTCAAACCAAACCATTTGTAAATCCAATCGTAAATTATATTTACAAAAAGAGTGCTCGAAAGTAGTCCAGAGACTGCACCAAGACAAGTAAACAGTCCAAAGACTGTCCCATGTTCAAAAAGACAGGCTGTAGCCCCAGACCTTTTCCAAAACACACCAAGTTACCAATGGAGCTGGCGTAATACTCAAAAGAGCTCCGTATCACCATTTACGAATTTTACTAAGTGCGTAGATCAGTATCCTTTTTGATGTATTTGTTCCACAGTGTACTATACATTCTGGAAGAAATATCATATTTAATGTACATAAACCTATTAGGTATCCCCTCTAGTGAAGCCAGCTGAGTACTTTTTAAATTCATATTGGTACCACCAAGACAGCAACACATTCTACGTCGGCTCTTCAAATCTGTGGGGCTGCAGCTCAACATAGAAAAGTTGTTTCTCGGCCCAAGTCAAAATTTGATATTCCTTGGGGCGGTTTTGGACACCAAGTTCGCGAAAGCATACCCTATGCCAGAACAACTGTGCAAAATATTACAGATGGTTGTTCAAATCAGGGAAGAAAGTCAGATTCAGTAAGAATGTACAAGTCCATGCTGGGAATGCTATCCTCATGCATCCCAAGATTCCAAACTGTCACTTGCATATAAGACAGCTTCAGGAAGAGCAGAACGCCCAGTAGATTCAGACTCACAGCTTGTTCGAAGATTTCGTTCTCATCGCACAGGCAATGAAGAAGGCTTTGTCATGGTGGGGAAAAGAGCTCAATATTTCTCCAGGCCTATTCTTCGAGGCGACACCCGCCAGCTACATTATGACAAAGGATGCCTCTTTGGACGGTTGGGGAGCACATCTCTAAGACCTGGAGAATCACGGCAAATGGTTTGTCCAAGGAGCGCAGATGCGTATAAATCTCCTAGAATTTAGGGCATTCCTTCACAGGATTCAAGGCTCTCCTGTTCTAGTATGAACAGAGAACAGCACCACTATGTTCTACCTTGCCAAGCAAGGGAGTACCAGATCACAAACGCTATTGGTTCCGGCACAGGAAATCTGGAAGCGGTTGCTGCAGCTCAAAATAACTCCTCAAGTAGAGCATATTCTGAGCATAGACAACACATTGGCAGATTCTCTAAGCAGAACAAGCAGCAGGTGCCACAAATGGTAACTGAACCAAGTGCAGCTGGAACAGGTCTTTAAAGTATGGGTCATTCCAAAGTTGAATTTTTTTGCAACTTGACCAACAAAGAGTGCGTTTGGTTTGCCAGCAGATTTCCTCAAACAGGATCTTGGGAGAACGCTCTCCACCTGCAGTGGACAGAGATATTCGCGTATGCATTCTTACCATTTCCTCTCATTCCAAGGGTAATACGCAAGATGAAGAAGGAGCCATGCCATCTCATAGCCCCGGCATGGGCGAGACAGTTTTGGTATTAGGAGCTCCTAATACTGTCAATGGCTCCGCACATTCACTTCTAGTCGCTGAACAATCTAGTCTCCATGAACACTGGGCAGATAGCACAACCGCAAATAAAGTCTCTGAGTTTGTTGGCATGACACCTCACGACTATGATTTCGGAGCTTTGCAAATTCCAGCAAAATGCAAATCCAATCCATCCTGCAGCATTCAAAAGCTTTTTCCATAAATGAGGCTTATGTAGCAAAATGGAAAAGATTCTTTTTTTGGGGGAATTTTAGCACGATTTATTGTGATCAGCAATTCAGAACTTTGAAGGATACAGCATCACTCTGATCCGGTGCCTCATGGCCTTGGCGGGAAGGTTGCTGCGGAACTTGGCACGGACCATGCCGCTGTTACCATGGGCGCGAGTTACCTTCCCCCAGATTACACGAGTTTTGTTGGGTTTGCCACCAGGAGTTACGGTGTTGTTCTTGGCTTTGTGCACGTATGCGCATCGCTTGCCCAAGTAGAAGTCCATCTCATCTCGTGCATAAACCCCCTCGATTTTCAGAAGAGTGGTGTGCTCCCTCTGGTTTCGGCGACCACGTTTGTAGCCAGCAAAAATGGCCTTACTCCACAATCTTCCAGACATTCTGTAACGTCATAGTCCGGCTGTTAACAGCCCGCAACAGGTTTCCAAGATGGAGGGAAAATTGGTAAATCAAGAATGGCCTGCATCCCTTCCATTCTTCACCGGAACTGCTGTTGCCATATCTCCTCCTTTCGGCAAGGCCTGTATTGGCACACTCATCCATCAAGGTACACTTGACATCTATTTCCAAGTTTCCAAGGAAATCAGGAGAACTTTCTCTTTGGTCTACCAGGATAATAAAATAATTCATGAGAGGCCTCTTCAGGCCTTTTCCACCAATAAAACATCATGCTGTAGCTTGGCAGTTGAATACGGTCCTCACTCAACTCACAAAGCAACTCTTTGAGCCGATACATAAAGCAGAGGTAAAACACATATCATGGAAAACGATGCTCTTGTTGGCCCTAACATCGGCTAGGAGAGTCAGGGAAATTCAGGCTTTCACAGTTTCAGAACCTTTTCTACAGTTTAAGGAAGACAAGGAGGTGTTGAGAACGACTCCAAGAATTATTACTAAAGTTCGGACTTCAATCCTCCTGAATGAGCCTGTACCCTTGTCAACATACTTCAAAAACCATTCATCTTCTGCAGAAAGGGCTCTGCACTCTTTGGATGTAAAACGTTGCTTAACATTCTACATCCATAGAACAAACATTTCAGGAAGGTGGAACAGCTTCTTATCTCTTTTGTGCCTCCAAGAATGGGCTATGCTCTCTAAAGGAGATATATAGCTTGATATATACCATCAGCCATCGCTTTTTCCCATGAAAAAGCTGGAAGACCACTATCCATGAAAGTTGCTTTGCACTCCACAAGAAAGATTGCGACTTCTACAGCCCTATTTGCTGCCATATTGCTTCCTGATATCTACAGAGCAGCATGGTTGAATATACAAACCTTCATCAAACACTACTGTTTGGATTTGGCATGAAAAAGTGATGCTGCAGTCGGACAGGCAGTCCTGAATCTTCTATTTCTTTAAAGTACAGCTTCATTCTTATGTTTTTTCTATGGCTGTGATAACTGGTTCAGAGGTAATGTGATATATTTTCATGAACTACGCTATATTATCAACATGTTGGCTATTGCGGGCATGCATTTATTACATAACGTGTTTACCTTAATATTGTACACTTTTATAAGAGTGTCTTCACCTAATCACTTTAATTTGCACTTTATTACTGCTAACTACTTTGATTCAAGCATGTAAATGTATGAAAGATTCAGTACTGGAGAAAAAACAACTTACCCACCTGTACACTGTGGTTCTCCCATATTGACATCTTTCATAGATGTACATGTGGCCCACCCACCTCCCTGTTTTAATCTTGCCACACTATACCTCATACGACTATTCATTTATACACACTTATGCTCCAAATCTAAGGTATGATGGCTCTGCAAGGGAGATGTGTTCTGGGGCTTATCTTTGATTGGTTGAAGTTTGGTTCTATTCTAATGATGTGATTGGCTGACAAATTCACAGGTTTTCTCTATGATGACGAGGAAGATTCAAGCATGTGAATCTAGGCAAGATTTCAATACTGGAAAACCAGTGTACAGGTAGTCTGGAGTCAGGACTGGGAAGAAAGAGCTTCTGTGCACTTCAAATACCATTCTTTGGAGTCACCCTCACTTCATAGGTATGACTGGGTATAAGTACTGGGTTGCTGACCCCACCAAATCAGACACTTTTGTACCTGTAACTGAACTGTGTTGGAAGGACTGCTGCGCTGCATCAAGGACTGTCACTCTACTAGACCGCTGCTATCGAAGAACTGCTTTTCTGTGTTACTACCCTGCACCTGCTGCCTGCTGCTCTCTGACCCTGCTGAGGCAGAGCTGGGCTCTGTCTTGCAACTGAAATGACCTCCATGGACTTGTTGGCTTGCCTCATGTTGTTTGAAACTCAGGGCTATCAAACTCTTGACCCCTGCTCTTGTGCCTAGTGCACTGGAATCAAATACTTACACCAGAGAAATCGACGTTTCTCCAGTCTGTATGTATCAGAACAAACGCTTCAACTCTGTTCTGGGAGTAGAATTGGTGTATCTCTCTCAGAACCAATGCATCGCCTTGAGAGCCTGATACATTGGTACCAGTATCACTGCCACAGTGTGGAGGGATCAACGCATCCCCTCGGCTGCACGGAGAAACCTGGCAGATTGCTCTCAGAACCAACGCCTTTCGGTGCTTCGTCTATGGAATCAGCACATTGCCACCACTGTGGGAAGAAAATCAAAACATCACCTCAACTGCAGGCCTGACATTGACGCATCGCTGGTCTACACCCTGCATCTTTCTTTTGCGACCCAGGATCAAGGTACTCTGTTCACCGGGCCTGCAAGGCTATTGTCCCCGGCCCGTGCAACATCATATTTGGCTTAAATTGTTGACTTTGTTTCGATCCAGCATGACCAGATAACCCCCATCGGCACTTATTGCTTCTAGGCAGGAAACATACATTACAACGCAGTCATTACAACGCACTACCTTTACAACGCGGTTGTTACAACGCAACTGCCTTTACATTGCTTGTCATTACAGCGCAAGTCACTACAACACATGCCATTACAATGCATGTCACTACAACGCATGCCATTACAACGCATTAAAAGGTAAGGAATGGGGATTTTTAGGTAGGGGCTTCTGAAAGCTGACCACACGCTCGTGCATGTGGTTTTGTTATTGTTGCAGGCTATTGGGCGTTGCGGGCGTCTTTCTAACAAAGACAGCACGCAATTGGGTAAAGGCGGGCACATGTCCCGCCCATGGCCTATTGGTGTCTGTTACCCGCACGGCCGACATCTGTTTTTCATTATCATGCCCGATAATGCAAAACAGATGTCTCGCTGTGGCGCACGCGTGCGCACCGCTTGCATGCTTGTTCATCATAATATTTAGAATCCAGTCACAAGATACTCGCACGATTAGGCAGCACGAGAGCGACAGCTGGAATAAATATGGCATACTTTTCTCCAGGATCATGTTGCCTTTGCTTCAAAAAGAAAATTATGAAATTCTAAGAGAACCGTTTTCAGGAAAACAGGGGTTTCTTCGGATCTTCGTGCCACAGTATACTCTTCTAGCCTATAGCTTTGAATTCTAGAGCTTTGCCACCATCATGTGGAAGTGAGCAATACCTGCTCACTCCGATTCCAGGCCTCTTCAAAAGCGGAGCCGCCACGTTATTTGAGAATTGAAGCACCGGGAGTGGCCATTACTGTTAACTAGCACAGCTGCAGTGCCGGACTGACGGTAGGACCTCGGTCCTCCAGGAGTCATGTCAGTGATTGGTCCTCGTTGCCGCTCGCATCCTGATGTTGAGAGCTCTGTGCTGTTTGACTGCTGAGCTCAGTGCTACCGGACTGCACTGCCAGGCTGCCTGTGAGGCACCACCACTCCAACGGCAGTCAGGGTCCCGCGGGCCGACAGACTTGAGTGTCTGTCGCATTGCGGTATAAATCACTGAGTCCGTTAACAAATGCTCTGTGTTGCATTACGGTATAAATCACTGAGTCAGTTACCAAACGCTCTGTGTGAGCAGCAGCGTCCGGACGCTCTTCTAATGTTTTTGGGCATTAGTTGCAATAATGGCGACCACACCTTTCTTTTCTTATGTGCAGGTCTCAGAACTTGATGTTGAAACTACACAAAACATATATTTTTTAAAAGCAGTGCAACACGCCACACTTTTTAAAAAGCTTGTGCTACACTTAAGGAATACAAAACTGCGGTGCTGGCGGAAAAGAAAGCATACTTTACAAATCTGACCATCTCTCTCAGCTCCCCTAGGGAACTGTTTAAAATCTTTGATTCCTTGTCTCTCCTTCAGTCTCCTGATCCCATAGTGGCAACCCAAGAACTATGTGATCGAATCTCTACTTTCTTTCATGCAAAGATAATGGATATTCATTCGGGCTTAGAAGCCCTTAACTCAGACTTAGAGGCCTTTTCTCCCCCGGCGGCTTCCTCTTTGGAAAGTTTGGTAGGGGTGCCGGACAGCAATCTTTCTAACTTCCCCCCTCTTACATTGACACAATTGAACATGCTTCTTGATAAGCTTAAGTCCGGATCTCCTCTGGATCCCTGTCCTTTGAAGATTCTCAAAGAATGCAGAGAGGTATTGCTCCCCCCCATTTTTAGAGGTGATAAATCTGGCAATCTCCGAAGGTGTTTTCCCGACTTCATGAAAGATGGCGATAGTCAAGCCCCTTTTAAAGAAGGCTACTTTAGACCCCGGGACTTTAAAGAACTTTCGCCCAATTTCTTTACTTCCTGCCCCCTCAAAGCTGCTCGAGACTCATCTCAACTGCCACCTAAGTGCCTTCCTTGACAACTCTAGCCTGTTGGATTCCTCCCAGCATGGTTTCCGGGGGGCACACAGCACGGAGTCCGCCCTCACTGTGGTTACCAATAACATCCGCGTTAAGGTCGACAGTGGCCAGACTACCATTCTGGTCCTGCTCGACCTCACAGCAGCATTTGACACCCTGTCCCCCTCTATTTTGGCTATTCGCCTTAGGGAGATAGGAGTGAATGGACTAGCACTGAGCCTCCTGACTTCCTTTCTCGATCAGCGTAAACAAAGGGTCAAGCTGGGTGACTTTCTTTCCCCTGTCAAGCCTGTGCAGTGTGGGGTTCCTCAGGGCTCGTCTCTGAGCCCCGCGCTTTTTAATATCTATGTAGCCCCGCTTGCCAGGCTTGTAAGATCCTTTGGGTTGGAAGTTTTATCCTATGCTGACGACACCCAGATTATGGTCTCCCTCTCTCAAACAGTAAACATCACAGCCCGAAATTTTAGGAACTGCATGGAAGCAGTCGCCCACTGGATGATAAGGAACTTCTTGAAACTTAACGGGAGAAGACAGAAGTCCTTATCTTTGGAGGCAAGGAGGAGATCTGGTCGATGGAGTGGTGGCCTCCTGCTCTTGGAGCCTGCCCTATGCCCTCCCAGTCTGCCCGTAACCTGGGTGTAATCTTTGACACCACGCTTTCTTTTGACAAACAAGTCAGCAGGACGGTATCAACTTGCTGTGGGGTCTTAAGAACCTTGAGAAAGATTGTACACTACCTTTCTACTGAGGCTCGAAAACAGGTTACAGGTGCCCTTATATCCTCAAGGCTGGATTACTGTAATGCATTATACCTTGGTATAAATAAAAGTCTGGTCTAACACCTTCAGATAATGCAGAATGCAGCAGCCAGGTTTGTTGTCGATGCCCCTAGGCGCTAGTCAGGCACATCTATTAGGAAAGAGCTGCATTGGCTCCCCATGTAGGCCAGGATACATTTCAAGGTCCTATGTCTCACTCTCAGTGCTTTGCATGAGTCCGGTGCCGTAGGCATGAGATCCCTTGTGTCCCTCCATGCCCCTAGTAGGGCTCTCCACTCGGCCAATAAATGCCTTCTCTCTGTGCCTCGAGTCATCAAGGCCAGATGGGGCGGGGGGGCTTTTTTCTCCCTCGCCCCCAGATTGTGGAAGATGCTTCCGGCTGAGCTCAAAGGTCAAACCTCCCATCTTCTTTTTCGAAAGGCATTTAAGACCTGGCTTTTCACAGAAGCCTACCTATAGCCGGCGCACTTTCTCCCCTCCTAAACAGCTGTACCACCTTTATGCGCCTTGATGCCTATGGGCTAAGTTGCGCTATATACATTTTTACTCACTCACTCACTTTTTTATTTGTATATTTTCAGCCACGCATAATCTTATGTTTTAATTTCAGCAGCACGGCAAGCCGCGCTTCAACTTAAACAATAGCGGCGGTACCTTTCTTCTGCATGGCTTGACTAACTTAATGTAAGTGTCCTTTTTCAGTGCTTACAGCTGGGGACATGTCCTCTCAACTGCAGCTGGGGGGATTAGCGTCCCTGCTATTTGAGACTTTGGCTTCCGTTTCAGCTTCCTGCTGCAGTGCTCACATTACATACCTCAGTTGCTTGCATCTGACAGAAGCCCAAGCGGGTCACTCTTTCTCTATTTGCGGCTCACAGAACTTGATGTTAAAACTGCACACAACATATTATATATATATTTTTTGCAGCGTGGCAGGCTCCTCTTTTTTAAAAGCCGCGAAGCACACCACGCTTTTTTTTCAGCCACGTATAATCCTAAGTTTACATTTCAGCAGCAAGCTGTGCTTCAACAATAGCAGCCACGCCTTTCTTCTGCTCGGCTCACCCAACTTAATCTAAATGTTGTTTTCTGGTGTTTACAACTAAGGACGTATCTTGTCATTTACAAAGCCAATAGCTCTAACTTTCACAAATGCAAGACCTATTGCATTTCAAATGTTTGTTTAAGTTTTAAGGTGGGTATCGGTTTTAGGGGTACATGGGAATAGTTTTTTTTACCCTTACACTATCCAGCACTTACCCTACTCATGCCCTAAAAGTATTATGCATTGTAATGGTATGCGTTGTAATGGAATGCGTTGTAGATGTAGTTTCTAAAAATGTATTGTGATGGCATGCGTTGTAAAATCATGCATTGTAATGGATGCTGGGATGTAAAAGCTGTGTTGTAAAAGGTAGACAGTCAAAATATCGAGTTGGAAATATCGACCTACCATAATATCGAGTCTGAAATATCGAAGGAACATAATATCGAAGGCAAGAATATCGTAGGACAGAATATCGACCCAAGGTAAGTAATATCGAAATACTTAATATCGATGTAAGTAATATCGAAGTTAGTAATATCGATAGCATATATATCGATGTTAATAATTTCGATGACACTAATATCGATATTTGTATTATTTTATAGTTTTTTATTATGTATGTGTTATAGGTTTAATTTAAGTATTTAAAATAATTACTATTATATGTGTATACATTTTCTATAATAATATAGAAATTTATAAGGAAATTTGATGTTTTAGTACCGGAGCGGGTTGTGGGTTTATAGGGGAATAGGGTGGGAAGTAATTTAATTATGGTAAGTTGATTAATAATTAGTAGGATTAATTAATTAATTATAATTATTTGCTAATTAATATTGATTAATTGGGAAATAATTAATTAATTAATTGATATATATTTTCTGTAGCGGGATGTGGGTTTATAGGGGAATAGGGTGGGGAGTAATTTAATAATAATTAATTAATTAATATATGTTTTTAAATATTTATAACTAATTAATTGGCAAATAATTAATATTAATTAGTTAATTAATTAATATAATTTGGTACATATTTTAAATTAGTAATTAATTGGTAATTAAATAATATTAGTTAGTTAATTACATTATTAGAGTAATTTATTTATATATATAATTTTTAGTTACTGTTAATTAATTAATTGGGGGAAAATGATATTAATTATTAAATTATATTAATTACAGCTTATGTGCTAATATATTTACTTTATTGTTATTGTTAATTAATTATTAATTGCTAATTAAATAATATTATTTAACTTTGGGTGAAGGAGTATTTTTAGGGTTCAGGGTCATTTTGGGGTTTTTGGGTAAAGGGGTATTTTGAGTGTTTAGGGTCATTTTTGGGTTTTTGGGTAAAGGGGTATTTTGAGTGTTTAGGGGCAGTTTTCAGTTTTTGGGTAAAGGGGTATTTTTAGGGTTCAGGGTCAGTTTTCAGTTTTTGGGTAAAGGGGTATTTTTAGGGTTCAGGGTCAGTTTTCAGTTCATGGGTAAAGGGGTATTTTTAGTGTTCAGGGTCAGTTTTCAGTTCATGGGTAAAGGGGTATTTTTAGGGTTCAGGGTCAGTTTTCTGTTTTTGGGTAAAGGGGTATTTTTAGGGTTCTGGGTCAGTTTTCAGTTCATGGTAAAGGGGTATTTTTAGTGTTCAGGGTCAGTTTTCAGTTCATGGGTAAAGGGGTAATTTTAGGGTTCAGGGTCAGTTTTCAGTTTTTGGGTAAAGGGGTATTTTTAGGGTTCAGGGTCAGTTTTCAGTTCATGGGTAAAGGGGTATTTTTAGGGTTCAGGGTCAGTTTTCAGTTCATGGGTAAAGGGGTATTTTTAGGGTTCAGGGTCAGTTTTCAGTTCATGGGGAAAGGGGTATTTTTAGGGTTCAGGGTCAGTTTTCAGTTCTTGGGTAAAGGGGTATTTTTAGGGTTCAGGGTCAGTTTTCAGTTTTTGGGTAAAGGGGTATTTTTAGGGTTCAGGGTCAGTTTTCAGTTTTTGGGTAAAGGGGTATTTTTAGGGTTCAGGGTCAGTTTTCAGTTTTTGGGTAAAGGGGTATTTTTAGGGTTCAGGGTCAGTTTTCAGTTCGTGGGTAAAGGGGTTGTTTTTGTGTTCAGGGTCAGTTTTCTCGACTGTTGCACTCTCTGGAGTGGGAATAGTAATTTTATCCCTATGCTATCAAACGCTTTATATAATTAATTGTTAAAATATCACATGTTTATTTTATTTTTTATATTACTTACATTTTATGTATGTTATTGTTTTATGTTTGTACATGTATTAGTAAATTAGAATATATTTCATTAATTTAGAAATTAGTAAATTAGTTATTAATACTTATTGTTCAGTACATATATATTATATCTTTACTGTATATAATTAATTAATGTATTATTAATATATATGTTTTATTTATTAATTTTAAACATTATTAGATACTTTTAAATATGTATATTTTATTTATTAGTGTTATATACTTACTTTTACATTTATATATATTAAAAAAAATCGATATTTTTAACATCGATATTTTTTACAACGATATTATTTTTTCGATATTTTTGTACTTACCATGTTGTAGATAGGATGTCGATATTTTTGCCCTCGATATTGTTGACTCGATATTCTTGTAGGTCGATATTTTTGTAGTCGAAATTCTGTCATAGATCCGTTGTAAAAGCATGTGTTGTAATGTCATATATTCCTTCGAGGCGCTATAAAGACTTTTATTCTCTAAAAATTAATATCTCGACTTCTGCTTATTGGATTTTTGTCTTTAGTCTTTTTGATCATTCTAATTATAAAATTATAATACATTTTTCCAACCTGGTGTTGAGTATTTTTGTGGTGTTTTCATTGTGTTACTGTGTGTTGCTTTGCACAAATACTTTACACATTGCCTCTGAAGTTTAGCTTGACTGCTCTGTGCCAAGCGACCAGAGGGTGAGTGCAGGTTAATTTCTAGTGTGTATCTTACTTACCCTGACTAAGATTATGGTTCCTTTTTGGACAGAGTCAATACCTCTGCCAACCAGAAACCCAATTTCTAGTATTGGTTATCTGCGATGAGGATAGGACTTGTGTTTGTGCAGTACCATACAGTGGCTTAGTGTACACTACCACTCTATACCTAAAACCAATTCAAACCCTTTTCAATTCTCCCTAAATAGCTTTTTTTGAATTTTTGCTAAAACCATGTCCGTATCTGGAGAAACAGCACCTGCAAAGATGGATTTTGAGCTGACCCAGTTGATGACCTACACTGTGGCCCAGCTCCACTTTTTGCTTGTTTTTAACTAGTATGACTGAGATCCTGTTAAGCAGGACCCCAGTCACTGTACTTTTTCCCTAAATTGAAAATTGTAGGTACTTCTGTACATCCACAATTGGCTACTGGTGCAGCCTTGTAGTCCCTATTATGTTATGTTATAAGGTTTTATCGAGCGTTCATATCACCCGGAGGGGTCTCAAAGCGCTGTAGCGAAAACAAATGACGGTGAAGATTGATGGCTGACAGGAGGAGAAAAAGCAATAAAAAGAGCCAGGTTTTAAGCTTCTTTTGGAACTGTTTGTGATTGGTGATCATACGTAGCTGTGTTGGAAGCTCATTCTAGAAAAGGGGAGCTGAATGAGAAAATAATCTGCCACCATTCCTGGTGGTACGGATCCTGAAAGGGATAAGGGGATGTTTCATTCCTGTTCTAACAACAAGGAGGGACAGGTTAAGGAAAATATTTACCGGGGTCCAATGTACGTGTCCTTCTAAACTAGATACCAATAGAATGTACAGAGTTCCCCAAAAGAAGGGTAATAGATTAAGGGAGTAACTCTCTCACTAAGGGTTGTGTAGAAATGTGGCAGGGAATAAAGGTAATCCCTTAACGGAACTAAGGATGCCTCACACAACTAAAAGGCTGGACGACTGTTGCCATCCTACCTGATGATTGTATTGTATCATCATTGGCCTCCTGCTCCAGCGACAGGCTGGCGGTGCAATGCCTGACGGGTAGCACAGGGTGCTACTCTTTGGTGGAGTTCTTTTGTTCCTGGCCAATAGATGCGTGCGTGTGAGGGGCCTAAAGGGTGAAGTAGTGAGCGTGAATGGAAGGTTAAAAAGAGGTCAGTAGAGTCCACTTCAGATTACTTTATTCATGTGGCTCACTGCCTAGTTAAAATTGGTGAAGGGAGGGGTACCGAAGCACAAAGGTAAGATGATTTGGCTTCGTTCAACCCTCGCCTATGGTGTGGTCAACATGTTTCATGCCTCTGAGGCAATTCTTCAGGACCTAAATATGCTCATCAACTGATAAGAAAATTCTAACAAGAAGAAGGCGAAAGCGAGGCGGACAGAAAGGGGTACAATGGCAAGACCAACCGACACCACAGACCACGATGGAAACCAGGAGCACCACCTCCAGGGGGAGAAAAGTCTAATCGTCAACCTCTCCACGAGGGCTTTAACCCCGACGGAGAAGAGCGTCTTGGAGAAGGGCCTCGGGTTTGTCCCGACGCCCACCCCAGACAGCTTCCTAGAGATGATTGAGATAAGACAACTGTTTAGAAAAGTACGCTTACGTGCCTTCTTTGCCGACAAACCCAAGCCAACCAGTCAAGACACTGGATTGAGAAAACCCTCTACCTTTACTCCCACTGATGGGATGGTCCCCCCGGAAGTCTTGACATTTGAACGAGCAGTCCTGACTAGCCTGAAGAAGAAACCACACGTCAAACAATTTCAAAACTTGACGATTGCAAAAAGACAAGCATCCATCGCCCTAGGTAAGGATGAATCCATCGTCATCAAACAAGAGGACAAGGGTGGAGCCACGGTCATCCAAGATTATGAGGACTATGACCGCGAATGCAGACGACAACTGTCTGATAACACTCACTACAGACCCCTCACTGAAGATCCAACTAAACGGCTGACAACTACCATCATGAGCCTAGTAATCGAGGGAGAGACAAATGAATGGATTAATAAAAAAGAGGCGGACTTCCTTACCACCATGGAACCCGTTACGCCATACCCTTCCTAAAATTCACAAGGGTACCACCCCAGTCCCCGGGAGACCCATCGTCTCTGGAATAGGGTCACTTCTGGAGCCATTATCCCAATTCTGCGATGCCTTTCTACAACCCCTGGTGAAGAAAATTCCATCATACCTCCAAGACACCAGAGACGTCCTTCGTTTAATTAATGAAGTGGACGGCAGAGAAGATGTTGACCTCCTCCTAACCTTAGACGTAGAGGCGTTATATACCAACATCCCGCAACAGGCAACCTTGGAGGCCGTCGAATCCACACTGCGGTCGGAAGAATGGTCATCTCCTACCCCAATCTCCTTCATTATGGAACTAGCCCACATAGCCCTAACAGAAAACTTTTTCAAATATGAGTCGCAGCTTTACCATCAAATCCGCGGGACTTCGATGGGTTCTACGTTCGCACCGAGCTTGGCCTGTATTTACATGGCGACTTTCGAAAAACATTACATCTACCCATCTGATCATAACCCGTTCCTCGAAAACCTTACTCTTTGGCGTCGCTACATCGACGATATTTTAGTCTTCTGGAAAGGTGATCGAACCAGCTGTGAGGCCTTTTGCGCGTGGATTAATCTTCAAGATCCTTTTTTGAAATTCACGGGTACGATTTCTGAACAGTCTGTACCCTTTTTGGATCTGACAATCCAATTGAATCCCACAGAAATCACCACTACCCTTTTCAAAAAAGAAACTGACAGAAACAGCCTGCTTCTGTATAATAGCCACCACACCAGAGCCTTAAGGGACAATTTGCCTTTTGGACAATTTCTAAGGCTCCGCAGAAACTGCACATCAGTAACAGACTATAAACAAGAAGCCACCACCCTACAACATAAACTTCAGGACAGGGGGTATCCGACAAGACTTCTCAAGAAATCAGTGAAGAGGGCGCTCAATAACAACAGAGACTCGCTCCTGGAAATCCACACAAAGGAGAAAGAGGACACTATCACATGCGTAACCTCCTACACAAAAAACTCTGCGTTTATCAAAAAAACTGTGAACTTGCATTGGGGAATTCTGAACACGGCAGGCCTGGACATACCTCGGCCCCGATTTGCCTTTAAAATAACATCAAATCTCAAGGACACCCTGATCCATGCTCGTCCGAAAAAGACGAGCACCCGTCCTCAGAATACCCTCTGGGATTTGCCCCCTGTTACGGGCCACTACCGATGCGGATCTTGTGTGATATGCCCTCAGACAACCCAAGGTAAAACCATAGTGCTGCCAAATGATTTTACCTGGCATCTAAATAAACATACGAACTGCAATAGCTCCAAATGCATCTACATGTTGACCTGCCCATGCAAGTTGAACTACATCGGTATGACGATGCGCACTGTAAAACTGCGCATTATGGAACATAACAGTAACATTCGCTGCAAGAAGACACACACCCGGTTATATGAACATTGCAGACAACATAGCCACTCTGCTGAGAGCATACAATGGACTGTCCTTGAATGTCATCCATCTATCAACCAACAAGCACTATACAGAATGGAACAACGTTGGGTGCATCGTCTACAGACAGACATACATGGTCTGAATGACTCTGTTCCTTGGAATATGCTAGCCAGATAAACCATGCTTAGATTGCCCTAATATCTATAAAGGCAACACAATACCCCCTCTTGCTGAAATAGAGGACCCACACCAACTTGGGAGTTGCCCCCCCCCCCTTGACCTTCTGATGTGCTTTCATGTCGCATTTCATGCATCCCTTGAGGCATCATGCCCCGGGACGCACGTCGCCTTTTTGTAGGAACGCAACAGTACTGTATCCATATCCAATCCTTTTCCTAACTAGGGAGACTGCCCCTCGTCATCTGGCCAAATCGGCTCAGAACAAAGACATAACCCCCCGGGCTTGCTGGGCGACAGTACAGCCCAGGTCCTTCCTCAACCCCTTGCATAATCAAACTTACAAGGACCATTAAACTCCACTTGATTCAGTGCCATAAGGATTAATTAACCTGACAATATCCCCTACTCCAACTGCGTGATACAACTTTTCTACTCGCTACAACGGGGGACACTCCACTTAAAGATGGCGCTCCATTCGGACGCTTTCTGGTTAGTACTGCCTTCCACCCTCGCTTGCCACACCACGCTTGGCCGCGTTACCTAGTAACGCTCCCCAAACCACGCCCACTCATGGCGCCCGCGGAAGCCAGCTTTCATAAGCAGCTGAGCCTCTAACTGAACCACCGGCTGTCCTGCGATCTCGCCGCCATGGTAGGGGTAGGTGCTTACAAGCCTAGTGCCTCGAGCCAACCAGGTAAGGTGGGGTGAGATACATTATGGGGTCTGTCTTCGGCATCCATTGCGTGGCAATTTCTCCGGCAAGACTTTTTTCCGTTTGGTTCAGGGTGCCCTGGGGCGCTTCCAAGGGGGCGGTCCTTACCCCGGCCGTCGCTGGTCTGCCTAGCCTGCCGGGCACCGTCGGGCCCGGGGCAGACTCGCCTTCTGCAATGGGGCTTTCACTGCGATCACCTTTCGGGAGCAATGCCCCTTTGGTGAGATGACTGTGACCAACTCCGGGCGGGGTGGATGCCTGGTGTCCGGTTGGTGCGCGCAGGAGCGTGGCCTCCTCGGCGTGCTAGGTCTGGATTGCACCCCCTGGGGCCCCTGGGGGCAGCTGGCTGGACTGCATAGGGCGAGTCGGACTAATTGGCAACCCTTGGGGCCTTATAACCACATGGACTCTGTAATACAGTTTATTGCTGGATCCTTCGGCGATCCTTTGGGTCTCACAACCTAAAGGATTATGTAACACTGTTTTTTTCCCTTCACCAATATTAAAAACAACCCCCCCCCCTCTCATGCAGGTAACTACCTAACAGCTCAGGCCCCACAAGGACAGTCTGTGGGGACCTTCCACCAGGGATTAGGGGTAAGAATTTTATGACTAGTGTTACACCCTGGTGTCCTTTCAATCCCTCTCCCCCATTAAAGTGCTTATGGCTGTTTTTACTAGTAATTACACTACCCCTTGATTGTGAAACACAAATGAGTGACAAGCATGGAGTGTAACACATTATGTATATTTAATTAATGCATTTGTAACTTATCTCTGATTACACATGACACACATGGTGTAACCCCCCTGTTTTCTCTCTTTCACTCTCACTGTGTATAGGTGTGAGCCTTTGAGCCATACCAATCACTGGATAATTAGTCCATGTGCAAAGTCCTGACCTACAATTCCCATTTGATGGTGCCAGGAATGATTTAGTCTTTCTTTTCTCCTCCTTTACCACCTAGGGCGGGAACCCACGCAGGACTCCTTCCTGCCTTGGTACATCCACCACGCAGGTTGTATGCGAAACTTCTTTCAAATTGTTAGAATTTTGTTATCAGTTGATGAGCATATTTAGGTCCTGAAGAATTGCCTCAGAGGCATGAAACATGTTGACCACACCATAGGCGAGGGTTGAACGAAGCCAAATCACCTTACCTTTGTGCTTCGGTACCCCTCCCTTCACCAATTTTAACTAGGCAGTGAGCCACATGAATAAAGTAATCTGAAGTGGACTCTACTGACCTCTTTTTAACCTTCCATTCACGCTCACTACTTCACCCTTTAGGCCCCTCACACGCACGCATCTATTGGCCAGGAACAAAAGAACTCCACCAAAGAGTAGCACCCTGTGCTACCCGTCAGGCATTGCACCGCCAGCCTGTCGCTGGAGCAGGAGGCCAATGATGATACAATACAATCATCAGGTAGGATAGCAACAGTCGCCCAGCCTTTTAGTTGTGTGAGGCATCCTTAGTTCCATTAAGGGATTACCTTTATTCCCTGCCACATTTCTACACAACCCTTAGTGAGAGAGTTACTCCCTTAATCTATTACCCTTCTTTTGGGGAACTCTGTACATTCTATTGGTATCTAGTTTAGAAGGACACGTACATTGGACCCCGGTAAATATTGTCCTTAACCTGTCCCTCCTTGTTGTTAGAATTCCTCTGCGTGGGTTTCCCCCACGGGACTTTTCAGGTTACCAACAGTGAAAAAATTCTCACTAGCTTGGCCCATTTTCTAATCAGCAACACTTATTAGACCAGAATCAGAGCCTGCACTTCTCTGGCTAGCATATCTTCCCTTACCCTAATCACCCTCCATTATCATGGAGGATGTACCGGGCCTGAGTTTTGATGAGGATGCCATAGCCGAAGCGTTAAGAACAGCGCCACCCCTGCTGACTATCACGACTGCCTCTACATCTGGCACGTCCAATGATGAATGGTTGACATTAACCGAGATGAAAAAAGAACTAATAAGAATCACAATACACGGTATTATGATGACAGAATACCTTAGGAGCAACATAGCCCCACAGGGGCTAATCGTAAATATCATCCCTAGACTTTTCCTAGAGGACAAACAATTCAAAGTCGATTGGTGTCAGGTGTCATGGAAATGCACCAAAGATTTACTTTTCCTAATCTCACAAACGGCGAAGCGCCTTTCTGATGCCCTACTAGAAAAAATCTCAGCTTTGGAAGCCACAATGAAGAGCGCCATTAACAAAAATAACAAAGTTGCCATCACTACCAAGCTAGCTGAGATTAACCAGGAAATAGCAGACCACCACGAATTCCTCTTAAAACAAAAAACAACTAAACTCCAAAAAGATATTACAAAATTTGAAAAGGAGAAAGTCTACCCTTATCTTAAGGATGGTTTTAAAGGGAAAAAGAGCAACTACTCTTCTGACGATAACTCGGATAACAACAATAGACGAGGTTCCACAAGTAGTGACTCCAGTGGGGGTTACCCTGCAAGAAACACTCGGGTCCCACAACGCCCCAACTGGCAACAAGGCTACCAACAAGGTCCAACATTCCATGGCCCGCCTCATATGACACCGCCCTGGCAGTACCCATTCTTTCCACAAGGTCCACCGCAGTTTTACCCTTTGAACCCGCCACCTTTTCAAGGCAGAGGTTGGGGCAGAGGAAGAGGGCGAAAGCGAGGCCGACAGAAAGGGGTACAATGGCAAGACCAACCGACACCACAGACCACGATGGAAACCAGGAGCACCACCTCCAGGGGGAGAAAAGTCTAATCGTCAACCTCTCCACGAGGGCTTTAACCCCGACGGAGAAGAGCGTCTTGGAGAAGGGCCTCGGGTTTGTCCCGACGCCCACCCCAGACAGCTTCCTAGAGATGATTGAGATAAGACAACTGTTTAGAAAAGTACGCTTACGTGCCTTCTTTGACGACAAACCCGAGCCAACCAGTCAAGACACTGGATATAGAAAACCCTCTACCTTTACTCCCACTGATGGGATGGTCCCCCCGGACGTCTTGACATTTGAACGAGCAGTCCTGACTAGCCTGAAGAAGAAACCACACGTCAAACAATTTCAAAACTTGACGATTGCAGAAAGACAAGCATCCATCGCCCTAGGTAAGGATGAATCCATCGTCATCAAACAAGCGGACAAGGGTGGAGCTACGGTTATTCAAGATTATGAGGACTATGACCGCGAATGCAGACGACAACTGTCTAAAAACACTCACTACAGACCCCTCACTGAAGATCCAACTAAACGGCTGACAACTACCATCATGAGCCTAGTAATCGAGGGAGAGACAAATGAATGGATTAATAAAAAAGAGGCGGACTTCCTTACCACCATGGAACCCGTTACGCCCTACTTCTATACCCTTCCTAAAATTCACAAGGGTGCCACCCCAGTCCCCGGGAGACCCATCGTCTCTGGAATAGGGTCACTTCTGGAGCCATTATCCCAATTCTGCGATGCCTTTCTACAACCCCTGGTGAAGAAAATTCCATCATACCTCCAAGACACTAGAGACGTCCTTCGTTTAATTAATGAAGTGGACGGCAGAGAAGATGTTGACCTCCTCCTAACCTTAGACGTAGAGGCGTTATATACCAACATCCCGCAACAGGCAACCTTGGAGGCCGTCGAATCCACACTGCGGTCGGAAGAATGGTCATCTCCCACCCCAATCTCCTTCATTATGGAACTAGCCCACATAGCCCTAACAGAAAACTTTTTCAAATTTGAGTCGCAGCTTTGCCATCAAATCCGCGGGACTTCGATGGGTTCTACGTTCGCACCGAGCTTGGCCTGTATTTACATGGCGACTTTCGAAAAACATTACATCTACCCATCTGATCATAACCCGTTCCTCGAAAACCTTACTCTTTGGCGTCGCTACATCGACGATATTTTAGTCTTCTGGAAAGGTGATCGAACCAGCTGTGAGGCCTTTTGCGCGTGGATTAATCTTCAAGATCCTTTTTTGAAATTCACGGGTACGATTTCTGAACAGTCTGTACCCTTTTTGGATCTGACAATCCAATTGAATCCCACAGAAATCACCACTACCCTTTTCAAAAAAGAAACTGACAGAAACAGCCTGCTTCTGTATAATAGCCACCACACCAGAGCCTTAAGGGACAATTTGCCTTTTGGACAATTTCTAAGGCTCCGCAGAAACTGCACATCAGTAACAGACTATAAACAAGAAGCCACCACCCTACAACATAAACTTCAGGACAGGGGGTATCCGACAAGACTTCTCAAGAAATCAGTGAAGAGGGCGCTCAATAACAACAGAGACTCGCTCCTGGAAATCCACACAAAGGAGAAAGAGGACACTATCACATGCGTCACCTCCTACACAAAAAACTCTGCGTCTATCAAAAAAACTGTGAACTCGCATTGGGGAATTCTGAACACGGCAGGCCTGGACATACCTCGGCCCCGATTTGCCTTTAAAAGAACATCAAATCTCAAGGACACCCTGATCCATACTCGTCCGAAAAAGACGAGCACCCGTCCTCAGAATACCCTCTGGGATTTGCCCCCTGTTACGGGCCACTACCGATGCGGATCTTGTGTGATATGCCCTCAGACAACCCAAGGTAAAACCATAGTGCTGCCAAATGATTTTACCTGGCATCTAAATAAACATCCGAACTGCAATAGCTCCAAATGCATCTACATGTTGGCCTGCCCATGCAAGTTGAACTACATCGGTATGACGATGCACACTGTAAAACTGCGCATTATGGAACATAACAGTAACATTCGCTGCAAGAAGACACACACCCGGTTATATGAACATTGCAGACAACATAGCCACTCTGCTGAGAGCATACAATGGACTGTCCTTGAATGTCATCCATCTATCAGCCAACAAGCACTATACAGAATGGAACAACGTTGGGTGCATCGTCTACAGACAGACATACATGGTCTGAATGACTCTGTTCCTTGGAATATGCTAGCCAGATAAACCATGCTTAGATTGCCCTAATATCTATAAAGGCAACCCAATACCCCCTCTTGCTGAAATAGAGGACCCACACCAACTTGGGAGTTGCCCCCCCCCCTTGACCTTCTGATGTGCTTTCATGTCGCATTTCATGCATCCCTTGAGGCATCATGCCCCGGGACGCACGTCGCCTTTTTGTAGGAACGCAACAGTACTGTATCCATATCTAATCCTTTTCCTAACTAGGGAGACTGCCCCTCGTCATCTGGCCAAATCGGCTCAGAACAAAGACATAACCCCCCGGGCTTGCTGGGCGACAGTACAGCCCAGGTCCTTCCTCAACCCCTTGCATAATCCAACTTACAAGGACCATTAAACTCCACTTGATTCAGTGCCATAAGGATTAGTTAACCTGACAATATCCCCTACTCCAACTGCGTGATACAACTTTTGTACTCGCTACAACGGGGGACACTCCACTTAAAGATGGCGCTCCATTCGGACGCTTTCTCGTTAGTACTGCCTTCCGCCCTCGCTTGCCACACCACGCTTGGCCGCGTTACCTAGTAACGCTCCCCAAACCACGCCCACTCATGGCACCCGCGGAAGCCAGCTTTCATAAGCATTCTGAGCCTCTAACTGATCCACCGGCTGTCCTGCGATCTCCCCGCCGTGGTAGGGGTAGGTGCTTACAAGCCTAGTGCCTCGAGCCAACCAGGTAAGGTGGGGTGAGATACATTATGGGGTCTGTCTTCGGCATCCATTGCGTGGCAATTTCTCCGGCAAGACTTTTTGCCGTTTGGTTCAGGGTGCCCTGGGGCGCTTCCACGGGGGCGGTCCTTACCCCGGCCGTCGCTGGTCTGCCTAGCCTGCCGGGCACCGTCGGGCCCGGGGCAGACTCGCCTTCTGCAATGGGGTTTCACTGCGATCACCTTTCGGGAGCAATGCCCCTTTGGTGAGCTGACCGTGACCAATTCCGGGCGGGGTGGATGCCTGGTGTCCGGTTGGTGCGCGCGGGAGCGTGGCCTCCTCGGCGTGCTAGGTCTGGATTGCACCCCCTGGGGCCCCTGGGGGCCGCTGGCTGGACTGCATAGGGCGGGTCGGACTAATTGGCAACCCTTGGGGCCTTATAACCACATGGACTCTGTAATACAGTTTATTGCTGGATCCTTCGGCGAACCTTTGGGTCTCACAACCTAAAGGATTATGTAACACTGTTTTTTTCCCTTCACCAATATTAAAAACAACCCCCCCACCCCCTCCCATGCAGGTAACTACCTAACAGCTCAGGCCCCATAAGGACAGTCTGTGGGGACCTTCCACCAGGGATTAGGGGTAAGAATTTTATGACTAGTGTTACACCCTGGTGTCCTTTCAATCCCTCTCCCCCATTGAAGTGCTTACGGCTGTTTTTACTAGTAATTACACTACCCCTTGATTGTGAAACACAAATGAGTGGCAAGCATGGAGTGTATGTATATTTAATTAATGCATTTGTAACTTATCTCTGATTACACATGACACACATGGTGTAACCCCCCTGTTTTCTCTCTCTCACTCTCACTGTGTATAGGTGTGAGCCTTTGAGCCATACCAATCACTGGATAATTAGTCCATGTGCAAAGTCCTGACCTACAATTCCCATTTGATGGTGCCAGGAATGATTTAGTCTTTCTTTTCTCCTCCTTTCCCACCTAGGGTGGGAACCCACGCAGGACTCCTTCCTGCCTTGGTACATCCACCACGCAGGTTGTATGCGAAACTTCTTTCAAATTGTTAGAATTTTGTTATCAGTTGATGAGCATATTTAGGTCCTGAAGAATTGCCTCAGAGGCATGAAACATGTTGACCACACCATAGGCGAGGGTTGAACGAAGCCAAATCACCTTACCTTTGTGCTTCGGTACCCCTCCCTTCACCAATTTTAACTAGGCAGTGAGCCACATGAATAAAGTAATCTGAAGTGGACTCTACTGACCTCTTTTTAACCTTCCATTCACGCTCACTACTTCACCCTTTAGGCCCCTCACACGCACGCATCTATTGGCAAGGAACAAAAGAACTCCACCAAAGAGTAGCACCCTGTGCTACCCGTCAGGCATTGCACCGCCAGCCTGTCGCTGGAGCAGGAGGCCAATTATGATACAATACAATCATCAGTTAGGATGGCAACAGTCGTCCAGCCTTTTAGTTGTGTGAGGCATCCTTAGTTCCGTTAAGGGATTACCTTTATTCCCTGCCACATTTCTACACAACCCTTAGTGAGAGAGTTACTCCCTTAATCTATTACCCTTCTTTTGGGGAACTCTGTACATTCTATTGGTATCTATGTTTCATTCCTGACCTAAGATTCCTGTTAAGTAAATACCAGTGAATTTTCTTGGCCAGGTAGCCTGGTTCATTTCCATACATGGTCTTAGGTACCAGGCTAATACTCCTGAAACGAACACGTTTCCTGATAGGGTTACCAGTGTGGTGCTTTTAAGCAGAGTGAAGACGGAGACCACGATTGTAGATATAATACCAGTCTGGCGGCAGTGTTCTGCAATACCTGAAGTCTGGTGAATAACTCTTCATTGATGGAGGCTATCAGGGCATTTCCTTAGCCAAGACGACTGATTATTAAACCTGAACGAGTGGTTTCCTTGATTCTACTGGAGTCCATTGGAAAATGTTATGAAGACTTTGCATTGTGCCACAAGTGCCCAGGGCATAGGCACACCAGGGGTCTCCCATGGGCTGCAGCATGTATTGTGCCACCCATGGGAGCCCACTTAAACTATGACTACAGGCCTTCCATTGCAGCCTGTGTGAGTTGGTGCTTGCTCCTCGCACGACAGATATAAGTTCCTTATATCTGAGGTCACTGCACTTAAAATCTATAAATCACCCATAAGGCAGGCTCTTCTGTCCTGAGGGCAGGGTGATTGTTTATAAGTATGTGGGTGCCCTTGCATGAACAGGACACCCCCACAAAACCCATATTTGTTTCTCAAGGCTTTGAGCACCCTTTTAAAACATATAGTGGACTTCCGTTCATTATGAGATTTCTAACTATACAGTGGCTGCAGCAAACCCAGTCATGTTTGGTATTAAACATGTTGTAATCGGTTGGTTGAAAGCTTTATTCGATATGCAAGGATATCTTACAAGCATAACATACATTAAAAAACGACATTTAGAAAAAAATACAAGTATGTCATACAGTTAAAAAAGGTAAAATTTAGGGAATTCCCTAAGATAAATTAGCTAAAAAGGAATTAAATTGATATAGTCAATCTATTGCAACGAATCAACCAAGAACGCTTTAAAAATTTAGAAACACCACAGACTATAAGAGGAGAGGTATCAGTCAATAGAATTCGGAGAGCCACCGAATGCTTGCGTGTTCCCAGGCGTTTGAAGAGGGGTTTCAACCAGTATCTCCTTGGATAGATATAGTCTGGACACTCAAAGAGTACATGTGCCACCGTCTCAGGCCTGGTTGGGCAACAAGCGCAAAAGGGGGATAAATGGGCATAAGACTTCCACTTCGTTACAGTTGCTCTTAGCGGCAGGGTGCCAACTCTAAACTTGAAGTAAAGGGTCCTGTCCATTGGCATAGTGATTAGGTCCATGTAGGGTTCCTATGATGCCACATCCTTTATTTCAAGGAACGCTGCCGTCGAATTGCAATGATGTGGATTCCCAATTAGTTGACGAGAGACCCAGTCCCAATATAGTTTTTTGAGGACTGCCTTAGGAGGAGCAGTTCTTGTAGTCCAGCAGTCTCCTAGGCCCAGTTCCCCCAGAAGAGTTTTTGTGTCCCTCAGCCACTTGATCTTATTCCAGCCCCCCATGTTCAATATCTCTGATAGGCCGTCGGCATAGGATTTTAATTCCGGGGCCTTCCATCTGCGGGACCATAGGAGCAATGGGCGAAGACGGGCCTGGTCTTTGATGCTTTTACAGCCCAAGTCCAAGAGCACTGGGACTGTTGGGGTGCTCAGGGGGAGAGCTAGGAGGTCCTTCAGGAACTTATTTTCAGCCTTGGATAGGGAATCCAAATTGCAGTGACCCCATAACTCTGCGCCATACAAGGCAGAAGTAACCCCCCTTGCCTTGTAGATCTCAATTGCAGGCGCCACTGAAGATCTGGGGGATGCATGATATTCCTTGAGTAAGGCACCCCCTACCCTTTTGTGACAGAGGACCATCTTGTCGATGTGTGAAGGCCAGCTCATTTTCTCATTCAGGCGTAGACCCAAATAGTCAAATTCGGTCACTTTCTCCAGAGGGACTGAATTCAAGGTGGGAGGGCGACCTAATTTCCTTGGTGGACGTAGTATCAGATATTTCGTTTTTTCTACGTTTATCACCAGCCCTCTGGTTACGCAAAAGTCCTGAAAACGGGTAAACAACTTCTGGAGCCCCTGGGGGGTCTTTGAAATTAGCAGAGTGTCATCCGGGAACAATAATGTTGGGATCCGCACACCCCCCAGACAGGGTGCGTCCGCAGGTTCCTGTAGCAGATGCTCCACCACACCATTTACATATAGGGAAAAAAGTGTGGGAGCTAACACGCAACCCTGTCTGAAACCCCTACAAACAGGGATCCTATCTATTGTTTCGCCATTCCTCCCCCAGCGAACCTGGGCGAAATTGTTCGTGTGGAGTTTCATAAGAAGAAACAGAATGTACGGGGGCAGGCCCAAACGGTGGAGAACCCTCCAGAGTTCTTCCCTCGGAACTAGGTCAAAGGCAGTCTTCAAGTCAATGAAGGCCAAATAGAGACAGCCCTTGCCCAGTTCCACCACCTTCCAGTGAAGTAGTGTTAGCCTAAAAACCTGCTCAATTGTGCCTGTTCCTGAGCGAAAGCCAGCTTGGAAGTCCGATAGAACTTGATTCTCGTCCACCCATTGGAGGATTCTCCCCAAAATGACTTTTCCAGCTACTTTTTGTGTAGAATCAATCAGGCTTATTGGCCTATAATTCCCTGGAATGTCTCTACTTCCCTTTTTGTATATGGGGACTACCACTGCCCCTCTCCACGACTCTGGGATCGGACCGCCCTCCTAGATGGCATTCAAGAGGGCTGAAATCATTTGGCCCCAATCAGATGGGTAGGCCCGCAGTAGATCCCCTGGAAGCCCATCCGGGCCAGCAGATTTCAGTGGGACCACGGTTTTGATGGCATTCTCAACCTCCCGGGGTGTGAACAGGCCAAATGAGCTATCCTCCATAGAGAAGGGAAATAGAGCTGGCTCATTAAGGGGCCCTTCTATCGCTGAGTATAAGGCCCCGAAATGGCGAAACCAGTTCTGGGGTGGGATGGTACAAGTTCTCAAAGTATCGTCGGGTCTACTACGGGAGCCTATCAATTTCCAGAACCCCCTAGCATCTTTGTCTTTACTAGCAACCAACAAGCCCGCCCAGAATTTCTCCTCCCATTCCTTCTTTGCTATCTGGATCGACTTGGCGTAGACCTTCCTAGCCTCCCTTGTCCTGGCTTGGGATTTTGCTTTAACTGCCTCGACTAGGTTTTTTTTCGCCTCCCTACAGTTGTGGGTGTACCAACCGTCTCTTTTGTTGGCCTTTTCTTTCGCCTCGCCATGCCTCTTACGCACAGTAAACAAATTTGTCAAGGCCCCGGTTATTCCACAAAATACTTCACATACCTCCCCCAAGCCCCCTTCGATTGTGCCTAGATTCAGCTGGGCTAGGGCCAGTAATTGGATCACAGCCTCAAGTTTTCCGGCAGACAGGAGAAGTTTTGACCACTTCAGGCGTCTACTGCAAAGGGATACCTCCGCCTCACCTAGGTCAACTGTGGGGCTAGATACAGGACCCCCACTACTAACAGACCACCAAGGGACTAAAGTGAGGGACAACAGATTATGGTCACTTTCAACTGAAGGTAGTATTACCATGTCCCTCACTGAATTCCATAAGCACACATCAAGCAGGATGTAATCGATTCTTGATGTGTGGTTAGGCCTATTATATGTATGGGCGCCCCCCCTGACTGAGTTTGTCCTTCCATTTAGGGCCCTCAGATCGTACTCTATGCTAAGGGCGTTTAGCTGCAGTGCCACCTCTGACCATTTTTTGATCGGAGGCAGCTCTAGGACAGGTATCCCCCTCCTACTATCCTCCTGGTCCTGGTCCTGGGTAACATCCGAGCCCAAGGGCTCGAACGTACAATTTACATCACCTGCAACCAAGCTGCAGGCTTTGTATGGCGTTGCCCCTAACAAGTCCTCTAACAGAGGAATTGTGGTAGACTGCCTCCCTCCCTTAGTGCCACGGGCGTAAACATTGAATATATTCAAAACAACCCGACCCCTGGCATCCTTCAATGTGATGTTAAATATATCTGGGCTATTGGTCTTAGTTTCCACTACCCTACAGTTCAGGGATGAAGCTACCCAGATAAGAAGTCCCCCCGAAGGTCGTCCTCTGCCCGAGTCTGGGCAGACAGCTGGGATGGCATAAGCTGAGTACCCCACCCTGTGTACTGGCTCCCTACTCCACGTCTCCTGGAAGATGCATATGGAATACTCTTCCACTAATGCAGTCCAGTCGGGCAATGCCAATTTTCTAGTTATTCCTGCAACGTTCCAGCTGAAGACCTTTAAGACTTGGTCCGTCACAGCAGGAGCGCAACGGGAAACTATTTCTTGGCATGGAGCGGCCCTATCTATACCTGGCAATGCTCCCCAATGACCACTAGAAGCTGAGTCTCCTGAAGGGTCCAAATTAACCAGTGGTATAAATTGGGTTTCATTAGGGGGGGAAGAGGTAGGTGACATTGCTGTATCGTATAGGGACTCACCCATTTCCCCCCTATCTAAGCCTCCCGTTACCTCAAGTCAGTGGCTCATAGGGCCACAGTTTTGGCCGAGCCACCTAGTCTGTGGATAGGAAAAGGGCTCAAACATGGTGTACATTCCACCGATAGCACCCTTGCTTGTTTCCCCTAACACAGGCCTAAGGATGGCATGGTTTTGATGCCGCGGGTAGAAATAAGTCAGGTCCACTGCACTAACTCCAGTGCCCCCCACCATTTGGTCTTGACTGCATATCAATCCGGCCACTCTATTATCCTGGAAGTTAATAATGACGCAGTCCCCCTCCAGCTGCTTCTTGCTCTTGCCAACCCAGCTCACCCTGCGGACACCGAGAATTAGTCCATCAACGCCCACAGGGAGCGGTCTATTTGTTTTTAGCCAGTGGAGGCATTTATTTTTTAAGGCCTGGTGGGTCTCTGGTTGGTTATCTTTCAGGGGGGGACCTTAACCAGTACAACTACATAGGGGTGGTAATCCGGGGGGAGGTCAGTACAAGGAATGCGGGGAAATTTCTTCACGGCGGTACAGCTGAAGCATGTACAGCCGAGTGGGTTTCGGCAGGTTTAACTAGCAGAGCTGCCCCATCTCTCTTGGTCTTAGCACTATTCGGGGGTACTTGCTTAAGTTTGGAGTTAGGATTTTGCCCGCCCACTGGAGCCTTTGGTTGCGTTGCTATCTTATGGGTTTTGGGGACGTTAGTGGAGTTCCCTTGTGGTGGATTAGATTGCGGGCCAGGACCTGGTTTAGGCTTTGATGCGGCAATATTGATTGAAGAAGGTGCCTCACTTGGTACTATTGAAGGCACCTTCTTTAGCGTGACTGAATCCTGTAGCGGAGCAGCTGCAACAGCCGCTCCTTTTCCCAACTTGCCACTTCTGGGGTCCTGACTGTTTCTAGTCTGCTGTTTGATCAGAGTTTTGAGTGAAAAAAAGTTGTCAAGAGTCGACTGCTCAAGACTATTTACTCTGGCCTCCACCCTCTTAATTTGGTCAAAGAGCGATCGAGCGCGTTGATGAAATGGTCCAGGCAAACTGGGACTTGGATTGGGGATAGCTTATTAGTATCAAGACCCTTTTCCTGGGACAGGGGCTCTCCCGACCCGTCCAAGTGCTCCGGACTCTGGCCAATACCTGTTTTTTCACCCGTGGCCCTTGACCCTTGCTTCCTGAAGCGCTTGTACATTAAGGGGTGACTTCCTTTGCGTGTGCTCACAACTCTTTTCCTCTTGGCACGTTTCGAAGCACCCTGAAACACGCAAGGCACTGAGGTGGCCACAGGAGGAACAGAGTCTGGCAACGGGGAATTTTGACTAGTAACAGGGGAAGATAAAGGTGAGACACACTCTCCCTCAGTCTCATCGCTAGCAACACCTGGTGTTAACTGTACTACTAAACTCTCTAACCTGTCAATACTTCCACCTATTTCGGATAACCGGGGATGCTCAGGCACTTCTACAATAGGTGGGGATAGAGCTCTAACTGTGGGAGGTGACTAGACTTTAGCCGCAGGGCCAAGAGAGGATGGTCTGGCTGGTAAAAGATCCCCGGAGAGGCGACGTTCCGTCATCTCAATCTCCTTCTCTATGACAGCCGCTACTCTAGTTATAAATCTATCCATAGTGCCTATCATTGGGTTTCCCCCAACCCCTTCTCCTACAGCTCTGAGCGGTTTCCCAGAGCGAGTGGACATAATTGATGTTTTGCCCTCTAACAGTGTCACAGTACCTTTCAGGGCCAGTATAGAAGATGTTGGGGACCTAGCCCAGTCCAGCCTCTGTCAGCCCCTGACTGCCACAGACTGCCCGCCCTTTGCTCGGGCTTCGCTTGGCGTCCCGCACGCGTCCCGCTGTGCGTCAAGTAGTCTGTTAAGTTGTGGCAGTTGTGGGCGGGGGCGTGTCTCCCAGGGGGCGCGGCCGTGCGCACCTGGACGGCGCAGGGACTCCTGGTCTTTCGAGTCCTTGTTTGTGCACGCCCTCCTCCTTGCCGCCTCCTGACTCAGCCAACAGCCTTTGGACCTGGCCCCTCGCTGCAACCCGCGAAGCAGGTGTGGCGAGCAGTGACGGGAGCAGCGGTATCCAAGGGGATAAAGGGCAACAGGTCAGCACCAGGGGTCCATAGGTCCTTCTCTTCTCCTCTCCTGGTACAAAAACAGAAGTTTGGGCGTCCCGCAGGCAATGGGAAGCACACGCCTTTTAGTTCTTGGTTGGGCGGGGGGCGTGTCTCCCAGGGGGCGTGGCCGTGCGCACCTGGACGGCGCAGGGACTCCTGGTCTTTCGAGTCCTTGTTTGTGCACGACCTCCTCCTTGCCGCCTCCTGACTCAGCCAACAGCCTTTGGACCTGGCCCCTCGCTGCAACCCGCGAAGCGGCACCCGAAAAGCGGCACCCGCAAAGCGGGTGCGGCGAGCAGTGACGGGAGCAGCGGTATCCAAGGGGATAAAGGGCAACAGGTCAGCACCAGGGGTCCGTAGGTCCTTCTCCTCTCCTCTCCTGGTACACAAACAGAAGTTTGGGCGTCCCGCAGGCAATGGGAAGCACACGCCTTTTAGTTCTTGGTTGGGCGGGGGGCGTGTCTCCCTGGGGGCGCGGCCGTGCGCACCTAGACGGCGCAGGGACTCCTGGTCTTTCGAGTCCTTGTTTGTGCACGACCACCTCCTTGCCGCCTCCTGACTCAGCCAACAGCCTTTGGACCTGGCCCCTCGCTGCAACCCGCGAAGCGGCACCCGAAAAGCGGCACCCGCAAAGCGGGTGCGGCGAGCAGTGACGGGAGCAGCGGTATCCAAGGGGATAAAGGGCAACAGGTCAGCACCAGGGGTCCGTAGGTCCTTCTCCTCTCCTCTCCTGGTACACAAACAGAAGTTTGGGCGTCCCGCAGGCAATGGGAAGCACACGCCTTTTAGTTCTTGGTTGGGCGGGGGGCGTGTCTCCCTGGGGGCGCGGCCGTGCGCACCTAGACGGCGCAGGGACTCCTGGTCTTTCGAGTCCTTGTTTGTGCACGACCTCCTCCTTGCCGCCTCCTGACTCAGCCAACAGCCTTTGGACCTGGCCCCTCGCTGCAACACGCGAAGCGGCACCCGCGAAGCGGCACCCGCGAAGCGGGTGCGGCGAGCAGTGCCGGGAGCAGCGGTATCCAAGGGGATAAAGGGCAACAGGTCAGCACCAGGGGTCCGTAGGTCCTTCTCCTCTCCTCTCCTGGTACACAAACAGAAGTTTGGGCGTCCGATAGGCAATGGGAAGCACACACCTTTTAGTTCTTGGTTGGGCGGAGGGCGTGTCTCCCAGGGGGCGCGGCCGTGCGCACATGGACGGCGCAGGGACTCCTGGTCTTTCGAGTCATTGTTGTGCACGCCCTCCTCCTTGCCGCCTCCTGACTCAGCCAACAGCCTTTGGACCTGGCCCCTCGCTGCAACCCGCGAAGCGGCACCCGCAAAGCGGGTGCGGCGAGCAGTGACGGGAGCAGCGGTATCCAAGGGGATAAAGGGCAACAGGTCAGCACCAGGGGTCCGTAGGTCCTTCTCCTCTCCTCTCCTCTCCTGGTACACAAACAGAAGTTTGGGCGTCCCGCAGGCAATGGGAAGCGCACGCCTTTTAGTTCTTGGTTGGGTGGGGGGCCTGTCTCCCAGGGCGCGCGGCCGTGCGCACCTGGACGGCGCAGGGACTCCTGGTCTTTCGAGTCCTTGTTTGTGCACGCCCTCCTCCTTGCCGCCTCCTGACTCAGCCAACAGCCTTTGGACCTGGCCCCTCGCTGCAACCCGCGAAGCGGCACCCGCGAAGCGGGTGCGGCGAGCAGTGACGGGAGCAGCGGTATCCAAGGGGATAAAGGGCAACATGTCAGCACCAGGGGTCCGTAGGTCCTTCTCCTCTCCTCTCCTGGTACACAAACAGAAGTTTTGGCGTCCCATGTTGTAATCAAACCCAACACCGATTCTAGTGTTGGAGGTATGATGGCATGGACTGGGGGCTCCCTTTGGGTGCGCCCCTGTACTACCAGTAACAGCCTTTCAGGGTCAGACAGCAAGCTAGTTCTGCTGCCGACTACAGGCACAATTCTGCCCTCCTGCTGCTGAGCCAAGCTCGAGCAGGGGAAGGTAGAACAATAGGTTTCCTGTTGCAGGGAGTTGTGACCACCTCCCAGACAGGACAGTGTATTGGGCTGGGATGGGAGCAGTGCTACCAGACTACTTTGAAGGGCACATTTTGTACCCTCCTTGCATACTCCAGTTTGAGCCAGTTCAGGGAGCCCTTGGCTCCTACTCTGGCTCGAAATTCGACATAAGACATGGGAGTATCCTCCCCTCTGTCCAACCCCTCCTCTGGGAGGGACCCCTGAGTTGTTCCAACCCTTTCCCTAGGGTACTTATGGGATTACCTGTGGGTGGTTCTTTAGATTCGTAGTGGGAGAAAACTCAAGCCTAAAACCTTGTCACTCTTCGACTGTCTGGACACTTCGACTTCGCTGGACTTCGCCTGGAACAGGGACTGCATCAAGGAAGACTCCTCCTGCTTCTGGTTGTGAGAAGTTGGCCTGGCATATGCTGTACACTATTCTAGTGGGCATCTTGCACTAGTCCAAACAACCCTTATTGATGATAGGTTTAATACAATATTTATTGAAAGCTCTCCTAGTGGTAGCTATGGAGAGCAGCCTTCAGGCTAAGTCTTGAAGGAGTGTAAAGCAGCTTGGTTTACCATATTATAACCTCTTGAATGTCTAAATGAAAAGAGAACCACATAAGGTGTGTATATATATATATATATATATATATATATATATATATAATATGTATTTATTTCTAAACACTCTCTAGTAATCCCTTTATGAGATTACAGAGCAAAGTACAAAATTTCAATGCAATAGAACTTCAGTAAATAGTACAATATACAGTGGGCCCCAGGGGTGTACCAAACCATATATTAAGAAAGTTGTAAAAGAACCACGACTTGACTAGACACTAGGCCTAGAGTCGTAGAATTGCTGGGACCACAAGGAACCACCGAAGGTAGTGACACAGGGGACCCACGGGGACGCGTGCAGTGTGAGAACACAGCTGTGAAACCCCGTTATCTTCAATGGGGAAAGTCGCGGTTGGAAATTTAAATTTATGGTCACTTAGGAGAGGACTTTGAGCAAACCCCTTTAGATTTAAGGGGTTCTAGGGCCAACACCCTCGGGAGCACCAGAGTACTCGAGTTTCCTCACCCAGGGAAGCCAGGGAAGGTGTCTTTGGGTGTCGGGAATCGTCATTGATTTCAGTGGCGATCTGTTGCAAAGTGCTGCTGCCGTGGAGAAGAAAAGTGTCCGGTGTGATCCAAGCCTGGATCGAAGATGTGAGGAACCTGAAAGCAGAGGGGACAGAGTCTGGGTCACTTGTCAGGGACTAGGGGCACGATAGACGAGTGCCCACCGATGTAGGGTGATTCAGGTGTGAAGAGGTGAAGCCTGACTATGCAGCCACGAAGACCAGGAGGCGTCGTCGACGACCAGGAGCTGGATTTGAGCTGTTCCATGAAGGATGTCGAGTGCTGCGGTGTTGGTGCCTGGATTGGACCCAACAAGCCTTGGCAACAGCAACCCACGCAGGAAGAGAAAAGATGCTTCGCAAGGTCCGGGGGACTCACCAAGTAGGGTATAGTCAGGGCACGTCTGGAGCAACCAGGGAAGCCCAAGGTAAGTTAAAGTTGCCTTCTCATGGACCCACCAGTCAACGGACCAGGGATCAAGGGGGTACCTCGAGCGAAAACACAGAGGGCCGGCTCAAGGAACACTCGTGGTGTATAGGCCAGCAATCTTCGGTGGAAAAGGTGCTCTGGGTCTGGACTACAAGTAACCCAATGCACAGCCTCAAGGGACGTCGAGAAGCTGATGCACTTGCAAATGTGCACAGTGTCCAGGGGTTCCAGTTTGTGGAACGGAACCGTCCCCTACCTCCCTTGGGCGATGGCTCAGTACGAACTCTCTGGGCTCCGATAGCGATCCAACAGCGTCCCTGGCAACACGGTCTCCTCCCCTTTCTCTTCCCGTGCAGGAACCAATCGCGATTGACGGAAGACCGGAAGGACCTGACGCTGACCCCGGAAGTCCCGCCTATGATCCCGGCCCGGAACCCGGAAAAGGCGACTGCGGAGAAGGAGGAGCGTTCTTGACGGCGGACTCATGGCAGGAGACAGCATACCGAGAACTGGAGGCGGTGGATGGAGATAGCGGAGGCACAGGAGAAGAGAAGACCGGAGGCGAGGACGAGGAGATCTGGAGCGAGGACTGGTGGAGTCCCCAGGAGGTGGCTGGAGAGCGGCCGCAACTCGGAGAAGAGTTGCGGCGGGGCATATGAGTACCCTGTCTCCTGGCTCCCAGGTCGAACTGTATAATTGTGTATATAGAGCATCCCCTCACTGTATAGCACTCCTAGGAGCACTGTATATAGAACACTACCCGAGACACTGTACGTAGAGAACCCCACACCGGATCCCTCACTGATTTCACCCTCTTCCTTCCCGCTAGTACTCTTTCCCACCTTCGCCCCTTCCGAACCCTCCTCACTCTCCCTTTTTCCCTACCACAACCCGGGTGTTGGTGCCATTATTCAGAGTCCAAACTGGAGGACTAATTGCCCTGTTCTCTCTCTCTTTAACTCCGAGGGCCACCGGACCCAGAGAACAAGAAGAAGAAGACGTACAGCCAGAACTCATCCCGGACATTTCCTCCCTGACGACTGCATCCAAGAACCCTTCCTTCTTCAATCCTTTGTTATCTATACCTTCCACAAACCCCGTCTGTGTGTGTGACAATAAAGAAAGCTAAGACATAGCTCACTACATCCGGCCTCCACGCCTGTTATTCTGGTCTACCCAAACCCATAGCCCACACAGTTCCAAGGCACCCACGAGGGCTGCAGGTCTCAGCTTTGCTGAGGACTCAGGTCGGCCTCAGGGAAGCATGGAAATCCACCTCCTGTGTTGCAAATACTTCGGAGTCCGGCGGGAGCTTCGGAGAGGCAAACTGGTCTGATGCGTCTTTGGTGCCTGCCAAGCAGGGGAGTAACTCCTTTACTCAAAGGAGATTCTTCAGTCATCCAGCGTCGTGCAGATCGTCAAAGTTTCAGGATTCAGTATCAGAGTTTCGTCCTGGTGTAATCTAAAGTCCTGTTGCCAGGGCTTCATATCTTATACCCAAGGAAGGGGTTGAACAAACTCTCGGGACCCACCTATGGGAGGGTCCGGAAAGAGGGGTGGCTATACCCATTTCCTTTGTCCAGTTTTGCACCAGAGCAGGGGCTGGTAGCCCCTGCAACCGGTTTGAACTGGGCTTTGCACAGGGGCACGAAATGTGCACCCAGTGCTGAATTCAAAGCACTCTCAGAGTGCACCCACCCAGCCCCAATACACTAAAGCCTGTCTGGGAGGTGGTGACACATCCCTGTGATAGGACACCTATTGTCCAGGCCTCCCCTACCAGAGTTTCGTCCAGCAGCAGGAGGCCAGACTCGTGTCTGTGGCATCCATTTTGTGATGCCACGGTTCTTTCAAACTGGTACCGGGTGTACCGGCGTATACATGTCTCTCCCTCTTGAAGGGTGGAATCTACCCCCGTTGCCAGGACTGGCGGGGTTATGATTCCTAAGTGTTTGACTCCTAACAGGACGTGTTTCCTTGCAGCCATTCCAAAGTTAGCATTTACTGCATGGTTATAATGCACTTAAGAGTATATGGTCTGGCTGCATCATAGAAAAACCCCAGAGAATAGATTCCGAAGGATGCAGAGGAGCCCTGCTCATGCATGAGCGCCCTCTCACACAAACCCCAGCACCCTGCCTTCAGGATTGATAAGGCCTGCAATAGGGGTGACTGATAGGTTTATATGTGTAGTGATATAAGGTAGATATAGGGAACCTATATCTAAGTAAGGGGTGCATATACCACCTTAGCCAGGCTGCAGTAGCAGACCTTTGGTGTCATATTGGAAGGCTTCCCAGGGATGGCATAATACATGCTTCAGCCCCTGGTAGGTCTCTGGGGTACCTATGCCCTTGGTATCTAAGGTACTATATACTAGGGACTCATACAGGTACCCCAGTAACCAAACTGGAGTGTACCTAAAGTACTTGGAATCATTTTAAAGTGGAAGCAGCTAGGCTGGGGTCCTGGATAGCAGGGCCCCAGCCAGACTAAAGTTGAAAAACAGTGAAACACTAGCAAAAAGTGGGGGTAACCATAAGAAGCATATCCTACTCTCCTACACAATCCTCCCCCCCAAACGCAGGGACATTAAACTCACCTTGACCAGTTGAGTCTTCATGTTCTAAGTGGAAATATCTGGAGAGTCCATCTGCATTGGCATGGTTACTCCCAGGTCTATGTTCCACTGTATAGTCCATTCCCTGTTGGGAAATGGACCACCTCAAAACTTTGGGGTTTTCACCCTTTATTTGTTTTAGCCATAAGAGGGGCGTATGGTCAGTCTGAACAGTGAAGTGAGTGCCAAACAAGTATAGCATCAGCTTCTTTAGAGCCCAAACCACAGCAAAGGCCTCCGTCTCAATAGCTGACAAACGTTTCTCTCTATGTATGTATGTAATTAAATTTATAGGGCGCACAGCTACCCACCGTGGGGTTTCCCGGCGCCAAGATAACAAGGCCTGCAGGTCAAAAGACAGCTTATTGAGGGAAGAACCAAGTCTTCAAGTCCTTACGGAACTTGACAAATCAGGATTCAAATTTCAATGCCACAGGAAGAGAGTTCCAGAGCTTCGGACCAAGGTGAGCGAAGGAGCCACCGCCCATTCTTACAAGTCTGATCCGGGGGATCGAATAATTACCCAGTGATGAGGACCTGAGAGAACGGCGGGGAACATAAGGGTGGACGAGGGACAGAAGATATGGGGTCGCTAAACCCTGCTTGATTTTAAACATGAAACAAAGCGCCTTGAACTTTATGCGGCTCTCTATCCGCAGCCAGTGTAAGTCCCGAAGGAAAGGGGAGATCGATGATCTCCTTGGGACACTGCAGAGGAGACGGGCAGCTGAATTCTTTACCAGTTGAAGCTTCCTCTGAATCTCCTGGCTGCCTCCCAAGTAAAGCATGTTACCGTAGTCCCGGCGAAAGATGACTAGGGCCTGGACCACGGTTCGTCTGGTAGAAGCTGGGAGCATCTAGAAGATTTTCCGCAGCCACCTTAAGATGGTAAAACAGGTGGCTGCCACACTGACTGCTTGTTGACGCATAGATAGGGAATCATAGAACATGAAGCCCAAGTTGCGCACTTGGGAGACAGGTTGAGGTAGCGGACCCATTTCTGGGGGCCAATGTTGAGGGCCCCAAAGATGTTTGTGCTTACCTAGTATCACCACCTCAGTTGTGTCCCCATTCAACTTCAAGAGGTTAGCCTGCATCCATTCAGCCACCCGACTCAGGCCTAGCTGAAGAGTGGAGGGAGAGCAGCCCGTGTCCGAGGAGAGTGTAAAGATAATTTGAGTATCATCTGCGTAGGAGTACAGGGCTAGCCCAGCCTCCCCCACTATTGAGGCCCGGGGTCTCACGTAGATATTAAAGAGCATTGGACTCAACGTGGACCCCTGGGGGACCCCATCCGCAGATGCTCGAAAAGAGGAAGAGCAATTAGGGGAACAAACCTGGAAGGTGCGCTGGTTCAGGAAGGAGGCTAACCAATTCAAAACTGGTCCTACCACTCCCACGATTCTAAGCGCCTTAAGAAGAATAGAGTGCGACGCCGTGTCGAACGCAGCACTTAGATCCAATAGGATAAGTGCCGCAGTTTCTCCCCGATCCAGGCGGAGCCGCAAGGCCTCTGTTACCCCTAAAAGGGCCGTTTCGGTGGAAAAATACGTACGGAACCCTGATTGGGAAGGATGTAAATATTTCACCTTCTCAATATGAGAAGTCAAATGGATGTTAACGTGTTTTTCAAGAATCTTTGAAAACACAGGCAACAGGGAAATAGGGCGGAAATTAGAGTGGATATTGGGGTCCGCCCTGGGCTTTTTCAGCAAGGGAACCACCATGGCTCTCTTCCAGTCAGCAGGAACGCGTGCAATGAGGCATTAAGTAAGTCTTTAATGACTAAGAGGAAGTCCATAGAAAGCTGTCGCAAAACTGCAACAGGAATAGGATCCTCGGGGGAGCCAGATTTCACCCTTTCAAGGCAACTAAGGAAAGAAATTTGATCCAGCCGAGGCCACTCAGATAGCAGTACTCCAGTAGGAGTGTTACTAAGGTCCGTTCCAACGGACTCTCCACTACATAAAAGGGGAAGGAACGGAAAGAGAATTATAAGTAGTTTCCACTTTGATGATGAAAAAGTCCGCAATTTGGTTACGCTGAACTTCCCCAAGAACAGGAGGGGTAGGTAAGACGTCAGCGCCAGCTAACATTTTTACCATGGCAAAAAGTGTTTTAGGGCGGTTATATGCCTTAGAAATGGAGTTGTGAGACATACTCCGCCTTAACTTTTTGACATGCTAGATGGTAATTTTTTATGGAGTTAACTGAGCCCGAAGAAACCTTAAGAGGGGGGGGTTCCAACTGACTTGTTAACGAACTGCAGCTGAAAGTGAAATTACAATCAGGGCACTTAAAGTTCCGACAGTATATTAAGGGGTGCACAGATGTGAGATTTACCTCGCATCCGACGCAAAGCGGCTGCACAGTTTTTCAGGCATGAGCTGCTCCCTGATACAGAAGGGACATGATGGCTGGGCGCTGCAGGGCGCGGACGGGCGCAGACGGGCTTGCCTCTGGCGCACCTGCTGTGCACGCCTGCATCCGGTCGTTTATAAGCGGCCGGTCGAGACCGGGGGCGTGGCTAAAGGCGGAAGTAGTCCTTCCTCACCACTCGCGGTTATGAGCGAGGGGAAGGAGGCGCCATGTTTATAAAGTAATGCAGATTAACTGACAACAACTCCCCAAGCGAATCCCGCAAGCCCCAACAATAAAATCCAGCGAAGGAACAAGTGTTCCTGTGAGAGTTAATATTTTAAGTGCAGGTATGCGGAATCAAGCTTGGCAGCAGGCTCAATAAAGTCTATTGCAGACCAATGCGAGCCTGCACCCGGTCGCTTATGAGCGGCCGGTCGTCATCGGGGGCGTGGTTAAAGGCGGAAGTAGTCCTTCCTCACCACTCGCGGTTATGAGCGAGGGGAAGGAGGCGCCATGTTTATAAAGTAATGCAGATTAACTGACAACACCTCCCCAAGCGAATCCCGCAAGTCCCAACAATAAAATCCAGCAAAGGAACAAGTGTTCCTGTGAGACTTAACATTTTAAGTGCAGGTATGCGGAATCAAGCTTGGCAGCAGGCTCAATAAAGTCTATTGCAGACCAATGCGAGCCTGCACCCGGTCGCTTATGAGCGGCCAGTCGTGACCGGGGGCGTGGCTAAAGGCGGAAGTAGTCCTTCCTCACCACTCGCGGTTATGAGCGAGGGGAAGGAGGCGCCATGTTTATAAAGTAAGGCAGATTAACTGACAACACCTCCCCAAGCGAATCCTGCAAGTCCCAACAATAAAATCCAGCGAAGGAACAAGTGTTCCTGTGAGAGTTAACATTTTAGGTGCAGGTATGCGGAATCAAGCTTGGCAGCAGGCTCAATAAAGTCTATTGCAGACCAACACGCGCCTGCACCCGGTCGCTTATGAGCGGCCGGTCGTGACCGGCGGCGTGGCTAAAGGCGGAAGTAGTCCTTCCTCACCACTCGCGGTTATAAGCGAGGGGAAGGAGGCGCCATGTTCATAAAGTAATGCAGATTAACTGACAACACCTCCCCAAGCGAATCCCGCAAGTCCCAACAATAAAATCCAGCGAAGGAACAAGTGTTCCTGTGAGAGTTAAAATTTTAAGTACAGGTATGCAGAATCAGGCTTGGCAGCAGGCTCAATAAAGTCTATTGCAGACCAATACGAGCCTGCACCCGGTCGCTTATGAGCGGCTAGTCGTGACCGGGGGCGTGGCTAAAGGCGGAAGTAGTCCTTCCTCACCACTCGCGGTTATGAGCGAGGGGAAGGAGGCGCCATGTTTATAAAGTAATGCAAATTAACTGACAACACCTCCCCAAGCGAATCCCACAAGTCCCAACAATAAAATCCAGCGAAGAAACAAGTGTTCCTGTGAGAGTTAATATTTTAAGTGCAGGTATGCGGAATCAGGCTTGGCAGCAGGCTCAATAAAGTCTATTGCTGACCAACCTGCGCCTGCACCCGGTCGCTTATAAGCGGCCGGTCGTGACCAGGGGCGTGGCTAAAGGCGGAAGTAGTCCTTCCTCACCACTCACGGTTATGAGCAAGGAGAAGGAGGTGCCATGTTTATAAAGTAATGCAGATTAACTGACAACACCTCCCCAAGCGAATCCCACAAGTCCCAACAATAAAATCCAGCAAAGGAACAAGTGTTCCTGTGAGAGTTAAAATTTTAAGTGCAGGTATATACGGAATCAGGCTTGGCAGCAGGCTCAATAAAGTCTATTGCAGACCAACGCACGCCTGCACCTGGTCGCTTATAAGCAGCCGGTCGTGACCTGGGGCGTGGCTAAAGGCGGAAGTAGTCCTTCCTCACCACTCGCGGTTATGAGCGAGGGGAAGGAGGCGCCATGTTTATAAAGTAATGCAGATTAACTGACAACACCTCCCCAAGCGAATCCCACAAGTCCCAACAATAAAATCCAGCGAAGGAACAAGTGTTCCTGTGAGAGTTAAAATTTTAAGTGCAGGTATGCGGAATCAGGCTTGGTAGCAGGCTCAATAAAGTCTATTGCAGACCAATGCGCGCCTGCACCCGGTCGCTTATAAGCGGCCGTTCGTGACTGGGGGCGTGGCTAAAGGCGGAAGTAGTCCTTGCTCACCACTCGTGGTTATGAGCGAGGGGAAGGAGGTGCATTGTTCATAAAGTAATGCAGATTAACTAACAACACCTCCCCAAGCGAATCCCGCAAGTCCCAACAATAAAATCCAGCGAAGGAACAAGTGTTCCTGTGAGAGTTAAAATTTTAAGTGCAGGTATGCAGAATCAGGCTTGGCAGCAGGCTCAATAAAGTCTATTGCAGACCAATATGAGCCTGCACCCGGTCGCTTATGAGCGGCCAGTCGTGACCGGGGGCGTGGCTAAAGGCGGAAGTAGTCCTTCCTCACCACTCGCGGTTATGAGCGAGGGGAAGGAGGCGCCATGTTTATAAAGTAATGCAAATTAACTGACAACACCTCCCCAAGCGAATCCCACAAGTCCCAACAATAAAATCCAGCGAAGAAACAAGTGTTCCTGTGAGAGTTAAAATTTTAAGTGCAGGTATGCGGAATCAGGCTTGGCAGCTAGCTCAATAAAGTCTATTGCAGACCAACGCGGGCCTGCACCCGGTCGCTTATGAGCGGCCGGTGGTGACCAGGGGCGTGGCAAAAGGCGGAAGTAGTCCTTCCTCACCACTCGCGGTTATGAGCGAAGGGAAGGAGGTGCCATGTTTATAAAGTAATGCAGATTACCTGACAACACCTCCCCAAGCGAATCCCGCAAGTCCCAACAATAAAATCCAGTGAAGGAACAAGTGTTCCTGTGAGAGTTAAAATTTTAAGTGAAGGTATGCGGAATCAGGCTTGGCAGCAGGCTCAATAAAGTCTATTGCAGACCAACGCGTGCCTGTACCCGGTCGCTTATAAGCGGCCGTTCGTGACCGGGGGCACTAAAGGCGGAAGTAGTCCTTCCTCACCACTCGCGGTTATGATCAAGGGGAAGGGGGCGCCATGTTTGTAAAGTAATGCAGGTTAACTGACAACACCTCCCCAAGTGAATCCCGCAAGTCCCAACAATAAAATCCAGCGAAGGAACAAGTGTTCCTGTGAGTGTTACATTTTTAAGTGCAGGTATGCGGAATCAGGCTTGGCAGCAGGCTCAATAAAGTCTATTGCAGACCAACGCGCGCCTGCACCCGGTCGCTTATAAGCGGCCGTTTGTGACTGGGGGCGTGGCTAAAGGCGGAAGTAGTCCTTCCTCACCCCTCGCGGTTATGAGCGAGGGGAAGGAGGCGCCATGTTTATAAAGTAATGCAGATTAACTGACAACACCTCCCCAAGCGAATCCCACAAGTCCCAACAATAAAATCCAGCGAAGGAACAAGTGTTCCTGTGAGAGTTAAAATTTTAAGTGCAGGTATGCGGAATCAGGCTTGGTAGCAGGCTCAATAAAGTATATTGCAGACCAACGCGCGCCTGCACCCGGTCGCTTATGAGCGGCCGTTCGTGACTGGGGGCATGGCTAAAGGCGGAAGTAGTCCTTCCTCACCACTTGTGGTTATGAGCGAGGGGAAGGAGGCACCATGATTATAAAGTAATGCAGATTAACTGACAACACCTCCCCAAGCAAATCCCACAAGTTCCAACAATAAAATCCAGCAAAAGAACAAGTGTTCCTGTGAGAGTTAACATTTTAAGTGCAGGTATGCGGAATCAGGCTTGGCAGCTAGCTCAATAAAGTCTATTGCAGACCACCGCGCGCCTGCACCCGGTCGCTTATGAGCGGCCGGTCGTGACCAGGGGCGTGGCTAAAGGCGGAAGTAGTCCTTCCTCACCACTCGCGGTTATGAGCGAAGGGAAGGAGGTGCCATGTTTATAAAGTAATGCAGATTACCTGACAACACCTCCCCAAGTGAATCCCGCAAGTCCCAACAATAAAATCCAGTGAAGGAACAAGTGTTCCTGTGAGAGTTAAAATTTTAAGTGCAGGTATGCGGAATCAGGCTTGGCAGCAGGCTCAATAAAGTCTATTGCAGACCAATGCGCGCCTGTACCCGGTCGCTTATAAGTGGCCGTTCGTGACCGGGGGCACTAAAGGCGGAAGTAGTCCTTCCTCACCCCTCGCGTTTATGAGCGAGGGGAAGGGGGCGCCATGTTTGTAAAGTAATGCAGATTAACTGACAACACCTCCCCAAGTGAATCCCGCAAGTCCCAACAATAAAATCCAGCGAAGGAACAAGTGTTCCTGTGAGAGTTAAACTTTTAAGTGCAGGTATGCGGAAGGAGGCTTGGCAGCAGGCTCAATAAAGTCTATTGCAAACCAACGCGCGCCTGCACCCGGTAGCGTATAAGCGGCCGGTCGCGACCGGGGGCGTGACTAAAGGCGGAAGTAGTCCTTCCTCACCACTCGCGGTTATGAGTGAGGGGAAGGAGGCGCCATGTTTATAAAGTAATGCAGATTAACTGACAACACCTCCCCAAGCAAATCCCACAAGTCCCAACAATAAATTCCAGCGAAGGAAAAGTGTTCCTGCGAGAGTTAAAATTTGAAGTGCAGGTATGCGGAATCAGGCTTGGCAGAGGCTCAATAAAGTCTATTGCAGACCAACGCGCGCCTGCCCCCGGTCGCTTATAAGCGGCCGGTCGTGACTGGGGGCGTGGCTAAAGGCAGAAGTAGTCCTTCCTCACCACTCGCGGTTATGAGCGAGGGGAAGAAGGCGCCATGTTTATAAAGTAATGCAGATTAACTGTCAACACCTCCCCAAGCAAATCCCACAAGTCCCAACAATAAAATCCAGCGAAGGAACAAGTGTTCCTGTGAGACTTAAAATTTTAAGTGCAGGATTGCGGAATCAGGCTTGGCAGCAGGCTCAATAAAGTCTATTGCAGACCAACGCGCGCCTGCACCCGGTTGCTTATAAGCGGCCGTTCGAGACAATGGGCGTGGATAAAGGTGGAAGTAGTCCTTTCTCGCCACTCGCGGTTATGAGCGAGGGGAAGGATGCGCCATGTTTATAAACTAATGCAGATTAACTGACAACACCTCCCCAAGCAAATCCCACAACTCCCAACAATAAAATCCAGCGAAGGAACAAGTGTTCCTGTGAGAGTTAAAATTTTAAGTACAGGTATGCGGAATCAGGCTTGGCAGCAGGCTCAATAAAGTCTATTGCAGACCAACGCGCGCCTGCACCCTCTCGCTTATAAGCGGCCGTTCGAGACCATGGGCGTGGATAAAGGCGGAAGTAGTCCTTCCTCGCCACTCGCGGTTATGAGCGAGGGGAAGGAGGCGCCATGTTTATAAAGTAATGCAGATTAACTGTCAACACCTCCCCAAGCGAATCCCACAAGTCCCAACAATAAAATCCAGCGAAGGAACAAGTGTTCCTGTGAGAGTTAACATTTTAAGTGCAGGTATGCGGAATCAGGCTTGGCAGCAGGCTCAATAAAGTCTATTGCAGACTCAGGGGGGTCAGCCTTCTGCTAATAAAAGCTACTGGCAGGTCCTGACCTTCATCATTCAATTGTGATAACACAGCCCCACCCCCAACTCAGATGCATCTGTTTGGACAATGAATTCTTTGGAGTAATTAGGACTTTGCAGAATGGGAGCAGTGCACACGGCCTGCTTCAGGTCATCAAATGCCTTTTGACAGCTGACTGTTTCAGGGGGGGTCACAATGGATCCATACCCCTTAACAAATCTTCTGTAGTACCCAGTCAGGCCCAGGAAAGCCCTGACCTGAGTCTGGGTAGTTGGAGCAACCCAGTCCATGATGGTCTGGATTTTGCTCTGGAATAGTTTAACCTGGCCTCCACCTACAAGGTGGCCCAAGTGCACAAGCCTTATCTGGAATTTAGTAGCCTTGATAGTTACCTGCTTCCTGCTGGGCCTCCAAAACATTTCTCAGGTGGACCAGGTGATCCTCCCAGGTGGAGCTAAAGACAGCAATATCATCTAGATATGCTGGGCGATAGTCTTCCATGCCTGTTAGGACTTTATTCACCAACCTTTGAAAAGTGACAGGTGCATTCTTCAAACCAAAGGGCATCACACAAATTGGTAGTGCCCACTAGGGGTAGAAAACGCTGTCTTGGGCTTTGCATCATAAGCTTGTCTGATCTGCTAGTAGCCAGCTGTCAGATCAAATGTGCTCAGAACCTTGGCTGAGGCAAAAGTATCTATCAGCTCCTCTGCTCTTGGTATTGGATGGACATCAGTCCTATTGACTGCATTGAGACCCCTGTAGTCTACACAAAACGGCATCTCTCTCTTACCACCCTGGGTGTGAGGTTTGGGCACTAAGACTACTGGATTAGCCCAAGGGCTATCTGAGGGTTCAATAACTCCCAAATTCAACATCTTCTGGACTTCAGTCCTGATACAGGCCCTGACATTGTCAGGTTGCCTGTAAATCTTATTTTTAACAGGCAGACTGTCCCCAGTGTCCACTTCATGAGTGTGCCAGGTAGTCTGACTTGGAGTCAGAGAGAACATATGTCTATACTTATTGAGCACCTGTCTGCAATCAGCGTGCTGCTGGGCAGTGAGGCTGCCCGCCAAGTCTACACCATTCACTGACCCATCATCAGGGTTCTGTGAGAGCAGGTCAGGGAGTGGGTCACTCTCTTCCTTCTGTCCCTCATCAGTAGCCATGGGCAAGCCCATGTCTGCCCTGTCAACATATGGTTTCAGTCTGTTGACATGGAGCACCCTATGGGGGCTCCTGGGAGTTCCAATGTCTGCCAAGTATGTAACCTCTCCCTTCTGTTCAACAATTGTATGGGGGCCACTCCACTTGTCCTGGAGGGCTGCTGGGGCCACAGGCTCCAACACCCACACTTTCTGCCATAGCTGGCAAATAGTCAGCACAGCCTTTTAGTTATGCCAGGCGTTTTACAATTCCTGGCTAGCCTCAAGGTTTTTGGTTACCTTTTTCATATACTCCGCCATCCTGGAGCGGAGACCAAGTACATAGTCCACAATATCCTGTTTGGGAGGTTTGAGAGGTCACTCTCATCCCTCCTTTACTAGACAGAATAGACCTCTTACAGGATGCCCAAACAGAAGTTCAAAAGGGCTGGAAACAACTCCCTTCTGAGGAACCTCCCTGTATGCAAATAGAAGGCAGGGCAAAAGGATCTCCCATCTGCGCCTAAGCTTTTCTGGGAGACCTTTGATCATGCCCTTTAAGGTTTTGTTGAATCTCTCAACTAAACCATTGCATTGTGGGTGATAGGGTGTGGTGAATTTGTAATACACTCCACACTCCTTCCATATAGCAGTCAAGTAACTAGACATGAAGTTTGCATCTCTTTCTGATACTACCTCCTTAGGGAAACCCAATAGGGCCCTTGCCACCACAGGTGCTGTAGTGGTCCTACGGAGAATTGATTCTGGGTACCTGGTGGCATGGTCCACCTCCACCAGGATACACCTGTGCCCAGATGCTGTCTGACGATCCATGGGACCAACTATATCAATCCCCACCCTCTCAAAGGGAACCCCCCACCACATGTAGTGGTATCAGGGGGGCTTTGTTGCACCATCTGCATTAACACTGGCTTGACAGGTGACACACAGGAGAGACAAAACTCCTTGGTGTCTTCAGACACGTGTGGCCAATGAAAGTGAGGGACAATCCTGTCCCAATTCTTATTTTGGCCCATGTGACCTGAAGTACTGGGTTTTTAAGAACCCAGCGGTGCCAGGGAACGCACCCAAAGACTTCGAGTCCTTCCTGTTTCAGACTACAGAAACACAGAGTCTTCTAGGTGAAGTCATAGATCGTATTTATTGGCTGCAGCCAGTAACAGGTATCCTAGAAGTACAACATGGTGTATGTTCTCAGGAGACTGCTCAATCTCACAAAGCCAGCCTTCTCTTTTTATACAAAATATTATGCTTTAGGCAAACATTCCTTATTTTACAGTTGACCATTCACATATTTTCACTACAAAGAAAAAGCAGAGTCATGATGACAAGCCCATATTTCAGTTTGTCCAGCCCACAATCAATTACCCGGCAAGGCCCAGTATTTTCATCAGATATCGACGGACCCCCAATAAAAACGGGCACCTCCTCCTCGTAAAGCGAGTCATAAAGAAAGAAACAGGGACAGGTGTGTGTAAGATTAGGCATGGTTTGTGTGCGATGAAAGGTTTATGACACGTTGTGCCTTGATACTAATCTCATTCGGCCACTGGGAAAGGAACTGGCCGAACAGGTTTGGCTTCAGGCAGTGGAGTCAGCTTGCCCAGGTCACAGCGGAGTCAGTAAAGGTGTACGTGTCCTTCAAACTCGTTTTTGGCCTTAGTCATATGGCCTATGTGAGGGCAATCACAAAATGGCTGCCGTTCACAAAATGGAACCCGAGGATTTCCGTTCGGAAATCCTTGAATACAGAGTGTTCCCATTGATCGATTCATGCGAAAACACTCAGACACACTACACTCGTCATTTGCGGTCCGCTGATACCAAAATCGTCATGATATGACGATGTTTATAACACGGGTCCAGAATTTTCAGTACCACAGACCTGCTAAGGGAATATCATGGGCTAGTGTTAACAGGAAGCCCCTAAACTTCAGAGGTATAACCAAGTTGGCTGCACCAGGCTTGGGGTCTCTACTCTCTGAGTATAGAAGTCCACCATCCCAATAGATCCTATGGGTACCACTAGCATTCCCAGAAGCCTCAGCAGTAGCTTGCTGTCTGAGGGGTTCAAGAGAGGGACAGCTCGGCTGCTCCTAGCTCAGATCTGCCCTGTAAGGGCCCCCTGTCCCCAAGAACTCAACCTGATCAGGCTCAAGCTCATCTGGGACCGCTCCTTCTTCAGGACTAAGATCATCTCCCTCAAGAGACTGATTGGTTCTCTGAGTCAGGTGGTAAGACACCGCCTTAACCCTACTGCTCCTCTTCTTGGAAGGCACCTGGTCCATTCTTTCAGAATCCAGGGCCTGTTCAGTTTTAGACATTTTGGCCTGTGACATGGTCACAGCAAACACATGTGCAGGGATTCCTAACATTTCTGCATGGGTCCTGAGCTCCACTTCAGCCCAAGCTGAAGTCTCTAAATCATTGCCAAGCAAGCATTCAACAGGGAGGTCTGCACTTACCACAACATTCTTAAGGCCAGTTACCCCTACCCAGGAGAAATTAACAACTGCCAGGGCATGGTCAGTCCTGGCATGGCTAGCATTGCTCACTTGGTACATTTCACCAAGTATGATCCGCTCAGGAGTCACAAGATCTTGTGTCACCATTGTGCCACTTGCTCCTTTGTCCCTGAATTCCAAAGCCTATTTTCCATTCAGTAAAGACTGCTGTCTGTATGTGCCCCGATTACTGGGACTCACAAAGGAGGACATATCCATGCCTCCATCACAAATCAGTACAGCCTGAGTTGGAACTCTGACTAGGCCAGAGTGCATCTCATAACACCGGGTTAACCCTACTACACCCTTATTCTGAATACCACCACTTGGAGCTGACCTAGGGGGAACAGTTGCCTTAGGGGCAATGGTGGCTGGAGTTGAGTCTTTGGACTTATTACAATCACTAGTCCAATGGGTTTTCTGTTTATAGATTTTGCACCATGTTTTCTTTTGGCCTTTTCCTTTGTTAGATTGGGACTCTCCACCAGATGCAGGTTTTTGGGAACCTTGAGAAGACTTCTGGTCTTTACCCTTTTCTCCACCCATGTCAGAGTTTGTAGAATCTTGCTTCTTAGGGTCACCTTTGTTCTGAACCTTCTGCCTCACCCTGGTTCTGACTACCCGTGGCTTCACAAAGTAGGCATAGTAGGCAACACTACGCCCACTCCATGGTGGCGCGAAGTTGCCTGCCACCCGCCTCCCTCCCACCCTCTTGTACAACCATATTTTTAGTATTAAATACAGTAAAATAAAAGAGAAAGAACTTACCTTGGATGCGGCGTCCCGGGGCTTCCTCTTCCTGTTGACCCACCTACTCTAGAGGGGCTACTAAACTCTCTCTTGAGTTGCATCTTATCTTATCTTAAGGGGGTTTTGTATAGCGCTCTGTCACCGTAAGTTTCCTGGCGCTGTTGAGTGCTGAGAGGTGTAGGCACGGGGGTCTAGCCAGACTGTGTGAAAAAGCAAGTTTTCAGGATTTTTCTGAATTCCAAGAGAGAGTTGGAAGATTTGAGCGAGAGGGGCAGCGGGTTCCAGAGGTTGGGGGCCAAGTGAGCGAATCTACGGCCGCCAAATTTTTTGAGCTTGATTGGGGGGTGACTAAGAGCTGGTGATGAGAGGACCGTAGGTTACGTACTGGACAGTAGGGGGTGACCAGGGATTTAAGAAAGGCGGGAGAAGTCCCAGAGACACCTTTAAATGCCAGGCAGCCAATCTTAAATGCAGCCCTCCGTTCAACCGGCAGCCAATAGAGTTTGCGAAGTAGTGGCTTCGCAGACTGCCACTTTGAGGTTTTGCAGGCTAGTCTAGCCGCCTGGTTCTGTACAATTTGGAGCCTGTAAAGAAGGGATTTGGGTAGGCCATAGTACAGAGAGTTTGAAAAATCCAGGCGGGAAAGCACCAGGGCAATCAGAACTTGTATCTGAGCCTCAGGTGTAAGGAGGTGGGAGACTTTCCTGATGTTTCTAAGCTGAAACATGCATGATGACACAACAGCACCCACCTGAGGCTTGAGGGAAAGCTCCATGTCAATAATGACCCCAAGACTCTTTGCTGACTTGGCCGGGGCAGGCTGGGAGCCAAGCTCAACCGGCCAAAACTGTGGACCCCATTAGGTAGGGCTGTTGCTCGGGAGAATTAGCTCTGTTTTGCCCGGGTTCAGCTTGCGCTGGTTAAGATTCATCCATTGTTGGATGTGTAGCATAACCGCTTGGCAGTCGGAGGCTGCATTTGAAGTGTTGAGAGGGAAGATGATTTGCAGATCGTCTGCATAGTTGAAGACGGTGATGTCACACCTCTTCAGGGTATGAATAAGTGGTTGGAGGTAAAGATTAAAAAGCAGAGGGGACAGGGAAGATCCCTGAGGCACTCCGCAAATGGATGGTACCTTAGCGGCCGTGAAAGGGCCTAAGCGGACCGCCTGGGTTCTGCCCGACAAGAAAGATTTGAGCCAGGCAGATGCCAGGCCGTGGATGCCGGCCTGTTCGACACGGTGGAGAAGGATGTTATGGTCCACCGTGTCGAACGCTGCTGACAGATCTAGTAGGACGAGCGCCTTAGGTACCCCTTTATCGGCATTACCCCTTAGAGCATCCATAACTGCCAGGATCACAGCCTCGGTGGAGTGGGCTGGTCTGAAGCCGGCTTGGTTGGGTTCGAGGTAGTTGGAGCACTCGATAAATTGAGAGAGGCAGCTGGTGACGTGTGCCTCCAAGAGTTTGGATAAATAGGGCAAAAGGGAGATAGGCCGATAGTTGGCAAGGTCCTCTGGGTCGGCACCGGGTTTTTTTTAGCAGTGGCACCAGGACAGCCACCTTAAAGGAGTTGGGCACCGTGCCCGTCTCAAGGGAGGTGTTTAACAGAGGCAGAATGCAGTCCGGCAGAGCCAGGCAGATGTCGTGGAACACAGAAGGGGGACAACAGTTGTTGGGCGAGCCAGATTTGACTCGAGCAACGAGTTTAGCTAAGATGTTAGAGTCAAGGGTAGGAAAGCATGATAGTGAGAGTGGATTTCCAGAAGAAGAAGCTGATATGGCAGCAGAGGGAGCGGGGGGAATAGTATTCTTAATCTTGGTGATCTTATCGATGAAGAAACTATTTAGGGCATTGCAAGACTCTTGGGTGGGGGTCTGAGAGAGGAGGGTTCTGGCGTCGGTCGTGAGCTCACTCATAACTGTAAAGATCTCCTTTGACTTATTAGGGGCAGTGTGAATCCTTTCAGAAATATGTGAGGATTTTGCTGCTATGATTGCACTTTTGTATTTTTTTCGTGCAGTAACGTATAACTCTCTGTCAGTGGGTGAGTAGTTACGCCTCCACCTACGTTCCATCTGGCGCAGTTCAAGTTGCTGAGTTTTCAAGGCGGTATTAAACCACCTGTGTGATTTACTGTGCCTGGAGCGAGGAAATTTGGAGAGGGGGGCAAAGTGGTCGCTGGCCTTGGTAATCCAGCTGGAGAAATCCTCCTCCAGTGTGTGGACAGTCGCGGCACTGCGTGGCAGGGGGTGAGTATCAGCTAGGAACGTAAGAAAACCTTGAGAGTCAAGGGCGCTCCATTTGCGGGCTGCCCCACCTGTCAAAGGAGGAACCTTTACACAACCCCTGACAGTGATCACGGTGTCGATCATATGATGGTCCAACCAGATACAGGGAGTGATCACGGGACAGGAGAGCGTAAGGTTGTGGGTCCAAATATGATCTAGAATGTGGCCCCTGACATGGGTGGGAGAAGTGACGATTTGGGTCAAGTTAAGGCTAAAGAGAATTTCAAACAGCTCAGCCGCATGAGGGCCAGCGTCGCAGTCGTTGTACCAGTAATTGAAGTCGCCAAGGACAGCGACTCGGGCAGATGAGGTGATCAGGTTGGCTAGCTGTTCGCTGAAGGCGACGGGAAACAGAGGCATAGGGTGGGAGGGGGCGATTGAGAACAATAAGTGTAAGAGCTCCCTCTCCAGTTTCCAGGCTGATGATGAGGTTGTCCAGATCAGCGAGGGGGAAAGAAGACGTGGAGATGAATTTAAATTCCTTTCGTATGACTGATGGGTGTGCTAAACCCTTGACACATAACTCTACGTTCAGTAGAACTTACTTAATTCTAAACTTGATTTATATGTAACTATGTACCTATGAGTGGTTTTCAGTTAGTCACTCAAAGAGATTATCTGGTAAAGCAATAGCAAGCTTGAATCCCACCGCTGCACACCAATGTGAGAAGTTGGCCTGGCATATGCTGTCCACTATTCCAGTAGGCACCTTGCACCAGTCCAAACAACCCTCATTGATGATAGGTTTAAGACAACCTTTATTGAAAGCTATCCTAGTGGTACCTATGGAGAGCAGCCGTCAGGTTAAATCTTGAAGGAGTGTAAAGCAGCTTGGTTTACTAGATTATAACCTCTTGAATGTCAGCACAAGGTATATATTTATGTATTTATTTCTAAACACTCTCTAGTAAGCCCTTTATGAGATTACAGAGCAAAGTACACAATTTCAGTGCAATAGAACTTCATTAATTAGCACAATATACACTGGGCCCAGGGGGGTACCTAACCATATATTAAGAAAGTGGTATAAGAACCACGACTTGACTAGACACAAGGCCTAGAACCTGTGGAATCGCTAGGACCACGGGGGACGAGTGCAGTGTGAGAACACAGCCACGAATTGCCGTTATCTTCTATGGGGAAAGTCGCAGTTGGAAATTTAAAGATTAGGGACACTTAGGAGAGGACTTTGAGCAAACCCATTTAGACTTAATGGGTTCTAGGGCCAACACCCACAGGAGCACCGGAGTACTCGAGTTACCTCACCCAGCGAAGCCGGGTGCATAGGTGTCTTTTGGTGTCGGGAATCGTCATTGATTTCAATGGCGATTTGCTGCAAAGTGCTGCTGCCGTGGAGAAGAAAAGTGTCCGGTGTGATCCAAGCCTGGATCGAAGATGTGAGGAACCTGAAAGCAGAGGGGACAGAGTCTGGTTCACTTGTCAGTGACCAGGGGCACGATAGACGAATGCCCACCGATGTCGGGTGATTCAGGTGTGAAGAGGTGAAGCTTGACTCTGCAGCCACGAGGACCAGGAGGTGTCAACAACAACCAGGAGTTGGATTCAAGCTGTCCCACGAAGGATGTCGAGTGCTGCGGTATCGATGCCCGGATTGGACCCAACAAGCCTTGGTAACAGCAACCCATGCAGGAAGAGAAAAGATGCTTAGGTGCGGACCAGCAAGGTCTGGGGGACTCACCAAGTGGTCGAGAGTCAGGGCATGTCTGGAACAACCAGGGAAGTCCAAGGAAAGTCAAAGTTGCCTTCTCAGGGACCCACCAGTCGACGGACCAGGGATTGTGAAGGTACCTCAAGCGGAAACACAAAGGTCCAGCTCACGGAACACTTGTGGAGTGTAGGCCAGCACTCTTCAGTGGAAAAGGTGCTCGGGGTCTGGGCTACAAGTAACCCAATGCACAGCCTCAAGGGACTTCGAGAAGCTGATGCACCTGAAAATGTACACGGTGTCCAAGGGTTCCGGTTCCACTGTACCCACGAGGGCTGCAGGTCTCAGCTTTGCTGGGGGCTCAGGTCGGCCTCGGGGAAGTCTGGAAATCCACCTCCTGTATTGCAAATACTTTGGAATAGGGCAGGAGCTTCGGAGATGCAAACCGGTCAGATGCGTCTTTGGTGCCTGCTAAGCAGGGGAGTAACTCCTGTACTCCAAGGGAGATTCTTCAGTCATCCAGCATCGTGCAGATCGTTGAAGTTACAGGACTCAGTATCAGAGTTTCGTCCAGGTATAATCTAAAGTCCTCTTGCCAGGGGTTCCTATCCTGTACCCAAGGAAGGGGTTCGACAAACTTTGGGGACCCACCTATGGGAGGGTCTGGAAAGAGGGGTGGCTACATCCATTTCCTTTGCCCAGTTTTGCACCAGAGCAGGGGCTGATGGCTGATAGCCCCTGCAACCGGTTTTAACTGGGCTATGCCCAGGGGCACCAAATGTGCCCCAAATGCTGACTTCAAAGCACTCTCAGAGTGCACCCACCAAGCCCCAATACACCTAAGCCTGTCTGCGAGGTGGTGACTCCTCCCTGTGACAGGAAACCTATTGTCCAGGCCCCCCCTGCCAGAGTTTCGTCCAGCAGCAGGAGGCCAGACTTGTGCCTGTGGCTGTGGCATCCATTTTGTAACGCCAGGGTTCTTTTAAACTGGTACTGGGTGTACCAGTGTGTACATGTCTATCCCTCTCGAAGGGTGCAATCATACCCCCGCTGCCATGCAGGTGGGTATGATTCCAAAGTGTTTGACACAAAACACAACATGTTTCCTTGCAGCCATTCCAAAGTTGATTTGCATATAGCCATGTCTGAACTGGGATGGCAGAGTGGGCTAATGAACGGTGATGGATTAAACCCAGATCTTTTGAATGGGTGTGAGTGTTTGATTGATTCATATGCTCCGTCCATCACCACCCCCTTTTGTACCACTTTTGGCCGCCACAAGTGTGGCAGGGTATGCTCAGACGTGAGTCCCTTGCTCACTTTGCCACTGGATTCAAGCAAGCCGGACTGAAGACGGCTGGAATGCCAGAAACCGGTCCTCGGAAGCTTGCTTCCGGTCCAGGGAAGACATGGCTTGGCAGTTCGGGCTGGACTGTTCCCATGAGGCACAGGTCAGACTGATTTGGATATAGCCATGTCTGAACTGGGGTGGCAGAGTGGGCTAAAGAAAGGTGATGGATTAAACCCAGATCTTTTGACTGGGTGTGAGTGTTTTATTGATTCATATGCTCCGTCCATCACCACCCCCTTTTGTAACGCCATTCCAAAGTTAGCATTTACTGCAAGATTATAAAGCATTTAAGAGTATATGGTCTGGCTGCATCACACAGCAGCCCTAGAGAATAGATTCTGAAGGCTTCAGAGGGGGCCTGCTCATGCATGGGCACCCGCTCACACAAAACCCAGCACCCTGCCTCCAGGATAAATAAGGCCTGCCATAGGGATGACTGATGGGTTTATATGTGTAGTGATATAAGGTAGATATAGAGAACCTATATCTAAGTAAGGGGTTCATACACAACCTTACACAGGCTGCAGTAGCAGACCTGTGGTGTCATTTTGGAAGGCTTCCCAGGGGTGGAATAATACATGCTTCAGCCCCTGGTAGGCCTCTGGGGTACCTATACCCTTGGTACCTAAGGTACCATATACTAGGGAATAATAAGGGTACCCCAGTAACCAAACTGAAGTGTACCTTAAGTAATTGGAATCATTTTAAAGAGGAAGCAGCTAGGCTGGTGTCCTGGATAGCAGGGCCCCACCCAGTATTTTATGTCGAAAAACAGTGAAACACCAGCAAAAAGTGGGGGTACCCATAAAAAGCAGATCCTACTCTCCTACACTGGTCTCGCTTTTATTTAATTTATTTTATTTATTTAATTTCTTATAAAGCGCAGGAATCAATCCCGGAGGGGTATCTCCGCGCTTTGCCAGATAAGACAGTTATTAGGTAGAGCAGCCTGAGGTTTATGTGGATGGAAATGCTTCTTGGAAAAGGAGGGTTTTTAATGCCTTTCTGAAGGACAGGTGGTTTATGGTGGTTCTTAGGTTAGTGGGAAGGTTGTTCCAAAGGGCAGGACCAACAGCGGAGAAAGCACGGTCACCCTGTCTAGTCTTCTTTGTGATGGGAGGTTTTAGCAGGGCTTGGTTGCAGGAGCGCAGGGACCTGCTAGGCTGGTACAGTTCAAGAGATTGGGCTAGGTATTTGGGGCTTACTCCATACAGAAATTTGTGTACCGTACAACAGATCTTAAAGTGGATGCGCTGTCGTATGGGAAGCCAATGCAGTTCTTTCAGCAAGGGCTTGGAAGGAGTCCTGGCAGGTACACCCATGACCAATCTGGCTGCCGTATTCTGGACCACCTGCAAACGGCCTACTGCATCCGTACTGGCTAATGTCAGCAGGCCGTTACAGTAGTCCAGGCGGCTGGTTACCAAGGCCTGTACAAGTGTCTTTCTGCATGTGGCAGGAAGGAAAGGAAAGACACGTCTGAGTAAACCAATGGTGTGAAAACACAGACCCGCGATGTAATTGGTGTGTTCTTTCATGGTCAGTTTTTGATCAAACTTCACTCCAAGATTTTTAACGTGTGTTTTGGGTACCGGTACTGGGCCAAGGTCGAGTGGCCACCAGTCAGGGGTCTGCAAATCTTCTTCGTCGTCCGTGTCTTTGCTTCTTGCAGGATCATCAGAGACCTGTGGGCATCGAGGACACCCGAAGTACTCTACCTTGGAGTGAAGGAGTCACTCCCCTGCATCTGCAGGCACTACAACGAAGCAGACCGGTCTGCTGCGCCTGACATCAAAAAGGCTCAGCAACCAGGTGGTGTCTCTGCAACTCCCTTGAGGTCTGACCTGTTCTCTCTGCAATTTTGAGGCCAGTATCCCTTGTCCGAACTGCTGGGACCATACCCCTGTGCACTGCGTTGAATTGCCATTGCCAACGCTTGTTGGCTTTGCACTCTAGAGATCTTAGGTCTACAGGAAGCTCCAGTATCTTTTCCTGCAAAGTGCAGCATCCTCACCGCATCCTCTGCACCATGGGCCTTCCTTCTTGGTGAGCTGCTCGATGTCCTCTTGCAACTTCTGTGCCTTTGAGAGAGAGAGAACTCTGTTTATTTAGATCATAGTCTTTAAACACAAAAAGATCTTGTAAGCAATAAAACCATACACAAAAGGGTCTCATAAACAGTTAAAACCATACAATTCCTTAAAACTAGCTTAGCTTAGTACATTGTTAAAAGGGTCTGGTATCCACCTTCTCCCCTAGTAGCATCGACGTTTACAATCCATACTAATATAATAAAGAGAGAGCCCAAACCTTTGAGGCGGGTAATCCCAGGAACCACAGCACCAATCACAACACCCAATACAGCGTTGGAAAGGGCAGTTGCAGCAGAAGGACATAGGCTATGCAGACGCCCACCATATACATTTAAAAGGTAAAAGAACCATGCCAGCAAAGTAGTCCCTTGTGGGCTTGTCTGCGTTGTGCTGTGGGCGTGTGCTGGGGGCGTGATAAACGCTGGGGGCGTGTGGTACGTTCCGCCCTTCATGCCATGTCCCATATTGTGTGCTATTCCCACCCTGCTCCCTTTAAATACCCCTGCACCCCATAATCATAACCCACCCTTACTCCTTAAAATACTCCAACACCCTTAAACACTAACCCATCTTAACCCTATAAATATACCCTGTACCCCAAACCCAAACCTATCCCTAAACCCTAAAAATACCCCTGTACCCCAAAACCCAAACCTAGCCCTGAACCCTAAAAATACCTCTGTACCTCAAAGCCCAAACCAAGCCCTGGACCCTAAAAATACCACTGTACCCCAAAATCCAAACCTACCCCTGAACCCTAAAATACCCCTGTACCCCAAAACCCAAACCTACCCCTGAACCCTAAAATACCCATGTACCCCAAAACCCAAACCTAGCCCTGAACCCTGAAAATAACCCTATACCCCAAACCCCAAACCTACCCCTGAACCCTAAAATAACCCTGTACCCCAAAACCCAAACCCAGCCCTGAACCCTAAAAATACCCCTGTAACCCAAAACCCAAACTTAGCCCTGAACCCTTAAAATACCCCTGTACCCCAAAACCCAAACCTAACCCTGAACCCTAAAAATATCCCTATACCTCAAAACCCAAACCTAGCCCTGAACCCTAAAAATACCCCTGTACCCCAAAACCCATACCTATCCCTAAACCCTAAAACTACCCCTGTACCCCATAACCCAAAACTATATCTGAACCCTTAAAATACCCAAACACCCCAAAACATATACCTCAGTACCCCAAAACATATACCCTTATTTACCTTATCCAAACATTAAAAAAATCATGCTTTTACCATTCATGCATTTGCAACGAATTTCGGTGTAAATGTATGCGTGGTAAAAGCATATAAAATGTAATGCCATGCGTTATAATGGCATTGCGGAGTCATGATACTTTCGTAATGAAATTATGCAGAGTGATGGTATGCGGAAAGAAAGTTGCGGAATAATGGGTGTTTACCCTCCCCTGGTAAGTACATTGGTGGCACGGCGGCCCACATCTCCAGCAGCATACTCATATTTTTTCACCACCCATTTGAAAAATGCACAGGTCTCTCTCTTTGATGGCCAGCACCGACATACACTTCTAGAATTGCGAACTTTAGAGTTGGGGAGCTACGATATCTCGGCATCAGCTCAACATCCTGTGATTCCAGGCAAATCGCTTTGTCTCCCCGTGCCTACCACAAATGAATATGTTCTTCTGTAATGTAAATTGTGCTCATGCCATGTTGTCGAGTTCGCACTATATAATATGGCAAGGTAAAAAAAAGTAGGGAAACTCGGGTTCACACACTACTGATCTACTGATCGCGCACTCTTAAGTGCATCAGCAGTGCACTGTGAATCGGAGCGTTTCACAGGCCTGTCACAGATAAGAAATGCTATCAAAACGAAATCCTACAAAACAATATACTACTGGCCGGCAGCAATTCATACCCGGACAACGTCGGGACGGGCTGCTAGTATTATATACACAGTTAAATAGTTAAAATAACATTAAAAATTATTAGACGGCAGTACCATTGATACTCTAATTTAAAAGGGGTACATTATCCACATCCTTCCTCATTAGCAGCAGTTGATTAAAACCATTGGAGCTATAACTGTTCTTTAAGCTTCGATGTTTATATACTCGGAGTAGAAAGTTTTACAAATAAATAAAATTTCTACCCTTGCTTAAGTTTATCCCAGACACAATGGTTTATGCCTTTCATGTTGCTTCCTAGTGCAATAGCAATATCAATACTTGTCATTTCTGTCAGTAACTCAATAGCTTGGGATTGTGATCTTATTCCAGCGAACCTAGGATCAGGAAGACTTCATTTGATACTAGAAACCTGAGCAGGATAGTCCTTCCTTACCAGGAGGGGTATGATATCCATAAATGGATCACTGCTTTAGGGAGAGTCTGTAAAGGTAAGAAGGTCCCTCAAGGGCAGTGGGCAGCTATCTTGTGGCTCTCCTTTGCTAACAAAGGTGGAGAATAACTTCTCACTATCAGGGAGGCAGATACTCAAAACTACCCAGAGTGTCCTCATAGATGGTTTTAGTTTAACCACTGAACAGTACAGGGTACGTTTAGAGACACACAGAAGGCACACCACCAAGACTGGGTTGATTTTGTGGACAGTGCTTTTAAGGCTCTGGCTGGGTCTAAACTGGGGTGGCATGGTGAGCAAAAGAACGATGGATTTAACCCAGATCTCTTGACTGGGGGAAAATGTATGATTCATTCAGCATTCCGTCCATCATTTGTTTGTGTTGCACTTTTCGCCCTATGTGGGATGGGTATGCCCATACGTGGGTCCCTTGCTCACTGTGCCACTGGATTCAAGCTAGCCTGGCTGAAGAAGGGTGACATACCCTGAAACTGGTCCCAGGATGCTTGTTTCAGGTCCAGGGAGGACCAGGCTTGGCAGTTCGGTCTTGAGTGTTCCCATGAGGCACAGGGTCATGCCTGATTTGCATATGGCTGGGTCTAAACTGGGATGGCATTGTGAGCAAAAGAACAATGGATTTAACCCAGATCTCTTGACTAGGGGAGAATGTATGATTCATTCAGCATTCCGTCCATCATTTGTTTGCGTAGCACAATAAGGCTCTGAAAGGCTGGTTTCATAGAAGTAATGTGCATGACTAGGAGGGACTGCACAATTTATTGATGAGGGAACACCTCTTCAATTATTGCCAAAATCAGCAACTGCGCCAGTACCTGTTGGAATTTGCTCTGGCCTCTCCTCAAGAATTGGGAAAGAAGGCAGACAAATGGGTCAAAACCACGGTCGAGCAGACAAACCATGGTGGTGGTGGTGACCAAAAGAAGCAAGATTCTTCTAAGATCCAAGAGCAGGGTGGGTATAAAGGTAAAGACAAAAAGGAGTCTCCACTAGGTCCCCAAACATCTTCCTCTGGGGGTGGGTCTCAAACCTCCTCTTCTTCAGGCAAGAAGCCTTGGTGTTATCTTTGCAAGGAAAAATGCCATAGGGCAAAGAAAGCCAATTTCCCTACGTCTAACACCAATGAGACTACTACTATATTGCTCCTAAGACAACTAGCGTCCCCCTAGAACCAGTAAAAGTAGTACTAGTGCCCCCAAGAGATTAGTTGAGTTATTTTGCTTGGGTTCTGAAGTGGGTTCTGGCCTAGTCAGAACACCCACTGAGGCTGTTCTTGTCTGTGACAGTGGCATTGCACTTTTCACATTACTTGTAAGTCCCACTAATTTGGGCAAATACAAATAGCAGCCCCTTATTATTGGTCAAGAAGCTGTGGCTTACAGGGACACATGGGCCATTGTCACTATGGTGGCAGAAAAACGTGGGTCTCCGGAGCAGATCATTTTTGGTCACATTTACCAAGTGACCAATGCAAGCAATGTCAGGACTGATCATTCCTTGGAAGGTGTAAATCTCAGCTGGGGAGGGGTATCTAGCACTAAAACAGTTGTGGCTTCCTAGGACCTAGTTGTGGACTGCCTGTTGGGCAATAATTTAGAAACTTCAGCCTGGTCTGAAGTGGAGTTCAGGACACATGCAAAGATGATGGGAATCTCTGCCAGTGCCTTTGCTAATACCAGGGCTCAGGCCAAAAAGGCACTGAGGGAACTCTGGATCCTGGAAGAATGGACTAGCCAGCTCCCAAGAGAAGGAGAAGGAAGGGTAAATACGTTTCCTCCTTTCAGACTCCCAGTGACGATCAGTCTCCTGAGGGAGATGACCTCAGCCCCTGTGAAGGAACTGTCCCAGAGGAACTTGGGCCTGACACAGCAGAGTTCTTCGGGGCAGGGGGCCCTTCCAAGGCAGACTTGAGTCTGGAGCAGAAAACCTGCCCCTTTCTTGAACAACTCATTCAGGAATCTGCTGCTGAGGAGGTAGGGAATGTCAGGGGGTCCCATAGGATCGATTGGGAAGATGGGCTCCTATTTTCTGAGTGTAGAGACCCCAAACCTGAAACCACCAGGAGGTTGGCAATGCCTCAGAAATACAGGAGTTTTCTCTCGTCCGTTGCAAATGAAATTCCACTTGCAGGACATCCTGGGCAAAACAAGACTTGGGACAGGTTTGTTCTTCACTTTCACTTTCACGGACACCAAAAGTCTGAAAATACCAAGCAGTTTTGTCGCTCCTGTGTATCATCCAAAGTGCATTGGGCTTATTGAAAGGTTCAAGAGGACTCTAAAGGGTATGATCATGGGACTCCCAGAAAAGCTGAGGCGAAAACGGGATGTCTTACTACCCTTCCTTCTCTTTGCCTATAGAGAGGTTCCTGAGTTAGGGGGTGGGCTATAGCCTATTTGAACTTCTGTTTGGACATCCAGTTAGGGGTCCATTGTGTTTGGTTAAGGAGGGATGAGAGCAGCCTGTCAAGCCTCCTAAACAGGGTATAATGGACTATGTACTTGGACTGTATTACCCTACGGCTGAGTACATGAAGAAAGCCAGCAAAACCTTGAGGCCAGCAGGGGCTTCAGAAAGCTTGGAATGACCAAGAAGAGGCTGTACTGAATGTTTATAAACCAGGTCAGAAAGTGTGGGTGTTGGAGCCTATGGCCCCAGCAGCTCTCCAGGACAAGTGGAGTGCCCACCACACCATCCTTGAGAAAAAAGGTGGGTCACCTACTTGGTTGACCTAGGCACTCCAAGAAGTCTTCACAGAGTACTTCATGTAAACTGCCCAGGGCTGACATGAGCTTGCTGGAGAATCCCTAAGCAGGGTTTTTAAATAGACTACGAGCTGCTACCTTCATTTTCATCAAATTTGAAATTGGTTTTATGTCAGATTTTAGGTGTTATACCAGTCAAGCTGCTACCTCTGTTTTTTAACAAAACGAAATTGTTTGATGTGCTGTTAGGCTGTAACTGTACAAACTGAATCTGAATACGAATCTCAATTAGCTGGGGGGTAATTTTGGGATATACTTACCGGAGTGAGGTGACTGCCAGTGCCGGCCAGTCCCTCAGTACGCTCCATACTTTGACTCAAAGACCGATGTCACTTCCGCATTGACTCGCTCTAGGGAGTCCGCTGAATGTACTTAAACAGGGGCGCTGCGCGGTCGCAGTTGACTGAAACCTGGAACTAATACTTGTTGAAGCTTTGTATTTTATGGGAATCCCTAAACAGGGATTTTTAAATAGACTACAAGCTGCTACCTTAATTTTTATCAAATTTGAAATTGGTTTTATGTGAGAATTTAGGCTTTTTACATGTCAGGCTGCTGCCTCTGTTTTTTTAACACCTTAGCTGCGTGTAAACATTTCTCCCCAGTGCTGCGCTGTCCATTAGAACTAGTGCTGAATGGACGTTCAATGGTCGTGCGCAGCACTGGGGAGGTAGCGCTGCTGACGACCATTGGCCGTCAGCAGCACTTAAGGGGTTAACAAAACTAAATTTTTTGATGTGCTGTTAAGCTGTAACTGTGCAAACAGAATCTGAATACGAATCTCAATTAGCTGGGGGGCACCGAAGAAAGGTGACTGCCAGTTCAGTCTCTCAGTACGCTCCTTACTTTGACGCAAAGAGCGATGTCACTACTGCATTGACACGCTCTAGGGAGTCAGCTGAATGTACTTAAACAGGGGAGCTGCGCCGGTGCGAGCGGACGTGCGCAGCGGGCGCGCCACTGGCGTACTGAAGGTGCACCTAAGGCAAGCCCATCTGTGCCCGTCCGCACCCGAACGGGCCCAGGGGCCAGGACACCTGGTCCAAAAGTGACTTATTCCATGGTAAAACTGTGCAAATTAAAAGACACATGCTACACCCTGCAGCATTGGGCAATTAGCTTCTGCTAGACAAGTTGTTTGTGGATAAGGAGAGGCAGGAGATGAATGGCACTCAGGCTCAAGGGCTATAGGAGGATGCCCCTTCTAGCTTAAGGGCCGCCTTATTAAACACACGGTCCCTACAGAAGCATAACCTGGAAATCTTTAGCCTGCTTCAGGTGAATGAGCTGTATATCCTTGCTCTAATGGAAACGTGGCTAGATGATGCTTCTGGGTCCGATTTAGTGGTCTCCCTCTCCCCAGATTATGATGTTCTGACTCTCAATCACCAGGGGAAGAAAAGAGGGGGAGGGGAGTAGCAATAGTCTGCCGCACGACTCTGACTATTATGAAAATATTAGAAGAGAGCCTGGACGGGGCGGAGGTCTTGGGGATTAAGATTGGTATATAATCTTCTTGCCTGATGGTAGTGGTCCTCAAACAAAGCATTCACGTTTTCAGAATTAATCTCCAGTTCTTAATTTTGAGCAAAAAATGAATTCCCGCTCGTTATAAGTCATAGTACTTCAACATAAAAAAAATTCACAATATGCATGAAAGGATGTGCAGAGCATGAGCTTCATATGTAACAAAACAAATGTATTTACATCAATGGATTTAAATCACTGTGCATTTTGGTGGTTGCTCCAGAGGGGAACGTGCAAAGGAAGGGGTGCTCGAAGGTAAGTGGGTGGAGGAATTATTTCCTGGGTGAAGAGAAGAGTAGAGAGAATCAGTGAGATTGATCAGATGTATCAATCTAGGTGTCCTGTCCCAATGCTATTTTACATGGTCTATTTACATTGATTAGTACAATCACAGATTGTAATCATCTGTGGCACGTAGTAGGGATTGAGAGGATGGGTCCAGGTGCAGGAATATATGGTTGTCGACGTTTCGACTCGACTTGTGGCGTGTAGGATATTTAAGCCTTGTCTGCGAGTCATCCTCAGGACGGGGTAAGTGGGGAGTGTAGGGGGCAACAAAGCCCTGGACATAGACATCATACACTGAATGAATGCAATCTTAGTCAGTAACTTTGGACTGAGCACTGAAAGTATAGGCAACGGTTCAGGGTCAGCCACAAGACCTCATCACAGACATGAGTGGATTTCTTAGATTATGCTAGCAAGGCACTGCCGGGCTGGGATAGGGGCAGCCAGGTAGATGAGTTTTCAGGGCTATATAACTTGATTTTGATGGAGCACATACTTGATATGTATTTTCCAGAGCTGCGCCGACACCTGGTTGATAGCAAGCTTTCTGACCCCAGGAAGCTTGCTGAGGAAGCAGACCTTTGGGTCAGCATCAGAGTGTCCAAGAATGTATCTGGGGGAGAATCCCAAAAGGGTGTCAGGGTTCCCATCAGAAGAAAGAGGGGGAGATTAAAAGGAGGAGTTTTCTCAAGGCCCCCAAAATAACGCACTAGGGAAAGGGTCTCATTCCCAATATGGCCTCCAGAAGAAGAATTACCCTGACAAGAGTCATGGGCAAAACCTCCCAAGTACTACAAGTGTTTTGATTATGGGCACTACAAGTGAGATCCCAAGTTTCCAAAAAGTACACCACCTCCCAGTGGGGGAAAAGTCCCAGGGGTGGTGAGTAATGTCCCTCTAATTTGTTTCCTCTATGTGCAGCAATAAAAGTGCTATGTGCACTGCACTGAAGATAAGTAACAACTTAATATGCAAGCATGTGCGGTGTGCAAGCTACAAAAAACAGTGGCACATTAAGAGTGCCATTGGCTCTAATGCAAACCAGAAAAAAAATAACCGTCCCCCTCCCCCTACACCTCTGGGTTGGTATTAAAGACACCCATTACCGGGGTGTAGAGGGCTCCTTGCACCCCTGGGCATGTGTGCCACTGCATCTTGTGCCCTATGATTCTACCTATAATTCCTCTCTATCTGCTATGTCCATGCTACTCTTATCTCCTCCTCTCACCTTTTCTTATCCCTGTCCACCTCCACTCGATCTCCTAGCTTGGCCTTATCGCCTTTCTCCTTTTTTATGTCGAGCTTCCATCGACCTGTTATATCTCTTCTGTGGAGTTTGGCAATCCCACCTATTGACATTGGTTACCATCTGTGGCATTCAGAAATGCTGGCTTGCTTTTATTGCATTTGTGTAAATGCCCCTCCTTTGCGTGCATAATTCCATCCCAGGCGATTTCACCCAGAGAACCTTTTTTTAGGCCATCACACAGTACAGCGTGTGATGGCCCCTCCTCCTTGTTTCTTTGCAATTACGGAGTCAAATGCTTTTTTTTAACCCACGCTTTTAGTTTCATGTCAAGCATGCAGCTTTATATGCGGCTTGCCATATTTTTTCTTTTGCCTTCTGTGGTAAATAAGTTATTACCCTGTCATAATTTCTGTACATTAATAAAGAATAAAGATAGCTCATAAAATGAGAGGCAGAGTCCGTGGTGTCCGGTTCAAAAGGGCTTTAATACAATGACTCGAGTCACTGGAGAATCGGATTCCATCACCACTAAGGTTCAGGAAGGGTCGTCATCTGAATCTTTATTCACATAACACATTATATATAGTGAAACCATACAATTGCATTGAATAGAGAAGGCGGAGCGCTCCAGGCGGAGCAAGGGAAAGAGAGAGAGATAAGAACACATGGGCGTGAAAGAAGGCGTGTAAGGAGGCGTACACGTGGGTGTTCACTTGATGAGTCATAGGTGTGTCATAGGGGGGTGGATGCATAGAGGAGGTCTGCAGGGTCAGCAGGAACCTTTACCCTACTTTGTGCGCGCAAAACTGGTCATGACGTGAAATTGACGTGTAACTGGGGAGAGCTGGGGGGGGCTGACTTTAGCACTAGTAGAGGAGTCTGGGATGTCAGAACGACCTGCACCTTTGGCACATCCGATATCTTGTGTTTGGAGGATGTATAGTCTGAAGTAAAGGTCTCTCGAGCAAAGGCTGTTCATCACTAAATGCTAGTGGGTGCATATATTTCTTCGTGCATTATGTGGGGCCATGGGCCTTCTATGGCAACGGGTTCAGTAAATCACTCGAATGGAGACAGGAAGGCTAGGCCCTATGTTCTGCAGGCGGAATATGTTTACCCCTTTCACTGGTCTGGAATGTGTTTTTGCAGAGCTGAGCAGATAACTGTATGCAAAATACCGTCTTGGCAGGCCAGGCTGGGCACCTCTCGGCTGAGCAGGAAGTAAGGGAGAGGTCAGGGAGGCATAACTAAACTGCAGCTTTCAGAGTTAGAAGAGGCTCGGAGCCTAAATTCGGGACCTGGCTCGGCTGTGCCACAAAAACGTGTGCATCTCAACTTTTAAACGTGCATCATGTAAATGCGTTGGCAACATAGGCCTCAATGCAGAATTAACGTTTCATTCATGGAAGGCCTAATAACTGACATGCTAACATAGGACGGAAATACAGAGGCATTATTATTACAGTCATAGGAAGGGAATTACATGATAACATGGACATACATGGGGCATAGGTACATGGATAGGGTACGGGTGGGGGACACACTGGCCACGTAAACTTTTCTATTTCCTCATTCCCTCCTTGTCCCCTACTGTGCCCTTCAGGACACATCTATATTCATGACACCATCTATTTGTTCATATAGCATCATTTGCTCGTCTTTTTTCATTTGGGCACGGGAACGTGGACGTGGACAGGGAATACAGGCAGTGGCACACAAGCCGCAAATCGCTGGGCCACATTGCAGACAGAGACAGCAACTAAATACTACGAGCAGTATTATTCCTAGGAATTACAGCACTTTCCATCCCCAGGCTGATATCACACTCCAGAGCCAACCGGACCAAGTCCAGGTGCCTGGATTCTGGTGTATCTCGTGAGCTATCTTATGGAGCCTTGTTATTGCTGCATACACTGATGGTGCGTTATTAGGAATAAACACAAAACAACTGGAGCCGATCACTCTACAAGCTCTGCCCCTATCGGCCAGGATGACGTCAAGAACAATTAAACAACAGGGGGTGGTGATGGACAGAGTTTCTGAATTAAACAGAATACTCTCACCCAGTCAAGAGATCAGGGCTTAATCCAACACCGTTTTTTAGCTCATTGCACCATCCCAGCTCAGAACCTGGCTATATGCAAATTAGTCTGTCCCTGGCCCAGTGCATCATGGGAACAGGGCAAACCAAACTACCAAGCCAATTCTTTCACTGGGAAGGAAACAAGCTACCGGGGACTGGTTTCTGGCATTTCAGCCGTCTTCGGCCCGGCTTGCTTGAATCCTGATGGTGCAATGAGCAAGGGACTCACGTCTGAGTATACCCTTCCACGCTTATGGTGGACAAAATAATTAAACAACAGGGGGTGGTGATGGACAGAGTTTCTGAATTAAACAGAATACTCTCACCCAGTCAAGAGATCAGGGCTTAATCCAACCCCGTTTTTTAGCTCATCGCACCATCCCAGCTCAGAACCTGGCTATATGCAAATTAGTCTGTCCCTGGCCCAGTGCATCATGGGAACAGGGCAAACCAAACTACCAAGCCAATTCTTTCACTGGGAAGGAAACAAGCTACCGGGTACCGGTTTCTGGCATTTCAGCCGTCTTCGGCCCGGCTTGCTTGAATCCTGATGGTGCAATGAGCAAGGGACTCACGTCTGATTATACCCTTCCATTCAAGCAAGCCGGGCCGAAGACGGCTGAAATGCCAGAAACCGGTCCCCGGTAGCAGTGAAAGAATTGGCTTGGTAGTTTGGTTTGCCCTGTTCCCATGATACACTGGGCCAGGGACAGACTAATTTGCATATAGCCAGGTTCGGAGCTGGGATGGTGCAGTGAGCTAAAAAACGGTGTTGGGTTAAGCCCTGATCTCTTGACTGGGTGAGAGTATTCAGCTTAATTCAGAAACTCTGTCCATCACCACCCCCTGTTGTTTAATTATGACGTCAAGAACAAGGCGGTTCTGAAGAACAACAAGTCTCATAGCAGACTGCTCCTCGGTCAAGTTACCTAAGGCAGAGGTAGTCTCATTCACTACTGCTTCCAATGTTCTTGTTAATCTACGTATTAATTTACTGTTTTGGATAGGACCTATGAAGAAAAAGAATCCTTTATTGAAATCTGTATATTGCTCCAATGCTGTCTCAGTCTGATCGACAACCGGGGACTCGGTCTCCCTCTTGTGTCTTACATGTACGAGTCGGGAGGCTCGATGATAATGGGATGGGGCTAGAAAAACAGGTGGCAGTAGGAACGCAATATAACCAGTTCCACCCCAGTCCAAGGGCAGACGTACATAGGCTGTCTGACCGCAAATGAAATAGGAATGGCGGGAAGCTTTGAAAGTAGACTTTCCTTTATCATTGAATTCGACCACAGTATTACAATCACTGTGTCCTAAGTGCACTGAACCATTCTTTCTAACGCATAATTCACCTTTTACTGGTAAGACTGTTATAAACGGTGAGCCTGTATTTGTCTCGGACTGGACGTTCAGAATCATGAGGCTGAGGGAAACGTTTCCTAATTCGTACACTTCATTTTCTAGATCTGTTCCTTTCCTTTGGGGAAAACCATCTTTATCGGGAAAACATGCCTTATTCATTACTATATTCAGGTCCCCCCAAATCCATTCACTCTGGGAATTTGTGAACTTTCTGTCTTGTGTTAATGACATTAAAGCAAACCAAGCTCCGCACGAACCATTGTGCGAAAACGGATAAGGAAAGAGGGGCAGAACTCCCTCTATTTTCTGATAAGGTGGGAGTCGGCCACATACCCAGCAATTCGTTACATTGCTGGTCTGGTGAGAATGGTGTAACATACGAATAAAAGTATTGTTGCGCAGTGCTAGTCGATATGACAATTCATGGGGTGGCAGATCACTGAATGTGTGCTCTACAGTGTCATTGAAGGTAGAATGTGTATGTGAACCAAGAGGAGGAAAGAAAACATGTAGCGTCAAGCTTATACATATAATCGATATACTTAGAAAAAATATAATGATCAGGGTTACTATGCATCTGCTGCGTAAGGTTTTGCAGTATTTATCTTTCATCTCTTTCTGTCTATCTCTCTGTCTATTTGGGTCTACGATCTTATACATGTCAGGAACCTGTCTAACCGCTTCACCCGAGGGGGACTTAAACAATTAAACGCTGTCTGACTTACTAGACCATAATTTCAGTTTATACTCCTGTTGCGGAGTCTTTTCTAGCAAAGGGAGTTTAGAGTCACTGATTTCAAGGCAGTCCTTAGAGTCTTTTACCGGACCAAGTCCATGGAAGCGTTTCATGTGGTGGGCATGGAGCCAGCCCTTCCTCCCCTCGACCTTGACGGCGGTCCTCGTCGTGAGAAGAACCAGCTTGGGTGCGCGCCAGCGGGGCTCGAGAGGACTTGAACGATCAAAATTTCGGACAAACAACAGGTCTCCCAGGACAATCGAATGGTTCTTCACCTGGGTGTTGTCGGGGAAGGCAGCTGCAACCTGTGAACGACAAGAAAGGAGTGCAGACATCAAGGAAGCCAGGTAATCTGTCAGCATATTACTGTCAACATCAGTGATCTTTTTCGGCATAGGCGTACCCCACATATTCGGCGGTCTACCAAAAACCACCTCGTACGGAGATAGTCCGGTTCTGGAATGAGCTACCATACGCATGTAAAAGAGGGCAACCGGCAAGGCTACCATCCAATCCACGCCTTTTTCTGCACAAACCTTCGCTAACTTGGTTTTGAGTGTCTGATTGTGTCTCTCTACGAGACCTGCTGCCTCTGGGTGTCGTACGCAATGGAATCTCCACTGGTACCCTAACAGAAGAGATACTTGTTTCATCAGTTCAGAAGAGAATGGCTGACCGTTGTCTGAGTACACAACACGGGGCAAGCCGTATCGCGGAAAGAATTCTCGGACCAACTGCTTGGCAGTGGTCACAGCAGTGTAATCTGGGACTGGGTACGCTTCTGTCCATCTAGATAGGGCACATACAACTACGAGGACATACTTGAATCCTCGACATCTGTCCATCTGAATATAATCCATCTGGAGGACTTCAAAAGGGTGGTCAGGAGGATGAAATCCACCTTGTTCCACGGGAATGCCTTTGCCTGGATTGAACTGACAACAGATCATACAGGTACGCACTTTCTGTTTTGCTGCTGCACGCAGATGCTTGTTGAATTAGATATTCTGTAAACTGTCTAACATGGCTTTTTCTCCTAAGTGTGCTAGACTATGTGCTGTATTTATGATAGCTTGAACCATGGAGTCAGGGAGAAACCACGTGGCTTTGCCTTTTGTCATCCAACCCTGATCTGTCTGGACCCCTCCTTGTTCAGTCCATTTCTTGATTTCGTCTGGAGTGGCATGTGTCTGTATGTCGAATACATCCTGTGAGGGATCCCTGACTGTCATGCAATTTGTCAGTAATGGTACTTCCGTCTTTGTCGTGTCAGTTGGAATGTCTGTTTGAGTCTGGGCTGTAAGTTTAGCTGTTCGATCTGCCAGGTCGTTACCCTGGGAAATGGTGTCAGTGACTTTCGTATGTGCTTTGCACTTCATGATAGCTATGGCTGTAGGCAAGTGTATTGCATCTAACAGGGCCTGAATGAGGGGACCATGCTGTATTTTGGCCCCATGAGAGGTCAGAAAACCTCTCTCCTGCCAGAGGACTCCAAAGTCGTGAACGACTCCGAAGGCGTACTGTGAATCTGTGTATATGTTTACTTTCAAGTTCTTGGCTCGTACACAGGCTTGGGTCAGAGCGATGAGCTCTGCTGCTTGGGCAGACAGGGTATCAATTCGATGTGTCTCTATGACTTCAGTATCAGTGGTCACTGCATATGCGGCCACTAACTCTCCTGTGCTTGTTCTCAGACATGAACCATCTACATAAAGTGTCAGGTCTGGGTCTGGCAGTGCAATGTCTGTCAAGTCTTGTCTCGGCTTCGTCACTGTGTTAATGACTTCCACACAGTCATGCGGTGCAGGGTCTGCTGTGCTCGAGGGTAAAAGTGTAGCAGGGTTCAGGGTATTGCATCGTCTAATCTCTATGTGTGGCTGGAACAATGTCAGTTCATATCCTGTCAGTCTTGCTATAGTCAGGTGTTGTGTCTGAGTCCTGTTCAAGAGAACTTCCACTGAGTGTGGAACCTGCACTGTCAGGGGATGTCCTAACACTATGAAATCGCTTTGTCTGATTGCTAGAGCTGTTGCTGCAACTGATTTTAGGCACGCAGGCAGAGCCTGGGCCACCGGATCCAATGTACTAGAAAAGTAAGCACAAGGCTTGTGTTTTCCTGCCTGATCTTGTGTAAGGACAGATAATGCTGTGCCTTCGCGTTCAGTGACAAAAGGTGTAAAAGGTTTGCTGTAACATGGTGTCGCTAAAACCGGTGCTTGACATAGAGCTTTTTTCAATTCATCAAATGCAAGTGTATGTTCCTGAGTCCAAGGGAGGACAGTCGAAGTCGCTGCCTCCTGCGTTGTCAACTGTATGAGTGGCTTAGCTAGATATGCATACTGAGGAATCCATTGTCTGCAGTAAGAAGTGAGGCCAATGAAGGCCCGTACTTCCCTTTGTGTCTTGGGCTGTGGAAGATGTGCGATTAACTGAATGCGGTCTGGTGTCAGCTGTCTACCCCTCTTGGACAGCAAGTGTCCAAGGTACACCACTTGCTGGGCACAGAATTGTAACTTTGAAGGGGACACTCTGTGCCCCTTTTCTGCCAGGAATTATAAGACTGTCAGTGATGCACGTTCACAGTCTCGTTCTGTTCGTGCCATGATCAAAAGATCGTCAACATATTGGAGTAGTGCAGTGTCAGTAGGCATGTAAATACTGTCTAATTGTCTTTTCAATGCTTGACTGTAAATACTAGGACTTTCTGTGAACCCTTGAGGAGCCCTCGTAAATTTGAAGCTTCGTCCATTTAAACAGAATCCGAAGAGGTATTGGCTCTCTGGATGGATTGGGATACTAAAGAAGGCGTTCTTGGGATCTATTACAGTAAAGAACGTCGCTTTGGAATCAATTGCAGTCAATAATGAAGAAATGTCTGGGACCACTGGGTACTGTGGTATTATGCATTTGTTCAGTTCTCGGAGATCAATCACTAGTCTGTAGACTGGTGGTGCATTTGGGTCAGTTCGTTTAAGAATCGGAATGATAGGAGAATTACATACATTGGAGTCAGTCTCTACAACCACTCCCTGTGCAATGAGTTCGTCAACAATTTTCAGTAATGCTACTACAGCATCAGGTGGTAACTTGTATTGTCGGATTCGTGGCAGTACAACTCCTTGCTTGAGTGTGACACGGTGTGGTGTAATATGCATGTAACCTACATCAGTCGGACCTTGCGCCCATAAATGCTGTGGTACATTCTGGAGTCTGGGATCAAAATCTCTCAACACATAATGACCTTTAAAATCTCGCAAAAACAATCTCACTCCTTCCGGAGAACAACAAATCACTGCTCCTAGTTCTTTCAATGTCTTTATACCAAGCAAGTTCTCAGGACATGATTTAGTAAGCAACAAGTCTGTAGTGCGGGACAACGGACCAACTCCTAGGGAAACTGGCTTTGACACTTCGTTAACAATAGGCTTTCCTGAAAATCCCAGGGAAATATTCTGTGAGCCTGAGAGGGGGGCCCCTGGAACCTCTTCATGACTGATGGTAGTTCTGCTCGCCCCTTTGTCAATCAGAAATTTTCTGTCTTTTCCCAATACACGACTATGTACATAGGGACCCTCTTGATCTACAGGTACCTCAATAAGGGGCAAGCCAACCTCCCTCTCTAGGCTGTTTCATGAGTACTGTTGATAGTCTGGGTAGTCTGACTGTGCATACTGGTACATTTGTTGCGTGACATGTTGTGTGGCAGCAATGGGTTGGGGTACAGCTACTGTCTGTTGCGTGTTCTGTGGCGTTTGCGTGTTCTGCAGGATGTTATCCTGTCTAGGAGGACGCGGTCTTTCTTTCGTCTTGCCTGTAGCTATATTGTGTTTCAGGACAGCACATTCATTTATATAGTGACCTGGTTGTTTGCAGTAATTACAGTTCCCTTTGACAGGTGCCGCGCCCTTTTTATGGCCATCAGCTGGAACTGATTGAGCAACTAATACTTTCATTTTCGTATCTTTCATGCGTCTCTTTTCGTGTTCCTGTTCTTCTCTAATTCGGTTCTGGTGGTACTGTAACATTTGCAACATTTGGGAAGGGCTATTTGCTTGCCAGGTACTCTCAACCTTCAGTACTCTATTTTTGATCGGGGGTAAGGAATTCTCTACTAATTTGCTCACAAAAAGATGTGGGTACGATTCACTATTTGTCTTCAGGCCACTGTTAATAATAAAACATTTTCCGAATCTAGAATAAAAATCAATAGTGTCTTCATCTTGTTTCTGTTTGCAGGCTGAAATAGCATCCCAATCTTCCTTTTTAGTAATCAATAATCTCGGCAAAACCTGTATTAATAGTTCGGGTAATTCTTTAGCTTTGGCCCCAAGACCAACACCAGGGCCTCAGAGTTTATCCTCGTCTTCCAATTCTGTCCAGCTGATCTTTTTCTCTCCCACTTCCCAATCTTTTTCTTTAAGCTTTTCGTAAATGCCTGCTGGTAACAGTACTTTCAATAATTTAATGATATCAGCGTATGTGTAATCCCCTATGCGGAGCATGTCTTTTAATTCACGGTAGAACCCCCCTGGGTCTTTATCATGACAGGGCAGTAATTTTTTCATTTCCAATAATTCCATTTTCGTCAAGGGTGTGTAAATGTATACTCATTGAAGCTCACCCCCTGCAGTTCTAACGGGATGAACCTCTCGTAGGGGGTTCTGTCTGTCTATGTGGAAGGTCTTTCTTTCTCGGCGTGGGGCAGGAATCAAGTGCGGGGTCAGAAAAGTCAAGTACTTATGTCGTTGATCTAAAATGACATTAATTAACTCGGCACCTAGACCTCTCCATCTCGCTAGAAGTAAATCGTCCAGTAATTTATACAAGGGACCTGGATCAGAATGCTGACTCTCGTACAATGTGATGAGATGTTGAACCATGTAAATACCAGCTAAACGCTGTTCTTCCGGAGGAAGGCTTAAAAATGTTTGCGCTACTATGTCATCCTTATATATGTTAGAATTACAGGCCCATTGAACCGCTGACCGGGCTAGTTCCTGTTCATGCATAGTACAAAGTTCACTGCCCCCTACTCGTTTTTTCAGTGCATGTTCAGTAGCTTGGAATAGGTGTTCGAGAGAATATCTTTCTGGTATGGGAGAGAGGGAACGTTTACTGTAATCTAGGCCCTTAGGCCTGTCAAACGGTCTTGCCCTGCCTACGTAATTCATTTTATTTATTTCCTCTGTTTCTTTCTCTTCCTCATCTGTGACTATGTCGTCCTCTTTCTCGGCTTGCTCTTTCTTGTGTATATTCAGAATTTCTTTACGAATTTTCCTGTACATACACTCTATTCTTGACAATGTATCATGTTTACCGACAGCTATATTGTCATTACAAGTGATCATACCTTTAGTTACTTCTTTATTTGGCTGGTCTTGTTCCCTTATCAAACAATTAATCAAAAATCGTAAAAGCATGCTTTGAAGCTCCACCTTTCTATGTGCCATGGCCTCTTGTATACTTTCTGGTCCCTCCCCCGTTCTAACGAAGTGGTATATTCTGTCTAAATGACACCTTCATGTCTGGTAAAGTGATCAAATAGTCTGCAACGCGTCTTAAACGTACTGAGTATGTGAGCATTGAGCCCACACCTGGTACTGGATCATATATAAAATTGGAAACAGTTTGTCTAAGAGATGCTGTTGTCGTTGTCGTTTTTGGCGTTCGTTGTAGTGCTAATTCTCGTAGTGATCGTGATGGTGGTGGGGTGTGCCATATGTCTCTAGTGGGCCCCCCTCCCGATGCCCCTTGACTTGAGTCGCCTTGGCTTGAGTCGTCTTTCACTGTCAGTGTTACTACTGGTGCTGGTTGATCTTGTGCTACGGGTGGTTGGTGAAAGGGATTGTTAGGGTGGTTGACAGGAAGAGGAGGAGGAAGATCTACATTAACATAATCTGGAGCAGCGTCTTCTAAATAGGAGGAAAGAAAAATGTCCGCTGCTGTCTGTTTATGACTATGGACTTTTGTCGGGATCAGTGGTGGCGGCAAGTTACTGGGTACTTCCGGGGTCACTTTAGGTAGTCCTTCGGCGAGGACGAGATACATGCCTTTAATAAGGGCATTTCTTTGTCTATCTACTTGTTCTGCCTTAACCCGTTCACCTTCTTCCTTTAGCTCTTTTTCTTTGGCTTTTTCTGATGCTTCTCTACTTCTCTCTGCTTTGTTAATTTCTTTCTCTGTTCTCCTATGCGCTTCTTTACGCCAAAACTCTATGGCATCTTTCTGGGCTTGTCTAGCTTTTTTTTTCCACAGTGCTTCCTCTACTCTCATGATGCAATCAGCATCCCATGTCCCTGAGACAGGCCATCTATATTTCTCTTCCAGATCCTTCGTGTAATCTACCCATAAATCTAAAAACAGTATGGCATCTAGCCCATGCTTTTGGTACATAAAATGGCCAGGAGTGTCCCTAGGCGGGACGGGAACTGCCTCTTCGAGTATCCCTTTCCTGGTCCCTATCTGACGTAATTTCGGAAACAGCGGCATGTTTGAACTAACTTGAACGAAAACACAATATGCACAAGAATAGACTGGAAACAATCACTCATACCACGACATTAAAACATTAAAAACAGATACATCCTAACTAGTACATAGAAAGAAACACAATCCTGGAAAAACTTGTTTACTTTATGCACTGCTAGTACAGTACAGCCATACCGGTCTCATAAAGAGACACGTCTTTACCGCATCCACCTAAATGGACACGTCTGTACAGGATCTGTGTACCCAGACCCGTCTTGACCGGGCTCAAATAAATGAACCCGTCTCTATGCGTTCCCAACAACGGTACTCACCGGGAAGCAAAACTGAAGGCCTCGGAAACTCGATACTGGACTGGACTGCTAAGACTTGTCCTACTGCTGCTGAGCATGCGCCTTGGAACAGGTGGGCCTCGGGATACCTCGGACCTTGCTCTCTCAGCTTGGGCTCTGGTCGGGATGGTCCGCAATCCTCACCGCCTCGTGTGGATGCCTGGTCACAGTCTCCGTCTCCTCCGTGGGCCTGAGGGAGTTGGCAGGAAGTCCCGCTGTCGTGTACACTTGAAGTCCGTCACGGCTATAGAAGGGGTCAGGGGGCTGCACCTACATCGCCGGCGCGTGGGGAAGGGGACTAGTCCCTGTTCGGGCGCCAGATTAATGTGGTAAATATGTTATTACCGGAGGAGGAGCTTCGCGGGCAACCAAGATGGCCGCGTGAGCTCGGAGCTCCGAAGACCTCCCGATCCTCCGCAAAGATCCTGCTACCCATCCTGTCCCACGGTAGTGGGTATCAATTGCTGAGCCGGGGCTGATGTGGTGCCCGTTTCCAGAACGAAAATCCGACATTCCTAGACCGAGTTAGCTCGTCGTGACTTTGGTGGCCCCGCCTGCGTCACTGGCAGACGTCGATGGATACGAGTGGTGGCCCTCCACGGGACGTTCTGCCTAGGCTTCCTTGACCCGACTGGTGTGACTGGATCCTACGCTCTAAGCTGTAACCTCCTTTGGTGGCCTTCGGGGTCTCATCGTGCCGACTGTGGGCGCGCCTCACGCCTTCTTCGCCCCTCTGGACTACTTTGCCCTGGTGTGCCAACATGGCGGGCAAGGGAGACTCGGACAAAGGCAAGCCTCCGAGAGTTAGTAGGAAGCCGAACCAGTCCCAATCTACTATTCCGGAACGATTTTCCCATTCTAAGGGATCGCCGGGACTGGCGGTCCGACCTAAGGACCCGTTGAGGGACGAGTCCCCCGAGGATTCTGAATTCACGCTTCGGGACGTGATGGGTGCGATTGCTGGGGTGAAGACTGAGATGCACACTCTTCACGAAGCGCTGTCCGGCAAGGTGGACACCCTAAAGATTGAACTGAATCTTATCAGAGCTGATCTTGGTAAGACGAATGATCGGGTGAAGTCGCTGGACCTTAAAACATCGAGCTTAGTCAATGATATGTCTGATGTGCAGACAGAGGTCCGCGACCTGAAAATGGCTAACGGGCTGCTGGCACGCCGGCTGGATGAGTTCGAGGGCCGTGCGCGACGCCAAAACGTTCGCATCACTGGAGTACCGGAGAAAGCCGAGGAGGAATCAGCGGAACTTTTTGTAGAAGAACTAGTGGTCAAGAATCTAGCACCGGGTGGATTGAGCAAATTCTTTTCGGTTGAAAGGGCCCACAGAATACCGGGCGGCCCACCGAAGACGGGCGCTTCCCCTCGCCCCATCATTGTGAGACTGTTCAATTATAGAGACCGTGACGCCATTCTACAGGCATCGAGGACCGCTGTCCCGCTGCGTTTTCAGAACTCAGACGTAAACTTTTTTCCTGACTTTACTCAGGCTGTTCAGAAACGTCGCCAGAGTTTCGCTGGGGTAAAGAGGAGACTTAGAGAGTTGGGGATGCACTACTCTATGCTCTATCCTGCCAAACTTCGAATTGAACACGGTCATCGAACTTTGTTTTTCGACCTTCCGGATGCGGCAGGGGACTGGCTTGATACCCTGTCTCAACAACGGACCGACCCGGCTGATCAGACGGAGGAGGCTACTGGAGGGTCAGGTTCCCAGGAATGAACGAATGGACTTCTGATTTTTCTGGGGGGGGTTGCTACGAGTGGCACCGACTCTAGAAACTGCTGCTTTTGCTTCTGATATCTCTGTTAGTCATATGGAGGGTGACGGGGGGGATAGGATGCCTCCTTTCTCCTCTAAGGGGCTTCTTGTAGGTTAGTTTAAGGGGCGACAGGCACACTGCTAGTTGGGGTGGCTTTTAGTCTAATGCAGGGGTGCAGGGTGGGGGGTAGTTGGGGTGCGTTTTTTCTATTCTCTCTATTATTTCTTCCTTTGTTCTGGCTGGGGTCTCACTGTTCTGATGTAATTGTTTTGCGGGCGCCGTTCCGGGTGGGGTTGATGGGGTGGAGCGTCCTTGATGATGGGGGGTAAATCGCTGAACTTGTTGAGTTGGAACGTGAACGGGTTGGGGGATCGAATAAAACGGGGTGTTGTGTTACAAATGCTTAAAGGTTGTTCTCCAGATGTTGTTCTCCTGCAGGAAACCCATCTTGTAGGAAATACGTGTAAGGAATTGAACAGGAGAGGGTTTAAGATGGTGGCTCATTCGGGGTTCTCCACGGGCTCCAGGGGGGTGGGTATCATGGTGCGCATGTCCCTTCCACTGGAGGTGGAGTCTACCCTTGTTGACGAGAGAGGCCGATATGTGGCGGTGGTGGGTAAATGGGAGGGGCGCACCCTGGTTTTGGTTTCGGTCTACATCCCCCCGGGGCTGCAAGCACCTAATTTTCAGGACCTGGGTAGCGCCATTTTGAATCTCCCTGATGGCTTGTTGATTCTGGGGGGTGACTTTAACTCAGTGGTATCGGGGGACCTAGATCGCTTCCCATCCAGAGACCTACGTACATCACAGTCTTGGCTCCCGGACTTTATTGGCTCCATGGGGCTGATTGACTGCTGGCGCCTATTGCACCCCGCCCTGCGACAGTATACTTTCCACTCGGGGGCCCATGGTAGCCTTTCCCGTATCGACTATGTCCTAACCCCTGCGGCCCAGGCACAGTCGGTCTCCACTGCTCGCCTGATGGCCAGGGGCATCTCAGATCACTCCCCGGTTTGGGTGTCATTTGATTTTCACACTATCGCTACATCGAGGGTTGCCCCTATCAACCCCTGGTACTTCCGTAATCCTAAGACCCGGGACCTCCTAGCGAAATCCATAGAGAGGTACTTCGCCAAGAACTCCGGTTCGGTTGACTCTGCCGTCTCCCTTTGGGAGGCCTTTAAAACCGTGCTCCGCGGCGAAGCCTTCTCTTTGATTGCGGAAGCGCGTAGGCGACGTGATGAGGACGTGGTGCGGTTGGAGTCTGACATTCTTGATTTGAATTCCCAGTTGGCCTTGGGGCCGACTCCGGACCTGCTCCATGCTCTTTCCCTGAAACAAACGGAACTTAGGGCCACTGCCATTGATGCGGCGAAGGCGGTGAGCAGGGAACAGCAAGGCAGGATATATGACTCTGGGGATAAGGCCGGCAAACTTCTGGCGTGGCTGGACAGGAGAGAACTTGCCTCTCGAGTGGTTCCGGAGATACTGGGCGAGGACGGCCTGGTCGTGACGGACCCGGCTGCTATTGCCGGATCGTTTGCGGAATACTTTGAGGCGGTTTATACGTCGGTGGCTGTCCTGCCGGAATCTGCTTCGACCTCCTTTTTGGAGGGCATTGAGCTTCCCTGTCTATCAGATGTCGAGCGGGACGACATGGACCGGGATATTGCGGTCGATGCGGTGGCGCTGGCGATCCGGTCGTTGCGCTCCGGCAAGGCGCCGGGGCCCAACGGCATTCCTGTGGAATTGTACAAGCTTAAGGCTGATACAGTGGCCGCGCCCCTGCTGGACATGTTCCTTGAGGCCCGCGAGGCCGGTGAACTCCCGCTGGACCAACGACTTGCCACCATAGTGGTCATACACAAGGAGGGGAAGCCACGTGACCTGTGCCGCTCCTACCGGCCCATCTCCCTGCTTAACGCCGAGCCCAAAATTCTGGCGAAACTACTAGCTAATCGTCTGGTGGGGGTGATTTCGGATCTGGTTCATCCGGACCAATCCGGATTCATACCGCACCGCAACACGGCCCTCAATCTTCGCAGGCTCCACGCGGTCATGGCGCGGGCGCAGCTGCTTACTGAACCGACGGTGCTTGCTTCGCTTGATGCCACCATGGCTTTCGACTCCCTGGAGTGGAATTACCTGTGGGCCGTGCTTGCCAAGTTTGGGTTCGGGCCCGCTTACATAGGCTGGGTCCGACTTCTCTACTCTGCTCCGTTAGCTAATGTGACTGTGAATGGTCGAGTATCTGCCTCCTTCGCGTTACGCAGAGGCACCAGACAGGGGTGCCCACTGTCACCTCTCCTATTCGCGCTGGCGCTTGAACCGCTGGCAGCATGGATCCGGGTTCATCCTGATGTCGCGGGGATTACGTGGTCACCGGGATTTGAGGATCGGGTATCGCTATATGCCGACGACATCCTCTTGTATCTCACCTCCCCGTGCCGCTCCCTTATAGTGGTGTTTGACTTGCTGGGCACTTTCGGTGGCTACTCGGGCCTGGTTATTAATAGGTCCAAATCCTCTCTCTACACGTTGTGTGGTGACACTCCACGCCTTCCCCGCGGCTGTACAATACAAGTTGCCCAACAGGGCTTCAAGTATCTGGGTATCTATGTATCAAAGGATCCCCGGGCACGATACACACACAATTTGCTTCCTCCTTTGGTGAGGCTGCGTCGAGATGTGGAGGGTTGGAAGAAGTTACCGATTTCCTTACTGGGCCGGGCGGCATTGTTTAAAATGATGTCTTTGCCGCGGTTCCTCTACGCGCTGCAGAACACTCAGGATCCGGTGCCCGCTAAATATTTTGGGGAGGTTGAGAACTTGCAGCGCACCCTGCTGTGGGACGGTAGTCCACGGATATCCCTGACGAAATTGACCATACCGTGGTACGATGGCGGCATCGCCTTACCCGATATGCGTCGTTACTACTGGGCGTCCCAGCTGGCAGCGGTCAATCACGGCCTCTACGGCCCGGCAGTTGGTCCTGGCTATGCCATGGACCGGTGGCTTATGAATGATGGGAACTATTATAGGGCGTTGTATTCGAGGTCTCTGGATCGGAAGTTGACGGGGCCCACCAAGACGGCGGTACGGCTGTGGAGGGCGGTGACCAGAACTCTGGGCTGGCAGGGCAGGCTTACCATGGCCACTCCGCTATATGACTCCGACCTATTAGGGAAACTGTGGCATACCAAAGGGTTCGACAGGTGGGATGTTATTGGGATATCGAAGGTGGGGGATGTTATGGCTAGCGGAGTGGTTAAGTCCTTTGAGGCACTACAGGCCGAGTTCCAACTGGGCACGTCGGAATACTTCCGATATGCACAACTCCGCCACGCTCTCTTGTCCTGTATAACGGTGGGGGAGGCAGTACCTGAATCGTCTCCATTGGAGGATAGAGTGCTGGACGGACACATGCCAGATAGTGCCATCTCCCTGACTTATAAGAAACTCATCAACGTGCGGACTGATTTGCTGATGAAACTGAGAGAGCTTTGGGTGAACGATGGGATTGAGGTGGATGATGAAGAGTGGCAGTCAGCGGTTTCTTCTCCTAGGGAGGTGGCCATCTCGGCAAGGCTCCGACTCGTTCAACTGAAGATTCTCCACAGGGTCTATGTCACGGGCTCTAGGCTCATACACATGGGGCTTTCGCAGGACGGAATGTGCCGGAGAGGATGTGGCATGCTTGCGACTTTCATGCACATTATTTGGGAGTGTCCTGGGGTGGCTCGAATCTGGAATCGGGTGCATGACGTGATGAGAGATGTGACTGGTGTGACCTTGCCTGCGGAGGCCCGGCGCTGTCTTCTCAACATCTGGGGCCCGAATGATTACAATGTTGCCCAGACCCGCTGGGTCACGCTGGGCAACATGATAGCTAAGAGAGACATTGCCCAGAGGTGGGGAGCACCTGCTCCCCCCACGATCGGACTATGGAAAACCAACATGGATTGGTGTATGCTCCGCGAGAAAACTGTATATGTGGCACGTGGTAAGCCTAGGATGTGGGGGTCTGTATGGGGAGCTTGGAACTCATATCGAGGAGACATCTGTGTACCCCCCGAGGCGGCAACGCCCGAAGCCCGTCTGTCTCCGTAGAGCCCCCTTCCTGTGTTTCCATACTTGTTATCCTGTTCTATTACTCCCCATCTGCAATGCTGACACCCATTGAACTGATTGAATGATAGGGTGTGTAACCCCCGATCACTCCCAGTGATGCGTGCCCAGAATACGTTACCTGTCCTCAGCCTAGCTTCTTCTTTCTTGTTCCTTTCCTTTTTCGTTTCTTTTCCTTTTCTCCTTTCTTTTGGTATTTGGTTTATTCCTTGTTTCATGATATCTCATTTCAAAATTAAACCTGACTATTCCTGTGTAATGTTTTGTGCACGATTCTGAGTATTGATAGAATGCTGCCTGGCCTCCGGGATGTATGGCTGAATAGCGGTGTACTTTTTCGACAAATAAAGGTTTTCCAAAAAAAAAAAATAATAAATAAGTTATTACCCTGTCATAATTTCTATACATTAATAAAGAATAAAGATAGCTCATAAAATGAGAGGCAGAGTCCGTGGTGTCCGGTTCAAAAGGGCTTTAATACAATGACTCGAGTCACTGGAGAATCGGGTTCCATCACCACTAAGGTTCAGGAAGGGTCGTCATCTGAATCTTTATTCACATAACACATTATATATAGTGAAACCATACAATTGCATTGAATAGAGAAGGCGGAGCGCTCCAGGCGGAGCAAGGGAAAGAGAGAGAGATAAGAACACATGGGCGTGAAAGAAGGCGTGTAAGGAGGCGTACACGTGGGTGTACACTTGATGAGTCATAGGTGTGTCATAGGGGGGTGGATGCATAGAGGAGGTCTGCAGGGTCAGCAGGAACCTTTACCCTACTTTGTGCGCGCAAAACTGGTCATGACGTGAAATTGACGTGTAACTGGGGAGAGCTGGGGGGAGCTGACTTTAGCACTAGTAGAGGAGTCTGGGATGTCAGAACGACCTGCACCTTTGGCACATCTGATATCTTGTGTTTGGAGGATGTATAGTCTGAAGTAAAGGTCTCTCGAGCAAAGGCTGTTCATGCTGTCTATTCTTCTGCTGATCTTATTTCCCTGCTCTGTGTCTGGTTTCTGGGTGTTTTGTTGATTTCGCCCTGTACTCTGCCCATGTCTCATTCGGGCTGTTTCTTTCCTTAGAACCCGACTGGCTTTGCTTCCTAACTCACCCTCTCCACTTAGGTCTCCCTTTCCAAGGCAATTGCCTGTGAAACACCCTTCCTAGTCTCTTCCCAGTCAGTGCTCTCTCTTCCCTCCCCTGCTTGCCTCATCTTCGCATGTACCCTTCTTTTCAAACCCTGGTTTGCGTCTCTTCTTCGCCTTGCTCTCAGTCTTATGTCCTAGCCCATCTCTCTCAGAACTCTGCCTGTGTGACTTCGTGCTAGGTATATCCCCCATACTCTGCCTTTCCCTGCGCAGCACATTTACCCTCCCTCTCCCACACTATGTCTGCCTCCTCTCCTTCGGTCAGGTCACCCTTCTCCTCTCTTGCCTCCGATCGCCACTCGCCCCCTGGACATTGTATGCTGCTGCCACCTCTGCTCCCTCAACCCAGCACCGGCTGCTCTGCGGGCACAGAAGCTGCCAGGCTGGGCACCACTGCCCTGGGTAAGGTGCCCTGCGCGTTCCATATTGTGTGCACCTGCCGCCACCTGTTGCCAGTCCTCCCTGCCCGGCAGAGGCGCAACTAGAGTCAAATTTCGGGTGGGGGGCTAAGAAAAAAATTCGGGGGGGGGGGGCTGATTCTTTTTTTTTTTAAACAGATTTTATTAGTCTGCACAGTTAGAAATGCAAAACCCCGAGCTCCGGAGTCTATTGCACACATCATTAGAGCAGGTATAGCATCGTCAGACAATTTAATAAAATGCAAAATCCGTGGGAGCGCCACCATTTTGAATATTGCCGACCTCCCATAAAGAGACAATGGCATACGAGACCACACCTTTAGATCCGCCCGTGTGAGATCCCAAACCGGAGCAAGGTTACGAGCTCGGAAGACGCCCGCACTCTCGGACAAATAGACTCCCAGGTACTTCATCCCCCCAGCAGCCAACTGTATGTCCACCGCCCACTCACCGACCGTCCGTCTGTCGCCCAGCACCCACAAGGTGGATTTACCCGGGTTCACATACAGGCCGGAGGATTCCCCGAAAATCTGCAGGATCCGTGAGGAAGAAAAGCACATCATCTGCGTACAACGCTATTTTATCAGAAAGGCCGGGGGACCATCGGAAGCCCTTGAGCTGGGCGTCAATCCGCACCCACGCAGCTAAAGGCTCCATAGCCAGCGCGAACAGGTACGGGGAGAGGGGACACCCCTGTCGTGTACCCATCCGAACTGGAAAAGGCAGAGAAACCGCTCCCCCAACACGCACAGAAGCAGTGAGACCAGTATACAACAGCTGTACGCAGGCCAGAAAGCGAGGACCCAAGTTGAGGCGTCGTAACAGGGCAAATAAATATGTCCAGCTCAAAGAATCAAAGGCACGATCCATATCCGCCAAGAACAATGCAGCCGGCTCACCTAAACTCCTCCAGGCAGAGATCGCCACCAGGGCCCGCCTAATATTGTGCTGGGTCGCCCTCCGGGGCATGAAGCCCGTCTGGTCTGGGTGGACCAGGTCGCCGATATAAGGCTTGAGCCTGTTAGCTAGGGCCTTGGCCAAACCCTTGGCCTCCGTGTTAAGTAGTGATATTGGGCGGTAGGACGCGTGGCTCTCCGGGGGTCGGCCCGGCTTCAGAAAGACCACCACCTCGGTGTGCCTCTAGTCTGGCAGGAGCACACTACTCTCCCCCGCCTCCTCAATTACCGGACGAAGACGGGGGCACAGCTGCACATGAAATCTCTTTAAAAATTTACGGGGGGAACCTGTTGGGACCCGGCGCCTTACCGGGGTTGAGTTCGCCCAAGGCCGTGCCCAGCTCCTCATCAGTGAACGGCTTGTCTAGTATGTCCCGCGCCTCGTCAGGGACCGACCGCGGGGGGGGAGGTCATCTATGAACCGCTGAATGACCTTGGCCGACAGGCACTCCGGAGGTGTGTACAGCCCCTCATAATATGCGGCAAAGCTCTCCGCAATAACAGACGGCTCAGAAACCGGCGATCTCGCTGAGTCCAACAGCTGGGGCAGCGGCTGGGCGTGGAAAGCGCCCTGACATAGGTTATGGAGCATCCTACAGGATTTTTCCCCCCATTGATACACCCGACTACGGGTAGCCAACCAGGCCTGTCAAGTAGGACCGCTGCATACTGTCGCTGAGCCAGAACTAATTTCCGTCCTATAGATCTACCACCCTCCTCCCTACTCCTACATTCCAATACTACCACCTCTGCCTCCCGCCGCGTCTGTAGCAGATGCCATCCAGACATGCGCCATCGAAATGGGTGCCTGGCAGGGCCTACACGAAAGGTAAGGGCCACCGCTGAGTGATCGGACAGAGCCCTCGGTAGGATGTCCGAGGACACGATCCTCTTGGCCAGTCCCCTGGGGACAAATAAGTAGTCCAGCCTGGAAAACTAGCCATGCACAGAGGAGAAATAGGTGTACTCTTGACGCGCGCCATGCCCATACCTCCAGATGTCCACCCAATCCAGGACCATGGCAAGGGCACGGAGCCTGGTGGGGGGTCCCTCCGCATCCACGCCCGCGTCAGTCGCCCCCCTCCGCCACCGATCCATGCGTATGTCCATTACATCATTCCAAAGCCCCCCAACTATAGCAAGGGTGTCCGGCATTTCATTCCAGAGAGACATGACCTTCTCCGCCAGGGACCACTGCAGCGGAGGCGGGGCATAAATGCTACCAAGTGTCACCCTGTCGCCCCCAACCCTCCCCTGGAAAAAGATGTACCTCCCCTGAGGGTCGGACCAACTCCGTTCGTGTACAAAGGAAACTCTGCAATGTATAAGGACAGCAACCCCCGGGAGCCCCTCATGAATCCTGCATGGTATGCATGTGTGTATCCGAAGCGTTGTAAGCAAAGCGCCTTTGTACCGAGTAGGTGGGTCTCCTGAAGCAGCAGAGCATCGACCCCGGCCCTCTTGGCATATCGGAGAACCGCCCCCCGCTTCACTTTATCTAACACCCCCTGCACATTCCAACTCAAAATACGTAGTGTGCCTAGAGCTACTCGCCCCCATCATGAACAGTCGACATTGGAAAAGGGCATTGCATGGGCAGCGGAGGCCTCGACGGTCCAGCATGTAAACATCACAGTGTACAGACAGCAGCAAAATAAGCGCAACCAAAGCCACCCCGTCCCAACACTACCCCCAACTCCCCCCCACCCCTCCACTCCCCACCCGCACCCCCCAACATGGAAGTACCTGTCGCGGTCGGATCGCGGCATGGCCCCCAATGGGGGACCAAAAGCCACCCCCTCCAATGGATCCCCTGAACATACCCCATGACTAGGGAGTCGTCACCCCTACCCACCCGCTCTTACAGGGCAGGTGTCCAGCCCAAAACAGGGCACCTGAGCATTCCAAGAGCAATCATAGAGTTCAATGTGAAAGTCGCAGTCTTCATTTCACTCCACCCGGCAGCCCCTGTTCCGGACCAGGCTGCGGGGACGCGGATCCCGCACGAGATGCGTGGCCAGACCTGGATCTTCTACGATGCCTCCGTTGACTTCTCAGTCCCTCACAGACCACTCCACTCGAGGAAGAGTCAGAGTCGCCTTTCAAGGGCGCATTGACCCTGATCTTAACTGTCTCGTCTGTCCATTGATACACTTCCTCTGGGGAATCAAAGAATAGCGTGCGGAACTTGCAGATGACACGCAGCCTCGCGGGATAGAGCAAGGCATATTGAAGTTTGAGGCTGCGGAGATGGGCCTTGGCTGCTAGGAACGATTGCCTCTGCTGCTGAACCATCTTCCTGTAATCTGGGAAGATGAGGATAGTAGGGTTGTCAAACATGAGCGGGGCCTTCACTCTCGTCTGTCTCAGGATAGCGTCCCGGTCAGAGTAATTTAAGAACTTGGCGATGATCGGCCTCCGGCGCGCACCCACAGGAGGCTTCTGCATGAGGGCCCGATAGGCCCGCCCCACAATGAAGCAACGGGAAAGAGTATCCGGGGGGAGCCAACCCTCCAGCCATTGGGCCAAGAAGCGTTCCACGTTGTCCCCCTTGCAACCCTCCGGAAAACCAACAAAGCGCAGGTTGTTCCACCGCGCCCGCCCTTCTGCGTCTTCCACCCGCATGGCCAGGCCCTTCTGTAGCTTCTCCATCACCGCCATCTTCTTCTTTAGCGCAAAGACATCGTCTTCCACTTCGGAGATGCGGGTCTCCGCACTGGTAATTCTCTCGACCGCGTTCCGTAAATCTTGGCACAACAGTGTGACATCCACCCCAACTGCTCCAATCTTAGCATCCAACATGTCTCTGGACTGCGCGATCGCAGCCAACAACGCCCCGTTATCCGGGGCCGGAGCCTGCGACCCGGAAGCGCCGGACGCCGAGCCGGCTTCAGTGAATTTGTCCAGTGTCCCTTGCTTAGAGTGACCGCCAACCGCATGGCCCCGCGTCATGGCGGCCGCAGCGGCGAGCCCAGGAACAGCACTAACCTCTGCACGAACTACGGTCACTGTCCGGGACCCGCAGGTCAGTAGAGGTCCAGGCAGGCCCACCGGTCCACAACAGCTGCCCACTGGCCCACTCAACGCTGCTCTTCAGAGAGCAGAGGTGGGAGAAGAATTGCTGGGCGAGGTGCCAAGTCCCCTCCACGCCAGTCCAGGAGGGTGAATCCCCGGGCACCCCTCAAGCCCATGCACAGGACACCACCGACCACCTCCGGGGCCCGACCTGACCCCCGTGTCTTGCAGCCAAATAGTGCAGGTATAGTGTAGGTGGTCAAGTACAGGCATGTCCTCCAGCGAGCAGCGCCCACACGGTCAAGCCTCAGGGCCCCCAATCCAAGCCACAGGCATACAGTGCCGCTGCTAGCCTCGTTGTATCTCTAGGGGGGGTGCACAGCACGGACACCACACCACTGGCCCCACGGATCAGCACACGACTCCCAATGGGGCCCGATCAGGCCCCCGAGCTCCCAACCCTCCAGGGGGGCCTCTGCCCATAAGGGCCACGTCGACCACAGGCAGGCTGCACTCACCGCAATGCACACGGTGCAGTTAGTAACTCCGAAACGCTCCTGCCCAGCCGGGACACACGCAGCGGGCCCCAGACACTCTCCTCAATCACAGGGCAGTCCAGCAGAGCCCCCAATGTGTCTCCATCCGCAGGCCTCTCCAGGGAGCTCAGGGGACCCAAAATAGCGGCCGCTCCCGCCGGCCGCCGCCAGAGCCGACTGCCCCGCCGGGCGCCGCAGCACTTCTCTTCGCCCCCTGAGGATGATGACAGGCCCCCAGGCACATGATGTTGGCACGCTTGGCTCTGCTGGACCGAGAGCGAGCCGCGGTCTGGTCACCGCCGACTCTCCAGCTCCCAGCCGCCCCAGCCAAGCACGTCTGGCCCGGGGATCGCCAAAATCGAGGCCCCAGTCGCAGGCCCAGCCTGACCCGGCAGGCCCCTCCGCTTCACCGGGCCTCTGCTTGCCCCACGGAGCTGCCACAAAGCCACAGCCGCCGCAGGATGATGCCCCCAGAGCGGGGCAGTGTGTCACAACGCTGTGTGCCCTCGGATATGCTCAGGGTTAGGATCTACAAAGCAGGATAATAGCCGGCTGGTCTAGTCAGGCAGCTTAGCAGGATACGTATTTTGCTCTGAAATGGTGGTTACTGTGAAATAAAGCAGCAAGGAAAGTCTGCATAATATTCACGTAGAATCTTTAATAAAATCACGACTTTCCTTCACTATTAAGCTAGGATAATCTGCATTAAACCATGTTTTCCAAGAGCTCTTTTAATGTTGACTTTTCGTGTATATTCTAAGTGCTGTCTCTGTCTAGAATCCATGCTAATCATCTAACCAGTTGCCCTCTTTCAAGGTGTATCAAGCTTTGCCTTTATCTGAATTCCCCGCCCAACTTACTGCGAAACTCTGATGTTTGCCTTCCACAAGCTGTCTAAAGATGTTTTCTCTCTTAACAGAATACATACTGTCAGCCTTCACTGCGGGTCTCCTAGAGATGCCATAGTAAGGCATGGCTAATGGCTCTTCTACATACGGTTATCCGTCTCCTGTCACTTATGTATTATATATGAATGCTTCAAGAAAGTTCTGATTGTAACTGTTATAAAATATTTATAACATTCGAAAATGTCATCCTGTATTTAGTAGCACGCCAGTTGATTTTTAATTTTCTATTTGTTCTTTTTTACAGATTCTGAGCTAGAAAAGCAAACAATGAGTAAATAAAGAAGAAATTCCAATGTCAATATACACGCCATTTGGCAGTGATCTCAAATGCTATAAACGCTCGGATGAACCGTACCAGTGCTTGTAAAGAGATACTTCCCAACCTCTGTGTAAATAGTTCCTCTCTTGTAGTTTAACAGTTTGCTCATAGATAGTTTAGAATTAAGTCTTTTTCTGGAGCAGTCTACAAGTCAATACGTTTGCTGAAAGATACTGTGTTAAGAGTGTTAAATATATTTAAGTCTGAAAACAAGACACTATACGCCGTCAGCAGTATTGAGCAATTCAAATGAAAGCAGCAGGCTGTGGCGAGTTTTGGTCTAGCAAGATCTTAAAAGTATAACAAAAAGAGATTGCTAAAATAGGCTCTGTGGACCCATAGAATAGTCAAATCTAGTCAGAAAGAAAAATAAACGTGCACATAGTTACCCCTAAAAATCACGTGTGCATTTCCTTTGTACATATTCATTGCAGACTCCTGGAAGCCTCACTGGATATTACTCTTTGGTGGGTGGAAGAGCCCTGACCTTAGTAAGATTTCGACAAGGCCTCTTGATTTTACAGAGGAGGAGTTATTCGTTCATTGAGCTCTAAGAAAAAAAAGTTGATATGGTTGAGTGCATGGTTGTTTATTATACAGACTGCAGTATTTGGATGTGACATAAGTGGGTTATTAGTTAAATATTTGATAGTTGGTGTTTCACTTATAACCGTGTATGTAAATTCGGTTAATATTGATGTGCTAGAATCTTTTGTTTCCTACAAATACAAGCCTTGCTGCAATTTAATTCTGAACTATTATAATCATCTGCAAATCTGTTGAATTGTCTTTTTATTTTCCTTAATAAAAAAGTGGTTGAATCAAATTAACCAGTTCTTTATATGTATTCATTTAATATTAGTTATACTAGTATTGTGCTCACACGCATCATCTTAAAACTCGCTTTGTATTCTTGCAAATATGTCACATTTTCCTCAATGTCTGAAAAAAACAAATGTTAAAGTGACATTATAGTTAGGTGCTGTAATGAGACAAGAACTTAGGTTAAACAAAAATGCAGCAGTAGTTTAGTCAATGAACTATAACGTATGCCCCATCATGCACTGCTTATGATCTCATGTGTTACCTTGGGGACCATGGTTGATATTAGTAATTTGAACAATATTGTTCTTGAAATATTATGAGTGATTTCATCAATGTCATAGGTTTTAACATGTCATGAATGATGTTGCGCGTGAGCTCATAAGGACTGCATGATAGGGGAACAAGTTATACTTAATTGACTAAATTATAACTGAGTTATTTCCATGGTGTTTATATTTTTTATTGTTCAAACCAGGTAAATACCTATACCGTCACTTTAACCTTTGTTTGTTTCATTGAATTTTTGTTTTCATATTCTAAATTGGGCTTGTGCCCAGCTCTCTGCAAGCAGTCAACCCCTGCAGCGCAAGGCCATAGGCCAAGCAAAACAGGGGTTGTCTGAGGAGCTTTGCCGCACGGTCCTGCACTTTGCAGGCACCCAACCCATGCTGTGTGTGAGGTTGGCTGCAGGACCTGCTCTTAAGGCAAGGCCCTGTCCCCATCCCTCAGCAGGCAGCCAACCCCCTCTGCACACACCCTTTGGCCATAAGCAGCAGGTGTTGGTCACTGGGACTACACTCAATGCTCGATGGGCATCCTTCTGCAGGTGCCTAAACACTGCTGTGCACAAAGATGGTCTTCCAAATTGTTTAATATTTTGAAATTAGGGAGCTGTTAAGCAACTGAGAAGATGGGTACGGTGAGTAAACAGATGTGGAAAGGGGAATGTTGCACTTATGAAGACTTCTCCCTCTTTAAACAAGCATTTACAATGCAATAGGTCTCGCAGTATTAACGTTTGAGTTATTGGCATTGTGTATGACAATGCGTTGCATAAAATGTTTTGCAAACTTTTAATTCGTGAGCAGTGAGAGTGTGTGCAAGAGTATATTGTTCTTGAAAGCAGTGTGGTAGAGCAGAGTAGAGCCCTTTAAAAGTGGGTGACGCCCACCCCAGTGACCCTCACTATGCCCCCTGATGTGCTGCCGGAGTCGGACTGAGTGTTTGCCTTTGTGGGGGGACGAGGGGGCCGCGCAGTTTGTAAGGGTAGTTTGTCCCCACCCATCTCTATTGCACGAGTCAGCGCACTAATGTTCTCACTGAAGATGCACAGTCGGGTTCCCTGCGCCCCGATGTTCTGCTTCTCAGCGCTGGACTTCCGGCGATTTAAGCATGACTTGGTCTTCCATTTATTTCTCGCTGCAACTCAGGACGAATGACAGGCAGCAGCGTAGCCTCGTGCAAGAGCCCTGTGCCACAGTACTTGCTGCACTAGTGGAAGCGGCAGCTCTTGGTTCGGCTCGGCTCGGCAGGCCACAGGCGGAGATAGTCGAGCCAGTTTTAAGACAGCCTCCCCAAGACACCCGACTTAATGGAAGTTGCATGGGAGAAGTGGCATTGTGGTTGTCGGGGAAACGTCCATCATCCTTTGTGGAAAAATAAAAAAACAAGCATTTACAATGCAATGGTTTCGCCTTTGGAAAAGTTTGGCATTGTAAATGACAAAAATTGTATTTATGTGTTGGTTTTGAAAACAGATAAATAAATGGCATTGTCATTTACATTGCCATTAGCTTAATCTCTCGCAAATGTGAGACCTATTGCATTTCATTTCGCTGCCTGTGCAAGAAAAGTGTGGGGTGCAGGACGAGATACAACAGGATGCATGAATCCGGTGGGGTGGTGAGCACTGGTCAGGGCTGAGGTGCATTGACGGAGCTGTGTGCAGTGGTGAGCACTGGTCAGAGCTGAGGTGCACTGACTGAGCTGTGTGCAGTGGTGAGCGCTTGATGCTGGTGGTCAGGTCTGAGGTGCACTGACAGCTGTGTGCAGTGGTGAGCACTGGTCAGGGCTAAGGTGCATTGACGGAGCTGTGTGCAGTGGTGAGCACTGGTCAAGGCTGAGGTGCACTGACAGAGCTGTGTGCAATGGTGAGCGCTTGATGCACTGGTCAGGGCTAAGGTGCATTGACGGAGCTGTGTGCAGTGGTGAGCACTGGTCAAGGCTGAGGTGCACTGACAGAGCTGTGTGCAATGGTGAGCGCTTGATGCTGGTGGTCAGGGTAGATGTGCACTGACGCAGCTGTGTACAGTGGTGAGCACTGGTCAGGGCTGAGGTGCATTGACGGAGCTGTGTGCAGTGGTGAGCACTGGTCAGGGCTGAGGTGCACTGACTGAGCTGTGTGCAGTGGTGAGCGCTTGATGCTGGTGGTCAGGTCTGAGGTGCACTGACAGCTGTGTGCAGTGGTGAGCACTGGTCAGGGCTAAGGTGCATTGACGGAGCTGTGTGCAGTGTTGAGCACTGGTCAAGGCTGAGGTGCACTGACAGAGCTGTGTGCAATGGTGAGCGCTTGATGCTGGTGGTCAGGGTAGATGTGCACTGACGCAGCTGTGTGCAGTGGTGAGCACTGGTCAGGGCTGAGGTGCATTGACGGAGCTGTGTGCAGTGGTGAGCACTGGTCAGGGCTGAGGTGCACTGACTGAGCTGTGTGCAGTGGTGAGCGCTTGATGCTGGTGGTCAGGTCTGAGGTGCACTGACAGCTGTGTGCAGTGGTGAGCACTGGTCAGGGCTAAGGTGCATTGACGGAGCTGTGTGCAGTGGTGAGCACTGGTCAAGGCTGAGGTGCACTGACAGAGCTGTGTGCAATGGTGAGCGCTTGATGCACTGGTCAGGGCTAAGGTGCATTGACGGAGCTGTGTGCAGTGGTGAGCACTGGTCAAGGCTGAGGTGCACTGAGAGCTGTGTGCAGTTGTGAGCACAGGGCAGGGCTGAAGTGAACTGACATAGCTGTGTGCAGTGGTGAGCACATGATGCTGGTGGTCAGGGTAGATGTGCGCTGACGCAGCTGTGTGCAGTGGTTAGCGCTTGATGCTGGTGATCAGGGCTGAGGTGCACTGACAGCTGTGTCCTTGTATAGGGCATGCATGAAGATTCCCACATTGCAAACCTAGCTTCAAAGCAGCAGAGTGAAGTAAAAGGTGGGTATTTTAGGTTGCCTCCAAACCTCCAATGCATTTAGTCTTCACAATCCTTCCTTATAAATAATCTTTCCAGTGTCCTTCTTCCGGTCAGTACCCCCCTCCCAGCCCTGTCACACCCCTAAAATTGAATCCCCAGGGCTTCACCGCTTACCTGACACATTCAGCTGCCCCCCTGGGAACCATTTCACCTGGCCCCGCTAAGGTCCCCCTCCTGAACAGTCTGGAAAGAGTGCAGCCACATCAGCCGGCTCCTGCCTAGGGCCCCCCAAAATGTTCCGGCCTTCTCCACCGACATCCTGTACAGACTCAGGGGATCCACCACTTCCGGGAAGGAGGCCGCCTCGGGCATGTATGCAGTGTAGGAACCCCCGCTCCAGGCTCGGATGGCCCCAGCATACAAGGACCCAGGGCTTTAAGTGGGCCGGGTCTGTCCGGGTCTGAGCACCGGCAGTTATTTTCAGAGGACCTCGAAACGGGTCTCTTTCGGGCTCTATATTCAAGTCTTCAAAGGTAGTCCGTTTTCTTTTTTTTTCCCTCGACTGTAGTGAGAGCATGAGCATCGATGTGCCCATGCTCACAAACAACTTCAGAAGTACTGATTTCGTTCTTTTTTACATCGCCCCTTGCCGCGCTTTCACTTTTTCAGTAGCTGTCTCGCTGTCCCCGTACTCGCACCACTCCCTCTCCCCGCCCTCACTACTCAGCAGCAGAAGCCAGGAGCAGCAGTGCCACCGGGTCACAACTCCATCTTGCACGAAGACGAGCTGTCAGAAACTGCGTGGTAACTGCCATAGGATCATCTAAAAGCCCTTTGAATTAATTTTGTGCATGTGAAGAAGCTTTTCTTCAGCTTGCATTCCAACCTCCATAACTGGTCACAAAACGACCCCAAAGGCAATGTTTCCAAATAGAACAGCGTTTTCATTTAATGACTGAGGTTTTTTTTTTTCTCGGATCAGAAAGGCACAACAACATATCCTCAAATATTATTCATGCATACTGTGCTTTCTTCGCCGTATTATTTGATATAAAGTGATGAGCATCATTTGGGAAGGCACTCGAAAAACCAAGTGCTGGCAGTAAATAAACATTCATACCGTCATCCGAAACACCAAAGTTACCCCTCCCTCTGCCCGCAACTGCTACAACTGCTTCACACTTAGGTACTGGCCACAAAGAAAATGAAAAGTAAATTGGAGTGGTTCCTTTCACCAAGTGTATTTCTGCCTAGGTTTGGGCAGTTTCACAATTATTTCAGATCTAGTCACTTAGCACCCTTTTACCTGTACCTGCGATTCTTTCATTAACAGCACTTGCAGAGATGGGGTAATCCAATGCTGAACAGCCTCACCCCCATTCTGAAAAGGATTGACAGCGAATGAGGAAAAGCAAAGACGTGCACCTGACAGGAGTTGAGTGGTGACAGAAGTTTTGTTGTGCTAGGGGACTCCCTTTGATTTCATGGAAAAAGATAAGTTCACATACCTACTACCTACAGAACGGCTGTTTGCTGCGAAGTGCAGGTACTCTCTCTCTACCCTTCAAGTTACAAAAGTGTGGGCACTCTGTACCGGAGAGCACATGCCCGTTTCAAGCACTGGATAGTAATGAAACTCGCCCTGCCAAGGACACACAAAAAAGGCACCCGCATCCTAGCACTCAAACAAAGCCAATGTGTGCTACATTATTTTGACATATGTCATTTGTATTGTAGGCTTAGTTTGGACAGCCAGCCAGTTAGTCAGGGCCGGACTTGCCATAGCGTGCAGCGGGCAATCTCCCGGTGCGCCGCACGGGTGGGGACCGGATTTCGCACCCCAACCCCCCGAGTGGGGAGGGGTGGGCGGCCGAGCACTTTGCCAGGGCCGGTTGGGGTTCTCAGTCCGGCCCTGCATTTAGTTTTAAAAGTGCATTTGTTTATGTACTTCGTGCAACACATTATTGCTTATATAAGGTGCTTAATGTAACTGCTCACTCTGAGCTACGGTTGGCAGAGCACTGTTTGTGTTGTATGTTTAGTGCAGGGCTTTAGGTGGGCCGGGGCTGTCCGGGTCTGAGCACCGGCAGTTATTTTCAGGGTGCTTCGAAACGGGTCTCTATCAGGCTCTATTTTCAGGCCTCCAAAGGTAGTCCGTTTTCAATCTTTTTTTTTCCTTGACTGCAGTGAGATCAATGACATTGATGTGCGCATGCTCATTTTGCTCACTACTGAGCAGTGGAGGTAGTGAGCATGCCAGGTGAGCCGTGTTGTAGGAGGAACGGGGCTTTAAAGAGACATTTTTTCTCAGGATTTCCCTTCTTGCAGGGCAGGTGTCGTCGTGGTGCCAGCCTTCACATCGTGGGATGATTAGGAGAGAGATGACCATAGGCAGCCTGCTCCAGCACGACCATGCTCTGACCTTTCACACTGAGCGTTAAGGCTGCAGTGTAACCCAGGAACAACTGAAACGCAGAGAGAGAAACTAGTCTGCATGATCCTGCCCCAGCCCTAACACAATCCTAGTTATCTTGATTTAGACCACGCCCCTACGTGGATAGGCCACACCCTTCTAAGAGGTTTGCCCCACCCATTTTAGAGCACCCCCAGTTTTTTTTTACCACTTAAAGCCCTGCAAGGACCCCCGGAGCCTCGAGGAAGGGCTCGGAGGCAGCGAACCCCCAGCTTTATTAGAGCCATGACTCAGGGGTCGCGAAAGGTAAAAACAGGTGTTAACGGCCCGTGCAGTTTCTTAGAGTCACACCAAGGGTAGCTGAAACTGCCTCATATTGTGGATATAAGCTCAGGAGCTGTCTCGTACTGGGAGCAGTGTGCCTTCTCTCTCCCACTATGTGAAGCGAGAAGACTCACAGCGTGTGCTCTCACACTTTGACTGCCAGGAGTTCTCTCACACTCAAGAGTATCAGGAGTTATCGCACTGTGAGAGTCAGGGAGCTCGCTCACACTCAGACTATCGGGAGTCTCTCACACTGTGAGAGAGAGGGTCTCCCTCTCACTGTTAGACTGTTAGTGTCAGGCCAGCGCGGGAGGTTTGCACTCTTCTCTCGATCAAAGTGGGTCTGTGGGGTCCAGCTCGCAGCGTCCTGTGGCTGTCTCCTTGGATGCAGCGGGTGTCTCTTTTAAATCGTGAACGTAATTACTTAGTGAAGTTAGGCAGCCACGGTGAGATATCGTCTCGCTGGCAGTTCATTCAGTGATGGCGCTTGAGTGAGTGGCGCTGCGCAGATTCACTCTATTCCTCAGTAGTTAAGCTCTCTCTGACGGTGGATGTCTCTTTCCAGTTGTAGGCGACTAGTAGTTGTCCGTCTCTCGCAGTGGGCGTCTAGTCTCCATGCAGCTAGCTGTGAGTGGTGCGTCTCTGGCAGTGAGCGTCTCTCTACAGCTAGCTGTAGGTTGTCCGTCTCTAGCAGTGCGTGTCTCCGTACAGCTGCCGGTCTCCTTTCTCTGGTGATCAGTCTGTGGCAGGCTAAGAGTCTCACCGTGTGTTGGAACCTGGGATGTCAGGTCACCTAGGGTAGCCTGGCCTAGGGTAAGACATACAATTCTAGAGGCACAAGTGTGAAGGTTGCAAACCACCCAGCAGTAAATCCACACAATAACACACAAAAACAACACTACACCAAAATATGGAAAAATAAGAGCTGCTTTATAAAAATATACTCTGTTCTCTTATATTTAGAATTCACAGTTCAGTACTTTACATTCAGTCAGGTGAAATAACAATACGCTTAAGTCTTGGGAAAAACTACAACTCAGTACATGCAAATGCAGATGTCATGAAATTAATAGAAATCTTTTTAGCAGTTTTAACTGGCATTAATAATCAACATCAATAGTATTTTTCATTACATAAGTCTCCAACTTCACTGGCTTTGTCTTTACTTTAGTGCCTAAACCTTTACCTCCCTTATCTGTACCTCTTCCACAAAGTGAGGGCATACACAGTGAAAAGCGTAGAAAATGCCCAAGTTCTATGTTGACACCAGTAAGCTTTAAGAGGAGCTTATAACTTTCCTCAAATCATTAGTACTTCCAACACACTCTTGGCAGGTCGATTCCTCAGTCTACTCCCCACCTCATTAATCACAGTTGAGGAAGAACAACCAAAGTTTAAATCAACACCTTGCAGGCTCTAGCGCCACCTTCCCCCTTCAGATTATCTCCTTACTTATGGACGATTTGTCAGGTGAAGCTTAGCAGCGCCAGACGATGGGGAAGTTCACTCGGCAGTTCCAAGGAGCCCAGCGCTGGCAAGACTCTTCAGCTCCTCAGGCCCCTCCGCCCTCCTCGAGCTAACTGCTCTCTGAGGCACACGAGCGGAGAAGCATAGATTAAGCGGAATTCCCCCACCGCTACCGGGCCCCTCAACTATCCCTCCTTGCTCGGGCCAGCTCCTCCGTGTGGCGCGCGAGCAGAAGGAAAAGGCGGGACACCTTCTCTGGCTGCGGTGGCGCCCCGCGCTCCTCCTCAGCGTCGATCGGCGGGGACACTACACTCGCGGTCATGCGCAGTAGCGCTCGCGTTGGGGCCGTCTCCCACTGCGCTTGCTCCCAGGAAGACGCTTCACTCCCAGGCCTGCTCGACCCTAGGCCCCTCCTGTGCCAGCCACCCGGCTCAGCTGGGATCATGCGCGGTAGCGCTCAAAAGTCAGTCAACATGCTAACTCGTCTCACCTCGGGGAAAGCGCTGCCACAGAGCGCGATCGGTGCCCCAGGGGTCCCGCTCCCGTTTTACTGAAGAGAACGAGTTCCTAGCCCCTCGCTTTCCACCTAACAGGCTAAGAGGCTTGCCACACACCACAGGACCAGTCAGTGGTAAGGAAATCTTGAAATTGTTCAGAGGAAGTGCTTCCTTTCCACACTATAGCGAGGAGGGGGGATAAAAGGGGGGCTCCTTCAGAATAGAGCCACAGAGCTCTTCTTCAGCACTAATCCCCTATCCCTCCTTACTGGACAGACTTAGGGGCACAGGGGAACTCTTAGTTCAGCTCCCAGGGCAGGGTCCTTCTCAGCTAATAATAATAATAATAATACTGGATTTTATACAGCGCGAACAGCTACCTCACGAGGAGGTGTCTCGGCGCTAGTAGAACACAGTAAACCTGGGCAAAAAGGAGGGAGAACTAGCGTGGATGGGTGAAGAGCCAGGTCTTTAGCATCTTCTTAAAGCAGGGTTCGGATGGGGCCTGTTGGATTGCTTGTGGCAGGGAGTTCCACAAAGCGGAGACATTTGCTGAAAAGGTTCGACCGCCAAGTCGGGCCTTTTTTGCTCGCGGGACGACCAATTGGACACGGTCATTGGACCGTAATGCGCGGCTTTGGGAGTATTTTGGAAGGCGTTTTTTTAAGTAATGTGGGCAGGAGCCATGTAAAGATCTGAACGCAAGCGTCAGAGCTTTGAATTTTATTCGGTTGGCCACTGGCAGCCAATGCAGGGTTTGAAGATGCGGAGAGACTGACTGCTTGAAAGGGATTCGCAGTAGCAGTCTCGCAGCCGCATTTTGAACTACCTGTGGTTTGTGAGTCAGGAATTTTGGGAGGCCCAGGTACAAACCATTGGCATAGTCCAGCCGTGAGGTGACAGTTGCATGGACGACTGTTTTCCTGCAGCTCTCCGGTAGAAGTCTGAGAATTTTTCGGAGGTTTCTTAGCTTGCTCAGGCAGCATCCGGCCACTTGTTGGATATGGGATGTAAAGGACATTTTATCGTCCCATCTCACTCCGAGGTTTTTTGCCGAGTGACTGGGAGAGGGGGGAGCTCCAAAGACTACTGGAATTAACCCCTTCACCTAACTGTCCAGGGTCAGCAGGATGAACTAACTTGGCTAGGACAACAGGAGATGGGAGGTGGAAAAGCCTTGACAGAGGGCTACCCTTGTAGAGCAATCCACCCTTCAGGATCCTACCCCTACCTGACCTCAGCCTTCACTCTAGCTGCTCCTCACTGACAGACAAAATGGCTGTCCAGCATTCCGCCTTTTATAGGCTGACCCTCTGGAGTCCAGAAGGGACCAGAAGGTTCTGGAACGCCCTATACTACTCTATGGGGCTGGTTCTGGGTTTGGCAGTTAGGGCAGTTGGTAGCCACCATTTTGTGACTCCAACTATTTCTCCTGTCAGAACAGGCCTCTAGGCCTGAGGTGAAAAACTATGAGGGGGAGAAAGAACACCTATCCCCTTGACCAACACCTAGAAAAAGTCAGTGGACAAAAATTATTAAAGGTAGGAGGGGCAAAAAGGGGACAAAATAAATAATAAATTGGAGGGACTACGCAAGAAGCCAGACAGGTCTAACACGCGTCCCCCCCAGCTGAAAGTGGGGAGAACTACCCAACCCCTTGGGAGTCCTCATCACTAAGGCGGAAATACCTGGAGAGACCGTCTGCATTGGCGTGGTCCACTCCAGGCCGATGTTCCACCCGGAAGTCCATTCCCTGTATGGAGATGGACCACCTCAACAGCTTGGGATTTTCCCCCTTCATTTGCATCAGCCAACGAAGGGGTTGGTGGTCAGTCTGAACCAGGAAGTGCGAGCCAAACAGATATGGCCGCAGCTTCTTCAGAGCCCACACCACCGCAAAAGCTTCCCTCTCAATTGCACTCCACTTCTGTTCCCGGGGAAGCAGTCTCCTGGATAAGAAGTCTACAGGTTGATCCAGGCCCTCTTCATTTAGTTGCGATAACACTGCCGCAATGCCATGTTCTGATGCATCTGTCTGGACAATGAACTCCTTGGAGAAGTCTGGGGCCTTCAGGACCGGTGCTGCACACATCGCCTGCTTTAGTTTCTCAAAAGCTTGCTGACAAGCTCCCGTCCAAACTACCCGTCGAGGTTGTTTCTTTGAGGTGAGCTCTGTGAGAGGTGCTACAATAGTGCCATACCCCTTCACAAAGCGACGGTAGTTACCTGTGAGGCCCAGGAAAGCTCGGACCTCAGTCTGTGTCTTGGGGGGTTCCCAGGCCATGATTGCCTCAATCTTCGCCTGCAGGGGCTGCACAGTCCCCCCACTGACCAAGTGTCCAAGGTACACAACCGACCCCTGCCCAATCTGGCATTTGCTGGCCTTGATTGTCAATCCAGCTTGTTTCAGGGCCTGGAGAACTGCTTGCAAATGCTGCAAATGGTCCTCCCAACTGCTACTGAAGACAGCAATGTCATCCAGGTAAGCAGCAGAGCAACTCTCCATTCCAGAGAGGACCTGGTTCACCAGCCGCTGAAATGTGACAGAGGCATTTTTGAGCCCAAAGGGCATCACGCAAAACTGGAAGTGTCCCTCAGGCGTGGAGAAGGCTGACCTTTCCTTTGCTCCATCTGTCAAGGAGATCTGCCAGTACCCCGAAGTGAGGTCAAAGGTACTCAGATATTGGGCAGCTCCTAGCCGGTCAATTAATTCATCCGCCCTAGGGATCGGATGAGCATCAGTCTTTGTCACTGAGTTCAGTCCTCGGTAATCCACACAGAACCTCAGTTCAGGTGTGGTGCCTGGTGGCGCGGCTTTTGGCACGAGCACCACCGGACTGGACCAAGGGCTGTTAGAAGGTTCAATAACTCCCAGCTCTAGCATCTTGGCAACCTCTCCATGGATGCTAGCCTTCACCTTGTCGGACAGCCGGTAGGTCTTTGACTTCACTGGTGGGCTGTCCCATGTGTCCACATCATGGGTACACAGGTGAGTCCTTCCCAGGACAAGGGAGAACAACGTAGAGTACTGCTCCAGTATCTGGCGGCAGTCCTCCCGTTGCTCAGGAGTTAGAGTGGGAGAGAGAATCACTCCCTCCACTGACCCATCCTTCTCTTGAGACGAGAATAGATCTGGAAGAGGTTCGCTTTCCGCTTCCTCTTCCCCGTCAGTCACCATCATCAACATGACCTCGGGCCTCTCATGGTGGGGTTTGAGTCGGTTGGCATGCAGCACCCGTAGGGGCTGTCGAGGGGTCTTAAGGTCCACCAGGTATGTGGCCTTACCCTTCTTCTCCAACACTTCAAATGGGCCTGTCCAGCGATCCTGAAGGGCACTAAGCTCTCCAGGCTCCATCACCCACACTTTCTGGCCAGGCTCCAATTCCACCTGGTGAGCATTGTGGTCATACCACTCTTTCATGACTGCCTGGCTGGCCTCCAAGTTGTCAGAAGCTTGCTTCCACAACTTCGCCATTTGGCTCCTGAAGGCCAGCATATAGCTCACCACATCCTGGGGGGGTTTCCTGGGAGACTTCTCCCAACCTTCCTTCACCAGGCTGAGAGGACCGCGTACAGGGTGCCCATACAGAAGTTCAAAGGGTCTAAAGCCCACTCCCTTCTGTGGCACTTCCCTGTAAGAAAAGAGCAAACAGGGTAGGAGGACGTCCCATTTCCTCCGCAGGCTTTCGGGCAGACTTCTGATCATGCCCTTCAAGGGCTTATTGAACCTCTCAACCAGTCCATTTGACTGGGGGTGGTAAGGAGTGGTGAACCGGTAGGTCACTCCACACTCCTTCCACATTGCCCGCATATAAGCTGGCATGAAGTTGGTCCCCCTGTCGGACACAACCTCCTTGGGGAATCCCACTCGGGTAAAGATCCCCATTAGGGCTCTAGCCACTACAGGTGCAGTGACTGTCCTCAGAGGAATTGCCTCTGGGTACCGTGTGGCATGATCCACCAGAACCAGGATGAACCTGTGACCAGCTGTGGTTGGTGTATCTAAAGGCCCTACAATGTCGATGCCCACCCTCTCAAAGGGTGTGCTAACGACTGGAAGTGGTTCCAGGGGAGCCTTTAGCTTCACCCCTGTTTTCCCACTGGCCTGGAAGGTTACACATGTTCGACAGTAAGTGTTGGACGCCACTTTCATCTGAGGCCAGTAAAAGTGGAGGACAAGCCGAGCAAAGGTCTTGTCCTGGCCTAAGTGTCCTGCCAGAGGTATAGCATGAGCCAATTCTAGCAGAAAGGCTCGGTATTGCTGCGGGACTACCAAGGCCCTTGATGAACCAGGTAAGGGTACCTTGGGTTCACTGTAGAGGAGTCCATCCTCCCAGTAAATATGGTAGTGTCCCGTAACATCACCTGCTGCTTGGGCTTCAGCCTGTCGCCTCAGTCCCTCAAGGGTGGGGCACTCCCTCCGCCCCTTACAGAATTCCTCTCTGGTAGGACCTCCCTCCACATGCCACTCAGCAGGGATGGGTAAATCCTCCAGAGAGTCTACTTCCCCTCCACGGACTCCTGGTCCACCACCGCAGGTGGCCGATCTGTCACATGGGGTGTGGAAGCCGGAGCAGGCTCTTCCTGTCTCCGGGTCTGTCCCTTTTTAGCAGCGGGTTGGGCCATTGTTCCAGGCTCCAACCCAGGCGAACTTCCTCTACGGGCAGTCGCAGACCGTGTGCTCACACAGGCCCAGTCAGGTGTACCCAGCATCGCAGAATGCGTCCGGTATTCCACCTCTCTCCAAGTGTTGTGCTCCATGTCATTCCCCAACAGACAATCGACTGGCACAGCAGGGCTTACGGCAACTCGAAGTGAACCTGCAACCCCCTCCCACTCAAAGGGAACCTCAGCCAATGGATAGTGGCCCATTCTGCCGTCAGCCATCGCGGCGTGGTGGAGTACATTGGGAACCACCTGCTCTGGAGACACCAGTTGACTTCTCACCATAGTCATACTGGCTCCTGTATCTCTCAGAGCCTCCCCTCTCTGGCCATTGATGGTGACCCATTGCCCATACTTTGTAGTATTTGGGGGCACCTGGATCTTTGGAACCATCTCCCGTTCTCCCAGGGACACTAAGGTGACACCCGCCCACTCACCCCCCTTATCTAAGGGCAACTCCTCCCCGAGCGCTACACTAGCTACTCCTGGTGGTTTTCCTCCGGTGGGAGGGGGTGGTCTCTTTGGGCATCTGACATCTCCCTTATAATGTCCAACACCACCACACTCAAAACAGTGGAGAACCCTTGGCTGCTGGCTTTGGCCAGGATTAGGGTTTCTGGGCGGGTTTGCCTTAGGGGTGAAACCTGCTCCCTTTCCTTGGAAATTATTTTGGGGACCTTTGGAGAACTCCTTCTTTTTATCTCCCCCCTCCTTCTTCTGCTTCTTCTGGGGGGCGCCCTGTCCGGCTTTTCGAGAATCCCCTCCAGTCCCCTTTGAGGACACCCGGGTACTTGCCCAGATGTCCGCCTCCTCTGCAAGCTTCCGGGGATTGGTCAGCTTGCTGTCCACCAGGTGTTGGCGCAGCTCGGGAAAACATTTCTCGAGGAGGTGTTCTTTGAAAAATAGATCGTACAGCCCCTCATAATCCTTCACCTCGCTGCCCTTGACCCAACCCTCCAAGGCTTTCTTGGCGTAATCCAAGAAATCTACCCAATTCTGGGTACTCAGTTTGTGACTTCCCCTGAATTTCTGTCTGTATCTTTCAGGGGTAAGTCCAAACTTTTTCACCAGTGCCACCTTCATTGTAGGGTAGTGGGTTTGCTCATCCTGCTCCAGAGCCACTAAGGTGTCCCTGCCAGCAGGTGGCATGTATTTATACAGCCCACCCCCCCCCAGTGAGTTTCTAAGATCCCGTGAGCCCTTAAAGAAACTTCATATGCGGCTAACCATTTGGCAATGTCATCGCCTGTGGTGTAACTGGCAATGACATCCTTGGGTAGATAGGGTCTGGGTTCCCTGGTATTCACTTTATTTTCGCTGCCACCATTATCTGGAGTGGGAGACTTAGGGTTAAGGCTTGTAGGTCTAGCTCCTTTATGGTTCGCTCATGGGCTAACCTCCTGTCCTCCCTCTCCATTTCCATTCTAGCTAATTCCAATTTCATTCTCCTCTCCTCCCTCCTATCTTCCAGCTCGGCGTCAGTTAAACCCCTCTCCAAGACGCTGCTGCCCACCCTCGAAGGTGTCCTGGGACCTGTCAGCAGATTCCCCCCTCCAGCTTGGTACAACATTGCAGTCTCAAGGACAGTGTCCCTGTCACTCTTCTGTATCCGGTTTCTCCACTAAATGAGCTTCCACCCATGCCCTTATGCTTGTCAGCAACTCGCCTTTCCTGGCACCTTTTTTAAAGAATACCCCCTGTTGCTGACACCATTCTTTGAGTTGGGTCACAGTGTAGGATTCTAGCTCTTCAAAATTTAATTCCATCTTTCACTATGGAATAAAATAAGCACTCAGGAGCGAACCAAGAAGCGTGACCTGAGGATAACCTCCACCCACCACCAGAAACAAATTTGGAAAAAACAAAATTCAAATTAGGAGGGCCGCAAGGAGAAAACTCCTGGTGTAGGCCATTGTATTGCGTTGAATTACTACTGAGGAGCTGCAACCAAGTCAGGATCCCACCGCTAGACACCAATCTGTTGGTACCTGGGATGTCAGGTCACCTAGGGTAGCCTGGCCTAGGGTAAGACATACAATTCTAGAGGCACAAGTGTGAAGGTTGCAAACCACCCAGCAGTAAATCCACGCAATAACACACAAAAACAACACTACACCAAAATATGGAAAAATAAGAGCTGCTTTATAAAAATATACTCTGTTCTCTTATATTTAGAATTCACAGTTCAGTACTTTACATTCAGTCAGGTGAAATAACAATACGCTTAAGTCTTGGGAAAAACTACAACTCAGTACATGCAAATGCAGATGTCATGAAATTAATAGAAATCTTTTTAGCAGTTTTAACTGGCATTAATAATCAACATCAATAGTATTTTTCATTACATAAGTCTCCAACTTCACTGGCTTTGTCTTTACTTTAGTGCCTAAACCTTTACCTCCCTTATCTGTACCTCTTCCACAAAGTGAGGGCATACACAGTGAAAAGCGTAGAAAATGCCCAAGGTCTATTTTGACACCAGTAAGCTTTAAGAGGAGCTTATAACTTTCCTCAAATCATTAGTACTTCCAACACACTCTTGGCAGGTTGATTCCTCAGTCTACTCCCCACCTCATTAATCACAGTTGAGGAAGAACAACCAAAGTTTAAATCAACACCTTGCAGGCTCTAGCGCCACCTTCCCCCTTCAGATTATCTCCTTACTTATGGACGATTTGTCAGGTGAAGCTTAGCAGCGCCAGACGATGGGGAAGTTCACTCAGCAGTTCCAAGGAGCCCAGCGCTGGCAAGACTCTTCAGCTCCTCAGGCCCCTCTGCCCTCCTCGAGCTAACTGCTCTCTGAGGCACACGAGCGGAGAAGCATAGATTAAGCGGAATTCCCCCACCGCTACCGGGCCCCTCAACTATCCCTCCTTGCTCAGGCCAGCTCCTCCGTGTGGCGCGCGAGCAGAAGGAAAAGGCGGGACACCTTCTCTGGCTGCGGTGGCGCCCGGCGCTCCTCCTCAGCGTCGATCGGCGGGGACACTACACTCGCGGTCTTGCGCGGTAGCGCTCGCGTTGGGGCCGCCTCCCACTGCGCTTGCTCCCAGGAAGACGCTTCACTCCCAGGCCTGCTCGCCACTAGGCCCCTCCTGTGCCAGCCACCCGGCTCAGCTGGGATCATGCGCGGTAGCGCTCAAAAGTCAGTCAACATGCTAACTCGTCTCACCTCGGGGAAAGCGCTGCCACAGAGCGCGATCGGTGCCCCAGGGGTCCCGCTCCCGTTTTACTGAAGAGAACGAGTTCCTAGCCCCTCGCTTTCCACCTAACAGGCTAAGAGGCTTGCCACACACCATAGGACCAGTCAGTGGTAAGGAAATCTTGAAATTGTTCAGAGGAAGTGCTTCCTTTCCACACTATAGCGAGGAGGGGGGTATAAAGGGGGGCTCCTTCAGAATAGAGCCACAGAGCTCTTCTTCAGCACTAATCCCCTATCCCTCCTTACTGGACAGACTTAGGGGCACAGGGGAACTCTTAGTTCAGCTCCCAGGGCAGGGTCCTTCTCAGCTCCAAAGACTACTGGAATTAACCCCTTCACCTAACTGTCCAGGGTCAGCAGGATGAACTTTCTTGGCTAGGACAACAGGAGATGGGAGGTGGAAAAGCCTTGACAGAGGGCTACCCTTGTAGAGCAATCCACCCTTCAGGATCCTACCCCTACCAGACCTCAGCCTTCACTCTAGCTGCTCCTCACTGACAGACAAAATGGCTGTCCAGCATTCCGCCTTTTATAGGCTGACCCTCTGGAGTCCAGAAGGGACCAGAAGGTTCTGGAACGCCCTATACTACTCTATGGGGCTGGTTCTGGGTTTGGCAGTTAGGGCAGTTGGTAGCCACCATTTTGTGACTCCAACTATTTCTCCTGTCAGAACAGGCCTCTAGGCCTGAGGTGAAAAACTATGAGGGGGAGAAAGAACACCTATCCCCTTGACCAACACCTAAAAAAAGTTAGTGGACAAAAATTATTAAAGGTAGGAGGGGCAAAAAGGGGACAAAATAAATAATAAATTGGAGGGACTACGCAAGAAGCCAGACAGGTCTAACACCGTGTTTGCATGTTTATTTCTCGGTGGGGTTGTGCTGTTTCTGCCGGTCTGCTCTCTCTGCGAGCATGCCTGCTATCTCGGCTGGCAGTCCATGCACCTCTCTTCATTACCTCCCGCCCCTCCCGCAGACCCCTGCGGGCTGTAACCTAACCCCTGGGAGGCACCGAGCAACATTTTGGCGGCCACCCCGAGCCTTGATTCAGATCCCATCTTGTTTCTGGGAGTTAAACCGAGTGAGTGAAATGCAATCTCCAGAGAAAGTGCAGGAAGAAGCTGCGCAGAAACGTGTGTAGACTTGGGGTTGCAGTGGAGAGGGGTGTGGCCCTCGGTTCGGGAGGGGTGCTGTAAAATGATTCTCTGGACACAAGCGGCTTTTATAGTTCAGAATTCATAAAGCATCAATGAATGTGTATTCCCGAGGGAGGCAGAGCGCTCAAAGCAACTCCAATGCTGCCTCCGCCAGAAAGTGGAGGAATGACTACTTCCATGGAGATCGACCCGCCCACCCCAGCTCCACGAAAAAATGGCGGCCGCATTGCCGAGAAAAATAAATAAATAAACAACCACCCACCAGCGCATGACGATCGCAAAGGGGCGGGATGAGTAAAAATCACCGGAACACCTACGAATCTGCTCCGGCAATGACGGACAGATCTCTTCCAATGGCTAGACTCCATTTATGGAGCTAGCCAATAGAAGAGAAGGCGGGACAAAGCCCCACACTGGAAAAAACATAAGATTTCGCCTGCGCGAATGCTGCTGCGCAGCGGACGCCAGGCGAAACCTAAAAATTTGTTTTAGCTCCTATTTCACCCTAGCTTTTATTTATTTTTTAAGTTTTATATAGCGCGTACTAGACCCGAAGGATCAAAGCTCTTTACATGAACACCAGTTGCGCTATATGAGGACACACATTTATTGATTGTGTTAGGCAGGGGGGATTAAGTGATTTGTCCATGAGCACCACTGCCGAGGCTCGAACCCGGTTCCGTCGCGCTGATGTCGACGGTCTAGCCGTTAGGCCACATCCCCTCTCCGTAGGAGTGGGATGGAGTTTGAAAAAAACCGAACTGTTGAGTAGGTGGGAAATGTGCTGTTGTTAATAGTAGGTGTCAAGCAATGCCCACGTTTTGCGCTGTGGGTGCTTCTAGAGGTGCCTTTGTTGTTTTCCTCACGCTGTGGGATTTGCATCTCCTAGGGGCTGTGCAGTGGAGCGCTGGGGGAGTTGATGGAGCTTCCTCTGTGTTTTAATGCTGCTGTTTAGATATGGGAGGTTAGCCATGGGAAGGGGCCCTGCTCACGGGTCAAGTCTGTTTGTACTGCATTGTTTATGAGAGTGCATGAGCATTGGCATGGGGGTTGCAGCATAGTTCTGCTTGGTTGACCATGTGATCCTCCTTGCTTTCCTTACTGGGACACCCAGAGGCAGTCTGCTTCTGTCAGCCTCTTTCTTGGTCTCCGAGCCTTGCAGCCGACTTTACAGGTACACTCGGGGTGAGAAACAGGGTTACCTGTGAGATAGCTTCAGGCACCGTGCTGTGATTTACCACTAGGTGGTGCTGCAGTCACCTTCTTAGCCGCCGCTCTCTTTGCTGAAATTACAGGGCACTCTCTGATTAGAGCTGTTGCTTCGGTAGTGCCCTGCAGTGCTGGGAGGCGCATTTTGTTGACCCCAGTTGGATGATCGCATGGAATGAGTCCAGTAGCTTTTGACTCTTCACTCAGACCGCTTTTGAATGAGGTACCGGGTTTTCTTTTTACTTTTCCTCGGTGCAGCACCACCTTGCTCACCCTATTGCCCTCTCACATGCGGGCGAGCAGAAGGCGGAGGCAGGCGTCTCTTTGCTCATTCATGGGTGGCAGACCGGCACATCGCGTGCCTGTAGTGGGGGGGAGGGGATGTGTGCGCGTGTGTCTGTGTGTGCCTGTTTGTGTGTGTGTGTGCGTGCGCACGGTGGCGGGGGCGGGGTTCTCTGTGTGCGCGTGCGTGTGTGTATGTGCGGCGACGGGGGTCGGGGGGTTCTCTGTGTGTGCGTGCGTGCATGCGTGTGTGTATGCGTGGCGGCTGGGGGGTTCTTTATGTGTGTGTGTGTGCGTGTGTGTATGCGCGGCGGCGGGGGGTGGGGGGGTTCTCTATGTGTGTGTGCGTGTGTGTATGAGCAGCGGTTTTGGGGGTCTGTATGAGTGTGTGCGTGCATGTGTGTCTGCTTACAAGGAGCCATGGGAGACCGGAAGCGCGCGTGACTTGATCCGTTTACGCGCGCGTGCACATCTCTTGTCTCCTGTCTCCCTTGACTCCTTGTAAGCAGAAATGATTGCAATAGAGTCTTGCAGCAACGATCGCTTCGCGATCGGTTCGCAGTGCGAGACCTAAAAAGACATTAATGTAGGAGGTTGGCTTAGTATATGATACACACTTATTTAAGGGATGCACCTTGCATCCAGGCTACCCGTATGGTGGTTTTAGTGGTCTTTGATAATCTTTGAAAGCTTTCAAAGTGGTAGCTGTGGAAACAGCCTTTAGGCTTATTTCGAAGGAGTGGTAATCTGCTTGCTTTATCAGTTTAAGCATGTAGTGTAAGTGTGTGGTCTCGCCAAGCACCAAGATGGCAGTTTCGTAAGCGAGCTCTGTCGGCCAAACCATTAATCCTACATCATCTATGCATTCTGAGGTACCCCAGAAGCGCCATAAAGTGCAGACAACGCTCAGCAGCCTGACACGCTACATCTGTGTAATTTTGAGACCGGCTGGACCCTGATACTCGTCTGCGTAGATGAGCGGTGGTGGATCGCGGCTGCGGCCTACCTGTGACGTGGCTGGGACCCTGAATTCTGCTGCCCTGTGGGCGGACTGTCCAGCGTGCCCTTAACCGAGCCGAGTTGCCCCGGACTCCGCCGCCCGGAACTGCCCAGTGTTCGATCCCTTCCATATCAGGGAACAGGAGCTGTCGTGCCGGTGGCGAGTCGGAACCACAACTGGAGAAGCCGGAGAGGTACAGGAGCCGCGGCTGTGGGGGCGGACTGACGAAGGTGCTGGGCGTGGCCATACCAGCAGTGCACGCTAGAGAAGAGTGTTTCTCCGGCCTGGCCACCGCGCTGTGTGCTGGTGTCGGGGCAGTTTCTCCTGTGCTGGAGACCGTGCCATGCGCCTAGGCGCTGGGCTGCGTGGACTGCATTCTAGCTGTGGGCGGCCCACAGTGAGATGCCTGATGTGCGGCCTGCCGCGCCCTCTCATAGTTACACTAGACTGAGACCTGCTGACTATGCTGTGGCTGTGACTGACTCTGCAGATATTGGACATTGGAGCGTTACCTCGCCACAAATCTCCTTCAGCGACGTCACCCTTGAGGCTGCCTCTCCAGACTCGCTGGAGATGCCTGGCCAAGGACTTGAAACTGCAAATAATACAGGTACAAGCGGGGATCAGAAATACCATCCACTGCTGACCTGCTCCCTCTTGCTGTGTAGAAGGAGCTGCTAGCCTATTCTTTCCCCCTTTAATGTTGTTCTTCAGCGGTCTGAGAAGCCTACATTCCCTTGACGCTGCTGATTCCTTGGGAGGCAGTGATGCTGCTTTGAAGATCTGCTCTCCTGCCTGTTTTAAAGTGGTCCAACCTTTCCATAACTATCACTCATGCAGAAACTCTACGACTGCTATACATAATGGAGGCTACTATCTATATCCCGAGACCTCGTGCTGCTGACTCAGCTGTTGTTAGACTATGGGCAAGCACGATGGAAGGCAAACCAAGCTCTCATTTGAGAAGTGCTGTGCCTCGCGACAGACCGACCACACAGAGGACAACAAAGCTGGTCTGCCGGGACAAGGGGATGCTGGGGGACAGGAAGTGGACCTAAGGGAAATACCTTTGGAGGTCAAGTCTAACTTGAAAAGTATAGACTCCAATTTGGATATACTCTCTGCATGCCTGGTTCATGTAATAAAACGGGTAGACACACATGACAAGAGGATCGAACAGCTAGAGGCCCGCGTTTGACAAAAGAGCAGCTCCTGCACATGGACAGAGCATTGGAGCTTATAAAAGCCAAGATTAAGACCTCGAAGCTTGTTCAAGGAGCTTTAACATTCGTATCATAAGTGTGCCTGAGACCACTGCGATTTCTAAAATGGAGGACTTTGTCAAAACATTGCTTAAAGACCTTTTGGAGCAGATTTGTCCCTAGTATTCCTTGTTGAAAGAGCCCATAGGTCACTTGGCCTTAAAAACCCCTGGTAGGAGCCATCCCCGCCTCATTATAGCCCACTTGTTGAACTATAGGGACCAGGATGTGTTCTTCAGGCTGGCCGGTGAAAAGGGAAAACTTCAACATCAGGGCAATACTGTGATTTCACCATGGCTGTACAAGCTGCCCACTGAGACCTACTACAAGCCAAGCATCTGTTTATACCCAGCGAAACTCAAGGTCACATGAGAGGGCAGGTCACAGTAATTCACGGATGCAAATAAGCTCTTAAATTTGTTATACAATCCAAGGCCACCCGTTCTCTGGCGACATCTCCGTGCTCCTCAACTGGGGCACAGGTATGTGATAATGACTGAAACTCGGCTGTTCTATATGTTTTATTGATAATTGATGCATAATATCGAAGCCTGTTTCTTTTGCATATTAGCTGATTTCTGGGCACGCAAATATATTCTAGCTGCTATTTAAGCTCAACTATGTCTTTCCAAAAGTGTATATTTTCTTTCTCTATTTGTCATTACTGGGACGTCCAGACAGTTCCCATTGCTCGGCCACCCAGCCTCATTGGCGAGATGTCAGTTCAGCTTTTCAACTGCGCTACAGGAGAATTCCCAGTTTTCAATGTTAGGGGGAGAGATAACATAACCTAATTGGGGGGATGGTGTGGGGGATGGACTGGAGTATGTATGGTTCTTGTTTGGGTTTGGGATTGGAGGTAGTTGAAAGTTCAAAAAGTAGCTGGCTACAAATGGTGCATGGTCAAAATGCCCTGCGACATCCCTATGTGATTGGCAATGCTTCTGCACTATATATCCCCGGTACATTACACTCGGGCCATGCATACCCTCCTTCATTCTAATCTATACTACTATATTAAAGGAAGAACTTTCAGCCTTTGAGGCAGGTAAACTCTGGAACCACAGCGCCAATCCACACACCCGATAAACCCTTGGAATCGTCAGGGTATGTAGATGGTTATAGGCTATAATACTACGATAATAAAGGAAGAACGTTCAGCCTTTGAGGCGGGTAAACTCGGGAACCACAGCGCCAATCCACACACCCGATACACCGTTGGAATCGTCAGGGTGTGTAGATGGTTATAGGCTATAATACTACTATAATAAAGGAAGAACTTTCAGCCTTTGAGGCGGGTAAACTCGGGAACCACAGTGCCAATCCACACACCCGATACACCGTTGGAATCGTCAGGGTGTGTAGATGGTTATAGGCTATATACATTTTTTTTAAAAACGTTATTTAAAAAATTTACAGTAAAAAAAAAGTAGTCCCTCCGAAGTAGCGCCGGCCGCGACGTGCATGCTCACGTCAGGAGCGCGGGGAGGAGCAGCGTCCAGGAGCGCAACGAGGAGCGGGGGACATGGCGCTAGGGAGGAGCCGTGACGTGAGGAGCAGCGGACAGGCCAGCGGCGGTGCGAGCAGCGGACAGGCTGGAGGAGCGGCGGCTGAGGTAAGGGAGTGGCGGACATGGCGCTGGGGAGGAGCGGTGACGTGAGGAGCAGCGGACAGGCCAGCGGCGGTGCGAGCAGCGGACAGGCGAGAGGAGCGGCGGCTGAGGTAAGGGGACCCATGTCGGGGCAGGCGGGGGTCGTGGCAGGCGGGGGTCGGGGCAGGCAGGGGACGGGCCGGGCGGGGGCCCGGGCTGCTGGACAATGTCGGGGCGGGCGGGGGTCGGGGAAGCCTGTTGCTCCCGGACAAGGTCGGGACGGGCTGCTAGTAGTAAATAAGATGTCCACAGTCACCTGCCTAACGTGGAATGTGCATGGACTAAATAATGGGCGAAAGGTATGACTGATACACTCTCACTTGATCAGACATAAAATCGATATCTCTTGCCTGAAGGAAACTCACTTAGCCAAAGTCCTCTTCCCAGCCTGTTTATTAGGGGATGGGGGGGACATATTCCTCGACTTACTCTTAACTGGGGGTCAGCATTCTCATACAGAAGGGTCTTGGGTGGAAAACAAATAACTGTGTAAGTGATAAGGATAGACACTATGTCAAATTGGCAGGCACACTACATAATTATCCTGTAACATTGGCCAACATCTACTGGCCTAACCCTGATGACCCTAATTTCTTCGCTAAGATATGGCATCTAATTGCCGACTCCGGCCCCCAGACGATGGTATGGGGTGGCGACTTTACCGTCCCTCTAGACGACTCACTTGACAGAGCCGGCAGCTCCCGACGCCCCCACCCGCATACAGGTGAAACCTTTCATACACTGATTGCTGATAATCACGTTATAAGTATATGGCAATCCACACACTGTGTGGCTCGTGCAGTCACTTGCCTATTGATGCAACATAAGGCTTAGTCCAGAAATGACTATTGGCTAATTTCCAGAGACGTGCAGCAGTGGACATCCTCCAATACCCATCTACCTCACACCCTTTCTGATCATGCCTCAGTACAATTGACTATTTAATTTCCTATCACTCTCCCTCGTGCATTTTCCTGGCAGCTACCTTCAGGCGCCTTGCGAAGAGGTTTGTGCGGCCATTTTAGAGTAGTTTGAGCTGAATACTGATTTGGTCAGTTTACCCTCCATTTTATGGGACGCATTTAAAGTCATCATTTGGGGCATATGTATATTCAAGCAGAATGGTATCCTCAGAGATATCCGGGTCACGCTCACAAGACTAGAGGCTGATTGCAGCGATGGAGTTAGACTTCAGCCACTTCACTCCACTGATCCGATCACAATGGTTGCTATCCGAAGCAAGATGTCTGAGTACCAGGAAGAGGCGCTGCATGAGACTCTTTACCTGAGCCTCAAGCCTGTAGCTATGGGGAGGGAGACCGCCTCAGCAGGACTCTTGCTCGCCTACTTCAAAAACTGCACGCCATGGCCCATGTAGCAGAGTTATTATATATGGAGGGCTGTGCTTTCATTTTTTGCTCACCTCTACTCTACCACCCAATAGGGGACGATGCATCCTTCCAGACATATCTGGACGCTGTGCAATTGTTCTGCCAATCTGATGCCCATTCAGAGTTCTTGAACTCCCCATCACTATTGATGAAATACGCCAGACAATCGCCAGTCTGCCCCCTGACAAAGCCGCAGGCATTGACAGGCTGCCTCCTGTCTTCTACAAGGAACACTCCCAGATCCTATCCCCGAAACTCCTGGACATGTATCAGGATGCACTTTATCCTTGATAAACACAGACAATAAAATATATGCAAAAATAGTAGCACACCGTCTGCAGTTATTACTGCCCATAATGGTACGGCCCAACTAATCCAGCATTATGCCGGGTAGATCAATGTCCCACAACCTGTGCTCACTCTTTGCAGTACTGCAACATATACATTCGCAGACCTCGGGCACAGCCGCTCTGCTGGACACCACAATAGTGTTTGATACGCTGGAATGGGAATACCTCTTTCCCCTGCTGCAGAGGCTGGGCATTGGCGCCAGGTTCCTCGCACAAATGTGGCTTCGGTATACTCTGCCCACCATACGCGTGCATCTTAATGGGCTTATTCTGAACTATTTCTAGACACTAGGGGCACGAGTCAAGTTTTCCCGTTACCCCTTAGTTTTTGCCATCATAATGGAACCCTTGGCTGCTCACTTGCATCAACATCATGCAGACCGGGGCTTGCGTTCACGTTCGGGGCCTTGTCTTATCTTCATACGCAGACAATAGCACTCTTTATATGAGAGACCCAAGGGTTAATCTGTCCCCCCTAGTTCGCGAGGTAGTGAGTTTTGGCGGCCACTCAGATATACAGGTAAATCGGGCCAAGTCTGTGTTCTTCACTTTAACTAAAGCAACCTCCCCTCCCCCCTATGTATATTCACTGCAATGGGCTTCTAGTCCAATCTAATTTCTAGGTATTTGGATCAGCAGAGACCCTGAGGAGTTCTGGCGAGCCAACTACAGCAGGGCCATGGACTGGTTGGGGAAGTGCATTCTAATATTGTCAAAATTGCCCCTGTTGATGGTGGGTCGCATTGCAATAGCAAAAATGGTTGTCTTGTTCAAATTTCTCTATTTATTTGTGAACAGCCCAATCCCATTCACTGTCACTCTCTTTAGGCGGCTGCGATCCAATTTGATATCACTAGTGTGAGTGGATCGACAGCCCTGTGCCACATATGAATTGCTCACCCTACCACAAACACAGGGAGGGGTGGGTGCCACAGACCTACATCTATACGCATTGTGTGCGCAGGCCCACTTTCTGCATTACTGGATTCTCCCCATGCCTTTCCAACCCCACGTTGCAATTGAATTAGACGGAGCCACCCCCTGGCCGCTCACCACAACCCTGTTCCTCCCTTCCAAGCCGCCTGGAGCGGAGATCGACACAATGCAGTTGGGCATGGGCTGGACTCATGAGATGCGCAGGTTGTTCACAGTTATATGCCCCCTCTACCCTCATGGCCAACCACCCTTTATTGCCACCCTTGCTGGACAGAGGCGCAGCTGGCCGTGCAGGTAATTTAGGCATTTATGCATTTGCAGATCTTTACCCTTTCAACCACTTTTTTGCTCCTCTGAGAGCCACTGATACTACTTCCATGACAATACTAGACACCGTCTTGTATTTTCAGCTGCGGGCCATGTGACGCGCTCTTCATGATACCTTTCCCACACCCCACAGACACTGACCGGAATGGAACACATATATGCAACTTAACCTCAGCTAAAGCTGATAATACGTCTTTATTGCATCATGCAACAATCCGCTCTAGCAACCACCCCAAGGGCGTGCGAGGAATGGAGCATAGATCTCACCAACCGCCTGACTGATGCTCAATGGGCCTACTGTTGTACCCAACTTGAAATGCTATCCCCTAATTACTGACTCCTTCTTATCCATTTCAAATATTTACATCGCATTGATATCGCAAATCACTCAGTTCAGTTCAGTTCTTTATTTATTTCGATGGTTAAAAACCATCATAAAAATGCATGTCATTACATAGCTCATATAATCATACTGAACATAACAGTTAAAAAACAGGTTTAAAAATTGTTATATACACGCTTTAACCAAAAAAGGGAGCAGTAAATTCATTTCATCCTCCATCAACCCATTGTGTTTCTTAATTTGAGCACAATTTTTAAAAAAAACTCATAATAGCACACAAGGTACGCATCTCTGTAGCTCTTTGCAAGAATAGTAAAGCAGATTTGGCATGGTTAATTTTTGATTCCTTTAAAATGTTCACCAGAAATCTTCGACGCAGAATTTTATAAAAAGAACAAAGTAATACAAAATGAAGGGTGTCCTGCGGAGACCTATTGTCGCAGCCGCAGGCACCCTTCTGCTCAATTGTTAGCGTAAAACCAGACGGGTAAGCTAAAATATTATGCAACAAATTGAGCCTAAAACGGGTCATTAAAAACCTCTCATGTTGACTGTACATTAAAAAGAGATACGGTTCCATGCCCATTTCATTGCTTACAAGCGAGTGAGCTACTACCGAGGATTTGTTAGAGTTAAGTTCAATCCTCCTGCAATCATATTTTTCCATTAGCTGCTTTTGTACATAATGTCTGCAAGAGGTATCCACATTTGAGGGGTCAGAAAATAACATTTCCTGGTCGATAGACCCTAGGGTTTCTTTGATATATTTTAACCAGGGGATTTGCAGCCATCTGTCTCTCCGAAGACAATCCTTGATGATCTGTCTGGTTAATTCAGCGTTTGGGTTTAGCCAAATTCTAAACCAGGTCAAAATTGGTCTCACTCTGATCAGGTCCGGTATATATGGGGTTCCAAGCTCTTTGTGTGTAATTGCTGCTGAGATGCTCTGGGGAAGCTTTAACAGTTTTTTTAGAAATTTGTCTTCCTCTCCTTGTATCTGGTGTGCATCCCTAAAGCCCCACACCTCTGCTCCGTAGGTGGCTTTAGAGGTGCTGACCGCTCTATACAGTGTCATCACCTGCTCGGGAGGCCAACGACCCATCCTTCGTGCAAAGTTTAGTATGGCCCCGTTTGCTGAAACAAGTTTCCTGGACCTTTCCTCAATCAGTGGGGCAAACATTGGGGCCGATTATGATTGCGGAATTTCCGCATCCTCTGGGCCGGCGGAAGCCACCGCCGACCCAGAGGATGCGGAAAAACCGCAGCGGACCCACCAAAGACCCACCGCCACATTAGGATGGCTGGTGGGTCCTGGTTTCCGTCCGCAGCTTTTCCGCCGCGGTTGGCTTACAACCGCGGCGGAAAAGCTCTAATATGGTGGCGGTGTCTCTCAGACACCGTCCACCATATTAGGATGAGCTTCCAAAGATGCTTTTCCGCGGCGGGTTTTCCGCCGAGGAAAAGCATGTGTATCTTCACTGCAGGGGCCCGTTGCGGGCCCCCTAGGTGAAGGGGGGGTGGGGGATGCACATGGGGGGTACCTGTGGTACCCCCCTGCATTTGTATACAGAAATCGTCAGGCACCGCGCGGTGCCTGCCGCTTTCTGCATACAAATGCATTGTATGCATTTTTAACATTGCGGCGGGTGCAGCTTGAAGCTGCACCCGCCGCAATGTTAAAGATATAGGATGTGACCGCCACCCTGGCGGTCACATCCTAATCAGCACAGAGGGAACGCCGCTGCCCATGCGGACGTTCCCTCATACTCTGGGGTCGCGGACGGACTCAAGTCCGTCCGCGACCCTAATGACCCCCTTAATCTTTTCATCAAACAGGAGACCCAGATAAGGGAAAGTGGTCACAGTGTCCAAGACATGTTTTCCTATTTTGAACACAAATCTCTTGTGTGGTTTTTTCCCTGCCACCATGATGAAAGACTTGGTCAGATTAACAGAAAGATCCAGATTCCTCATGAATTCAGCAAAACCTCTGATTAGGAGCTGGAGACTGACTGCTGTTCGGGCGAGGAGGACCGCGTCATCCGCGTACAAAAGTCCCGGAATATGGCGTGATCCCACCCTTGGGCAGTCAGTCCCCAGCGCTAGCAGGGCACCCTCTAGATCATTTATGTAGAGGGAAAATAAGAATGGAGCCAGGATACACCCCTGCCTCACCCCGCCAGAGCACGGGAAGGGATCAGTACTCACCCCCCCGCGCTGTAGCGGACCTTGGCAGTGGTGTTCCAATGTAACTCCTTGAGTACATTGATCAGGTCTGGATCAATTCCCAATCTAAACATAAGTGTCCAGAGTTTAGCTCTATTAACATCATCAAATGCCGCTGCCAGGTCCATGAATCCCATTTACAGGGTCCCATCATCCGACTTGATGTATTTAGCCGCAAGAAGGTATAAATTAAGACATTGGTCACTGGTTGACTTGCCTGTCCGAAATCCGTACTGGGTGTCCACCAAGATATTATGGGTATCAGTCCACTCTATTAGACGGTTAAGAATTGCCCTCCCTAGTACTTTGGCTGAGACATCAATCAGCGAGATTGGTCTGTAACACTGTGGGTTGTCCCTGCAGCCTTTCTTGTAAATGGGGACAATCACTGCGGTTGACCAAGATTGCGGTAGACCAGATTTAATTGCAGCGTTAAGTACTCTAGTCATGATTGGTGCCCATAGATCAGTATTACTTAAAAATAGGTCTGGGGGGATGCCATCCGGGCCTGGAGCCTTATTTCGCGTCAGCCCTAGCATTGCTTTTAGAACTTCCTCCAGAGAGAATTCTAGTTCATCTGCCCTGGGTCCCTCCCAGATCCCATCTCCAATATCTACCTCCTGTTGATTGTACAATGATTTGAAGTGGTTAATCCATTGGTCTGGTAGTATATTGGTACTGATTACTGGGGAGCTTGAGTCTTGGTAACAAGGTCTGTTTATGATTCTCCAAAACTGGGCGTAGTCCCTATTTTCTCCTGCTTCTCTAAGGTCTGCCCAAACTTCTTTTTGGAGAGCGCTCTTTCTTCTCTTAACCTGCATTTTATAATTCTGTCTACAGTGGGCAATTTCAATGTTGTCTCTCGGGGCCTTCTTTAAACTCTGCTTTAATTCTCTTAATGCCCTCGAGCAGTTCGTGTCGAACCATCTTGGGGAAGGTAGTTCCTTGACAGGCCTCTTAGTTTTTAATAACCCTTCCATTATTTTGGTTAGAGATTCAAAAGCCACAACCACTCCTCTGCCCTCTATAGTAAGGTCTAAACAAGTTTCTATGTGCCCTTTCCCCTTACCCACTAGCTTGGTGTAGAAATCTTGCGGGTTGATCATTGTCCACCTTATGCGCCTCCCTTGGTCCGTTGGTTGAATTTCAATGTCACCCCTAAGTTATTCACTGGTAGATCATTATATTTAATTTCCAGGGAGAGGGGATTATGATCGCTAAAGGGGCTCCACTCCGTTCTTGTTCTTATAATCTGATGTTTAGCGAAGGCAGAGATTATTATAAAGTCTATTATAGACCCACAGCCTCTACCTTTGAATGTACGTATGGGAGTCTCCCCTGCTTTCAATGGGACCAAATCCATTGTATGGTTAAGCGCAAAGCTATCTAGAAGCTTCATCAACAATGCGCCCTCTTTATTGTGTTCGAAGTGGGGACCCTTTTCTATAGGACAAGTAGACCAATCAGGAGAGATGGGGAATAACTTGGGGCACAGGTGACAATTAAAGTCCCCCATCAGCAGGACAGTTGGTTCAGGCCCTCTCTGCCTTAGATCTATTTCCTCATTTATCCTACTCTCGAGCTCTAGTAATATAGGAAAGTTCCCATCAATTGGACCTGAGTTATAAAAGTTTAGAATTAGTAGTCTCTGCCCCTCACCCTGGAGTGAGACTGCTTATAATGTATCTGACGCCCAGTCTGATTGTGACCAAGTGCCCTTTAGGTCTAAGTCTGCATCACTAGGCCTCCTTTTGCTCTCCCAGATTTCACCTCTTTGGCAGGTCTAAAAAAGCATTTATAACCCTCCAGTTGACAGGAGTCAGAGTCTCGCGCCCATGTTTCTTGGAGAGCTATAATATGAAAGCCCCTTATAAATTCTTTCCACTCCTTGTTCTTGAGTTTAGCCCCGAGGCCTGCTATATTCCAGGACAGCACGGTTAGTCCGGTCCTGTTCGCTTTCCTACCCTCTGTGCTGGGTTCCTTTATTCTACATTTACCCGAATCTATGGGCTCTGTGGCATTTTCAATCTCATCCCGGTGTTTAGGGGATTCTCCTAGCCTCAAGTTTTGCTCGTTCTCGGCACTAAGACGACTAACCTCTGTTGCAGGACATGAGATTTCCCTGGTTACTAAAGGTGTTACAGGGTTATTTCCCATTAGAGGGAGTCAGTCATTTTCCTCAAGCGACTGCAAAGGGGCAAATCTGTTTCTCCACTGAGAGTAGTCTAGTGGAGGTAGAGGCTGATCCGGGTAGCTTATGGGTCTTGCTCTTTGTGTGTATTGTGGTCTCCCGGGGTTCCACCCACCATAATCGGCACTATTGCTGCTCTAGCTCCTTTGGTAAAAATACCCAAGCGGGAGTGCACAGATTGTGCTGGTGTGGTTTCTATTGGGATTCTTCAGGATATAATCTACCAATCTACTGTCTCTAAAATTTGCAACTATGCAATCCCCTCTTATGTCCTTTTTCCTTCCGCCAAGCCAATTAACTCTTCTTACATGCACTATCTCTCCTCTATCCCCCTTATTTAGAGGTCTGTGTATGTTCAGCCACTTGGAGATTTTCGCATGTAGTTGGGAGTGTGATTCTTTGTCTGAGGCCCTAATTTCCGGGACCCCTGCAAATACTATTACAAATGGGCTGGCATCTGGAGGAAGATTTATATGTGGGGGGGGGGGCTATCAGTGATGGGGAAAGGGTCAAAATCCATATAGGATGAACTGCGAGTACCATTTCTTGGGTAGTAGTCTTCCTGCCCCCATTCCATTAGTGGTTGTAGAGGGGCTTTATCCATATTCTTAGAACTCGTCTTGTGAATTTGTCCCCCTCTCTGATCTTGAATGGATCCACCTCTCTGGTCTTGGGGACCTTTCGGCACCTCATGAATCTGGGCAATTGTGTGTTGGGTGTGGCTAACACAGTTGTTATTTGACGGTATATTTTTGTCAATGTTGTCATTAGTGACCACGTTATTTGGTTGGTTAGGGCCAGTGGGAGGTTTCTTGGTAGTGAGTTCTATTATCTTACTTTGTTTAGACAACTCACAAACTATTTTGTCCACCTTGCTTATGATGGGTTTTAACTGAGCAATTATAAAGGTTTCTAGATGTTTTTTTTAAATGTCCTAGGACTACCTCAATCCATCCTGGAGGGTTTGTGTCTGTGTGCGCGTTATCTTCTACTAGGATGACCTCTTGCCTATTCTTAGGACGACTGACTCCTGTGAGTAATTTCTTTTGTCTCTGTTGTCCCTTAGTCCTCCCCTGTCGTTTTGGTTTTCTCTGAGGGGTCATTTCGCTGAGCCCAGAGGATTCTATCCCCGGGGAGGGTGGGGGTTGAGCACAGGGAACACCCTCAGTTACATTATTTGGTGAGGCTACGTTCCCTGTCATAATTGGGCTATCAGCTAATGACGGATCTCTAGAGGGTATTGGAGTAGCTGCATTGGGATTAGGTGAGGAAGATAGACTCCTTTCCATGCGTTCTATTTCCCCAGTTACCTTCTTTAACATTAGATAAATTGGGGTGTTTTTTTTTCCTTTAGTTGGGGCTAAGTCTTTTGTTTCCGCTAGCGTTTGTTTGGGGGTTTCAGTTTTGCGGGCTTTGCTCATGACAGAGCGTGTTTTAGGATGATTGGACATTTTAAAGTCTGGCACTTCTCCGCTATTCCTCCCCCAGGCGGCAGACACAAATCCTTATCCTAAGTTACCCAATGACTCCACACTTAACAAATGACTAGGCTGGCTTAGGCCCCTGACCCCCGTCTTCCTGCAGCAACAGTTTGGGGTCACAGTTTCGTTAGTAGACATTAAATGCAGGTGACCAGTCCAGAACCACGATTAACAGTACCTGTTACAATAGATCCAAGTCCAATGAATCCAAGGGGGGTCGTCCGTCCCGTCCCTGGTCGTCCCCGGACGGCCCCAGACGGTCTGCCCGGGCTCGTCCCGCGACGCCGGGGCTCTGCAGTGGTTTTATCTCGCCTCCTGGCGCGAGATTGGCGGCTGCTGACGATGCCGCTGAGGATTCTGGGGAGTGTGGTTCATCCCCTCCACTCGGCGGCCGCTCTGGTGGTGTGGGGGCAGCGGGAGGGGAAGCCAGTCGGACCCAGTAGACGATCACAAGCAGGTAAGGGCAGCAACAATCCCCAAACAGCGCAGGAGAGCCTCCGCTCCACCGGGCTCTGCAGTGGTTTTATCTCGCCTCCTGGCGCGAGATTGGCGGCTGCTGACAATGCCGCTGAGGATTCTGGGGAGTGTGGTTCGTCCCCTTCACTCGGCGGCCGCTCTGGTGGTGTGGCGGCAGCGGGAGGGGAAGCCAGTCGGACCCAGTAGACGATCACAAGCAGGTAACGGCAGCAACAATCCCCAAACAGCTCAGGAGCCTCCGCTCCACCGGGGCTCTGCAGTGGTTTTATATCGCCTCCGGGCGCGAGATTGGCGGCTGCTGGCGATGCCGCTGAAGATTCTGGGGAGTGTGGTTCGTCACCTCCACTCGGCGGCCGCTCTGGTGGTGTGGCGGCAGCGGGAGGGGAAGCCAGTTGGACCCAGTAGACGATCACAAGCAGGTAGGGGCAGCAACAATCCCCAAATCACTCCAACTGTTACGGCTGGGGCTTTCATCTGATTCTCACTGTCAACGCTGCCCCACACCACACTCAGACTTTCTAAATTTTGCTTGTCATTGCCCGGAGGTTGCTGCTTTTTGGACAGAGGTCTTCCCCACACTTGTGGAAGTCATCAACATGACGATCCCCCTCTCCCCACTCACCAGCAAGGTTCGCAGACTGACTGCCTTGATGCTCCTCCTTGCAAAGCGTAGAATTGCAATTCATTGAGTTGGGACACGGGCTCCTAAATCGCAAGACTGGCTTACAGACATTAAATATTGCCACAAGCAGCTTTCTGCATGCTGGGAGTTGACAACTCCTAGAGTTTGCCCCCGTAATATCTGGGAACTCTTCACTAACCCTGGGCGGAGTTGGCGGAGTGGGGCTTCGCGGAGCTACGCAAAGTGGGCGAGAAACTACGCCCACCTCCGCACTCCGCGTAGCCCCACTCCGCAAACACCACTGGCCGCCAGCCCCGCCACCCGCCTCCCTCCCGCCCTCCCTAAATACTTTAAATTAAAGGAGTCAAATAATTTAAAACGCACTTACCTTGCCCGCCGCTGCCCGCCGCGTCCCCGGGGCTCGCTATCTTCCGTCTTCCGTCTTCTTTACTAATGCGCATGCGCGGGCGGCCGCGCATGCGCATTTCTCACGAGAAAATGCGCATGCGCGGCCGCCCGCGCATGCGCATTAGTAAAGAATACGGAAGACGGAAGATAGCGAGCCCCGGGGACGTGGCGGGCAGCGGCGGGCAAGGTAAGTGCGTTTTAAATTATTTGATTCCTTTAATTTAAAGTATTTAGGGAGGGCGGGAGGGAGGCGGGTGGCGGCCAGCTACGCTCCGTCTGCGGAGCGTGCGTAGTGCCGCCTGGCTACGCCCGCTCCGCAAAATGCGGAGTAGGCGGCACTACGCACACTCCGTGCACGGAGCGTAGCTGGCCGCCCACCCCTACTCTTCACTCCCTTTCTCCTTTGCAGAGATATGATCCCGGACCAGGAACTTGACAAATCACACTTATGTAATAAGGCACTCCGATACACATTATGCAACTATTTACTGCTCTGTCTGAATGGAATACAAATGAGCATTTCATATTTCTATGTACCAGGCAATAAGATCAACGAGACGTTGTTATCAGCTGGTTAACTTATGTACACATGCTGGAATTGTAACCTGAGGCTCAATATCTTATAATGTGCATTACTGTCAACACTGGTATTGTACTTACCGTGCATAGTCAGTCAATGTTAATCACTATGACAATTGTTATTGTACGGCCAGCTGTTTATAAATAAAAAAATGTAAGAATAAAATAAATAAATAAATAAAAAAGCATGTAGTGTAAGAACCACACAGTGTATATAGAAAATATGTCTTTATTACAAAACACTCACTAACAAATCGGAATATCTCCTACCCGGGAATATGAACACGAATACACAATAATACTTCAATTGCAATCAGGTAAGTAAGCACACAACACATTGTTTTGCAGAGGGAGGCCAAAGCATATACTAAAAAAGTAGAATGCGAACTGTGACCAAAGTCAGGACTTGGACCAGGAGAAGCAGAGGAGCTGGGGACACAAGGAACCCCTGAAGGTAAGTATCCATTAACCCCACTGAGGCTTTGTGCAGAGTGGACACACAGCTTTGTGTCCAATAGAAGTCAACTGGAAAATCGTGGATACAATTTTTAAGAAGAAAGAGCCTTCCCAGTGGACCCTGAACAAACCCTGTTGAAGACAGAAGGTTGGAGAGTCACCCTACCCGTGTATACTTCAGGAACCAAGATACCTACACCAGGGAAGCCGGGTGCATAGCTGCAAAGTGACGTAGGAAAACGCTGTAGACCACAATGGAGTACTTCAGAAAAGGTGCCGCTGGAGAAGACTGTACAAGATATCCGGTGGAATCCAAGGTTAGATTCTTGAAGAGGAGAATCTGTAAGCAGAGAGGACAGAGCCTATGCTACTCGGAGGAGACCAGGAGTCATGGAAGAGCAATGCCCACTGATTTCGGACAGTTCAGAAGTGTTGACGGTGACCTTGTTGCTGCAGCTGTGACAACCAGGCAATGCTGAGGAAGACCAGGAGCTGTGGACACGTTGTCCCACATTGGAAGTCACAAACCAGGGGGTCGGTGTCTGGCAGGAGCACCAACATGCCTTGGCAACTGCAACTGGCATGGAGAACAAAGAAGGAGAAACATTGATACCAGCAAGATCCAAGGGACTCACCACAAGCAGGATAGTCAGAGCAGACCTTGAGCAAGCAGGAGAGCCCTGTGGAGCAGAGGAAGACCCTCAAGAGGAGCCACAAACTTAAGGCACAGGAGTCGCAAGATGAACTCGAGCAGCTCACCAAGAAGAAGGCCCACTGTGCAGAGAATGCAGTGAGGATGCTGTACTTGGCAGGAAGAAATGCTGGAGGCTTGAGCTTCTTGCAGCCTGAAGAGGGGTCAGGCCTCAAGGGAGTTGCAGAACCACACATTTGTTGCTGAGCCTTTCGTAGTCCGTGGGACCTCAGGAGCAGTTGACCGGACAGCTTCTCTGTGGTGCCTGCAGATGCAGGGGAGTGACTTCTTCCCTCCAAGGGAGATTACTACGGGAGATTACTTCGGGTGACCTTGAGGCCACAGGTCTGTTGAAGATCCTGGAAAAAGCACAGAAACAGATGACAAAGAAGACTTGCAGAACACCTAGACAAGGTGCAGCAGGAGTCTTCCTTGATGCAGTCTTGGTTCCAAGCGAAGTCCATGTGTCCAGACGGTCGAAGCGTGACATGGTTTCAGTCTTGAGTCTTGTTCCACAATGAATCTGAGGACCACCTACAGGTAAGTCCTTAAGTACCCAAGAGGGAAGGGTGGGAACAACTCAAGGGTCCCTTGCCGAAGAGTGGCTGGACTGTGGGGAAGATACTCCCATGTCCTTTGTCCAGTTTCGCACCAGAGTGGGACCCAAGGGCTCCCCTAAACTGGTTCAAACTGGAGTATGCAAGGAGGGCATCAAATGTGCCCTTAAAAGCAGTCTGGTGGTGCTGGCAAGCGCCCCCACCCCAGCCCAATAGAATAAATCCTGTCTGGGAGATGGTATCACCTCCCTCTGACAGGAAACTTATTGTTCTACCTTCCCCTGCTCGAGCTTTGCTCAGCAGCAGGAGGGCAGAATTGTGTCTGGTAGGCAGTAGCACTAGCTTGCTGTCTGACCCTGAAAGGCTGTTACCATTAGTACAGGAGGAAGCCCCAAGGGAGCCCCCCAGTACATGGGATATTACTTTCAACACTGGAATCAGTGTTTGGGTATGATTCCAACATGTTTAATACCAAACATGACTGGGTTCGGTGCAGCCAATATATAGTAAGACATCTGGTTATGATAGATGTCGATTAAATGTATCAAAATGGCTGACAGCACTTACAAAGCCTGGAGAATTGCTGTGGGGTTTGTAGCGGTGTCCTGCTCATGCAGGAGCACCCTCAATCCTATAACCAAGCACCCTGCCCCCAGGACTGAAGAGCCCGCCACAGGGCCGACTTACAGTGCAGTGACCTTAGATACAAGGAAACCTATATCTGTCATGAAAGGTGCAAGCACCAACTCACTCAGGCTGCAATGACAGGCCTGTAGTCTCAGTTTTGAGTGGTGTCCCGTGGGTGGAACAATACAAGCTGCAGCTCATGGGACACCCATGCCCTGTGTACCTTAGTACCACATACTAGGGACTTGCAAGGGTACACCAGTAGCCAAATGTGGATGGACAACAGTACTTACCATGGTCAGTTTAGGGAGAAAGCATAGTGACTGGGGTCCTGATTAATAACATCCTAGTTAGACTAGTCAAAAACATACTGACACCAAGCAACAAGTGAAGGCAGATCCTACTTTCCTACATACAATTTGCCTCTAATTACTAAAAACCCATACCTCCCTTCGCATCTTAATGGTTTCATATCTGCATTAACATCTCAATGGTCATTACTTCATCCTGCTGTTCAGGAAAAGTTTTTAATTCAATTGCTCCTATTCCAACGAAATAGCATTCAGGAGTGCCTCAGTTTTATCTCGAATACAAAATGTCAGCACTCTAGTTGTTCTTTAGAACTCTGTGGTGAAGATGCAGTTGATCAACTGGGAGTTAACTAACAGATTGCCCCTGGTATTGAAAGTTAATGTTTCACTCTGAATGTCAGAATGTTTTACCGATGTGGATGGAAAGATATTTGACAACTTATAGAAATTGTGCCCTGATGTTAGCTTTCTTGAGCACTAACATAACTTCTATGACAAAACGAAACCTCTCATTTCTTAATTTACTGCAGTGTCCTCTGTAGGAAATGTTTTCCGTTTTATCAATCAATCAATCAATCATCGCATTTATATAGCGCACTACTCACCCAGAGGGTCTCAAGGCACTGGGGGGTCCGCTACTGCTCGAACAGCCAGGTCTTGAGTTGCTTCCTGAAGGCGAAGTGGTCCTGGGTCTGGGGGAGGTGGGTGGGGAGGGAGTTCCATGTCTTGGCGGCGAGGTAGGAGAAGGATCATCCCCCTGTGGTGGCTCTTCGGATGCGGGGGACGGCGGCGAGGGCGTGGCTGGTCGATCGAAGGTATCCTGGGCCTTGGTTGTGTAGGGCTTTGTGTGCGTGGGTGAGGAGACGGAAGGTGATTCTCTTGTTGACCGGGAGCCAGTGCAGGTCTCTCAAGTGTCCGGAGATGTGGCTGCGACGGGGGATGTCCAGGATGAGTCGTGCTGAGGCGTTCTGGATCCGCTGGAGTCTCTTCTGGAGTTTGGCGGTGGTTCCAGCGTAGAGGGAGTTGCCGTAGTCCAGACGGCTGGTGACGAGGGCCTGGGTGACCGTCTTCCTGGTCTCGGTGGGGATCCACCGGAAGATCTTGCGTAGCATACGCAGGATGTTGAAGCACGACGAGGAGACAGCGTTGACTTGTCTGGTCATGGAGAGGGAGGAGTCCAGGATGAAGCCCAGGTTGCGTGCGTGGTCTGTTAGTTTGGGTGCGCTGCCTAGGGCGGGGGGCCACCAGGAGTCGTCCCAAGCGGCGGGTGAGGATCCCAGGATGAGGACTTCCGTCTTGTCCGAGTTCAGTTTCAGGCGGCTGTTCTTCATCCATTCGGCTACCTCTTTCATCCCTTCGTGAAGGTTGGCTCTGGCGGTGGCGGGGTCGTTGGTGAGGGAGAGGATCAGCTGGGTGTCGTCGGCGTAGGAGATGATGTTGAGGTTGTGCTGGCGTGCGATGTCTGCGAGGGGGCTCATGTAGACGTTGAAGAGGGCAGGACTGAGCGAGGAGCCTTGAGGAACGCCGCAGATGACTTCGGTGGCTTCAGATCTGAACGGAGGGAGGCGGACTCTCTGTGTCCTTCCGGCGAGGAAGTAGATGATCCACTCCAGTGCCTTTTCTTGGACTCCGACGTTGCTGAGGCGTTGTACTAGGGTACGGTGGCAGACAGTGTCGAAGGCCGCGGAGAGGTCGAGGAGGATGAGGGCCGCTGTTTCTCCGTTGTCGAGCAGCGCTCGGATGTCATCGGTGGCTGCGATCAGGGCGGTCTCGGTGCTGTGGTTGGCCCGGAAGCCAGACTGCGAGCAGTCGAGGGATCCGTTCGTCTCGAGGAAGGCGGCCAGCTGCTTATAGACGGTCTTCTCGATGACTTTTGCGGGAAACGGGAGCAGCGAGATGGGGCGGTAGTTCTTGAGGTCGGTGGGGTCGGCCGATGGCTTCTTGAGTAGGGCGCTGAGTTCGGCGTGCTTCCAGCTCTCCGGGAAGGTAGCGGTGTCGAAGGAGGTGTTGATGATGTTCCGCAGGTGGGGTGTGATGACAGCGTCGGCCTTGTTGAAAACGTGGTGAGGGCAGGGATCGGTCGGAGACCCGGAGTGGATGGAGTTCATCGTGCGGACGGTGTCTTCGGTGCTGATCGGGGTCCAGGCGCGGAGGGTGGTGGTGGGGGGCAGTGGTTCGGTCGTGGCGTTCGTCGGTTGAGTGCTGAAGCTGTTGTGTATGTCCGCGATCTTGTTGTGGAAGTAGGAGGCGAGGGAGTTGCAGAGGTCTTGCGAAGGGGTGATGTCGTTGTTTCCGGCGTTGGGGTTGGAGAGCTCTTTGACGATGTTGAAGAGTTCCTTGCTGTTGTGTGCGTTGTTGTCCAGTCGTTCCTTGAATGCAGTTTTCTTGGTGGCGTGGATGAGTTGGTGGTGTTTTCGGGTGGCGAGCTTGAGGGCAGTCATGTTGTCCGGTGTTGGGTCTCTGCGCCAGGTTCTCTCGAGGGCTCGGCAGTTCTTCTTGGAGCTTTTGAGTTCGTCGGTGAACCATGGGGCTCTCTTGCTACCGGGTCTGCTAGGCGGGTTCCTCAGGGGGGCGAGCTCGTCTGCGCAGTCGCTGATCCACTTCGTGAGGTTGGTGGCCACCTGGCTAGGGTTCGTTGTGCTGGTGGGCGGGTTCATGCTCAGGGAGGTCGCGAGCTGGTCGGCTGTGATCTTGTTCCAGCTCCTGCGTGCAACCTGTTGCTGGTGGTGGTGGATCGTGGTCCTGCCGAAGCTGAAGTGGACGCAGCTGTGGTCCGTCCAGTGGAGTCCGGTGGCGTGGCTGAAGGCGATGTCCTTGCTGGATGAGAAGACGGGGTCGAGTGTGTGTCCGGCGTAGTGGGTGGGGGTGGTGACCAGCTGCTTGAGTCCCAGGTTGGCGAGGTTGTCCAGCAGGGTGGTGGTGTTGCGGTCGTTGTTGTTCTCCAGGTGGAAGTTGAGGTCCCCTAGGAGGATGTAGTCAGCGGAGCAGAGGGCGTGTGGGCTGATGAAGTCGGCTATGTCTTCGCTGAATTGTGTGCGTTGTCCCGGGGGTGTGTAGATGAGGGTGCCTTGGGGTTGATGTGGACTTGGAAGTGCAGGTGCTCGGCGGTTGCGAGGGTGTCGTCGGTGTTGGTCGTGATGCGGATGGTGTTCCTGTGGACGATGGCGATGCCTCCTCCGGTGTGGTTGATGCGGTCCTTCGGATGATCTTGTAGCCGTCTGCGATGGCGATGGCGATGTCAGGCGCTGAGGAGGCGTTCATCCATGTTTCCGTGAAGAAGGCGACGTCTGGGGCTGTGGTGTCGAGTAGGTTCCAGATCTCGATGGCGTGCCTGTGGACGGAGCGGGTGTTGAGCAGGATGCATTTCAGGTGGCTGCTGCTGTTGCTCGTCTTGGTCTTGTTTGGTGCAGGTGTAGTGCAGGTCCGGAAGCAGGTGAACTTGCAGGAGTTGCAGCAGAAGGGTCCGTGGGTGCGTCTTGGGGTGGCACGGTAGCAGCCCGGGACTCGGCCGGCGTTGAGGGCGTTGAGGGTGGCGGCGTCGTACGTCCGGCGGGCAGGCTGAGGTCTGCGGGGGCCAGGGGTCCTGGCACTGGGCACGGTCCAGGCGCGGACAGGCGCAGACGGGCTTACCTTTGGCGCACCTTCGGCGCTCAGTCGGCGCTCCCGCTGCACGCGTCCGCTGCGTGGTCGCTCTGGGGGCGTCATAAATCTGGAGCCGGGAGGGCGGGTCAGCTGGGAGGCGGGAGCGGGCGGCCAATGGGCTGGAGGTGGGCGGGGCCGCAGGGAGGCAGCGGCGGGAATCGGCGATGACGGGCGGCTCAGCGGCGGCTGGGTCACTCGGGCAGGCAGGCAGACAGGAAGGCGTTTGGCAGCAGGAGGGGTGACCCGGCCTCGTAGAAGGCACAGTGGTCACTCCTGAATCGCCAGCAGCGCTTCACTTAAATCTGGAGCCGGGAGGGCGGTCAGCTGGGAGGGGGGAGCGGGGCGGCCAATGGGCTGGAGGTGGGCGGGGCCACAGGGAGGCAGCGTCGGGAATCGGCGATGACGGGCGGCTCAGCGGCGGCTGGGTCGCTCGGGCAGGTAGGCAGACAGGAAGGCGTTTGGCAGCAGGAGGGGTGACCCGGCCTCGTAGAAGGCACAGTGGTCACTCCTGAATCGCCAGCAGCGCTTCACTTAAATCTGGAGCCGGGAGGGCGGGTCAGCTGGGAGGCGGGAGCGGGGCGGCCAATGGGCTGGAGGTGGTCGGGCCGCAGGGAGGCAGCGGCGGGAATCGGCGATGACGGGCGGCTCAGCGGCGGCTGGGTCGCTCGGGCAGGCAGGCAGACAGGAAGGCGTTTGGCAGCAGGAGGGGTGACCCGGCCTCGTAGAAGGCACAGTGGTCACTCCTGAATCGCCAGCAGCGCTTCACTTAAATCTGGAGATGGGAGGGCGGGTCAGCTGGGAGGCGGGAGCGGGGCGGCCAATGGGCTGGAGGTGGGCGGGGCCGCAGGGAGGCAGCGGCGGGAATCGACGATGACGGGCGGCTCAGCGGAGGCTGGGTCGCTCGGGCAGGCAGGCAGACAGGAAGGCGTTTGGCAGCAGGAGGGGTGACTCCGCCTCGTAGAAGGCACAGTGGTCACTCCTGAATCGCCAGCAGCGCTTCACTTAAATCTGGAGCCGGGAGGGCGGGTCAGCTGGGAGGCGGGAGCGGGGCGGCCAATGGGCTGGAGGTGGGCGGGGCCGCAGGGAGGCAGTGGCGGGAATCGGCGATGACGGGCGGCTCAGCGGCGGCTGGGTCGCTCGGGCAGACAGGAAGGCGTTTGGCAGCAGGAGGGGTGACCTGGCCTCGTAGTTTTGATTCCATCATAATGGCGTTCCGGTGTGCCACACTTTTATCATAAACCCATAATTAAACACTTTAGTTGTTCATTAGAACACTGTAGGAGGCTGCAGTAGAGCGCTAGGGAATACACTGACAGGCTGCTTCTGTTGTTGGAAGTACATGTTTTATTTAAAATATCAGACGTTTATGGATGAGGAAGTTAGTGTGAACTTAAAATTAATTTGTTTGCAATTCGCTGGCTTCTTGCGCAAATACCCCAACCTCTATGAGAAAATCATGAGAGAAAGCAGTTTTCTCTGAAAGCATAGTTTATCAAATCCCAGCAGAGGGAGGAGGAGCCAAGATGGCGACCGGAGCAGACGTGTAGGCTCCCGGCTCCGCCGGCCCGTGGGCCCTGCATTGCTATCCTGTCTGAATCCTGCTTCATTTTCTCGGCTATCCGACCGGAGAATGTTTGCTGACTTCGCCGATGTCCCTCCGGAGTCTCTGCTCGTCCGGAGTGCGGAGATAGCCTACTGATCGTTCCGACGCCTTAGACCCCGGTATACATCGCTGCTAGCTGCCGGACCTCGCTGGAGCGGTGACGGCCGGCCTGCCTGCATGATGCCCGGAGCCTGGGAGGAGCTGCTCATTACTGTCTCGCAGACCGCTGCGCACGGATTGCCTTGGATTATCGTATGCTACAACTATCTCACGCCTGGAAGGTAGACCGCACGACACGAACGGTCCCTTTGTTCAGCGCTGGGTGAGTGCTGCTCCGACTTCACTACGGGGCTTGCCCGGAATCGGTGGTTTGCCCTTTCGCCCTGCCTATTTGTCTTAGCCGACGGGGGCTCCTCGCTGGTGGCGCTTGGCTGCAGCTGACGGTAGCGGGGGACGGGGCAGGTGCTGTTTTCATGACGCATCCCCCAGGTTTCTGCAACCGGATTATCGACATGATGGATATATCCGCTGAATCGCGGGGAGGAGAGGATCGCCCACCCGCGCCCTGGGACTGCGGCGCCACGTTTGAGCTGGGAATCGCATCGAATATCCCCTCATGTGCTCCAGATGCAGGGGGACCGCAGCTTGCCCCGTCCTATGGCGTTATCCTGACTGCCCTTGATGATCTGCGATCGGCGCTGTTTCATGACTCCCACAGGCTCAGCCAAAAACTAGAAGATATAATTTTCGATTCAGGACGGACGCGGAGGGACTGTTCCCAGCAACAACTGCACACTCCCTTGTTGGTGCCTGCGTTCGCTACTGTGTTACCAGCTTCTATCGGCGGTGATGAGACCTGGGACGATTGGTTTGACGCATGTGGATGGCCGTCTACCTACTCTGCCTGTGATACTTTGTTTCCCCATCCGGGGACTGCTACTTTGTCTTCGCTGCCACTATCCGCGGCGAGACTGCCGGCTAAGCGACTCCAGTCCTGACCCTCTCGACGGCTCTTCCATTGAGGCCTCCGCTTTCCCATCTGTTGGACTTGTGTCGGCAGGATGACTCGGAGGCCCTCTTGGCTGACACTGGCGAACTTTTGGATATTTGGTACCGTTTACTTTGTTTCTGTGGGTCTCCCACTCCCTCTTGGCGCCCATTTTGTCTCTTTGTTTCAGAGGGGGCTGGCAGTCATCGAGGGGTGTTTTCGGAGAGGCATCCGAGATCGGGCCAGGGTTAGGCAGTCTCTCTATGGTACTGCCTTCTTGACTAGCGAGGATTGGGTGTGATCTGCAATGCAAAGACTTATTATGTTGAAAATGCGGCTCCTACTATGTGTTAACCCCGAATTGGATTAGCAACGGCCATTTTGTCCCTGGGCATTTCTTCATCATCGAGTGCGGCCATTTTGCCTCTTTGTTCTTACTAGGGCTGGCTATCTTCCTTTCTCCGACGCTTTTGGCTCCTCATGGGGGGTGGGTACGTGGGGCCACCCAGGATCGGGTCAGGGCTGGGCGATTTCTTTACTGAGATGTACGCATTGACGGGCGGGGACCGGGGTGGGACTGCTTTTAGTCCGAATTACTTGCGCATTTTGAGATGACTCTCCCTACCTGCTGATTTGCTTGCTACCTATGTCGTGCTGATGATACCTCGGGTGGGGGATGTTTACGGGGCCGGTGGAGACCGGGAGTATGTTGAACTTTCCTCCTCCCGCCTTTTCTGAGGGTTGGAGACTGGGATGGTCTTTTCTCACTCTCTCTACTCTCTTTCCCACTTGGGGGTTCTCTAGGGGCGACAGGCATGCCTATGGGGGGGGGGGTGGGCCGTGGCCTTCCGCTGGTATGCAGGGTGGGGGGATGGGACGTGTTTTATGTTTTTCTTTGTTTCTATGGCCCTCTTTCTTTTTCTTCTTTTCTTCTGTTTCCTTCTCTTACTCTTCTTTGCTCTTTTGGGGTCGGGGCTCTGTGTTATTAGGGAGTTTATTGTATTATACCCTTATGCGACATAGCGGATGGTCCTAGTTCATTGATGGTGAGCGCTTGTTTTCTGCCTAGTGCCTTCCTCTATCAAGCTTCCTTCCGGGTGCTCCTTGACAGATAATAGCTATCCTGGTCAGAGATCAGCTTCGACTCTTTTCGTAGTTTTTCAAATTGTACTCGACAAAACCATAAAATTAAACCTTTTTCCTATCCTTCTGCCACGGTTCCGGGTTCTACACAATACTTCTTGCTCAGAGACTGCTTTAACTACGTTCTGCCTTATTGGATCCTTTTTTATCCTTTTACCATATGTCATAGCGGCCGGCCCCGAGGGGTTGTAGGCAGACGCTGTGTATTGTGTTCTTTATAAATAAAGGTTTTCAAAAAAAAAAAAAAAAAAAAAATCCCAGCAGAGGATCAGCATTTTTCACAGCTTAAAATATCACCTCATAGCCACAGTCCCTACAATTAGTACCATACCACGAACAAACAATTTACATTGTGACTGAAATCTGTTATCTCCCTTCATATGTGTTCCTTCTTGTGCCCCTCAAAAACTGATTTTCACTACAATGCATTTCAGTGGGGACCATTTCCCTGAGTCCTATAATGGCTGGCCACAACATGTTGTGGCCGACCAATCAAGCATTTGTCTTTGGGATAATCAAATCCCTCCCCAACATGCCCCTGGGGATCAGGATGTGCTCACCCTGCCCTCTTGTGTTTTTTAACCCATTTTCAGGATGCAGGGAACATGTCCTTGAGTCCTGTAATGGCTGTCGCAACATATTGTTCATAGTAAGGCCATCCATTCAGGATTGGTCAATGCCCTCTAAATTGACCAATCAGACCATGTCTAGACACCAATGGTTGAGATAGCATTACAATTGTCTGGTGGTTAACTCCCTGATGCCCACCAAGCATTTGTTATATGCTATTGTCTGAAACTACTAAATGGGTCTACACCAAATAAGTAAAAGCATGCTTTCTGAGTAAAGTTCTAACTTTATGCCAAATTTGATGTAATTTTGTTTAGACTTTTTTTCTATATGTGAGACCAAACTTTCCTGTGGAAATTAAACTGGAAATTCAATGTTTTGGGAATCCATTATTTGTGGCTCTTGCTTTACAGATCAAACCAAAACATTCCATAAAAAGAGCGAAAGTGGATGAACTTTTTTGGATGGTTTCATTAAGATTCATTGAAAGGAGCCAATATGTTCAAGAAAACAAAAAATGCATTTCCTATAGATAGTCTGACCTAACTATAACTACTCTGGCACTATTGCCCCCACAGTAATAATTATGGACTACCTAAAATGGACACTGCTTAATATTATATCCTCACACATTCAGTTGTTGCGCAGTCATGGTAAAGGTATCCCTATATAAGATCTCAGTTATCTATTGGCTCATTGAGCACAGACCCATTGGTGTCAATGTGTTTAGATCCATGGATCCAGTGCTGGAAGGATGACTTAGGTTTAGGGGCACAACAATGTTATGAGTAGTAGATACTGGAGAACCACAGCCTTAAGGCACGGACTCTTCGTCTGGCGTAGAAGATTGTATTTATTAGCTGCAGCTAGTACAGTGGTCTTAGAAGTCGTTGATATAACGAGGTTCAAAAGAGACTGCCACTTAACTCCGTGGCGCACAGGCTTAAATACGGTACAATACAATGCAAAACATGAACACACAGGACCATGAGGCATAAACAAACGTTGTAGACAATACTTAAGTCTAAAGTAACCCAAGTTCCCGGTTATATTTGTCACTCGAACCCTTAAGCAAATTACAAACGAATCCACACAATTCAGTTTACAAGTGGAGAAAATACAGCTGTGTACTCTAGAAGGACAGTCGTGAAACAGGAGAATGCATGAGACGTGTAGCGAAAGACAGCAGAGAAGATAACCTACAGGAAAGAATGGTGCGAACCAACAAATAGTCCGGACGGGGATTAATCAGCTCAGACAGGAATTAGTGTACTCGGCCATTCCCTGACACTCGTTAGTAAACAAGGGCAAAGAAGCCATCTGACACGTAAATGCAGAAACAACAAAAACATCGCGCTCGCCGTGCTGCCTGAGTGAGGGCAACACAAAATGGCGGCGGCTACAAAATGGAGGCTGAGCACGAACGAATTCGCGATTTACAGAACCTCAGACCCTCCTTTTGCCATTACTCAGGCAAAGACAAACCAACTCGAGCTAATCTGATTCGGAATCGACATCAATGTTCATAAGATCCTCAAGCTGTCGCTGAACCATCATCCTAATATTCTCTGTCTTTGGAATTGCTGATTGTGGAACACATAAAGTATCCAAGAGGCCACAAACTGCAGGACCACATTGAATACACAAACAACAAGAGATTATGACGGCTAGAATTGCTCCAGGGAAAGTTAGGATCTTCCATCCCCAAGTTGACAATATTCCCCAAAACCATCCCATTAAAGACCAATCTCCTTCGTCTTGATGAATCGACTCGGAGACGGTATGCAATCTGGAAATGGCCTGGTAGATTGTGGGAGCATCATCTGGAATATAAATGCAGCAACTAGATCTGATCAATCTACAGACACCTCCTCGGTCTCCTAAGATCACATCTAGCGCAATCCGATTCTGCAACGTCATAAGACGGTCAGCCTGAAGCTCTGCCGTAAGATTACTCAGCGCACCTGCAGTAACATTAATGGTGGTTTCAACCACGCGAACCAATTGCCTGATGTGTCTGCTGTTGGCCATTGGACCCCAAAAGGGAAGGAATCCTTTAAGGAAGTCTCCTCCCTCTTGTTCTGCCTTGTCTTTGGCGAATCTCTGACAGAATATCGAGAGACAGGATATCGACCGACAGAATATCGACGGCAAGTATATCGACACCCTATCTACAACATGGTAAGTACAAAAATATCGAAACTAAAATATTGATGTTAAAAATATCGTAATTAAAAATATTGTTATATTTTATATTAAAAAAAAGAAATATAAAGTAAATAATACTATTATATAATTAAAACTTATGTAAAAATATTTTAGAATGTTTAAAATGAATAAATAATACATATTTAGTATTAAATATTTAATTAAAATTAAACATAGAATATGTAATATATATTTAAATAATTATAATATTATAAATATAATATTTATTATTTTTTAAATTAATTTAAAAATATTAACAAATACTATAAATTACAAATACATGAATAATAATAAATAATTACATTTAATACATAAAAACAATTAAATATACTGTCATTATTTAAAAAAATAATTAAATACAACATTATGTAACATTATGTAAATGTACTATTCCCACTCCAGTGGGTGCAACAATAGGGAAAGTGTTGGATAGTGGTTAGGTAAAAATTACTATTCCCACTCCAATGAGTGCATCATTATGGAAAGCGTTGGATAGCGTAAGGGTAAAAATTACTATTCCAACTCCAAAGGGTGCAACAGTAGGGAAAGCTTTGGATAGTGTAGGGGGTAAAATTACTATTCCCACTCCAGAGAGTGCAACAGTAGGGAAAGCGTTGGATAGCGGGTGGGTAAAAATTACTAGTCCCACTCCAGTGAGTGCAACAGTAGGGAAAGCGTTGGATAGCGTACGGGTAAAAATTACTATTCCCACTCCAGTGGGTGCAACATTAGGGAAAGCGTTGGATAGCGTAAGGTTAAAAATGACTATTCCCACTCCAGTGAGTGCAACAGTAGGGAAAGTGTTGGATAGCGGGTAGGTAAAAATGACTTTTCCCATTCCAATGAGTGCAAC